>NC_141484.1:6110000-7370000 GCF_009769465.1 Tauraco erythrolophus
TCGTTCTGCACAGTACTTAGTAGGCGATGAAAATTAATCAGAGTTAGACAACGGCAGACCAGAAATGCAAAGCCAGACAGAAGAAAGAAAAATAGAAATGGACAGCCTCATAGAGCCACATGAGGAAATTAAAACTTGACTGGAAAGAAGTGAAAGTCAATTAGAGAGAAAATAATCAGAAAGAGAGTTTGAAACAAAAGCTTTCATTTTCTCTGACATTGATTTTAAAATCTTGAAGAGATGAGCACAGTTTTAATGAACCTTATTTAAAAATAATTAATATATCACAAGCAGGCATGTCAGAGAAAGATGAACATTACAGGCTTAGAAGCATTTTCTTCACTCCCTGCAGAGAAGTGCTTGGTATGAAGGATGCCAGAGCTGGAGGAAACTATGAATATGTGTGTGAGATACTTCATAAAACAAGACTATAGACTTCTGAGTTTAGGAGAGATAAAACAATACAAACGTTTGCCCTTACAGTGCAATGACAGTAACGGAATGATATCTGCTCAGTAATTTTCCAAGGAAGAAATGCAATTTGGTTAAGGTAATTTTACGCACATATGATAATTAATTTCTGTAACTTTAATGACTTCGAAGAGAAGCCCAAATTAAGACATTTGCTATGTACTACTCAGCCCACCAACGAGAAAAAAAAATGGTTTGCTTCTTAAAATGATAGGATTGGACTATGGTCAATCACTACTTCTTGAATGAAAACAAAACGCCAAAGCATCCTGAAATGAAAGAAAAGAGAGGGTGCTGAAGCACATATTGTCCAGTAAGTTCCCTTTGAAAGTCATGTATCTACTGTGCAGTAGCCACTAGACACCAAAGCAATAAATTTACTGGTAAGACTGGGATTAGTCATGGAGCTTTATGAGAAATTTGCCACAAATCACCAGAGATCTCGGGAATTCAACCCGCATGAAAAGGATAAACAAACTGGGAGGGAAGTGAAACAATTTCAGAAAGCCAGAAATGGCTATCTAAATATTAAAACCCAGGAAAAAATCTCCTATAAATAAAAAATCCCACATAAATCCAATAACCTGACTGAGGGGGGGTCAGTAGATTCTCAGAGCTACAGATAAATAAGTTGAAAATGCTGTGAAGACCACAGCTAATTAAATCATGCTGGAAAACACATACTCTTATTTCGTATAAGCTGAAATCATGACTTCTGGGATGAGGCTAAAAAGACAGAGAACTAAGATCTTTGCACAGCTTCCCATAGGCAAGGGATCAGGCCCCCAGTTTGGGAAGGCAGGGACTACATGGTGGAGGGTTGATATTTCTCCTTTTGTTTTTTTAATTCCTACCTTTTTCCCACTTCCATCATGGCTGCACAATTTGGTTCCACATAAGTAATTATGGAAATGGGCTGAGGAGATGACACCTGAGATTTCAGAATTAACTGAATATATGCACAAAACCTTCCGCTTCTCAGAGCAGACAGCATAGGAGGCTCCCCATGGAGTACCTGTGAGGCATGAAGAGACTAGAAGCTGAATAAGAAATATGTTTATAGCAGCTATTGTAGCCCCTTTCCATGCTGGAGGAAAAATTCACTCCTGTGCAAAGGGCCAGCACAGGATCCATGGCACCTTTAATTTCCACCTGAGCCCTTAAACGCAGTGCTTGTGGGGCACCTCTGGAGACAGCAGCCCAAAGGCTTGACTCATGTCCCTCCTCCACTAGCACACAACCCATGTTTACTAAAGCCAGGCTAATTTCTCCCCGTCTTTCTCTCCTTCAAATCAGATCATATTTTTTTTTTTTTCTGGAAAACTACAGAATAATCAAGCAGTACGATTGCCTCATGCAAGACAGAGCCACCAGATGTATTCAAGAGCGATGGTCTTTATACTTAGGTATACACAAAGCTACCCTCACCCTGTATTGCAGAGTCTTCTTCCAGCAAGAGATGGCTGTAGTTTGCAGCCTCCAGCAGATTACAGGTACCTGTTAACATCACTTGTCAGTGTTTATTATGTCATTCATTGTGTCAAATACAGGAAACCAAAGCACAAATCGTTCAAAAAGGAGAGAAAATGTTTTACTACATAGTTCACTGAAAACATTATCGTCATCTTCTGTTAGATATTTGCAGAACTTGGCATACAGACCTTATTACCACTTTACAGGAAAGCTAATTTTACTGATAAAGTACTGAACAGGTGTTTAACTAAAATCAGATCTCACTCAACAAGGAAAAAAATAAAGACCCCAAATTCAGAAAGAGAACAGAAAGAAAATTGCAGTGATTAAAGGAAACACATACCAGTAAAGAAATAGATTTTAATCATATCTGTTAGGTTATGTGAGTTTATTCTGGTCAAAGAGTAAGATAAAGTCACTGAAAAATTTAAGTCCTGTTAAATGTCTTGAAGGTTTAATTTTTCAAGAGACTAATTGCTAGATGGCAGAAATTGTTTTGGATGTTAATCTCAAACTGGCACATATCAAAATAAAGTCACTTGGGTACGTAGCAGGAGAACATTAATCTCAATAGTAACAGAAGAGGAAAGATGACTGCCAACTGAAACACCAAAGAAATGCCAAACTGGAAAAACCAAAATATTTCAAGAATATACACAAACACCTACCCTTTCCTTTCATGTTTGTCCAGTATTTCTAGCAACAGATATACCCAAAAGTGAAGCTAGGTTATTTTCTGCCTAATTCTAATGAATTCCAAAGAAGCAGGTCCAAGGCATCTCCTCTTCGCACTGCTGTGCAGGCACAGAACTACTGTCCCAACCTGCAGAGCGGGCCCAACACGTCAGGGACGCACCGGCGTTGTTGCACCTGCAGTGCAGAGACCCGCTGCAGAGGGTCAGGTCCAGGATTTGCAAAGGAGCATGGAACCTGCATTTGGGCAAAGCAGAGGGAAGTACGTTGTCCCTCCACACCCCACAATCCACAGAGTTTAGTCAAGACACTGCAGCTCATCCAGCCCTAAGAAAGACGCCAGTCTGCTCAGTATTTCCCCATCGTTAGATAGTGTGTTTTGCTGGATCGGAGCTGTGTGATTTAAATGGATCCGTTCACAGAACAACTGAGGTTGAAAGAGACCGAAGCTCCAGAAACGGTATAACCTAGATTTGGAATTGTTAGCACCATCCAACCCCTATTCAGACCCTCACTAGCAGAAGGTGAGAGTTCTGCAGGAAAGGTCAGCCGCCTCTGCAACCGTGAGAGCTCCACAGCTTCAGTCGCAGCCCTGGCACGCTTTCCACTGCTGCACCTTCTCAAAGGGGATTAACAATGAGTCATGATGCAGCCAGCCTGGATTATGCACAAATGCATCATGCTTTTTTAGCAAGGTAGCTAAATTGAAACTTATTTCACTAAGTGAGATCGAGCTGCATGCTGAAAATGTTTGCCTGTTCACACCCAGCATGTGAACCCACCAGTTAGGGTGTTACAAACTACTAAAATCTTGAATCTAACACCCAAAATAGCCTGCTCAATGCAAGGAGAATTCAGAATAGGTTAAGCCTGAAGTTTCTCTATTGCTCACAGGAGCTGAAAATGCCAGAGCTCAGCTGTCAGTACAGAACACTGCAACCAAATATTTTTTCAAGCTTTGGGATTTGGTTTGGTTTTTTTCCTAGATTTTTTGTGTTTTGTTTTGGTTTTGTTTTTTTTTTTTTTTTTAATATTCACAGTGCAGTTATCAGTAATAGTGAACTTAAATTGTTAAGCATTTAAATCTCAAATGCACTCTTTTTTCCCAGGGAAAGTTTGGTTTTCATCAAGATTATTGCTACATGCATAAATTTGAGATAGTTTTGCAGCAAGCAGCTGCTCGTCTGTCAGCTGAATTGTAATAATGAATATCTGCCTTCCAAGGTAAAGCTGGCCAGGGTATCGCTCTTCCCAAGTACGTAACAGAAAGGGGAATCTATCTGCAAGACCAAATGGCCTTCAATGTAAGTACAGTATCTCCAAAAGATGAAAGCGAGCAGATCTGAGCTTATTAGATACTTGTCAATAAGGGGAAAATGCACCTGATACAGTTGACAGCAGGAGAAAAAAGATGGCTTTAATATTGCTCATCTCCCAGAAGCAATCCAGTTAGGCAGGGAACAGAAATATGGGCATGAGCAGCAACACTACACGCTGAGTTGCCCTTCAACTAACTTTCAGTTTTCCTATAGAGTGCAGGATTTTTTCATACTTCAGGCACATAACTACCATGTGACACATGCAAGTTACCTTTAATAACACACATAAATATGCTTAAATATGCTTTTTGTGCAAACAGTCCATTAAAAAATCCCCATTGGTGCCTATATAAAGAAGGTGCACCTAATTTTGCATAGGCATTTTTCAGACTAAAGAATTCAAAGACTTGAACATGAAAAGGATATTTCTAAGTTTATTATTATTATGGAATCCTTTGGTAGTTGCTTCTCACAATCATTTTATCTTATATGTCTTGAGCTATTGGATGTCATCCACTCTTGTCACTATAAAGGCTCAAAACACACTTGTTCCAGTAATTTGGTGCAGAACCTCCTCCTCCGTAACTCTTCATCCAGCCCTTTACTAGTCTCTTCCTTCCAGTACCTTTCTCACTCTTTCCAACAGTTTCTGTGCTGTTCCATTTCTTCAACAGGACCAAAAAAAACCCCGAAACAACCCACCCAAACTTACTCATTGTAGAGCACTAATTTGTTGATGAGCAAAATTGACATAGAAATTTTGAAGAGCTAAATAAGAAGACTTGGAAGCAGCAAGATTCTTGCTTTTAATTTCAATAATTTTAAATCATAGCTGTTTATAAACTATTAGAGATAACCTGGTGGATTAAAAAGCAGGCATACTGCGAATAAAAAACACTTCACACCTTCACAAGCACAGATCAGTAAAAGAGGGGACACACAGACATGTGTTGCTGAGTTACTCAGCACACTGCTCCGGTATTTACTGCTGTAGAGGTGAAGACAGCCCAACAATCCAGAAAGCAATAAGATAATAATAAAGTAATCTCAAAAAACAATATTTCGTATTTCATTCCACCCATTTAACTTTTATTTTTAAAGGCATTTCAAGCTTAAACAAGTTGAATGATTCAGTTTTCATCTGTCAAGGATGACACTGCTTTTTGTTGGGTTTGTTTTTTCCATCGCTAGGAATGTTTTACTATGAAGGAATGTGAGCCTTTCTGAATGAGTGATGGAATTTAGAGCTGCCGCTTAAAAAAGGAAAAATGATGAAAAATATTCCATTAAACTTCATTACATTTTTTGCCTTTCATTTAAGTGAATTGTGTTTCTTTTTCTCTGTCAGAAATCTACATTTGGAATTGTATGGTGAACGCTCTCTTAATTATGATCTTGCTCAAACTCAATTGAATTTCTCTCTGTCTCTATTTCTTTTTCTCCTGCTGCTGCTAATTAAGATAAATACGTCAGAAGTGTTATTGCTGAAGGGAAAGCTGTAGCAAGTGTCATTGGTTCCTGTGATATTTCCCATTTTGCCATGAGCTGTCACCAATGATTTAGGACCGAGTGCCAAGGATTATATTAATCTTGGTGAAATTAGCAAATGCTCTGTGATGTTGACATCCCTTGGTGCAAAATGACATTCCCCTGGCTGGACCATTACTGCTGAGTAAAAATACTCTTTCTTCCTCAGAGGACAGTAAATGAGGGCATAAGGTGAAAATTTTTTGTTTTTCCTGAGAAAGGATGAAGGACAAATTCAAGTGTTACTGACTATAAATGTTTAGCCTTTATTTCAGCATCATTGGTGAAAATCTGTGACAGGCTCTTAAAGGATATGAAAAAGCCCATCTGAGGCCAAAGGATGAAGGAGAAAAAGAATCCTATTTTATTGCCAGTTGTTAAAGTACCACTGTTATATATAAGTAGATACTATGCAAGAAAGATTATCTTTATAGTCAATGTATAATAGAAACAAATAAAAATAGAGTTTTTTTTCTTTAAAAGTGCATTGCATAACTCTACCTGCAGACAGACATATGCACATGTCCACCTGTTGTACATCTTCCTGGATACAGGATTTTCCTAATACTTTCCTAGACTGGCTCCATTCAGCAGCCACAGACAAAAATCACCTCCAAAAAACCCCAGCCAGTTTGGCAGCTAGCGACTGTGTCAGGCAGACCACTGTTGGATCCTTGCTTCCTTTCTTTGTTCACAGTCCATTCGTTCATGGCCAAACTCAAGGTATCTGCAGTCTTTTGCTCAGTCTGAGAGGTAGGGAGCTTCTTTTAATTCTCCATATATAACCTCACCCAGCCCAGGGGACGTAGAAAATAAACCAGAGCTTTGTTGTGCTCAGGTTAAAAGCTTCATTAGCTAGCTATTAAAACCTGTTTTCTTTGCAATCATGGGCGGCCAAGAGGTCAATTTGTGTGATTTGTTCATCTGTGTGATCATCTACACTCACTTATATGCATCATCTACAAGCCTCTAGTGGAAGTTTCTACTCCTAACATGGGCTTATTTGTGACCTTACACATGACCAGAGCCACTACACACAGGACTGAAGACACCAGTGCTTGCACAAGCTACTAAACAACATACTGCACACTTCCAAAAATGACCCTAAGCCTTTTAATGTGGTTCATATATGACCTGACAGCTGAATTAAGCTCCCAACAGATCTTTATTCCGACTGAACAAATATGGTCCTATTCTAGGAGGACTAGTGCTCAAGCTCTGTCCTTAGAACCACCTCGTGACTTCTGCAGAGATTCAGCTGGTGGCCTGTGAGCATGGCCACTTTCAGGATCAGGGTTTGCGACTGCTGTGCTGCTGCATCTTAATACTGATGCGACCCTCAGTAAATTCTACAGTTTATGGATTTGCTGCCACTGCAATTTAAAAGTAGACAGTTCTCAGCAAGGTTGAATTAACATGTGTCAGCACAGATTTACACAAGGATAGCTGATAACTTCCCGGCAGGAAAGCAGGAGAAAGTTATTTTTAAATGAAAGCCTGGATGCTGTAAGGAAAATGCAGAATCAAGGGAGAGGTGCAAACACCTTTTCAAAAGGAACACAGCACCGAGACTCATTTTTACATTTCTGATTTTCATCAATCCAATATAAGGGGGGATTCTATTAGTTATTATCTAGCCAGTACGGTCCTCCATAAAAGGCAAAAAGGCTGTTCCTACACTTACAGGTATCTCTACTTAACTGTCATCTCTATAAATTGCTTACTGCTTCACATCTTTAGGAAACAATCTTGAATTATTCCGCATTTTAATATCAAATAGGTTCTTTAAAAAAAAAAGTCTACGTGTAGCTGTAGCAATACCTAATCTATCATAAAAACTCAAAACACTAGTATTTGTAATAATGCTGTATTTATTAGGAGCCCGAATAAATGGGGTTTTAAAATTTTTGCTGTGACTTTAAGCATATAAGCATACATAGAATAAGTCCACGTAAAGACCACAGAATGGGACCACAAAACCTAAATTAAAGCAGATTCATCTAGTTTAGTACAAAGTATCAGACATAATGCCATGCTCTCGCTTCAATTGTCAAATGAGACTATGTATGGCGTACGAAATTCTTTGACAAGTAAAAAGACCCACGACCTGTCCTATAAAGTTTATGTACTCTATTGACTAGCTGGTCCTTAGTTTGATTTTCACTTAAAAAATAGTTAATGTGAAATAAAATATCTCTCACCCTATTTAAGGCTTTCTGCTATGGCTGATTAAGGATACTACATTTGGTTCCTGAGTACATTAAAGCCAGTGATGATAATTCTTTCTAGCAATATTGCTTTAACTCAAAAGAATTGATTTTTTTCAAAGCTTCGCATTAGCATAGAAGAGAAATCTGTTCAAAAAACCTCAAGCACTGAGGAACATTCACATGCAGATGCAAATGTGCACATCAGTATTAAAACCTGAAGTAAACTTACGGATGACTTAATACACATTCAAAAGTGTTTGAAAATATAATTATCCTATTGTCACACTTATTTTCAGTGGAAAAATATGTGCATGCAGCTTTTATAATTCCTGGTCAAATATGAATGAATGGATCATGTAAGATTTAGATTTTGGGAGCTAGGTGCTGTTGGAATAAAATTTCTGCCTAGGAAAAGAAAAATATCCATAGAAAATAAATAATTGTCAAAAAGACCTCATCAGTTGGGGAAGGGATGTGGGAGCTGGCTGTCTATACAGAGTCTCTCCACCAAATCCCACAGAAAGCGGCTCCATAGAATCTCCATCCATTGAATAAGACCACGCTCCACTACAACAGGATTCAGCAGATAAATTACCTCCAATATGATGGTGACATGTTCCAAGGATGTCACCATGACTAGGACTTCTAACATTGACTACTGAATTACTCTTACTCTTCTGTAGAGCCACATACACTTTTTAGACCAGTTTCCTAAGATTTTTCAGCAGATGACTTCAGGAATTGCAGCTTTAATCCTTAGTCACTTTGGAGAAAAGCTCCTATACGTTTATCTTCTGTTCAAACTATTGATGTTACTTATATATTTCAATCCCAGACTATTCCTGCTCCAGTGGACAGAATATAAGAGGCAGTTGCAGGACAAGTCACTTTTTTGCCGAGGTTAATGCCAGCACATCAACTGTTTTTTGGAGAAAACACTTCCATCAGTTTGGTAAATGTTTGCAGTCCTGGTCAGCATCCTATCTTGTCTGCTGTGAATGCAGTTAGATACTGTCAGATATAAACTGTGTGCACAGATGAGTAAGAATAACTGTCAGTTGTTCTTCTGAAGAATTCTCAAAAATGTATTTAAGTAGAAGGATTTCTTCCTTGTTCTTGCATAGGAATTAGAGGTGGCTAGAAGTTTCTTAACAGGAAATTGTTTCGATTACTCAGCAAAAGCTTTGCAATAAATAGCACATTTCTGTGGAAAGGAAAATGGATTCTGAAGCAGGATAAGGAAATAGAAAGGAAAAATTTGCCAATATGTGAGGATTTTCTACTGTCTGCAAGTAAGATTGTGTGTCAACTATCACTAGAGAGGATTTTGAAGACATTTAAAATGTGCTATCAACATAGCAAGAGCTAAATGCTTTTAAAAATTGTGCTTTTTCTTAAATACAATTTTTGTTGTCAATCTAGTTGCAAACAAGACATTCCATCAATCATTCTATCAGAAGGAAACTCTAAGTGAATTCAAAGACACTGCTGAGATAAAAGGGTCTCATGTTTCATTCATAACATTAATATTTATACTAAAGCTCTCCTTGTACCCATGGAAAGTAATTAAAGCAACTAAAAGCTATTAGAAAATTCAGTTTATAAGAGAAAGTTTGTCAACTTCTATTATGCTTTTTACTTGTGCAAGATTGCAGCTGTCATTGAACAACTCAGCTCAGGCTGCTGCACTTGAGATGCAAAAGTTTAAAAGCTACCAGTCATCTCGGAGGCTACATGTCCGCATGCAAGGACACAGGTAGAAACAGGACAGCTCCTGCAGAGGCAAGTATGTGCATCGTCTTTAGTCACTGATTAGACTGCACTGGCCTGGGCAGTAGCTAATTCTTCAGCTTTCTCAACATCAGTCACTTCTAATTCTCGTAATTCAAGCCAGCAGCAGCTTGGTGAGGCGGCTCATTCCCGATGAGTCCGCAGCGTGTGCCACTGCCTCGCGAGCGGCACGCAATTCACCGAGCGAGATCAATACTATTGACTGCTTACTTAGGGGGTGCCTCAACAGCCACTCCCAACGAGTCCAGGTGTACTTCACTGCAGCAGCACCAAGTCCAGCTCATTTGCAACACAGCAAGTACAATTTTGATGCCTTGAGGCACCGAGTTAGTAGACTTAAACTCTTCTGGCCAGCAACAAAACCAAAACATGCTGTAACACAGACACTCCCATTAAAACAACAAAAAAGATAACTCTCATGATGCTGAAACACTGATGACTTGATGATTACTATCAAGGGCAACTTGCTTTTCTTATAGATTACAAACTGAGAAATTACCTTGGCATGTCTGTCTAGTCTGGATCCATTAAGAACAGTGGTATGCAAAACCTTTCCCTCAGGTTTTGGATCATCCAGCTATCAACATGAACCTAGAAATATTAAAAAAACTCTCAACCAAAGTCCAAACCTAAACTTTGCAAAGCTGAGTGTGCTTTAATATGGAAATCTGGACTGATCTACTGTAAGAAGGAACATAAAGCATTGGGGAAAAAAGAATCACTTTGAGACTGGAAGCACAATTCAACTACAGCTTTCAAATGTCAGAGTTATGCTTTAATGTTTTTTTTAGATTCCAATTATCACAATTAGGAGTGGAGAAAATTTACTAAGATTCATCATTTCATTTTCATTCATAAAAAAAAAGGCCAATCTCTTGCTGATTAACTTTGTTCTGTGTTTGATGCTGCGGTGATGAGGCACAGTGAAAGAGAGTCAGTAAATAGAATAAATGGAAGGAAAATTGGTTTCAAGTCCCTAAAAAGAATTTCCAAGTGACATTCATGATTGTCACAACATATTTGTGGTTTCAATGCCAGGTTGTCTTTTGCTGTTTGCTATCTTTTCCCTTTACAAGCATCATCTCTCAGAGTTGCCCAACTTAAGTTCACAACAAAGCAGTACAATTGAACAAAGCCTAGCAGCTCTGGTTTAATACTGGCTTTGCTCTGCAACACTGGATGAGCCCAGAACTCCACACAAGTCCCACTAGGCACAAGCTCCAAAGACCTGTAACGATCTGAAAAGTTCAAGAAACATCACATGAAATGACAGAACTGAGTTTCACAACACAATGTTTAAAAGTAGCTTCAAATCACAGCAAAATGGAAAAAAAGAGAAAGATAAGAGGGGGGGAGAGAGAGGAGAGAGAGGAGAGAGAGAAGAGAAACAATGACAACAAAGGAAATGCTGGTGAAACATCTGCCTACCACTTAGGGGACTTCATCCCCATCAGTTTAGGATACCAAACGATTTAGTCATTAACTGCAGTCTAGAAAAACCTTCTACTCCAGGAAGACCTTGGTAAAATCATCAGCTGAAGTAGCATGAACTAATGGTGATGGCCCAGCAAAAGGGTTGCATTCTGAACTTTCTTTTGTGCCAAAAATATATTATGTATCTGCCTTCATGGATTGAAAGTAGGAAAACAGACATAATTCATGGGCTCATTGGTTTAATTTTAATGGTAGTAATCAAACGTCAGACAGGAAAGAAGAATGAGTGCCATAAGTTACCGTTAGGTGTTTTAAAACTAGTAGTAGATAGATACTTATAACTTTGGGGTCAGGAGCAGAACCTTACCAGACTACACAGTCCCAAACAGCCTGTAGCATTCTGCAGGATTTGTTCTTTAGAGAGATAACAAAGCCTCTAGGTGTCTTTCCCTCCCCTCCTCACCTCTCATTCCAAGGCACTAAGGACAAGTTAAATACAGAACTCGAGCTCAAAGCATAGAAAACAGATGTACGAAAGGACTCGAAAGAGGAAAGACAGTGTCTTTCGTCTGGGATTTGGGTCTGATTGGACATTAAAGAGAACTGTGCAGCTTACCCTGTTGGGCTGACAAAACACTTATTAGTTTAGACTAATGAGTAAGTAGAGACATTGCCATGTTACTTGCTGTATTAGTGATTCTGTAGGGCTGAGTATATTATCCAGTATAGACCCTTCAAAAAAAAAATATTTCTGCAGCATTTGGGAACTGTTGTAAATAGCATTATTGGAGCAAAATGCAAGTTAAAGTACTTTATAATTGTTCCAGGATGTCATGACTACTTGTGAAAAAAACCAAGATTTTGATGTTTGTATGTCTAGGGAAAAGGGACTCCTCAAAAACCTAATCAGTAGCAGCACGGTCAAAACCAAGGGGAAACCCATTAATTCTACAAACAGAAGAAATGTCAGAGCTTAGAGACAAAGTTTAATGGGCAACCTGACACGAACAGCATACTGAGTACCAAAACTACCAAGTGCAGTAGCTACATGGCCAGTCACGAGAATGCTTCTGAGCTGTCCTGCAATAACAAAATAACCTGATACAACAGTTATCTCTCTGTTATCTGCAAGATAGCAACTCCTGCAGATCTTGAGAACTTGTGATTACTTAAATTTACCGCTTATCAATTGCATCAGTGAAGCACTATGGAGCAGCCTGGATCGACTTGAAAAGTCATCTCTATGCAAGTCATTCTCAAAGAACAATGAAAGCTGCTTCTGCTTTGGCTCCAGCAGCAGCTTTATCTCACTTTAGTTCTTAACGATTTCTCCTTTTGTAATATTTTACATAATTCAACAAAACCGATGGTGATTTTATTTCTCCCCTGTGATGCACAGCACAATCACAATTATGAGCTCTATCATGATTGCAGAAATATAACACTTCAATCAGCTTTCTCGTGTGAATAATTTTTCTTCCACGATTAACATGTTTCTTCCTTGAAAATGGCAAATATTTTAAGTTCTTTGCTTCTTTGTATTATTTGCTAATAAACCAATTTGCTGTAAAAAAAAAATATAATTTTTTCTTTAAGTAAAGTTATTGAAAGATAATCTCTTTCACTTACCATACTGACAAAAAAAAATAACCAGAAAACACTGTAAGCAGTAATCCTGAAGTGCAATGAAGTTTGCTAATGTTTCAAACAAAATACTAAAAACTCAAACTCTTCAATTCTAGTCAAATAGACTGGTTAATTCATCAAACAGCAAAATAAAATATTGAACTACTTTGATTAATAAGATTCCACTTATTCATAAAGTAAAATTTGTATTCCACAGGTAATCCAATCATTTAAAAATATCAAATCAGTATGAAAAACCTGAACTGGAATTAAGAAGTCATCCAAAAAATTTCTTGGCTCATCTCAAAAAACATAAAATGAAAACAAGAAATTCTAAAGGTATTATTTTGACTTTATTCTGCTGAAAAATCAACACACTTTCTGAAAACATTTTTATTTGATTAAATTGCTATTTGTGATCAAAAACAGTTGTTAAAATGTTCAGTCAGTTCCAACAAAGATGTTTTCAAATATGTTCTCTGCTATTAAGTTCATTACTTTGATTTTTATAAGACGACAGACAGTAAAATTTAACACAGATAATTATTTAAATTAGAAAGCCTTTAAAACTTAAATTGACATGCCATCTTGGAGTTGGGAGAATTTTTTCAGCTTATTCTTTTGAATACCATCCACTTTGCCATTCAGTTTAATGTAACTATCAAGTAATTAACATACCACTCAGATTATCCTGAAATTTTCATTAATTCTACCAGACCTCTGCTGAAACGTTCATTTCCTTTACAGATTACCATTTTAAAATGCCATTAAATTTACCATAGAAAAGACTAGTAGACACCAAATCTTATATTGAGAATACCACTAAAGTTCAACTAAATGCCACTAATTACTCTATTTTAGTAACAGTAATTACTATTTGTAACCAATGTGAAGAGTTTGATAAAATTATTGAATTCTACTATTTTAAGAGTAATAGTAACACATCCATCACGACATCACACATGGCCAGTGGGTCTGGTGTCATATTTGGGCACTAATAGAACTATCTATTTTGGTCACCTTCCTGGTTCCTCAAATCTTGCCAACACCTAGTTCTTCCCTGTGTTCTGTCCTTAGCATGGGCTTCAGTCTGTGCTCTGCTTCCAGTCTTGAAACTGTCAGTTTTTAAGACTTGAATGAATCAAAGAACCCCAGATAACCTCCTGTACTATCTCCTTAGACTGACAACAACTGTAAGTGACATAAGCACGCAATTATGAACAGGTTAATTAACAGGTATTTGTACTTTAGGCACACACAGATCAGAAAAAGTAAATCAATACTAAAGACAGAAAATCTCAGAGAAGATAAGAAACTGAAACACATGCATTGGTCTTACAGATAAACCAAGAGACAGTTTGAAACACACATTGATTTGGTCCTCTCACCCTTATCCATTTAAAATGTGATACAAACACAACCTTCTTTACCACAAAAGGAGAGCATGAGAGGCACTTTTGTCATCCAACAGCTTTCAGAAAAGGATACCTGGGGGAGTTTTAGAGGTAAGCAAGACTTAGAGGATGAATGTTGCTTTCCAAGAAATAATTCCTTGTGAACAGATGTGTTTCCTATACATTTGCATAGAGGACAGACAGTTCACTGTGAAAATGTAATTGTGAATACACAGCATAACATCTTTGAGGAAAATATCTTCTTCCCTTCCAAACATTAGAACCTTACATGAATGCAACTTGAGTTTAGAGAAGTTGAGAACTTTCTGAAAACATGTATGGAAAATTTGAAAAATCAAAACATTTATTTAGGTGTCTACATTTATGTTTGTGAGATCTGGCATCAGGCTTGTTTTTTTTTTTTTCCTGGTCTTAAATTCTTAAACAATAACAAGTAAGAACAAGGAAAAGTAACTGAAAAAGAACTGTCCATTTCCTGCAGCTCTGCTCCATGAAGCAGCTAGTATGCCTTCTGATCACAATTAAAACACCATAGCAATGCAGCTGTTAACTCTAGCTCTTTTAGGACAGAAGAGTGTGAGAAAAGTCTCCTTAGGAATACTGACTGGGAAGAAGAAAAAAAAACCTTAAAATTTTAAAATCTTGAAGGAAGTGTAAAATCAAATACAGTTTTTCAAAATTCAATTCTTCCTTTTTTTCTTAACTTGCAAACTTCTTTGCAAAAACAGCAGCATATTGTTACAATTGCAGCTTACGGTGCAGTGTGATTTTACCTTTGAGACACAGATTGTCATTGCTCTAGCAAAAGAACAAAGGGTCTAATTTTCAGAAGAAGTGAACATATAGAATTTCTGCTGAAGTCAAGTATAGCTGTGGGCACTCCAGATCTCTTGAAACAAAATATATCATACTCAGACCTTATTCACAGTGTTTTGCCTATTTATGCATAAACAAAAAAGAAAAAGGGGTATTCCCATAGGATGGACTAGTTTTCTTTTTAATATAAAAGAGAACGTTCAGGTTTTCTAATTATTTTACGTGAAGAGTAGACACTTTCCCAAATTCCAAAGAAAAGTCAAAATTTTCTCAAGTACAGTTACCTGAAACAAAAAACAAAAAAAAAACCAACAACCACACACCACAAAAACCTCACCTTCATTCTAACTATTCAGTCAAAAATAGGAAATCGTAACACTGTTCAAATCCTGTCTTCCCATATAGAGCCTCTACCCTTAACACTGTCTGACCATCACCGCTCTGTAAGGCTCAGAGGAAGCACTCGCTGGAGCTCGTACCTCAGTTGGTGCTTGGGACTGAGCGATGGATGCTCAGATCTGCACCCCACAGCATCAGCTGGAGTGCCAGCCTTTGCAACTCGTCTTTCCCATCAGCAAAGCACGGATGGAGATACGTGCTATTGACTACCTCACCACATCAGACAGCAAAGCATCAGTACAATAACTGCAGTTTATGTCCGATTTTTAAGTGTTATTAAAGCTGGAATGCTTTTTACTATGACCCTCCCAGAAGCAGTGTTGAACCAGGGCACAGTTCTTTAAGTATCCTTGCAGCATCAGGTATTATTTCAGTAATGACATCAGTAATTCCAGGTGTGTCACATATTAATTGGAAGAGGAGAAATAAGGTTAGAGCAGTACATTTTTATGCTTGCTAATCTTCAATAAGTAATGCATGTTCCTGCAAGGTTGAATGAAACAGGAGATCTGGATTTTAGATAAAATTAGCCAGACAGAATCACTAAAGACACTATTGAATCGGTTCAGTGACTTTTCATTCTTGAAAATTCACCCAACATATTAAAAAGATTTATCTAGCCATTAAAAGGAAAAATAAAAAAATCACCTGGAATATTTTATAAGATGATTTAGGATGAATTGGTAAACATCATTTGTATTTATATTCAGTTACTTAGAAGAATGAAGAACACGTGCCTTATTTTTCTAGGAGGAAAATAACATCATCTATTGGGGGGCAGAGGAAATACGAACACCTCCCCGCTGCCTTGAATAGGGCTGTTCAAGGTGGGACAAGAGAGGGGGCACCATGAACTGAGCAAGATACAAGGGGAGAGACTGGGCTACTCAGAGGAGCAAGAGGGATTCTCTGGCTGCCTTTTCTTTCCCTGCCCACCTCTCTCATTTGCCCCCCCAGAGAAGCACACACTTCACCCTCAATTTAATGCTCAGCAGGATGTTGAGGCAATTCTTCAAATCGATTCTGGAGTCATTCCAGGTTGGCAGCAGGGAACAATGAAGTCTTTTTAAAGATTTGTTTATTTGTTCAGTTGGCATAAAATGATTATATAAAGCTAAAAAAAAAAAAAAGTGTTGAGAGCGCCAAACATAAAGACTGCAGGTACCGTTCTGCTGCAAAGTCTCGACTGGTGGAAGATGTCTGGGGGGTGGTGCTGTTGCCCTCTCAGCACCATCCTGCACAGCACTGCTCACCATTTAAAGGAAACGAGGAGAAAAGGAGTGAACGCCTATCTCTCTCACTGCCGTGCCAAGGAGACTGTAGAGATTAGATGATCCCATTGCAGAATTACTGCCATTCTCTTGAAATAACAGTTTATAAAATGCCATAAATAAAACAGCTTTTCAAAATAGAGTTAATAATATAATGTAACGACGTTTTTAGAGCTGTTTGTTGGTGACTCGTACTGTTGTGCTTGAAATTCAAATTTTGGGTGATTATTAAAAAGAAGATCGAAGAGACCTGTGTAAGAAAACACAGCTTCATGTCTGCATTTTAAGACCCTTATTAAATTACCATCAGAGTCTAGGGACAGGTTGTCTCCCCTGCCACCGCCATCCATCCGTCCCTCCATCACGCCCTCCTCTGAACAGTTGAAATAGGAAAAGAGAGACAAGACTCATATATGCAGGATCATCACATGGCAATAGTTTGTCATTTCAAACTGTTTTCTAAGGTGCAGTGAAAGCCTTTCAGGAATCAGGGCCTTTCTTACAGTGTGAATACTACATCATCATCATGCCTCCATTCATCATTGTCATAATTGCACTTCCTTTGCTCTTAGGACCTCAAAATTTAAGTTGTCCTGAGATCTAAAACAAAGGATGAACCAGTAAAAAAACATAGTTGGAAAAACACTGTTTCCATAAATGTTTATAGTTTCCTTCTTACTAAAAATAATTATCTCCCAAATCTTCTAATGTTCCCAAAGCCACTTTCTTCAGAAACAGGAGCCCAGATGTTTTATCCCAGCCAATGTTTTATTTCAACAACTGTTTAATTTCCAATAGATTTTGGAAAGATTATATAATTCATTACTTCCAGACACATACCACTTCCTATTCCTAACAGACTCGCTGCATTCACACTTTGGATAGGCACCAGAGTGCCTAAATCTAAGTATGGAAATTTCTGATCGCCTACACTTGGACTGAGATTTCACATAACAAGCTACTCACTTTAATTCATGGAGAACAACCATCAAGTGCAACAAATCACTACAAGAAGAAATTCTGAGGGTTTTGTAACACATTTGTTAGATATTTTCTGAAAGATCTGTCAGTAAATATTAACAATTAATATGGAGGTGGGTGTGAAATGCAAGTGGGAAATCAAAATATTATTCAAATCAGAGAAGTACAAGTCAGTACTTGTTTTATTTCATAGTATTCCTGGAGGATTGCTGAAGCTCATTGTATTTCACTCCATCTTTACATAATGAAAAGCTTAATATTAAAGTCAGTTCTAAACTTTTTAATCCCCAGAATCCCAAAGTCTTACTGTTAGAAACTTGTGGAACTTTTTTTTTTTCTTTTCTCTTTGTGTCATTATTGTGGGTGAGGACTTTCTGTCCACAGAATTGGAAGGTGTCACTCTCTGCTGATTGCTCAGCGTCCATAACCATTACAGTGTCACCTGGCAATCTTTCACATGGCTATCATGTGAAAGAGAATGCCGTGTAGGAAAGATTAGGCTCCTTCGTAAGGAGTAAGGAAACTGTGCAAAAGTGGTAGTTGTGCAGAAGTGCTTGTAAAGGAAACCCTTAATTTTATAGCTAGAAGTTAGTTCACATAATATGTTGTAAAGGCAACTATCACTATTTTTTCTTCCATTTCTCTGTTTGCTTTCACAATGGAAGATTTTTTTGCAGTATCAGCATCAGATACTTCTTCTCTAGGGTGACAGTTTCTCTCCCTGCATGCTAATAAACTTGCTAAGCTAAGTCTAATAACTGAACTCACCCAGAAATGTGCAAAAGTAACAAGAAAGGTCAGGTTCTAATTAGGCATGTGTTTGAATAAGGAGAGAACGTGCAGTATGCTACCCGTACAGAGGCTGATGGGAGCTCAGTGTACACAGAGCGCAAGCCTGAGGGGTACGGATAGCTTCCCCCGTGCCATTCCTGGAAAGCCCTTCCTTCCAACCCATCTCCCTGCAGTTATTAGCTTATGCTATGTCTGTGTACAAATAGCAATTTAAAGAGCAATTTACTGGAACTGTGAAAACACAGACATCAGGGTTTAAATCTGATAAAGTGAGCTCTGCATTCGGTTAAACTCCTGCTTGGGGCACGTCTGATTTTCAATGATTAATAACTATTGCAGTGATTTCTATAGTTCAGCATTTGCCAAGAGATGAGGGAGCAAACATTCCTCACTGCACTGTGTATAACATCCCTCTCTCCTTCATGCCTTGAACTGTACCCTACTCAAAAGGCACAAATGCTTTCAGCAACAGTGCAGATAGCAGCTAACGCAAAACATTAGCAAAGAAGTAATTTTATCTTGACATACTATGTGAAGACTTGCAGAACTTGATTTCCAAAGGGGCCGAGATGGTAATCAACTCACATCTACTTACAGTGTCTCGTTATGAACATTTCTATTGTCCCTTATTGAGATAGAGGACAATTTAGCAGACTCCAGACCACTGGTTCAGAGGTCTGTTATTTAGTACTAGTACTTAAAAATACATTCGTGTTGAACATTTCTGTTGGATCTGAAAAGTCTGAGTGTGGTCCTGCTGGCAAGGGCTTTGCAGGATTTAAATTGATTTTTCAGATATATGTGCTTTCTCAGCTAATTTATATTTTCTGCCTGGTTTGCTTAAGGGCTTTAGTTCAGTTACTGTGCAGTGTGCTCCAGAAGTGTACTGTTTGAGGCTATACAACTGCATCCTGTTGGAGAGATGATATTGTCTCCAGTTGCCCACTCTGCTGGGAGCTGTTTTACACTGTTAGTACCACGAGCTCTCTCTGCTTTGCTCATGGGCTGTTTAGTACATTAAGCCCACCTGCTAGGTATTGCAGAAGAGCCAAGGAGTCAGAAGGATTAATTGGATAAGCCATATGAAGTTAAGGCTTGCCTAGACAACTGCCAACTCCTGCCCTCAGACATACTTCCCCCCTCCTGTCTTGTTTTTCCCTGAAGTCCTAAGAACCCTGATTGTAAATTGTGATCGTTACCTCAGCTGTTTGCTTCCAGGGAGGTTTGTTAACTCTGGCTGTCTAATCTAGTTGAAAGAGCCAAGCTAATCTCCCATTCTGGTACAGGGCAATTCCCACACACAGACAAGACTATCCATAATTTTAGAGCTTCAGATATTAGAGACTGGGCAACGTTTTCTTTTCAAGTTCAACTTTTAGGCCAGATATGTACTGATAGCGTCAGAAAAAAACACCACCACCACTACATTGTACCATGTCTGTCTACCTGATGACCTAAATGTCTGCCATTAAAAAACAAAACCAAACCACACAAAAAACACCTTACCATTTTTATGTGACCATTGTGTTATGATGGCACAGGAGCTCCTGTAGGTAAATGTCAGCATTTCCATTAACAACCCAGAAAAGCACTGATGTGAAATTAGCTGATTTCTGGTCATGGAGCCAGCCTGGTATCCCTCACTCTCCAGCATCAGTGGTCTCAGCAGATGCACATTGGACTCAAGGAATTCAACAATTTACCTTTAACCTCCCAGCCAGAGCACGGCTCCAAGCCCAGCCAGCCTGCAGGAAGCAGGCACTCCACAGTCTGTCCAACTTGGTAGAAGGCCTTCAGGATCCAGAAATAGCACACCAAGCTGTTTGACAAATCCTGACTTTGCATTTCAAATATTATCAATATTTGGCAGCACATTTCATTTAATTAACAATCTCTTACTTTAAAAGCAGATATGTTCTTTTAATGAAACAACAGTCCTACTGCTTTGAATAATTCAGAGCAAGATGAAGCTGGCACCTAATGATAATTCTAAGAAGCCTCATTGCACCTGCTTGGCAAAGCTGTTCAAAAGCCCTGTTTCATTCCCCTCTCTGATCAGTGGATTTTATACTACTTTCAAGCTATAATACACATTTTGCTTTTTGATGATGCAATGAAGGAGCTGATGTAAATAAGCAGAAGGCGATGTCTTTAGAAACCGTACTTTTAGAGAAGGGGGAACTCAAAGATCACTTATTAGGAAGCTGGAAAGGCTTTAAACTGTATCATGGCACGCTTTCATAATGGAATCTAAGATATATAAAGCATCAGAGATTACAGTTTCAAAGCTGAAAAAAAATCATGCAATTAGATTTGTGAAAATGTTTGTGAGAGATTATGCATCAATGTCACTATGTTTTTTTACTTTCATTTACTGTGTCATTACGACACATAAAATCCGTCCTTGCTTTATCCATCAGCACTGTTATCTCCAGCATGGCAGGAGCCTTGAAAGAGCCAGCTCGAAAGCTCTGCGGTACTGGCAATTCTCAAAGACACACAAACAAAAAAACCTCACCAAAACCAAAATGCCAAACAATAGCTATCATCAGGGAAGTAAAACAAGTCTGGGTTTAAGAAATCCAGCTCATGAAATGCTGGTGAGCAAAGACATGCCTTCTCCTCTTTAACACTCGGCTTTCAATATGGATGAAAAATTCATTAAAGTCTAATCTTTTTAGAAAACTGAATTATCACAGGTTTCTGTCATAATCAATGTGGCAGATGGCTTGGTTTTCCTAGATAGGTGACAGCATTAGAAACATTTTAAGCGAGTCATATATTCACACTTAAAGCTCTAGCACTCTTCATCTAAAAAAAGTTTAGATTTCCTTTACCAGGAAAAGTTTAGATTTCCTTTACTAGGTGCTAATAGCAATTAGTAAAATTCATGAAATTAAAGAAATTAATTATGAGAAACTCATCCCTAAAGGCAAATTACGTAAAGTAATTGTAATTCCACTTTGATCCACATTACAACTTCCATCTTGGTATTGATTTCTCTTCGGCTCTACATACAGAGCTAATGTTTAAAAAATAAAAAAGAAATTATTGTTAATGAATCAACACTACAGTGAAGCGGCTTAAATTCTCATCACCACCCACAAAACTTTATCTATATCTTAAATAGTCATAGTTAGTCTAAGAGGTGTTTTCTTACCCACCCTTTGGAATAAACAAGTTTGAAACCAAGCTAAGTTAAACCTTAGTAGAAGGTTTAGATGGTCCAGCTCTGCAGTCCACTTCCCAGGCTGTGGGGCAAACACAGACAACTGAACTCTGAAGCAAAGCTCCTCCAGACTGTGCCTCAAAATATTTAGTGTGTATAAAGCTGATGCAGTTTTGAATTGCAGTTTTAAAAATCTGAATCCTAACACTGGAAGAAGAAGATATAGACCCAGCAATCTGTGCTCAGAGGGGTAAATCCCCACTCACAAAATGCTCCTTTAAGTCAACTGCCACCACTACAGACAGGGAACAGGCTGCAGCTGCCCCCTTTTCCGTTACCTGATGTTGCAGTAACACATAATGCAGAACACCCTCTCCTCACAGGAGTTTGGAGGTACAGCTCTGCCATGCAAAGATTAGGATGGAAAGGACTGGGAGGAGAGGGGAAAAGAAAGAGGGTTAACCAGCATCCTGTCAGTTCAATGAGGAGTTTGAAATAAATTTTGTTTGAGAAGGTTTTCACTTCCTCAAGTAATAGATTCTCAGAGTTATAGTAGTACAAGGATTTGCAGAGACACAATTACATGAGAGGAGAGTTTAATCTTCAGGTTTTGCTAGAAAATTTGCTAATTTGCCATACTTTCTTCTCATGGGTATTTACTTTATAGTTCAATAATGTCAGGGCACAGGTCAGTCACTAATGCTCTGCAGAACATTTACCATGAGACTACAAATTAAATTAAACAATTTACGTAATCTCACTTTCCAGTTCTCAACCTGAGCACAAAGGCAAAGCAAAGAGAAAGAAATTAACTTCAAAACAAATGCCTCATAATTAAAGTTTAATTTTCATAAACATGAAGAAAGTTAACAGCATTCACTCTCCCAAATTAAGAAGTCAGTCTATTCCCTTCGTGCACATGCACATCAACCATCAAATTTTAAAGTTAATGCAGTGCGAGCAGTTCTCATACGTGAGGACTCTCATCCTCACTCCAAGCATTATCTGCTCCAACACGATCCCCTCTACCATCCTTCAGTAAAGTTTGTGTACCCTTTACACTTGAGGAAAGCTGGAGGAGGGGGATAAAAACAAAATAAGAAATCAAACATGGTTCAGTTAGGTTGAGCAGAGATAAAATACATTATTTTCAAGCATCGATTCAAGTTAACAGCCAGTCTGCATCGATAATGCTGATTTACATTTCTTGCTTTCTGCAAAAAGTTTTATAAGTAGAGAGATCAAGTTACTTATAGAAAAGTTATTGAACGACAGAAATGGAAAAGCATCTCTCCAAACTGCAAGACTGCAATGTAAAATTCAGCAGGGTCCCCCAGACTTGGGCTATGCCACCATGTAAATGTGTGCTGCCAGAGCACGATATTCTTGCAATTAAAACACAACCCTCAAAGGGCTGTACAACTCCTTACTCCAGGTAAAGTCTGGAGTATCACCTGTTTAATCAACCAGGTCATGATAAGATGAAAGCAGAGTAAATCCACCAAAGGCGTTTTTCTAGAAGGGTAGTTCTACTAATATGCTCACCCACAGTAACTTTCCAAATCAATATAAGCAGCCTGACACAAAGCTTGTTGCAGATAGACTTGCCTTCCAGGTTAGAGCCATGAATGTGGCACAGAAGTGAAATAAACAGCAAAGGAGAAGCAGAGTTGTGTTGGGGGTCTTGGTTGACTACCGGCTTGATATGAGCCAGCAGTGTGCCCAGGTGGCCAAAAAGGCCAATGGGATACTGGCGTGTATCAAGAATAGTGTGACCAGCAGGAATAGGGAAGTGATCCTGCCCCTGTACTCGGCACTGGTGAGGCTGCACCTGGAATATTGTGTCCAGTTTTGGGCCCCTCGCTTTAAGAGAGATATTGAGCTCCTGGAGCGAGTCCAAAGAAGGGCGACTAAACTGGTCAAGGGGCTGGAAAATAAAACTTATGAGGAGCAGCTGAGGGAGTTGGGGCTGTTTAGCCTGGAGAAGAGGAGGCTGAGGGGAGACCTGATTACAGCCTACAAATACTTGAGAAAAGATGGTGGGGAGGTAGGGGAAGGGCTCTTTACATTAGTGTTGGGTGATAGAACAAGAGGAAATGGGTATAAGCTTAGTCAGGGGAGATTCAGGTTGGATGTTAGGAAGTATTTCTTCTCTGAAAGGGTTGTCAGCCACTGGAATAGGCTGCCCAGGGACGTAGTTGAGTCCCCATCCCTGGATGTGTTTAAGAATAGGGTGGAGGATCTACTTGGGGATATGATCTAATGGGGATTAGGGACGGTTGGACTCAATGATCTCTAAGGTCTTTTCCAACCTAGAAATCTATGAATCTACGAAACATTGTTCTTGTTGAATATAGAAAAGTTACATACGCTTTGACACAAGCAGACAAGCCAGTTTGCCTGAATAAGAAAAGCCAGATTCGATTTGGCTGCAATTTTTCTTGTCTTCAGTTTCCAAATCTGTAAACATGGACTGATAGCAACCCTGACCCCTTTACAGACCAGCAGTGCAATGGCGCTCCCCAAAGCTTTGAAATCGTCAAGGGGTTCCTGTATCAATACAGAAACAGAGCAATCAAAATTTAAATAGTTTTTCTTTTGACTTGAATTAGGAGACAAACTGTGAACTACCTTATTTTTGTATATGGTACAAGTCTCAGAATTGTGAATCACGTGAACATCAGGCTGCTATGAAACTCAGCAAGGATCAGGCAAAAATGAGAGCATTTTTAGTGTTTTGGTTATTGGTTACTTTTCATTACAAAATATTAGGAAAATGCCCCCACACACTAAAGAAAAAATTATTTCAAGCCAAAACAGCAGAACAAGTCCACTAAGAAAAGTTAGAAAAAAGGCCAAAATACTTCCATCAAAGAGTTTGAGGATTTTATGCAAGAACAATAAAACAGGTAATTCCACAAAACTTGACATAAAATTAACTTATTTCAACGAGTGAAAGCTTTGATTTTTCTTTCCAGTTCAATCCATTCACACCATTTAAAAATACAAATCTGTGTTCCACCCTTTGGGGATGCACAGTTATGTATTAGGAAATTATGCTGTAATGTTCTCCACTGTGTGCTCCTGGTACAGCAGTCAGCCTTTTAGTTGCACTTTATCTTTAGCATAACTACAGCCCCTGATAGAATTCTGCATGAGTCCCTGTTAAAAAATAGTGGTAATAAATCTTTTCCCCCCAAAACGCAGGTAGAAATCCAGAGTCAGCTGTTTTAAAATTTATGAAAAGAAGCAGTAATTTAAATGCGAGATGGGAGCAATTTTATTCCCATTTCAACTAATGCTAATGTTCAGGTTTTAGTTATTAAAATTAATTTGCTTCAATTATATTAAAATCAGTGGAATT
Organism: Tauraco erythrolophus; assembly: GCF_009769465.1. NCBI lineage: Eukaryota > Metazoa > Chordata > Aves > Musophagiformes > Musophagidae > Tauraco > Tauraco erythrolophus. The sequence continues at coordinate 6,134,752 of NC_141484.1, forward strand.
GTGTGCCACTGTATTGATGGATAATAGCAATAAGCACTAAGTATGATGTTTGAAACCTGTACTCACTGTAAGCAGGAAGCATAAATGCAGCCACAAAGGCAAGAATAAAAAAAAGGAAAAGAAAATTCATCCCTTTCATAGACAAAAGCAGAAAGATACACACACAAAAATGTAATCTAAAAAGTAAACTTCTGTTTGCATTTTAGGTGAATCATGTCCTTTGATCACATATTCATGGACTTACCGAAGCCTGGCCAGATCCCAAACTTCATCTACTACAAAGCTCTCTCGTGCTCACTGTGAGACAGAGCCCATCGAGTTGCACTGTGCGCTTCCTTTCCGTAAGGTAAAGCCAAAGAGTCTGGTTTTACCCCCACGCTGTCATTGCAAAAAAAGCAGAGCCCTAACTTCCCAGCAAAACGTACAGTTAGGGCTCCAGAACAATACTTGGAAAAAACGACTTCATCTTCTCGGTAATCTTTAAAGGAGCCCTGAGTGATCTTATTTACAAAAGGCTCATATGGATCTAGTTTTGCTTAAGATTGGAAAGCATGTAATAGGAGACCCTAAAGCTAATGGAGGTAAAATTCTTCAATATTGTGATCAATTACAAACCACCTTTCATTTATCACAAGTGACTCTTTTTCTTTGAGCTTATCCTAAGCCCTTTATCTTCTGGATTTCCCTTCTTCCTTTCAATACGCTTATTGAATAATTAGAAATCCTTCAATAGAACACAGAAAAAAAGTGAGCTGGTAAAGTATTTGTGCATTCAGGCAAATCCCACTGAAAACTGAAACCCCTCCTCATGGATGCAAAGATCCTTTCAGTTCTGACATGGAACAGAACTGAATATACAGGAAAGACCTGCCACAGATCTTATTAGCCTTAAGAAAACATTTTATTCAGTGAGAGCTGTAATACAACATCAGGCACAGGATGTTTGAGGAGGATGATATTATGGGCCAAATAGTCACATCATCTGTGGCATTCCACCTTGCTATCTTTTGAGCCGCAGCACCCATAGAAATCCACATTACTATGAGGTAGGAGCAGACCCCTACAGAACTCACTGGGAAAATGATCACAAATTGCATTAAAATACTTGCAATTTAGCTGTTGAACAGGTTTTACATGACTTGGCAGATCTCAGTCCTGTAGCCTCAAGGTGCTATACCAAAGGCACAGCCATGGTTATACACACCCTCACAGTCCATCATCCAATTTCTCAGCCTTCCAATGCTCCAGTAAAAGTCACAGCAGTTCACTGAGCACAGTGCAGCTCTTCATCATTGACTTGGAATAATGTGAATAAAACCCAGGATCATTGGATTCAAAGACAGGAATGCTTACTATCTACAGCTGAAGAGACTCTTGAGTTGTAGAGACACAGAATCAACTTGTGACAGCTCAGTTTCCCCGATTGCTTATGTAGCCTTGAAAGAATGCGTGGTACCTAAAATACTCAGGGTACGGCACCAGTTGGAACACCTTCACTAGAAGGCAACAAAACAAGAATAAACTTACAGATTGCCTGAACAGTTGAGGACTTGCTCTGGTGTGTTTCCATATACTTGCAAGCCAAGACAGCCTTTAGACAAGGTAGCAGTCCAGAAATTAGTTTCAGAGCTTGGCATTCATTAACTGAATTGTAGTATTCTAGTTTAAAACAGTGTATAAATATGCTGGTTGTTCCTAGGCAACATTAGTCCCTCAGTCCCTAAAGCTGAGAAAAGTTCTGCTAGACTGTGAACGTCCCCTTTGAAATGATCATTTCTTGCACAAGAGTTTTCAGGCATAATAAATTATTCCAGTTCTTAAGTTCACATTTACCTCTATTTTTCATTGCCCTTTACTTCTTCGTGGTAGCCTTACAAGAGTCCTCTTTAGGACTCCAGCATTGCATTTCAAACTAATGCAGACCTTCACTAGCATTTTCATTTACTTGTAGGGCAAGTTATGGACCCCTCAATGACATGGAATGGCCAAATCACATGGGGTAAAACAGTTTGCCAAAAGCCAGCGCATAGCGTATGCTAGACTGTACATGAAACTCAACTGCTCTCATTCTTCCACCATACTACTTTTTTTTAATTTTATTTTTATCTTCTACCTTTGGAGAGGACAAGACAGTCAATAATACTGTGGGGGATTCATCACACAATAGGCAGGCCTTTTTCAAACAAGGAGCTTGCTAATGAAAGTATTGCAGGATGATCTGTACATTTTAATGGACCTTGAACAAAGATTTGAGCTTTCCTTTTTTATTTTTTTTAAACACCACATGAATTTTTATTAGTATATTACTCCAGACTTGTTTTGAATACTTGGGGGTCACCTTCTTTGTTGGAGCCCGCATAATGGCAGAGAGGGCAAAGTGGAGAGGAATGAATAAATAAGGAAAGATTACATTGTATCTTTCAAGGACAGGAACTACAAATAGCGTTTTGGGGTTGTTTGTTTTGGTCTTTTCTTCCCCCTCCCTCCCAGTTTTTAGCTTTTTTTAAAAAACTTGTCAACATCTCATGCACTATTATGCATGGAAAACATCTGTCATACTTTGGGACCAGTGATTAATTTCTTTTTTTTAATATAAAATTACAGTTTGTTGTCAACTATAAGCAGTCTTGATAATTCAGGCTTTAAATTAAGCTTGCCTAAGGGTACCAAATAAGAGCTAATGACAACTTAATTACAGATGTCATTAAACATTTAACCTTATCACATTAACTAAAGCCCATCCCACATTCTTCAGTTCAGATGGCAAGTCAGCCAGGAGAAAAAAAAAAAAATACACTCCTTGAGCATAAAGCCCAATATATCCCAAAAGAATCAGAGTTTTGTGCAACAAAAAAGTAAAGCTATACCGCTGATGCAGTCTACAAGTGTGGGACACTGCCTCTTCGCATCCAGAAGGATCACGCAGAAACAGGAGTCGACTCGAGACGCCAAAGCACAGAGCACCCTTGGCTGCTGCTGATGCTCATGTAGATCGAGATCCACAGCATCCCACCAAAGGAACTCCTGAGGTCACGGGCAGGCAAGGCTCAGAGCTAAGAGATGATGTGCACCCTGACTTAAAAATTCCTTCAATGGCAAGAAATGTTAAAAGGCAATTCACTTTCAAGAGCATGTTGCACTTTCAGACCCTTACGGGATCTCAGGATCAGGGAAGAGGAAGGAGGAAGCACACGCGGAAGTGGTTCAGCTTTTTAAATAATAATCCAGATCACTAACATCCTGGCTGTCTCTATGACAACTGAGCTGGATTGCTTTTGAATGTGATTGTGGATTGTCAGTTTTTAACCCTCGTGAGTAAAAGGGCATTGGAGAAACCTACTTACATGGTTTCAAATCTGGTTTTCAACACGGAAGTACATGTATTTTTATGAAATAATATAAAAATTATTTTTTATTTATTGTTTGAACCAATAAACACAAAAGAAATACTCCCAAAATGCTAAAATAAAACATTTCTCTGCAGAACATCCAGCACTGGAATGTGAAAATCCAGAGAGCAAATATGGGCTTAATTGTAACTTTTCTAAAAGTTTTTAGGAAGTCATTTTGTAGTCAACTTAAAAAGCAACAGTTCCCCCAAAATTAAATTCCATTATATTACATCCATATATTAGGCACAAAGAAGTCAACTGTATGAAGAACAAACTACAGCATATTCACCATATACCACAAACAAATCCAAGCACCCTGTGTAAGTTCAGACCAGAAGTTAGTACAATGGCCTTATTTTCTACCAACAACAAGAGCCCATGAAATTTTGGCCCTTATTAGTGCAGGCATCCACCTGTATGTGTCCAATTAAGGAATCAAGGTCACCTGGTCCCCAGCACCAAGTTGTTTTGTTGAGCCCTCAATATCCTGGTGAGGAAAGGAAGAAAAAACAGCAAGGGATCCTCTCACCCCTCCAGAGCACTAGGTAGAAGACAGCTTTGTCTAGGCACCATCCTGCCTTTGCAGCCTAAATTAAATTCAATACTTCTGTAAGCACATACAGCAATCCTAGAAGTGAAGACAAATACAAGGAAAGCAAAAAAGAAGACAGGAGGGACAAGGAGAAAGCACTTGCTTGACACATAGGATCAGATGAGCATATTAGGCAGCTGGCATCAGGAGATGCAGAAATGAAGTCTAAGCATGCTGTTTTTCTGGCAGTAAAATGGGACATTTTCCTCAGTCACTACAGAAGCACCACCAGACACGCACCTTGGGATTGCTCCATAACCACCAGCTGAACTCCACACCCCATGGATCACTCAGTACTGTACTGAACAGAGATCCACATCACAGCTGCTACAGCAGAGGAAGGGAAAGGTAGCCCAAATGAAACACCCCTTGTTAGGAAACATTCCTTAACAAAAAGAATCCCCACTTATTATTACAAATGGTGATACTGGATCATGTCACCAATAAAAAACAGATTTCTACGGATGTTTGTACATGGCAGCAAGTGGTAGCATTTTTTTTTTTTAATTACATTGATTTAATCTCCAGGATCTTTTTTCAAGTCAATACTCATTTTATATCTATTAATTTTATTTTTAAATTAATACAGGAGTTTTAGTCTTCCTATTATTTCTAAACACCAGGTATTTTTTACTTTCTCCATTTTTATTCCAGTAGAGCTCAACTGAGTTCAACAGCATTATTGCTAATTTCCATTAATATAAATTGAAGAATAATCAGACCTGGAAGACTGATATGAAAAAATGAGATGTGCAGCTGTGGTTTTTAAGATAATGCTTTCTGAATTACAGCAGACATTATGACAGTACAGGGTAAATGTGTTCCCCCACCCTAAGTTAATATGTTCCCTTGATTGTACTCCACATACCAAAACACAGACTACCATAAGAGAACCGCTTAAAATGCAGTCGTGAAAATGTCCACAGACATTAAACGGTGTAAGTGCATTTATTGTCATGTTTGTTGCAGAGGGGTTAAATCACTCATTTCAAGCTACAAGTGATGGAGCCGCAAAAAAAAAACAAAACAAAACAAAACACCAGCAAGACTATAAATGTAAATTCTTGAAGCTGAAGAGCAGATTTTACTGTTTCTTTTTTAAATACGTTTTCATAGATTTTAATAAGTGCAGGTCAAATGCTGGAAGTTTCTGAGCATATTTGATGACATATTACTCAGCCAATTCTCCACGAGAGGAACACTTGAAATAAGATCATTCCCACACGAGGGATCCCTCATCTAAACCAAGATCTACTAACTTTGCCATCAAGTTTGTTGCTGTAATCTGCTTCCTCTCACTTCAGAGACTCATCTAATGCATTTCTAAACATCTGGTGGCAAGAAAGGCAAGATTACTAGCAAAATATTTATTGTGGCAAGTAGAGCTCAGGCACAGGTACAGCAGAATCCAGTCACAAGTCAGAGCAAGTGTATCAGCAATGTGTCAGTCTCTGCTTTGCTCCGGCCATGTGTCAGCTATTGGAAATCTGCTTTGCAATTGAACGTTTTCTCCTTTAGGAGAGAAAAGCAGTCCAGTTTTATCCCTTTAACTGTCAGAAAGAGCTAGGACCAAGGTTCCGGTTTGCCAGATTTTCATTTTAGCAATTCATTGAGCATCTCTTCCTCGGTTTCACAGAAACAGAGCTGGGATTTTTCCGACCCATGAACACAATCAAGATTTATAGCTATCCATCTTAACTTCATCTTGACATTGATGGGAATTGCCTGATTTCGCTCTACTGATGTCAACGTTTCCGCATCCATTTAAAAATCAGGTAGGGATCTGTCCTTAGATATAACAACAGACTCCTGGTTTGCTTCAGCAGTGTAAACCCAACTCAAGTAAGTCCGTTATTTCACATTTATGATTTCATCAATATAAAAAGCCATTATGAGAAATCCCACAGAACATGATGTGGGCTGTGGTACACGTCAATGTTGGGGTAATTCTATCGTTATTATTTTATTAAGTGCACATCAGCATCAGCCAAGTTAATGCTTCGCAGTCAATCATTCGGGGCAAAAGGGGAGAATATAGCAAAAACGAAAACATGCTATAGGCATCTTGTCAACGTTAACGAACTGTGATTAGCAAAACTGCCTTTTCTTGCTTCAGAGGTGTCAGAATTTATGCTCTATCTAGACACACTAGTTTTAAAACACTGCCATCACCAAATGGCAGGCTCTCATTTTATACCACTTATAAGCAAAACCTTCTTTGGCCTGTGCTGAGGGATGAGCAGCTGATGAGCAGCTGTAAGGCTTTGTGCTCCTCTTGCATCTCTTTGCAACTTCACAGAAAGTCTGTCTCTTAAAGGGGGCTTGATTTTCAAAATCTTTTATGTTCTCAACTAAATTAGCCTGAAAAAATCCTCTATTAAAAATAATTGAAGATGCTACATAAAATTATATAAGATTTCATTTCTCTTCCAATTACAGTTTGATAAATTCACTTTATATGACATCTATGAACAACACTAAAAACCTTCATTTCCATCAAATACTACCTTACTGCTCATGGAGCCTAACTGAAATCCGTGGCGTCACAAATTACATAATATCACCCCAGGAGCAGAATTACCCTAAAACTAAAACAGAGATGTCTGTATAGAACCGCCAGAAAAGCTCACACTTCCTTTAGGCTGCAACAACACTGTCACTTCACAGCTGTTATAGATTAATCTGTCATTTTTCTGGCAGTTTTGCATATTAATTTTTGGTATTGATCGTATAGAGCACTGGCATGTGTGAGGGGTAGCTTTGAAAACAAAATCCATTCAGAATATTCTAGTAATACCTGTCACTTTTTAAACTCACATTGTACTGTCCTGAGTTCTTGCGTATATTATTAATTATTCTGTTAGTTTCTGCTATGACTTATTCTTACAGGTTTCTTAGAGCCATAAAATAGTATAACATTTAATCCACATCCCACATAGCAGCTTCATAAAGTCTGCCTTCTAATCCTGCTCTTCAGGAATTGTAGACCTCAGTTAAAATTTCATGTAAAATGTCATCCCCAATTCTTTATTTGTTTTCAAGTATATTTTTATTAAACATTGAGATGTGAAAAATGTCAAAACCACTTCTTCATAGAACCCTGAATACAGTTGTGATTAAAAAGACAACTATTTATTTGTTTATTTAAAAATTAACCAACAGCAAACCTCCTGAGAGTTGAAGCAATGCACAAGACACACTCTCAACACAACACATTCTTTACAGGTTTCTCAAGGACGCTGCTGCCAGGCTCTTCTACCGCTCAAGAGTAAACAGACCAAGCAGTGAGAGATACAGAATTCAGCAGCTGAAATGGGCTGAAGTTGCAGGTATCTTGTTCTCCAGAAAAATATGATTTAGTATAAGTTTCATGAAATATCTAGCATCTGCCTATTCTTGCCAAAATATAAACCGATTACTACTTGAGTCTGCCAGCAGCCTGAAACAATTGAGAGCTAAATTCACACATCCATCATAAAGATTTATTAATGTTAAAGCTGTTGAAAAGACACAGATCTGAAGAACAGGATTATTTGATTCTCAGTAGATGAAGAAAGGAGGAATATCAAAACAGGAGTCTTGACTGCTGTCACAAGCGGGTGGAACTTGACAGTACTCATCAAACTCTCATAGCTAATTGGCATAGAGATAACGAGCAATTCAGGGCGAAGGTGACATGGGAGCAAAACTGCAGGAACAAATACATGGCCTTCTTAAATATGTGCACACGACAGCAGTAGATGCTGTTTTGTCCAGCCATTGACTAGCTCTTATTTACAGTCCCATACCACAATATTGCAATAATCAGACAATTTTTTCAGATACAACTCCCCCATCCCATCTCTCATTCGATTCATTATTCTACAAAAAACATTAAACTAAAGAGCAATCAATTCAGTCATTTTTTTCCTCTATGAAAATATGGTATTGTAACTTGAATACAGATATGCTAAAATTTAGTCCCGTAGCATTTTGCTTTAATTCTGCAATCATTTCTAAACTAATATGAATTTCTTGACAATGAGCTCTATTCCGAATACATCTATTAATGCTACCTGTATGAATGGCAGAGGTATTAACAGTGATTAACCGCTGATTGTTTTGCCTATCATGTCATTTTGTTAACACGCAAAAACAACTGGGCTTATTAAAGCACGTTTTTGAGTCTCTAACTTCAGTTAGGAAATCAATATATTGTATTTTCTAGGATTAAGGAGCCTGAATAGTATCATACGATTCTCATGAAAGCAAGCTAAGTATAAATAAGCTACTAGAGCAGATTATCAATTAAAGATATGAAAAAGTCCTTTATTATCCCCAGTGTTAATATTGTTCACTTGCCTAGAATCCTACTAAACAAGGCAGGTGATCAGCAACTCCATTTAAGTAACATAAGTGCCATCCTCTCACTGTTAACACTCCCCCACAAATAAAGCAAATATACTTGTAGGTTGATCAGCCAAAAGGAAATGGTGTTCAAAAGCACAACTTTGATAACCAGAAATGAATTAATGTTCCTACAGCGCTTTAGAAAGCATCCCACAAATATTCTTAAAAATCAATTGAGCTGTGCTCATATGCAATAAGCAGAGCACTTTACATTTAAAATCACCACTGCCCATTCCAACAAGAACAATTGCAATTAAGAAGATGTTAAGAAAATCATAATCTGGTTTGGAATTAAATCCGTCTTCATATCATGGATAACGATTGCAAATTAAATAAAAGATGACTTCCTACCTGTAAGATCCTTATTAGTACTTGTGCCATGATTAAATTAAGCCAATGAGCTCATTTTGTACAAGTTGATCAGAAACGCCTTGAAATTCCCCTCACTAGATACTTTATGTAGCTAGGACATCGCTCTGCTAGAATGAGAGATGCCAGCATATCCCAGGGTTACAGATTTCCACAGCACTCTAACCTGTAGCAAAATAGTCCAGTAACTTACACATAATAGCAGTTGAAGAGGATAATCGCTATCCTACAGCTGATGCAAAGGACAAAGAGAGCTATCACTCTTACTGGGAAAATAAGATGAGGTCAAAATAAACATGAATTACTCAATTTACAGGAGGTCAGACTAGCCAATCTGAATGTTCTTCTTGGCCTTAGGATCTATAAATTTTCCCATTCTTCGATTCAGTTTCCTCTGGCCTATATTCAAGCTTGCTTGTAAATGCATTTTTACTGTGTCAACGATCATACTGATGAATGGATGCAGTGCACAAGACAAGGTGCGAAGCATCTTTACCTATAGAAGTCTACAAGATTTGAGCTTATGTAGCCAGAAATGTTTAATTATCTACACCGCGAACGTTTTCTTCATGGGAACACCAAGATACCATCAGAGATCCATAGGGCATGCTTGCCTTCTTCAGTCACACAGAACATGGGTGCCTTTACATGCCTGCATTTGATTAGCATTCTTTGCAAATCCAGTAATCCCATTGTTCTTGGACCTTGTCTGGAATTGTTAAGATAATGCCATCAAATTGAAAGGATAGGAGCAGCCAGAGAGAAGGCAAAACAGCAATTCTGAAGCCAGACCCTTGTGTCAACACAAGGGCTTTGTACTGGAAAAGCAAATGAGTTTAGGGTCTTTTTAGTAAAGTTACTGCCTCCTTGGAAGTCAGAGGCAGGCAGGTTTTTCCTATGGATCCATGATGGATGCAAAGCAGGGGAACGAGGAAGACATTTACTGAATCAGCAGCAGCTGGAAAAATCATGGTATCGTCCCTCTTTTAAGTCTGCTTTATAATTCTGTATCTATAGGGACTAGCCTAATCTTCAGAGCATAGTAGTCAGACCAATTAATACTCCACAAACATCACTCTGAGAAAGAGACTCTCTCCCCAGTAAACATCTACTCCAATATGATCACATTTCGATGCAAAGAGGGAGGAATGAAAAAGGAGAATGCCCATGTTTGATATATTTATAAATTTCAGTTTTAAAGAACTCAGCATAAAAGGATGTAGCTCCACAAAGAATTTCAGCAGTAGGGAACAAGCTGATGTACCAAACCTTTCATCACTGCATAGCTGGGGGTCATTAACACAGAGGCCTCAGGCTAGGGCATTAATTTCCCTTGCTGTCTGCGAGTGAGAGATGGATGAAATAAGCTTTTCATTGCATATTTGAACAGTGTCAGAGTCTGCACCAGGCCTATGTTTGGTGGTTTGAGGGGGGGGGGGTGGGGTTGGGGTGTGGTTTGGTTTTGTTTTAGGGGCTTAGTTGGTTGGTTTGAGGTTTTTTGTTCTGTGGGGTTTTTTTGCAGGGGGAGTTGGGCGTGGGGGTTTGTTTTTATAGTCTACTTGTTTTTACCTACTGGAATACATCCTGCATTCTAAAACAGACACATGCAGGTCTGACAAATGGCACAACTGGATTTGTTGCTGCTGTTCACAATACTCAAGCTCAGAAATTACTGAACAGTAGTGCACAATGTACTTCTCCTAGCTAGATACAGACCTGTGCATGCATGGTGCTTCATAGCCATGGAACTCCAAGTTGCCACTAGCACATGCCTCCGGCAAGCAGCGCCTGCAGTCCTGCACTCTTCGCAAAGTGGGATATAGGAAAACTGCTACGTCAAAACGTTTCTGCTTTCTATTTCACCTGTAGTAACAAACCTAACTGCAAAAAAGTTTTTAGATTAACTACACTTCTAGAAAAGTCATCATTTTTACAAATTAACTTTCCAAAGTTTATTTCCTTCCCTAGTTCACTGTTCTCCCTCTTTCCTAACGATATTCCACTGATACTCGAGAAACACAAGATTCAAGGCTATTGGAGTGAGAGATTTAACTGCCCAGTAGCCTGCAAATTCTGAAGCCATAGACATGGTTCCCAGACATCGCTGAAATGAGGGATTACCTTGCTTTTCAAGAGACTCACTCAGCATTTCACCTTGTTCTCATTAGATCTTAACACTGAATCATCATTAGGCACGGAACAGTATTTTTTTTTTTTAAGGTTTTTATCTTCCTTTCCTTCTTAGGAATGTAAAGTTAGGTTAATTACCAGTTCGACTTAGACAAATTCATTTGAAGCATTAGAAGATAAGTCGACCTAGAGTTTAAAATGGGCCCAACATTGATACTGGAGAGGGTGTTGTCTGAGGAAGGCTGCTGGACACTTCCACTTTGTATGCTGTAGTACAGCATGAAGAAAATTAAATTCATTATTGATAGAAGTAACTTAATTTACATTCAAAAGTGTTAAAACTGAGCATATACTAAGCGTAACTGAAATAATAGGAGGTGGCTGGAAGGAGCATGAGAATAATCAGACTCATTTAAAAATAGCTGCCAGCACTCCTTTGAAGAAAACAACAGTTTTATACTAGGATACGTAACTGACAAAGGAGAACAAAAGACTGTGAAAACTAATGATTAGGTGATGTGATTTCCAGGTAACTCCTCAAACCAGTTTCTCCTTTAAATCCTCGTCCACCTTTCCTTAGAATATTTCTTCTCAAAATTGTCAAATAAGGTAAAAAAAAAAAATAAAATCAGAAGCATGAGGGTTAGAGCTTTGCTTATTAGGAAATTGGATTAGAAAGAGAAGCAGTACTCAGTGTAGACAACATATAACAGAACTTAGACTATTTTTAAGACCTTAATAAGCAGAGAAACTTGCAGTTACAAAAGTCTTTCACTTGTTTCAGTGAATTTTGACTCATTAAAAAGCAATTACAGCAAAATAGTCAGAAATAAGATGCAAAGAACAGTTAACATTTTTTTTAAATGCATTGGTGCATTGAGATGCAAAGCGCCCAGTTAAGTTGCAAGCAAGCATAGTGCTAAGCAAGAGCAAGGGAAAGATGTTTACTTTGGAGTAAATGACCTTTTTTAATTGTCCAGCTTTCAGAGAAACTGTAAGGATGACAAATTTGCCAATAGCATATTCCTTTATCATCCTTGCCCTTGTTAATTCTCCAGAAAAACCTTCTAAGACAGAAGGTTTTCAGGTGAGCCAAAATTAACAGCAGACAACTCTACTATGAGTCATTTGACTTGCTACTGCCATCCATTCTGGATTTGCCTCAAAAAAGCACAGAAATTAGGGGCACAGTCATTCTGATAATGCATAATATAGGCAAGGGAAGGAACAAGATAGCTGAGCACTAATACCACTGCCTAAGTGTTAGACCACCTATACCCAAATAAACACGGCACAGTTTTGAGTCATTGTCTCTCAGCCTACTTGGCTGAACCAGTTCATTATCATCATTTATTTGAGTACCTAATAAAATTACAGCATTTATGAAAGGCACCATGCATCTACACTTCCCACTGAAGTACATTTTTTGGTCCAAGAAAAGGCTTATTTTACAAAGCCTTATGATAACATGAATGTAAAAAAAATCTTTTACAATTTGAAGAAAAAATAGGTATGTAATTTTATCAGGCTTTTTTTTAAAAAAATTTTTTTCAAGATTCTCTTTGAGAAATAAGTGGCAGTGATGTTTTGAATGTGTTGGCCAATTGAGTGGGTTTGCAAAATAAAGACAGATGGCAATGGATTACCCAAACATTTCATTGTGGGAAGTTCGCCATGTGCTGTGCCTTCAACATGATAGTTTCCAAGATCCTACCCGGCTCGATTCCCCTACAGCTCACATATAACCTGCTGCCCTACTAAGGTGCTGTATGGTATGAAGAAGAGTGTTGCAGGTGATCACTGTTCTACCAGCTGCAGGAACAGAAAAGAATGGTCTGGGAAATCCTATACATACAGTTTTCAGGACAATGTGTGAGCATGAGTGGTCAAGTCCGATTTGCTTTGAAGTCACTAGAAGTTGGCATGACTTTGAAATCACTGATTTGAAGAAATTCTTGGTGCCCTGGGTGATTTCTGAATTTTTCTAAGCATGAGGCAAATCAGGTCAACAGCTACTCAGAATTGTCTATAAGTCCCTGATTCTTGACTCACAAAGCAATGCCAGACTGGAACCAGATTAAAGGGAAAGCGTAAAACCACAGCCCGTGCCTGGCTAAGAAACAGAGATGCACAAACCACAACAGTAATGAAACAATCCAGAATGTCCATCACTCAAAAGGCAGCTATCACTGTGGAAAAAGAATACAATGATCCCAGGCAAAGCCATTTTGGGATCCAAAATCTTTGTTGCTGCTCTAAAGCAGTCTCTTTAAACAAATGTATTTTCAAAAATAATGAATATTAGATCAGTTCACGTACCTACTTCTCTTCTACTGCAGCACCAAAGAGGCTCATTTCCAGGGCCGACTTATGGTATAACTCCACTAAAACTTTGAAGTGGACAGTTCTTCCCATCCTTCTTTCCTTTAAATAGATCAAAAGATAGGAGAAAGTTTCCAGTCTCAAAAGCCATACTTTATTACAAAATACAAAAATAATAAAGTAGAAGATAAGTCCTTAAATATAAAGAAGTCTCAGGTCTGCTGAGGGAGACAAAGTAAATAAAAGGCTCAGAAACAACTCCCTCCAACAGCACCAGGAAGGAAGACAAGTGCCTCCCGTCTTGCTCCGCAGCACAACTCCCCTCCAGGTGTTGCTTTAGGTTGGCTTTGTGACCTGAGCTGACCCTCACATCCCTCTCAGGGATCACTGTCTCTCCTTCCATCAAAATTCCTGTCCGACACCACTGTCCCTCCAGCCTGCCTCTCCGCTTGCCTTTCCCAGCGCTTCCCTTCCCTCCTTCCCTAGGGTGACCCAGAGCATGGCCCACAGAACAAAGCAAATTTAAGTATTTGCTCTTACTGCCAGCTGCACCTTCTCCAAAATAAATACACATGGTTTAGTGAGCTGTGAACCAACCACTATACCACCAGTCTGAGACAAAAATGTTGGTGCAAGAGCATGACAGACTTCCCTTCTCCTCAAGGCTGCATCCATTTACATCCTCACTATATCTTTACCTGCTTGATTTTCCCCAGTTTTTCCACACAAGCTCACGTTGCTGACTCACTGCGGCAACTTTGTGCTTTGCCAGAGCTGCTGCAGCCAGACTTGAGCTATTTGTGCACCAAATTTGTGCATGGTTGGTTCTGCAAATTTCTTCCTCTAACCTTTTTATCATGGTCAGGCAACACTAATTTTAGACTGCGATTCACTCCACCTGCTTTCTATGGCCACAATAGGCCACACTCAGTCATGTTCAGTTTCTTCCCCATGACACTGAATAGTTCCCTTATACACTTTAAAATACTGTGGCTACTTAGAACTTTTCTGAGCTGTGAACAAACCACACGGGACATTGATCCTCATATCCCTGTCCTTTGCCATCTCCAAGTTACAGCAATCAACTACTGATGAGTCCAGGGAAGTCCAGGGAAGGTGGTGGCACTGCTGCTCTGCAAGGCAGGGTTCTGTAGAACACACCTCGTCGTCCAACAGAGCTGCGTGGAAAAGTGGCATCAGCCTACGTGTGTATCTGTTTGCACAGACAGGCTCAGGCAGTTTGTATCTTTATAGCATAAGCATTTCTACACTGTATACGCAGTCTCAGCGTGAGACAAAATTCACACAGACTAGCACCCCATTCTCTTTTTTCTTTCTTCCTTACATTCCCATATAATAGCGAAGGAGGAAAGAGGCTGACAGATGCAACAGGAAACCAGGAAAAACAGCTTTACGTTTCCATTACTTTTACATATCATTAGGCCTCCTTTGCAAACATCTCCCTTGCAACTTCAGGAAACCATTTAAATCATCACCTTCCAAGAGTACTAATTCAGACATTCCTGCAGCCAGGTACCCCCAGTGTGACCGTCTTTGCGCTAAACCACTGAAACTGAGTGATGAATTTAGAGCAGCTAAGCTATAAATCTATTCTTGCATTATGGGATTTCCTGTTAAAAATGAAGAGGCTTGTTTCTTTCTTTTGTGATACGACTGAGCACTGGCATCCTTTAGTCTAGGTAATTAACATACCACTATAAATCCATATTTTGCCAGTCAGTTTCACTCATGACCCCTATGACACAACATGACAACCAGGAAGTTTCAGAATAAAACCATCATTCAATTCAAATAAACTTTAAAGAATTACAGAACAACAAGGATGCATAAAATGTTGAATTATAAATTTTTTTTTTTTTAAAAGGAGTTCTGAATATGCAAACATTATTAAAAACAACAGATGTGCAGTTATTTTATGCAACGTATAAAACATTTTTCCTTTGACAAGATTGATGCGAGGGCTGAGACTTTCATACAGGCAAGACTAAAAAGCCTTACTATAAAAATATCAGCTCCAGTCCAAAAACAACCCAGTATCTGAAATACACTATTCTTCGTGAATAGAACTAAGACACTGAACCAGCTATTGCCAGTTTTGAATGGGATGGGGGAAACAAAGCACCTTTTCCACAACGCTTGAGAGGTCACTGGATTGTGCCCTAGGCTTTTTGATCATGTAGGCAAACAGCCACATTCAACTCCTTTGAACTTTGTCAAGAGTATCAGAGGCCGCATTACTATATTTTTACTCATGTTGCAGTTAATCAGATGAAATTAAGAGGATCATTAGGTTAATTAGGAGAACAAGACTCACTAATAGTAATAAGCAACAGATTGCACAGAGCAGGCTTCAGTGGATAAAATATAGTGGCAGCTATTGGCACGGAGTATCCACAATTATTTAAATCAGTCTTGGTTGAACAAAGAATAAAGTCCAGTCTAGTGGAGCACTAACCCACAGCCAGCCATCCTGAACTCGGTACGCACATGCCAAAGCCAAAGCCTGGCCTGTAAAGAATCCTTGACAAAGAGCATGAATTACAATCTTGTTCTGCAAACCTCTTCACAATTTGGAGACACTTCCACTGCATTTCATATACAAAATTTATAGTCCGAAGTTACCTCGAGGAGAAATTAGAAGTTGCCCAATTTACCATGTGCAGCTCAGCTTTGACTCAGACTCTATTCTTGAACATGACATTATGCAAACTACTTCATAAAGCTCCATAATCCCCTTAATGCAGCCCACACTGGTTTAAAAATTAAAAATCACTATTGTTTCCATTATCCTTTTAATTGGATGATAGCATGACTAATATACAACATAAAAGTCAACCATTTAATCACACATAATCAACCTGTTTTACATTTTATCCACGCCAGGTATTTCTAAATTCAGATGTTATATTTTCAATTAACATAAAATTTATAGCTCTCAGCTTTTCAGACACACATTACCTCTGAATCAGTAAAATACAGAAGCATGATTGAAATGCATGGTAAGAATGCAGTGTGAAAATAAATAATTGCATACCAGACACTAGAGGTTCTAAACATTTCGTGTCAGACTGCTGCAATTCCTCTATGCGTGCAAGAGGCAGAGAACATGATGAGCATTCGCCCTCAGAACAAGGCTTGTTGCATTGGCATCAGCTGCAACACTCCTGGGAAACCAAGAAATTCCTTTCTGCTTCTCTACAAGAGGATGAAGGAAGAAAAGAATGACAAGAGCTTCTCCTCAGCAGCACATAAGCACCTGCTTTACTAAGTGATTTGATGAGCTTATTCCTATGCTAAATTGAATGCCATATACTGTTGCAGAAAAAAAGGGATCAGAAACTCCTCCAGCAATGTTCGCTCTTAAAGAGAAATTCTTTCTGGCTGAAGCAATTCCCCATGCGATATTACATTGATTCTGTAAAGATATCATCTGGTATTTTATAGTTTTTAAGTGACTGACTACATAAATTATTTGGTTAGAGAAAGAACTACACATGCATTGTAACAGACAATATCAAAACAGTACAGAAATACTCAAATTAAGGTACACAGGCAGTTCTTTCTGGATTGTCAAAGGAGAGGCTAGGCAGTAAGTTCTTAGTTAATGCCTTGTCTGAGTCATTTTCTGAAGCATCTCACCCAGAGCTGCTCATTAATTTTTAAATAGTTCATAATAAATATTGATTTGCTAATAATTTTGCGGAAACAGTTCAGCTTTTTTTTTTCTTTTGCTGTTGTTCTGATGAATTTTCTGTTCTGGCAGAAAAAAAAAAACACAAACCACAAAACCAATGAATCAAAAAGCTTTAAGCTGCTAAAAAGTCATGCTTTGACATTTTAACACACGTTTCTTCATTTAGACTTCAGAATTACAGAATGTTTTCAATCTTTGTTCTAAATGTAAAAGGTCAATATCTCAATGAAATGTCTTGATTAACCTAGTGCATACTTTTTTAGATTTAGTTCACAAACTATTAAAAGGTTTGAACCTTACATCCCTGCCCTGAGAAAGAAAATGTTTTTCTAAAAGCTCAGATGTTCATTAGACAGAAATGCTTTTTATTACTCATTCTAGTTCCAGCCCATCTTCATAGTCCCCCTTTAAAGATTCACTTGTCTATTTTCCTCATAGTGAAATATTCATGGTTCCATTTTATGCAAAGGAACTAGCTTAAACAGAATGTTTCAAAGTTACTATAAAATATGGTAAACCATTTGAATGGTAGAGAGAACACTAAATCTATAGAGGACTCATTTATTTGGAAGGACAATGTATGAAACATCTGAAACACTCCAGTATTTAATAAGCAAAAGTTGAGTTTTAAGTATTATGTTTGGAGTAAGGGAAATAAGGTAATAGTTCTCATAAAGTAAAAATAAATTATATGCAATTTAAACTGTAAAGCCATTATAGAAAGTAGTTACCAATGTCTACATAACATCGTTAGTAGAAAAAAAATAGTAATCGGTTCTGTTACTAGAAATAACTAGTAATTGGCTGAGCTGTAAAATTCCAAAGCAGTCAGATGAAGTCAGTCTTCTCCTAAATTAAATAGCTGCCACCTACAAAACAGATATGAAACCACATCAGATGTGTAGAATCAAAGTGTAATTTGAAACAAAATAGGAGGAGGAAAACCAAAACACACTATTGAGAAAATAAGACTGCTGAGGGCCAGAAATGCCAAGAGTCCACAATGTTTGTAAAACAGTTTCTAGAATAGTCAAAAGAGCCCCCAGTCCATCACACAGAGAAATAACAAAGCTTAGATGTCACCAGAACTAAAAGAATCACCTACATAGATGGAACTGCCATTTAGCAGAAGAAAAAAAAAAAAGTTTGATTTGGTTAGTGTTACCAAAAAAATAATTGGTACTTCTATGAGAAACGGTGGAGGGGGTTTTGTTTGTTTTCTGCAGTAATTGCATAGTATGGCACATGCAGTTGGTGTTTGAAAGGTTTTGTACAATTAGGTGAGAATTGCCTTGTGAAGAGGAGGTTTATCCTTCATCTGTATAAGGTAGTTAAAATCTGGCAATAGCTCTTGCAGAAGCGATGAAATTTGTTGTACTTTTTATGCTGTAGTTGTGCTGGAAGTTACAGGCTGGTTCCAAGAATTACTATGTGAAATCTATGGCTCGTGTTACGCTGGATGTCAGACAAGATGATCACAGTGGTCCCCTCGCTCCTTAAAACCCACGAGCAGATGGAAATGGCAAAAGCTATGGAACTTCAAGAGTTCAGATTTCTCCCTGACAGGAATATGTAACACCACCTATGCTTAGAACTCTGTAGAATAGGACCAATGTATGGCAACGTGTGGCCCACACGCTGATAACTGAAAATTGGGCTCATAGTACGTGATCATATTCATGTAGAGTAACAGCATTGTTTACAAACTAGACCCAAAAGTCAGGATTCTCCTTTCCTTTTTGATCCCAGTACAGAAGATTTCAGGTATATGTGGACATAAGAGAGCCCAGGTCAGGCCCTCTTGTTATGAGGCCATGTCAGTGTGACCAGTCAGATCTTCCCATCACACAGAGGTTACAAATGAGCTACTTTCCAACCCCGTTCTGCTCTACCCTCAGAACAGGCCAAAGGAAGAAAAGGAAGTTTTCTTGTGCTTCTGTCTGCACTCATTCATTGTCTCCTCAGTCTGGCGCACTCCCTGCTCCCCATGTTCCCTGCCAACTGCTTTGATCATCTCTCTTAAAAGAGAGGTGAAATAATTGAACTTGTGAGCTTTTGCACAAATGGACTGCTGAACAGCCCCCTAGCAATGTCTTCATCAACATAAAGGCAAAATAGCTTCCCCAAAGTATTACGAAATCCCAAAACCAAATCCCAAACCCACAGCAACATGGTTCCTGTCCTGAAGGTAAGTCACAGAAGCTTGGAAGAATACTGATACAGTGCCTGAGAAGGAATAAAAGCCTTACCTGAGACTGAAACAAATGAGCATCAGCACCGCCATGGCATGAAAGAACATATAATTCTTTCCTCATATTTCCTTTCTTTCAAGTGGGTGGAAGGTGGCCCTCAGCATCCTTAAGTACCTTTGTATACAGTTTCTATTTGCTCATTTGGTTTTATAGGTATGGTCGTTTTTAGCGCTCTAATGTATTTTGTAGATGCTATAAATCTAAATAAGTGTTCACAAAGACTTCTGTTTCCCCAGGATTACTCCCTTTTATGTACCCGCATGATCTCTACCAGAATCATTTCACCTTAATTAGTATCTTCTGTACAATGCTACCACATAGTGTTGTTTAAGAACTACATATATCATTGACTTCTCCCATCTAAAATAAGAGGAATAAAAATCAGTGTGGCACCTCCCATGTTGAATGACAGATGGCTTAAAGCTGGATCTTATTGAAAAGACAGCTTTTCTCACAAGTTCTAGAAGAATTTTTTTAGCGTAACAATAAGAACAGATTCAGCTTCAGTTTCAGACACTGTTTGGTAGGTTTTGCTTTTGTTTTGCCAAGAACAATTTGAAAGTATATTTAATTTTTAAAAAATTTACGGTTTACTCCATAGAAGTTTTCCTTTCTTTTTGTTTCTTGCTTTGCTGTTGAAATGAATAATTGAACTGTTTTCAGTAAGATTTTCAGTAGGCAAAAGATAATATAGAATAACACAAACAGTTATGTAGAAACAGACCAAAAAACCACTTTGAGTTTGGAAAACAAGTACTGAAATCAAGTCTGCCTCAGGAGGAAAAATACATGCAAGTTTTTAATAGAAAAGAACGCAGATTTCCCTGTTTACGTTATACAAAGTTAATGCCAAAGCAGAAAAAAAATATGTATCATTTCAATGTGAATCAACACCAGACAGTGCCAACAACTCTTAGCTCACATTTCAAGCGTTCCAGGGCTCCTGTGAGCTGCTGAGCTGGCATTTCTCGAGAGTGAGACCGCACTAGCAGTCCTGCTGGGAATAACATCCAGCCTAGAGGAGGTATCTGAAAAGCCACCTAGCAGGTATCTCACCACACTGAGATAGGAAGGAATTTGGGTGGTTCAGGCTTGCCTTTACCCAAGACATTCACTGTGACTTCAACAGGTTAGTTTGGTTTGGGTTTTGGATTTTGCATTAACTCCTCTTCACACATTCACAATGAATAAATTCATGTGTGTCTTCCTTCTCTCTTTTTCCTCAGCCTGGGGCAGAGGCTGGTACAGTGTCTCAGCACTACCGTTCCTCTGGGATCATTCAAGCCATTTACCACACAGTAAATATTCACATCTATTTAAGACATTTTTTATCGTGCCCAACATCAGTAAATACATCGGTCTGGCTTGCTAGCTGTCTTAGATGCTCTCTCATTCATAAAGATGTCATAGATATTCACAAGTCTGGTCTCAGAACTAAGAAGAAATCTCATTTCTTTATGCCTACTTCTAAAAGTTTAATTTCACTGGCAATTTTTTGGCACTCTTTCCCATAAAGCATCAGGAGCACATGAAAGCAAGTGGGGCATGGTGGATTTAGTACCTGCTTCTACCTGTAGTTTTTGTGAAAGCCATTAAAAGGCCAAGAGAAAAGTCAGTTTCCTATGGAATGCCCATGCTAACAGAGTGCTTCTGTTTCTACTAGAAAGGAAAGGAGAAACAGTGCCCACCTCTCTCAGACTAATATTTTCAAAGGGACTTTTCTTCAACTGAAAGCAAGAAAAGAGCAGATTTTGAAATTAATGTTTGAGTTTTCAACAGCAATAAGGAATTTTTTTTCGACAGCAATAAGGAATCAATTTTCTATTGATTTTTCAAGTCAAACTGACTGCTTCATGTATTCAGGATGAAGACAATGGTAGAAATGGATAAGGTTGTTAATGAAGTTTATTAGTCATATTTAAGGGCCAGTCATGAATATGTACCATTGCATTATGCACATAGAGTAGTGAAGTATTCCTGCCCTGAAGACGTGCTGCAAAGAGAAAAAAATAAAAATACACGAACTGACTCTGACAAACATCAGCTCTTTTTCTCAGGTGCAGGTTACTAAAGATCAACTAAAGGAATGAGAAAAACAAACAAACAAAACCAGAAAAGGCTAATTGAAACAGAACTGTAGAATGAGGTGGTGGTATGAAGTGAAAAACACTAAGAAAATACTCCAACAGTCAGGAACAGGGTAAAGTCCTGTTTGAGCTGCAGGAGACCCTGCCTGGTTGCTTCTGCCACTGCTCCTCCCAGCCAGGATCTGGCTGGCTTTCCTCTGAACAACAAAAAAAGCAGTGAAAGGCACACAACACAGCCTCCTATCCAGAAAGGATGCTACCCAAGTTAGCCTTAGGAAGCCATAAAACATATACACGATGAAAATACCACATATGGTCCTCTTTCAGTTTATAAGTTATCTATACTAGGCAGAGACTTAAAGCAGTATGAGCAGATTTCAAAGCAACAGCTTGGCTGGCTTCCCTACAGAACTGCAATTGCCCAAGTATTCCTTCATTCAAAAGGAGGAAGGATTCCTCCAACTTTTCCAGGCACAATTCAGAACAAATAACTCAAAAAATATGTATATTATATGAATCAAAGTGATCCTTCTCCTTCAATGGATCCCTAAAGCACCTGTACACGAGTGCAAAAACTGCTTTCTTCCTTCCAAGGGTGGTTGTGTTTGCAGGCAGGCGAAGCCTCAGCAACCTGCTAATGCAGTAAATTATACAGTGGAAAAAAATGAGGGTGACAACATCCAGCTGTAACAGCAGGCACACAAAATGTAGGTAAACAGTTTAATTACCCAAACATTGTCAGCTCCACAGAGAAATTGATGAAAGATTAAATTCTCTTTTTAATTCCCTTCCATTTCTGCCAGGCGAACATTCGCCTCCCAGAAGTACAACTCGATTGTTAAGTCAAATAAACACAAATACAGCCTGACCGTTCCTCCTCAGCTTCACTTCACATCAACCTTACAGCACCTCCAGCCATTTTCCTTATCTTTTGGATGAACAAAAACTTTTGAGCTAAATCAGATTTCCTTTTTCTAGCATGCAATCAAGTCAAGGGGAAGTCATTCTCTGTGCAAGCTCTTAGCAGCTTGTAAATAGGAGTTTAAGGCTTAAATATTCACACATCCTCCAAAATGCAAAAATGCTGCATGCTCTATAGCAGCCAAAGGCTTTGATTTGGGTTTGGTTATAACAGTAGCAGCAAGGCTTCTAGCAACTTCAGCTGAAATACCCACTGCTCTTGCCCATGCCAAGCTACTGCCACCTCGGAGAGGTCTGGCCTTTGCACATCTCACCCTTTGCTGTTCTCTTTCCTATGGCTCCAAGCAAGCAGCAGCAGGCTGCACGCTGTAAGTAAGCAGAGCCAATTGCTCAGAAGAAACAAGGCTCATGGCAAAGTTTCTGCCAAGCTGAAGAAGCAGATTTTGCTATGCAAATGGCAATTGCAGCAATCTTTAAAGAGAAGTTGTTGACAAGCTTTAGGCAAGGTAAAAACAGACAGAAGAAAGCAATTAATTTATTATTTCCCCCTGTAAAAAACAGCGTATAGGTAATGGCCCGTTGTAAGCATGAATAATACCAAAGCTGCAAGCAACATGATATAATTTTAACATTCTCATTCTTTTTTAATCAATCTTATTGATGTTCATCACATCCATAAAGCTCAAAAGAATGGGTTTACTAAACTTAAGGAAAATATAAGATCTCATTTTGCGCCTTTCAGTTTCTTCATTATGTTGCCATAATGTCATCAGTGTAATATATTTCACCCTTTTGCTTCTGTTCTAGCATTCATTTTTTTGATTCTGCTGTGATCATATCTGGTGCATTGAAGCAACGAGATGAGTTACAAATACTGTTTTAACTCCACTACCACATCCAGGAGAGAAGCATGATGTGCTGAGAGGAAAAAAAACGTACCTGTTTTATGACTGGGAAGTCAACACTAAGCAGCAGAATATCTGACCGTCTGACATACTGGCCCAAAGGAGCTACGAGACATGAACAGTGAGAACAGCTGGAACTGGTAGAAACAGCTGTAAGATCTGCATGGCTTTACAGAAAGACTTTGGCCAAAGATTTGACATTTTAGCAACAAGTTACACTCTGCGGAAGTCTGCAGTATAAAATGAGATCCAGAGAACTACGTTATCTCCAGGACAGAGAGATCAAAGTATTTATTACACCTGCAAACCCCAAGCACTGGGGCAAAGCTATTGAACAGTCACATGGCTGTTCCTGTAACAGTGTCAGAAGCCTGCTGACTACCCCTGGATAAAGACCACAAGGCAAAGTTTATTTAAGCCCGTTCTTCCACAGAAGATAGGCAGTGTTCCAGACTCAGAAGCACAGGGTAGATCAGCAAGCTGTAATGGGCAAGAGTATGTTCTTCTGAGCCAGCATCTCACTCTGCAGTTAACAGTTTTAACTACATTATCCAAAGTGGAATGGCTCCACTGGAGGTGCTTGGATGTGTTGCTTATGAATGGCTCATTCAAAAGAGTGAAGTTCAAATCCCCACCACAAATCGGGCAGTAAAGGAATCTAAACTGGGGACCCTTAAGCCACTGGGTTACAGAGCAGTGAAGATCACCTTTGAAAAGATGCTTTGCCAAAGTGTCTTTCACAGCTAGGTGGGAAAACAAGAGACTTCTTACTGTACTAAGGTTCATCCCATGTTCTTATGTCTTCTTTCCAAATGACACCCTGCTCTCACAAGACAAAGAGAGATCACTGCACAAGAGCTGAGATTTAATTAAGAAAATAAACAAAGTTTAAGAACTGAAATATATTGAACTTCGTCAAAGTTTTTCACATGAATGGAATAGCAGAATCATTTTAGACTTTCCTTCCAATAGATACAATAACAAAGGGAAATAAAAAAAAACAACAAAATGAACACGCACACACTGTGTGTTGATCTGATAGATTTTGTTTTACTTGAAAAGTTCATGGTTTACCTGCAAAGTTTTCAAAGTCATAACTGAGCATCTGAAATGAAATCATTCACAAGTTGCTTGTAACCACATGCTTGCCCTCAATCTGCCTCATCTCAGTTTGTAATTCCTAGGGGAGAATGACGCTTTTTAAAAAAATAAAAAACTAAACAACCCCAAACACAAAAAGCAGAAAACAATGGCTTGGAGTCTTGCCACTTTCTTATTAAAAATGAGCCCAACTAGTTCTGTGCAGACAAAAAAAAAAAATCTGTGAATACATAATTTGAAACACAACTGCATGCAAATATATTCAACAATTCATCTTGCTTAAGAAGGAAAACAAGCCTAAGGAAAAAGGCACACTAAACAAAACGCGTGTGAAGCATTTCAAATGCATCCTCTGTTCACAGTGATCCCTTTAAAAAAAAAAAAGACAAGTGTAGAGGATGAGAATTAGATTACCCGTTTCATAATGACTTTGTAAAACAGTGCTCCAAAGAGAATGAGACCACAGTTAGAGGTTCACCATCAGTGCTGCTTACATCTGCCCTACCCACCCACTTCTCCAAGGCCCTGCACATTAATCCATACAGCCCCACCATGAAAGGTAGGGATGAACACCTGGGGGAACGAAGAAAGAGGCAGAAATAGTTTAGTGTAGCAGGAAAGTTCACATGTAACTATAGCCTAACAAAGGACAGATAAAATATTAAACCCCTAAATGCAAGTCATCCAGGTCTTTGAGTTAATTTACTTCCATATAAGTTTAAATTAATAACATTATACAGTGGAGTTTTATCATCACTTAATGAGTTTTAAAGGAACATCATGACGTTTCATTTTCTTTGCTAAATCTGGTATTTGGTCTGTTTTTCAATAGATAATATAGTGAAATATGTAGAATTATGAGCTTTCCGTATTAGGCAATTAACAGTTTTACAGATTAGCCTTCTTTGTACTAGAAGCACACAGGCATAGCCCCATGTCTTCAGGGTAACACACACTTATCCAGACAAAAACACACCCGAACTCTTATACATTTCCAAATCAGAAGGGGCAAAGAACTAGTGCCTACCAAAGCTCAGATAGAAAACCAAGCTTTGGACCCAGCCTTAAGAGAAGTTGTTCGTATCCTGTTCAAGCTTTTTACTTGCCCTCAGCAATTCAATTGCTGCATAACGTTTATAAACCTGTTACCTTTAGTAAGTAACCAGGTAAGTCCTCAGAGACGTAAGCAGCAATGTCCAAACGTGCCACATTCATGCTCCCATAACTGGGAAGGAAATCTAGAAGTGACCAAAGTAGGTAACACAGTAGTAACTACTGTGGCTTATCATACGGTAATGCAATGTTCCCAAAACTTTGCAGGAACTTTTCTTATTTAAAATGCATTACAGTTCCCAAGACTTAAGCATTCAGCATAAATGAGAAAGATTTCTTGAAAATGTAAGGCAGATGTTTGTAAGAAGGTTTTTCATTTGGATAAAGGTCACTAGCTGCAGTTGGACAGATCATACTGTGCCACACAGCAAACTGTTTCTTTGACTCCTCACAAGATTTAATATCCTGTGAATCAAAGCATAACATGCTTTTTGTTTGCTTACAAAGAGCTTTATCACAAGCACACACCAGCAATCACTAGCAAAACAAACCGTCACTACGGTGAGACAAACCTCTTTGTCCTAAGAGCTCCAGGCAGTGGGCAGCATCTACTAAGTAGTCACAGCATATGAAAGAAAAGGGATGACACTGACTACAGCAGCAGCATGTCCTTTCTCTGTTGCTCATAACATCTCTTCTGGTTTTGTCCCTCTAGGCATTTTCCTACTTCCCTGTCTCAGTAACTGGAGACAAAACCAGAAGTACCCAACTGCCAGGATATGTTTTAACCAACATTTCCCCTTCCTTCACCATTCACTGGCTCTAACCAAAGAATACCATTAACAATTTCAGTGGGGTTGGGCTACTTGGATCTATACATGACACAGGTGAGACAGCCAGGCCCGAGGTTCTTGCTTGCTTCATGACCTTAACGTAGGAGTTTAGTTAGCCCTACAAGCCACAGGAGCATAGTAAGTCAGGTCCATAAAATGCAAATAGATTTCATGTGTGCCTGGATATTTTCCAGTCTAAATTTAGGGTAAAAGATGTATTTAATACTCCACAAGAAACTCTCCACTCTGGGGTTTTACTGTTGGGATTGCACTGGAAGAGTGGCTGTGAACAAAGAGTTTGTGCTGCTCTTCTACCCTATCTCAGCACTATCATCTGTTTCCATTAATCTATCTTAATTTTTCTTATCTTTATTGGATGGTTACATGGAGGGTAAGACATTTCTCTCCCATATCCTCTACCTGACCAGTTTGAAATGTATTTATCTGAACAGCATCAAATGAATGAGTAAAACCACGGCAGTGGCATTTTTTGTGTCGGAGGAAGCACACAGAACATCAGAACTTGATCTAACATCTCCTGACAGTTGTGACTGATTAAATGCTTAATCTCTCAATTTATTTTGCAGTTGATGTAAAACGAACACGAGGACCTTGCTAACAAAGGCAAAAGACAGAACTCATCCCCAGGTATTGCAGATCAAGTAAAAACATTTAAGCTTTTATGGTCATTTACTACCATTTTTATCCTGCCTCAGTCTTCCACACCCACTAAGAATCTCTGTGCTCTTAGCACACCTTATGAAAATGCTAGGAAAAACCGAGCAGTAGAGGAGGTAGAGTCTGTCTATGCAGGAAGGCCACAACCCTAGATATAGTCTCTGAGGTGTTATCAAGCCTTGTATCAAAAATACATTAACGTTTGGGCTAGATGTCAGGAAGAAGTGAAATACAACTGCAAGAGAAGGCTTTCTAAAAATTGCCAGATAAATGCAGCAGGGCTTAAGTTTGTCAGCAGCTGCAAATCCCACACATGTAGCTGCATCTTCCACTACACTTCATTTTAGAGTCCATAACTGTGAACACCAAGTGCCTGTTGTGAAGCTGAAGGCACAGAGGTCTTCCCGACCAGAAAGCTGAAGACATCTCCTTTGACTACTGCTAAATGCAATAAAGCTGAAAACCACATCAGTACACAAACAAGGAAATGGTTTATAGCAGGATGGCATACAGAGTCTTAGGACCTAATTGGCCATAAATCATTTAATCACAGAAAACACCAGGACAGCAGAATAGAGTCATAGTTTGGAACAATTTTGCAAAAGATAATAATAATCCTATTATTTCATTAGCAGTGCTATTTAATGAACTTGTATTCAATTTCAAGGTCTTACATTCACAAAGCATTCTAGAAGCCTCAGCTACACTCAATCTCCAGACATTTTAGAAGCAATCACTGATCTAAATTCCACTTGAGTTATTCTTCACAGCATAATGTACTTAAAAGGTATCAAAGTATTAAATATAGTACAAACACTAGTATTTAATTCTGTTATATAAAATATTTTCATCTCCATTCAAAATATAATGCAGATAGCAATTATGATAATAGTGCAGATTATACACTACAGCACCCATAATTTACCTGCTACAATTTTACCAAGGCAAGCGTTCTGTAAGTCTCCATACTGCATGTCTATTTGTAAATTCACTGTTCGACCTGCTGTCTGATGTTAAATGTATTCATACATATTCAAATGAAAACAGAGAAAAGTAAGTATATGACCATGACTGCCTATTAGAATGCATGTCTCACAGCAAATATATTAACAGTGAGCTTTTGGTTATTAGTATTACCAGGGCACTACCCAGAAGAGGAGCGTCGTTAGCCTCGCTGTTCTGGACAGGTTCCAAGGCTGGTAATTGCTTTCTGCATACTAGAATCTTTCCTGCATTTAGAGTCAAGACCTCAAGTTTCCAAACACTGTAAGCTAAAGAAGACTTTCCACCAGTTTGCTGGAGGGACTGTCATGTTAAATGACTTACTACATTACAACAGAAAGCAGTGTCACAAAATGCTGTAGTGTACATTGCAGAGATCAGAAGTCTCTAAGCATGATTTAGAGGTGGCAGCCTGCAATAGATTTCTAAAAAAAAAAAAGAAAGAAATGAAACAAAAAAAAAAGGCGCCTTCAGTTCTCACAAACAGCCGTCCTTAAAAATCTGTGCTATTAAAACAGTACACCCACAGAGAAAAGCGCTTGAAAAAACATAAAACATACTGTCCTTAATGACTTGCTGGACACCCATCATATTGGTCGTGTTGATTCATGCTCTTGATTAGTTTAGCCTTAGCACAGAGGAGGAAAACTAAAGGACAAGAGAAAGATTTCACACTTCTCTTTGAAGATCTCTTGTTAATCTCAGGGCTTTTTTTTTTTTTCCCCCCTGTTCAGTTTAAAAAAAACCCTAAGAACAAAGAGTATGTCCTTACTCCACATCATTGTGTAGGCATCAGATTCTGTCAAAGCAACGTGCCTCTAGGATTTGTTACAGTAGTTGACACTTCAACAGGTTTTAAAATAAATTTTAAATAAAATAAGCTGGAAAAGGAAGAGATTGCAGGAAACGATCCTCAAATAGATTAAAGAGGGCAGCAACACTGAAGATTCCAGAAGAACTAAATTTCACTTGAGCTAAACATCCTACATGTTATTTCTTTAAGGCAAGAAAAATTGACTACTCAAAGAAAAAAAAAAATCTTATAAGACTATTTACAGCAGCCCATCCAAGACATCTGCTTGTCAGTGCAGGATGGTTCAATTGTCCAGGCTAATCCTAGAAGTCAGGACACCTCTTCTAGAAAGGAAAAGCAACATCATAGCTTAATATACCTAATGCAATTATTAAGCCTCTCAAATTCCTATGTATTTTTAAATAATCTTTTTCCTCCCTGGTATTTGCCAAGATACTTTTAATATTTTTACTGTCTCTTTTTAAAGGTTTCAGAATTCATAAGTTCACTTGTGTTGACCCACTGGGTTGACAAATCGGACACCTCCTGTAGGTACGCAGCATTAGTTCAGCAGAAAACCATACTGACCTCTCTGTTTATCTTTCTTAGGCTCAGAAGCAGCAAATGAAAATACTAAGGGAACTCAGTTCCCTTGTCTGCGGAAGGAAGGGAATGACAGAGAAAGGTTAATGTTTTCTGCCAATTTTTTCTTTCAAAAAGATCCTCTCCTGTGCCTTCCTGAAGGATCTTGACTTATCCCAGCAAGAAAAGAATTGCAGACATAAAATCATGATTTAAAAAAAAAAAACAACATTTATTTAGGAATCACTGTAAGATGTTACTCTCCTCTTTCAGTGCCTAACACTTCTAAAATGAACGTAGAGGTGTGCAGACCATGCGATTTTGAGTAGTACTGTCTTCAGAAAAAATAAAGCCTCTTTTAGACCAAGTACCCAAACACCTGCAGCCAGTTAAAAAAAACTAGCAGTACTAGTTTTGAGGAGCTCTAGCATAGTAAGGAAAAGTAAACTCTGTTTCCTAGGTATCCTTCTTGGCTACCTAGGACTACACACCTCTGAGTAAGAGCAGAAGGAATTTACCTAATGTTTGGTCGTATATAAGACGAGTCAGTATACGTATCAACAAAAACTATGCTAGATACACGTCCCTTCTGTTACAGGGAGAATTATTGATTTTTCTTTGGTTTGTTTCATAATCTCCAACTTTGTTTGATAAAGTAAGTTATTATCCAACCAAGACAGCTGCTGCTCAGAGCAGCAACCGGAAAAAAGGCATCTAATTTGGTACCAAGTACTCAGGATGATAACCATCACTGCACTCCCAGCACATCTCACAAAAGGGAAAAAAAAAAAAAAAAAAAGGCATGCATGTTGTGGGAGGGGAGGAAACACACATACTCCCTGCCAAAATGTAACATCAGAGCAGGAACCTGTAATTATCAAAACAAAAACGGATGTAAAGTAGCAGTGCAACTACCGCTAAACTCTTCTTATCTTAATGAGATTTAAGACACAACAGCCTTTTTCCGTATGTGCGTGCGTATATGCACACAAACTTTAGAGCTCACTTCTACACAAGCCTTTGCAACCCTCGTAATCTAACCTCTCCCTCTCCTCTCCCAAAGATTTTCTTCCTTTTATTTTCTTATTTCAAGTAGGACATGCTGGGAGCATCACAGTGACTTGCACACTTAGCAAAGCCTCCACGAGCACCAACACGGACTTTCCCGCAGAATCACCCGTATGGCAGTAGGCAGCTGAATGGAAAGAAAACACTGAGTCTCTGACATTCTACACCAGAATTCAGAGTTCTCTGTTTGAATCATGCACTCTCAGATTTGGCTTACCATTTTTAAAACATAAAAAGACACATTTACAGAGGAAACCACATTTAATGGGACACCACAACCACTGAGACAGATTTTTTGTAAAATAGCATTGTCTCCTGAAGAGGAGTTTTTGAAATATCTGTAACAATAAAGTGTTAAGAAGACCATGCATTAGATAGCACAGCTCCTCCAGTGAAAACATCCTGCTTAACAGCTTGCATTCCTCAACTGAAAATTCACTTACTATTTCTGGTTACCCACTGAGTAATTCAAAAACAGAGCAGTAGAAAACCATACCAAGACAGCAAGAGACATAAACTTAAAAAGAAATATCATATAATATATGCAGTAGAAAATGTTTTTGATAGAGTTTTAAAAAAAATACAGACCCAAACTTCTCTCAGTTTCCACTTTCTGCTTTACAAACTGGTTTGGTGCAGCACTCAGGCCCCACCTGATCCCAATCAAAGCTTTTATGCAGCTACCCAATGCCTCTTCTCCTGGTACACTCTGATGGGTTTCACCTGGGGAAATACTAGCCCAGAAAACTGACTCCATAACTGCCATGCTGCTTGGAAATGCCTGTAGCACCAGCTTTTGTCAAAACAAGCACCCCATTTCCCACAGTGCAGAAGGCCATGCAGGACTGACGCGTTCCACTCTCCTTGGTCTGTTTTGGAAGGAGAGTTTTACATTGCACAGGCTGTGACACGAGCCCATGTTTTTTCCTTGTGATGCTGTTGAGCAGAAGATACACTCTCTTTTCCAAATCACTCTCTTTTCCAAATACAAAAGCACTTGCCAAACTATTGCCTTAAAGTTTAAAATAGCCAAAGGATCTGAATTTCCTTCCAACACAGGAGGCACCTACCTATTTAACGAAGAATAAATCAAAGATTTATGTTTTCTTCTGAAATACAGAGATGGGGCTATTCTGATTAATTCTTGGAGTGGTTATCACACTAACGATGAGACAATGAGAAACTGAATGGCCATGTCTCTGTCATTATGCCTCACAAGATAGCCCAAAATTCCATTTTCCAAGAGAAAACATCAGCTGAGGGATGTATAGTGAGACTAATGATTACAGAACTTAAAACAGGTCCATAAATGACACAGAATAACAAATGTGAATTTATAGCTATTGATTTGGGCCTCTTCTGTAGGACTTGTATATGCACCAGTAGACAGTTGAGTAGGCAGGAGTTGTTTTAAACACACATCTAAACTGAAAACTTCTAACAACAGCATATGTTAAGTTCCAGCGTAGCATCACCCAACTACTCCCTCTACCATGCCAGGGCTTTCAAAGTTGTTACAGTAATATCAGATCAGCAGCAATGGGGCAAATCCCTTCCATCAGGTATAACCATTTCTACATCTTCCATGGAATCCAGGAGTTCTCCAACCTGATCAGCATTCATAGCACTGAAAGGATCAACATCTGAGGAGCCAGTTAAGGTGTTCTCCTTTAATAGTAACTTAATCCAGAAATGAAATGGGACTAATATGCAGAAAGAAATAAGGGCAATATTTTAATAATGACACCCTAAAACTTCATATTCCAAAATATTTCAAAAATCTTACGTGACAGGGAGAGCTGTACCGTAAAACAGCTTCACAACATTTTTTGAAAGTTTGCTCTGTATCGTTAAGCATTGCAAAGAGTGAAGTTGCAGCTTAGACTGCCAGAGAAAATTAGCCTCCAAAGGATGCAGGTGGGCATTCCCTTGGGACTGATGAAGCCACCCAAGCATGTTAGGTGCCTGACTCCACTAGGAGCAGATTCCCAGACTATTTATGCAAATTTCATAAGGTGCCTGTCTGCATCTTTTCACGTTTTATAAATACCTCTGTGAATTTAGCCTTGGGTACAGTACAGAAAAAAATAACCCAAAGCCAATTAAAATGAGGCTTCCAAGTGGTGTTTTAGTTTTCTTTCTTTTCACATAAAAGTGGAAGACATAATGCTTTACCTTCCTCAAATGAATGTATTCTAGAAGGGCAAAGCATTGTATCCTACACTTTTATTGGATTGGATCTCAGAACACTCTCCAACAATAATTAATGAACATCGCCTCACTGCTCTTCTTTAATCTAGATAAGCATCAGCAATATTTTACACAGCAGGGAATAGGGGAACACAGGTGTTAAGTGCCTTGCCCAAGGTCACACAGCAAGGCTGTACCAGAGTGAGGAACGAAATCGGTTCTCCTTCGCGAAACACCTATCCGCAAACTTCTAAAAACACTACTGAAGTAATGCTGCTCCTCTTAAACTACAAAGCCCTGTAAGTGCTTACGTGCAGCCTGTGAACATCTTTAAAATCACTGTGAAGAGAAGACCCTCCATTTACATGCCATGTTCCCCTGAAGTGGGATGCAGAACTAAGAGGAAGGGCTCAACAGTTGTCCAACAGCACTTTACCATCTCTTTCTTGCACCTAACTGAGCATTTGTCCTGCCCAGAAGCTGTGCAGGGAAAGACAGTTAAGCCAGAGGAAAACGCGTGCTAAAATATGATATATCATACCACCTAGTAATTCTTCAAAAAATAAGAATTCTGGACTGTATTAATTTTCTATCACACCATTCTGCTAGTTAGATTGCTTTCTTAAATGTGATATTAATGGCCAAAACCAGTGAAAGGTCATTGGAAGTTATGAGGAAATGGCAGATTTGGGGGCTTCATTCTTGTGTCTATTTCTTGGAAACAGGAGAAAAATCTACACCAAAAGAAAAAAAAAATTCCTAACCTGTCTGTTATATTTCCTCTCTCCTAGACAGCTTCATGATCTATATTGTTAATATAATGACACAGCTTGTTTCACACTTCAATGGCTTGTCACTTGAACTTGGCAGACTTCAGAGGCCAAAAACGGAGAGAAGGCAGCCAGTAATTACCAGAACCAAACCCACTATCTTACTAGTAGAAGAGGTAGAAAATACAAATTATCAAATATCTATCTATCTATCTATCTATCTATCTATTTCTCCACATATATTTAGTTAAAGAAAAGGGCTACAGAATAATGACAATGTTCTTCTGTTGTTATGTCACACCAAAAGTTACCGTAACGACCAGTTTTAATCAATATTTTTCAAATACTGTTAAGGAATATATGTACTCCTTATGATCTTCCAGTCACATTCTTCGTTAGCTGCACTGTCCCGTTACCCGAATAGTGCTATATTGACGTTGAACGTGCAGTGCAGATGGGCTGAAAGCATTTTGTTGTACAAAGATAAAGCAGGAGGGTTTGTTTCATGTTTCCCAGCTACCACGTAGTTTCTGATATCCAGGTTTATCCTACTTTAGCAGTTCCATGACATCTTTCCACAGTTCCTTCACAAATAACTTTGAAAATTCATAATCTGCTAGAGGGAGAAATGTTTCCAAATATCACGGAATTATTTAGTTTTTCACATTAGAAAACTGACAGTGTCTGACAGAGCACTGAGTTTTCAGCTCATTTGAGCTGGTATAGCTGGAACCAGACTGTAGCTGTTGGAATTATTTACCATTGTTTACCACAAGCTAAAACTTTATTCACAAGAATAGTTCTTCATAAATACAAGTAGAGATGCCAAAAAAATTAGATTTAAGGCCCTATTGCCTGTAACTGAGCTCTTTATGAATAAGGATTACTCGCAAGAGCAGAAGGTGCCCAAGGAGACCACTAAATCAAAACATAGACTCAAAACCAAAAAGGAATATATTATAATGAGAAGAACAAGAGAAAAGTAAACAGGTCAGGCATTTGGACCTGGAGAAGAGTGGTAACAGAGAGCAAACTGCAGCTCCCATGTTCTCAGCTGTCTACATGGAATAATCTTTACCTGTTGCTGGTAAGAAAGTCAGACTATTGCTCTGTTAAGGCTATCTCAGGCTCTCGTGCCTGGTCCCATGCAGATGTCCTCCAGACTTAAGCTCTCTCCTCTCAGGCATATTAGAAGTGCAATATTTTTGGGTGCAAACAGCTACTTTCAGCAGCCTTCTGATGGCAGAGATTTTCTGTCAATCAGAATTCCCCAGTACACTTCTTAGATCACTTTAAACAGACTTTGCACTGTGTGATTGCACTTCCATGACATAAATTTACCTAGTAAATTTAAGAATTCCGTGTTGCATTATGAAAAGATGTGAATCATCACAATAGAATGCTAAAAAGCCTTATAGGTATAGAAGACAATAAAAATTAAGCTCATCCAGTCAAACAGGTCCACAGATGTCACATTAGTCTATGCGACATGGCAAAATTCACAGAAAATAAGTCCTGCAGATGTTGGAAATCTGATCTAGAAGAGGACACTCTTTAACAAGTGTTAAGGGGAGTAGAATAAGAAAAATGAGGTTAGGGTAGTTGCATTTCAATTCTTCATAGTCTTGTTGAAAGTAAAAGTCTACAAAATCACCTTGCAGTTGGATTATTGGGACAGGTGCTGAATCTGAGATATAATGATCACAAAATGTTTTTTACAGATTTTTACTCATTACGAAGCTCCCTTGAATCTGAGCATCCACTAGTTAAGAGATTTCAGGAAAGTGATGTGTGAGACGACTATGTAGAGAAAGCAGCATGCTGCTGGTCTGTCATTCTGGCTGATAATGTGTCATATCGATTCTGCAGGCACCACATCGTACAACAAAAAAGCCACACTTCACAAGGAGAATAGTCTTCCTACAGCCAAACTAGAAAACTTCTGAAAGAAGTCATGGCTCTTGCTCTATTTGTGTGTCTGGGTTTTCTCCAGACAAAAACAAGGTCATGGAGTGGAAAGCAAGACAGTATGGAAGCATATCTGGACCTTCAAGTTATGAGATATTCCCAGGTCCTTCAGTTGAGGTGCAGCTAATGATAACACATCATAGATCACAAGCATGAAAAGAATGCATGTATAACTTGGGTCTGATAAAATACTTAATATGACTGTACCAAAAACCCTAATTACGTGTGGAGAGTTTAAAGTGAACCGTCCAGATTGTATAGTGACAATTAACCAGCTGTGAGTAGAAACAAAGGGAAAACAGCCTGTGCTAAAGAAGAAACAGCAATGGCATTTACATAATTTACGTACATTCTGATTATTTGTAAATCAAGACTGGGAAATAGTGACGCTATTAACTCCAGATAGGATCACTGGGCATTTGTGTTTATATCCAACACTTAATTCTGAAGCAATATACATAGGCATAGGTGGGAATGAAAGTCATCCAGAACTTAAGGAACTAGATAAATGTCATAAAAATAAAAGAAAGCAACCTTATATTTACAAGAGTAAAAGTTCCCCTTCAAACTTGTATCACACAGATATAATTATTTGTTTTGGTTATACGTGGATACTTCAGTATTTCCTGAGAAGATTTTATAACAAACAGTGTCTGAGCCTCTTGATTACTTCTCATTGGAATAATTTAAAGTTTCATGATTACCAAACCATGGTATACCAAACTGCATCTGAAAGGGAAATCAGAGTGGAACCTTTTACCCAAACATAAAGAATGTTACCTCTCATCAACTGTCCAATGTTTGATTTAAAGTAGGAATTTTCCCTCAATTTAATTTGCAAATGGAATTGGCAAGATCAAGAAACACATTTTATTCTTTCTTATTCCTATGGAAAATTTCAGCCTTTGTACCACCTTCAAATACAGTATCATATTCCTTTTATAAATTCATAATTCAAATAAGGCATCCTTTCTACTCTATAGCCTTACACTGCGACAATACACATTAGTTAGAAATGTCAATGTATGTTTTATTACAAAAGTCAAACAAGGCTTTATCCGTAATTTCCTAAACCTCATTAAAGGTTCTTTCATATTCTAGATAGGATAAAGTAGCACTTTAAACTTTATAAATCTATTTCCGCCAGCACAGGGAATCTGTTGCCATCTGTAGTTACAGTACAAGACAAAGGAATGCCTTGGGGGTGAGCCTGTTCAAACGCAGATAAGCTGGCCTGCAATGAATCACTGTCCTCTGCAACTGGCTGCCTTGTTAATAAAAGGTCAGAGATCACAGCATCACTATTTCTCCTATTTCTCCAGCAGAAAGAGAAGCAGTGGTTGGATTTTCTTTATCACTCCCTTTTTTTTTCTCCTCACTGAAGTACTCTCCAGTATCTGCTCTTGTTCCTACTGTCTCTGTTTTGCAGATGAGCACTGCCTTTTGAAGCAGCACAATTGCAAAATATATTTCTAACTAGGTAGGACTGCTATAGAATTGGGCTGTACAGATTTCAGCTTCTTTGCAGGATGTGATTCAATTTCACATTTGTTGTTAAGAACATACATTTCTCAGTAGCACAAACCCTCCTTTTTTAAAATTAGGCTAATACCAAAAGATGGGCCTTGGAGGACATTTCTAATCAAGGATTATCCTCTAGGCCCGTCAATGATGGCAAATATATTTCTCTTGACAAATTCCACTGGATTTTCTGAATGAAAATATAATAAGGAAAGGTATTCTATATAACTTAGCAATTTATATGTGGCAGTCAAGGTTACGTTTCCATTTAAAACTTGTTTAGCCTCAAGCTCAAATTCAGCAAACAACTTAATATCATGACTAAGTCCTTTGGAGAACGAGCATTTTGGTGGGTGCATCTTGGCTCCACAGTCATTTCACAAGCTAAAATTCCATAATCACTAATCAGAACTTTTCTCATATAAGTTTGTATTTGGCCAGAAGTCTGGGGATACACCAAATCCCCAGATAGATGTTTATCATGATAATTTACCTAGTGAAGTTTGCAGTTAAAGGCTCTAGGGCAGCCATTCCTGTATTTAGACTGAGAAGACAGTAAGGCTTTAGCTAGCCAGGAAATGATTCCCAAAAACATAGTATATAATTGGTATAACTCTGTTTAAATTAATCAAACACACTCTAGGGAGCCTGCTCCCAGAATAAAACAATCCAAAACCAATAGAGAATCAGGTCCCAGAGCTATTCCTTATTATTGCATTTTACAGCAGTTCTTTTTCGAAGTGATCCAAAAGCAGCAGTGTTGCAGAAGTCAACCTGATAAATGGAAAACTTTGCCTGGGAAACCTATTTTTGACTGACAGATGGGAGAGAAGGGGAGATACAGCAGAGCTGGGATTCCAAATGAAGCAGCTGGTCATTGCTTAATGGATTTTATCAAGAGCAGAGGATTAGATTTCATTAACCTATAGAGACACAGTAGGTACAATTCACCTCAGCAGAGCAATACATTTTACACTGTAGCAGACTTACGATATTGTCAAAGTGTTGTGTGGGTCTTGTCCTGATATGAATTTCAGTGAAGAAAGGGAAATAATAAAGGGGAATCTTGAAAGGCAGTTTCTCTCACCTGCTTTTCAATTTCCTTGTTAGAAAATTATATTACATCCCCAGCTCCTCTGACCTCATCCTACCCCTAGAGAACTCTTTATGATTTTAACGCATCTTTCTAGGCTGGCCATCTATTTATTATGTAAGTAGAGAACATGCTCCAGACAGCGTTTGATACTTCTGATACCTAAGAATTGCTGCCACAGAAGGCCAGCCTTTCAGTCCAGGGAGGAATTTTAGCGAGAATCTCTCATTAAAGCCTCCTTTGGTCGCAGTACAACTGTTGGATGATTCAATTGGAATGGTAGCCATAGACCTTTGCAAGACAAAAAGGGTTAACACTATTTCGGAACGCTGTTTCTCCTTTCTTTGCTCAATTTCCTCTAGCATCTTGGGACATTCCTCTAAATTGATCTACACCACGTAAGATATCACAGTCTGAGTCTCTTTTGCAGTCATAGCTGAACAAGGTTGGTGCAAGATTTTAACAATATGATTTTGCAGCATTTTCACCACCTTTGCATAGATGACACACCTGTATGAGAAGTAAAGATGTACACTGAAGCCCAATGAAATTCTCCTACACAGAGAATGTTGACTCTGAAATATGCATATTTTCCATAGAGGGAGATATCTCTGCCACTTTTCTACTTAAAATTTTAGAATGTATTTGGAATTCAGGGGAACATGCAATCTACTCCACACTGAACTCAATTCTCATTTATACAATGCTCCATTTATACCAGTCTGTCAGCTTAAAGGACCTTTGGAGTAGGAGTAATTACAGTTATGCACACTTCATGGCCCCATTATTCTGACAAAGTGGCGTTAAGGAAGCTCCGATGCAGAAGAAAATCAGGTCTACTTATTTTTTAATACAGTGACTTTAATATGGTTGTGTTTTATCTTAAATTCTGTCTATATATCTCAATCCTCTCCTGTGCTTTTGTGTGTTATTTCTGTTGCTTGATACTATACTCCGTCTTCTTGGGGTATTGCATCTTCAATAAAATATGAGGATGTTAGGGGTGAAGAGTAAGCTCTTAATTCGAGTCACATCCTGACTGATGAGGGAATGAAAGCCTATGTGTTTTGAACTCATGCCATTTTCAGATGTGTTTGTGGTTCTGCCCTGACTGCAGATCTGCTCTCAGTACTTTATTTACCAACAGCAACTCCATATTCACTGCATGGTGGAGATGTTCTTAACTTAGCTGCTGTGACATCTCATAGTTTTGAACTGATTTGATTCTCCTTTCTGGCAATATTCCTTGGTTTTGTCCTTTGTTTACTAGTTTTAATAACTAGTGAAGAAAGAAAGTTAGTTTCTCTCTTTTAATAATCTTTCTCCCATAAACCAGTTACAGGGATCATCCTTGTACTTGATGGGAAATCCTTTGGACCTTTTTTTTAGCATTCATTTCACCATATTGTATTTGGAAAGTTCCCTAAAACTGTAAGACAAAATGTAGGGGTGCTGAGACAGGCTGTAGGTAATCATACCAAGGGATCTAGGTATCAAGGGACAGGTTCTAGGTAGCCATCTCAGTAGAGCTCTGTGTCTTCTTGGAGCTTTAGGTAACATAGCAGGGGTTCTAGGTAAACGTGACAGCGATACCAGGTCTGTGAATTCTCAGAAAGCCATTGGGCAATATCTGAAAAGTTCTTCAAAAATTCCTAGAAAGATTCCAGATCAGTGAAATCCTAGAAAAGGTCTACAGCTAGGAGTTATTAGAAAGCTCTGAGGAAATTCTAGAAAGGTTTTGGACTGGGAAAAATCCTAGAAAATATAAGGGATTCCCAGAAAGATT
Organism: Tauraco erythrolophus; assembly: GCF_009769465.1. Classification (NCBI taxonomy): domain Eukaryota; kingdom Metazoa; phylum Chordata; class Aves; order Musophagiformes; family Musophagidae; genus Tauraco; species Tauraco erythrolophus. Next base: position 6,174,264 of record NC_141484.1, read on the forward strand.
CTACATTAAGGAATTCCTGAAAAAACCAGTGGGAAATTCAAAGAAAGCGGCAGGGAATTAATCTCTTTTGTATCTTCTTCAGCACCATACAAAACCATATCTGGGTTATGCATCTTTAAGATAAAGGGAAGTGTCATGCAGCAATGAGACACAAAGGATAAAAGGGGACAGAAGGGTAAAGGAAGATAAATGGTAAATGGTCACCTAATTAGCCTTCTTCACCATCATTAGAGAAACCCCTTAGTTGCAAACATTCTCACAGTGCCTTTCTAGTATCTCTATCTTTCCTCACCACAGAATCCCATTTCTATGTTGCTGTGTCTAATACTGCTTTCCAGTATCTTTGTTGGAAGCCGACTGTGATGTGTTCCTAAATCTGACAAAAGCATGGAGGGCCCTGGAAGTGCTCTGACCACCAAGTCTTTCATTGCATCATCTCTGTGTCATTTCTAGTTCTTGATGAATATCAGTGTAAGTGCTGTGCAACTACTGCACTTCACGATTTATAAAATATTTTAAAAGTCTTGGTAATGCTGTGGCCACAAAGAGACCTTTTTTCAAGAGCTGCACTGATGGAAGAAACCTGACTATTGTGAATTCAAAGGTGAGGAAGGGCACTACTTGATGAATCTGAGTTGGCAGCATAAACTATTTTAAAAGTAAAAACGTGAGAGAAAAGCATCTTGGAGAAAGGATCAAGATGGAGCCAAGAGAAGCAGGTGTTTTGACTAGCCTTTGGTTGTGGCAGTCTGTTTCCATGCAGACTTTAGTTTCAGGAGACTGACTGCTACTGAGTCAGCCCCTCTGCATGACATGCCCCAACGATTTATGTAATGACAAGGAGTATAACTCCCAATGTACGACAGAGGTCAATTTGAGGGTAAGCATCTCCAGGAGGGAATAAATTTCCCTTAATCGGGGGCCAGCACACCTCCACCAGATGGTAGACAGATGATTCACAAATTGGAGTGTGCTCTATTATCACACCCCTCCACGTACACCAGTTTACATCACACACCCTGCTGGAGGTTCATACAAAGAAGCCCATACAAACACAGCTTATTTCTATTTTCACAGGAAAAGTCCACGAGTTACAGCTAATGGTGTCAGAAGACAGAACACGCACCAAGCGTTCGCCAGGGAAATACAGGTCAAAGCAATGGGACTTCCAATTTCAGCAGTGGAAGCCATATTTCTTAAAGTAGTGTCAAATGATAGCGGGGCTCAACTGTGCTGGACTTTTTGCATCAGAGCCTATCACCCAGAGAGACCTCGATGCAGGCAGAAGAAATAAAGCACAGGTGAAAGGACTGCCTCAAACAAGCAGAGCAAAAATGCGAAGGTAGCAAAAGTCAGGTTGGTTCTGCAAAGCTGAGTTATTTGATGAAAAAAAATCCAAGTTCTTTTCCTTCCTATTTGCCATTGCTTTCTGAAGAAAAGTAAGACTCTGTGCTAGAAGCCTATTAGTAGCAACTGTGATTTAAATATCCGTAGGAAATGGCATTCAGGTTCAAGAATGAAGGGCATGAATTCTACAAGGCATATTCACAGAAACATATTTTTGTGATGCAAATATAATGCCTGTGAAAGCTTTGCTCCCTGCAGCACCTAAGGGCTCATATCTGACAATTCTGCTAAAGAACAAGGTAATTAATTATCATGCCAGAAAATATTGTAGTGGTGCTCCCCTTCTGCAGCTTCTGTATGCGGGCAGTTCCACACCAGTTGTTCCAGTTGGCCCTGTGAAATATTTGACTTTTTGAAAGTGGCCTCACAAATATAAATGAATATTTCAGATTAAAAATAAAACCTGAATGGAAAGGTATTGTTGAAAGGCCACTGTTTAGAAGCGATTTCAGAGTAAAATGGAGTATGAAGGTTAACCTCATACTGTAGGAAGAGATAAAAATCTTTTTCCTGTGACCCGGTTCACTATGGGTTCCCTTTTCCAAAGCTTGCTAGCTGCATTCTGGGAACAAATTTTCTCCACACGTGGTAGTTTTCTAAGATACAGTTGTCCACACAGCTGGAGTTAAGAGGGCACTATACTTTCAGAGGGAGATTTCTGATAACATATGTACATACATGTTCCGTTTTGTGAGTGAACAATCAGATCTGGGGTCATGGACCATCACAGAAATCTCACTGTTTTTCACATATTGGTAGTTTCTTATTCTGATTGGCCTTAGGTCTCACGGTACGTCACAGTATGCAAATGCTATACGACTTTATAGGTACGTGTTTTAATACTACACCATCCAAGAAAGCATGTCTACGAAGTAATCTGGTGAGGAATAGGCACTAAATAAATAAAAATTAAAAAAATGCTATTCAGATTTATCTCTGTTGAAGTAAATACAGCTTGCCCACATAGTATATATATTTTTCAACTATATCTTAGATAAGAGATTAAAAATACTGTTTTTTCCATGCCTGTTTTGTGTGCACAAGGCTGTATTTGCATAGGCAAAAAGATAAAGGAGCCCTCTATGTACTTGTGCTGTAACATTATTAGACCACCTAGTCTAAGGCAGGAAGATGGTACATTTGATTCAGATTTGTATTTCTGAAAATCTGGATTTTGATGCTAAGTGGAAAATGGGCATGAGCTTTAGTAGCCACAGTGAGCCAACTCCATTACCCAGTAAAATTTAAGTGCCTAAATGTGTGTATGGGTCTGGTTTGTGGTGTGTCATGAACACTGTTCTCACATCTAAACTGAGAAACCAGTGCAGAAAAAGCAATAACAATGGCCTCGATTGTAGACATTTCAACAGGAGTTTGAACTCCCCGTCATTCCTTCTTAGGCTAACAGGAATTTGTAAGGAATTAGCACATTAATTCTAGAATTTCCTATTCCACTTAAGAGACCTGTCACCTTGCTTAACTTCTGAGCATCAAGGCTTTCGTGCTCTGCGGAGAAGGGATTTGGAGAAGTACTGAGACGACTCAATATGAGTTAGCTGCAGGAAGTCTCGTTTATTGCGCAGTTCTTATTGCTTATATAGACAGTATTTGCCAATAATCCTGAGACCACACCTTTTCTACACCATTATTGGATGATACATATGCTTGTCATATTTAACAGCTTATTTCAAACAGGTACCCGCCTAGCGAAGCTCTGCTCTAAGCAAACACTACTCCCTTATCATACTGCATAGTTTTCTTATCCTTAACTTCAAGGGCATTCTGCCCTTGAGGCCTAACTTTAGAGCTCCAGTCCTTATTTACACAGGATTTTCTTCGTGCAGTCTCTTCAAGGATCTGCACTCCGACAAATCCCCCTTTCTTTTCTTGCACGAAGAAAATCCTGTGCACGAGACTGTCAACCCCAGTTACTAGCATGTTGTTTTGGTACAGCCTTGCAAAAGCAGTTTCTAGCATACTACTTCCCTTTCCGAGGGCTTTACTATTTCCGCTATATCCAAGATTCCACCGAGCAGGAGGGTGTCAGTCGGCAGGGTCATCGCAGAGAAGAGAGGCAGGCACGGCACCTTCAGGGCGTCCCCTGTTTATCCACAAAGTGTGCTCTGCAGCCTCTTTCCGCCCCGCTCTGAGCCATCCCTTTTACACCCTCAGCAGAGTCTATGACAAAGGCACTGACACGGCGTTGCTGCACGCGTGGCCAGTGCGTGCGACAAGGCCGCGAGGTATGTGCTCTGCTGGCCAACAGCGGATTTTGCAAATCGCAACATGTTGTTCAATAACAATCCTCCTAGCTTCTCTTTTCAAAGTTACGTGCTTACAACTAAGTCTAGTTTGTAATTCTTTGTCATTAATTCGGTACCAGTTAATGCTTTTCCTTCCAGTAGCTACGGGTGGAATCCATACACCTTCCGATCGGAGAAAAGACACAAAGCATATATACAAGCAACTTTCACACACGTAATATACTAAATCATAAGAAACATAAAGACAGTTTACATATCAATATACAATCCTCTACCACAATTCTCCCCGAATGCTCTCCAAGCCATTGCAATTGTTTGTGGATGGACTCACCATGGTCACTTAGATTAAAACAACACATGTTTGTGTAACGTGGTTGTTGCTGGCACTACCTACAAATTTTGATCCTAATAAATTTAACTCTTGTGGGGAAATATACGGAAGACTGCCCCTTTTTTTTTTTTTTTTTTTTTTTTTTTTTTTTTTTTTTTTTATTTATTTGCTTTAATGTTAAATGAATTCATTCAATAACCACTTGTCCCATAGGTGAATGAGGGATACTGGTAGTGTGAGTCACTCCCCAATCCTGTAAGAAGGCACCCTACTGGATCACTATCTGTCCCAATTTTCTTTGGTACTCCCATGGTTTTCTTCAGTGTGAGCAGTAGCAACAACAAAGGCAGAAAACATATCAACAGTTACATGCACATATTTAGATTGATTAAACGATGGAATATAAGTAATATCAGATTGCCATAATTCATTGGCACATAAACCTTTTGGATTTACTCCTGCTGGATTATTTGAAGGCACAATACGCTGACGGTCAGGGCAGGCGTGTACAATCTGCTGAGCTTGATCTACTGTCTGACCTGACAGAGAGCATCATCTACCACCAATTGACAAACTGTAGGATTATTCATCGTTCCTTGAAGCAGTACAATCCAATGATATTGTTGCGTGGGTCGTTCATTGTTAAGCACTGGAACTGAAAAGGCAAATCTAGGACAATCGTTAGGGTGTAAATAAATAAAAAGGTAAAAAGGTGAAATAACCCAATCTTTTAAATCAATCGCCATCAAATGCTAACATTCTGGAATCATAGTAGGATTTGGTACACCCGGTTGTAATGCACCCATTGGTGAAATGATTGTATTAATAGCTCTTAAATCTTTTAACATAAATCTCCACTTTCCTGATTTCTTTGAGATAACAAATTTTGGAGTATTCTATGGGCTAGTGGAGAGAATTATATGTCCTAATTTGAGCTGTTCGTCGACTAATTTTTGAGCTCACTCCAGCCGCTCGCTTTTTAATGGCCACTGATTGACCCAGACCGGCTTGCCAGTCAACCAGTCCAGCTTGAGTCGGGGCTGGACATCAGTGATGTGTGCTAAAAATTTGAGGTTAGCCTCACATTCCAGTGATTCAACAAAGCCCGACCTCATAATGTATATGGGACATCAAAAACATATGGTTTCAAAATAGCTTGTTTGTTACCTGGGCCTACTGCTAACAAGGTCTGTGCACTCTGCTGTGGGATCTGTGTTCCACCTACTCTGATCACAGCTGCCAGGGCTTGTATCAGAGGCCGAGAGGGCGGCCAGTCAGGATTTTTCACTATAGATACATCAGCCCCTGTGTAAACTAGGCCAGAAAAGCCTTCCCATTAATGATTACTGTTAAAGGAGGCTGTGCAGCTGTGACTGTCTGTGTCCAAAATTCTTTTGTGATAGCAGAGTGGCCTTTATTGTTGTTATACAGGCAGCTTTTATAGATTATTACTCTAGCCACGATGTGTCCACGCGCCCCTTACCCAGCTGTGATTGATTACAAACAATAGTGCACGCACCTATTTTAACTTTACTATTGGCTATGCCTAAAAAGGAGCTATTTTTTACTTGCTAAACTAAACATCATTTTCTCATACACTCTATATCAACTTCCCAAACTCCCCATGTCAACTTCTCACACTCCCTGCACCAGCTGTTCACACTCCTTTTTCTTTCTCATCCTTGTTATCGGTGTTTTCCAACTTCAGAAAAGAGCACAGGCTTAAATCATCAAGGTCAAACCCCAACTGTAACTGTGTGTATGATTCCATAATTCCCTTTTTTTTTGTTTTGGTTTTTTTGTTTGTTTGTTGTTTTTTTTTTTTTTTTTTTTTTTTTTTTTTTCTGTGACCATTACTTGATGAACCGTACTCTGTACCGTTTGCTGGGAGCGTGACAATAGACAGGGGATGATTATTACTATGCATAAAAGAACTACTAGCAATATAATGTCTGCTTTACTAAAGATTTTAACCATCCTGTCAATTAAGAGCATTGATAAAGCAGAAGCTGTAGCATTAGTTTGTTTTGCAAGCCAACAACCCAACTTATTCAGTATAGTTAACACCTGTGCCACTCCAACTCCTGGTGCAAATATTGAAGCTGCAATGATTTTAGCTGGTTCCCAAAATTCTGCTCTGGAATCGCACTAGCTATCATAAGCATGCGTGCTGCGGCTATTCTGGGTGTGTCTATGACTTAGGTTCATGGTGGTGTTAGGGAAATACATTCTTAAAGTCCCTATAGTACATGGATCTCCCCTTATATGCAAAGGAATACCTTGCTAAGCTCTATTATAGCCCTGCAGAAGCAGTTACTAGCATTTTGGTGTTTTGTTTGTTTGTTTGTTTGTCTATTTTTTCCTCAGAATCAATTACCCTTGGGAGTACAAACAATCCTAATTTTGTGGTGGATGATCGTCCCAGCAATAGTGCGCATAATCCTCGTGATATAAGACCAAAGACACCAGTAGGAATTAAATGCACCAACGTGTCAGTGATTACTGTTGACCAAAACATTTAGCTGCCAATATCTCTGCTTTATAGTGTTCCGAGACCACATTCTGACACGCCTTTACTAAATCTGCAATCGTTTTTTGCCCGATTTCTGATAAGATCAAGAGCTTGTTGGCAGTCTGTGTTAGCATTTTCAATGGCTAACTGGAATACCAACACATCTGCAGTAGCCGGATTTTCTGTTTATCTCTGAACTGCCATTTGTAGCTGATCAAAGAAAAAAAAAAAATGCTCATAAGGTTCCTGTGCTCCCTGCCGAATGGAAGCAGAGGAAGCCTCCCCTGTCCCCAAAATCAGGGACACGTCTTAATGCTCTCTTAGCCAATTCAGTCAGTTGTTGGAAAGCCACTTGCTGTAACCCTGCCTGTGCCTGATTTTGACATGTGTGACATTTTATTCATCCCAAAATATTTAGCTCTCAATTTAAGAGATTTAACACCTATAACACTTTAGCTATCGTTTCATTGGGAGATTTCCCCATCATTCTTGTTTTAAAAGCGTATTCTCCAAAGTACCATGTGTGTATTCTATGATCGGTTGCCCAGTAGGATTGTAAGGAATACCAATAACATGCTCAATATCTTATGATGACAAAAATACGTCTGATAAGAAGTGTATGCCAAAGTTCCTGCGAGCGTAAACCACGAGGATTAACACCATTCACTGGTGGCATGATCGTATTTTGACAGGTACTACACAATTGTACGATTGAGCGGGCTTGTTCTCTTGTTATACCAAATTGTCACCTAATAGCATTAGCAGTCTGATGGTAGCAGTCATGCAAGATGTTTGCCTGCATGAGCGAGTTTGGTACCAGAGCTGCACTCGTGAGAGGCTCAGCTCGCCTGTTCCCTTCTGCTATAGGCCTTGGAAGCGCGGTGTGCGCTCGCAGATGTACAATGGAATATGCATGTTTATGGTTTTGCAACACTGATATTAACTGTTGAAATTGCTGGAACAGAAGAGAATTAGTTATTTGCCGCGATGCCGATCGAGACGATCCAAGTTACGATGTGCTGTCTCGGTAAAACCTGGGCCACAGGCAGCGGCCGGGCGGGGGGGCGGGGCCAAGCGGCCGCTCTCCAGGCGCGGCCGGCGGGTGGGGGGGGCAGCAGCGGCGGGGGGTGGGGGGGGGGGGGGGGGTGGTCAGCCCTCCCTCGCCTCAGCCGGGCGGGGGGGCAGGGTGGCGATGACGACCCAGCGGCCCTGTGCCGGCCCCCCCCTTGTTGTTGTCGCTGTTGTTGTTGTTGCCGCAGCTGCGGCCGCTCGCGCTCCGTAACCGCCGCCGACCCCTCCCGCCGAGGGGACCATCAGCTGCGAACGAACCGGCGCAGCGGGGCCCGCCGCGCGTCTCCGTCCCGTCCAGCCGCGGCTCGCTCCGCGCACGGGCGGCAGCGCCGAGGCAAACGCCGCCCGCGGCCCCGGCCGGCAGCAGCAGCGGCGTTCCCGGGGCGCCGCCGGGCGCGGTGAGCGGTGCGGCGCGGGGGTGCCGGTGTACCGACTTCGTTGGAAGAGGGGGGAAGCAATAAGTCTGTCTTTCGTTCGGGGCCCTGGATCAAAAGATTCGATGATGACTTTTCCAGGCCAGCAGCATCCCCACAGGTGGCTGCACGCCAAAGTTTAACGTCTATAGTGTCCCAAGTCCTTGTCATGTATATATTTGAAGAGTTTGCCTCCGGTACATGGGCTGATACCCAAACCAGGAGTACCGGGAGTTTTATCAAGTCAGAACTGTTAATAGTGCTGGTTTCTCTAGCACTTTGTCAACACTTTAACTACAGACTTATGTTCTGTTAAAGCCATGCTTCCCATTGTTCCCAGTCGCTTACCTCCTCCTGTTGAGGCAGTTGTCGCTTGTTTTTTTTTCTTCAGTCGCTTACTTCTTCTTTCCTTTGGTTCCTAATTCTTCGTGTTTCCCGATAATATCTTTTGCATACCCCCCTGCAATCAGGAGGGGCCAATATCTTTTTCCAAGTTTTAATCCACGCTTCTCTAAGAAGCTTCCCAACAACGACAATGCAACGTCCCGTTCCATCGTCTTACCGCGACAGTGGATCCTACAGATCTTCCGGCTTTCCCCTATAGGCCGCCTGTATGTAGATCTGCACGGCTTTCCCCGATGGGCCGCCTTAATGGATCCTGCGGATCGTCGGCTTTCCTGTATAGGCCGCCTGGGTAGATCCGCCCGGCTTTCCCCGATGGGCCGCCTGAGGTCGCCGTCCCTTCTCCGCTAAAATAACACTCGTTCAAAACAAGTAATAAATGTCCCGAGTGAAACGATGAGTCCAGCTCATTTTTTTCCCGTCCCTGTTCGGGCGCCATAATGCGGAGAAGGGATTTGGAGAAGTACTGAGACGACTCAATATGAGTTAGCTGCAGGAAGTCTCGTTTATTGCGCAGTTCTTATTGCTTATATAGACAGTATTTGCCAATAATCCTGAGACCACACCTTTTCTACACCATTATTGGATGATACATATGCTTGTCATATTTAACAGCTTATTTCAAACAGGTACCCGCCTAGCGAAGCTCTGCTCTAAGCAAACACTACTCCCTTATCATACTGCATAGTTTTCTTATCCTTAACTTCAAGGGCATTCTGCCCTTGAGGCCTAACTTTAGAGCTCCAGTCCTTATTTACACAGGATTTTCTTCGTGCAGTCTCTTCAAGGATCTGCACTCCGACAGTGCTCGACTGTGCTATACTATCGTAGACATCAGCAAGCAGAAGAGAGGTCTTAGTTCAAAAAATTTGCTACATGTTTCAACTCTTTAAAACAATTTTAGTAACAAAAATATGTCACCAATTCTCTTTCAGAAGGCTATCTACAAGGATGACTTCACAGTTTGCTGAACCACCCCATGCATGAAACATTTAATATGTGGGACAACAGTAAGACAGGAGTGCTGAACAATAACCAAAGGATTTGGATGCATGAAGCATACTGAAAAATGTTTCTATTATGATTACTAAATCCTCTTGCTGCCTTTTTTTTTTTTTTTAACAGACTAAATATAGAAACATTTCACTTATTGTAGCATTATTAATATGCGTGGCTAGAATAGAAACAAGTTACCTCCTTGCTTTGGTCTTCCAATTGTCCCCTTCTTTACCGATTCTTGTCACTACATCTCAGTTGAATTGTTACAGCACTTTCCCCATAATACTCTGATTTCAAAGTAATGCCTGACTACATCCATAAATTACCAACCGCTGCACATGCTCCTCGATCTCTGGGGGAAACTAACCAGTGAGTTTACGTAACAATGTTTTGCACATGGGAAAACAACTGAAACAAATAGATGCAACTTGAACTTGTTGGTCAATTCCTTTTTGTTTTATGTGTCTGAACTGTTCAGCTCAGACAGGACAACAGTTGCAGGCAGAATTTTCAAGGAGAACTCTCTGCTCAACATCTTAAAGGCATCCCTCCTAACCTCGATGTTTCCTTTTGCCTTGACATTTATATTGATAAAGGGACTTGTCTAGTGATCAAGGTTCTAAATGGATAATTTCTGTATGATATGCAAGTAATACAGAGTATGTTCTATATGGTATTTCATACAGCAATACTGCCATATAAATACACATTATGAAGCTGCTTTCTCCATGGTGGCAAGCAGGGTTTCAGGAAGACAGAAAGAAATCCACACCATGGCAAGAAAATAATACCATGGAATTCCTGATGAGCTTACAGTAAACAGAAGAAACAGATGAGAAAAAACAGTAAATAAATGCCAACATAAACCTATTGCAATGCTAACAGATTGAAAAAAATGTGGTGGAAAATGCAACAAATTGGGAAATAAATATCGAACTTGTCAGCTGCTCATATAGATACAACTAATATCTACAAATTGGGAATGTATGCAATTCAAGTTAGCTAGCAGAAGATAAAATCCTAGAAAAGATAAGGCTTTTGGTACCCTCTTTACCAGTTAGCAGGCCACTCCTATCCCTGAGGTCTTTTGTCTTGATCTGCTAACTCATAGACTGCTTTGATTAAGGATTTTACTTCATTTTACATTTTCCTAGTGACATTTTACATTTTCATAGTGAAGAGGCAAAGTATGCAAAGGTGATATCATAAACATTCATGAAACAGAATTTAACATGCTTTCACTATATGAATATAGAAATTTTAATAAACTCATTTATAAATGATTGTCTATAATGCTACTGTACAATGCATAAAGAAATCTAATTAACCATAATGGGTCTAACAGCACTTCTACTGTCAGTCAACAGAGCTGCACTATATGATGAAATTATTATGTGTGCTATTTGCTCTATACACAAATTAATTGACATTTTGGATGGTTGCTACCATGATCCTTTTACAGACTGCACTTGAAATAAAGTAAAACACATACCAAATGGAATGAAATCTAATTGAATAATGTAATACTAGCCTCAGTACATTTCTGCTCAATCAAAGATGTAATAGGTTTTGTAATACTAATTATTAATGACTTGCAATTTGTAGAACAGATTTTTAACAGTTGAGTTAGGCTACCCACCAGCCTGTAATTTTCAAGTTATCTTTTAATTTACTGGGATTACAGATTTTAATATGTGATGATGTTTCTTTCCAAATACCTCATGTACTTAATAAATTTTGGCAATACATGGTTCCTGTATTCTGCACCTGCAGCTCTCCTAAGAAATTATTATTTTGATTCTATTCAGTAACAGGCCACTTAAATAGTACAAACATCTCCAAACCCAGATAAAAGTCCAACAGTTCTGCCAAAAAATATGCAAAGTTATCTGAGCAAACTATACGAGAAGAGCGGATTGGTGGCTCTTGGTTTTGGTAAAGATAAGTGCAGAAGAGAGGACTGAGATGAAGAAGTAATTGCGAAGTCCATAAACACTGTGGATAGATAACTGTAAAAAAATTACTTCCTCTCCCCTTCCTAGCCCATGGGACCTCCCTAATCATATAGAAAAACAAGCAGCAAGTTCTCCATGTCACATGGTGAGAGACTACGTGTAGCAGGGATGGGTCATACCAGAAGATGGCAACTCTCAAGCATTCAAACCTCTGAGACCTCCAGCTCCCCAAAAGGACCTGACTCCACAATCTTGGATGTCAGTGCTGGAAGCAGTTTCCAGCCTGAAGGCAGACACAAGCAAACAGGAGCGATCACAGGGTCAGGTCCTAAGAGGTCAAAATCTATCCTGGTGCACCTCATATTCTTAATAGTGTCATACTTTTTATTTTTCCAGTAAAGTGTTCTATTCATGCTGAGCTGAATCAAGATGCTTACAATCAAATGCTTAATTTTAATTTTAATTTAATATGCTTAAATACTGTGCTGAATGAGGACTTGGGCATGAATTTGTCCTTAGATCTCCAGTACTTAGTTTAGCTTACCACTTATTATCACTTCTATTATTTTAATGAAGAGTAAAGAATTCATATTGTTGTTAATAAAGTGATTTACAATATTATGCATTTTTTTCCACTTTCCAAGTATTTTTTTTCCTTGCTGCAGGGTAGAACTGAAATTCTAGCCTGTATATGCAACTTACTCATATTAAATGAGGTGGTTTGCTTTAGTGGTACAAAGCACAAAGACAGAAAGCAAATTATGGGACACAAAATACCTTGTTCGTGAAGGAGTTAAAGTATTCACCAACAGCGGCACTTTGAAAACACAGGAAATTCTGATCCATCACTTAGCTGTAGGCTTATGTGACATTTACAACAAGCGTGTATATTTTGAGATAGTTGACAATGACATCTTTATGTTTTTGTTATCAAAGCTTCCATCTTACAATCCCCTTTGGTCCTGAGTATTGTTAAAAACGAGCCAGGGTTATGGCTGTTCATACCTTTCCTCTTCTAAGTGGTACAATGATCAGAGAAGAGCAAAGTTTTATGATCCCTTCAAGGTATTTGAAAATGACACTAAATGACGTTTATAAAGATTTCTAAAAGTCAGAAGAGCCTTATTTTCCTTTTGAGGGCTTGTTCTCATCCTTTTGAATTGTGTTAGATGCCAATTGCTCCACTCTCTTTCTAGAAAAATACAAAGTGTAAGTTTCACAGATCCCATAAATCTACTGATAGCACTTGCAGATCAGCCATCATGGACTTTTTTTGAGTAACAGCTTTTCTTAGGACTTACATGGTATTTATCTGTAGAGCTTACTGCAAGCATTAACTGTCGCATTTTTGCATCCTTGTGAGGAGTATCCCCATTTTACAGAGGAAAACTCAAGGAGATGAAACCAATCTAGAACCAGGCATCAGGAGAAGAAATTCTTCCCAGAACTTGGAAGATTTATAGGCAGGGGTTAGGAGAGGGTTATTTTCTTCTGAACTGTTGCAAATGAAGACAAAAGTTTGGTTCACACTGTGGCTGAGGAAGTGCCATTCAGACCACCGCTGTTCCAGTCTGTTTACTATAAACTGTAGTTGTGCTATATGAGACATTGTGCCTCTGGAAGCTTCCTACAAAAAATCTGAGTGCCTGGTCTGTTTTAAGCACATGAATAATTCCGTTTGCTCAATAACTTTTGTGATGAAAATTATCCAGCTGGTGAAAGGCTGAATTGAGGCTTAATTCCAAAGGAAATGTGTTAAAAATCAATGGGTGAAACTCCCATTCACTTTAATGGGAACAAGCTCAGGCCCATAATTGATGCTTTATGGACATTTGCAACAAGTGAAAAGTTGCAGGAAACAACATCTAATGCTAAGATAAGCATATTAATGTCTGGTTTGAGAATACTCAACTGATTTTGCCTAAAAAAATACTGGAGAATTGAGGTATTTTCTTGCAGAAAAAGATCTGTTTAAAGAAGACCTTAATTACAAAATGTAAAAAATCTAGAGATAGACAAGAATGATACTACTTACTAAGTGTGCTTCCTCTTCCTTCTTAATTGCTATTCGTAATTGCAAAAAAATACAACAATGCATTTCCCAGAAAAGCAAAATGGTTCATGGATTAACACAGAAAATAGTGAATAGAAACAGGCAACAATTTTAACAAGATTGAGTCTCATTGTCCACATGTGCACAAACCTCAACAACATCCACACACAAAGAAACCAGGGAACCTGACTTTTTTCCTGGACATACATCCGTTAGGTTCAAGCACAAAGCTCAGGAGAGAACAACTTCTGATGAGTTCCTGCATTCTCACCAGGCAGTCACGCAGGAAACGACATGTGCTCAGAGTTTACCTCTTTACTACCCAATGTGCTGGTGGCAAATCTTAACACAACGAGAAAAGTGCTCTGTGAGCAGATACCTAGCACATCCTAGAGGGAACCTGAGTTCCCAACTCAACACACTCTGGCAGCAGCATAGCCTGAAAATTTACAGCATAGCTGCCTTGACTCACAAGTACATAATATTAATCTGATATTGCAGTCACCGTTACTCTAAGTGGCATAAGAAATTATATTAAGCCGGCACCAGGTGACAACGAGCTGTCAAAGTCTGTAATGTGGAACCAGTAAGATCCATATCAGAATAATTTTCAAGATGTGTGTTCTTTTCTTTTAGATTGAGATGACAAAGAATCCTCAATATCAAAAAATATGTATTGGTTTTGATCTTTTAATTAATTCATACTTGCAAGAGAGAAGGATGGAGGCAGAAAAAGAGAAAGCAGGAAGTTCTCTTTCCTGCTTTGTAGCTGCTGCAGGTGGCTTTAGAAATAGTCCGGAACACAGGGTGACATGTTGAGGTACATGACAGCAACTTTGTCTCCCTTTTACCAGAGTTGCCTTCAATGTGGCAGAAATGGTCTTGCAGGGATTCTGAGGCAAGGTCTAACTGCAAGCAGCGTGCTAAACCAGCCTCTCTGTGGTGTTAGGCCAAGCATGTAGATAAACAAAAGGGGACACAGAAGAGGCATCAGTACGGACAGTACAGATAAACATCTTTGTCATGGACATGGATAGTGGGATTGGGTGCACCTTCAGCAAGTTTGCTAACACCAAGCTGTGGTGTGGTTGACACACTGGAAGGAAGGGATGCCATGCAGAGGGACCTTGACAGGCTGGAGAGGTGGGCCTGTGTGAACCTCATGAAGTTCAGCAAGGCCATGTGCAAGGTCCTGCACATGAGTTGGGGCAATCCTAAGCACAAGTACAGGCTGGGCGGAGAATGGATTGAGAGCAGCCTTGAGAAGGACTTTGAGGTGTTGACTGATGAGAAGTTCAACATGAGCTGGCAATGTTGGACCTATTGGAGCGGGTCCAGAGGAGGGTCACCAAGACAGTCAGGGGACTGGCGCACCTCTCATATGAAGATGGGCTGAGAGAGTTGGGGTTGTTCAGCCAGGAGAGGAGAATGCTCCAGGAAGACCTTCTAGCAGCCTTCCAGTACTTTAAGGGGGCCCACAAGAAAGCTGGAGAAGGACTTTTTACAAAGGCCTGCAGTGATAGGACAAGGGGAAATGGCTTTAAACTGAAACAGCAGAGATTTAGATTAGATCTAAGGAAGAAATTCTTCCCTCTCAGGGTGGTGAAACACTGGAACAGGTTGCCCAGAGAAGCTGTGGATGCCTCATTCCTGGCAGTGTTCAAGGCCAGGATGGACGAGGCTTTGAGCAACCTGGTCTAGTGCAAGGTGTCCCTGCCCATGGTAGGGGGGTTGGAACTAGATCATCTTTAAGGTCCCTTCCAACCCAAACCATTCTGTGATTCTACGATTCTAAATACCCCGTTTGCCAGAATGACCCTGCTGGAACACCAGGAGTTTGGCACAATTTACATCAGTCCATAGAGTCTCTGAATCGAGTCAAAGCCAAAAGCTAGATTAAAAGAATGTCCCTTCTCATCATCTACCACTCTTGGACCACACTGCATTCAGCTATTACAAAAACAAACCTCCCTCCAAATCCTGTTCTTTTATCTTTTTAATTATTTTTAACAGGCAAGTTCACTAATATACTCCCGGCTGTGGGAATTAAGAATATTACAAGGACCGTAATCACGGCACCACCTGAAGTCTATTTTATCTGGTGACTTTGATACTAGCAAAAAAGTCAGTTTTCCCACTCTACATGCCTACTCAGAAAAACCTAATTCTGTGGGCGCAAAGCTGCCGAGATTCTCAAAGAACCTATTGAGGTTTATTGAGGAACTGCAAGATCGCATGACGTTTTAAACACTTTTGTGACTAATTTCTCACTTCCAGAAAAGCTAAATCACTGCAGTTTACATATGTCTTTTTGAATTAGAAAAATGTTATTTCACAAATACTTGATGTCTTAACACTGTTTGCTGGAGTTCATACATAAAAAGGGATTTGGACTGAAAATGAGTCTTTATGATAATTAATAAACTGACTCAGAGGAAAAACACATTGATTGACTTAATAGTTAACTGCCAGTCATTTTCCTTGTTCCCTTGTTGGGAGAGTTTTTAACTTCAAATAAATTGCATCATTATCTCTACCAGTAAAATGTAAATTCCATCTCAGTTTTGATAAAGACCATCAATACAAGAAAAGAATTACCTTAATGTCCATTGCACTGATGGATTCTTAGAGGCTGTATTTTTACAACAGTAAGTTAAATTTTTTATCAGTTTCCTTAGTGAGGTCAGCACTATTTATAAGCACTGAAGATATTCTCAGAAAATACAAGAACACATGGCAGCAGCAATATATGGAACAGAAGCACTAGAAATTAATTTGCAGTATTATCACTTAATATTTATAGTTGTATTCTCAGCAACTCATCTGTTGCTAGTGGCTTTCTAATATTAACTTGCCTAACCCCTGAACCAAGAAGGTATTTAAGCATCTTTGTAATTTCAGTGGGGCTACCTAAAAGCTTAAATGAGACATATGACTACGAGGATTGAGCTCAGGCACAGAAAAATAGGAATTTGTTACGGGAAGCAGACTGCTGACAATGATGACATCCCAACAGCGCTAAAACGGAGCCTTTGAGCCCCATTCTCTTTGGTTGACCTGGACCACCAACGCAATGCCCCACGCATCCATGGAGCTGAGCAAGGGAGGACTGGAAGCTGGCTGAGTCCTGTGTGGCTCACCAATTGCTGGCTGGTGGTGTTACATAGCCTCAAAGGAGCTGGACACTTGTGAGTCATTCTTACTCGAACTGGCAAAAGCCAATATTGCCTTTCTTACTGCAAATTATTAACCTGGTCTTACGGAATTCCTTGCTGAATTGTAGCCTATTTTATAAAGGCAAGATAATGAGGTAGAGACAGCTTGTCAGAAGTCACATAGTCAATGTTGGCACAATCAGGACCATAAATTCTTTCCTCATTCCATTTTGTTCCTTGAGATTAGAGTTCCTCATACAGGAAATAGGTATCAAAAGTTTGAGTAGACGGATTTGTATTTCTTACTTTACAAGAAATATGTATGTAATTCTTTAACATAGCTTCAAATTCTGTAACACAGCTTCAATGCTTTGCATGGAATGGATGGAAATGTTTTGGTATGTTTTTGTAATTTATTATGATATTTTGCTGCCTCATCTGAAGTTACCTGGAAATTGCAGGGAAAGACATTCAAATGTACAGTCTAAACACAAATGTCCTTTTTGTCTTCTACAAACAATTCAGTTAATTGTGATAAAAAACTGCTAGTGCAAGTTCTACCTGGAATATAAGTGTAAATATAGAATAAACTCAAGACAAGGAACAATAGTGTCATATTTATGTGATTCACAACAGCAAGATTCAATGCTACCACTACACTAATTTATTCCAAGCAACCACTTTCATTTTACTCGTGGTTAGGGTCCAGTTGTGGTAAACAGATTAGTAAAGTTCCCTGAGCTGGACACTAGTAGACAGCCGGTTTTAGATGACATTCAGATCCCCGTTTGGATTTGGAGACCCTTGAGCTTTCTTCCACCTAAGCAAATTGCAGCATTGGCCCTTTCTTTGATTTTGATTTAACATTGATTTTGGTTCATGCCTACATCCTAGGCTGTTCCCAGTGGTAATTCGGAAGCTGACTCACAAGTACTTCCATCACCTCTGCCATGGGGCCAGCAGCCCCTGGGACAGGGGAAAACAAGTAAGAGCAGGAACTGTTCCAGCCCTACCAGCTTAATTGCTGGAAACATGCCAGAAGCTTGAGACAACTTCAATAGCAGGCCTTTGCTGATCTGATTTATTTTGACAGAAATGAGCTAGGGAGTGCACGGGCAAGCTGCTGCACCAGATCAGTGGGAACCTTCAGCAGCGCAGCAGTGATGAATGGCAGCAGCCTCTTCCGTCGACATAGAAGCCACAGTTCAACCTGTTTTGCTCAGAAGTTGCCCAGTTCAAAACAATTTCTACAATGGATCTTTTGCGATCCCAGCCAATTTGGAGTCAAAGAGTTAAAATGTTGGCTCCTCTGAGACGGTACGAACCTTAATTCTGCTTTACTGAATCGGAATGTGTTATGTTGATAAAAAACCTTTAAGCATGTGGATTTTGTAAGTCCACATAGCTAAACCAAAAAGTCTTTCTCCATAAATTTGGCCTGAAGAAACTAAGTGTCCAGTTTGTAATTAATACATTTGGTACTCTTAAACTCTGACAGAAGTCCCAGCAGCAGCTTCTGGATAGTAAAATCCTCACAATTAAAATATACAAACATGCTTCAGAGACCTGTGTAGAACCACTTTGCAGTCGTTTTTACCTCTGGGCACACAAGTAGTCCAGTGACTTCAGTACAGCTTAAAGGCTGGCAAGATTAAGTTTCAGAAGTTTGGCCAACTGTATAAATATGAATGGAACTCAAATAAATGCAGCAAATATCAAACCCCTTCATTTTAGTAAGCTACAGAAGGAGTTTTGAATGGAAACTCATACAATAAAAAACTGATGCTGCAGCCAGCATTTCTGTCTGTTTTGAACTTAAAACTACACCAATGTACACAGGATAGAGATGTTCTGCTTCTACCTCAAATACACCCTACCATATTAAACCATTTCCCTTGAGATCAAATACACTGTGCCAGACTCTACGGTGAAAGCCCGATCCAAAACTCAGCAAAGTCTGCAGAAATATTCCAATTTATTTCAGTGGGCTTTGGAATAGGCCCATATTGACATCCATTCAACTTTATTGAACTAAGCTTTGCTGCAGAGCTGTAGCAGCCCACATGGCCATAATGACTTCAAAACCAAGCTTTAAGGCCACTGTCAGTCAAATAACACCACAGCAAGTAAATGACAGCAGAATGAACCAACTTTCATTTATCTAGATTTAAAAAAATTCATGTTTTCTGAGCTCACTACTGTATTTTCCAGGTGAAGAAAACTTCCAGTTTGCCTTTGATACCTCATAGATTTTTCAGTCTGAGTAACAAACTACTCATTTATCACAGGCCACTGAAATAAGTATAAGGTTTGGATGCGGATGATAAACATACCACACTAAAAAGATGCACAAAAATTAATATATTTGGGAGTATTGGCTACCTGCTAGCAGCCAACATCAACTACCTAATTTTTTCCTGCCATTAAACTAATTTTAAAGTTCCACTGACAGCAACAGGTATTAAAAATGAGCTTGCTACTTATGATATGGCATTCTCCCTTGTCATCAAATCAGTTCTTTTCTGGCTTGATAGGCAACATACCCTTTTATAACATGTCATCTCACTTGCTTGAGACATTCATTTTCTCACATGTAATGACATACTTTTAAGGAGACTAGTTTAGGAACAAGGATGTCTGTGTAAATATGAGCATAAAAGATAAGGGTCTCTTTGTGGGTTTATTATGTTCTGGATTGGGATGTTATTGTAAGAAATATTTTGGGAAAGCCCAAAAGAGAACTGACAGTCAAATCCATGGAAAATGTTCATCTATTTGAGTAAAGGAGTTTAGTAAATATCAATGGAAACATTTACTGAGCATTTCCTGAAGTGTGCTTAAATCCATCTAGACTACAGAGAGGGGATGCCACTTATGCCTTTTACAATACCAGAGTAGGAGATATTGACCAGGATTTTAAAAAGACATAAAGAAGAGAATTGCATATGCTATGTTGCATGACTCTGAAAACACAGAACACTCAAAAAACCAAGGTCTTGGGTTCAATAATTGTTTCTTCTGCTGGTTTGAGCCTTCATTTGACAACATGATCTTAAAGGGATGATTTAGAAGGACTCCTTGCAGTCCTGATTTCATTAACTTTTCAAGAACCAGATGCAAATTATATTTCAACATCTTTAAAAATCTGTACTAGTTTGGTACTTCTGAAGAACTCATGCAGTGCCCAAAGGCGTATCTATATAATGGCATATCCGATAAACGCCTGCTCACTCACAGGCTGCCTTAGTTCCCTAAATCTTATGCGTTTCGTTTTGCCCAAGAGTGATAATTCTCAACTGCCTAAACTTAAGTATTCAAATGACACTCAGCATTCTGCAATCCTATCAAGGAGAGAAATCCCTCTTGCTGCACAATCCCATTGTTTAATGAAAATCCATTTAAAAAAAATGAGAATTCTTCCAGTTAAGAACGACTGTGCCTCGTGTCCAGCCTTGTTGTTCTCGCTGGGCAGATGATGGCAATTAGTCTGTTAAAATCCTGAGTCTATAACCCATGAGAAGAGATGGAGTAAACATCAGCAGAGACTGCTGCAGTGCAAAGAGTACTTATACTACCCTGGGAACTAGCAAAATGAATCCAAGAATCACATTGACTACTAAGTGCCTGCAGTCCAATTCTTCCTTTCAAATAGTGATGATTTTGTCCCATCCAGTGGCTTTGGAGCACTCAAGAAATCCGATCTACTGCAATTAAATACCGTCAGGATGACTTGAAACCTATGACTCCTACACATTTCTCAGAGCTGATGAAAATAACCTAGCCTGTGCTTTTTTTTTTTCCTCTTAAAGATCCACTCCTTCCCCATTCAGAGATCCAGGCGTCCTCATTTTGCTAAAATCCAGACAAAGGTGCATTTTACAAGTATGCCCTGGGCTGGAAAACTGTTTATGAACCAACCTATGTTCAATCTATTATGCATGCATCCCCCGCTGGAGTATTTGTAATATGACCTCTGCATACCTGCCAAGAGCTGGGATATCAGTTTGAAACCCAAAGCATCTCCCTCCCCCTTCCCTCTGCCTTACAGTGATCAATGAAGGCATCCGCAGTCCAAGCAGTTGCAGGATCACCTTTTCACACCTGCACTGAGCCGGGATTTTCGTTCGCAGCTCAAAGCCCTTACCCGCTCCCTTCTTTCGTGGCAGACCGAGCCACCCCGCAGGGCGCTACTGCCCGGGGCAGCCCCCTGCCCACCTCCCCGCGCCGCGCAGCTCCCCAGCCCGCAGCCCCTTGTCTCTGCCAAAGCTGCCTGCCTGCGCCCACTTTCCCTTTCCGCAGAAAGGGAAACCCAACCTCTCTCCGAGCCAGGTGCACCTCTTTTTTTTTCGGGAAAACAAAAAAAACAACAAAAAAAAATTGGACCCACATTTTAAACAAAGTGAGCAGCAGCTTCTGGAATGTGCCTGAGAAGACAGACAGCTGCGGCCGTGCGGGAGGGAGGTTTTTCCTTCTGCCTTCCCTCCCCAGCCCACCCGCTCTCGCCGGCCCGGTCCCGGTCCCGGCCGCAGACCCCCCCGCCGCGGTGCGGTGCGGTGCGGCCCCGCCGCCGCCTGCCCAGGCACCGCCTCCGCGGCGGAGCGCTCGCCCGCCGGCCCGCGCCCGTGCGCGCCGCCGCGCCGAGCCCCCGCCGTGCCCGGCGTCGCCGCCCGCCGGCCCGCGGCACCCCGCAGCACGGTCTGCTGCGGGAAATGGCGAAATAGCCGGAATTCGGGGAGGAGGGGGGAGACCCGACGCGCTATGGTACCTCCGTACAGCTAAGGTGGTGGTAGGTGGCTGCAGCGAGCGGCTCGCAGCTTGACCTCGATTTGTTTTTGGGACTGCAGGCAGGAGTGGCAAACCCGATGAGCTGGAAAAAATAAAAAGCAGGAGGATTTGGGGGTAAGTAAGAGATTGCCCCAAAACTGACGCTGCTTTTTTTTTTTTTTTTTTTTTTGGGGGGGGGGGTGGTGCGGCGAAATCTCTGCAGAAGTATTGTGGATTAGGGAATGCAATTCGATAAATTAGATATGCATTGCAGCGGAAGTACTTCCCGAACTCTTGGCTCTGTGCTCCTGTTGCCCTTCCTACCACCAAAACCACGGGAAGTTTAGGTTTGTTTCTGTTCTCCTTCTTTAAACAAGTTTTAAAATATTGGCATTCTTGGCGAAGCCGGCCGGCGATGCACGCCGCTTGCTGGCTCTCGACTTGGGCAATTCAGACCTGGGGGGGGCGACCGGGTCGCCGCTGCGGTGCCGCCGAGCTGCGGGAGCGGTGCGGGTGCGGGGCCGGCGGCGGCGGCGGGGCCGTCCCGGCCGGGTCAGGGCAGCTCCGTGCGCGGGGCAAGAACGACCCCTGCAGTCGCCTGGCGGAAAGCCGCCGGGGATTGCAGAGAGCCCGGCAGGGCTGGGGAGAGCCGGCTGCTACGTGCTCCGCGCCGCGGAGGTGCGGGAGCGTGCGGGGGGGGTGGGTGGCGAAGGCGTTGCAGCGGGTATTAATCTCTTTCCGCTCGTTTTGTAGCAGCAGGAGAGGAAGCCCCCTCCCTCCGCCGCCTGCCCCCGGCATGCTGGCACTGCCCCGCTGAGACGTGCGGAGTTTGGGGTTAACTTGCACCTGGCCGCCCTGGAATAGAGACCCTCCGGACCGGATCAGTTGGGGTTTGTTGTCTATGTCTTGTTGGGAAATCTGCTGGATTTTTTTCTTACTCGTGGAGGAACAGCCCGGTGCTGGCAGTTGGCTTCGTGGTCTTTTCTGGAGGGCGAAGGAAGGGAAGGGATCTCGCTTGAGCCGTGCAGAGGGAGAGCTCGGACATGTGTTGTCAGCACATCTGGGGAATACAGTCTGCAAGTACGAAAGGAAATTTGCTGGGATCGTTCAAACTGCGATATTGATCTTTGTTATTTTTTTTCGCCGAGGGATGCACTTGGCATGAGAATCGGAGGATGGAAATTGTTTGGGAGGTGCTTTTTCTTCTGCAAGCGAATTTCATCGTCTGCATTTCAGGTAGGCAGCTAGCACAGAAAGGGCGGGGGGGGGGGGGAGGAATACCGTACCGTACAGGGTTCCCAGGCTTCCCCTTAGCAAGGGGCAAGAGGTGCAGTTAAACCTAAACCGAAATAGTCGTTGAAAAATACATGAGCAATGTAGTGTGAGTGGGTCGTGACAGAAATCAACAACCATCAATCCCCCCCCCTTAATTCCAACACCTTTGTAGTAATAATGATACATTGGTTGCAATACATAATCACAATGTACTGATGAAGCAGATGCTTATAATTCCTAATGTACCTGATTGTGATAATTAATCGCAACAATTCTGTAATCCCAGAATTTCATGGGTCCTGAAGTTCTTAGACTCGTCTGATTTGCAGATATGAAAAGGTTTGTGGTTCATTGGTGGAGTTGTCGTGTTCTGGTGCCACAGTTCAGGGTCTGCAAAGGGAGGAATGACACTAAGAACGTGCCTCTGCTTTTCAATGGAGCCTTACTGTGGCCATGCTCTGAAAATGAATATAAAAAAAAATAATTAAATAGCCCCATCGAAAGAACTCCTTGGTGGCTGGGATTCCGGCTTTAAGCTTCTCATTTTAAGCTTACAAAGATCTCTCTCCCCTCTACTGTGTAGAAGTCGGGTAATTTCAGTTGTCACCAGAGCTTGTCCAATTAATGAATAGGCACGGCCGGGTGTCTAGCGTAAAGGATTGGAACAATTTATTCTTGGGGAAAACACTCCCTTCTGCTGCAAAAGCCCTGGCTGCCTTGTTAATTTGTCATGTCAGTCATGCTGGAATAATTATGTTGCAGGAGGCAGGAGTGGGGAGGTGGCCAGTTTTCTAGTTTGGGACACTTCAGGGAGCCCCATGGGGATCCAGGCTGCCTGCGTCTCCCGCTGTTCCACTTCTCTGTAGGCTGCTGCTGCCCTCAAGTCATTGCATAAGTCCAGGAATGGGAGTGCAAGCGACACAGGCAAGGCAGTGCAGGGGGGAGGGAGGGCGCCCTAGTGGGTACCTCAGTGCCCAGCCTGGACATGCTTAGGGAGAGGGAGCTCCAAAGCTCCCTTGGGACCATGCAGAGATTGGCTTGGGCCAGCTCCCAGCCAGCAGCCCCTGCCGCGTCTCACCCTGGCAGTGCCTGCCCCCACCGCGCTCTCTGCAGCACCTCCTGACGGATCCATCCATACGGCCCTGGGACTGGCAACACATGGACTAACATTTGGGGTGGCAGCATCTATGCTAGTTTGTGTTGCCTCCACCTGCCCCACAACTTTTTTTATTCCTGAACAAATAGTGTTGCTCTCAGCCTGCCGGGTATGTGAGCCCGTCTTTTATCCCTACAGACTGGCACCATCTGCTACCAGGCACCCAGGTGACCCTGGCAGCACCCCAGGCTGACCTTCTACTTGTGCCCATTGGTACCATCAGAATAATTCGCTCTCTCCCTCTTTAGAACAGCAAAACCTGCTGCCTCTTGTCATTTAAATCTCACACTTATCTATTAAGCTCAGCGTGATCTGCCACCTGTCTAGTCCTCTTCAAATTAGGCACTTCTTCAAGTATCACGGTGAGAATGGAAAAATGAAGCTCATCGCTTTCTTGGTCATTCTGACAGTAATATCCTGAGACAGAAAGAAGCTGTCCCATTCTGTGCAGGTCCTTATGCCACACGTTAAGCTGCCAGTGCTTCCTAATCTCCCCCCTCCTTCCTTTCCTCATCCTCAGGCATGGGAACCCAGGCTCGGGCAGCTGCTAGCTGGGTCAGTCCTGCAGGGGCTCTCATCGCTCTCCATCTCCCTCTAGCACTGTGAACAGACTGATAACCATCTCTGTTTTCTTCTTCTCTTTTTTTGGGAAATAAAGTGAATAAATCAATGGTGGGATGCTTTTCCTGCATGGTTAAAGCTGTGGTTTGCAAATAATTTTAACCACATAGAGGATGTGTGCGTGCATTTAGGCTTTATTTTTCTTTCTTTTTTTTTTTTTTTTTCCTAGGGATTTTTATGTTTTTCAGGAATCCTTAGGATTTGTCATCTTGGTAAAAGGGATTAAGATCTGTAGATATCTGACTGGCACTAATACTTTGTATCTTTCCTCTGCCATCCTTTTTACACTATGTTTTGCAGCATATTATCTAGCTGGGATGTCTGGATACCAGTGTAAGTAAGAGAAGGTGTAATGAAGCCTGTTAAGGTTTGTCTCAGCACTGGATTCCAGAAGCCGTGTGTTTTTAGCACTGGGGCACTGGTCATTCATTCAGCTTGTTACTTAAAAAAACCCACTAGTTGAGCACACTTTACAAATTACAGGGATGTGAATTAAGGAATGTGATAGGAGTATTTTTTCCTGTTTTTTTTTTTTTTTTCTTTCTTATTAAGTCAGTTGTTTTAGCAATGAAGATCCATGACTGGTCTTCTGTGCATGGATCTTTCCTGAACATTAACGCTTGATTCAGTGTCATTCAAACCTGTGATGGCCATTCTACTAATTCCAGTGGTTATTTGGATTAGGGCCTATTAAGGGCTGCTATTCAAAGAGCTGATGTCAGCCACTGAATTGAACAGACTATTAAGTTAGTTTATCATTATTAGTGAACTTATTTATTAAATATAGGTTCAATGTTATGTCACGTTGTCTTTTGCTATGTATTTACCTGATGTTTAAATATAAATTATGCTGTATGTAGCACTTATGCTGAGTTTCTTAATCAAAATAATTAATGAAGTTATAAAATTAGCTTTTTAGTGTCTCATGCATGAATTTTTGTGGGAATTAGTATATGGAAAGTCATCTCATCTATTAAAAAGAGGCATATATATTTTCAAAATGTTTTATACTTAACGTATTTTTTATCAGTCAGTTACCGATGTGTATGATAGATTGTTTAGTTTGGAAGAAATGATACTGAGTTTTAGGAATATATATCTTTTTAATTACTGGCCCTTATGTTTGGGAAATAATTTATCTGTGACCTTCATAAGCCAAATATTTTTGTTTTCTTGACATACTAAATGAAGGCTTTTGCTACTTGAAATTGCATGTTTAAAAGGAGAATCTAGTTTCTTTGTGCAAATGCAAATGAGAAATAAGAACAGATTGAAGGACCACGAAAACAATTCCTATCCTTTAGGAAGGAATGAAAGCCCTCCCTTTCCTTCTAAGTCATGATACATATTTACTGCTTTGAGTTGTAGCCTCTGAGGAAGAATAGTCGTGATTTGTATTATGACGTCTGAGGTTTTGTTCCTTTTCATGATACTACGGCATAGAAGGAACACAGGGTAGTGAAAGTGAAGATGTCCTGTAGATAGAACACTGAAACAAGACCACCCTGGTTGTTGTTCCTTCGGAGATGCAGATAATCATGGCACAGAGATTATACTGCTTACATAGAAAGAGGGTAAGAGTTGTTGGAATTATGTCCAAAATTTCCTTCCTGGATAAGAATACCACCAAAGATTAATTAGCATCAGTGTTCTCAAGTGGGATGTTGTTGATCCCATAATGGCTGCCACCTTTGCTTGCACAGTCATTTGTATAAACTATGAGCATTTTCTTTTATGATTCTAGGTGTTAACTATCAATTCCAAGAAAAAAAATCAGGATGCTGTTTTCAAACCCTTGCAGGATACTTATTTTAAATACGGAAATGCTACTGTCATGGGCTTTGATTAAGGTTTCTACGTACATTTTCTGTTAATCCATCAACAAAATGATTTATAGAACCTTGCATGTTCAACATCTTTGTGGCTTCCTATGAATTGATATATTACCTCTTACTGTTTTGGCTTGCAGGAACTAATATAGATTAAATTCATGCAAGTCCTACAGCTCTCTCATTCTTTGGAAGTATTTTCATCCTTTGCCATCATCCTCAACTTATGTAGGGGCAGATCCCTTTCACGATGTATTTTCTTTGGGCTGTTTGGCAGCACACAGGGGTCATAAATCATGTCTCCTGAACACCTAAGATGGTAGAAAAAAACCCTGGTGTATCAAGGAATTCCACTGTGTATTTGGCATCTGATGTAGCGTCTCCAGGCATTGAGGGCTAGGGGTATTATTTGGAGCACAGTTGCTCTTCATTTTCTATCTTGCTGCTTCTGCGGTCTCCGAGCTCTCATTACCTGGCATAACACTGAGTTGTCCTATAGGAACTCTAAATTATGCCAGGGCTTGAATTATCTGTTGAATGATGGTCTGTAAGGTCTGATAACTCTTCTTCTCTTCGCATTGTACGACCTGAGGTAATTCAAGCTAAGGTAGTCTTGTAGAAGAGAAGAATATCAAGGCTCTAAGGTGCATTAGTAACTGACAGTGAATGGTTCATTGTTATGTGTGGACAAAAACGTTAAACCAAGTTAATTATTCTCAAATAGCGTCACAGAAATAGTTTTTGCTGGTGCTTTTGTTAAGTAAGCAATGTCATATCTTAGGGGAAGGAATTATTCATAGCATAGAGAGATATATATGAGAGAAAGTAATCACTAGGCATATAGGAAGGTACAACGTGCAGCCTGGTGCATCTGGTAACTAAGAGCTTTTGGCATCCAATCCATTATGGTATTCTTTTCTGCTTTGTCCCATATCCACAGCTTCATGGGTGTGAGCAAGCCTTCATGCCTGCATTGAGTTTGTTGATGTTACTGAAAATCCACATGGATTCAATCCTCCTGCTCACTTTCAAACACAGGATGCAGGCCATATGTTGGATCCAAAGACTCGGTTCCTTAGCACTTGAATGCTTTCTCAGTTCAGAGATGTTGCTGCCTTTTCAAAAGATATGGAGATGTTTCTGCTTTAAAATTCTATGGCAATAGCCTTGTAGTCTCCTATAAATGTCTGCTTTACTTTTTTCGTATGTGTGTGTGTCCTGTATTTTTCATCATTCTATTTTTATTGTTAGTTTTACAGCTAGAGCGTGACCAGATAGGCGCTAAAGTGCCAAAACAACACACATATTTTTAGCTTATGTAAAGGTAGTAGAAGGAAATGTTTATGAATAGTTTTGCACATATTATGCTGAGCTATTTTCCATCCGATAAACTGATAGAAATAAACTGGTAATCGCTGCTATTCTTTTCCAAATCCCAGTGATGAAGATACCTAGTTTTCAAAGGGACCTCTTTGCCTTGTTCTTTTGCCATATTATTAAATGCAACTGAACTAGATACCAAGCCTCCAAGAAAAAATTACTAAAAACAGGAACAACAAAAAAAAACCAGCTCAAATGAGCACTCTTAATTTAAGGGTATTCTTTTTAAGATACAACTGATGTTATGGAGAAGTTTTTCCCTTGATATTCTTGGAAAGGTTTTGGTGTTTATGTCTACAACAGCTGGATTTTAGATTCAGCAAGGATTGAAATGACTTTCCATTTGTATTGTGAATATTCCTTGTATAACAATGAACAAGGAGTTCTTGCTTACCCTAAAAGGCTGTTTTGCTTATTTGTTGCTGTTGGTCAAAGTATTGCTTCCTTACTTGGTTGAAAGGTTGTAATTTAGCCGAGGAGGGAGCTGCTGGTTTTGTCGTTACTGATTGTTTACAGCTAAACTTGACATGGCCCAGACTGAAGTGGATGATTGGCCCATCTGGGCTGTTAATAGAAGACTATATAAAACTGTTTTATCATTATCTCATTACCAGCTCAAGCAGCAGACAAAACGAGATGACAGCTAGTTATGGACAACGCTGATATATGTGATAAGTGTTATTTTGCTCCTATCCTGTTTTTATCTTAACTGTACATCATGTTGGAAGGAATAGAAAGTAGCAATCAAATTTTAAATGACTTGGTTAGAGGCAACACTGTATAGTGTGACTGCATTTCCATTGTAATGCCATCAGAAGGTGCAAAGGTGCGAAGAATATCAGCAAAAAAAATTCCATTGTGATAGATAAATTGAAACATTAATGGTAAATAAATAGAAGACAGATTTATAAAGGATAATAATCTGGCATTTAGGAGAATTTACAGCGCAGCCTGTTTACAGTTGAACTCAGTAGAATATTTTATTCCTGGTTTAACCACTGGTGGTTAAAAAGCTGTCAAGAATCTTTCAATGGAATTTCTTGAAGATAAAATAGGAAGTTATTATTCTGATAAGAATAGAGGACTGAAACACTTTAAACCTATATTCTGTGTAGTATAGTAGCCTTTCTGGTGATGTAGACAAGTACTGGGTGCCTCACAGGCACACGGGTGCTCATAAGTGTGAACAACTTATTTGTCAATATGGGGAATGTTTTCATGCAGTGCTTAGAGTTGACAGCAGAGGTAACAGGGCATAAGGAAACCTGTATTTACACCCACCTTAAAAGACCCTGAAACTCTGAGAATGTTATAAATGGCTTCAGTGTTAGTGAGATTTGGCCCTTACAAATAGCAAAAACTTAAAAGCTTGACAATGAGAAAAGCTTTAGATGGCAGGTTTTTGTGCTCCTGTTGAGTGCCAGGTACAGCCTATCCAGGATTACAGCCCTAAAATACTTAATTTTCTTTTTCTTTTATTAATCTTGAAAAATGGTAGGTGATCAGTTCCCACATACATGGCAGTAGTGGTCAGAATGAAAAAAAAAATATTCATAGTCTGAAGCATTTTTCCATATGAAAACATTTTTGGTTTAGATTCATGTATCTGTAACATTTGTATTTCTATAGTAAAATTAGTATTAAACTTAAATGCTCCACAGTTTTATCTTCTGTAATATTATTGCCAGAAAAATATCACAGTAGCTGAAATTCACGAATAACTAATTAGAATGTACTTTTTAACAAGATACTAAAATAAGTATAAAGATAGATGAGATATTATCCATTACATTATCTTTTCATTTCGACATTCTTTCTTCCTCCCTGTATCATTAGTCTGCAACTTAATCAAGCTCAGAATACTGCATGTTTGTCATCTGGCTTTTACGTATGGAACAGATAGAGTTGTGCACTGACTGTTCCAAAGTGGCTTCTAAGCACATGCAGGGAGGAGGAAGCTAAGCAACGTTATCCTTTTTTTTCCCCCCTCTAAATGTGTTGACATCTCTAGCTTTTAGAAGTAGCATTTGAGTAGATGGATTTAGAGGGAAAACATGGTTTTTGAAAAAGCATCTTCTTGTCAGTTTTGTGGGTTGTTTCCAATTTAAGTTCTTTCCTACTGTTGACTACTATAGTGCCCTGTTCTGCTTCAAGAATAGTCATCAGAATGGAGTTTTTCTGTTCTGCCAGGGATAGAAATATTAGCACAGTAGGACTCCTACAGAATTTGCCTTATTAATGCTAAAAGAAAAAGATACTGAGTAATAGAGAAAGGTTTTGGTTTTTAGAGAAAGGCTTTTTGTTTGCATGGCTATGGAAAACTCTACTGTTTAGAGTGCTGCTGCAATGACCATGTCCTCCAGCAAACCCTGCCTGATAGCTGTACGCCCAGTAGGACAGGGGTTGGGTAACTGAAGGAGCAGCTCAGGAAGGATTGCTGCTGCCACAGCTAAATTTTGGTTGGCAAGGTGACATAGTTGGGCTGCTAGAAAGAGCATTAATTTGCGTTTGCAGAGAAAAGAAACTTTCTTTAGGAAAAAGGTAGTGCTGAAGACTTGTGCTTGCTGGCAGAAAAGGATAACGGTACTTTAGTAGTGTCCCCTGAAAGTGAAATTTTATGGAGAATGAGATATTTGTGCATACACAGGTGGAAAGCTATACCATTTGCAGGTGAGGTGTGTTACATCTCATGTGGGAACCTGCAGTTATGGAAGGGAAGGGCTGCTGGAAAGAAAAGGTGTTTGACCCTACGCTGGTCCTAATGCTGCTGCTTGGGAGTGCATGAACGGTTACTGACAGATTTCTTTGAATGGGGTTGTGCGCTGTGGATTTTTGTAAGAATGAAAGGTACGAATGAGAAGAGCTTTGTGTTACATTTCAGTCAAAAAGAAGAAAAAAGATGAATTTCAGTGGCAAAGCTTGAACCAGTTTGCAGGGAGCAAACTTCTTCCTAAGATATAAGGAAGAAATTCTTCACTCTGAGGATGGTGAGGCACTGGAACACGTTGCCCAGAGAAGTTGTGGCTGCCCCATCCCTGGAAGTGTTCAAGGCCAGGTTGGATGAGGCTTTGAGCAACCTGATCTAGTGGAAGGTGTCCCTGCCCATGGCAGGGGGGTTGGAACTGGATGATCTCTGAGGTCCCTTCCAACCCAAACCATTCTGTGATTCTCTGTAGCGTTGGCTGCGCTTTCACAGATGGAGAAACTGAGGTAGAATGTCATGCCAAAGGTCACCCAGCAGCAATTTAAGTAATTACAGTCCATTTTCACTCTCATTTCTGCCTTGCGGCACTAGGGTTTCACATACACCTTCTTTCTGGTCAGGGTGTGACACTGGGTCTCCTCATGGAGACAGTGAACTGCCTCACTCAGAGCAGGGAGCTCTGAGCTGCCGTTAAGCTCAGCCCTTCGCCAGCCCTCAGCCATGTTCCCTCACCCGCCTCGCCAACCGGACTAGCCAGCCTGACCGCGGACCTGCCTCCTCGTGTTTCCCCACCGCAGGCGTGCCTGGGGATGGCAGGAGGGCGGCTGACCCGCGTGGCTCTCCCTGTACTGCACCTCCTGTCAGGGGACTGAGGGGCTGTGCCCCACCGGGAGGTGACCGCCCCTGCGGCACTGCCAGCCCTCGCGAACTCCTGGGAACATCTTCCTGGACATGGTTTCCGTAAGCTGCACGCTAACATTGCCTCTCCGTTTCTGACCGGAAGGGGAATGGCAGCAGCTGGGCGCACTCAGTGAACTCAGTGAAACCTGGCAGCCTGGCCCCACACAACACAAAATGTCTGTTTTCAGACCTCTAGAACTTGGAGCGCGGCTGCGCAGCGAGTTGATGGCCGTTTCTGCTCCCTCGCCGCTGGACTCCTGGCTTGGTGCCGTTTGCTTCAGCCGGGTTTACCCTCGGTGTTTAAACTTGGGCGGCTGCCCCAGGAGTGAAGCGCCACAGAACGGGGCCCGCTGTGTCCCCTCAGAGCCGCGTCCTCCCTTCTTTCCCTGCCTGTGTATTACGAGGTGCTTCTTCTCCACAGCAAGAGCAGTAAAGTTCTCGTGAGGTATAATTATGGTATATTTAAGAATTATATCAATTAGAGTTTAACTTGAATTGGTTTGCAGGAGTTAGTGTGATGTTAAGGTAAAATTCAGACCCACGCAAGCTTCCTCCATAAACATGTGCTACTTAAATTCTGCTTAAATTATTCATTCAGTTGGCCTTGTCATGTTTTTATTGGGACTATGAGTAACAAACAGGCTCCTCAAAGTGCAGCGCTTTGCCTGCCTCATGTTTCGCATCCACTGGATGGATGTGGGTGACAACAGAAAGTTCAAGTCACCAGAGGTTTTGGCCTGAAACTTTCGCTTTGAAATTCGCTGTCAGCAAACAGGTTCCTTTACATACTGATGCGGTTGTTGGATGTGCTGTGTGCACATACGTGAGTTTGTTTTGGGGAGTGAAATCCTTACCCCAGGGCGTTTCACCTATGATGTCTGTAACTCCCACTTTTGATTTTCCAGTACATTCACCCGGATTCACCGTTTGTGGTTTTTTTGTTCACATTCATATTTACAAGCGGTATCGTATTGTTACAGTAAGTTTTTGTGCCTGCTGGAAAACAAAGTAGTCTACAAGGACTCCACAGTCTCCTCTCATTTGCCCAGATGATCCTGAGGGTGACTGTGTGGCAGTTAGTAATTGCAAGTGGGATTTAAAGTTATCTGCAGATGCATAATTTTTATCTTCAGTATCCCCCCTGGCACTCCCTCCAAGTTGTTAACAATTCATCTTCACCGGTCTGTAATTGTGCCTTTGCCCTAGAGTCACAGGTGTTTAGCTCACTGTGGAACAGGATGCAAAATAGAGTAATAAATAATATGATTTATTTTTATTAGGTGACATAAGTATGTTTTCATACTTACAAGCTAAAAAAACTTAGTCATCCTCTTTGTATTTTATTGTGATACATTAATACACAGATTCAGCAAAATGCAAAACTTAAAAGACGTGCTTAAGTGTTTTGCTGTATCTGAGTCTTGATATGTAATGGTATAAAACAACTTAGATTAAGGACGTGCTTAAGTGCTTTGCTGAAGCAAGGAGTATCAGTAGTGTAATGCATGAATAATACAAAATCTTTGGAAAAGCCCAGCTAAGATGAGCAGAAGTTTTCTTAATCTCTGATTAACTTACACAGTTGTGTAGGAAATAGTTTTTTATCCTAGTAAAATCATATCAGTTCTTTGCGTGGTAAAGTGAAGACACGGACTTTTCTAGTATGGCTAACATAGCAAGAGAAATTTACAATTAGAATGAAAATAATCTGGATTGTAATTTGTTAATTCTCACTGTATGGATGCCCTGAAGGAAATAGACATCATTTTCACAATAGTAAACAGATTTCCCCCCCCCCAACCCACCCCGGACTACGTAAATAAAACCAAAAAAGTCAAATAACAAGAGTTGAGTGATAGTAAACAGTGCTTTTCACATGTCAATTTCTGGTCCACTTTTTTTCCAGCATAAATTTTAATTTTAGTTTGATCAGACCTCAACTCCTGATATAAAGAGGATATCCTGTGTACAGACCTGGGCTGTGGGGCTGCACAGCGTGACTGGTGGAGGGGCAGTGGCACAGCTGTGTTGTGTGGTGAGGGATGACCCACTCTACCAGGTGGTGCCAACACTGGTGCTTGGGCAACCTCATGCCAGTTTTGTGAAAGCAGGTTTTAGTCAGAATGATGTAGGAAACTTCTTGTGGGGGATATATAAAGATTCTTGAGGTTCTGTCTGTCTCTCTGTCTCAGACTGAAACAAGCCAAATATGTCCTCTTTACTGCTGAGAGAAGGTGGTAGCATATTCATTATGCATCAGTAGAAAAATTCCTCAAGTTTTAAATGAGGTAAGACTTCATATATAGCATTATGAATAAATTTCTACCATGGCAAAAAAGTTTACATAAGTATTGCACTATTTATAAAAATAGTGGAGAAAGCTCCACAACACATTTACATCATATTTATGTATTTGGGCTGTATGTACCGAAGGCCTGCAGACTTTCTCCTTTCTCTCCTCCAACCATTGTCCTGATTTTGCTCTGCTTGATGCTTCACAGCAGCAAGTAACTCTCATAACTCATGCTTGTAACTCTCCCATTTTTGTTCCTTACTCTATGTAACTGGGACCTTCTGTGTCTACTATGTTTTTATATTTTTGAATACTTATTTACTTTGCAGTAATAAAAGAGCCTATCTGTCAAGGTAGTCAACATCTTCCTTTTAATGTTCCTGAAAAAGAACCTGTGACTCAGATTTCAAACCACAGCAAATAACAGTTGAATTTAAATCTCTTTTGAAAGGTCTCCCTTTTAGTGGCTTCTTAGCTGATATCCTTATAAGTGTTGTGGAGGACCAAACGATGAAGTGTGTCTTGATCACGTGATATCATCATATTACTGGACACCTAAGCATTGATTCTGGTCATTGAATACTTCAGAACTTAAAAGCGTTGAAATAGGGCATTCATATGTATAAAAACAGAGTGTATGAGATAATACTATTGCATTATTTATAAAACTCAAGTGTTTTGGATATAACTTTCACTGATATTATGTAAACTGTACAGAAATAATCTCCTGGCGTTTGCCTGGAAGGAGAGTCAGCAATTCCTACATGTTTTTTCAAATCTTATGTAGAAACAAAAAAGTATTTGTTTAACACAAGCTTGTTTTGGATATTTTGCCAAGGAAAAAAGCAAGCTTTGCTAATATAGGCTGAAATAAAGCGTAAAGTAAAATCATCAAATCAGCTCTTAGTTCACAGAGGTAGCGAGCAGTGGAATTACTCTGCCAAAACGTTGGCATTGGGTTTGGTTAAGTATTAAGCAGAGGTCTCTTGGTAAATAGTCCCGTTAGAAGCATACTGTGACCTCTGCAGCTGGGATTCAGGTATGTGGGAGAACCGTGCTTAGGAGCTTTACCAGTCATGTGGTCAGAATGATTTTCAATCACTTTGGTCATTGCTGGATTAAAATTGAGGCTGCAGAGATTAATGGTCTGTTGTTACTAATCCACTAAACCCCTGTTCCTAGATCTTTTAAATTGACTGAACCTATAGATTGTTAAGTTACTGAGAGATATGGATTCGTAATGGTTTTAACTTATCTTTTTGATGTTTGGTGTTAGCAGTATCCTAGTATTTATTGCTCTTGCAGACAGTGATCTTGGCTGTTCTAGAATGGAACCGAACTTCATACTTTTGATTTATACTATTCTACAGTAGAGTAGAAGTGTGTATCGTTTTAAATTAATGTGGATGAAGAAAGCTTTACAATGTTTAGATATGAACTGGCATTAGTGGAAGCTCCAAAAGAACAACAGAAATTAAATCTTGTTTTCACTTCTTGTTACAAATGGTGGCCACTGTCCCTAGCTGTCAAAATAGCCGCTATCTCCCTTCAGTCTGTCTGCGGTTAACAGTGGTGGCTGTCCCCTCAAGGGGGTTTTAGTGACATTTGAAGATACGGCCAAAAGCGAAATGGCTGTTCAAGCTTTTGGGAAATTACGTTTTCTAAACTAGTGCAGTATTTGGAGTATGAGGGCTATTCCCAGCGATCTAGCACAGTTCGACATAATTTCTGTACTTAATTTCTGTGCAGGTGTAAGGAATGTTTCCCAGGTGAAAAACATTGTACCCCTAAAAAAAAGAGGAAAGAAATGAGGAAACAGGTCATCCATTTACTGAGACATGAGGAAGCTTTGGGCACAACAGTGTAGTGATTTGGGTTTCAGCAGGCATCTGTAAACAAGATGCATAAAGAGGGTTTTAACAGGTCTCCATCAGCACACTATGGGAGAGGGAACAGCATGTGGAAAAAATCAGACTGTGGTTGTGGATGGGAGAGTTCTGAGGGTATTTAATCTGAGTGGATAGCTTTACATTAGGCAAGAAGGTTTGATTCCTATCATATGCTGAAAACAAGCACAATTTTTTTGCTTTCGTGTTCACCACAGGAGATGCGGAAAGTTCTTAGGAAAGTATACTTTTGCATTTTAACTGCACTTGCATTAATCTGCTTGGGAGAGGGGAGTAAGCTGTATTTGTAATTTATATAAATTAAAATAATTTTAATTGAAAAAAATAACGCATTTCTGATTTAAAGGGTTAATATGTCATAAAGTTTTATGAATATTAAATTTCTACAAATGTATTCTACATGTTTATACTAACATACAGCAAGGTCACGTGGCTTTAACTTCATAACTGACTTAAGACTCTGTCAGATAATTCTAGTGATGAAAATAAACCCTTTATTTCATGCAGCCATCTCTGTTTCTGAACCCTGGTGACTTGGCTTATTCTTTTGCCTTCTGGTTATCTCAGTAATAGTATCTCTTGATTAAGGACTGCAAAGAGCTTTTACATCTGTTCTTGCCACAAAGCTATGTAGGATAAAGTAGGCCAAAGATAACTCATCATGCAAACTATGGACCTCCAGTTATTTCTTTCCCTCCAGATTTAATATCGTGTTCAAATAAAATCGGGACTGTGGAAGTAAACCCAAAGCATTTAAATGGATTTTTGGCAATTTCTCAAAGCTCTCTAGAGGAACAAGAAAATACTAATGTTAAAACTGACATGTGTATGACTGGATTAAAAAGATGAAGTTACTGTCCTGACAGTTATTAAGAAATACAGTCCTTATCCTATAGAAGCTCAGCATCTAAGTGAAAACAACATTCACTCTTACAGAGGTGAATAGATCAATGAGAATAGTTACTGTGAAATTGAAAGGAAAAAGTGAATTCTTTCTTAGTAATGACAGAAATACCTGACACCAGCTAAACATGAGGCCTGTCCTCACATTCTAAAGAAGACTAATTTGTGAGAACTAGACACTAATTAAACTCACAACAAAAGGGAGTTCATGGTTGCCACTTCATAGACAGGCTTTGAAGCTTCAGTCACATGTTGCAAGTGATTTAGACCTGGATCTAAGTTATAGGTCCATGGTAGGATGGAAAACAGCACCCTGATGTTTAGCTAGCACTTAGGCCAGCCACTGAGCAGTTTGTCCTACCTAATCAGGCTCACATTGCAAACAAATGAAGCATTTGTTGAGTGGAGAGACACCAAGTAGTTTCTCTGTGTCTCTGTAGTGCATTTGTGACTGCCTACTGAATGGCTTCACAGAGTTAACTTGCATTACTCTAGCTAGTAGCTGAAAATGTCCTGTGCTGTCAGACTTCTCTTTCTCTGTTTAGACACTTTAGGGACCAGGGACTGTCCACTGTCTGGCATCCACAGTAGTTAGTTATAACCCCAGTGAGTAAGTGAGAAATACTACTCTGTTAGAATGATGGCAGTTTTTACCCACTCAGCGTGAGTGTAAACAAGCAGCCAGATCCTGTATTTACGTAAATCAGCGTAACTCAAAAGATCTGTTCTAGTTTGTTAGAGAAAGGAGCCAGCCCAGAGCATGGGTATGGCAGGATCAGGTCCTGGGATGCATCATTTTGTGAGTTCAGCTTTCGATCAGAAGTAATATGTCCGCTAGCTCTGTTAACCTGAATGTTTATTGCATGATTCTCATCCAGGTTTAAGACTGACTTAAATATTTTAACAGTTGCAAAATAAACATGTAGTCTGCTCACTTTTGGGTTTGTTTTTACAGCAATCATACACAGAGAACCCTGTTATTGGTGGTCCATTTTTTTTAGAGCTTCTGCCATCTCTTGCACTCTTGGTATTGCTTTTTTCTCAGTTGCTCTTAAAGGCAATATTAACAGATGGTATGCATTGCTCATTAAATCTGCATCTACACCTCTCCAAGGACTGCAAAGATGTTGGGAAACAGACCACGTTACTGCAGTAAGCGCTTTGAGGCTTAGAACTTACTGTGCTATTCGTGAGCTGTTTTCACTGCCAGTGTGTTTCGAGTGCTGTAGCAGTAGAGTTACAAATACATTGGTGAAATATTTCTAATTTAGCCAGGTCTGGATATGTGCCACTTTCTTACAGATTGGGTAGAATGTCTGTGTTTTTA
Source organism: Tauraco erythrolophus (assembly GCF_009769465.1). Classification (NCBI taxonomy): domain Eukaryota; kingdom Metazoa; phylum Chordata; class Aves; order Musophagiformes; family Musophagidae; genus Tauraco; species Tauraco erythrolophus. The sequence continues at coordinate 6,211,885 of NC_141484.1, forward strand.
CAGACTTGCTGTAGGTACACTTTGGCGGTGTTACAGTCAACATCTCTTCCCTTTTGTAGAAATGTCTTAATGCTAAACATTAAATCTGTGTATCTGTAACTCTTGATTTCCCACTTCCATTTATGTGTCATCGATACCTTTGCTTTTCCTTGAGGTCACTTTCTCTGTAATGCTTAACTCTTCCTTTTGTCCTGTCTGTGGTGATGATGCTCTTTAGGTAGACGAGATATATAGATGTTACTTTTAGGCTTTCTCAACTCGAACGTGTCTTTGTCTGAAGAGGCAGCACTTTGATGTGCGAGTTGAAAGGGCATTGTGCCAGCATGGAATTCACTTTCTGTATGTTTCAAATTGTTGGTAAGAGATGCAGAAATCCAACTAGCAGATAAGAATTCTCATTTCGGCTTCTTTATTACTCTGATTTAAAACTGATGAGATCTGACTAGCAATCTCAAACACATCAATGTAGGCAAAATAGGGTGCTCCCATCTTGTTTCTCTTAAGCTTTGCTTTTCTTTACTAAAGTGTTGGATCAGAAAGGTTAAGTTGTTGTTGATTCCATGGTTCATGGAAGGTTAGGATTTAGTTTGCATTTCTTTCATAATTGACCTGTGTTGGGGATAAGGAAGCTAAAAAGGGATAGTACATTAAGTGGAAATGAGATCTACCCCTACCGATTTCACAGAAAGGAACACTTCCACCCTTCCATGTTTGAGCTAGTCTAAATGGGCACAGTGAGGAGTGGAAATTTAGTAATCTCTCCTAGTATTTTGTATTTATGTTAATGATTTTCTGTTGGCTAGGGATATTTCACCTTTTAAAAGCAAACTAAATAAAAAGTGATTTCAAATAAATCAATTTCAATAAAGGGCTACAAAAAGCTGTATAGGCAGTCATAAGATGAAAGTAACTTGGTTTGTATTAATTTAGATTGTTTATTTAGAAGTGGCTAAAATGAACCTAGTAAACCCAGTTTAAATTTATCCAATACAGTTTCTGAGCATACACACAAGGACTGCCTACCTTACATGTCCGTTTTTCCCTTGTGATTTACAACAGGCAAATGTTATACTCATGGAGATTTGCAAAATGAAGGAGCCATCTAAAGTAGCATCAAGAAAATAGAAGACTTTTTAAAGTTCCCAACTTAAGAAAATGAGAAGTAATACAGTCAAGAGTAGGACTAAATGCTCTTTCATTTACAATTAATAAAGTGGTGTCTCTAAGTATGAAAATATGTCATAGTGTTAATTATCAACATGGCATTGATACTGTGTTTGTCAGGAGCACAGTAGGACTGATACCAGTTCAAGACAGTAAATTTATCAGCATTCTATAATTTAAAGTGTTACAATGAGAACTGAAGCTGCTTCACTGAGTAACTGAAAGACCTAAACTGTGCTTAATTCTGCTTGGAGTCTTGCTTCTAAACTCATTAAAACTGCTGAAAGTTTTACCACTAACTTTACCAAAATTGGGCTACAGGGACAGCAAGTAACTTTCACCTAAGATACTTCAAAGCTTAGACAGTTTGAAGACATTTACTTTTTCCTGAGGATAATTTTCTTCTGTTCACCCTCTCTTGTTGCTTCTGCCCATTCCTTAGTTCTGAGTTAGGAGAGAAGAAAGACGGGAGTAGTAGACAAGTAAAGCAGATAGAAAGTATTTGATTGTGAGGGATGGAATAAAAGACGACTGGAGGAAGAGAAAAAAGAATGAGGATATAGACTAACAGGGAAGATGCTGGCAATGGAAGGTGACACTGAGATTGGGTGTTTCATAGTGCACTTTGCCAGAAACAAATGAGAAAGAGCATCAATGACAGTCCACTTCCCTAATTGCTTTTGGTTCTGGTCCTAAACAGACAGAAATTGGGTTGGTAGCTTCCATAGGAGCATGGCAATATTTTTATCTGAAGAATCACAGAGATAGAGATAGAGAGAGCTTGACTGTTCAGTCATCAAATCTTAATATTTTTTTTTTAACTCTTAACTTAGAGCACAGAAACTGTCAGAATCCTTGAAGACAAAATTGTTAATAACTTAAATGCTCTGAAGTTCTTGACTACGTAGCTGCTGACCTTTGAGGAGTCTGACTGCTTACTGAGATTGTTTCATTAGTATTTGCACATTGACTTCCTGCCAAAAAGTCAATCTGCTTTTCCTTTGCATGGTTTTGTTATTTTGAAGGTCTTCAGCTGTGGAATAAAATCCACTATGTAACAAAATGCTGGCAGAGTTGGAAGCTTTCCAGTAAAAGCTTTCCCAGGTTAAACTCTGGTGATGCTGAAATATTACAAGTGTTTTAGGTGGCCTTCTTTCCCTTGTGCCTTACCTAATGTAGCTGTTGCTGAAGAAGGGCAACAGTTAGTTTTATTTCCCACTGCTCCCAAGAGAATGTTCTACTTGTTATTTACAGGATGGAATTTATACATCATTTGAACTTTGGGCTTGGACTTTGCTTTTGTTCTTTTATCAGCCTCAAAACAGTGTTTTTTTTTACCGATGTTTCTAATGAACTTAATGATCCCTCTCATAGAGTTGATGAGTTATGATGTAGATGACAGTATGTATCGCATATCATATTTAGGTGCTCAGCATTTCTGCATTGTTGAAGATGCTTATACAAACTGTCTAAAATAACATGTAAATATCACGGTGAAAAAAAGCACAAGGAAATCCTGGCTGTATCAGAAAGGGCTAACTCGAGCAGATTAGCTACCAGTGGCCACCAGGAAAACGTCAGTTTCTTTCTCATGCAGGATGAAAAAGGAGAAGGATGGATGTACACTACCTCTTCTTTTTTCTCTTGTTCCTCTTATTTCCTCCCTAAAGGAGAGGAAGGTCAAAATGTCACCTGAAAAAGCTGCATGGAGCTAGCAATTTTCTATAAGCAGCTAAAGATGTCTGAGCTGTGAATGTTCTATTTATTGAGCCTACAGGGCTGAGATCAGATTTTTTATGATAGACAGAAATTGATGAGCCTGTCAAATACTTAGAGCCTAGGGGATGAAGGTATGTTTTGTACCTTATCATTAGACTTTGAGGTCTATCCTTTGGCATGTTGGCAAGGCCTGCATTTCACAGGGGATGGACTAAAGTAATTCTCACGTTCCAGTCCAGCAGTAAACAAGCAGCTACATTCTGCAAATGTGGCACATTCAGGATCAGTTTCAAGGAGAGCCCAATTAGAAGTGTATGGAGGCAGCTTGGCCTGTCTCCTTGGGATAGGGCATGCATGACTGTAGCTATTTGTCTAGTGCCTGACAGGATGGAGCCCCCTTCCTAATTGGAGCTTCTGGATGCTACTCCAACCTCAAAGATATTGTGCACAGTACATCAGTACAGCTCCACTGATCTTGCTAAATATACATCTGACTTGCACTAGCTGTGGGCTGTCTGTTCCCAGAGATGACAGCTGTGGGCCTTATTTTGCTCTGCAGGTACTAAGGGAACTTGAAGGAAGTGTGAGAAGGCGTTATTATTCTCAGTTATTCACAGGTTAAGACAGTGGAACCTCTGGCTCAGGATATTCCTAAAGCTCTAGCTGTAATCAATGGAAGGTTTTAGATGAAGGATCTCTCTTTACTGCCTATTTTGTGTTCTTTTTTCCAGCCCTTTTGCTGCTGACTATTGCTGCAGATCAACAGTTCTCAAACCTGTTTGCTCCTGCACCCAGGGTATGGGATAGTGGGGGATGAAGCAGCTCTGAAAATCCTTTGCCAGAGAAAGGAGGAGAGTATGAAAGATCTGAAACAAGAGGTGTTCATGGGTGTTCGGAGCTTAGAGCTTAACCACTGCTTCACAGTCTTCCCCCATTGGGATTACTTTTCTCTCTTTGCTAAAAAGCAGGGGCTCAGCTCAATACCTGTGGCCCCTGGTTCTGTCCTTGCTGAGTACAAGGCCTGCCCCTTTCCTCAGGTTTCTTTTTACTGCTACAACTGCTGGTCCGGGTACGGGCTTCCCCAGGCATATCCCCTCTCCTGCTCCCAGAAGCTCTTCTGTAACCCCCTCTTAAAGGAAGCATTGGATTCTTCCTAGGTTATTTGCTCTGATCTGCTGTTCTTTCGTATACATTACATTCACATTTATTTTGGTTGCAAATATTTTGCACGTTTGTACACAGATGTATACCACATCACACACATGCATATATTTGCATATATAAGTGTGATAAAAATGGAGTTAGCATCTGAGAGAAACAGATTTCCTTGGTAAGCTTGAAATAAGTCATGAAGCCTACGTCTTTATCAAATGAAGTGCTTTTGGGCTGGATTTTGGTATCTGCTATAACTGGGACTGGCTGGCTGGTTGAAGACAGCTGTGCTGGGTGCGGGGGTGGGAAGTCAAGCAGACGGTGCGGAGGAGACTGCACCCGAATGAGATGCTGTGGAATGGGGGAAGCAGAGAGAGAAAGAGAGGAGAAAATTAGGTCTGAGAGCCAGTTAGATATGGCAAAGAGAGGAAAGACCTAACCTTGTAATCACGTTGGTACGTACAAGAATTATACCATTGGGTAGAATTTTTTTTAGTTTTATTGAAAAATAAAGAGTAGGGAAGAGGCAAGTGAGGAATTCATACACACTCACAATCTAAAGATTTTTTAGCACTTCAGAAATATCGGAAGTATGATTGCCTGTGCTAGAGTTGTGGGGGAAAAGACACTAATTTATCACATACTCATTTTATTGCAGAGGTTGTGGGACACAGGGAATAAAGTGGATTGCAGGAAGAGGGAGAAAATAGTCACAAAGGAATTTGAGGCTTCTCTAGAGAATAGCATTTTATCACTGTCTCTGCCAGAATTTGTGTTGCTTGGCAACACACTTTAATCAAACTTTTCAAGGGTGGTCACTAATTGTGTTTCTTGTTTCCCCTGAGGCCTGATTGGCAGAAGTGCTCAGCAGTTCCAGCTGAAACAGGTCAATGGGACAAATGTTTTGTATGTATCACATGCTTTGCAAGTCTAAGTACTCTAAAAATTGTGCACTGGGGCTACAAATTGGGGAATAAGTGGTAGAGAATATCTTTCTCTGACTCTGGCATTCATTTGCACATTTGCAGAAAAGGGACATTGCCTCTTCAGAAACACTCAGGAATCAAACATTTTGGGAGGTTGAATCATGTGCTAAAAATCCATGATACTTTTACCTTGAAGTGCCAGGAAGACTGGCTGAAGTGGCCTTTCATGGCACTGCCTAGCTGCCTTCAATTAATGAGCCTTTGAGGGTTTTCTTCTGCACGAAGGGTCTAAGCAGCAGCCATTTCTCTCTAGCTTGGTCCCAAGTGTTAGGTTGAGGAAAAAAACCCACTCAAATAGTCATCTTAAGGAAAGCATAAAGCAAAACCAGTCCCCTCCTTTTACTCAGCTTTCTACTTCCAAGTGTGGGCCCCACCTGAGTAACTAACCTATCTAACCTAAGAAGCATTAGGTTCTTACATAACTGTTAGGTGCAGGTCTGGGTTCAGATCATGTTCTGTTGAAGTCCTTGTGCACTTTGACCAGACTGCAGTGGAGGAGAAATAAGATCACCCCTTAAAAAGATAGCTTTTGCTATCTGTACAGAAGGAAGCAATCCCCGAGATACCGTAGCTTGGTAGTGACAGCAGTCCTCTTGTCTACTGTGACTTAGACTGAAGTTTGGAAACCTTTTCCTTCCTAAAGTCCAGATGGGTCTTTTTGAGGGGAAAGAGCAAACATTAAAATAAATCTCTTTTTTTCATGTTACTATAGGATAACGCTCATGTGACTGTAGGCCATATGTAATGAGATGGCTGGCTTCATCCAGCCCCCTAAAGTGCTTCTTAATCTGTGTCCTGATGATAATAGACCATCTAGCTTTTCTCATGCATGCAAGACTATTAAAGAATTTCTGTATTAGCCTTTTAGAAAAGGATATAAGCATGTGTAGGTGGTAAGTAAAACATGTTTTAATCTATTAGGAATGACCGTGGTTCTTAATTCAAAGCCTAAGAAAGGTAATTTATTTAAACAGTACTTTCTATTTCTATAGTACCTTTTACTCAGACATCTCAAAATGTTTTCTGCTAATTGTTATACAGAAATAAAGAGATGATGCTGCTCAGCATCAGAGGGTGTAGAACCCTCATTGGGTAGGTCAAAGATGATTGACTCGTAGCTCACTGCCAAATCAGAATAGTAGGGCTTTGCTCTGCATTTCATACAGATAATCACCCAGACAAACGATAAAGCAATGAAAAAGCTGCCTTGAGGGTCTTGAAGCTTCCAGGTCCAGATCATGTATCATTCTTAATGCGGATTTATGTGAGGCAGGCAGCTTACAGCTAGTTGGTACTCAAAGTCGAAATAGTATAAACGATGCCAGTTTTGTAGCACATTAGTTAAACCCAATGCAAATGTCTGTGTTAGCATTTTAAGTGGATTCTGACCTCATTTATGTTGATTTACGACTGAAATTGTGTTTACAGCTGTGACGCTGACCTGACTAGTGCTGTACTGGTTTCTAATGACTGACTTCGTGTGAATTGATAGAGCCTCTGGGTTTGCAGATGAGACTTTGACTTCTTCAGGAAACAGTGCCAGGGAGATGGACAGGGGATGTTAGATAATAAAGCAGCAGCTTTAATACAAAGTGCCCGTTCAGGGTGATAGTTGTCCTAAGGAAATAAACCAGTTTATGTCCCTCGTGTCACTTAGTACTGTCAACCTCATTTCACCACAGCGCTTGTGCATATGGTGCCACACTAAATTCAAGAACGTGGCTGAGTTCAGATAGAAGGAAAGTGGTGCTATTGTTTAAGCAGGCATTTGGAGTTAGGGTTTAATATTTTCCTTAGGTGGTTGTCTTTAGCATTTCTTTGTCATTTTTTTTAAAACCTGGAATGAAGGAAAAGTTGTTCAGGGTAGAAGAGAAAGATTGGTGCTTGAGATCAGAGATGACATGATTTCAGAATTGTTGTGCCTTTTGAGACAGTGAAAATTTGCTAAGCTTCTGGATCACCTTGACACTCAAATTACAGCGGTGCTATCTGTGGATTACCGCTGTGTTTAACAGCAACGTAATGGTTAGTGCCTAACATTTTTATACGTACTCAGCCTCTAATCTGTGATAAGTCTACGATTGTGTATTTAAAAATCTTTAAAGATCCCTGATGAAAAGTGATTAGTGATCACTTCTAGGTTATTGACTTAATTTCCAAAATGGAATGCCTAGTCTTTTGGTTTTTATTGGGTTTAATACTCAGTAATGTAGCTTGATGTTTCAGAAAACTGTACATGTTTTTTTTTTTTTTACTCTGATGTAAAATAGCTACGAAAATAATTAAAGGAAAGAGAATGTTGATGTCTTTATGCGGTAAAGATATAGTTTGCTAGATGCTAATCATGCTAAAATGTCATTTTACACATGCCAAATTCACCAAAAAGTTTCGCAATTGTATTAATTAAATACCACCCAAAGGAGAAAATTAGTTCTTTTACTATGAGCTGTTTCTGAGGTAGGGGAGAGGGAAGTGTGTAGATCTTTCCACTTAAATCTGCTGTTATCCCTGCAAAGACTGTTAGAATAAATATTGCCCTACGACTGCTAGGATAAATATTGAGAATTATTGGATTGTCTTTGAAGAAAAGCATGTTTTAAGAAAACATGAACCCAAAATTGATTATTTTTGTTTGAGTAGTTTTCTGTTTGTTTGGTTGTTTTGATTTTTTTTTTGAGTAAATGGGTCTATCTTACTCCATTAATATCAGAGGTTGTTGTTTTGTTTACTGTCCTGACATCTCCCACACACTCAGGCTGCTTTCTAACAGCAGAAGATAATGAAAAGAGTGAGTGTTTGTAGAAGTAAATATTAACACCATTGGGTGAACCTGCTGATGGCATAGCCCCATATCTAACCAACTGAGCTGCGTGGCAGTAGTACAAGTCCAGTGCCACATTCTTCATATCTGCCTTAAGTTGCAGTTGGGGAAATCACAGTTAAAGAAATCCTTACTCAAAAAGAAAGACTGATACAGATGGCTCACAAAAAACTTGTGTCTGTTCTGGAATCATATTGAGTGTGTATTTGAAGTCATCAGAATATTTCCTATCAGTTTAGATGTTTTAGATTTTAAATGTTAGCCAAAGTAAGCTGCTATGAGAACACAACGTTTATCAAAATGTTGTGTTCTGCAGAGTGCTGCATCAGTCTTGTTAAATCCTATTAATCCTCACTCATACAAGAAAACTCTTTCAGTTACATGGACTGCTTGCATTACTAAGAGTTATAGACTCAAGCTCCTTATGTATGATGATGTACCAATAAGAAGACCATAAAGGTGCATGGATTTGAGAACCAGAAGGTGAAGGCAGGACATTGCAAAATGGAGACACATACAGAAGGGATTTGGTCTGAAGTCTCAAGGTTGATAGAATAGTTTGAAGCAGTGCAGCCATGGTTAAACTCTTTGTTCTCCAGCTAAGTAGTGGAGTCTCTCAAGTTCTTGAATGGAGATGATCTGTATTTTGTACTGTTTCTAGCATATGACCTCTACAACTTTTTGGTGCAGCAAAAAATACGAAAAAATAAATAAGAGCAGGTTTATCAACATATTGCTGCAGAAAGTTGTGTTGGAGCAAAAAACAAACAGATGACACACACACAGCACCATAAGGATTTAGGAAAACACATGATTCCTTTTAGGTATGTGGCTGGATCAACTCCAAGCGTGTGTGGAAGGGAGGGTGGGGATCAGTCTTGGCTAAGGTAAAATAAGTTGGCATCTTCTGGTACTGAGCTTAGTTTCCCGTGTAGCTGAGATAAAACCTGGCATTGTGGCATGCCAGTTGCAGTGAACCTGGCCTGGTATGAAGTTGAAATCTGGATAAAGGATCCTAGTGTAAGATCCTTCCCATGCATTCAGTTTCATCATCCAATTTTGACCCTAAGCATCTGTCTAACAGGGCTCAAAATCAAGTTTACAGTCAGTAGTATTCTTCATTGCTTAATTGTGTGGTCACCCAGCTAGATACAGTGGACTTTGATTTGTGTGCATTATTCATCAGCCCTCACTGGGTTTTCCTGGTGGTTAGTGCAGAGTTTCATGAACAGCCAGGCAGGCATTTATACGAAGGAGACAACTAAAATGTGCAAAATTTAGTCAGTTTCTCTTGGCTACTACTGTGACGATTTTAATGTCTATGAGACTAATGTCAAACTTTATTAATTTTTTTTGGATACAAACAAAAGTTTGTTTGCTTTAATTTCAAATATTTTTTTTAAAAACTGCTCATTTCCTGACCAGTTTGCCTAGCATTCAGGAGGTTATTTCAAGTGGACTTAGCGTTTATAGAATAGCTGAGATGTTATGCGTAAAATTCAGTGTGTTCCAGTGGGAAGATCAAAGGACTGGAAGTAACTTACTTTCTACAGAGCCTGACTTCTCCCATCAGCGTCATCACTGACTTCTGCATGGCTTTCCACCCATTCCTTACCTATTTGTGCTCCTCACCACCCGGACACAAACCAGAGCTGATCCTGTACTGTAGCTGGTATGACCCACTGAGAGACAGAGCGATCTATTATCTGCTGGGATGTATATGCCAATTGTGACTTCAGGCCAGTCATAGTAAAGGAAATGACAAGTCAGTTGTCAGCAGAAGGTGGTTGATACTTTCCTTTCAGGACTGCAGGTGCTTTGAAGTGGGCAGTCTGGTTGGCCATGCCTTTTTCATCTCTATCTGCAACCCCTTCTGTAGGCATAAATCAATGACATAAATAGTGAAGGCTGAAGTACAGAAAAGAAGGCAGATACAGGATCTGAGAACATGATTTTTGTTAGAGGCTGTGTTTATGGAATAGATCCATAGGTCTGCATATCTCACTGTTCTCTGTTCCCATCTACGTTGCTCAGCATATGTGGAAGACTCAGCAGGCATTTAGTTGTGGATGATCTGGTGTGGGATGTCTGTGTCTCCAGGGTATGTAGTGTGTTCTTCAGGCAACTGCACAGCAATGAATTTGCCAGAGTTATTGTTCTTTGAAGCATTCACTGATCAAAATTGAATACAAGAATCTTAACTGAAAGAAACAAAGCTTCTCTGACTTGACCTGAATTCAAGGACGTTCTCCCCCATTTCCGATGTTTTGAAAGCTGGTGAACTGGAGCTCCTGAACTTACTGCTGTTGGAGTACATTACTTTGTACTATTGCATTGTAGTTGTGGTTTTAAAGTTGAATATCTATAGAAGTCAATAGATGGAAAACTGTTTAGCATTTTTATAAATTAAATGATGTAGGCAATGGGTATTATTGATGGACAGGTTTTTCTGTGCTGCTGTCGTATTCAGTAGTTCACACGATTGTTGGTAGGCAGGTGATCTTTATGGCTAAACTACTGGAATGAGCCTGTCTGCAGCTTGTCTCCAGAAGTTCTGCCTCATAGAGTGTGCAGGAGGCAGGGCTGTCACAACTCCTAAGATTTCTTTTATTTTTGTCAGTCAATGTCATGGCCAAAGATGGAACATTGAACAACAACAACAAAAAAGGTTAGAAGAGAAGTAGACCTTTAGAAGTCTTTAGAGTAGAGGTAAATATAAATAAAGTATGGAAGAAACCAGGGTAAGAGGTGCAATACTGTCTGGTTGTCAAAGGACACTGGAAACTACCAGATGTGTCTGCTTTAGATATGCCAGGCTGATCAGGAGGGAGACATAGACATTTAAAATCTACAACTTCCATTTCCAGTCCTGAGTTGGTTTTGCCCTCACTAAAAAAAAAATAATTCTTTCTTCTTGCTACAGGCAAGAATAAAAGACTGCCTGAAACTTCTGTGGATTTCAACTTGGAAGAAACAGGACTCACAGATGAAAAGAAGGAAACCTAGGAAATCCCTGATGAAATCTTTGCAGTGACATATTTCTCCATACAGTTCCCTTGAACTAAATACATTTTTTAAATTCTTACCTTTGGTATTTTTTTAATTTTTCTTTTATCTATGTCCAAAATTTTATCTCTCAAAGACAAGGAGAGCAGGCTATGAACAACAAATACCCAAATGAAGGTGTTTTTTTTCTTCTACCTGGGATTTCTGCATCAATAATTTAGAAACTGATTAAGATTCTAGATCAGCAAAATGAAGCAGGTACAGGCATCACAGCCAGTGTGAAACATCTTCCATCTTAACTTCAAAACTAAACGAGAGAGAGGAAAGCAGCGTATCACTGCTTTTGACTAATGGCTAAAGAAGTGGCTGAGAAGGATTAATGGGAAACACCTTTGCAAGGACCAAGAAGCCAAGAAATTTAGTAGGGTTCAGAAGGATCAGCTGCTTTCTACAGTCACCCAAGGTAGACAGAGCTGCATCATTTCTAGCCAAGAATATTGTTGGTTGGGATAGGAGTAACAGAGTAGCAGCAGAGTGTCAGAATAACAGTGCTGTCTCAGGAAGCAGTCCAGAGAGGGGGAAGGGTATGACTTCTTCCAGGATCAGTGCATAAACACAGCTATGGACAGATGGATGATAGAAGTAATCCCTGAGGGATATTCCACAGAACTGCAGGGAAGTGAAAATGGGGGGAGGCATGGAGAGTGATTTGTCTCTTGTCGAGACCAGGAACATGACAAAGTAAAAAAAAAAAAAAAAAAAAAAAAATTCTTCCCTGTCTTCACCTGATGAGGGGGATAAACGAACAATGCTAGTAAAAACTCGTAAAATTTTTAGGGATGTTTTTTGAAAATAGTCCAAAATAAACCAGTAAAAGCTCTACATTCAGGTATTTATATGGCTGTCATCACTGTAATATCCAAGCAGTAATGAACGAGTTGGAATGTCGATATAATACAACATGGCTGGCAACTGAGATGAGTAAGACATGTTCTTTTCTTATCTGTCTTGTCTTATCCTGGCAGCGGATCTGACTCAAATGATTTTTCCCTCTTGCTGTTCCTCGGGTCCTCCACTGCATTTCAACTTTATTGCAATTATTTCCCATCTCTGATTTCAGAAATCTGACAAAAAAGCTGCTTTTCTTAACTTTTTCCAGGTTTGGATAACCTTTCACTTTAACATTGACAGTTACTTAGGGTAAACAGGTAGTAGTAAAATAGATGTACTCCATTTGTTCATTGGGGTTGACTCTTCATCATTTGCGTTACAGACTTAAGTGGATTGAGGTGTCAATAAGAGTACATTAGTTTCTTCTTTACTTTCCTGAGCTGCCTCTTGTGTTGTAAATTATATTTATGCAAAGTAAGCTGAGGCTAGTGGTACGCAGTGTTCATGTTTGTCTCGTGGTCAGTTTAATACTAATGGGATTCTGAGCTGTGCACTTCGTTTTATTAAATGGTTTGGGGTTCATTAATGACGTAGTGGGTAAGTATAAAGACACTTTGCAACCTTGCATAGCTTTTTATGATGCAGGGCCAGAGTATCTGCTTGCTTTTTGGGGACTCTAAGAATCATTTCTTGTTGGGAGTTGCTCTAATTTGCTCCAACTATCTCAGAAGCAAATATCCTTCTTTAGTCCTTTTCCTTGCCTCCAGTAACATACACTTATTTTCCACAGTTTTTCCAGGAATGTGAGTGAAGGAAACATGTATAAAAACCCTGCATTGTTAACAGGGACCTTGGAATTGTTGATAGCCCATGGCATCTCATTGTTTGGTAGCACACAGAAATGAACCAAATGGCCCTAACCCTTTTGGCAGTTTAAAGGGAATTTAATGAGTTCTTTGCTATTTTAAGATTCTTCTGTACTTGCCAGGTATAGTAATGGGAATATGCGTAAACTGGGCTCTCCTGAAAATCTGCATGATGTATAAACATTATTTTGAGAAAGTCAAGATCTGCTTTAGTCTGAAACATTATTTTATGTTGAAAAATACATCACAATCTTCTTACCACCACTGAAAGTACTGCTGTTTACTGGAAGAAAGGCTGTCACATCAATTCAGAAAAATTAGCTAGAAAGTTGTGGTTTTTTCCGCCCGTTCTGTTAAGAAATGTCTAGTAACCGTGGACCAACTATTGCTAAGAAAATGATAAACTGCAGTGGTGATGGTGAAGAGCAATTGCAATAAAGCCACGTTGTGATGGGTTCAGTTTTCTGTCATGATGCCACTACCTGAAATGGATCCATATCTTGTCTTATCCTCTGACATTAGATTTCTTCTTGATGCTAGCAAAGCTGTTATTATATGGCCAGAAAAAGATTTTTTGACTTTGTGATCTCAGAAAGCACCAGGACATAAGGTTTAAGAGCTGAGGATTTAGGTAGTCCAGTGAGCTGTGCGATGATCTGGATTAGTGCCCTGACTGTCAACCCCAGGATGACTAGAAATCTAGGACTCAGAATCCAATTCAGTATAATCAAAATAATTTTGCCTCCCGCTTGCCATTAGCTTTTGAATGAGGTGGTGTTGTTTGTTGCAGCTGTTTACATGTAGCTGTGTTACCCAGGAGAAAATGACTCTTTGTGTCTCCAGAAAGTGCATCAAAGGAGTTGACTGAAATCAGAGTAATGCATGTACAAGACCTACAGGCTGCCAGTCACAGTTCTGCTGAGTTTTCAAGGGAGATTCAAGGCAGCCGTCTTCCCTCTTTTCAGCTGTGTCCTTTTGTTAAGACTGTGGAAAATGCTTATAATAGTGTTGCTTAAGCATTATGAATTCTCTGCATATGATGTAGCTCTTTAGAAAGTTTCCATATCACGTTCTGGACCACAAGTTTTCATGTGCTGTATAATTCAGTGGGGTTTGAGGCTGCTGTGTATTTTGGAGGATCAAGCACCTAATATTGATGCCGTGCCACTAGTCTTGGGGTTAATTGGAAGACTTTTATATTTTCCTCTTGAGTTTGCCTAAGCAGTGATGAATACTTAAATTTGAGGCACAGCTCCCTCATGGGAAGACTGCTGAAGAAATAATTTCTCTTTCCTGGAGCCAAAGATTTGGGGAAAGAAGAAAAGATCTGCCTGTGGCAGCTATCAGGACAGTCCCTGACTGTACTGTTACTGATCAGTAACTGTTTTCAGAGAATACAGGGAACAACTAGGGTCAGAAACCCCATGAGGCATCAATATCATGTGCTTCTGAGGAAGGAACTTAGTGGTTTCCTTCTGAAGGAAGCTCTATTAATTTAGCATTAATAATGTATTGAACTTTAAAGGCTCAAGGATATTGAGGCCATTTCTTTGAAGTTGCTGAGTGTCCCCAAACCGCACTGAAATTAATGGGAGTGGAGGGCACCCAGTGTGATGTAAAGTAAGAGCTGTTGCCAAGTTAATGTCACAAAATACCTTGCTGCTTCTTACTGCGTTTTTATAGAGCTCTTCAGACTTTTTATCTAGACACGATTAAACAACTGATTGGAGAGGAGCGACCCCATCTAACACAACGCAGAATAAGCTATTGTGTGTGCTGACACTTGTGTGAGAGACTGGAAAACACTGAGACAGCCAAATTGTGTTCATGTGGTTTAGGACCCAGTGAACCCTAAGCGTGCCGTCAGTGACGGAGGGGAGAGGTGCTGAGTCTCTGACATGAACCTCTGTATTTCCTGCACTGCTTGCAATCAGTATTGTGTTCCAATAGCTGCAATATGGCCATGGTCTTTTCCTCCTGCACTAATATAACTGCTTTGATCTCTTGTAGTAGTTCAGCTTTGATGCAATTTTGACTCTTAAGCCAAAGAAGGAAAAGAACTGTACCTCATTCAAAAGTAATGTGAATCCCATCGATATGTGTGGGGTCTGAGGAAGCAACTAGGCGTCCCTAGTTGATAGTAATTTGTAGGTAGAATCTTCAACATTCTTTTGTATCAAACAAAGGTGCTCAGCTTTCCCAGAAAGCATAGAGAGCTGTATAGAAGTTCCCTGTCTCTCAGTCATTTCAGAAATGAAATTTTGCTGAAGAAGAAATTACAAAAAACTCCTATTTTAAAACCTGAAGCAAATAATATTAAGTGTAACAGTGCTTTAGTGTTCCATCCATGTTAGCCAAAAAAATACTTTGAGAGAGCAAATGTTCTTTCACTTTATGTAGTCTAACTCTTGCTCATGTGTGCTAGTCACATTAAAAGGACAGCAGCTTTATAGGGACGTTCAATGTTCTACAAATCAAGTTAGGAACAGTATGCAGAGTTTCCTGATAAATTGGGTGCAGTGACATAAAGTAATTCACCCTGCAGTGCAATCCGTCATTTGTGTTGGTGTACTTAGGTGCTCAGGGAAGAGTAAGTCAAAATGGTTTTGACTTCTTCTGACAAAAGACTTGAAATACAACCCGTGCTTTTGTTCATTTATGTTAGAACTTAAGTAACAGGTGCATGATTGGGCATATATGCTTTATGGAAAAGTGCTTATTACAAGTTGGGACCCACCACCCAAAACCACATATACAGCTTCCTTTAACAGTATGATGTAGCATGCAGTTACCCAGCATGGTCATCTCGTATTCATCATAAACATTATTGGGAAACATTCTTGCTTACTCATAAGCTCATTTAAACTGTTTTTTATAGTATTCAGAGGTCAGAAAGCAAAGACATTGTTAACTAATTATGTTTCTACAGCTGAGTAAAGCACAATTTTTAGGAACCTAATGAACATAGTTTCATGGGATCTCTCCTACTAAATCTTGCTTTTTCCTGTTTTTTCCCATCAACAATGGGATGATAACTGACTACAAGCCAGTTTTTACAGATAGATAAATGAAAGTGCACAGTCAGCTGCAAGATGAATAGCAAAGGAAGAAATGATGTTCTGGAGTCCTGCCTGCCAGTCCTGTGCAGTAGCCTTTAGATTGGCTGTCCCTTGCTTTTGCCCCTTTCCTTACCTTTTAAGATTTGAAATTCTTTAGTGAAAATGTTCGCAAATATATTTGACTGGAGGGGATGAGAACAGTATCTGCACAAGATCCTTCTCTCTGCTGAACAGAACTGAGCCTTATACACACTTCTTACTTCCTGCAAACTGAGTTATTGCTAGATACTACCAAAGTCTTCCAGAGTTCTGGTGAGGGAGTGCTGTAAGCAGAATGTGTCCTCTAATATGGGCTTACGTACTTGCAAACATCTTAGTTTACGATTCTTCAGGCAGCATTTAGTGTCTCGGAATGCTCAGTGGCTCTCATCAGAAGCCAACTACATAGGGGCGGCAGATGCAGCTGTTAGCTATCTTACACTGTTGTGCCACATTGTTTGTCACTACTACCAGCATGCATATGAGTCTGCTTGTATGAATCTCACCCTTTGGCCCAGGTTTTTAAATGGAATCTTATCAGGAAACAAAATTACAATAAATAGAAAATACACTGAATAATCAAGTCTCTGTGCCATAGCGGAGTTCCCATGATAGTGCCTACTTTTGCCCTCTGATGTGAGAAAAACAGGTCATGTCCATTTTGCTTGTGTTGAATACTGTTTGGAATTCATAGCAGCAGTGAGAGCTTTTACACATGGGGATGGTGGAAGAAGGATTTATGGAATTGGAAAGTATTAACTTAATGAAAGAGCATTTGCATGTTTTCTGAGCAAAACATAAAAAAATCTGGCATAGCTGATGAAAGCATTTTATTTATTGATCCCTTTATAATCCTTTGTTTTCTTTTTCCTCCCTCATCGTATGGTGATGCATACAGTGTAGGCTGTAATATTCGTAAGCAGACTAACCTTTCTTGTCCTGCAACTATTCACTTACAAATGGTGCTTTATATAGTGCCTGAAGTGTGTGTTGTTAGGTTCTTTTAATATGAAAGTTCTGCATAAAAACACCTTAAATAATAGCTGCAATTATGTACAGACTTGTTCTAAACAAACTGAACATTAATTATAGAGGGCTGAATCTTCAGTTAATTGCATCTGCTTAGTTCCCTTGCTGTCAGGTCTGATTCATACATGTGTTTTCCTTTTGCTTTAAGAGACGTTGTTGGTGTGAGCCATAAGCTGGTACTTGTATGACTGAATATGTTGAAACTGGTTTTTTAGATTGAGTAAGTCTGTATTCCCTCCAAAGTTTAGGCAACCCATCCTTCGGTTTAACAATGTGCAAAATATCCATATAAAATGTAATAATTAAAACTATTTAAAGTAGTTACAAAGTATGTACATTACCTGAGGTTCTGGAAATGGAGTTAAGTTTACAGCTTTTTTTTTTTTTTTAACCATCCTGCACTGTTCTCTGTAGGGCTAATTTTCTATTAGAACACATGATTTTCTGAAACACTACAGGAAAAATCCTCTAATTTTAATTTCATAGAATCATAGAATGACTTGGATTGGAAGGGGCCTTAAAGATCATCTGATTCCAGCCCCCCTGCCATGGGCAGGGACACCTTCCCCTAGATCAGGTTGCTCAAAGCCCCGTCCAACCTGGCTTGAACACTTCCAGGGATGGAGCAGCCACAGTTTCTCTGGGCAACCTGTTCCAGTGCCTCACCACCCTCAGAGGGAAGAATTTCTGCCTTGTATCTAATTGCTGCCATAAGGCACAGCCATCTTGGATTGCTTGTCATTGCCTGAAGAAGATACCTTGAGAGTGATGAAGCTTCTCAGACTGAACTGTGGGACTCTGAATGGAAAGTCCAATGGTGTTACAGAGCTAAGCAAGAGCTTCTGCTTGCTGGGAGAGGAACAGGATAAGGCCTATAAAGCCAATAGTCTGTAGGACACAAGCCGTGCATATAAGTGACGATTACACCGGCACCTAATACCTTATAAATATGTCTCTCATTTCCAGTGTTCACCATTGTAATAGCAGATTTGAGGATTTATTTTTATTGTAGTGAGCACTATGCAATTTTTTTCTGTGAGTTTCATATCCAAGTATTAGCAATAAAATAATGCTTTGCACTAAGTTTATTGTGAAACTATAGGGCTCATAGTTGTAGTTGTTTTTCTTTTTAATCTCATAACTATGCAGAAGAGGTAATAGTGATAAAACGTTATTATATATTTAATGCCAGGGCAATACTAGCCAGGTTATCATAAGCAAGACTCTTAGGATGTAAGTTGAATAAGGATAAGCATGCAGAGTGATTAATATAGCAAACAGAAAAACTCAGATCAATACAATTCAGATGAAAAAAGATTTTTTTCCTGACTGCTGTGAGCCCGATTCTCCACAGTGTAGCATTTTTCATCTGTGTGAAATGGCAGTAAAGCGAAAGGAGAATTCTGATCTGGCAGGATGTTACTCTTGGCTTAAGCTCAGATGTGAACAACGTAAGTGATGGCATCAGATACAAGCCTTTTTATCTTTTATTTAAGTATAGAAAGTAAATACTAATTGTAGAATGTCTTGTTTATGTCTTGCAAATAATATTTACTGAGGAGTATTTTGTATTAATTACAGCATTTTATATTATGTCAGCGTTAGCATCCCAGAAAGTTGAAGACCTCTGCGCTGCAAATTTTAGCATCAGCATTATTGTACTCAGTATCTGATACAATGTTATCTGATGATTTTAAAATGGTTTTACTGACTGAGCAGCAGCTTCTTTTTGAAAGAAAAGCCTCCTCATCTTAACCTCTAAGCTAGATACAGCTAACTGATGACTTTATGGGGCATTGGCATCTTTTGCTGTTTGCGTTTACTATATATTTTTATAATCCTGAATAATGCTATTACTCTGTTCATGGAAGTCACCAGGAATCGGAAACGCATGACATCTTGCAGAACTTAGCTTGTAATTTTATGCTCCACAATGAGACAGACCTACAATAATCTGACAAAATGAAAGCAACACGTGTCATATCAGCTCCAAATAAATATCCTGTCTCCTCTACAGCAGCTGCATCGAAAGAGATCTGACATCATGGTGTTTTATCAGCACAGCTACTCATCTCAGATACTACTGGTTTCAGTACTGAGGGAGAGAATGCTCCAGCAAATGGAGGTCATTCAATATCCTCCAGCACTTTGGACAATCGTGGCATTTTGGACCGTCCTTACTAATGGCAAAATGCAGTGCTGGTGATAACATTGCTGCTGCAGAGCTAGTTGTGGGGGTAATCTGCTCTTAACAGTAAAGTGTCTATTCTGGCCTGTTTATTTTGGTGCCTTGCAGAAGCAACAATATTTCTTGGAAGCAAAAGGTGTACTCTAGGTTTTAGTGGTGAAAGCAGAAGTCTCTGAGGTGTCAGCAAGGAATTTTTGGTTTAGATATTTAACCCTCTTTAGGAATACAGAATTGCTTTCTAGACCTTTAGCCTCCTCAGTATCTTATGTGACAGGTCATGCTAAAAAAAGAAGCTGCCATGGAGAAGCTGCAGTATTCAGGTAGGAACACAGGAGTATCAGAGTCCACAAAGCAAGCATGCATGTCCCTCTCTATGGTCCTCAAGTGGGAGAATTGCAATGGGAGGTACAATAATTTAACTGAAAAAAGAAGGATACTGAGAGAATTTCGCTATTTTCAGTGTCATGAGATGGCACATATAAAGAATCCTTTTCCTTGGCAACAATTCCTGAGCCATAAGGTTGAACCTGTTTACCCAGGCACAGTGCCATTCTGTCAGATGGGCGTTGATACACCAATTTTAGAGGCTCTGTGTTGTATGTGCATCGGGTGTAAGTGTCCCAGATAGGATTCCCAGCAAGGATTGTCCATATGTCTATTCATTCTAATTTTATATTCCTTTGTTCCATAACTACTCCAGGTATGGATCTGATTATGTCTCAGAAATAGAGAACAACTTTTTTCTCCTTTACTAAGACGTCTTGCCCACTTGTGTAACATCGATTGCAGTAATGGTTTCGGAAAAGTTTTGGAAGACAAACTTTCCTCCCTGGCCTTGCCAAACCCCTTCCTTCTGCATTCAGAGAACTAAGAGCTTTGTAAACCTTCTTCCTTTCTAAGCAAAGTCCCTGTAGGATCCATCAGAGTAAATCTTTGGCACTAAGCTAGATTTCATATGAACAGCAGAGTGGAAATCTGTGTTCAGTCACTCTCTGCACTATTTTGCAGGATGTTTTGCCTGGACTGGTATAAAACATTGAGGTTTCAGGGTTCAAGAAAGAGCACGGCACTGGGGATTGTCTCCCTAGCTGCTCTCTCACAACCACCACCTGCTTTTCGTCTCGATTTCCTCAGCAGCCTTGGCTTTCTGTAAATCAGCAGTACTCCCAGGGTTGCTCTTGCCCTGTCTTAGATATTTTATACGGTTACAGTACATCATCTTATTTTGCTTACTGTTCTCCTTTTTCATGTCTTTTATTTTCACATGTATTGAAGAGATAAGGATCTGCTATCTGTTAAATGTGCAGAGTGATGCAAGGTCGTGCTCTTCTCTGGTAGCTGAAGCTATTGCACAGGCATCCAATTATTTAGTACAAAGCTTTGATAATCTAGTTTTCTTGCTCATCTCATGCAGTCTGTTCCATACTAATGCAGCAGATTTGAAAAAATATGACAAAAATCTTCGCTTCCCCAGTAGTCCTTTTGGAATTAGCTTGACTAAGTGTTGGGGCAGCACAGTGAAGCAGAGGTGCAGAGCCAGCCTCTTTTGGTTTTGGTTTAATTTAAACTCTGAATAACGAATCACATTTTTCTTCTGGGCCTGTCATGTATCATGTAGATTGGCCACAGAGTGTGCAGAAGAAACACGTTTTTCGATGTCTGTGTTTCTACGCATACTGACAGTAGGCAGCTGCATTTGAAAATACCCGTCTCCCCTGAAATCTTCTTAACTTGCCTTTATCTACATACATGCTGCATTCACCTAATTTTAAACATGAGGTTGCCTCTGGTTGGCTGGACCAGCTTTAGCTGTGTATATTCCTACAAGGTGCACTTTGATGCAATGTGATTTTCTGGGAAATTTTAAGTAGAAGAATGATTTCTGTGCTTTTTGGGACACACTTATTAGTATCCTCTCCTATTGCTGAAACATCCTGAAATCTTCAAGGACTTTTATTACAGAGCATAGAGGCATAGAACAGGGTTGAGATTCAAAAAAATTACAGTTCAGATTGGATATGAATGTTTTGCTGCTCACATATTTTGATTGTGAGTTGGGATTTGCCATTTTCCAAATGTTTGTACAGTGCAGTCCAGCACAACAGTGTCATACACAGATTGAGTTCTCTGGGCAAAGACATAAAAGCTAAAATAATGAAGATAATGTCACATACAAACTGTAAAGAGTGCACAGGGGAATGGTCCTTTCAGTTTAACAGGCCACCATTCAATTAATGGAATGAGCATCAGAGCTGCAAGGAGAAATCTGCATCCACACATACCCCATTCCACTAGTGTGTCTGGATTTCTCGTAAGCGGAGTGTTGGTCCTTCTGTCAGTGTGTTTAACTTCAGCTTTACTTTTGTTTCTGCAATTTACAGTCAGTTCAATCATAAATATTGTTTTATTACTGATAGAACAGGATGTAATGGTCCTCATCTTGTATCCTTTTTAGTCTGAATGTCACATGCTCTTTGTAATTTTTAATGGCAACACCAATTTTTATTATATTGCTGGAACTTTTCCCAGGGTAATTGTGTCTTTCATGTATAATATGTGATCTAGAAATGAAACTGCAGCAGAAAGCTGCTAAATCCAGCATCTTCTGTAGCTGCATATTTATGTTAAAAGGTTCTTGGGCCTAGTGCAAGAGATTGAAAGTACTGTATAAAACAAAACCAACCCAAAATTTAAGTTGATGATACACAAGGTAGCTGAGCTTTCTGTAGCTCAGTGAAAGACAGTTGCTCTGAATATGAAAACATGAAGCAAAATACAAGCGAAGGTGGAACATATTTGCATATATCAGCTGTGATCTGCGATCTTATGGAAATCAACTGCATGTTTGTCTTGCTATGTGTCTGTATACCCTTTGAAAGTATTTCCAATCAACAGAGATTTTACATTTTAACCACGACATTTTCTCTAGTTCTGATTTCCTTCAAGACAAAGAGAAGTAATGACCTTATGAGCAGCAAACTGGCTGATAAAGACCTTTCTGCTCTGGGCTTTTCAGGAATTTAGAGAAGTCATTTAAGCGACAGTCTCATCAGGGGCAAACCTTATCCAAAGCTTGGACTTGTATTGTTACAGCCTTCAGAATATTGGTGAAAGAAACCTTTCACTGGGCGATCAAATGCAGCTGAGTTGCGTGTCACATGTGCGTAACTGAAGCCAGTGTCTCACATCGCCACCAGGATGGCCATGGTGAGGGACAGGTAGTGGGTGCCACACTGGAGGCAGAAGACAGCAGAAAAAACTTAGATTCCTGCCTCAGCATTACAGCAGGAGCCAGTATTTGTGCAGCTATGGGCTGTGCGTTTCTGTTCCAATTTTAGAACTCAGAGCACATGGTATGAGAGGAGAAGCAGTCATAGCTACAGCTATTGCCTGTGGTTCACTCTGTCACTCCTTCCCATTCAAAGTGACATAACTGGACAGCTTGGGAAAGGATTAGGACAAACTGCTTTTCAGCTTGGACTCGGATATTAACTACTGTATACGAGCACACTCTTTTTCTCTGCATTTTTATCCCCTACTGAATTTATGGGTGGCACAGAAACCATCAATAGTGCTATAGATCCTCATTGTCTACCTGAATTTTGAAGTTTAGTGATCAGCTCTTCAGAAGCTGAGTATGTTTTACTGTCTGAGAAACACGGGCAAGGTCCTGTAAGATACACATGTGTTGCATAATTCAATAAATTGAATAAACATCACTTGGGAACTTGAGGAATGGCTCTTCTGTAGAAGATGATACTGTGTTTAGAGTTTCCAGAGTTCATGTAATTAAATATTTCCTCTGCTTTGTCTTAATTTTATGGGGTTTTTTTATTATTTCTTTCTAGCTCAACAAAATTCACCAAAAATCCATGAAGGCTGGTGGGCTTATAAGGAGGTGGTCCAGGGAAGCTTTGTTCCAGGTAAGTGAAATTTTAAAATCTTATCTTTAATTAAATATTTTTTCACTGGAATTAATGTAGTTGGGTTTGGGGAAGATTTTTTTGGTTTGGGCTTTTGATACATTGCAAAGATTTGAAGTACACAAGTACTCAACGTCACGTTATAGTGAAGCGTAGAAAAGTTTTTGTTGGTAGATCGTCCAAAGACCATGACTGTTTTCCAGGAAAGAGATCCCTTTGATAGACATTCCTGGTTTCTCTTAGTAAAACTAACATGATGCTACTTTGCGAATGTGTGTGTTCTGTGTATAGAAAAGAGAAAGGGAGGACTGAAAAGCAGTTTTTAACTGGATGAATTTTCTTATCTGATGCAGCACTTCCAGATACTACAAACGTAAGGGTATATTAGGAAAGGAACCTAACTGAAACATGAACCTATCATGCAAGTTTCACTGATTTTTGGTGGGTTTTTTTGAAACAAGAAACAGCGAGTGAAAAAAGATGAAACCTTAACTGGGCTTCAGTAAGATTTAGTAAATGGTAAATAATCAGTCGGCAGCTAAAAGGATCTAAATAAGCAACACCAGCTGAATTTGATAGGCAAAAGTTAAATTCAGACTAGCAATAGCCTGGCATTGGTCAGCATTGGTAGAACTCCTCCAAAACGTGTGTACTGGTTGTCTGAGCTATGTTCTCCTTAAGTATCCTGTGGTCTGAGTAGGCCTTAGCTTGTTCTTTTTAGCTCTGGATCTCTCCAACACATTTCAGGATTCAAGGCTGAGACATTAGCAGTTCTTAGAATGACAATTTTTAATTTTGTTTTTGACCTGCATTTGACACCTGATATTTTTGTGCTCACTTTCTGTAAATTATTTTATTCTTTCTTTCAAACAGAATTACTTTGTTGGGTTTTCACTGTTCCATTTGACTAGATGTTTCCACTTAGAAGGAGAGTCAGGAAACCATAGCAACCTCCATTTTCTGTTCAGTTGTGGAGCTGATTTGACAGTATATTCCTCATTCAGTATACACAGAAACACTCAGTGATTACTTTGTTCAGTATGTTTTCAGTTCAACTGAGATGAATATGCATTGATTTATGTATATTTGCTATATATTATAAGCTAAAATAGTGCTTCAAGTTCTATCATGAATACACCATGAAAATTGCTACATGATCTTAATTTCCTCAAAGTACTAGAAAGTATTTCTTGGATATTATGTGATCTATTCCTAAGAATCTGTAGATTTGATCTATCATCAAATATTTTCACTATTATGAAAACAGTTAAAACCAGACAGTAATTCAAAATACCCAAAATGCAAATTATCTGCATAAGAATACTAGTGCAAATGAGATGAAATATTTCAACCCACAAGTTTCTGGCACTGAAATTCTTGTGAAAAGCACATATGAAAATCGATATCTACAAGCCTGGGGGCTTAATTACTTATTAACGTAGCAAGAAGTAGCTTTTCAGATTTACTTGAGCCTGCTTTGGGCTGTCAAAGACAATGCAGTGTATTGTTATGCATGTTTAGTTCCTCGTGTTGATAGCTGGGGAAGAAATCTGGAGAACATAATCACCTGCTTTCAAAAAATTTCATCCTTCCTGATTTGCATGACCCAGGTAGATGCCCAGTAGAAGATGAATGAAAAAAAATATTTACTTGACAGGCCATCTAATTATTTCAGTTTAAAGTTGCTGAGAAAAATAATTCGATTGTCAGCATGTAAAGAAATATATGTGATCAGGTAATGCTTGTGTAATCTAGCCTTAGTACTGTGAGAAATTTGGGCTTGGAAGCATCCTTAGAAGATTAGTGAGGAGACAGCCATGACTCAAACTTTCAAGAAGGAAGACCTTTTAGAGTAGTGTGGAGAGACAGCTCCTTTCTGAGAGAACCCTGAATTACCCATTCATGTTGAATATCGGACTAACCTAGCACACTTTCTCACTAATTGGTCCAGAAAGACAATTATGAACAGCGCACTGAAGTTGCCATGTAGAAAACAAGGGTAATTTGGGGACACCTTTCTTGCAGACTCTTTCAGATTCAACTCTGCAACCTGTAAGCCTCAGCAGAAGAAAGAAATCCCATGAATTTTTACAGAACAAACAACGATTTTGTTCAGCAGCACCTAGATTTTGGAGTCTTTTAAAACCATATTTAAAGCATTTCAGGGATGCATTTTATGGTTATGATCTCAGACTAACACATCACGAAGGATACGTTAGTGCACATCAAGTTTATCCGTAACGTTAGCAGTCACGTATCGGATCTGGCGTGAGATGCTAATTAGCACCTGGGAGGTGGTAGCTGCGAGGCAGTCTGAGGAGCTGTGCTGAAGCTGCTGACTGATGTGCACCGAAGCAAACAGCTATGGCCATCTGCTGAGATGTTTCCTTTCCAGAGCTGTTTGTCCTGTCTCAGGGCTGGAAGTTAGCATCCCCAAAGATATTACAAAGGAATATTTGTCCAAGACTCTGTCAGTGCAGTTCAAAACTGGCATCTAAGCTAATGTGATTGACATGAATACAGCTCTGTAGCTGCTTAGAGATGACTAATTGGGGGTAATAGCATTGTAAAACACTCCCGGATGAGTCGCCAGAGTTTGTCTGTCACAGCTTTGGCTCTGTGAATACTTTTCGCCTACTTCAAAGCAAAGTCGCTGTCTTTCTTTGAACTGTCACATCTTCTTTCATGTTTAGTTGTGTAAGAATTCTTTTAGGAGTGTGTCACAATATACCTAGGTTAGAACATGCCATTCATAATTTCTTTGCTTTATACTCTGTTTTGGATGCATTTAAGTCGAGTCCTAACAAATGTTCTGGATCCACGCAATTTTGTCTTTGAGCAGTTCATAAAAATCAAACCATACTTCACTACATTCCCCAAATCCCAGACTCCCTATATTCCGGGATAGATTTTAGAAAAATTATTTTAAATCCTTTTCTAATATAATATGTTCATCTGAACACAGGTTTTTTCCCAGACTTGTGAGATTCACTATTTAATTTACATGTTGTAAACCAATGGCTTACAGTCACGGACGTTTGTCTCACAGGCAGGAGAGGACATAGGCAGAGATGAGGCGCGGGACCCATCATGCTCTTTCACAACTTCCCTCCTTGCATTGCCCAACAGAGAAGAGAGCAGTGGCAACTGAGAGGTTCTCTCACTACAGTAACTGGTTGAAGGCTTTGTTCGTGCCAAGCCTTGCCAAGTGAGGGTGCAGAGTTGTTGGGTGTGGGAAGGAAGGTGCATCAGTGCCTGGATCTGTGTGTATGCTGGTGATACGTAAAACACTCTCCCATCCCTCACCTTTTCTAAAAGCAAAGAATTGCTCTTATGATTTAAATCATGTAGGCAAACAAATTGAGTGCAAAACTTCAGGGAATGTTCAAGGATGAAGAATGAATATTTTTCTTTATGCGTGGTGATTTGCATAATAATCAAAGAACCTATATTCTTACATACTTTCACAACATCAACTTTTTCTCGCATGAAATATCAAAGTAGTTTATGATGGTTTGAAATACATTTAAGTAACCTTTTTATTTTTTTTTATTTGGCTGAGTTTTGCCGTGACTGTGAATATGTTGTGTCACTAAAGTAGCACAAGCATTTTCAGAGTGGCAAAGGCAATAATATTTCAACCTATTCTGTCACATTCCTGTTACTTCAGATAGCTGCACATAACCTTTGATACTCTCGTGTGTCTGATTGTATTGATTCTGTTCATACTGCTGCTGGTTTTTCATAGCATCATTACAGTGAGCTTGGGTAAGCATAAAATATCTAATTTGTGATCATGGAATAATTCACTTGCCAAAACTCCATCCTGTTACTGAAACTTTGGATTACATGCTAATACAGAGGCTTAAGTGTTTCTTGCTCTGGGAGAACACTGTCTTCATGACCCTTACTGAATTACACCAAGTCTAAAGTTACTTTACAAGGTGATAGTGCTAATCTTAGCTAAGAGGAGAAAGTCCATCTCTACCAAATGATGAGTGAACTTTGCTGAAGGAGCAGATAATGTTCTTTTTCCTTACAATAAAGGTTGTTAACCAACTTTAATTCCGGATAAAGATCTACATCCACTGATTCATTATTGGCTACAGATCACCAAACCAAAGGCTACCCATTTCCCTGAGATTCTGAGATGAGAAATCCCCTGTTCATAGTTCCTTTCACGTTTTAGTATAAAAAGGAAGACTCTGCTAGAGATTGATAATCCTGCTTCTGCCTTTTGCAAGGATCATGTTGATGGGATCATGCCCAAACAGACCAGGTGGCAAAGCTATGCTGACTCAAAAGGAACACGGGGCATTGTTTGTGAAGCACTGAGAAACTTCTCAAAGGAGGAAATGCATGAATTTGGCAATGATTTACAAGGATAAAGAAGCCTGAAACAATCGACAATCTCGGTCATGAGTGCCAAAACCTGATTTTAAACTTCTGCTGTCACCATGTGCTTTTGATATGGCCCTCACAGGCAATTCAAGTGTCCCTAGTTTCCCCTGTAAGGGCTTCAAGATTTCTTTTTATTATAGCTTTAGGATTTCTTTTAAACTACGAATTTCTTTTGTGTATGTCCAAAACTAAATAACCTTTGATGAGGCAGGTCACTGTAAGAACCATGAACTGTTTGTCCATGGTCTGAAAAAGAGATAGGAAACTTCAAACTTGAACACATCTTAAACTTTCTGAAAAGCTCATGTATTCTGCCATCCTCCAATCACACAGGGGTCTATTTCTTACACTGACAGTGGCGATCACTTAGTTTGGCTGCCTAAGTAATATAAAACATAAACCTGGTGGTTGCTGCTTCTGCATTGCTCCCTTTTGTACTAACTATAAAATTTATTCTAGTCTTATTTTGGGATTTCAGGAGGCTGCAGCATCACTTACCATCTGGTGCATTTTGCTTGTCAGTGAAAACAGTGGTGCTGAGCTACAGTAGTGTTTTAAACAGTCTGCACACGCTCTTCAAAATCATTCAGTCTGATGCTGTCTCTGAAGAATTAACCAGCCATATATAATTATTTATTGGAACAATAATAGCACTTTTTCTTTTAGAAAGCAATATATTGGAACACTTCATTTCTTCAGGGTGATAGAGCATAGATTCTGGAAATCATTCACTTATTGATTAGAACTTAGGTTAGTATGTATAATATTTCAGCTTTCATTGTCGGTTAAAGATAGCTCGAAGGATATATATTTTGTACCAAATATTTTCTTGGCTTCTTACTTCCTTTGGTGATGCTGCAAAAACTGACTGTTTACCAATCATGTAACTAGAAAGGGAACTAGATTTTTTTTTTGTATTTTTGCATGAGAGTTAAATATAATTGAAATGTAAAACCATTGTCTCACTTTTCAATGAATTCTTTATACAATTCATTATTTTAAAATGGCAAGGAACAAATGAGTTGACAGTTTTTAATTTGGAAGAAGAGAGGGGAGACATTTGATGGCCTCAGTTCTAGTACAAATATGGCAACATTTGCTCATCTTCATGTGAATTGTAACTAAATTATAGCGTTGAGTTTGAGACACTCTCACATTAGTAGTAGAGCTGTACTTAATGAAACTATCAGAATGAGTCTGTAATTTTGAATCTTCCATAAAAATGTAAAGAGGCTGGTTAGAGAGTGACTCACTTTGAGTGAATCAAACCTCAAAGGTTTGATTTATCTCTGAACTTAACTATGAAAAAAAGTGGAATTTAGCATACTAGGATCTGGTTATGATTCTACATGGTATTGTACCTTCACAAGGAAGTACAGTTCCATGTAATACAACTTGGTGTCCAGGTTTAGTCAACATTTAGTATTATTAAAAGAGTTTTATGGCTACTATGTCCAAATTAAAGCTGAGTTTTTCAGATTAATGATTTCATGATTTGGATTTTCCTGACAAAGCCTCCAATGCTCCCGTTATGTGGATACTGGGAGATGAAGTATCCCTTGGCAAGTCAGTGATGTAACTGAGAAAACCTTGCCATATTTCTTTATAGCAAGAAGTGTATTTAACAATCTCAGTCTATGTCTCTGAACTTCTGATCATGCAAAGCTTTAAGAAAATATAAATACAGTGAGTTATTTTATGAGTTTACCTGATTTTAACAGAAATGTGAATCTGCTTGCTTTCATGAATAGAGACAAATAATGCAAGAAACTGTGTTTGAGTGGTGATTTGTAATGTTCTTCAATAGCAATCATAGCAGTGGTAGAAGAATCAAAGGTGACATTGACTGTGAAGATGTACGTGTAAGAAATGGGATTTGTTTATTCATTGAAGAAAATGGTACAAGTGGCTGCTGAACAAAAGTGTCAATTTAATGATATTCTTGGGTATGCATTAGGGATGCCTTGCTTGTGTAGAGGGCACATTCTTAGGAAGTTCAGGTGAGAATATACAAGGTGTTCGTTCATCTGACTGTGATCCTGTGGTCTTTTGTCTCTCCAGTAACTCTTAGTAATTAAGCAGGATTAAGGGCTTTGTCTTAAACACTTTGATAGTGATCCTTCTCTGGGGTTGCCAACCAAACTGAATCCTGAACTCTCATCTACCCTGTAAGAAGTGCAAAATGAACTTCAAAGACAGAAACCACTTTGGCTGATAAGATAGCCCTGTTTGCTGTAATTTCAGTTGGGCCGTTTCTACCGCCAGTGACCAGCCCTTAGAAGAAGGTGCCAACAAGGATGGCTGCATTAATTAGCAATACGCTAAATTCTTCCAGCCTCTACAATGTCTTCCCAATACGCACAGAAAATTGTTTCTTGGTTTCTAGCTAGCTTTGAATTACCTGGAAATCTCCCTAGAAGCTTTCTGTGAGACTGTTTCCTGAACTAATAGCTATGGTCAGTCTCAAGCCAGGAAGAAAAACTGCCTCTACACCATTCTAAAGGCAATGAAAGGGAGTACAAGAAAGAGGAAAGGGAGTGAAAACAGGAGACTGATGGGCTAAGTAGGTTAGTCACATTATCTTGTCCAAACTGCATTATAAAAGCTGTTATAGACTGTGTCAGGCCTAGTCACATCAGTTTCCTTCCCCTATTTATGGCCTGTGTACCTTTAATGTTCCAGTGAGGGGTTGTCTAAGCTCACACTTAATAGGCAGAGTCAAAGAGAACCTACTGTCTCTGGGTGCTCTACACTTGATAGTAATAGGTAGAATATTTCTTAATCGGAAGGAAATAGCTCCAGCTTTTCATCACTTTCTCCATTAGTTCTGCTTAGCAAGGAATGAAGACTACACAAAACTTTTGAGTCAATGCAGAGGGAGATGTATGGGATCAGAGAACACTGCATGATGTGGTTCTCCAGGGCAGTCTGACTGTGGAGGAGGTGTCCTGGCAGAAGGCCTCCAAGCAGGACACTCAGAAGAGTGCAGCTCTGTCTGCTTGCTGGCAGCATGGACCTTCTCCCCTTCACAACACCTGGTGGCACTGAGATTTGGATCCTATAGCCCTCTTCTCACTTGATTAAGGAGTCCAGGATTGGGGATCATCCTTTACAGAAGCTTTTGTTACTGGCATGGAACTCAAAAAGTTACTGTCTTCAGGTCCTTCCCACTCCTTTGAATACCGTCTACGCCGTATTTTTACAGGGGCCTTTTGAACAGAGTAAGTTGCTGTCTTACATACGGCCTGTAGCTGTAACCACTTTGCAGACAGATCTCTGAATACTTTTTTCCCCACTTCTAAGCTTCCTTCACTCCTTCAATAAAACAAAGAAATACATTTTGGAGGGCAAGCAATGTGAACTAACCACAGTAAAGAACTCTCAAAATCTAAAATTTTGCGAGGCTTGTGGTCGGACCACAATTCTTTGCTAAAGTGGTCTCAGATCCCTTTTACCTTAACAGCCTAATTATCTTTCTTGGGTGTGTTTTATCCTCCTGAGTTATGGTTAATATCTAGAGAACAAAAACTGCATGTAACAGATGTACCTCGCACTTTGCTTCATTATACTGACAAGACCAAATGATTCAAGTCGTCTTTCTGGCCACAGTCAGGCACTGCAAAGGTCAAGCCATCCCCTACAACAAGCACTGCCTTGGAGAGCAGTTGTATCTGGCTGTGCTACCAGCTGTCTAGTACCTCTCCTGCTGAACCTGCACGTTCCTCCTGCTAGGACACAAGCACTATCCCACTTCTACTTCAGGAATGTGCTAATATAGAAAACCTTCAAGGCAGCAATCTGCAGATCCTTGTCAATTATTGTACCTTACACTTTGCTGTTAGGTTAGATACCAATTTTAAGGATAGCTGTGCTCCAATTACTTTTTGATGAAGTTGAAAATCATCTTTGCCCCTATCCTGAGGCGGTTGCTGTTTACCTTGCAGTGACACTAATATGGGTTATAAGAAGAATGAACAATTAAAAACACTAATTCTTTGAGACAGTTGTACTTGGTAGGGCTACCACAACATGCATGGATGATGGCTTCAAGTCGGGAGGAGGTTTAAGAGACAGTGGTTACCATTTGGGCATTTACATCCTCAAATAGGAGAACAGGGAGCAGTATCCAAAACATCTGCTGTCTTACACACTGTGGAGTCTACAATCATTACAGCATCTTGGAGACAGACCTGCAGTTACTGTTGATTAAGTAACTGCTCTTTCTGCAATATTTAAATT
Organism: Tauraco erythrolophus; assembly: GCF_009769465.1. Classification (NCBI taxonomy): domain Eukaryota; kingdom Metazoa; phylum Chordata; class Aves; order Musophagiformes; family Musophagidae; genus Tauraco; species Tauraco erythrolophus. Next base: position 6,243,368 of record NC_141484.1, read on the forward strand.
TTTAATTTAAAATTTAATGCAATTTATTTTTTTTTTAGTTTTATCCCAGCCCACTTTGAACTTGTTAAAAGTAAAAAGCCAGCAAGCCCACTGCTGTGATCTTTCAAGGGTTCATCATTCCGTGATGAGCACTTCCTTTTAAGCGCTTGCTTAAAATAAATAAATAAATAAATAAATCGTTCCTGCACGGAACCTTAGATGTATCATCAAAAGCTTGGGGTTTGGAATAAAAACGCAAGGCTAAATATTAGCCTTACGGAATAGTAGGAATCTTTCTTTTCACTGTGAGCTAAAAGCAAAGGAAGGAATTCCAAGTGTACAATACTGGTATATACAGGAAAGAGCTTATCGTATTCTTGACAAGCTAAGTATAAAAGTAGTTGAAACAGTGGTCCATGACTAAGTCATTAATAACTGAAAGCTTGTAAATCCTTACTTTGAAGGATTATTCAGGATAGTTGTAAGTGCCAGACAGCAAGGCTCCTGCACGTTGGTGCTGCTGAGTACATGTATTGGTTTATTCAAGAAATTTATCTTATCTTAGCCTTGACAGGCTACTCTTCACCCATTATCGTAGTAGTTCTTCTCACCCTTTGGCAATAGACATTTTGATGGTATCTGTATCTTAGAGGAGCAGAATTGAAGCACAAAGAAATCTGATAGAAGAATTAGCAGCTGCTCAGAGACCTAAGGACATTTCTAAGCTAATAATCCAAACTGAAAGTGAGTAATGACATCTGCCATGGTTGATTATGTAAGGAGAGGACTTGGAGCTTTGGCTATTAATTACCTCATAGTAGTAGTCTTTGTGTGTGTGTGTGCATGTGTTTTTGTACAAGATAGATATTAGCAGTCATCACACCCTACATTAAAAAACTTTTTTTAAATAGATTTTCATTGTATATTGTAAAATAAATTAGCATCTCATGGAGAAAGAAGTCACTGAGGATAAGAAGGAATAGTATTTTTCTGTACTAATAGTGTTCTTCTGTAGTGGCATGTAATTGGACTTAATCAGAGAAGGGTTACAATGCTTCAGCTTATGTTTGCTGAGGTGCTTCTCCCATAAATCTGTATAGGATGAACTATACATAGAACTGGAAGGAATCGCAGTATAGCATGGAAGTAGAGAGAATGATTGACACTAAGAGGTTGCTTCACCACTCCTCCTGTCATTATCCCACTTAGAAAAAATACTCTTGTAAAATGCTTTGATGAAGAGAATTATATTTTAAGAGCACTACAGTTATAGTTTGCAATTATCAATTAGGAATCCACCTCTTATTTCACTGAGACTATTTACATCAGGATATTTTAGTGACTTGAGGGAGATTATTCGTGACTGTTACATTGGTGATGAACCCAGCACCACGGAGGACTTCATATTAATACAGCATGCAGTTTTCAATTCGTACATCTCATTAGTACAATTTAGTGTCATTAGGGTAGAATTTGCCACTTAATACAGAGGAATATATGGTCACTGCAGCTGCATCCTTTTCTGTGGCTAAAATAAACCCCTGTGAAATAAGATCACACCACTACTCTGTGCATGGTTATACAGAGTAACTCTGCTTGTTGTCAGTGAAAGCTTTATTGTTACAAAGAACTTCCCTGTCAAATCCTGTCCCCCCTCCTAATGGAGAAAGAGGCCAAAAAGAAAAGGAAATGAGGCTATTACCTACAGGTAGCTACATCATATAGTACGCAAGCACTTTCCTCAGAGATTGCTATGATTTAAATTGTAAATATAAAATCAGAGGATTGTTATATCATAGTATTTATTTGGTAGCCTACAAGAACTTAATTTCTGAAGCACCGTGTGCGTGTATGTGTAGGATTACTTAGGCTCTTCAATTAGGGAATTGCTATTGAGTTGGTAGTCTGAAACCACTCATTTGTACTCAGTAAAAATTTCCTTCTCTTGTAACACCTCTCTGAAGAGGTCAGTTGTGAATTCACTGAACCATGAATCCATTGAACACACTCAGGAGCAAAATCCGTGCTCATCACTTGTCATATCTGCCTGCCTATGAGTACGTGGAATTATTCTTTGGAGAAGTTTTACTGCTGTTACTTACACACATTGAAACATAGCAATCATGTAACATCACCCCACAACGGTATTTCTGGGCACATGCTATTTGTGGTCATTGAGAGATTTAGCATGTCTTACAAAGAAACTCACCATAAAATATAGTCACCTACTTAATGCATTTCCAGCTACCTGCTGACCATCCTCAGAGCTATAAATCGCATTACAGTTAATGACACTGGCCAAAGAAGGAAGCTTCCTGAATGTTATTGATTTTTTTTTTTTTCTACTACTGAAAGTATTACTTAAAATTGTCACTTCTTCCTTTCTGAATAGTGTGTGGTTTTATATTAGGGCACTTTTTCATTTTGTTTTTATAAAATGTACAAAAATGCATTAGTGTTTCCAGACCAAGCAGTCACCAAAACTTTATAGTCAGGACATAAACCCTGAAAATAACAGCATAATATCATAATGGGAAACCTGGCAGGTCGTTAACTACAGCTGTGCACATGGCACTGCTGCAATTCACAAGTGCCTGTAGACAACATCACAGCCTACAGCCTTTCAACTCAAGTGTCCAGTCGAAAGAGAAGAACACTGAAGTATGTAGCACAAAATAACCAGCTTACACTAGAAGTTGTTCACTTGACAGCAGGGCACAGTGCTGATAGGTCTTCCACCCCAACAGAGTTGGTTCTTTAGGACCTTTTTATGACCTCCCCCTAATTTATTTTTTCTGTATCTTTAATATCTTGGAACTTCAGTTATGGGGACTCGGGTGAAGAATGAAGGTCTTTATACAGGTCATTTTACAAATATTAAAGAAGATGTAGGTAAAGAAGGATAAGGTGAGTTCAAGGCAACAGTATGGAGACTGTGAGAGAATTAAACAACCAGTTGAGATCCCTGTGTCATCAGGCTAGTTTGCCTTGTGTCCCTATGCTCATGATTAAAAAAGAAAAAAGATGTTCCTGCAGATCATTTGGAGAAACCCATGTCTTTTGGCTGACCAAAATGAAGCGGTACAGCTGCCCTCACAAAGAAGCAACAGCAATCAAAAGGATGGGCACTACGAACTTGGCATACCTCCTTCATCTGCAGTACCAGATTTTCCATTTCAAAGGCTCATTTTAATAGAGCTGAAGAACATTACATGATAATTTACAGTGAAATTTAGGCATTATCTCCTACTATGTTATAACTTCAAAAGTGAGGAAGGAAGAAGGGTGGATGTGCTGGCCAGGTAATAGCTAATTGCACAGCCACTGTGTTTCAGTTTAAAAACAAACCCAAATGCTGAAAAGTGCTGGCATTTAAATAATATTTCGATCAGATGGTGAGAAGATGAAATTTTTCTTCTTTGCTTACAGGGAATACTTTGGTCAGGTTTGATTTAGTAATGTCTCTGAAATCCAGGCATTACTTTGTTTCTCTACTAGAATAAATAGAAAGTCTGGCTGAAGCAGTCCCTGCAAAAGCCAACCGCTGCCAGTTTTGAAAATCCTTGTCATTACTTTTGTCTGAAAATAGGTCTCATTGAAAACAGTGGGATTTTCTTCCTGTGTCAAGTGCTACATCCCTTGAATAAGGACATCAGAAGCTGATTCTTTGAAAGAATGATCAATATTTACAAGATTGTATTCCTTTTACAATGGTTTTATTTAAAATCATCTCTTTCCAATTCTGTAACTGGAGTGAAATTGCTTATTTACACAGCTGTGAGTGTAGCCTCCATCTCTCTTCTAGAGCATTTACACTGCAATTGCATTAATAATGTGCTTTTTGAGGGTATCACATTTTAATACTGTATAGTTTGTTTTTCATGGGGGAGAGGGGCTGAATGGAAGGAATAAACCTTTGTACTCGGGATCGTGCCAGTGTTACTACCGTAGTAACAGGTACAGGATGAATAGGATGCTCAGTTCTGAGAGGAGCTGCTCCTTGGAACCTCAGTCAGATGCAGTTACAGACATATCATGGGCCAGCTGCCCTTCTACAACATGCAGATAGGAGCGATGGCTAATTCCCAGCTTTAGTCTCAATTTAGAACTGCAAGATTTAGCTGTTGTGTGACTCAGAGGATATAACATATGACATCGGAGAAAGCATCTTGGATAATATAGGCAACATTTCTGTATTTTCAAACTGGGCTACAAAGGCCATGGCTACAGAATACCCATTCACTGTCGTGTGTCGGGCCGTTTCCCAGGAGCGAGTTCTGGTTCCATTGTGCTTTTCCTGTCCAGCAGTTGGGCATCTTCAAAGAGCTTTGCTTTCTAGTCTTAAATTAGGCTTTCTTAAAATAAAGAAGAAATAAATGACTGAAGTCTAATAGGATATAGCTGAAACACTTACTTTGCATGGCCTTGGCAGGGTCTATTATCCACATACTGACATCTTTAGAATCACCCGGTATTTTAATGTGCATTTAAAATTGGTTAACAGGAGTATAAATTAAAGTAATAGAGAAACTAGTCTCTCAAGATTTTATTGCTCATTGTAATTTCACGTTTATGGGCTTATTGCTTTTTGGCAGGACTTGTGGCTTTTTGGTTCTAGAGAATATAGTAGTAAGAAGATGGTGGCTCACTCGGAGCCTGATGAAATCAATGGAAGTCCTTCCACTTGCCTTCAACAGGCTTTGCCTCTGGGCCATAGTCACATTATTCTCACTCTCAACTGCTTGGATATAGTTTCCAAGTTAAGAACGCTGTCCAGTGCAAATTCATTTTTAGAGAGACTTTTAAATACTGTATCCCAACGTATTTTACATTATTTTTCATGCAACTCCTATGCCTAGTTTAAGAAAAATAATTAAGAGAGAAAAAAGATGAAAATGAGAATTATGTATTTGTTGAGATGCAACTCTGCCTACAACTCTTAACTCAGTGTAACCACAATGGAATTCTGGAGAGGACCAAAGGAAAAGTACTAAAGTGACAAAATTACATTGAATTGAAAGACATGAAGCTCTTCTGCTGTATTCATGTTGCTCAGGTTTCTGTCTGTCTTACTGTTGTTTCTACTCTGTTGCTGAATCTGTGACTGCTCTTTTCACAGCCGCCTTTGAATCAATAGGACAATTGGGCAGGCACAGATACACGCTCAAGGAAGGGTACAGAGCTACAAGTAGTATTTGTAGTAACAGAAATTCTCCCAGCATGTTACGTCAAGTCATGAGTATTTGTGTTTATATCCATTAATTATAACAAGCACTTTAGCATGGTTTGTGCATCAAAACTCTATCTAAAACACCACTAGATTGTAAAGATAAAGAGCTCCAAAAAAAATACTATAAAATATTGAAGAAAAAGTTACTGAGTTTCATAAACAACAATTATTGATTTAGAAAGTCCTGTTTGAAACACAGAATATTTTTTTCTAACCATTTCCACTTTCAGGACTGGTTTAGCAGTCTATGTCCCAGTGGCTTTTTAAGATTGATGGCCAGATCTACAAACTAAGTGCTTTAAAATGCAAATGACTGACCAAGGAAAAGGAGTAATAATAATAACGAGATACACAGTTTCTCCCAAAAGGCTCTGGGAATTGGGCATCCAACTTGCTTAGGCAAGAAGATAAGATCATCCCAGGAGGCACCTACTGTATCATTTTGTGCCTGAAAACCATCCTAATTCTGACTGTAAAGTTCCAAAGTATCCAAATCATCTTTAAATAAGAACTTTAGTCCCTGAAAGAGTGTTCCCTATTATCTTCGGGGTTGAAAGAGAAGTAAATAACAGAAGTATTAGTTAACTCCCCCAACTCCCAAACCCTACCACATATTAAATGGAAATCCAGATGAAGTTAAATGACATTAAAGCAGTATAGGCAGAGGAAATAGGTTCAAGTGGAAGACGTTCTTGCTTCTTGCCTCCTTCTCTCAGAAGATTTCTGGTAAACTGTTTCTAATGTGCCCTTCAGGAAGCTGTTACTGAGATACTGGCATTTAATTTTCAATTTCCTGCTTGACCTTGTTCTGCAACATGACTTTGCATTGGTTTTCACGCATAATGTACATAAAGACACCTTCAACTACTTAGCACAAAATACTGTTGCTGGGCTGTATATTTACAGCAAGAATTTTGTGGAGCGTGCTGTTTATAATTGGAGAAGAGGGGATTCGTAGTTGCAGGCTCTTAAATACAAAGCCGTTGGAATAATATCAGCTGGCTTTAACAAGAAAATATTTTCACAAGTGTTTTAAAGGTGTATTTTTGCTTACCAATCACACACCTACAGTCATATTTCCCAAACTGTGTTAAGCTACAGGGTATCATCCTCTGCATTACATCTGCCTCTGCAGAGAAGCAGTGCACTAAATCTTGTACCAGGACGTGCCTGCAAACATGTATGTGGGACTGGGGTGTAGAAGGAGGCTACTGGGTTCTTCTTTGCATTCTATATGATTCTGGTGATTTTATAGACAGAATTGTTGTCAAAAGCCCTGCCATTTGCTATCCCTAGATAGAGTAAATGAACATTTTTGTCATGCTTTTCTGTACTAAAGGCAAAAGGAATGAAACAAGAACTTTTGTCTTGGTTTGTTTCAGTAAAGGAAAGCTCCACTTTCCCTGCCAACGGCTTGTTCTGTGCCTTGATATATTTGCTTTTATAGCCAGAATCTGCTGCCAGAAATAGTGCATTGGGCAGTCTAACACAGCACATACTCTGATTATGAGCTAAAGTTTTTCCTGATGTGACATTTAAAACTGTTTTGAACTGTACAGAGGTCCTCCATACTGTAGTGTTAAACATGCAGGCAAATTCAAATTTTAGTGAGGTCATTTCCTCTTACAGCAGAAGTTTAACAAATAGAACCATATTTAAGTGTCTTTATTCAGAGAAACTCTAAATTTGGTATGGGCATTCACTCCCTAACTTGCCTCTTCACTTCATGATAGATATTTTTGGTGACTCCAAGATGATACTGTGCCTCACCTCCGAATGGCTATGGGTAATCTTCTCACTGTACAACTCTTTTTTATGTGAAAAGGCATAATCCCAAATATATTTACATCTCCTCGTTGGCTGTCTAAGCTAAGGCTCAAATTTGTTCTTTGTCAGAGTCTGAATTCATTGTAAGCTTAACAAAAATGATCAAACTTTAGTCTAGTCTAGCCTTTTCATGAGCTCAGTTGGATTTTTCATCCTGGGCACCCCATTGCTTCGGCAGAAACATTCAGCCACCTGATGGAGCTCACAAACCTGGTCCAAACAATAAGCAGAAATAGCTGTATCTTTAGGCATTGCACTAATAGGTGATCAAATTCTTCTTCTTGTATTTCCTTCCTCTAAAACAACGAAAAATCTCCAAACAGACCCAGCTACTGTGTAGTGCAAACCAAAATACCAGAGAAGATCACAATGTTAAATTTCACTAGCCTCTAACATCTTAAATTAATTATTCTATTCATGCTGATATTAGGGTTTTGGGGTTTTTTTCAAGTAGTTTTTTTCAGAACCACCTTCTTTATTACATGGTTGTCCAGTTGGGGTGCAGATATGTGCGTGTATGTATATACACCTATATCTATAGAGTTTAAACATTTTTAACATTGAACACTCAAATGTTTGATATGTAAAATGTTTATCTATAGCATTCCTTATGTAAGACCTACGCTTGTGTAACAATAGCAGGAAATAATGCAACTATGGAAGAAATTAATCTAGTAGTAGAACAGCAGATGTAAATTGTACTAGAAGACAAAGCTTAATTCAGCGGGTTTTTATGATGTGTGGAGATGGATAAATTGCTCTTTGAATGCTGAGATCTTTGCATGAAGATGCACAAATAATTTCAGGTTGGGTGTTTTTTTAATTTCTTTCAAGATTGCAAACAACCATTGGGATGCACAACCTTTTTTCCCCAGCACTGTCTAGTCAAGAGGTGATTGCCTTATTTATAGATTCTTTTATGGTTTTTAACATTTTACATTTTTATGTGAATATTCTTCTGAGAGGATCTGGGCTTTAAAAAATTGGTTTTCTGTAAATAATCCACAGGCAATCAGGATGATAGTATATAATTCTACATTACTATCAGCCAACCAATATTCAGAAAAGCCTATTTTCTTATTTTTAGATGCAAAAAGATGGGTCATCTTGGAAACTTCTAATGTGTCTCTGGCACTTTTACCCTGTTTCTCATTACTTCTAAAGAATCCTTACTCTGTTGGGTTTTTTTTTGTAGATTCATCACGCTTGACTACCAGACTATATGTGATTCTATTCTATACAGCTCTATCTTCATGTACTTTCAGAATACTCTTATTATTTTAAAATAGCTCATACATTGCCATTTCAAATAATCTGGAGCATTGTATCCAAACTAATGCTTTCAGTGATAGTTGAATGGGGGATTTAAGCTGACTTTGAATTTCAAACACAACATGAATTGTTGAACCCTCCCACAACAAGCCAGCCCAGTTCTACTTTCACCTACCAAAATACATGCCAACTTTAGAGTTGTGCACTATGAGAGATTTTGTACATGTTTCGAGTATTGAATCTGCTGCAAGTAATTCATTTGATAAAATATGTAGGAGTTTGGGTGTTTGATTCTGTCATTTATAACCTACCAAGCATTGCAGTGTTTCTGTGCAGACAGAGACAGAGCACTGACAGGGCTAATCAGCAAAGGGAGAATAGGATGTTTTGGAGAGTGAGCATATCTGTATTGTACAAAGGATAGCAACAGAAAGGAAGAGTTACTATTTTCACTCTGATTTAGCCATGCAAGTTAGTGTGCAGTTAATCCAACATCCTTTCCAACTGCTGTATTTAAAGTTAGGAGTGTACATGTGTGGGGACCAGCAACCCACAATGAAGCATAAGAATGTCAACAGCAGAATTAGCTCTGATTGCTAGATCCATGAGCAACAGTTTTATGCAAAATTGGGTTTTGCTTTGACTGAAATAAATAGAAAATTTTATTTAGTAAAACCAGTAAGCCCAGAATTTTTTAACTTTCACAAAATTGGCAGCTGAATCCAAGGACATATGTCCAATTTACTGTGTGGGCAAGGCATTTCTACAGAACTCTAAAAATAAGTTGTTGTGTATGTTTTCTGAAGGTGGGAGTGACCTTCTGGAGATACTTGAGCTTTTAGGAATCATCTTCAACAGGAAATGAATCACCTACTGAGTTCACCATGTTCTGTAGGTATTTCTCATTCTAAATTTAGAGTCTGTGGGACTAAGCCTCTTCTCGCAATTTTTACTTCAGATTTGCCCTAGTATTAAGGGTGTGGGGAATAATCTGAGTGTGAGGAATTGCTTTTGGATTCTACAACAACCAAAATAGTAGTAATATGAAGTGCAAAAATTAATTAGTAAAAATGACTGCCCTTTTCTTTGTAGGTGCACATTGTGTGTAATTATGTAAGACTGATATGTAGCTCCCACTCTAATTTCCATTTCCAAGCTGATAAGTATCTAAACAAAATTAAATAAGAATTCCTTGTTGTAAAAGCATCCCAAAGCATCTCTGTCCAAAAGCACTAACTAGCTTCCTGCGTGTTGGAGTTTTTCAGGTACCTTTTTTGTTTCTCAGCTCTGCACGGTATTGCCATTCGGTGCGCATCACAAGATACAGGACTGGAAGTGCTTAGGGAGCATTCTGGTATTTAAGGCACCAGTGATGGAAGTCTGTATGTATTTCATGTCACTGTAATCAAATTCTCAGTTTTTTTGCACTATCATGGCTTCATCACAAGATACTATATTTCTTAATGCCTGATTTCTTGCCGCTCAGTTTTGTTGAAACTAATTTGTAGATATTGCACCTAATCAAGTGGTTAAAGCCTGGCTGCCTACACCAAGGCCCTCTGCTGGTTTACGCTAATGAGACTTTTCCAGTAACTTTGTCCAAAGCATAGAAAGGAGAAAAAAAAAACCACATTCAGCTTGGTTATGAGCAAGTTCATATATGGGTAGTTCAGTGATAATTCAGCAGTGTTAAATGTGACTATAAGAATAAGCAACAGATAGCAAGCCTCAAGATTCAGTTCTCTCCAAGAAAAAAGAGTTCCATTTCTCTCTGCTGGAGAAACTGTCCTATTTGATTGAGAACAGAAAGGTAACAGTCAACATGAGAAACCATCACCTGTCCTCACAGTACTGAAGCGATTCCAGGATCTGGAAGACAATGTAAATCAGTGGATATTCTTCAGCCATAGCCTTTGGAATGGGTCATGTGGAAGCGCTCATGTAGGCAAGCCAAAAAGATTGAAGAAAAGACACCAAGTCTTAAGTGAACATTTTAGTACTACTGTCAGCAACTCTCCTGAGACACCCTGCCATGCTCCGCCACCATCAGTCAAGAGAAGCCCTAGAAGTCTGAGCTTCTGTGGAAGGAAAATCTGGTTCTCATCAGCTTTCAGAGTGAAGAAATATCAACTGATACTTGTGTTGGGATATATGCTATGATTTCATGGGCAAGCTTCCTAGAGATTGTTTGATGGAACAGAGAAGCCTCATGGCAGCAGGCCAGCTGGCATCCTCAACAGCACTTCATGATCTTTGGAGCCCATGAGAAACAAGCAAAGCTTCCTCCACAGATGGCTATCAGCCTCCTCCTCATCCGTTCCTCAGTCTGTGATTCTGAAATCAATATTTTCATAGGGAGTTCAAAATTCCAGCTGGACCTTCTATGGACATGCAGTCTTTCCAGCCTCTGTTGGTAACCATTTCTTCCATTTTCACATGGGCTTAGCCAATGGTTCTTGGTGTTGAAAGTCTTCACCTCCAAGTAACAGGCATTGTACTTTCCAAGAGAAACGTATTGTATCATGCAGTCTCTTTTGCACTCCTCAAGATATCTACCAAACCTAAAGAAAGAAACTGCAATGGCAAAGTGACTCAGATTCTGACTTGAAGAATAATTTTCTAGCTCTAGTTTCTGCATGTTTTCCTTTGGTCCTTGTTCTGAGTTCCTTGAATCTATCCTTCAAAATACAGGAAGAATCAATGGTTTCAGAGGGGGGCCTCCTATTGTCTGTTGATTAAGATACTTCACATTTCACAGTGCTGTGAAGGCTGAATTTTCATTTTAGTCTGGCTATAGCACCATCGTACTTGAGTAGAAGAAAAATCAAGATTAATCCTATCTTGTAACTAGCTAATGTTTCGGACACCCCTCTGGTTTTGAAAGACCGGCACAGTAGGTCATAGAGATTGTTATCGAGGTTTCACGGTGAGTTAAGAGAAATTTACCCCTAGCTCAGATCAGACTCAACTGTTTTTACCTCCCTCTCTGTCTCTCCAACAGTCTTAACACAAGGCTGTCTTAAACCCACAGGAGAAAGGACTTGCTTCAAACTAGCACATCAGTTCTGTGCATCTATGATACAAATTATACAAGACTTCATAGGTAAATGGGAAGGAATTCAAATTTTCTGGTTCTGGGAGTTCAGTGCTCCATCCACAGATCATTTCCATTATTCATAACTGTATGTGCAGATCGCTGTTATCATTACAGTTCTTTTGGAAGAGACATCTCAATATCAAAATGTAAACTTGTATCATGAAAGAGGGCTTCAAATGCAGTATTTGCATTCTTGAAATGTTGTTTTAGAACATTGTAATTAAAAGAATACCAGGGGAAAATCATGTCAAAGCAATGAATAACCTTAATTAGAGGCCTTGCTGTACCCTCTGATCCTAACCGATGGTATTCTTGCAGTTTGAATTAAGAAATATCTGATTCACTTTCATTAAACAATGTTTTATAAGCATTTCCCCTTCACTGTTTCTGGTTATAACATCATCTTAATTATAAAAAATTATTTTCCTGAGGACACACAGTGTAAGCAATGGAAATTAAAAAAAGTTGTAATACATCTGTACGAAGGTACTTGCTCTGGGCTTTCTCTTCTCCAAAGACACTTTAAAAAGACAGTTCCTCAGTTGTCTTTATGAAATAACTGGATTACGAAGTAATATGGAATAGTGGAAATGTTGCATTTCTGTGTTTTGATAGGTATTAAAATGCATCATCCTTGATTTCTGCTACTATTCAAATACATATTCTGTGTTCTGTCCCTGTCACTTTACACCACAGTGTTTCACTGAAAACCTTTTACGTATGGCCAGGAATAGGACCATCACTGGAAAGCTAGTTCTTGGAATATTTCAAGGCAGATAATGAAAGTACTATCTTTCCTCTGCATTGAAAATAAAATAGCGGTTCTTTGTCAGGCCTCCAACATTGGATATTTTAAAAATGCTTGTTGTTATTTGTAACTACAGAAGCTTGTGACTTTATACACTTTGCATACTGTATTCCATATTCTTTAATATATACGTTAGTACCAAATTGCAGTGAATGTAATTTCCATGTGTTTTGCCAACTCATAGCATGTCTTAGCAAAGGATGAAAGAACACTGAGATCTGGCCTTCTGACAGAATGGTCCAGGAGTAACCCTTGTGTCTTGGCAATGTTGAGGCTTTTTTTTGTTGTTTTTAAACCATTGCCACTTTCCTAATTAGCTTTTGTCATGTTGTCTTTGAACAGCTAAATAACTGAATGTATCTTTCAGGTGTCTTGCCTTTGAGATTAATTGTAAACATCTGCCAGCTCGTGGGGACAGTAATTCTTGTAGTTGTTGAGTAAACTTCCTGAAAGGATATTAGTTTATTTTCTAAAGCCCTGCTGTACAGTTTCTTTGTGACCTCAGATTCCGTGTCTGGATTTTTCCTTTGTCTCCTCCATTAACAGTGTGTCCCTGGTTTGATGTGCAATACTTTAAAATAGTGGAAAAAGGTAGAAAGTAGAAATCAGTGAAAGTAAAATCAAAATAATCAGTTACTGTTGTATTTCATTCTTAATGTGGCATCAAAAGTACATGTTTATGTAATCTGTAGAATTGTTTCTACTGTCAGTGAGAAAAATTAAAAGTTACATTGAAGCCTTTCCTACAAGGGAATGAAATTTTCCAGTATCACACCAACATTTGGGAAAACCAAAAAGGCCAATACAAGTAGGAACAGATTAAAATACATAAGCAACCTGAGCAGATGGTTAAAAAAATTGAAAGTAGATGGCTGAGAAAAGGTCCCTCTGACATTCACTATTAGAGGCAACAGTGACTGTTAATAAAGCAGAGTTAATTCTATAGCAAGGAGTGAAATATTATTTAATCAGCAGTACTTCATACATAATTCAATTAACTGCCTTCGCTCATCAGTATTAACGAGAGCTGGAGCTTGGATTAATGTGCTTGAGCTTCATAACAGCACTCCCAGTCTACTTAAATGCTGCCAAAACTTAATAAAGCACTGCCAATCAAATTACAGTATCTGAGCCCAGTGCATCAATGTGCTGATATTACAAATCATCCTGTGTGCACATCATTGTTTGCTAATTCCTTATTTATGCTGATCTCTGCACTAAACAGTTTAATTAGTGCACTGTGGTAGAACAAGTTAAATTTCTTATCACTTTCTTGATGATGTCTTCACACTCGTTCAAGTTTTTAAGAATAACTGTAAATGGTGGATCCTTGTGCTTTCAAACACAGAGTTTTTGAGTATTAACTTTAATCAGATGCATAGATTGCCACAGAGGGATTTCTGTCAGTCAGAAGAATAAGGATGCTAAATTAATTTCTGCTTTGGTTCTGAAGAACATTTCTGTTATGGTCTGCGTTTTTCTAGGCACAAGAAGGATCTCACCCTCAGTTCCAGTGAACAACCCTGATTTTCCCATTTGCTGCTGCTAGTGCTCCTTGTGCTTTCTCTCACTCCAGGAAGAGAGAAGGGACAACGAAGGTTTCAAAAATATTTTCCTCTCTGCCATTGAGGGATTTGATTCTCAGAAGCTGATAAGGCTGCCTCAGCAGAAGATGAGAAAATGATGGTTTGGTGTTATATCCCACTCAGTGCAATCTGTGGCCAACCTCATCTAGGAAACTTCAGAAGAGCTAAGCCCAACCTTACAGAACTGCTGAAGGGGGAGGCAGCCCGATGCTACTTATTCCACCTTTAACTCTTCTGAAATAAATCTCCACTGCTCCTCAAAATGCTCGGCCATGTTTCAGCTGGGTGAACTGAGGCCAGGTCATGGCACCCAAAAGGAGATTGAACTGCTGAAAAGTTCTTTGAAATGTAAGCTCTGGAAGCATTACAAGCTGTCAGAAGAATCAGAATAAAATAAATGACATTACAGAGAAAACATAGAAGACCATATTTTATATATATATTTCTTTTTAATCTAAGCAGAAGAAAAGAAATGGAGATGTCAGAGAAATACAGGTTTTGTATACAGCAAGGGCCTGAGAGTTTCAGGAGCCCACAACACAAGTTTGAGGGGAATCCTGTTTGAAAGGAATTTGGCACTGTGGATCATTCAGAAGCATGGTTTGGAGGGCGGAAAAGCATGTGCCTTGCATATTTGACTGGATTCTACCTGAATAGATTCTACCCTTTACTTTGCCTTTTGAAGAGGCTTCCTGTCATCTGGGGGGTGTGAAATCCAAGGAAGTAAAAGGTGTCATAACCATTCCGTTCCTTAATTCATGAGGTGAAATATCTGCCAAGGCTGAATTCGAAGTAGTGTCATTCTGCTGGGAGCTCTAGCACTGAATTTGGCAGCAAGTCTCTTGAGGACAAGCGAGGATTATAAAGTATAAAACCATGAGACAGCAACCAGGATTCCTCAGAACAGAGAAACTGGGTCTATTAAGTACTTTGTAAGGAGGAACGATATTTATGCTGTATGTTCACCAAGTAGTGCCATCTGAGGATTTAGTTGTTCTTCGGAAAAGTGTTAGATGGTTAAGGCCAAGTTGGATATTTTCTAAAAACAGAAAATAAACGAGAATCAAACCCTCACTTTTCGATAAAGTCAGCACAACTCAATTAATTTAAACAAAGCCTCAACAGCTTGGAACCTTTTCCATACAGTTAGTATCCCTCCTTTACTGTGTTTTTGATCGGTGGAAAATAGAATGCCAAGTTGACAGCAAGTATTTCCTGATCCAATGTAATTATCAGAACCTGTATAAGGGCGGCACATTTTCAAGGGTTCAGCACTGGGCAAACACCTCATAAATTGTAAAGTTAATCTCTTAAAGGAGGATAAAATAAGCTATGTCCTCATTTAAAAAAGTAGTTTGAATCTTTTGATAAAGTTTAAATCGTACTTTATCCTTTTGCCTTCTAATTAAAATAAAGCAATAAAGATCATCTGAAGGAAAAAGTGCAGTGTCTACACAAAATCTGGTTTAGACTAACAAAGAGGCACTCAGGCTTTCAGCTGTTTTAAGCACTAAAGTCAACAGAGAAAGGAAAACCACTCTCTAATTCACTTTTTAAGCTTCAGACACTTTTGGTGACATTTAAAATAAAAGATTGATCAGAAAAATCAGCAGACAATACGTGATGTGGAAAGTGCTAATGCAAGAAGTATTTCAAAATGGAATCAGAAGGCTTGGTTCTGAATGGATCACATTCCAGGACGTTTTTCCACAGTGTTTGTCAATGATACAAAAAGCTGGCAGCAAATACAGCACTATTGACTTATGAATGATCTAGACATGCTCAATTTAAAAACAAAAAAGTAGCTCATGCAATTCACCGTAGCAAAAGAGAATATGGTCTTTGCAGTGAAGGGATATGTAGAAAACTCTCATTTCCCCATCTGTACTATTAATAGTAACATTGTCCAAAAAACCCTGATGTGTCAGAAGTTTTAACAGTTACCCAGAAAAACGAGGAATGGATCCTCCTGCCAGCCTCTTCTATTTGGGGAGTTTTATGCCCCTCAAAGGGAGAGCGACTTAGACTCTGTGCTGAATGTCACTGTTGGCCATAGCTCCAAAGTCAGCTCTAAATTCACAGATTTCAAGGCTGGAAGATGCTGCTAGATAATGGATATGGATTTTCTGTACATCAGGACTGTGTGTCACCCACCTACCACCTGTACTGCATCTAATAATTTGTCTGAATAAGGCAGTACTTCCTGAACTTTACTGCTGAGCAAAAAACACGCTGGTGGCAACATCAGACTTTGCTCTACCTTTCAGCTCATTGAAAGATGACTCAATTACCATTTAAAAATTTATACAGCCTATCGAGTCAAGAACCATAGAATTAGTAGTCAGGTGGAATGTGTTTTGAAAAGAGTAACTGTATCTTGATGTGAAGAACTGGCAGGTTTGCATGTAAGTGTTCAAGGACAAGCTGCAAGCCAGTGTTGGTGTTAATTTTAACTGCCATGATGTGTATAGTGAGTTCTGGGCAGATGAAAAAGGCAGATTCTGTCCACGTTTAAGAGGGAATGATCTTTCTGGTGGTGAAGAAAACATGTGAACAAGCCTGCCTAGTTTATCCAGTTGCCCAAATTCAGACATACCCAGATTCAGAGATTCAAATAGACGAATTTTTTCTCCCACTTGAAATCACAATTTCTTTTCCTTCTGGAAAAGTTAAGGCAAAAGGTAAAATTGGTAATTAGAAATACACTTGTGAAGGTTTGAGTATTTTGCTTTCTTAAGAGCTGTGGCAAGTATTTGCTTCTAAGGTGCTTTTACCTTATTGACAATGTTTCAGGAAAGCTGCCTTAATTTTGTGTCTTGCTTAACATCAAGGTTAAGTCCAAAATTTTGACATAATCTTGTTTTTAGGGAGTGAAAAGAAGCTTACTTAATTTGAAATCTATTTATTGTGCCCAGTGCCACCTGCTCCTGTACAGTCAGTGGCCAGAACAGTCCTTGCTGAAATCAGAATCTGTGGAAGTTTCTATCTAATGCAAAATTTAATTGGACTTCTTTACTATTTAGAGATGCTAATGTACAAGGGATACGAAGAAGAACTAGATGAAAGAAGAAATAATTTTAAAACTTTTGACAAACTCAGGAATTTCAATTTATTTAATTAAACCTCATTCACGAGAAATACGAGTGCGTGCAGATTGAAAAGCTAAATGTATTTATGAGTTTCCAAACTTCCACGTTGAGAATTTTTTTTCATTGTGAGAGATATTAAGTGTTAACCCTGGAGTATTTGGAAAAGATCCAAAGATCTTTTTAGAGGAGTTTAAATAGGACAGCTGAGTTAGGAAAGAGATGAATATTTAGGTATGAGAGCGGGTAGAAGTAGACATGCTATCTGCATTTGTCTGTCATAAAAGTAATGCACCAAAACTTGCCTAACAGATGGTTTGTTACAATCAAATTTTCATGCACTTTAGACTACAAAAATAAGTTAAATATAGAATATTCAGCTTAAAAGTAAACTAAATAAGAGTATCCTGTGTGTCTCAAATTAAGGATTTTTCTTGTATATAGGCTAGCAAGTTGCAGAAATCATCCTAAACCTTTTATGTTACTAATAGCACATTGTGACAGGGATTTGTGGGAGTTCAAATCACATCTCTGAAATGGAAATTACCTTTTCCTAGGTTTATGTGTCCTCATTGAGTGCTTTTCTCATTGTTTGGGTGTCCATTTGCTTTGCAATACTCAAGTGAGTTTTCAGGGATCTCAAGGTCTAGAATTTAATGTCCAGCTGGTTTTACGTGAGTGTGAATGAAACTTCCAGCAGAAGATTTGAGGAGAAGCACCTTCTCCTCCATTACAAAGGAATCTACCATGATTTTGCCAGGAAGTGCAGCTCATGAGTAGTTAGAAGAAGTAGAGTTAAAGAGCCACCTCTAACATACACATAATCAATACACAGGAAGAAACTTAAGTCCATCAAAACATATTAGGTTTTTAATACTTTTAACACCTGTTTTAAATGTGAACTTAATGCACATTCAGCCTGTGGAGAGCAGCACTTGCCTTGGAAATAATGTTTGTTTTGACAGCAGAAAATGAGGTTCATCTGCTTAATGAGTTATAGAGTGTTTTCAGACTTTTAAGGAGTTATAAGCAGAATTACCTCAGGGAAAAGAGATCTTAAAGGAACCTCACTAGGCTGCAAAAACTATTCTTTCTATTTTTTTTTTCCAAAGAAATTTCTAGAACTGGAGACTTCATAATCACTGGCATCTTTGGAGATACCCAGGCAAGTCCGTGATGACTGCTGTGGACGTGTGCTTTAGGCAGTCCATCTGAACTGTTTTATCCAGACAACATTTCATAAGAACTTTTGATTTAAAATGCATCACAAAATCTTTCCACCAATGATGGCAGCAAGAAGCTTCAGATGGTATCAGAGAAGACATTTCCCAGAGATTACAGTTTATGAAGTTTTTCATTCTGCAAATTGGAGTGTGTTTTTCGGAAGAAGAGAAACTGAAAATGGGCAAACTCAATTGTATGAAGAAAAATAGAGATTGTTCCTCAGCCACCTGCAGATGTGCCCTCGATTTAAAAGGTTGTGTCCACTTTGATTTTATATGCTACATAGCAAAAACAAACATGCCAAAAAGTAGAAGTTAAAGGGGGAATTTGAGGGATCATAAATGACAGTAACCATAAATTTGGAATTAGACATGGGTGGTTTATTTACTATCTTTTGGCAAGTGATGTATATTCAGAGTGTACCTGTAATTCAGGGTAACGCTTAACTGCAAGCACTAATTGTATTTTAATAAAAATATTTCAGCTAGAGAAGAAAGGGATAACTTGGGAACTATGGCTTTTCTGAGGAGACAAAATGTTGAAGAATGTTTTGCTGAAGAAATGATCAAAATTTTTTGAAACATGCACAGAAGAAGAAATGAGAGGGAACTTTAGATAATCTAAAACTGGATGTTTTTCCAACAAAAAAACCTTAAAGACATCCATTTGCAATCACCAAGAGTAAAACTGTTTTCTGCAAAGCCAGATGATTTACTATTGTTAGCTACTTCTCTCTTGTTAGGAAATATTCAGTGCTCAAATTGTTTCTTTTTGAAGCTGTTAAGATTTTCAAACTTAGGATGTGTTGCCACTGAAATCATCACACTGAGGTTCCAGAAGAGTGATTATTACTAAAAATCACAATCCTAGCAAATCAGTGGAGTAACAAGAACACCAAGCATTATGTTCTGAAATATCTGACACGCAGATATAGCAAATAGTATTACTTCACATCCTAAGACTGAGGAGGAAATCACTGGCCCAAGTCCCAAGAAATGATGTATAGAGACCATTTTCTTATTAAATTGGCCACAGTTAATGCTACAGAAAATAAATTAATACCCCTCTTGTGCATTAGGTAGTAGGCTGGATATAAGTGGTCCAGGAATTGTCATTATATTGCTCTGCTGGTTTCCTTTAGCAGAATAGATACAGCCGTTACCCTGGCTGACAACAGCTAATAGTGCAGAACAAAGGAAAAGCATCACTATTGATGTAGGTGAAGCTTCCAGTGACAATTGCCCAACTGTGACACTCAGACTTTGCCCTGTTTCTCTTGCACCACAATTAAGCAGCGAGGTAATGCTCAGTAGTACAGTTAAGACTTTAGGAAGCCAGTGTTGCTTACACTAGCCATGAGAATTTGTTTTGTTTTTCCAAGGTTTTGTGATTCGTGTTTGACTTTTCACTTAGAAAATATTTCTGAAATAAGCACTTTCCATTTTCCTTGTAAGACATTCAGTCTTTTCCATTAAAGAAGAAAGGCACACAGACTGGAGTAATTTTAATCACTGCACATAGCTTATAGTGGCTAAACCACTGCTGCTCTTCTCCTAAGCTGAATGCAAACCAAGAGGGATTTTTATTTCTGTGTACCACTACAATTCAGCAAAATTTCTACAGCTGTTTGAAAAAGCAGGGTAGGAACTGTTTTTTTGATTCTTGAAATAGCTTTCTTAAAGCTCAGAAAGAAAAGTCATTGTATGTATTGTTGTGAGAGATCAAGATAGAAAGCTTTTCTTAAGTGAAAAAAATTGTATTTTTCCTGTCTAGTCTCAAAAAAAAAAAATCAATTTCCTGTCTGCCTGGGACAGTGTAGAAACTCAGTTAAGTAAACTGTAAAGAAATACAATTTTGATTGTGAGCCTGGTGTTTACCTTTTCTTTGTTTGGGTGGATCACACTGGAAAAACTTGTTGAGAGTAAACTTCATCTATAGTGAATGGGGATTTGTACATGGTAATTTTAATAGGATTTATGATTAGTGACTTAGCTTAGTGTTAGAGGAAGTTTAAACAGAAGCAAGAACACTTAAGACAGCTAATCTGTACTTACTAAGCCTTCTGGATATTACTTCTACTAGAAGTGCACAAGGAACACTGAAGCCCATTGCCGTATACCTGAAGCACGTAAGACTGTTGTAGAAAAATGTGTGTTATGTTCATGAGTAACACAGTTTGTGTTCACTTATTTACTAAGAGCACAAATTGAAATCATGTCAGCTAACACAATGCATTCAGATCAGCTAATATAAGCTGGTTTTGAAAAGGAGTACCTTATTTTTTGCTAGTGGTAAAGCCAGACTGGTGCACTGATGGAAGATACTGGCCAATATAAAGAACCATTTTATGATTCTAAGTGACCTTCAGATAGGTGCAGTTTCTCTGTTGGGTCAGAAAGAATGTTTACTTCAGTATGTTTATTCAACTAATGAAAATTAAAACTGAAAAAAAATATCAAGTGGGAACTTAAGTCAGAAGAATTTTTTTCTTAAAAAAATCTAGGTAGGAAAGATAAGACCTGACAGTTCCAAAGTCTAATGAAATACAATTAACTCGTTCTATTAGTCCTATTTCCAGGATTACTCTGTTCATATTTCAATTTCTAAAAGTATCAGCAAGCCTGTGACACAGAGGTCAATTCAAATTTGTATTTTCAGTGATTGAAGCTACAGATGTGGCCTCTAGGTGATTTTTTTTATTACCTGCTGTATTTGATAATCATATTTGTAATAAGTTTGAGTTTATTTAAGAGCTTGGATCCATAAGAAGGTTCTTTTGACTTTAGTTGTCTTTGCAGCCTTTTCCATGTGCATGGCCATAAATTTTTTACTCCATCTAGAAATAACCAGTTAACACTTTTCTTCCTAAACCTCTTTTTCCTCAAGGAAGGTGTGGCTTTCTTCTTCTACTCTAGAAAGATCATCAAATGCTGTATCCACAGGCTGAAATTATTCAGAAAATAAGATGTATTCAGTTCTGTATGAAGGTCACCAGTAATAAAGCCTCCAAGGCACTATCTTCTGGTGAATCTTTGCTGCCAAAAAGGCAACATACATTATCTTTTACACGTCTCCCTTGGAAGCAATTGTTAATCATTCCTTCTGAGCTGTTACTGTGTCCGGTGGAAAGAAATAGGCTGTCGAGAGCGTTCTAGAGCTACGGGCCCTCTGTTCTCCCTGTGACACACTGAAGCAGATTATGGTCTTTGTGCCTGTGAGAGATTTTACAATTCTGCATTCTGTGCGTCGCACCTCTGACTAGTCTCTCCACTGCTTTGCTGAAACATACTGGGTGCTGCTGTGATGCTCTTCAAGGTGGAGCAATTCCCTTGCAGACTGGATGATGTTCATGCACTGCTGTATTTCTCACAGAAATAGCGTGCTTGCTACTGTCATTTTTCACAAGCTGAAATAAGTCATTACAAGCCACAGAAAGAAAATGTCACATGGTTATTGCCTTACAAACTTATGCCACCTGCCAGCACCGGTCAGATGAGCAGCATGTTTTGTAGTGCCCTGATTGACACACGTATGAGATGTGCACACACACCCACAGCTTACGAAAACAGCGAGCTAAGGAAGGGTTCGGGAAAGACTACTGCTGTGCTCAGCAGCTTCTCAGTCATAGTTGTGGAGTTGCTGGCTGGAAATAATAGAGGGTTCTCCTTGCAGTGGCTATTTGATCTAACCTTGAGTACACACCTGGCATTCAGGACTCAGTTACTCCTGTTGGCTTTCTGTATCCAGGTGGTGCACCTCTGTTTTCATGCACTGATGACATCATAGCAGCGCACTTCCAAATGCTGTCATACAACTCCTCGCCTCTTACCTGCACCAGTTCTTGCTGGTGCATTCAGAGCAAATTTGGTCTTATGATTCAGCTACTAGATTGAGTTGTGGTTTTGACTGCAGTTGGAAGTTTCTAAAGTGATTTTACATGTATGTGTTAAGTGACATCAGGCACGATCAGTAGGAAAAAGCAACAGCAATCTGTCAGTCACACCAGAGTAGGATAGTGTCACCCTGCTACCCTGGGAGGAGATAGTTCCTTTCGCCTCCATCTTTAGATTGCCCACACTGCTCTGGCACTTCGGCTCACACTGATGGTCTCCTCGAGCTGTTTTCAAGTAATCCCCTGAACAGCCTGCCCCATGGGTCTGCTCTCCGACCTGATGCTCAGCCCTGTAGCTCCTGGCCTCGTGCCAGCAGCTGGAGACTGCTGTGAGGCATAGCCCTGCTTTATTGCACAGCCTCCATGCTTGTCCTTCTCCAGCTCCTGCTTTATGTAATCCCTTGCCTGTTCTTTCCCACCCATTGAAGAGCCATTTCAAAAGAGATTGAAGACACTGAACTCAGGGAAGTGCCAGTCAGATCCTCCCCATTTCAGATCCTCAACAAAACATTCAAACCCTTTAAGAACATGTGATCTGCCCTCTGGTGGCTAATTTTAGATGGAATAATTATGCTAATACCATGGCATGGTTTAACTCCCCACTTCTGATTTAATAATATAGAGTAGCACTTGAGAAGGCCTTTTCTTAAAGAAATTCAAGCAATAACAAAATAATGCATGTCCTGATCTTACATACTTTGATTTCTTCGCACTTTAGTACCTGTAACGTAACTAAATAAGATACATATACATTTACCTATTTTTTGCAGAGAGAGGATTTAAAATTTAGGCAGCAAAAGGATATGAGAGTAGAGATCAAAATCTGTGTTCTGTGCAAAATTCAACATAAATTCCAGCCCTATAGGCTGAATCTGTAGCTGCTGAAACTTGCAGACTATCCGCATTTTTTCGAAGCATGTAGAATGGCAGTGGATCCAGGTGCCCCCTGCCCCCACACGCACTGCCTGCCCCTCTGTCCTGCCCCTCCCTGCACTGCTTTGAGGATTCCTGCCCAAATCTATTCCCCTTGCATCCAGCACTCTCTTCTCCCTTTTTCCACTCCCAAGCAATGCCTAGAGTATTTATTTGCTAGCTTTCCACCCCAACTTCTGGGATTTTTGGGGGTGTTGGAGGGGTTTTTTTTGTTTTGTTTTTTGTTTGCAGACAAAACCAGCTTGAGAACCTTCCCAGTTAGCCTGTCTGATGGGAGTGCTGCAGAACATTCCTCTGTATTTGGCTGCAAATACAGAAGCTTCAAGGTAAATTAGAAAACACTAATTAATCACTAATTAAAGATATGATTAAATACACATTTAGGTGAATATTTAAGAACCTTCACAGCCTTTTTTTTTTACTGGTTTGTAAAAAACAGTCTATTTGCAAAACATTTCCTCACTGACAGCAGAACTCAGCAGTTTCATTTGGTGTATCTCTGTCCAAGAGCAGCCTCAGCAGATCAGCAAGGTTGTTGGAAGCTCAGATTCACAGAGAATTAAAAACAATGCATTTATAGACCAAAGGGTTTGAAATATGACCTTGTCATTATAAAAACCTGCAGTATATTTGAGCAACACATATGGCAATTAATCCAATGGTAGAGGAATTCCTAATAATGGCAAGTTCATAAAGGATATTAAAACAAGAAAACTTGTTTGAAGAATAGGTATGCAAAAACTTGAGTAAGCAGGTAGTATTTTGCCTTGCATTTGCTGCAAAAATCAACAGGACCGTGGACAAATCCACTTGAATAGCTCTAACAAGCAGAAGGTTTGAAGTTTGAAGAGGGAGGATGTGTATAAAATGAGATGTCTCTCCTGCTGTTTGTTACATTTTAGACATTTGATGAAGATTAGTAATTTCATTTATTCTCTAATTGGTAGAAGATTCACAGATAGTCTTGTACAGGTACAGTTCCTTTCCTCTTTAAGAAGTTATTCAGTATTTATGTTGTTTGTACAGGGTTTTTCTGAACTAGGCACAACACAGAATTTTCAGATTATTTAAGTGGTTCAGGTTTTCAAGAAAAAGTGAATCCTTTCCCCTCTTCCTTTATTTGCACCTGATTTCAGAGAATGAATTTCAGTATTTCTGAAAATTAAGCCAAAAATGACCAGCCTTACACATTATACTCATTACCACCTGACATTCAGCTGATAGATGGTGCAGGAATTTGTTGGGTAGGGAAACCATTACATTCCTTATGCAGTGTATTTGTCTCATGGTGTGCACAGACTACAGAAATCAGCTAATGTGGCATGAACCGAAATAGTACCCTTGGAGTCAGCTATCCCCTTACATCTCAGACATTAATTCTTGTGTAAGGAGTTTGTCAAATGTTATAGAGACCAGTAAGATACAAACACTTGTTCAGGAGGAAGAGAGAAGACAGCAAGTGAAACTCCTCTAGAAGATCCTTAGTTATTGGGACTCCTATGCAACCAGGTTCATCCTGAGTCTGAGGGACCACTAAGCCTTTTCTGCTTCTGCCTGTTGCACACGGAGGGTAGCAGAAACATCCCAGGAGTGTTTCAAATGGATCACTTCGTATGAGAGAGCTGGATTCTCCCTAAACATGCAGGTTTTCCTAGACAACAATTAAGCTGGCTTCTGGCTGCATGCCACATGCTCTATGTACATGTTATCAAGGAAGCAGCGACTAGATTCTTCCCTAACAGAAATGTCAGATCTTCAGAGCATAACTGCAGTTAGGAAAACCAGTCAATCACTCAGGGAAAGATCAATTGCTGGACAGCAATTAGCTGAATAGCTTGATGTAGCACCCGAGGAGCAGCCAAGATTTCTCTCTGTTCCAAAACATTGGTAGTAATGCCTCTGTTTAGAGTTGTGGCTTGGCCGCACCACGTTGGACATCTAAGAGATCAGTATTGCCCAGACAACTTTTCTTCGTCTGTGAGTGCTGTCCTAAGGACTTCTGGCCTTTCTAAGAACAATCAAAGTTAGAGTTTTGGTAATCTCACTGCAGAAACAGCATCCCCAGGCAGGGCCACAGCCCTGTGGAATGGGGTCAGAGAAATCCGATTACTCTAGAAAATACCAGAGCACAGAACATCAGTGTTTCTGTCGTGAACTGTCATTACAGATATGAACTGCAGCACTCAGTGATGAACTCTGTGCTTACTCCTCACTTGTCTTTGCAAGTCAGCAGAGCCAGGACATTTCTGCATTACTTGCTGTCAGTAGCTCTAAGAGTATTGTGGGAAACCCAAGTACTACACAGTTAAAAGTAGTTCTCGAGAGGCCACTGTCACACACACAAATGTTTTGGAGAATGGAACTGGTTAACCCTCAACTGGGCACTCCTGACATGTAACCCTTATGCCTCAGTGCCAGCGTTCACCAAAGTGAATCCCTTAATGCCCTGCAGCTTTACAATGCTCATGTTCATCCTAACAAAGGAAGTGCTAATAGATGCAGATGTATCCTGAATATGGCAAGAAATAGTTAAATTCCCACTTACTACCTTTGAGTTATGTTTGTTTTAGTTACAGTATGCTGTGAAGCACGGGGGTATCCAGAAAGAACACTTTTGATAGAATAAATATGCTGTCTTTTGTAATTTTTTATGTTGCTTCTTTCATTTATATTTTTCAGCAAAAGGATCAATAGTATCCCAAAGACATTAAAATAAAGCTGAATCTACAGAACAGAGCTCCGGTTATCTGCTGGATAAGCACTCTTTCCCCTTTCCTTCAAACAATAAGTTCCAAATTACTTTTCTCTGAACAACTTTCTCCTGTGTTCCAATTTCATCTATTGGAAGCTTTCTTCACTTTTCTTCTGGATCTTCTTTAAAACCTTAGATATCACTCACCGTGCCTCAGAGCGGTGATTCATTTTAATAGTAACAGCCAAAGTGCCTCGTTTTACAGCATGAACCACAACACGAGCAGAAAAAGGAAAGATGAAAAGATACTTGTAGACTTGGCTTTCCTGCTTTTCAGTGCAAGAAAGACCAGAATGGCCATTGCAGGTTTTTTGCATTTCATCTTTTTCCCTTTCAGTCTACATTTAAATCCAGACCAAACTCTCCCTCTTTTCCACCTGCCCCAAACTACAATGAGTGTCAGGCAAACTTAGGTGTGATTGCCAGCTTGTTCTTTGCATGCTTCGAGGGGAACCTGTTGAGCTCTGGCAGTGATGGGTGGCTGAGGGACTCACCTGGCTTGATTAGAAGCTGCCAGCTGAGTGGCAAGTAATTGATGCAGCTGGTTACTCGTATGAGCATCCCAGGCACTGGCAGGCATAAGAAGGGAGCTCAATGAACGGCAGACACAGGCACTGATCCACTCCCTGTGTATGCTGTCTTGTGTGGAGAAAAGACGGAGAGGGTGTTGCTTTCCTCCCCCTTTCCTCTCTTTTTCATTTTTAGCTCTTTTACCAAAAAGGATTTCCTTTACCCAAAACTGACATTCTAATGAGCAATCTGTGCCAACTCCACTAAACATCACAGTTTCTTTTTAACCTTTAAACCAAATTGGCCTTTAATCTGTTTTCATTTCGCTTTCTCAACATAGTTATGCCAAGCCTTTCAGCAGCAGGAACTCCACTAACATTACACAGAAGGGCAGTTTTCCCTAAGACCGTGTATCCTCTTGATTGGAATGAGAGAGAGAGAAGTACATTATATTTTCAGAATAGTAGTAACAATGGCCCTAGAAGATTGTTACTGAAGTTGCTTTGTTTTGGACCTGGATATGCCTCTATAAGCATCTATAAGTACCTTCTAAGCATCTGACATATTTTTGGGAAACATTATAGTAGTATTTGATTGTATAGTTTTAATATATGTGCTAACTTGCCACAGCATGCAGAGAAAAATCTAATTACGTACTGTTGTATAACTGCTCTTTATCCTAAGATTAACATAATTTATAAAAGTGAATTAGCCTGGTTTAATCTGTGCAATGAAAGAAGTGGTAATGTTTTCTACACTGGTATCCCAAATGTGGAGATGAAAATAAGCAAAAGCTTTACAAGGTTAGAGGTCACCAATTGTGATTGCTAAATACTTTTTCCAGGTAATACTCTTAATTGAAGAAAATGTTTAATTAGGCAGAAATAAGCAGCTGTGATTTGAAAGGTAAATTGAAGAGGGTATTGCAGGATGTCTCTGTTAAAGGCATAGCAGAGAATTAACACTTTTTAAAATAAAGTATATTTCCAGAATCTTAACTCCTCATTTCCCCCTTCCAGTTTTCTGTTCTGTCTCATTTAGCCAGTGCAGTTGAATTTTTCCTGTCATTGAGAATCCTTCATACTGAGGGAAGAAGACATTTGAACAGACCACGATGACATTACCAGTGTGTAATATGATGCTGTTAAGAGTTCTTCCAAGGCTTCTTTTTTTATATGTTTCAAGATTTATTGATGAAAAATTTAAATATTTTTTACTATCTTTTGAGTAATGGTAATGCTGTCTTACTCTTGAGGATATATTTCAGCTATCAACTTTTTGCTCCTTAAAAAGAAATCAGAACACCTTCAGTTCTCAAATTTGAGACCATTGTGATACTGTCTAATATTACTGCAGTCTGGAGATTTCTGTGACCAATTACTTACATGAATGCCATTCTATACTCTGTCATTTCTTTGGTGTCCCTGATTTATCTCTCCAAGCCTTTATGACTTTACATTTGGCTTTTATGTAGAAGCAGACTAGGTCATGTGGTTATCCAGAGGCATTAGTATGGTAATTTTCTTCAAGTTGAGTAGGTGGAAATAATTAATGGACTGCTTTATTGATGTACATAGATAGCTGATTCTCTCTGTGGTTTCAATTCCCAGCTTCAATAAAGTAGCTTGAGATTTTATCTGAGGGACCAGTAATTACATAGGGCAAGAATAATTGCTGCACAAATACAGTCTGATTGTGTTTTATGCTATTGCCAGGTCTGATGTTGAAGCTTAAATATATAAACAAGGATCTGCTGCATGAAGAAGTTGACTCCTTTTATTTAAATTAATGAACTCTAGAATAACTTAAATTTAGAAAATCTGTGCTCTTGAAAGTTGAGCCAGCTTTGAAGAGGAAGCTACAGTCTTAGTGCAGGGAAACACAAATAACTTTACTGTCTTGCCTAGACTCCATCTCCTACTATTGACAGTGACCAGTAGCAGACACCTTGGGAAAAATAAGCACCATAAAAATTCAATCACGTTTACTACTTTTTATCTCTGAGACTGATGCAGATTTTAAGTGAGGATTTTGGCAATTCAGGTCACTCTGGTATTCATCCTAGAGTTCTGACTGACCCTAAAGAATTTGTTCATTTCACCAGTTGATACCAAGTCATTTTTCTGGTGCTTGATTTTGAGACAGTTTCCCAGATTCGTTCCCCTTAAAGAAGCTCCTGCATGGGAACCTCCCCGGGCACCTTTGTAAGCAACAGGGAAAAGAACAGGTATGGTTTGCTGCTACATTATCTTTCATATGCTCCTTCTACAACTTGATCATCAGCTGGCCCTGCAGACTCAGACTCCTTGCCTCTCATACATTGAAAGAACTTGTTAGTGGCTTTTTTGCCTTTAGCAAATACATGATATCTATTATACAAAGTGTTGCTTCCATCATTATTCCTAAACCAGAGTACCCACATTGCTCAGACCTAGATCAGAAGTGGTTTCCTCAGTGAAAGGTACAGCTAACACCATTTTCATGTCCTGCTTACTCCAAGCGCCTCATGCAAGAAGCGTGGTCCTCATATCAATGAGTCACACAAGGTAGACAGGAGGTTCATGGCAGGACAGTCCCAACTTGTATCTAGTTCTGAGGACAGCAGCTTTTTTTAAACATGCTTTTCTCCCAGGTATCTTATTCTGTACATGATTTGTTGCTATGCTATCTCATTTACTCACATAAGGCAACAGAAGGAACATAGGAAGTCTACTGTGTTTTTCCCTGAACTTGGAAGCTGTACTGAGAAATATGAGGATATTTCCTGGTTATCACAAAACCTTGCAATGATAGAAATCACTTGCTACTATGCATGAAACCTGCCTGCCCTTTGCTTTTATTGCCAGAGCAGTAATAAATCACAGGTCTTGTTTGTGTTAACAAAAGCTAGCTTAACAAAAATAAGCTGTGAGTTGAGGATAAGAGAACCTAGAAAGGAAGCACACATGCATGACAGTAGGGTGGAGCAGGGAGAGAGGGAAAACTTAGGATTCTTTGAAAACTTTGAACAACTAAGAATGGCTCCTGCTAGTGATTCATCATGGCACAAAATAGAGATCAGAGCCTGAAATCGGGAGAAAAGCAGGGAGAGAGACGTGATTTTATCTTATACGTTTTATGGTTTAGAAACAAAGATGATGATTTGAGTGTAGAAACCTCGCAGACCCGCTGTCTGCAATTGCAGGCACATGTCCAGGTAAACACAAGTGTCTTTAAGGACTCCCTGGATTGTGAAGTTGAGAGCTAATGGGGTAACGTTCCACCAGGTAGAGCACAGCCTTCTCATCTCTGTCATTTCAGAATGGAGAACACAGCCAGGGCTTGAATGTAGCAGATAGACACAGCCCAGGGCAGCTTTGCTACAGGAGGAGCCCCCAGAAGTGCTCTGTCCCAAGAGCCAGGTGTGCTGGCAAGCACCAAATCATCTCACTCCACTTTAAGTGATGCATCTGTTCTCTTCTGAGCTAGATCCGACTGTTTCAGTCAGTGCATCACAAGGACTCTTCAGAACGCCCCTCAGAGAAATTCTGGCTACAAACTCTTTATGGCTTTGCTAAGAGTAAGATGCAGAAGCAGAGCATGGGGTAGAAATCTGAGAAATTTTTTTATAAATAAGCCCGTGACAGCCAGACAAGTTATTATAAGTCAATGCTTAACTGTCCACAACCCTTTTATGACCTCAGCCTTTCAGTCCAGCATAGTTTTTTTTCTAAGATCAAGTGATTAAGTAGTACACAGCATGCACCTCTGATCCCATACTGGGACAAGTACTGTCTCCTCTCACAACATGAATGCAGATTGTTCCATGTCCATTAACACGCGCTGTAGACAGTCCTGTTATGCTTATCTGCAGGTTTGCTGTAGGGCAATGCCCTACAGAAGGGCATCCTTATTGGACACTGTTCACTCATTGCCTTTCTCAGAAGAAGGGAGGCTTGTATTTAGGCAAATCCTTGGTACTTATCACTAGGAGAACCGCATTCAATCCTTCCTTTATAGTCCTAGCTGCTATTATTTCACTGTTGTTATGCATAGGTTTGGTAAAAGCCATCAGAATCCCTCATTCCAATATGTCATGCTGATACTAGAGCATCTTCATATATCTCAATATAACTTGCACCCAGTAAATTGAAAAAAAAAGCAGCTACAATAAGATACAGGCTATGAATAAGGATGTCAGTGATTTTTTGCATAAGTATAAAATATAAGTAATCTCCCTCACCTTGTCCTCATGTAACACAAAAAAATCTTGTCCATAGTGTGCCAACATACAGAGGAAATATACTTTGAATTTATCCAATTTTCTTTGTTATAAGGTCAAAGGCATGACATTGTTCAGGCAAAAACTTATCACCTTATGTCTATGTAACATGCTTGCAACAAAGCAGCTCTCCAGCAGTATACATTATGAGGGATTTCTAGACAAAGGCAGAGATGATGCCATCAGTGTACAGAAACTTCCAGCAGAGTTAAGTAGCAGCCAGAGAACCTTGTTAAAGGAGATTGTAAGCTCGCGTGTGGGCCGCGTGCTCACTAGCTTGTAAGAGTAGCTCCTGTGCAGCACAGGGGCCAGGCCGCTGTCTGCAGGGCTTCAGAGGTCCACAACGATGCAGCATATTCCCGCTCATACATGACTAGATTTTTACGGAAATACAATGCAGGTAATTGTGGGGAAGGAGATGGCATTTCATTAGTGACTCAACCCCTCATAGAGCCGTGTCGGCTAGGTAAGCTGGAATAATAAAATGATGAAAATTTTGCTATGTTTTCCTAGATTCATCCACTACTTTCTTTAGACTAAACAGTTAATTCAATACTTGTGTTTAATTTACGCCTTGATTTCCTACATGAAGCCTCCTTGGATTTTTCCATTATGGTTCTGAATACTTTTCTATTACTTTGAGCATCTAAGCAGCAGCACTAATTACTTTAATTAAATGTAATCAGACATTAATATTGCATAATATCCCCATCCACTAGTTAAGTAAGGTGTGCAGTCTTAGGTCAGTCATCCTTAATTAACCTTCAGTTGAAGCACGAACAAAGTCATCCTGATCACGGGGGTAAGTTTAGCATTGCTGCACTTTCTTTGTGTCCCACCACACGTAACAGAGCTCGCAACAAGCACGGATCAGAGAGACTTCGGAAGTCAAAGGTTGCAACGCAGACTTACCTGTCTGGGTGACAGCTCTAACCTTTGCAGTGCAGCATCGCAATGTCCGAGCTCCACCTTCTTGACTTTCCTGTGGTGGGCTGATGTGACAAGCCTTGCACGGAATGCAAGGTTTCCCTGTCAAAACCAGAAATAACATTGTAAAACATCCCTTCATAGCAGCTGTTTTCCAGTGCAGGTCTTCTGGGACAACCCAGTTAAATCATAAAATCTTTAAGTAATATGAACTTGAAGATAATGGACTGCCCTGTTTGGCTTGCCATTTTATTGCACTTACCCTAAGTTATTTTTAAGAAGTGTGCTAAAGAATTTTTTTTACCAATACCAGGAGTATTCCTACCCAGGAGATTTTTCCAGTAATACTAGAAACCATTCAAGCAACAGACTTTACTTTTAATATTTTTCCTGTTGAACCTACAGCTCTACAGTTTCATCACTATTTTTTTTTTTAAATAACAATACATGAGGATTTATCAAGGGAAATGAGGCTATCTCAATTCACCTGAACTTTCATTTTAGACCTCTGCATAAAGGGAATTTTCTCTCTGACAAAAAACTGAAATAAGATCCCATGGTATTTCTCTTAAGAAAAAGCACAAATAATCTAGCGTGGTCTGTTTTATTCTTAATTGCACTACATTTACTTTATTCATTTTCAGAACATTGGCGCTATCATTCAGCATACCCTGGGAACTTCTGTAGTCTTGCAAGTCTCCAGTAGAAGCAGGAATTGACTGATAGGGTAAACAGAGGCGCCAAAAAAATTTTTAAGACCATGCTGTCTGTTCATTTTTCTGATCACACAAAGCGTACCTTATTTTAAAGTCTTTCCATGTGATGGTCTGTGAGGTGGTTGCACACAGGGTTTATTATTCAAATAAAAGATTACTGACATAGTTTGATGTGGCCATCTGCAATTATTGCCATTTTGGGTTCTGTCCCCTGATCTTTGCTTCCCCAGAGCCATAGAGCATTACACTGCCATCCCTCCCTATAGATTTCCTGCAGTACATACTGAGAGTAGTTACCCATTTTGGGCTTTGCATGTGAGCTGATTTGATTGCCCCTGTCAGATGTTAAGAAAGGAGATTTCACCAGTGAATTTAATGTATTAGAGGCACATGTTCACTTCAAAACTGCATGCAAGGAAGCTTTAAGTTTTGCCAGCTGTAACATATCAATTATGGCTGTAGCACTTGGATCTCATCAGGGCTCTCTGAGCTCACCTGTGTGTAGCACCTGTAGGCACACAGACAGGCTAGCACGGAGAAGGCAGCAGATTCAGCTGAAAATTGAGTTTTCAGATATTTCATAATAAAAGTAGCATCTGTGGATGATGGCTTATGAACTACTAGAACAGGCAGATACTCAACAGCTGCAAAACACTTTCCACGACTTCTGTGTAGACCCTCACACAGAAGTTTTGCTGTGCAAGCAATAGCCTAAAAAGAACCCTAAAGCTTATCTACTTTTGTAGAAGTTACATGAAGCTGTGTATTAACTCAACCAAAACTTTACACCTAAGTACACTCAGACTTTGAGGGCAAAAAGAACTGAGTTGTTCTATAAAATATGATACGAGAACACTCACCAAGATCAGCCGTTTTCCTGAGGCTACACTGCTCAGAAGATATTTTCCACCTTTCTCCTCTCTGTCTCATTGGGACTGTCTTCCCAATGAGCTAAGTCTACTACAAACACGAGGTTCAAATCCAGCCAAAACTCTTACATGGCTCTCACAAGGGTAGCCAAAAACCTTGCAGGAGCAAGCACTCACACTACTAAATCCTGCATACAACTGACTCCAGCAACCAAAAAGCTTTTTATAAGCAGCTGATGGGTTGTTTTCAGCTCCACCCCCTGGGCAAAACACCTGTGCTCCTGCCCCAAGGACTCAGCCACATGCACCTGCCCCCAGTCTGGGTTTGTAGACTTTGTCACACACTGTTTGTAGAACAGAAGAATGCTCTGAGGCTCAAAGGTTCTGAAAACTTTTAACAACATGTAAAAACAAAAAATAAAGCCAAAAAAAGGCACCAACATTCACATCTGTGAAATTTCCACCTGCTACACAAAACTACAGAGTAAGTCTGGTAAAGCCAAAGTTGCTTTATACACTTCAGACAGGGACAAAGTGTGCAGACTCAAATCTATCTAGTCAGAAAATTTTTCCGCACCCAAAGAGGTGTTCGGGTTGATCTTGTTTATAAATTGCAGATTAGATGCAATACAGACCTTCAGCCTGCAGTGACCTGTAGTGTAGTAACTATAGTGACCTATAGTTACATCACATTTTTCTTCTTTTTCCAATTAGTGGCACGGAATCTTTGGAAGTAACTCAGCTTGCCAAAAATCAGGCCTTCTTCCATGTTCCAAGCCATTGCATGTATAGGGAGGAATCTGTCCTTCTTCACCACCAGAGTATGGCTCTTCCAACAAGATTTTTTTAAGAACAAAACTTTGACTAAAGAAAGGTTTGGGTGAATGGAATAGAAATTAGTAGAACCAGTCTAGAGAGCAATCCTGTTCTCTGGGATCACGACGTGTGAGCTTCTGTCGTAATAATGCTGGCTTTATTAAGAATTTTACTAAATATGAACACTTTTAAAAAGTTGAGTAGAATGGAACAGTTTCAGTCCAAGGACACATTGTATGTGTGCAAAGTTAGCATAAGGACTCATGAGTCACATTCCTATTGCTCAATAAATATTCTGTGATACTAACAGCAAAGGAACTATTTATAACTGGATCTGGGATATGTATCTAGGTACCTTCAAAAGAAGAAAAAAAATTCCTTCATTCCTGATACAAGACTATATGAAACAATATGTTTTGGTCTTTGCGAATGAAGTTTTAAATTTCAAGTGCCAGATGAATTTGCCTGTGTTCAGTTTCAGTGTATGTATGTAGGTGGTAGGACAAGTTTAATTCTCTGGTTCTCTACATGCCTTGTGTTTCTCTAGAATTTCCAGACTTGTCTTAAACTTGCACTTTTTTATATTTTGCAGTTCCCTCCTTTTGGGGTTTGGTGAACTCAGCTTGGAATCTTTGCTCTGTTGGGAAAAGACAGTCACCTGTCAATATTGAAACCAGCCATATGATTTTTGATCCCTTCTTAACTCCACTTCGCATAAACACAGGAGGAAGGAAGGTATGTGTTCTGTCGTGTTCTGGTATCATAACGAGAAGTTGGTAGACTTTTACAAACATTTACTGTGTTTTGTATTTCTAAAGCGTTTACACTTTTATCTCGATCAGCTCTGAGGCAGAATAACAACAACACAGCGCTTTGCAAATCACATCAGCACTACTGGAGAGAGAGTGAACATATATTTTTAGGTGTCTTTAGCACATATTTATATTTTTGTATTAACTGTTACTGAAACTGCTGTCTGGAAGAACAGCATCTCACTTAGAAACTCCACGTTTATAATTAAGTTTGGAGTTCATCCTGAGTGGCATTTGAAAGGTGCTACTCTAAAAGCAGTGTTTAAGATGGCCAGGACCTTCTTTTATTCATCTAAATCAGGATAAAATTGCAGTGTCATCATGTTAAGGGGTAGGAAGGGATGAATGAGCTTCTTTATGTTATGAAATAAAAGAAACTGAGATATGTATCTCAGCATGGGACAGGCAGATAGATATGTTCAAAAAATAATCTTGTTTCTGTGTTATATAGAGCATATTGGCACTCATAAGATTCTTCTGTTGGATCTCTCCTCACATATATTAATTAGAAAACAAAATGGCAACGTTTGTTTCAATAGATCATAAGTAAATCTCCAAGGATATTGGATCAGATGAAAAGTGACTGCTACAGCTGGCCAGTTTATTAATCTCTATTTCTGACCAACGCTTATCTTGTTTACCCAGATTTTTAAAGTAGATCTTAATAAACTCAGGTATGAAACCAGAGTCATTCTGGGTTAGATAAAGTGCGTACCTGCGGCTCAGGCACTAGACTTCCAGGCTAGTCCATGTGGATTAAAGGTGGAAGAAACAATCTTCACAAAATGATGCTCTGCAAATGGGTGGAGATCGTTGTCTGAGGGATGTGTGCATATAGAAATGCTGCTGATAGATGCTAATCAGTGATCATATCCTCCCTTTTTTATGCTATGTCTGAGTTATGTTAGGAGCTAAAATTTACATGAGGTTTTTATTGTTTTAAAAACAAAAGTTCGGTAAATATTTCTACAAGTTTTCATAACTCAGATATTGAAGCATTGTGCTAATGCATGTATATATGTCAAAATAATTCACAAGAAATTGTGTATGATTATGAATTTGAAAAACATTCAAGCATGTGCATTTGTGCTTGCTGACCCCGTGCTCAGAAGCAGTATTGAAACTGTTGTATGTCAGTGGAAAAATGCAGAAGGTTAACAAATCTAAACAGTGAAAGCAATCTGGATCCCGAGGATGTTTCACTTTTAATAATCTCTGCTCACATCAATAGCATCGTTAGGGACATTTTACATACATGGTTCTTAAAAATATTTTCTGCATTGTCAAGATTAGGTGCTAATTCATTCTTTTTGTTTATGTTTACTAAAATATTTATACTTACTAAAAAATAGGAGTACAGAGAAATTTTGGAGTGCAGCGCCAAAAAAAATTTTGGAGATCTCTTTGGCTCCTACATTGCCATTCAAAGCATTTCAAAAAACAAACTGATCCTGTTTATGCTTAATGATTTTTTTTTCACTAAAGAATGTATTCACAGTATGGAAATTTGAGGACAATTCTCAAATAACTGAGTTATCAATTCTGTTTATCCAGCTGGAGAGTTGATATTTTTCAATTCTAAAGCTATTTTATAAATAAAACGTCTTGAACCTGTTAGTACTCTTGGAAAGAGTCATTAGTTCATAATGATTTTGTGTTGCCTCCCTTATGTGGGGTGCTTAAAAGAGTATTTTAAAGATTTTGTTGCTTATTCCATGCAGGCAGTTCTCTTTTATGCAATCTGTAATACAGAACAATGCAGATGAAAAGGCAGTGTGACTTACAATATCAGAATGAGCAGAGACTCCAACAAAAGGTTATTCCACAATGATTTATATTCTCCTGTTGTCTTGACAAATGAGATTTCTGCTGGAAAAAGCATGAGATGTTAGGAATTTGCTGTGTACTTCCCACTGAGGTTCTGGTGGTACATGTGCACATACATTGGAATCGATGTAAGCTTCATCACAGAAATGATAAAATGGAGGTATTGTTCCGTACTGAAGGACAGTGATGGTTCCAGCTACGGCCCAAATTTCAGAGTAATATGTACATTTTGCTTTTTAAACAGAAATGCCTTGAGGTTTTGCATGTTGATACAAATAAGAGTTATATTGATTCTGCTATTTATGTAAAGGCTACATAAATAGCAGACGTTTCAGATTATTTCTAAATTACAGTATGACGTAATATGAAAGTCAAGAACAAAATGACATGGAAGTTGTCAGTATGTCAAAGACAGGAATTTCAGAATATTTAATATCTTTAGCAATTCTAAGAATTCGACCAGGTTTTTTGTACTAGCTCAGGATGGAGCAAATGCCTGATTATTAATAAAATATCAGAGGCACCCATGGCCTGGGAGATGCTATATCAGTAATAGGTGTTCTTACCACGCTCACAAATTATCCTTCTCCTGTCCAACAGTGATGGCCTTCTATCATGTTACAAGAACAGGATTTGTTCTCATTGTGGTTAGTCTGTTTTAGAGCAGTTTCTAAAATGGTTGTATCAAAATTTTCCTTTGAGGAAAAGATTGCAATTTTAATGCCCTAAAAAATTTCTTTGCTCATAGTTAAGGCTTCAGTGAGGATTTGATTTGGCAGGTAGTATATTTGTGTTCACTTTTTTGATAATGTTTTTTGCATGTTAAAAGTGGAGGTGTGTTTCATAGGGGCTGAAGCACTTCAGTTTTCAGGGCAATGAACCAATTGCTATAGCAGCCAGGGAATTTCTTAGACAAGACTTAACTATGATTATGCTGTATATGAAAGGATTTTATGGAACTGATCCTTAGAAAAATGATGAATAAATAAAAAGGGATTTGATATGGTTTCAAATCGAAATTATAATAAGCTGGCTTACATGCACAGTGAACAAGAGAGACAGCTACTTGCACACAAAGTCAAAATTATACACCTCTTTTGGAAAGGGAGCTGGGAGGAGAGTCAAGCCTTAACAGAGCTAGATGGAAGGAATCGTTCAGTACGGTTGGTCTTGGAACAGTAACAGAATTTTTAACAAAATTTTGCACTATTAAAGTAGAAATCAGTTTTATTTGAGTTCTAATTTTGAAAACAACATTTCTACTTTGTGTGCTTCGCTCTTGAAGTTAACATAAGAATGAACGGAATCCAAGTCCAGTCTAGAGAAATTCACATAACACATACCTGAGTCACACTATCACTGACTTAATGCTTCCTCTTAACTCTTTTATTCCTCGTCACTTGTTTCTCTTGGGCCTTTGGTTTTGGGGGTGGAGAGCATTGCCTAATTGCTGTAAACCAGTTACCTGTTTAGTTCTAGATCTCCACATCGGCAGACTAAAACTGTTCCAAACCATTCCATTACAGAATTTATGACTAAGGATTACACTTAAGTACATACCTTTCTAGTCAATTCCATTAGAGAGTTTATTTTATCTCAGTATTAGTAATGGAAGACATTTTAGTAAACTAGATTGAGACTTCCTAGAGTTTTTTGACCACTTGGGAGAAAAAAAAAAATAATTTCTTGTTTCTAAAGAAAAGGAGTAGTCTGAAGGGAGAATATGAAGAACAACATCACTGTCTTCTTACCCTGCAGCCTGCAAGGGGAGAAAAGTACAGTCTGTGGGCTGTTACATGGCAGGTGACTTCATAGCTACTTCTGATCTGAGGCTGAGAAAAAATGTCTTCCCATTCCATTCAGGAGCAAAAGGGATGGCAGTGCAATATGCCAAATTTTATACTTCTTTAGTCCAATTTTTCACAATAAAGTTCCAGCAAGCAATAATACCTTGCTTTCTGTGCTGTCCAGTGATTGCAGCGTGGTATCGGGTCATGCATTCACAACTGGAGCATCATCAGGTGTTACACTGAATTGTGTTGTGTTGTTTTGTGTGTTTGTGCTTCTCCATTTCTTTAGAAAGTGGCTTTTCAGGTCCTGAAGGCTGAATATCATTGATACAGATAATTGGATTTCAAGATCCAGAATCTCAGCACAAGATATTTAATGAGTTTACATGCAGATAAATTCCCCAGAAGAAAAGCTATTTTTGAGGAAACTCCCTAAGTTTCAGTTCTCTCTCAGGCCCAGCTTTGTCTTTTGATTATCCATTTTAGTGAATTTAACATGCAGCCCATTTCAGATAAACAGCCCTTTTTAATAAACAATACAAACCCTTATTAATATGCAAGTCACACTCCTCCACTCTGGCACAAAGAAAAACACCATTTCACTTTCTCTGCTTTTTTTCTTTGGATTCACATAAGCACCAAAGCAATCAGCAACCCGGCAACAGAATAACTTTACTGATAAGCCATTGTAATCTAGTGACATTTAGGCAGCACTGTGGGTTTCAGTCTCCAAAACAGGGATTTCTGGGCTGTCATGGATAACGGCAGTGGATGAACAGGCCACCTCACTTCCCACTGAGATGCTGGGATGTCTTCCTCCAGTCACCAGTGCTGGCATCTCTCTCCTCCAAAAGCTCTGCCTTTACTCCCACAGAATTTGTGCCCTGACTTACCTGTAGCTCTTCTGACTTTGATCTTCTCCTTCTCTGTGGGCTTAATTTCAAGAGCCCTATTTCCAAAATTCTTTAAGACTGAACTACAGTTCTTGTCCATACTTATTTTTTTTCTCCTAACATCACATTAAGTAACAACATTTGCTTTAGACACTTAGTGCATCCCTGGCCATTAATTAAACCTTGTCATGCAAATGATTCCATGTGTTCCTAATCATTTATGTCATGCTCAAGGACTTAAATTGTGGTTTAAAATGGGTAAAGTTGTGTTGAAAATCATTTTATTTTTAAGACAAGGAAGGCCATTGTACCTGATGTTAACCTCTGGGGAAATAAATAAATCAATATCTGCTGGCCAAGGACTGTTATATACATTCTCTAGCTCATTGTGCATAAATGAAAGTTACTCAGAAAGCTTCATAAGTCTGTCTTCTCATATGGGACATTAATGAATGCAATCACATATTATTTAAATTAATATCTTTATAAATAATTGGTTCAGTCTATGCATCACAAGATAATGGTGATATTTAGCAGTTTCTAAACTAAAATAAGATAGCAGAAAAGAGATTTATGAATTGAAATCAGTTAAATGGTTTCTCTGCCAGCTAGTTCTGATTCCATGCTGTTCAATCAATTCAGAGTATTACTAGCATTTTTCTCAAGAGTGCAATATATGACAACTGCCGAGCTTTGCTTTGGTGATTACTAAAAGGACAGATACTGGTGTGAACCATATTTCAGCACTGCAGGAATATAAAAAATGAATTGTTAGAAATGGTCCAGGAGGAATGGATAGCAATAAGACATCAATGTCATCTGTAAACTGATTTGTGATGAATTTTTAGAGGGCTTAATAATATGATGTTTTGATTTAGAGTGGCTTTAGAAAGTCAAAAGTCTGATGCAAACATCAAAAACTTTAATGAATAAAAAATGAAATATAGTATTGCTGCTTAAATAATTGTTCAGCATTTCTAATACTTCCATGGTATTGCATATTCTCAGATGTGTTAGTAAGTGAACATAAAATCAAACCAGCAGGTTAAAGTAACTTGTTTATTCGTCCTTGTCATTGACTTCAGAACAGGAAAAAATGCAAAGTATTATCTCAGAGGTACTTGCAAACTTTGCTGTTAGTAGACCATATATAGGACAAAACATATATTCAGAGTCCAGACCTCTTCTGTTTCCTTCTCACTTCAGTGATCCTTTCTTGAGATTGAATCAATTTGGAATATGTGGGGACTCAGATGTGCATCTTGGTATGTTCTAAATTTCTGGTTGTCTGTGATAGCGGAGCACCACTGAAATCGTAAAGGAGTCCTGAATGGGCACAAGAATGGATTTTTACAGCTTCTTCATAGTATCAAGGGGTTTTTTGCTCCAGTATAACTACTCTGCTTGACATTTAATCTTGTCCAGTGTCATAAAACAAGCTCGCTTGGCTGCCGTGGGACACTTCCTAGGAGATACCAGATTTGGCAAGAAATGATTCAGTGGGCTTACTCCACAAGCTATATTGTGCTCCGGTTTAGAGCTCAGGATATCCTCTCGTTTTGGCAGAAGTACCTTTCAAATTATATGTTAAACTGTATCTCAGCTGCAGTTGTACAGGAGTTAAAAGGAACCCGTGGTATCCTTGCAAAGGTGGGTGTGCTAACCCTGGGAATGCATTCAGTGGGATGTTATTTGAAACATGAAGGGAATCTGCTGTTACGGACGTGGGGCAGTAGATCCATTAGCAGGTTAAAGAGTCTGTGAAATTATCGAAGTGGGGTAGCTGATACTAGCCAAAGGGCTTGTCCATTGCTTGCTTTTTTCCCTCCTCAATTGTTTATTTCAATAAGTTCATTTCCTGTTTTCAGTTCCTAATTATGTAGCTTCAAAAAGAGATTGAAACAGCAACTGACCTTCAACTACTAAATAGTTTAAGATACTCAGAAGAATTTGCAAAAGTACCAACTTTGTTCTTAACACCCTTTTTCCATCTTCTAATATACATCATGCGTTATTTTGATAGTATCTTACTTGTATTTATTTCCTCCTGCACTTAAGTCTATTTATAAACTCAGATACTTATTTCAAGCCTTACAGAAGTAAAAGTAACATATTTTCTCTTTGACTTGATTCTGTACTTGGGACTATAACCACTGATACGAAGAGGCTGAAGATTTTTTCTCTCACACTGATCTGCTATCATAGTAAAGGTGTGCAAGTGTCCTAGCACCGTATGCTTTAAATAGAACACAATTTTGTATTTTAGCGTTGTTAAAACACATTTCCTGGTCTCAGAAGAATGATTCATTCTTTGCTTTTTTTGTTACAAACATAAAATAATAAATGTATGACATACTGAAACTTACTAAGATATGATAATATTTCTTGAAAGTGGGTATTTTTGGCACAGTATCAAATAAATGTTTTATACTGAGAGCCTGCTGTAATGGATGGGGATGTTGCATGTCATTTTGTGCACAGAATTGAATCATACTATCAAAGTCAAGATATCTGGGGAAGATTCTAGCGCATATAAGGTTATTGTTCAGCTGCCATCAGTTCATCTGAGGCAAAACGCTTGCCATGCCAACCAGAACTAATGAGAATCCACATACCTCTCCTCCTGATAAATTCTGGCCTCAGCATTTTACAATTTTGTGCTCTCTGTTCAATGGCAAAAGGCTGCAATTTGTAAAGCAGTTTTTATGATCGCTAGTTGTGTGTATATTGGAGACTTCTTTTTCTTCTTCGAAAGCAAATGTTGGATGTCTGTTATGTTCAGTTATCAATCCTTTAGGAAGGGGACATGTTCAGAACTTTAAATA
This sequence comes from Tauraco erythrolophus, assembly GCF_009769465.1. Taxonomy (NCBI): domain Eukaryota; kingdom Metazoa; phylum Chordata; class Aves; order Musophagiformes; family Musophagidae; genus Tauraco; species Tauraco erythrolophus. The sequence goes on from NC_141484.1 coordinate 6,285,300, forward strand.
GCTGTAGTAGCTAACATGGCCTTTGTTTAAAAACAGCATTGCAACAGTTTCTTAAACATTGAAGAATAATTTACACAGCATCGAAGACAGATTTTTTTTCTCTCTGTAATCAATATAAGCCCAGCTCAGAATTATTTTAAACTGATAAGTAAATAATTATTTATCAATAGTTCAAAATAATTCTTGTTCAGTTCTTTGTATTTCAGTATTAGTTTATTCTTCTATGTGAGTTCAACATTTGAGCTTTGCAGCTTACTCGCCTGGCAGGTGAATATATTGCATAATGTTGCATAATAAATAGCACTTCTAACCGTGTATTGACTGTGGTTTTGGTTCTTCACCAGTTGAAGTTGGTGGCAAGACTGACTTAGCTGATCAGCCTTTATAGCGTGTATCCAATATGTATTTGTATCCAATATGTATTTATATCCAAGCTATTTTTTCTGAAGACTTACAAATTGCTGTGGAATTCTATAACAGAGTGTAGATTAAGAAACCAGTTTATCCATGGAGAGAGCAGACTTTATAATGTATGTTAGGTGTCTCCTGCCTATGTAGGTGGGAGATATATTTTGGCTGAAGATCTGTTTGTGAGAGAAAGAAACTAAGTCGACTTTCCAAACAGTCAGCAGACAGCAGCATAGTGATTGCTGGTGGGCTGCTGGTGGCAGCTGTGAAGGGTGAGCTGTAAGAGACTCAGTTCCTGACAAACTGGAATCAGACACAGCCATTGAGGAACGTGGGGGAAAAGTTCTCCTTTTTTTACATAACTGGCACTTTCATTCAAAATGGTTAAAGCTATGGACTTGAGACTGGCTTGTCATTGGGTTGGAGCAACCACAGATAAGTGAAAACAAGCAGGAAATAAACTATCACCAGTTCATTCACGTAGAAGTTAAGAAAGTTAAGGTTAAGTAAGCCTGCTTTGTGGCTGGAGCCTTGGGCACAAAATAATTGCACGTCTGGTGCTTATAGAATCATAGAATCACAGAATGGTCTGGGTTGGAAGGGACCTCAAAGATCATCTAGTTCCAACCCCCCTGCCACGGGCAGGGACACCCTCCACTACACCAGGTTGCCCAAAGCCTCATCCAACCTGGCCTTGAACACTTCCAGGGATGGACAGCCACAACTTCTCTGGGCAACCTGTTCCAGTGCCTCACCACCCTCTGAGTGAAAAATTTCTTCCTTATATCCAATCTACAGAAAGGAGTTGCTTGTGAAACTCCTTTTTGGTTTTGTGTCTCCAGCACGACAGATCACAGTTCTCAGTCACGTGTCCCTGTATTGTGTTACACTGAACGTGGTCGAGGCAGGAGTAGGTACTTTATAATAGACACATCAGTTCTGCTGTAAGCTAGAAAAGGTGGGCATAAATAACGCTGCTGCCAGGGTGAAATACAAATTGCTGTGGCAGACAAACGTGCCATTCAGAATTTCGAGAAGCGGTTTGGTGTTAAAGTGCCAGTTCATTGTTTTTCCTCCTGGAACTGTTAATCGCTGATTGTCGAAGATTGAAGCAGGCATGGTCTGCTTATAGATAAGAGAATTAAACTATGTGTTTTAGGATTAGATGCTAGAAAGGAGCTTAAGGGAGAAAACTGAAGCAGTAGTCAATGAACCGTATCTAATAATCAAAAACAAATCTGTGGATCAGCAGCTCCTCATCAAACTGGGATCTGGCTGGTAAAGTAGTGGGGGTATTTAAGCTGTGTGTCATTCAGCAGGCTAAGGAGAACCATCAGTTGATGATTCTGGAGCAGAGGAAGAAAATGTACATAAATTGGGGGTAAGAAACTGTTCTTAATGTAAGAGACAGTGTGTATTACAGGGGGTTGCAGGCCTTGCAAGAAAATCGGAAAGAGAAAATTATCCTTTTGCATGTGCCTTTTTTTTTATTTGGGATATGTTGTTCCTGTGCAGAAAGTGACAGAAAATCATAGCTCATAGTAGTGTTGCTTAGATGAGTGGTGGCCCTCTGTGTCACTTAGGGGAGTGTTGGAATCTGTAACTATTGTTTGTTCTATGTAACTTCCAACTGAAAGCGTTTATAACTGAACAGTTTTACATCCAGCTTCTGTATCAAGTTATTGCTTGTGTCCCTGAACAAGAAACAGTCCCAAACTATCAATGTAGGTCTGACAAAGGACATTTTAGCTTCTAAACAACAAAAAAAAAAAAAAAAAAAAGAAAAAGAAGTTAAACTTGACTACCAAAAATCATTGGGGAGTCTGTTTTAACTGGCAAATGTGAAAAAGGTAGTTAAAGAAACATTTCCTTGCGTAAACTTGCATAGAAGAATAGAAAAAAAAAAAAGTAGAATCTTGATATATCAGTAGAAAATGCCAAATACGTAACAGTCCCATTTTCATGAGTCTTCTCTAGGATCCAGTTCATCTGTTCTGTCTCAGTTTTGAACATTTGTCTTACAGGAAAAATAAGTGTGTTTGTATGTATGCCTTTGTGTGTATGTGTATGGGACTCAGCTCACCTCCTTTTTCTAAAGCCGTCTCCTATCATTCATCATTTCAGCAGTCAAATAAAGGTGAATGAACATATAAGGTTTCTTCTGCAGTCTGTTTTCCAGAATTTTTCAGAATCCAGAAACTCACTGTAAGGCATTTGATTAAAGCATCAGTCTGAAGAAACAGCATCATTTGTAAGGAGAGTTGGTAAACTGTTGATTTTTTGAATTTATGTTTCGTCTCCATTGCATCAACGCCAGCTCTGAATAATGCTGTCAATAGGAAAAGGGATGGCTTCTCCAACTTAAATCTGTATAACTTGCATCGCAGCTGAAAACAGTCTGAAGGAAGTTCATATGGGTGCTGATATACCCCGAGAGGGTTGTTTCACAAAGGCAGTTGAAGCATCTGAAGTGACTATTAAATGATAATGACATTTTTTTTTTAAGAAAGATGACTCTATTTCGGTGTTATGAATTCACAAAGTCTGACTATCTCAAAGCCACTTTTTGGATCAAGGTGAAAACCTACATCCTGTAAGTAGTGCTAATCTCTAACTCGTGACATACGGCTCAGAAAGGAGATGTACTGCATACTGCACTCTTATTTATTTTAGCAACTCAGTGCCACCTGTCTCAGGGAGGTTATTCAGGAGATGTTGCATAGAATACACTAAATTGTGTGACATGTTGCCACGTAGATATATTTGAGGTATATATCGGGAATGAGGAGGAAGGGGAAGGAGAAAAGCAGGCAGGGGTTAATAAGGGCAAAATGTGTTTCTTTACTTTCTTCGGATGTGTAGTAAAAAGGAATAGGTATATCCTTTACTCTCATATCTTTTCTTCTGTGCACCAGCCAGCAGCTGGAGGCAGCATATCAACATCATAATTTGCTTCTGAGAGTGTGAAATCCCTGTTCCCGCATTCCGCAGTCCTCCGTTCCCTGCCACACAAACAGTGCAAAGAAATGTATCACAGACAGGACTTTAAATCACAGCATCGTGCAGGGCTGCGCCGAGGGCAGCACAGCTGTGCTGAGGTGGCACTTAAAAGCTCCTTTGAAGATACTTTGCCTTAACTAAGTATTTAGCCTTAACTAAGTATTTCATCTAGTCCTGTTTCATGTAGGACTTTTTAAGATCTCTACTCAAAATAGTGTTCAAATGTACTGTGCAAAGAAGCCTTTGAAAAAAAAAAGGATTAGGATGTGAATTATTTTTAATCACACAAAGGTACTTTTGATATCATCACAGCCTTTCCAAATAAACGTATTTTTGTGTTTGGTTTTGTAAAGCGTATTATTTATGTGATGGACATTAATAGCTACTTTTGAGTGACTTAAGCTTTTGATACAAATATACATTCATGATCCGTTCTTTCAGCGTGTTACTAAAAACAGGCTGCCATGGTTTCAGTAGCCTGAAGATGGATTTGGATGTGACTCCCTGTTTGGCACATGTGGGGCTATTTACTAGGTATTGCTCAATTAGAAACACAGAAACTGCATTAAACAGGTCTCCTGGTATGATGTTGCCCAGGGACAGATCTAAATGCTACAAAGAGGAGCTATGTTCCCAGAACCTCACTACCTAGATGGATTTGGCATGGAAGAAGACAGTGATATTGGAGAGATTCTCAAATTCGTTACCCACCCAAAAGTAAACCATGCCTCTAAGTCTCAACTTTAGGCTTAAAACTTTGGCACTTTATCTGGTCTATTTGAAATCTTCTCAATGCAAGTAAGCCACTGTCTACCTATGACCAGATGGATGTTGCATCCAAGATTTTTATAGTGCTTACACCACACTCCTTTTATATATATATGTTTACAAAAGGATATTGTTCGGAAGCACAGGGATGTATGCCAGCATCTATGACCAAATTTCAGATGGAATGGTCGTCTATTATTGGGCAAAGTTTTATGCCATCTACTTACCCATTTGGCATCACCCTAATGTCCTCAGTCCTTCAGGTAGCTACATACTGGTCATAAATGATTTTTTCTTATTTGACCTTTTGGGAGGCCTCTTTGTGATGAGTCTTCTGTTAACAGAAAGTGTTCTGTAAACAGCAGCCTGGTTTCCTACAGAATCTCATTTTAGCTTCTTTTTAGCCTCTGTTCTCCATTAACACTTCTGCACTACTCCACGGATCCCCTCCATTAGAAGGCAAAGGCAGAAAATGCTGTGGCTGCTTCCAAGTCCTTTGTGCCAACCAGTCTGCAAATGCTCCTGCTGATTGCCCAGTTGACTGCTGCTAACAGCAGTCTATAATACCTGAGTTTTACCTGCCTGTTCCTCAGGACAAAATTGGTTTGGTCCTTTCTTCTACCCAATTTTCACAGAACACTAACATACCTTCTTTGTCAGAGTTGGATGAAACCGGCCAGCAAATGCTGGGGTTAGTGCAGGGAAAGTAGGGAACAGGTCAACAACCAGTTTGTCACCATCATAACGAATTATTTGCAGTACCTTTTGTCATAGACATCTCATTGCAAGCATCGTGTGTCTGTGGAGGCAGGAGCTATCAAAGCTGAGGACTGATGTAACAAACAGGGAATTTCATGGGTAGATGTATATCAAAGAAAGAAATTGCATATCCTTTAGATTGCTGCTGTTAACACCACCGTTTTGCACGTCAGTGTTTGTCTGCTGTTTTCTCCAGCAGAAATGCATCATTTTCAATATCTTTCAGGGAGTACAGCACTGAGAGCTCCACACCATAAGCAAAATAAAGTTAGTAAACTAGTAAGAACGTAACATCCCTTGGATAAAAATCCTAACAATGCACCCAAGGAGTGTCTCACCCAAGGAGTTTTCATTCTTTTAGAAAAACTTCGTTTAGAAGATGCGGCAGCATTTGCACAGAAATGGTACACTGTTTTCTTGCTATTGTGATAAATTTAACTTAGGGAGCAAAGCGTCACAAAGCCTTCTGAGAACCATTGCAAACTGCAATGCAAGAACATGTGTAAGGACTACTGTGCTTCTACTGAGCAAGATCACAGCAAAAATCCTCGTACAGCTGTGTAGCAAGTCTGACGGGCCAAAGGTGTGCTGCAAGAGAACATACTCGAAAGTGACAAAACTCGCTCAGAGAAGAACAGGGAGAGGTATCACATTATGAAAACAGCGTATCTGAGTTGGCACTGCACAGCTGGTCTGGAGCTCAAACGGCCATGGTGGGCATCCCTGCCTTGGTCTCCGTGGTTTGGGGGAAACTTCTGCCTGAACAGCTCAGGGTATTTGAATGGACTGATATTTTTCCAAATGTCATGTTCTTTAAATGCTGTTTGAAGTTGAAGGTTTACTCAGTTCCCCTTAGAATATCACTGCAAATATCACCAAGATGTTTATATGTGTCCAGCTGCTTTATGACCTCCTCTTTCTACTCTCCCAACACAGTGCAAGGGAAGAGGAGAAATTATTTAGCAGGAAGAAGTCTTAAACCAGTTTCATGATGAATGCTCACCTCTGCAAGTGAAGGCATAATATCCTCATGGAAGGACCAATCCTTCATTCTCGATGACTGTCATGTTGTATGTATTGCTGCCTGGAGGGCTAACAATTACCCATGATCCCCTACAAACCAAGCAAAAAAAATAAAATCAGAAACACAGTTGTGAATATATTCTTCACCACAAACTCCAAAATACATTTGTTCCTTGAAGGCCATTCTAGTGAAAACCTCTACAAGGCACTGGATAAGAACCCAGAAATCATCACAAGTCAGGGAGTATTTCAGTTGTATCTCCATCATTCTTCAGGTTACGACCTGTTTCATTTCCAGATCTCTGATAATTAAGTTGTTCTCAATCCAGTCTCTTGCCTCAGCTAGTTCTGGGCTCTCTGGTTATCTCATTGAAAGGATTAAGTAGTATTTTGGCCAGTGGATTTTGCTCATATCCTCTCTTCCACTTAGCCTTGTCTTTTCCTGAAAGCCCTTTAGCTGTAAAACCAGATACCCACTCCCACATCAACACTCCTTTGTCTAGAAAATGTTTGTCCTTTTTTGGTGCACCATTGTGCCCTGCATAACTAATCCTATGAGTAAAGGGATGTGCAGTGAACTATATACTAAAGAGATTCCTAAAAAGAGGAACTACGGGGAGGAGCAAAATGCATGCTAGCACTTTAGCTTTTCTTCCTGCCTCTGCCAGATGCCATCTGTTATCTTTAGAAGATTTGGGACTACCGTTTTCCTGTGAGCTGCATAGAGGTGATTACGGGAGAGAGGGCCGTGCTGTTGAGCTGTGAGCCGGTGCTGCCTGGTGCAGAAGTACGCAGCAGCCTTTAACGGAACACTCCGCACGTAAATTAGGAACAATAGCACAGCATCTGGTGTATGTAATGGGAGAATAAAACAGCTGTGCCAGATGAAATATTGAGTATGTCAAATTATTACAGCAAACTTTATAAATACTACTGTTAGTCTGGCTGCAATCATTTTTTAATAGCATGAGAAGACAGAGAGAGGCATTTTGCACATCAAATGTTATGAAAAAGAATGATAATGTTGAGAGCATGAGGACCTGCACCCAATTAGAGCGGACAGAAACTGGCTGCAAACAAGGAAACTGGAACAGCAATTCCAGAATAAGAAGGACAGTTCTCATCTCAAGATCTGCCATGGTAGCAAGAGTCCACAAAGCATTAGAGAGATAAATTTTGCAATTTTTTGCAAAATGAAAGTTACATTTCATTAGCTTTTTATGGTATTTTGAGCCCAATCAATAAACTTTACTACCTGCATCCTCTGCTGGCTCATTGAAGTTAACTGGGCTATCAGCTTTCCGTCTTGATACACTATGGATGGGCAATCCCACTTTATTTAATGACTGAAATGGACACCCTTGGTGATACCGGACTCCTCAATGAGATATGTAATTGTTCCCAGCTTATACAGCTTTTATTGAATTATTATTGAAAACATAATTTCATGCTTGGTTAAGTGGTAAATTTAATGCATTTGCTAGCAAGATAGGGTAACAAATATGGCTTTACCAGTATTGCTTCTGAGAAAGGAGGGGAAGTTCTGTATAGCTAGCCAACAGGTGTAAATAGCTAAGGGCTTGTTGGTGAGTTTTTCAACATTTACTGCTGATGGATTTAAAAGCACAGGAAAAAACTTTTCCATCTAAAGTAGGTCAGTTGTGACTGAAGGTTGTCATGTAGTTGTGATATATAAGTTGGGTCTTGTGGGTACATTATAATGCTGGTAGTTTTGGTAAAATGAAATTGCCAGTGGTCCTGCTTTTTGGTGGCTTCAGGACAGAGGTGAGTCACTGCACAGGCAAAGAACTTGTAGCTGCTTTATGGGTTTTCTTTAACCACAATGAAAAATTTAGCATCTTCCTTCAGGTAGATGTGTGTGTCTGTACAATACTTTCACAAATGTGTGCAAAAGACAGAGGAAAAAGGTAAGAACTATCCTTTGTTAAACTGAAGTCCTGGACTATGTGCAAGGTACACCCTCCTTTCCTTTTCCTTTTGAACCCAAAATCCGTGAGAATGACTTAGCTAGAGGAAGCCATGGATAGCCACTTTATGCAGGACCAACAATAGTGCCACTTGGAGCAGGAGCTTGGAGTAGGAGCCTCCAGGAAGCTCCGTCAACCAGTGTTGCTTTGAGTCTGTGTCTGTTGACTAAATTCTGGCTGCTTTAACACTAACTCCTCTCCAGAAGCATTAACTAATTCCTCTGCTTTAACAGAGGTATAGTTGAGGAATCAGTGGATATGTTAAGTCGCATAAATATTGCTAGGGAGTAAAAAAAACCCTGATTTTGCAAAATAGACACATTTGAAATAGAAAATAGCTTAATGCATAAAAAAGACTGTAACATAGTGAAACTGTAGCTTTTAGCTATTGAGTCTATGTTTCTATAGTACAAGTCATTGAGTGTGGGCTTGAGAAGCCACTGGAAGTTAAAAAATTATTACTGAGTTGAATACAGTAATTTAATGAATTAGGGGGGGAGGGAGGAATGAGAGATACACAAAACGTAACAAAAGCCCGGTTAAAAAATAAGATAGAATTTTCCTGGCATAGAAAAGTCACAGAACGGCCAAAGTTCTAAATAAAAGGAAAATAGATTTTTAAAAACCACAGAGGGAAGTAGTAAATTCATAATTTATACTGACTAAGAATTGGCAAACTTCTTGTCAATAGCTGTAAAATATCTTCCACGTGGAAACGTTTCAGAACATTAAAGACAAGGAAAGGTATTTGGCCTAATGTTCTTGCTTCCAATACGTAATTTTTGTGAGGTTTATTTTCCCATTTTTTAATACACTGTTTTTTCTATCTTTTCTGTAAAAAATGTTCACACAAAAGTCAGGAATTCTAGTGAGGCAAGACTTTTTCTGAAATAGAGAGGTGTGTCACTGCCATTGCTCTCTTTGATGTTGTGCTGGCCACCATTTTGTATCTTGGTTATCCAACTCAGTAGCAACACAGTTGCTGCATGTCTTGATGTTATTATGGTCTAAACCAAAGTAAAAATACCTGCAAAAAAACCTTTAAAGAAATTTGAACTGAATTCAGTCGTCTTTCTATCTCTGCCTGTTGCAGGAGCAAAAGCAACACTTACATTAAAAAGCCTTTGATTAATTGTTCCTGGTCTCGATATTCTTTTAGAAAAGGTTCTTGACACATGCATTTCTCGATGTTCTGCTTTTCTCATTACTTTTGCAGCTCTTTTAAAGCACCTTAGTTGAAGTCTTCAGAAGCAAATGCCCTTTATTTGTCTTCCTGGCTTTGTCTATCATGATCACCCATAAGTTTCTTTGAAAGCAAACATCTTTTTTTGATAGTTGCACATGAGATTGCCAGTGTGGCTCTCCACAAACAAGGGTGTATTTTAAAGGATAAGCAGAGTGCCTGTGAAATCATTGCACTGCATTACTGTAGCTTATCTTTTTACTTTCATGGTCCTCATATGGATTTATTTCATCTGTGCTTGCACACAGCTTTGATAGTGCCTTGTACCCTTGCATCATTTGGCCTGCTTAGGCTCACCATAAAGCCTTATACTTAAAGGATAATGTTCATGATGGGGGAAGTATACAAGGCAATAAACAGCTTTCGCAGGTGATTAAACACACTGCAGCAAAGCTGAGGCATTTGAAAACCCCAAAAGCTGTTTATTGTAAGCATGGCAACACATCACAAAGAGAAGCTGTGCTCAACAAGCCACAACATTAAATAAAAGCTTTTCTTTGCCTTGTCTTGCAAGGACTGGGAAGTTTTGTAGTGCTGTCTTCATTTCACCAAATAGATCTTTTTCTTCTCATTTTTAATAGCGTGGGTAGCTTTCATTGTGTCACATGCAGTATAACAGGAGATAGTTCCAGTGTAATTGCTTGGGAAAAAAGCAGCAAAATGTCTTTCTTCAAATTGCTATAGAGGTTCTTGATGATAGTCCTTTCCTCCTCTCCCCACCCCACCAGAGGCCCCCTTTATTCCAACTCCTTTTTTTATTTTGCTCTTGCTACTACTTCCTCCGTCTGTGTTTCATGATTTGGGTTTTTTTGGTTGTCTTTTTTCCTTTTCAGTGGTACCTTCACCGCTACTTTGCCCAGCACTTCAAGGTTGTACTAACAAGAATGCTTGAGGCTGAAACATTTAGCCTGAAACATTTAGCCACTTTAAGGAGGAGGTTAGAAGCAGAAATATTATGAGTCACAACATTTTTAATGCTAGGGAATCTGTGTTAGACAAATAGTACTGCCTTTGTAATGATGAGTTATCTAAAACTGAATAGCCTTTTTTTTTAGCAATTATAATTTACTAAACCATATGATCATCAAGAGTATTTTCTTTAAAATGTGATGAGTCTTTTTTTTATTCCAACAGAGGGCCATTTGGTAGACTTCTGCAGATTTCTGTGGGGCTCCCTGTCAAATGCAATGAATAAAACTGCACTCGCAATTTTTCATCGGCAACTCACTGGCACATGTACTAGTAGTTAGATATCTCCCTGGCTATTTGTGCAAGCTAGACACTGAAGAGATACTGTAGTTAACTGTTGGCACAAACTGCACGACAGAAAAATAAGTCTTAGGTCAATAACTCTCACGAAAGACTGTAATTTTCTATGAATATGAATGGAAGGAAACTTACAGTCTAAGGAAATCATATTAAATATTTTGCAGTGGTTTACAAAGACAATATTTTGCTCTTTATTGCTGAGAATTATAGCATAGTCTTTCTCATTTATAAATTAGATCTTGAGGCAGTGTCTCCTATGAAAGGAAAATACGAAAGGAATCTAAGAAGTTTAGTAACGAGCTTAGATTGAAGCCATATGCCGTAAAACAGAATTCATCAGATAAAGTGATAGTCAGGAAAGTCTGGTTAGCAATTCCAAGTAGCAATTGACTGAGTTTTTTTTGCTTTCATCTTGTCCTTTAATCATTTCTACAAGAGTAATGTGTTTTAGGGTAACTAAGATTTACTCATTTATGCATACAAAACCATTCCAATAGTATTGTAAAAAAACCCTTGTGTACATTACATTCTTGTCTCAGATAAGTATAAATCCAGTATAATTCTGGATTTGCACCACTATTACTGAAACACAAATCTATCCTTGAATATCTTTATCCATTGTGCCCTGATAAATTTATCTAGGCCAAATCCTGAATTATTGCTAAACAGGGAGAGGTGGCATTCTTTAGCCTCCCCGAGAGCCAGCAAGAGCCTTCACACCATGACAGCCCCTTGGGAAATTTGCAAGAACAGCATGCAGATGGGTACGCTGTTCTGTGATCACTCCTTGAGAGACTGGGAGCAGACACTGGTATCATAAGGAAAGACACACATTGCAAAAATATCTTTCATCTCCAGTCACTGGAATACGTTCAGAGGTCACTGCTCATCCGCAGACTGTGCTGTACCATTCTGGGAAAACACACGCGTGGTGTGTCTGCGCAGGGCAGGAAAGATGAAGCACAGAAAGAGATGTCAGTCCCTAACTGTTAAAAAATATAACTGACAGTATTTGTGCGGATTTCCTAGGAAGACAGGTGACATTTGAAGGTGTCCTGAGGATTTCAACTGTTGCACTTGGAACAGGAATTAAGGCTAATGATGGTAAACATACTGACTTTCCTTTAGAAATCTCGTTTCCCTCTAAAAGGAACATGAGTTGTTTGTTCCCGTTTCAGGTTAGGAAAGAAGCTCTCACAGACTGATTTGGATTGTTTCTCATAAAGGTTAATCCTCAAACTCTGTTCTCTGTTTACTGTTGTCCTGTCAATCTCCATAATGAATATGAAGTAAACATCCTCAGGCAGCTTTTTATGTTTATTGTATACTCTTGAATATGCTCACAATAATATGGAGAACTGGTTTGAAGGAAGTGGAATAGGATGCTTATATTTGGTAATTTGTAAATCAGTTTGAGTTAACAAGAAAGGTTTTGCAGATGGGTTTTCTCTTTTTTGCCAAAGATGAAACATTTTTCATGCATGAATTTGACTAGTGGATTACATATAACTAAAAGAATGGTTTCCTGATGAGTAGTCAGAAAAGCCACATGCTTTTAGTGGGAGTTTTTCAGTTGAAATAGATTTGGTAGGGTTTTTTGCCCCCCCTATTGCACTTTCCATCAAAATGTTTGTTGCTCATTTTAATTAAAAACACGAATTCTATTATTTTCTGCGCTACAGGGCTAAATATCGCAGTAAAGAATGTTTCAAGACAAATAAAGCTATTCCATTAAAACTTTTTTCTAAAACATAAACCCATTTCCATTACAGAATTTTCAGAGGAAACTTTCTAAGAGTTCTGGGACCATATTTTTAACATAGTTACATACCTAATGAAGATTTGCAAATGTTCTGAACCCCATTTTCATCAACAGAACTTAGTGCCAGAATGGGTCTATGTCTTTCAAAATCACTTCAAGTGTTTATCTGCATCTTAAGGACTGAATTAGTTTTAAAACTCTGACCTCTAGACTTCTGTGAAGTAAATGATCACTTAAGGCAGTGTTGTCCTCTGCTAAATTAAATAGACTTCTAATATTGTATCTTCATCTGAATATATTTTCACTTCAGCCACAGTTAATATGAAATATACTGCATTTTGTATTTGCTGCATGAAAGGAAGATTGATTTATTTCAGGTAGTTTATAGACTATTTTATTATTCACATCAAGATCTCATCTGTTCCCTCTGCATTCATATTTTATAGCACTTTAACTGATTGATTTGATTTGACCGAACACTTTGATGGCACCTTTGCCGTGGAGGCTGCACATATATAACACAAATCATTTACCTGATTCATTTCAAAACTATTTACCTTACCCTTGGGTTATTTCGTGAACTTCTGGCCTTTTGCTTCTGACCAGATTAACCAGGCAAATGCAGGTAAAACACAAGTCCCTAGTCCTCTGGAGTAAATACCTTATTCACTGACTTACATCGTCAGATTTACACCGCTGTGCAGTACGGTTGTATTCATACCAGCACAGCAAAGACTTCAGAGTTCAGGCCTGAATTTGTCCCATTTACAAAGCACTTCTTGGTGCTTGTTTTTCTCTGTCTGAACTGCTAGGAGGAAATTGGGTCTGGCATAAATGGTTTCATCATGTCTGAATTTGCCCATTTTGGGACACGGAAAGGCAAGGTCAGTTTTTATTCCCAAAAGCTCGCTGGTTTATCTGCAATATCTGAGGTAACTGTGATGGTGAGGCAGAAGCAGAGCCTGAATCTCTGCTCCCACAAACAGACGTTCTGAATTACCCTTGCTCAGGATGAAACAATTTAGAACTCTACTGTACTTCATGCACTGACCATTAATAAACCACTCAAAAATGAAGCCTAGACATAAATTCTTCCAAAAAAGTGTGTTTAAATTCTTTTTAGGAAAAAAAAAAAAGTAAGTCTGGGTGTATTTTATTATTTCTTTCCCTTCATCTGTTTTGGTTTTTTTTCTCCATGCCCCTGCATCTCACAAATGAAGAGAGTTTTGGCTTACCAGGGTGTTAGAAGAGGATTTTGTTCCTTCTGGCAATAACCTTCCTATTGCTTTTCACAGTTGTGAATGTTGCTTTTATTGGAATTATGACTTGTTCAGAACTTTGTCAAACTAAATTTACACAAGAATGATCTGACATTCGTGATTGCTCTCACACATACGCTTTGTGTGTGTGCTATTTCCAATACAAATGCAAACCTCTGTCTGAACTATATTAAACAGGAATGCAGTTGGCCACAGTACTGCAATCCCTGAAGTGGAACTTGCTTTGTGGGGAATTTGTGGCGAAACACACATCAGAAAGGAAAATTCATAAGATTTCATTGTAAATACGAACACCTGTCCTGCATACCTGTGTAAAATCCTTCGCGTCAGTGAACGGATTAATCGCACTGCAATGCTGGTGTGTTACAACAATAAGTACCAGAGGAATTCTTGAGTAGAAATTACTGCTATTCTCAAAGGTATCATAAGCTCATAAAGAAATCATGAGCCACCTTAATTTTAAAATAAAACTCGTCTCTCTGTGTTGTTACGACTCTCAGACTGTTAGTTCACACACCGAGTTCCAGGTTGAATTGGTGTCGAGCAGGAGCACTACTCCAAAATGTTACTGTATTACGCTCCTTCCACATCAGGCCTCTGTTTTTTTCTCAAAAATCTCAGCGCTGGGGTACATTCTTCAGCCAAAATCTTTACATCACAAGGATGAAAAACTGATGGCGACTGTATGTTTTCTAAGTGTTGTCTGTTTTTACAAATCTTATGTTTAATATCTGGCTTCACTTTAGTTTACAAACATGCTAAAACTATTTTTAATCTCAGAGGAGGGTAAAGTTTCCGAATAACAGGTTATAAGTTCTTAACCTTTTTGTCCTAGATGTGCTGAAAGTGGATGACTTATTTCTCTTTAACTGAAATGCTTTCAGCATCTTGCTTTTGCAAACAACAAAGGCCGTTCCAAAATGATTGTGCTTGGGCTGTGACCGAAGCTGTGCGGCTGTTATATTTACAGTACAGTAGATGTCAAATAACAGTCAAAGTAATTTGGGCATCGCGGGAAATAATAGGAGTGATTCTAGTGCTTTCTGTGGAAACCTTCAAATTCCCATTTCATTAAAAATTCCACTCTGCAGCTGGTAGCAGAGATTACTAGGTTTCACCATCTGTGCAGATTAATGTTTCCTAAAGGAGAATGAATGCAACAGATGAGATGGCTGGCTTTTCAGATAAAACAAAACCCCAAAGTAGAATCTCTTCCCTGACTCTTGCATCTTACACCTGTTTCCTTTTAATCACTTGACTGAATTGTTTAGGGCAAACAATTCCAGCTTTCCTTAAAGCTGATTAATTTTAAGATTGCAGATCACCAAGACGTTTGTGGGCTTGTAACTATGTAGAATTAGTGGTGGGAAGAGTTAGATTTTATTACATATCAGTTGAACACCTTCTTTAGATGTTACTCTGCTCATACCCAAGCAAAATGTCTTCAGCCAAGCAGGCACAGTGATTTAAAGGCATCACAGTATGTGCCACAGGCTGGATTAGCCAACATGGGGAAGCTCAGTTGCTTCAAACCCACGCCCCTGTTGTTTTCAGTCTCATCTCTTTCTTTTCCACTGGCCGTAACTAATCTTTCCAGGGGAGCAAGTATGTGATTCATTTAAATTACGTTTTTAATCAATCCAATGTCACTACATATCTTAAAATGTTGTAATTTTCAAATTACGTTAGCTTCACCGCACACCAAACACCGAAATAAATTCTTGGCAGTGATCACTGTATTAGGATGAATCAGTAAAATTAATAGAGTTTCTAGGTTTGCCAGGAAATGGGATCATTAATTTGATTATTTCTTGAGGGCAAAAAAGGAAAGCACGATAGGCACTTATGGTGGCCTTGAAACATCCACCGTGCTTACCAAGCCAGGTATCTGTCCCTGCCTGGGTTTCCTGGTAGACAGGCATGTCTCCCCTGAAACAGAAGATGTTTTGCTTGGTTCTGAAGCGTGCTGGCCAAGAGACAGACACTGGTGCCTGAGACAAGGCAAGTCATAGCACGGAGGGTTGGCAGCCCCCCGTAGAGGCGGCACGCAGCGGAGTGGGAGGGGGCCAGCTGCCTTGTAGGGAGGCAGGTATTGCCCAAGCCTCTCGTGGTGGCTGCAGAGTTCCATGTTTGCTCTTAAAAAAGATGCTCACCCATGCGTGAGGAACAGTAGCAGCATAAGATATTGCCATCCACATGGATTAAACGTTAAAAAACCCAACACCCCAGAAACCAATTGCTAATACAAACATGAAAGTGGGTAATTAAACTCACTGGCAACACTGGTCCTTGCTCTCCCTTGCATTTTCCTTTTATTGAAACCCAGCTGTTCTTTGGCTGTTGCCAGGGGTAACCAGCAGTGACATTCAAGGTCATCGATGAAAAGCAAGCCTTTTTCCCAGGAATATTTCCCACTTTCTCAGAAACTTGCATCTTAGAATAAATTCCTTTAAAACAACATGTGTTGGTCAGTATAGCGCTTGGAGGGGTTTTTTGTTTGATTTCCATTCACTGCACTTCTTTGCTCAGACTGTTACTGCTCTTCTGTGTTAACTGTAACGAGCAAGATCCCCAGTAGCTCGTTGCTCAAGTAGTGCCTCTCAGAAGTGTGTGACAGTGTCACCAAAGCTGCTTTGTCCTCCTTGAAGACAGGTTGGTGGCACCATAGGAGTGTACTCGCAAAGCCTCCCAGAGCCCCCGTACCGTCAGAGGTGGTGTGGTACCAGTGTCCCTTGTCCCACTTTGAGCAGCAGTGAGCCTATTCGTTCTCCTATTTTGCGTATGTTACAATTTTCTTTTTCCCCAGTCTGTATCACTGATGGTTCATTTTTATATAGTTTTCTGCCAAGCAAATAGTTTATAGACTTCATTAAAGCACTTTCAGAGGAATAAAGTAAGAGTTTCATGGGAATATAGGGAAAAAATCCATTCTTTTAAATAGGAATTTTGTGGCGCTTCATCATGCAGTTCTACTTTATATGATTTTGAAGTGGTTAGGAATATGCTGTATGGTTTAAATGGGTTTTAATCTGTTTTATATTTAACCTGTGTTTGTCCATTGCTCATTTTACACTTTTTATGTAAATAAGCTGTCTGATTGTGAACTAGAGAAAAAAGAATGTTTTCAAATATATTTGATATTGACTGTGAGTTCCCCATGCATTTTTATTATTTTATCAGCTTTCCAGTATTTTTCTCTAAAAAGATGCTGCTTAAGAGATGAATATCTGGGAACGTAGGAACCAAATTATGGCTTTACTTAGGTGAGCATAACTCCTTTCAATGCAAGTAGGAGTTTCGCTTGTTTGTGTGGTGTGTAATTTGGAAAAGCGCGTTTCACGTCTAGTTTGACCCAGATTTTCCTATACCATGTCTGGAAAACAGATGGGAAAAGCACAGCAGACATCAGAGTCTATTTGGTAGCTACCCTGACCTGAGAGGAGAAATTTCAAAGTGTTTTGCAGCCAGCGACTTGAAGGTGAAAAGAGACCTTCCCTTACCTCGGAGGGAATTCTCTCTCCCAGACTCAGTACAGCTTTTTCAGAGCTGTTTAGTTGGCATCTAAGAGCACTGGAAGTGGTTTAGGCTGAATTATGGGAAGTGCAAATGACAGTATTTACCTATTTTACAAGCAGATTATAATGATTAAGTATTAATTGCTTGCAGTGGAGGTGGACAGATTTTAAAACTCACCAGAGGGCTTTACAGCTTTGCCGTGAAGCGTCTCGACGGATCAATGTCAGACCCCATCTTAGCAGAACAATTGTCACCGTCAAAACGTTGCCAAGTGCTGGTGTGACGGCTGACATCAGAGGCAGCACGCCTGGGTCGGAGCTGGGGACTTGAACGAAGAGAGACGTAGCTGTAGGGTTATCCGCACGGAAATGTCTCTGCACCGGGGTCTGTCAGCAGAGGGAGGAAACCTGCACCACAGACGGAGCGGGAGGTAAGAAGGGGCTTATCACACCACCCAGCGTCCCACTGCAAGAGTTTAAGGTGGACGGGATTGTCGTGCTTTATAGAAAACACCGACATTGTTTTATTTTTCGTACATGCATATTCCTACCTTTCGCCAAGTGCTAGGCACTGGAAGGTGCCTGTGGAGCACCAGCCTGGGTTTGAGAGAACACAGAGAAACTTTTGTGGAGCCCGGAGCAGCTTTGTGGGTTGTTACAGAAATTCGGAGTGTGTAGCCTAATTGGAGACGTGTTTGTGCTTCACTGCGAGAGTCAAAGCTGCTCTTCTCCTTTGCTTTCTCTTCCCTCCTTTCTTCACTTCGCAGCCTCAACACCTGCAGTGGATTCTGAGTTCATTCGCGTCCTGCACAAGGTACACGGCACAAACTATTTCTTGCATTCCTGTGTTAGAACTGACTGTTGGAAGTTTTGCAAGGAAATCTTGTCACTCCTTGTTCTATCAGGACAGAGACTTGCTACTTTCAAATATGGTTATTAGATGTTACCAGTAAGGTGGCTTTTCTCCGGTGGGCCTCTTCTTCCACTCCCACCCGGATGAGATGGACGTTTACACCTGTCAAAACGCGCTTGTTTCATGCTGTGAAAAATAATTAGTTGGACAATGGAGAGTAGGCTTGTAGCTTTGACTTTGTATGTGTGATAAATCATCACACAATCCTTTCTTCCTGCATGACTGTTTGTGGGATTGGGCCCTGTATTTGGAAAACGACTGATCCATGCTCTTTTTTAAACACCTCTGATTTCGGAACGATGAAGGTTGCTGAAGTGTAAGCACTTCTGAAAATGGTGATTTGTTTATGTGCCTATGACATAAAAGGAACTAGCAGCTTCTGATGTCAGGGCAGCAATTCCTGTGTGCTTCTGAAATTTCTGGAAATATTTGCATATTCTGTTTCAGTTTGCTTATGGTTCACACACACACACTTGGCATCACTGGTAGTATGTGTTAGAAGAACTGCGTCCCTGGGTAGATTTTGAAAGGGTGGGTCCAACATTAATATAAACTCAATTAGCTGCAGCATATTTTGATTTGCAGAGAATGAATGGCAGTATAAAAGGCCCAAACCACCTTTTTCTTCCTTATACAGGTGATTGCATTTATTCCAATGAATTTTTCAAATGAGTAATGAAATATCAGGACACGATGCAGAAACATCTTGTAGTTAGCTATGAATACAATTCGATCAAATGCTTTTTGCTCAGTATTACAGACTTTCAGTAGACCTGAAATTTTCCTGCAATATGTCCACAGATAATTTGACACAAATCAAGCATCTTTGCTGACTTGTGAAACAAGATGTTTCCACGTGTCATGCCTGTTGTGCCACTACCCTCTTTTTAACAGGATTAAGGAATCAATAGTTGTGCTGTCAAGGGAGTGTAAATATTTAAAAAGATACTGTGGGATATTTCTGGCCAATACTTCATTCAGAAATGAAAAGTATGCTGACCGTACTTCAGGTTCATAATGAATTGGAACTGGTTTACATCTCTAAAATTCAGGGAAGAGCTGTTTAAAATACAAGCTATACATGGCTAATTAGAAAAAAAAATAAAACCGGAAATGTGAGGGATATATAGCTGCAGTTTTACTCTGACACGAATAGTTTACATTGTTCATTGAATTAATACAGTGCTAAAAAATTCCCAGAGCAGTTACATTTAGACATGCTTGGGCTAAACATGTCATATTTCTGAGCTGACAGTCTTCAGCTTTGTTGAACATTCACAAACCAAACCTATTTTCTCACAGCTGTCTTGGCTGCCAGAGATCTGTTTTTTTAGAGTATTCCCATAAAACCTGTTCCATTTCTCTGTTCATCCTACCACCGACTAGATTGTTTTATGCTCAGCTTCTTTTTGATAGACAATTGACTGATGAGCTAATCAGAGAGTTACAGACGTGCCTTGTTGGAACTACAGGCGTTTCTAGAACAGCATATTTGGTCTTGTTTATACTTTTCCCTGATATTCCAGTTTAAAATTGGTGATACTGATGCACATTCCCATATACCCACTTTATCCCATTTAAAAATAGCCATGCTGTTCCTGTGATCTCATAACACGACAGATTTGGAGTTTTCTGTATTAAACACGGTGAAAGCTATGTCAGTAACGAATATATGGTTCGAGAATAGACATGTTCCAGACCAAAGAAAGTGGAACAATAAAATAAAGAGGAGAATGTCAAGAGGTGTTTCTATTTCATATGAGAAGGTTATAAAGAATCATAGAATCATAGAATCATAGAATCATAGAATCACAGAATAGTTTGGGTTGGAAGGGACCTCAAAGATCATCTAGTTCCAACCGCCCTGCCATGGGCAGGGACACCCTCCACTACACCAGGTTGCCCAAAGCCTCATCCAGCCTGGCCTTGAACACTTCCAGGGATGGGGCATCTACAACTTCTCTAGGCAACCTGTTCCAGTGCCTCGCCACCCTCAGAGGGAAGAATTTCTTCCTTGTATCTAATCTAAATCTCCCCTCTTTCAGTTTAAAGCCATTTCCCCTTGTCCTATCACTACATGCCCTTGTAAAAAGCCCCTCTCCAGCTTTCCTGTAGGCCCCCTTTAAGTACTAGAAGGCTACAATAAGATCACCCGGAGCCTTCTCTTCTCCAGGCTGAACAGCCCCAACTCTCTCAGCCTGTCTTCATAGGAGAGGTGCTCCAGCCCTCAGAGCACCTAAAGAACTATAGAATAGTGCAGGGAAGTGCAAACAAATAGGAAAGAATGGGTTTTCAGATAACTACAGAGAAAGCTGTTTCAAGTGGCCACACACACTGACAGAAGAACGAGTGCCTAATGGAACTGGTCTGCTGGTTCTGTGGAGAACTGTACTTTGTGCTTTTGCGACTGTCTCTCAAGGCAGAAGATGACTAGCAGAGTAGTCTTCTCTACAACTTTTATATAGGTGTCCTGCTCCACCTGTGCTTGTGTGCAGCCTTTGCAGAAAGTTGTCATTATGCAATCCAAAGTCACTTCAGCACCTAAAAGTGTGGGCTCTCTGCCAGGTGCAGTGAAACACGCTTTAAACATTCACTGCGGGGGCTGTTTCTGCTGTCTTCATCTTGGAGCAAGGTTAAATACACAATATAAGCAAAAGACAAACTATTCTCTAATCAGCAATTTAGTTTTTTACAATTCTGGCCTTGAAAGTAGAAAAATATAAAGGAGGTTTTATGAAAAATAAAGGGGAAATTACAGAAAAGCAGCAGTAGACAGATAGATTTGGGAAAAGGGGACTGTTATCCACCCTTTGCCTGTCATTCAGGCTTCATTGGGGCTGCGTCTTTGTTTGCTGTGTGGAGAAACTTCAGGAGAAGCTCAAGGGAAAACCCTTTTTTTCCTTCCTTTCATCCATTTTCAGTGAACCTTACAAACCCAGCACCAAGAGTTTACAAGAAGCTTACCCTTATCTCCATTCCTTTTGAGAACTGGAAGACGACTGCTGATGTGTAATCATGTTCAGCCACCTAAGGGGAATATAACTTCCTACTGCCAGAACAGACCACCACAGGTACTGGCAAATAAGTCAGTGAGTAAAACCCACTTGTAAACCTTACATCCAGGTCTCAGTCCCTGTGTCCCCACAGGAAATTGCCAGGTCTCACATCTGAAAATGTGACACAATAGAAACGAGCCTGGTGCTAACAGCACATTTCCCACCTGAATAGATGGACATTCGAGATACATTTCTTACTACCACTCTCTTCTCAAGTACTTCTTCAGATATCTGACCAAAGCAGCTGAGCCCATCGTAATTAACTATAAAAACTGTCCTGATGTTCACCAGCCCTATACAAAAATCAAGAGAAGGAAAACCATGACTTTACACGCTACACAGCTGCCACAGGTGGCAGGGCAAAAAAAAAGCAAACTCAGATAGAAAGGGGAGAAGTCAAGATTGCTGGGAACTTTTCAGAGTTGAGTTGGAAAAAAATGTCACCACTGCTATGTAAGTTTGGCATCATCAAACTTCCCAGCTAGTTCTGGAAAATGTTGGAATGATGAAACAGCAGCTGCCTTGGTCTGGAGGGGTACTGAAGAGCTGAAGCCATGGGTGTATCATCCTTGCTTTTGCTATGCTTATGGCAAATAGGCATCAGCTGAATACTATTATTTTTGTTCATTTTAAAAACAAGTTTTTCCTCTACGAAGAGAAGAATTAACTGGAATTCTGTACATAAAGATGTCAACAATCTGATTCATCCAGTGGCCTCCTATGCAAATAATTTTTTCTCAACGCAGCGGGATGTATGTTGCCTGTATGAACCCTTGTGCCCTTGTAGCCCTTCCGGTTTCGTCTAAACGTGTATCATATCTTTGTGATATGTTCTTCAAATATCCAAGCAGGTGTTTACAAAGGAAGCCTGCATTTCTAATAACTGGTTTGAAAAGCTACATGTACTTAGCCATGTGTTTTGCCCATAGCATCATTTAGATGTATTTTCTTTGTCACTACTTCCTCAGAAAGCTAGTCTGTTCTTACCAAACTTATTTTTCAGTATATATGTGTATTGAGATGCTCTTCTGTGCATTTGTGTAGGTATAGCTTCTGTATATATTCACAGAGTATCATAAATAAAAGGCCATTAAAAAAGAATGGAGCTTAAATCATGATCTCAGTTTTCGCAGTGCTGTAGAGTCACACGAGTCTCATTAGCACTATTGCTGATGTCAGAGTCTGGGCTGATGTGTTCAAGAAGGACAGGGGAGCAGAGCTGAGTACCAAAAGCACTAGAGGGTCAAATCATATATACATCAGTGTGTCTAGTACAGACATTAAGATTACTCCCAATTTGTACTACTAGAAGTAAAAGTAAAATTTTTGATTCTGTGGCCTTTGTCCGTTGTTCTTTGTGCTCATCTGTACACTGCTGGCATTCCTTAGAGTCGTCTCAAGCATCAGTTTGAGAAACACATTTCCAGAGTGAGCTGAGATGGCAGGCAGCTACAGGAAGGATTTCAACAGTCGTTGAAAAGAAAGGATAATGGAAGCAGTCTCTTTGGGAAATAGCTTTACATATTTGATAGCACCTGGCTCAATAGTAGTAATGCCCAATCTATGTTAGCCGTCCCTAGACACAACAGAAACACGAATAGTGAGCAGCTGCTTTGTGGAGACCATGAATGCATCATCAAAAATTTAAAAAAGGTTCAAGGATTGTATAATGGAGATTAGCAGAAGTACAGCAATATTGGGGCAGTTTTTGCAAATACTCGTGCAGTCAGGCTCCTTAGATATGCTTCCTCTTGTCCTAATTTTGTTCCCATGCCTTCTCAGAAGACAAAGCAAAAGAACACCTAGAAGTTTCAGCTTGATATTCTGGGAGGATTCTCACCTGGAAACAACCCAAACATATCCTAGGAAGGCTGAATAAAATCTGCAGTTCACATTGCCTCTTTTGGAGTCATGGCTAAAAGAGGGAAATACATGAGAAAAAGCCATCTAAATCTGTTTTCACATAATTTTTCCCAATTCCCTCTCACAAGTAATGAACATAAGGCCTGTCCTTCAGTCTCTTTTGAAGCTGAAACTTTATGAATGATTGTTTTTTTTGACAGGAGGAACTTTCGAGATACTGTTTTTGAGATACTTTTTTGAGATCTTGGATCTGTCTCAGAGATTACTGAACTGGGGTAATCTACCATCTTACGAGGGTTAAAATAGAGTCAAATATTTCTCAGCTCTGCCTCCTCCTTCTGTTTCATCCTGCATCTTTGAAGCAAATGAGTTGAGATAACAAAACGGAAAAACAGCAAGCACTATTACTTCCCAAGATAACGCAGCAGTTTCCAGGTTGCACCTGCTCCACTGAGTTATAAAATACAAGCACCGAAGCAGTAATACTGTTTATTGCCCTGAAGAGCGTTGATGCCTGATGCCAGTGCTTTTCTGGGGGGGAGAATGGGAAAGGGAAGATGTGTCAGTAGGAGTGTGCGCAGGCGGGGAGGGGCGCCCTGCCTGGGGCTCCAGCTGGGCTGGCTGACATCCTCAAACCTGGCAATAAAGTTTTACAGTGGAGAATAACTGCATGTTGAGAAGATTCGGTAGGAGATAAACTGCTGATGAAGCACACAGGTTAGGAGTTTGGAAAATAGAGTGACAATATTTTCTCTGGATGAATCTGTAGATTTTTCTCTTTCAGGCTCCTACCATGAGTTAGAAATTGGCCCTAAACCAAATCATCTGATCCAAACAGGACGAAGTGTAAATGGGTTAAAATCAAACTCTGTCTAGCTTTAATAAGCAAAAAATGTAGCTCATCTTCACTGGCATTTTCCTTTGCTTTTAGTTTAACAAGAACTGGATTTTTATGGGACTTTTTTTAACTTAATTGTCCTGTTTGCTTTTTAGTATGGCAGAGTAAAGAATGCTTCAAACATGCACTGGAACCACATTAAACTTTAATGAATAAAGTGCTAGAGTACCGCAGGTTTAGCGTTAGGCTAAAAAGGTTAGGTCTGAAAAGGGGAGACCAGATTTCCATTTTTATATACTAATACAAACCCTAGCATTAATAAGTAATCCAGGGTTCTATTAAGGAATACTTTGTTGTTCAAGGGAAGGATAAAAATGGGAGGGGTGTGCAAAGGGTCAGTGAGACAAACGTGACACAGCATAGACCTGCCCAGTCACCAGCAAAACCCGCTCTTGTAGGTGTATTCCTGATAATGGAGAACTTCAGAAAAACTTACCAGCTTTGCAAAAGCACCTTTACAGTTCTGTGTTCATTTTGAAGACCTGACTTATATACCTTGCCAGCAGAATGAATAATTACTACCATTCTGCTTTTGTTTGTATTTCCTTATCGTCCAACATTTTCTGCACCATCAAGATGAGACTCAAACATCAGTAATGAACTAAACTGGCTGCCAGGGCACCTTTGTTGTTTCTGTGGGTTACATCCGTTGACACTAGATGGATGGCACATGATAAAGAAAAACACCACGTCAGAAGTCATGAGGGGGGATTTAAAACTTTCTGAGCACCTGAGTTTGACTCAAATTCAGATTCAGGTTTAAGTCAAATTAAGTGTTACTTGTCTGCTCTGGACCATCCCAGTAGCTTCAAGTACTGTTGCTCTGTGGCTTTGTTTCTACAATATCCACCCACAGCTCTGAAAAGGGGAACCAGAGTCCGATTTAGCCCTAGATGTGTGTTATAACAAAAAATTCATGCTACCGCTGAGCAGAGTTATAGAGGCAGGATAGCAGATCTTGTGCCTATCAGTATATCTGTACTCAGAGGAGTAATATATAACAGGTTATCTTGCCTCAGGTAACAATCCCAAGGCATTGAAATGTCTTTTCTTTTCCGATAGGCAACTTGAGTATCTCCTTAGAGATTTTTGCACGTTGTTAATTATAAAAAGGCAGTAAAATTGTGAAAGAAAAGACGAGACTGTGATCCTGGATTACACTGCTGAGCCGTAAGTACCGTATCACTAGAGTTATGGAAAGAAATTAATAGAAAATTGAAGCCAAGTATCAGGAAAACTTTCCAACAGTGAGAGCTACTAGACTATGAAGGAGTCTCCCATGTGAAACAGTAGATGCACTTCTTACTTGAGAGTCTCAAAACTGAGCTGGACAAAGTCTGCTATGAGGAATCATTCTGAAGAAGCCTTGCAAACTGGTCTTTTTTCCTGATGCACCCAATACACTCAGAATATGAAAGTCACTAAGGCCTTGACAGGAAGCCCCTGGTTCCTTTGCTTTCCTTGTCAGTGATGCTCCTTAACTTTGTTATTACGTGAGGTTTAAAATACTCAGTTAAAATATTTAGTTGCTCTCTCACTGTACCAGTCAAGGGTTGCTACAAGAGGAGAAGTCTTCAGAAACATGCTGGTCCATGTCAGTGTCAGTTACACACAACAGAATGCATTTATTTTTCAGTCAGAAATTTCCCTCAACCCTACTTGATTTACTCTTCCTAGTAACATAGGTCTTGTCACATTTGTCTTGAATGTTTTAATCTAAAATATTTAAGTGGGCTCTACACCATTTTTCAGAGCAATTTTTGGTTTTGTTAATGACATTCCAGAAACAGTTTATTGCCAGCTATATGCAGTTCTTTCAAGTCTGTTTTTGGCAGATCCTACATAGCACAGGATGTGACAGTTTCTATCTGGTTTTATTTTTATTGCTGAATACAAATGTAGAGTTTTTCTGTCAATATTAGTGCTGCCCTGCAGCTCTGGTAGTTTTTTATGCTCTGTCTTTTTAATGATTATGTGTAGTTTTTCTTCTAAATGCCTTTTCTACTGTTTATTGGAGTTGTGAAGTATTCACCGACTTCATTAGATGTGACCAATGCATAAGGAGGAAAGGGGATTTGATTATTTAAATTGCATGGAAAAATATGCATAGCGTCAAAACAAAGAAGAGTGTAGGATTGCATTCTCACACTCATACAAATCAGGAATAACTGCATTGAAACTAGTGGACTGATATCACTGCAAACCCAATTTAAACATCAGTAAAACCAGGTCTACCAGTTCTATATACAGGAATACTGTAGTTCTAAAGATCACATTTTGTTGTGAGAACTGTTTACCTTTTACTTACCCTGCTGCCAGCAAAGCTACAAGTAATTAAAACTAGCATAAAATATTTTCCAAATCCTGGTTACTTTTTTTCCCATTTAACAACACTTCTTACAATCAATTTCTCTCATTTTATGTGGATTTTTTTTTGCAGTAGTGATAGTGTTTTACTATTATTGTTTTTACTATTCATTATTGTGAATATGAAAATGCGCAAATTGCCAAGGATCTCAGGAAATGTTTTCATATCAAAATTGGTTTTAAACTTTTCTTATTAAGCTGTATATTTCAAGTTTATTGAAGCAGACTAAGGTTTGGATTGGCTTGGGTCACACAGTATAAATTGAACAATGCAGTTCAAAGTGCTCTGGATTTATCCTAGTGCAACTGAGCGGATCTGATTCTTAAAGTGGGATTCATCTCCTGCAACTGTAACTATCAAGTTTCACTTAGGCTACATCAGTGCAGAGAGATGGGCCTTTCCAGAAGGAATTCATGCTGCTCTAACATGACCATCAAAGACGGGTGAATGAGATACTCTGTAGGCACCCCGCGCTCTCCTCTAAGTATAGTGGTAGACAAGACTATAAGTTTAAAACAAGATAATTAGGTATTAAATAGCAAAAATAAGGCAAGATGACTCTGGACTCTGAATAAACTGGAAAAAAAAAAAAAAAACAAAAACAAACAAACAAGACAAACTGTTTTCTCAGAAAAAAAAAAAATCTTTTAGCCTTCATTTGGCTGATATTTATGTAACTACAGAAGCACGTAGGCTGCATACGAGATAATTGTTGCAACTGGTTGTCTTTGCTGTACCACCTTGCAGCCTTTGGGCCGAGTGGCTACGTGCACAACCCGCTGTACAGCCGGGGCATGGTCATTTCAGCTGAAATGACTCCCTGAGCTGCACACGTGTGCTGGTAGGTGCTGGTGTTACTTTGCAGCCTGGTTTTAAATCCTGACATAGAAACAACTCTGAAATATTATGTAACTGGGAGAAAGGACTTATGCTGATTTGGTTTGGTTTTTAAAATGATCTAGGTTTTGTTTATTAATAATTTTTTATCATTGCTGATGTACACTGCAGCTTGTAGAAGACAAACTATGTTTTCTTACAGTTATCTCAAGTAAAGAAAAGATAGCATTGAGACTCATCTGATCATATTATACTTCTGTACTTTAAAAGATTTTCCAATTTTATCTATTTATAAAATTACTTGAAGCTGAGGATTAAAGAGAAAGGTTTAAAGCAGAAAAGCTGATTTAAGACTGAAGATCTTTCTTAGCAGCATCCATTTAAAGTTAATCTTTGATCATCTGTGAAGCTGATTACCTAACATATAAAACCTATAAAAATTATCCTCTCTTTTATTATGCAATACAATCATTGTATTCTTTCAGATTCAGTTGATGATGAATAACATTGAGAAAATCTGTTAACAAAACAGTAGTCAGAAATGTTACAGAGAGCTACAACCAGGCTGTGATGGAAGGAGGCAGAAGGATGATAGCACCAAGCTTTGTCATTGTCACAGAGAGGGCTTGTAAGGCAGAGATTCAGTTCTCCCAAGATAGTGAAGGGTTTAATATTTAAACATACTTGATAGAGAACATGCGAGAGGTCCATGATATAGTCTTACAGTCTATCTATTGATTTCACGTGCTCTTCTGCCTGGATATTAGATACTGCAGATACACCTCCATGCATCATTGCCAAAGTGAAAATAACAAAGTATGTTCAGCTTGCCAGATTTTCTTGTTGGGCCTCCTGAATATTTGCTTCGTGCATTCACCTCAGCAGCTGTGTGCTGCCAGCTAATTCAGTGTCTCTAGTCCAACTATCAATAGTAGTACCAACAATTCCAATATCCACCAAAGGCAAAGACCATCCACGTAATCTCTTAACAGCAGAGATCTCCTAAAACTACTATAGTTGGGCGTCTGCTGACCGTTCCTGCCTCTTGAAAATTCACTTAATCTGAAGAGGTTTACACAGCAAGTAGCAGAAGTTTTCTGAATTTTTCATATTCACAGACTTACTGTAAATGGAGTATGATCTTTTACTTTATTCCCACAAGCCAAGAGGGGAGGGAGAGAAGATGGGAATCAAGGACAACACTACTGATTGCAAGAATCCAGGCAAAAATTAAGCAACTTGAGTCACTTCACAGTTTATAAATCACTTTATGTCCATCTCTGCACTTCTATTTTACATGTTTGTTTTTAAATGATGTAAGATCTGTAAAGTCTTCTCTGCTCCCATCCTATTTGTATTCCAAAGGTTCAGTTACCAGTGCACAGTACCAAATACACATTAAGTCTAGAACAGTCTTGAACGGTTAGGAAAGCTGCTGGGGCATACTTTTTTCTATACCTTCGGAGTGCTTATCTGGTGTTTTCATGTACAAAATGAAGCAGAGCACGTGAAACCTAGGCTTATTGTCACTTTAGCCAGAAAAAATCTTACTTGCCACAGATCAAGACTGCATCATCTAGATATGAAACTTTCCCCTTTTATTTCTCTATTAAGCTGTGATAAGGTGTTTGTTGTGCCTTCTGACACAGAAACCCATTACACATGGGATTTGTGTTTAGTGTCTATTATGTGCCCCCTAGCTTGAAATTAAGGGCAGGCTTAGTTAGTTTTGTGTGTAGGTGAGCAAAGAAAAATGAATGTCTGTTTTCAATATCTAATTTGGACAAAATACACTAAGCGTAGGATACTTCTGGGTAAAATGTGTCACTGGCAGATCAGTAATGCCATTTGCAAAGTGTTTTCATGTTGTCTGAAATTACAGCTGTTGACATGATTCCAGATAAAACCACTTTGCTCTTTAAATGTGGCTTCACTGGCACAAGAATCTGCCCTGTGAAGTGCGTTTTCTGAACTCAGATGAAATTAGAGAGGTCGCACTGGTGCGAAGATCCAGTCAAGGGAACCTGACTGCAGAACTGGTGGTGGTGTGCTGCTTACGGCACTTAAGCCGCTGCAGACATGGAAGAGGGGTGGTTCCCAGGTGGTACTTGCTGGTTTAAGAACTGACTTTTTTTATATGAATAAGTCTCTTTTGCTATTTGCTCATGCGTCATCTTTGGGTTTTTACCATTTTAGGAGGCTTGGTATGAATGAGCATTAAATTCAATTTCATGGGTTTGTAAAATTTACTTCTCAGAAAAACGCTACTCAATGCATGAAGTTACTGGCACATCAAGAGCAATGATGTACTTTTGCTGAAAATATGTATCTGTTTTCTAAATGACTTGGACTGTTTAAAGAGTTCGTGTTAATAATACCATTTGCTTGCTTAGAGAAATAAAATCTAATTTATAGTAATTAAAGCACATTAACCTGATTAAAAGTTATCTCCATCATCCTATATTTAATAGCTAGCAGCTTTGTTACCAAGACAGTATTGGTTTACGCTGAGAAGGGACTGCGCTGTCAAATGGGCATGTTCAGCAGCAAATAAAATAGGGGGAATTGGAGAAGTTGAAAGCGAAAAAGGGGTTGGTAATTTTAGAAGTGGTTATTTAATTTCCTGTGTGTTTATCTGGCCAGCAGTAACAGTTCATGAGAGGAAAGAAAGAATATCCTTTACAAATCACTTTAAGTAACAGAGGGATTGTCCTCTGAGATGACAACTCAAGGAGGATTCTTGAGCGTGACACTTAATTGGAACAAACTACTGGAGGCTCAGAAAGCTCCATCCTGTCCTGGTACAACAGGTTTACGATGACATACAGGAGCGATGCATTTGGCTCTGACTTTCATATCTACACTGACACTCAATACAAAAAAAAAAAAAGTAAACTGGAGTAGTGACAAGATTTTCCAAGTGGGTTCACCTCTGAACTCAAAAAAAAATTCAAACATGTTAAAATCAGTTATCACTGGTTTAGCACATCTTATTTTTCTAAGTGGAACAAACAAGTGGAAGATGTGAAATATGGCCCTAGAATACCAGTGCTTTAGATATGAATAGTACTGCAGGATCTTTCCAGAAGAAAGCATGTATAAACCTGTGAGTTACGACCATGTGTTAAGTATGGGGCATATGTCATGACCTATCATCTCAAAAAGTTTTATGATCATTTTAGAAAGAGAAGGGGCATTAATCTTTGTTATTTCAATAAGGGAAAAAACCTTTACACCTTTTAGATTCACATTCTAACCTTCTGTATTCCTTTTGGAATTTAGAAGTTAGGCATTTTTCTACTGAACACTGATAGGAGTCGTTGAAGCAGAATCAATTCTGCACTCCACTGCAGTGTTGCGTGCAACCCCATATTATTCTTTCCAGAGGACAAAATTCTATGGATTACAGCCTTGCAGTAACCTTACAAAATCAGAGGCATTACAAATATCTGAGCTGAATTCAATCTTATAGCTAATTAAGTTGTTAAAAAATCTTAAGGGAGAGACAGCAAATAGGTTGAAGATATTTTTACCATCTAGAGCTATCTACTTACTGTAACTCGTGGTTTGTGTTTCAAAGGAATGTAAATTATGCATTTTGAGTGAATTGGGAGTTCATTAGATAAGAAACAATACACCATTTCCTAGAGTCATAGATCCTATATAACATAGAATGCATAAGGAAATATATAACCTTATAGATGCCTATTTTTTCTAGATTTCGCTTTGCAGTGAGTAAAAAAGCAAGTGTGGTGTACCTTGTACCTTGTAAACTTGAAGTATATTAAATATAAATCATTCTCATGCATCATATGCTACTTTTTAAAGGAAAAATATGCATTAAAAAGATTTGTTCAATCTTAAGTCTGCCTTCTAGCATCAAAGATCAATGTGCAGTCTGATTAAGTGGTGCTCTATAGATTTCTGCAGTCAAGTTCATCAAAGAACCCATTTCTCTTCCTCTAATGATGCTTGAACCTAAAGTTCTTCTCTGAAGTACTTTAATTTTCACTTGGTCATTACAAGAAGACAGTGACTTAATGACCTGCAAATAGGAGAAGAAAGTAACATAAATCATTTTTGCATCCTTTTTTGTGGTATTAGCATAACTCTCCTTTCATCATTTTAATGCCTCCAGTGATTTCTCCACACATGATGGTAAAAATTAAATTACACTGTATTTTTTGCAATCCAGTGCACCAATAAAAACATAAAATCATTAGAATAATCAAAATAAATTAATGTCAGCAAACTGTAATATTATTTTACATTGTGCCACGGTAACTGTTAGAGTGAGTTTCCTGCTGAGATGAAAGTCGCAAAACATTTATCATAAATAATCAGTAAAAAATTTGTAAACTATTCTTCTGTGAAGGCCTTCTCCAAGACACTTATTTAAAGCATATAAGCCAATGGCTTCTTGCCTTAGTGCTTCTGACTAACGCTAATATTCAGGACAGCAGGTGCTTCCAGCACTGACGTTCCTTATGAAACCAGGATGGGGTGAAAACCACGGCAGTAGCTGTGCACATGGGTCCTCCAGTGGCTTTAGCCGTTCGTTACCAAACACAAAGCGACACTGAAGGTGCTGAGCAACTTCAAAATGAAAGCATAAATCTTGAAGCTCTTGGGCACTCACCTACACAGGTAGTGCTCTGACAATATCAACTGTGTAGCTTCATGTGCTTTAATGCTTTTTATGCATTTTTTCCTCATTTATTTTAGGAAATGATCTTATTTCTATGGTAGCTCCCATGGGAGCTGTTGTGCAGTAGTAGGCAACAGGAGCGGCTTAGTCCTAGTAACATTCCTTTAAATATCGTGTGGCATTTTTGAACAAACATAAAGCTACTAGAGGTTTCAGTTCAGCTTTATGAAAAGCTGTAGTAAATACAGGATAAAGCAGTTCTTTATTAGGTTTCTCAGTTACAAAGAGCCAAATGCTGTTACTCTTGCTGCCACCTGGGATTTGCTCTAATAACCATCAGTGAAGATGAAGAAGATCATTTTCCTTTTAATTACACACAGTCTCAAATCACTGGCGTTATCTAGCTGTATTTAAGACTGGAATTTAATCCTAAAATATAATTTCCATCGTTAGAAAAATATCGTTATTCTTTTGTGTATTTCATGTGAGGGAAGATTTTCCTCCACCTTTAAAATGTCAACTTCTTTGTTCCAACAGTGCATGAATGCTGCTTTGCTGTGTGCACCTGATTCCTCTGCCACCTTGCACTGAGGAGGACTAATATTTTCTGGCAATAATTCAAAATATGATGTAAGGAAAATACACTTGCTTATGCGTCATTGAAGACATAGCTTGTCTGGCCAATCTACAACATTTATAGTCACATGAAAGAGGGAAAATTCTGTTAGGGTCCTGGATCCCATTCAATATTCTTGGCTCATTCTTATTAAAATATTGTTTTGCTGACAAACTGAGATGACAGCAGTGAAATGTGAGATGATAGAATCCCAAAATGTCTAATGCACTTACTGTGCTATGCTGTGTTGTAAAAAACTAAAATAAATTAAATAAAGCCACTTTTATTGTCATACTTCAATACTGCAATATACATCATTACTTTCAAACCCTCTCAGGTCATCCTGAGTAGTACCAAAAGACCTGTTTAGAAAATTCCTAGCTAGGATCTACAAGGAAAGGAATAGACCTTGTTCTCTTCTGTCTCTCTTGCACCCTCATCAGGCAAGCTAACAAAATTTTTGAGCAAATACAAGCCTCTCCCTTATTTTCTGTTCATCCTCCCCGAGAAAAATCCCTACTTCTTCTTTCTGGGGAATAGAGTTTGCATTAATTGCTGCTTCAAACAGCATACACTTAAACATGGAAATTCAGTCTGAGATGAGACAGTAATGGAAATCTTGCCCCAAAAAAGGCAACAACTTTTCTCATAAGGATTCCAGTGCAAAAGAAAAGAGACAGAGAAAATATGCTACAGGGCACATGAAGAATCGATTCCAAACAAAATGTGTTTCCAAGATTTCCCACAAGGCATTGGCAGCTTCTTAATGCAGTTCATTCACAAATTCCTTCAGGGGGCTCAGTGAATGAAGGCAGCTCATTCCGCTTCTCTACAGGTCCATGTAAAGGAGTTCATTAAAATGTGCTCCAGGATTCAGAGAGGTGCTTAGAGCTTCCAGAGCAGCTCATACACAGCTGACCACTCTTGGGCTTTAGTCCTAACAATTTAAGCTGAGTTAGGTCAAAAGTCCCTGGTGGAGCTGGGTACTGTTTTCTAATTGAAATTCAATGGCAGTGGAGCAGCTTGCTCCCTTGAATTTCCAAATCTGGAGTCAACGATGGCTAAATGAACAGAATCAATTCTCATGGCACAGTACTCCGTTTGTAGCTCTGCAGCCACCTATCACTCTAGTGTCTAAACTCATCTAAACCATCTGAAACTCAGTGACAGCTGTAGAAATCTTAATGGATTTCAAGGACTCTCCGGGAGCACCTCATGTTTTTGGCAGCCAAAGCTAGGCTGTAAGCAGTAAGTTCAGATTTGGACAAGGTGCTTTTCTGTTTTCTTTTCTTTATGCTTATTAATTCAGGTCTAAAGATAAATTTTAGGCAAAAGAATGAAGAGTAGGGAAAGGACCAGATAAGCACTAAATCCAACTACATTAAACATGAAATTCTTTCTACAATATATAGATATTTCTGTTGAAAACCTCGGAGCAGAAAATATGCGATTTGGCAAGATCGTCCACAATAACTTGTCAAACAATATGGAACATACAGAAAAAATTACTTTTGATAAACTCCCTAACATGGAAACTCAAGAGATCTTTCCAAATCCTGTTTTCTGAGAGTTTTCCAAGAAACACAAAACCTCTCCTAACTTAATTAAAAGAGAACACTTCACAATGTGAAACAGCTTCTGAACTTGAGAGGCAGCAACAAAAAAATCCATAAAAATTCAAAACATACAGTCATTCCAGACTCTTGCATTAGCAGCTTGATCACCCACCCACATTTCCCTAAATCTCTTTTTAAGGTTTTGCTCTACAGGCTATTGAAACTATTTTTATTCTTTCTAGTACCCTATATAGGGAAATCACAAGGTAGACGTTCCAGGAAATAGTATCTGTGTACACATGTATCCTGAATGTCCTTTTTGTTGCAGAACAGTGGGACAGTGTTTTTAATGCCAAGCAAAGATGACAAGGGGAAGAAAGCTAGTGCACACCTGTAAGTGATTGCAAAGGTCTGGTCTTAGTCACTGCACACAGGCCAGGGTGGGTTTTTTTCTCGTGGAAGAAGGATAATATATCAGTATGAAAAAAAGGTTTGTGAATTAGATGTAAAGAAGTCCAAAAAGAGAAAATGCTGCAGGAGAAATGTTGATGTTGGAAATATTCTTTTTAGTTTGTAGAACATCCACTGAAGTTATCAGTTCTGTCCTAGATAATCTGATGCTTCTAGATATCATAAAATTCTATTTTTAGGATAAAAGAGATGCCTCTATTTCTCAAAACCTGAGTCACAAAAATTCCTATGTTTTAGCTATATTTTTTTAAAAATTGTGTGCTAGATCCCTCCTGAAGTTCAATGTGTCGAACTTCTTCAGGCTCCTCTAAGAAACTCAGTTTTAATATCTGGTTAATAATTCTAATCCTATGAAGAGCTAAAAGCAACAGACGACTTGCTGAGTTTATTGGATTAACACTAACCACCTTCTTTTCCTGAAAAAAATAATGAAAAATCACTTACTGATTATAGAAATATTCCACATAAAGCCTGCTATAATCTCCTACCATGTTCTCAGAGGACATTCTTTCTTTTAAGCCTAGGGTCAGTAAATAATAAGAGTTGTGAGCAGTTGTGTTCACCTTTACTGTTATTTAAATAAGGGAAACTGGTGGTTCCTTGGAGAAGCTGCGCGTCACACGGATGCCATGTCCTTCAACAGAATGAGCTGCCACTGTACTGGGATTCCAGACACAAACAGCCATGACTACAGACTGGTAATGCACGTAAACCTGGAAAAGTCCTCTTCTGAAGAGGAAACTTCTCTGCACTGGCAGACTGCAGCCTGATTCTGCTAATACCAGCTCTGCCTCGATGAAATTCACTGGCCAAAGTAGCAGGCAGACGCTGGGTATTCCAGTAGCACCCGACTGCCAGAAAGCATTCTGTGGTGCGTCTAGACCTGGGCAACCAGCTGTGAGACATGGATTCAAACGACCTGGAAAGGAAATTTGGCTTCACTGAAATCGATGGCAGAAGTCTCTTTTTCTTCAGTGAAGCCCGGATTTCATTCCTGGCAGTTGCAATGCTTCTGTTTGTATGGAATTGTTTTCCTGCTGTCAAGTGGTGTTAGAGTTGGTGGGGAGGGGGCTGTTTCTCCTGAAATTATTTCCGTAGCTGAGCCGAGATCTAGAGAATTTATCTTGAGCAAATTGCTTCTACTTTTAATTTTGAAAGGAAACTGGAAATTTTTCTTGCCTAGTGCTGAGGAAACGAGACTTCTTTTTTAGCATAAACTCAGATATAATTTTATAAGTCCAAATAAGATGTTAGTAACGAGGCCTTCAGAAGCAGGAGCATTGTAACGTTGTTTGCTGAGCCGTAGGCAGGCCCTACGGAAAGGGTTTGCATCCAAATCTTGGAGAAGTCAGTTACTTGTATTCTTATTAACCCAAATACTACTTAGTGACGGGGTTGTTGATGCAGCATTAGAATTTGAGAGCTCAGGGTGTGCAGCTCTACACGCTGGTCACCCAGCAGCTCCGCTGTCCCTGGCGCTGCCGTGCGGGTGGTGTTTTACCTGCGGGTCTGCGCGCAGCTCAGCTGCTGCCGTTATTTACACGCACCGAGATGGGTGCCGTGGTTGCACGAGTGAAATTCCGATTGTCTCTATCCCTCCTCCAGCCAAGCTGCGAGGCAAAGATAAGCAGACCTCAGACGTGAAGAGGCAGGTAGGGATATTTTGCAGCGACATAGAAAACAGCTAAATATTAAGAATAAAATCCTGTTTCCTGTGCCAGTGAGAAGAGCAGGCAAAGGAGCCTCTTGTCCCCCCCAGCAGTGGATGGCAGTCCGGCACCTGGCTCCCTCGGCGCTGGGAGCAGCTCCAGCTCCAGACAGATTATAGCAGAGATGTTCCAAAGCCACAGGGAGGAATCACATTCCTAAGGACCCTTTGAAA
Source organism: Tauraco erythrolophus (assembly GCF_009769465.1). Taxonomy (NCBI): domain Eukaryota; kingdom Metazoa; phylum Chordata; class Aves; order Musophagiformes; family Musophagidae; genus Tauraco; species Tauraco erythrolophus. The sequence continues at coordinate 6,321,423 of NC_141484.1, forward strand.
TAATTTGGCATTGAATACCTTTTTTCCCTGCTGGAAAAGCCCCTTTTACACGTCAAAGTGGAACTGACATGCAGACTTAGTGACCAAGACCTGCTTTTCTACCACCAATGTAAACCACCACAGTTGGTAGTTGAGCCATAAGTATCTTTCACATCCCCTGCTCAGAGGTATCAAGGGCTTTTCTGTCATGACATTTGCCATGCAAGTTTAAATTCTGAGTCATTTTCTGTAATTCCATTTTTTAATTGTTTCAATTGGGCACAGAATAATCTCTCTATGCTACTAGAAGAGTTTAAAAGAATAATAAATGTCTTGATACATGTTTTTGAGTTCTTCACAGTGATGTGGTCTAAATTGACTCCAAAGTAGCACCTGATGTACAGTAACATCACAGACAAAGGAATCTTGGTGTAAATTTTATAGCACAGGGCACATGTTTGCACCAGAATGTTTTAGAAACATGTTCTGTATTTTGAAAAAAACATTACGGTTGTTTTGGTACTATCAGTGCAGCTGAGTGTGATCGATGAAATCAAGTGCTGAAACTAGAAGTATGATTCTTTACCGGGAGCATGTACACAAGCTCTAATCACTCCTACAGTTAAAAGATTAAATCTCAATATATAGAAAGCAGAATTGTGTGGTTTTCCCATCCCAGAAGGCCCAAAGCAGCCTCACTTTGCACGTCCATATTAAATATATCAAATATATCATTCAGCACTAAATTACACCATTTCACCAAAGTTTGGGGTATGTTTTATGTCCAAAACATAGGCTGGATGATGCACATTAGATCCGAGTAGTAAGCCAAACACAGGACATTCGGAGGCATCAGAAGAACTGATCTCCCCTAATCAGTTTTCCTGTATTGATTTAGTCCTTGTGTCTCAGTATTTAGTGCCTGAAACAACTATTCACTATTAGAAAGCATTTTATCTGCTCAACTCATAACTAATTCTTAATACTCCATGTTAATGGGCACTTTATGCCACCTTAGTGAATATTAGATTTTCTCCAGTACTGAAGACTGAAACTCATTAATTCTGGAATGCAACAGGCTGAAATTAACAGTTTCCTAAAAATGAACAGATATTGCTTAAAATAAAGATTTCTTTTAATTTCGTAGACTGTCATTTTATCCTAAATAGGCCACTTTTCAATATTTGGGTTTTAATCCTTCAAGTATGAAGCCTATTTAAATAAACAGGAATTTTCCTTCTTCAGATGCCTAGTTTGTCCTTCACACGCAGTTTCGTGTCTGTACACAACAATTGCCAAGAAGGACGCCAATGTGAATCTTCATTATCCCAACAAACAGGGTGTTTATTTCTGGATAGAGTTACACAGACCTAGTGGGCGATGTATCAGACCAAATCGCTGGGGCTGACGTTACTTTTATTAGTGATTTAACCTCTGAGCTTTCTGCGTCCTGTGTCATTTTGCTGACAATAAAAAGGGAGAGTTTCGGCCTTTGCCTTTATTTAGTTGCGCCTACAGTATATTTTATGAGAATGTATTTGCTACTGAATGCAGTAACAAATCTTCAAATTTATTGAGCAACTTAGAGCAGCAACCACTTTCTGAGGAAAATAACCCTCTATGGAAGATGAAGCACAGGTGAAAAACACGTGAGGAAACCAGTTGATTGCAGTGTTCTAATACTTTAGTTGTCATTGGTACAGTAATTATAACTCTAACAGAACTGACAGACCACTTTAGGGGTATTTCAAAGTTATTTTTAAGGCCTTTAAAAACTATTAAACTGGTGGAGCATACCCTACCGGTGACTTATATGGTCATATTGCTTTGACATGCTATGTATGAGCAGAGTACCGCAATGTTCACTTTGGTTGGCCATTATTTCCCTTACTCATGTGGATATTTGCATAAAGGTTGGAGACTATCTCAGTGCTGCCCATTCAGAACTGAAATTTATTGTTCACTTAGCTCCTGAAAAATAATCTAATTTTTCTAGTCAATAGAAAATTGTGTGGACTATTCACCTTGGTTCATTATTATAAGATATTTTATGGTCACACCGCAGAAGTCATTATTTGTAACGCATGGGATCATCTTTTACCAAATGTTTTCTCCTTTATCTTCTTGTAAATGTCTTGAAACTATGAAGTAAGTCTTGAATCATCCAGTCAAAAGTGCCCAACAATGATAAATAGTTGCATTATGTGCACAGGATTGCAACTGTAATGTTTCTCCCAAAACTGCATATTAGCTTTTACTTCTGAGAAACAAGACCTTTGATACGAATCTTTCCTTAAGTGCTTCACTTTATCAAAATACTGAGTATCTACCCTTCTTTTTAGATACGGATGGAACAGAAATTAGGGTTAGGAAGACTGTACGCTTCTGGTTTTGAAAGTGAGTGAACTAAAATTAAAACACAGATTTAAGTGTGAAGGAAAACCTATTACTTGCCAGAAATAAGCCTGCTGGAGTAGTGTGTGTGAGAGAGGCTCTGTGTGTGTTTGTGTGTGCGATAAATTGTGGGAGTGAGTGTAACTGCAGCCGTCGGACTTTGGCAGATTAATGTAACAGAGAGAAGGTGACTTTTAAAATACCAAACCAGAATTTTTCTTCTGGAATTATGGCTACAGCACAACCAAGGATGCTGTGACACTGAGTTGGAAAGCTCATTTTGCTTGAAAGGAAAATGCTCACCTGATGTGTTACTACATATGGTCAAACCAAAAGGACGATGTTTAAAACTTGGTGAAATCTTGTTTGTGTTTGTAATCTCAAGTCAGACAAGATCAGAAGCAACTTTCCTAGTTTCTGAAATATGTATTTTCAATTAAATAATCTGCTTAGAAGCATCATTAAACACCACATTCCTCACAGCATTAGATCTAGGCTCTGTCTGAAAACTGATCTGCCAGTCCAGTCAAGCCATCTCCAGCTTTTCAGTAGTTCAGCACCTGGTCCTATTCTTTCACTGTCTTCACAAAGAAGCCTAAACTACAACAGGTTTCTGGTTCAAGTCTTGAAAAAGATGCACTGGCCAAAATTAAGCCCTTTTTCACGTTACACTTTATCATTACCTCGTTTCTAGCTTTAAAACCTCAGAATGAAATCAGTAGGGATTTTCTATTTATTTCAGGACTAGGATTCCGTTCTGTGAACTTTTTGCCTTTACACATGTCCTTAGACATGGAGAAAGCCAGAACACCACTGTTTAAATCAATGCTGCAGCCCAATTACTGAGGGCAGAATTTGATACAGTGACATTCTTCCTGTTCTATGTGCATAAAATGATCTGAGAACAAAACCAACAGGGCATAAACAAGAGCAGAATTTAGTTAATATTCGACAAAATACTATTGTTGCAGTAAATTATGAGGTGATGTCTTGCTGAGTTAAATCTCTGAGGAGCACCAAATTTGTAACATTATGTACCGTATTGACAGGTTCATGTAAAATTCAGTGCAGGCTGCTACCCCTTGGCAGCCATTCTCTGCCAGCACGGATGTGCCAGCCCTCAGCAGCAGCGGTGGTGGCCGGTGCAAGATGTGCCTCAGCGCTCCTGGAATTTCCTCTCCAACAGGCTGCCGTGTGGGTGCTGTAACATCCTTGTCAAACAGACAGGCGGCTGGCCGGGGTGGAAGGGCCTTCCCACCAGTGCTGACGCTGGCAGATGTTTTCAGTGTTCCTTGCAAAGCAGTGACAGTTTAACTGAAAGGAAAAGACGGCGCGATGCGCAGCGGAATGCACTCCTGAATACCTCCATAGGCGACCTGATAGGCCTGCAGAGCCACCTTCCATCAATGGAATGTTGGGAAGGTGGAGGGGATATAAAGTCAATATTCCTGATGGATCAGAAAGAAAACTCCGAAGCACAGACCAGTCCATTTTTACAGCTATTAACTGTCTATTCCTACTTACTGATGAAACTCCAAAGTGTGAATAGGGGATGTGGCAAAACAAGGTGTTTAAATGTTGTTTAGATTTTCTCCCTGAGCACCAAAAAAGCTTTACTTACAAACTGTTTTTTAAGATGGACTAAAAATACTGGCCTGTTCCAGTTACCTTCCAGAAATCAATAGGCAGGAAAGCAAATTACTGCTCTTTCTCTTATGTCTCTGCTATTACGGTCTCAGTGGAGTGAAATTACTTTACAGTTAATTAGATTTTTAAAAAATATAAGATGGTTTCTGTATAATTCCCTTGGGTGTTTCTGTACCTCCCTGGCTTTTAAATCCATTTCCGGGAGATGAGGCATTGATTTGGGGGAGATTTAATAACCCATTGGTAACTGTATAATCACCTGTAGCTGCCATGCGAGCATTGGCCAGACGTTCTCATAGCTGTAAGCAGCAGCTCGATACTTGCAGCAAAAATACGGACCTGTTTTAACAGCCCAATCCTATAAAAATCATCTGGAGTTTTTAAAATGTGCATTTACTTCAGAGTTTTAGTTCAGCTCAGGAGTGTGCTTTCAAAGCAAATCTTCTCATTTCTACTTAGTGAGGTTCAGCTAATATCTAGGGAAAACCACCTAACCTGATGCCAGGGATAAGGAAATCTTACATCACTCTGTGTGCGTGGGCAGCAGCACGGATGAGGGTGCACAGGGGTGTGCAGGGGATTTCAGAGACCTCTGAAAACACATTGTCCAGCAATGGGACAGTGCATCTTCTCAGCCAAGGTCTTGCAATTAGGAAAAGGTACGCTATAGCTGGAGAGAAGTTTCAGAGGCACGCTGAGAAAAGGAGCGGAATATTTTTTTTAAGTATTTTGATTTCTCATTTTTAGCCATCACAAATCTATTGCTGACATTTTGTCTGGCTTGCTTAGGTTGGTGCCTTGCCTTGGATTTTAGCTTTATTCCATAGATAAAATACAAACTGAAACAAAATTAAAAAGCAGCCCTCACATGGAGATCCTTGGGTGGTTTTCACCCATCTTCAGTGACGTCTGAGCACGATGCTGCAGTTTGTAGCGCAGATGTGCCCTCAGTTTCCACCCCTTTCCCTTTGAGCTTGGGGTAAGCTCTTCCAGAAGGCAGCATGCAGCAGCACAGAGAAGTGGTGTGCAGTTAGCGCTTTGGTTGCAAACATTCCTCCAAACACTATTACTATACTTGTGTGATTTGAAACAAATAGGTGGAGAACTGTGACTTTCCAGGGTGAGAGACCACCCTGGGAAGCACCTTCAAAATACCTGCGATCTTGTGCAATTTAGTAAATTTTGCAGCAAAATATTTGTTCTTCAGAAATCTCTGTATAGGTAGCAGAGAAAAGTCTTTAGCTGCTTAGCAGAGTAGCATCTGGAGCATGAGGAACTCCGTCAGCATTGGGGAAATCATCCTAATCTTTCCTTTTGTTCCCACTGACACTTTTATAGGGGCTGTCCTCTTAGCGCAGCATTGATTGAGCTGGAAATAGCGTAATCAACTCGGTGGGAATTACCAGCCATAGATTACAGCCAAATTCTGCTTTCAGCTATGGCTGGCTGAGTCCACAGCATTTTGCTGATGTTACTGTGTATTTACCTTAGGGTATCAGGGATCAGAATCCATGAATCTGCATTTCCAAGACAGCACGGCATTTATAAACCTTGGATAGTAGCGACTAATTGAACTTCATTGTTTAACTGTAGGTTGTTTCCCTCCTGAAGAGAGCTACCCATTAGCATTAGTTAACACTATTTAATCAAGATTCTACTTTCCTTCTGATTTTTTTTGAGACACATTCACATTTATACTGGATACTTTCAAACCACTGTTTTGTTTCCTCACTTTTGACTTTAAATATATGTTATAGTTTATTACTACTTTTTCCTTCAATCTTTATATTACTTTCTGTTCTCACGTGTAGTTAATTTAGTTTTGCTGACCTTGGTTCTTTATGGGAAAAAGAGAGAGCAGTGCTTGGGTTTAATGCTTTTCCTCACTTTACTCGTTATAATTATTGAAGTTGTACTTTGAATAGTAGGATTTTTATTTGAAAGTTATGTCCTCTTTTATGGATACTGTTTCCTGGTAATATCTGGAGTACAAATTGGAATTTTGTTTTTTTACTGCCTCTGTACAAGCATGATTTTCAGTGAGTGCTTATAACAGGGCTTCCCAGCTCCCTGTAATTGCTACAAGTCCTGCAGTTTGGTCTAAGAAGTGGATATATTCAAAATGAAGCCTTCATTATTTTAAAAGAAGTTCTTATTCCAAATGGATGTGCAAGAAAACATGAAACTATGACACAAAAACAGTAAAAGTCATATATTAAAAAAAAAAGAATCACTCCATATGTTTCTTAAGCCACTCTCATTGTTTCAGTGTGTTTCTTGGGAGTTTTGAATACTTTAGAGTGGCCAATAAAGGAGTAGAATGTGTCTTATTTTTCTTTAAGTTAATGTCTAGCTGAGCCCTTTGAATTTTTGAGTGTTTATTACCTTTAGCAGTCATAGCTTAACAGATAAGAACAGAAATTTTGGATGCATTTGCTTTTTGATCAGATTTTCAAAGTAGCTCAGTTCTCCATTAACACATACAGGAACCATCACTGTCTTTGAACCCCCAGTAGCTTCCGTTGTTCTCGGTTTGAGTTCCTGGGCTCAAAACACTTCTGAAAATTCAGAACTGGATATCTCTCAGAACCGGTCAGAGTACAGGGAACATCCACATACGAGAAACATGAAGATTAACTAGAACCTGCAGGCAAAGTCACAGTTCCAGGATCTGAACTCTACCACGTGAAAGAGTTTGAGCAGTACATCTCAAATCTTTCTTTTCCTGACTCACTACAGAGTTACAGGCTGCCAGTGGCTGCAATAAATACCAAAGTGCATGCAAAAACTGGCCGTGTCTGTCGGGTTTGTGACTAGAAGGATGTCTGGGTCTGGGCTGAGGCAGGAGCAGGTGGGAGCCCAGCAGGCAGATAAACGCAAACCTCACTTTCAATGAGCACTTGACAAAGGAAGGTCAGAAATGAGACTGTGAGAAAAGAAGTCACAAATAACACGGAGCGTGTGCCTAGTGACACTAGGGAGGAGGAAACTGTGGTTTCTCCACAGATATACTGTTTCCATATAGTAATTTAGCTCTCAACATCTATTCAGTTTTTCAACTACTCTAATGCTGACTGACATTTTCTTTAAATTGTAACTTGCGCAATTTAATGATAACCTTTAATTTTCTTCTGCCCTTAGAGCGTAATGGGAAGCAACAAAAATAGTAAGAACTAAATTGCAGACATTAGAAATACTTTTTATCAGAAGAATGTAAAAAAGTGCATTCATGCACTATAACGTGTGAGAATTTTAATGACGGCTTTCAGCATTTTGTTTGCCCACCGTAACTGCTCTTTGGCACTAGTTTGTGATTAATATTTTTGTTATTGTGTAGAGTAAGATCTCTTCTACTCTAGATTGATGGCCTAGTTTTTAGAAACATTAAGGCACAACTTTGACCTGAAACAAAGCGGGTGAGGTGCCTGCTTCCGAGCGTCCATGCCTGCGTGCCCACGCGCTCCCTCTTCCCTCCCTCCCATCTCACAGGTATAGTGCAGTTACTTATATAGTAAATGTTTTCAGTTCTCTTCTGTTGCTTAGATGTTTCCAGAGTATTTTCTAGATTATTTTAATTTGTTGCCTAGGGAGTGCAGAAGCAAAGAGATGATATCGTTATAAATTGTCAGATGTACCTGACTACTGTAAACAAGTTCTCTATCATAAAAGGCATTAGCTTTGTTTCAATTTTAAATAATCTACCAAATGTCTTTTCTTCTACAATATCATTTTACAATTGGGGAAGAATGTGATCCAAACAATTGTTATGATTGACAGTCTTATCTGCCACTGCCAACCCCCGCAGACACATTAGCAGGATTTTCTACAAAGACTGGAGATGGGCAGGAAGGGAAGTAATTCCTCCAGAAATAGGAGAGGAGCCACCTTACAGCTCTCTCCCCTGCAAGGTGCTGCGTGCTGGACTTCAACAGCTGAGGCTCCAGTGGACATATGCCCAAAAAAGCTACGTGTCGGTGCACAGGATGATCTTACAGGCTTCATCTCTACACTGTATGAAAGCAGTGTGTTTTCTTAAAATCGTTTCATTCTGCCCCCACCACTGCTATTACATGCGTTCCTATTTGTCTGTTTTAAGCATGTATTTATTTAAGTTTTTATCCATATGATCCTTGTTAAAATCATGAAATTGCAGCTGCTCAGATCATTAGTGAATTCTCCCAACACAGTAGCTAGAGGGGAGTCTTTCAAATGCATAGCATGTCACCTTAACTTCCTAACGCACTTGGAAAATCCAACAGCTTGTTATGTATTCTGGTTACTGACATCATATGAGTGTTTAGGAACTGAGATAGTATCCTTAAGGTCTCTGAGAATGCAGACTGTGCTACACCGCATGACTAAAGCCATTCATTTGCTAGTAAAATTCTGGTACTTTGGGTTTTTTTAAGCTGTATTCCTTTATTCAGCTGCCTGGAACAAGGCAAAACACAGATGCTGTTATGATGTCTCCCAGGACTTCAAAAGATAGCCCAGTAGCACTACTTCTGTTGATGGAGAGATAGCTGTCTTGTGAATATTGCTGGCATTTAAGTCTCCAGTAGTTCAAAATATAACCTGAATAAGAGAATGGATAGGAAAGGACCATGTGGGAATGAAAACATAAACGTTCTGCCTTAGAGAGCAGCGTGTTGTTAGCTGCCAGCTTTTGAAAGGTTGGTGGTCAGTTGGGGGGAATCTTCAGCAATCTATACTATGATGCTCCAGGAGCTCAGTGAAGGCTCATTTTATTCAGTACAGCTGAGGACAAGGACCTGGGTTTTCTGAGTGATCAGGCCTCTTAAACTCTCCCTCGATAAATAAAATAAATGATATGTGCCTCTACTGTCATCGTTCGAGTGAGAAAGACGTGGCTTGAACTTTCCCCAGCTCCCACTGATACCAGCACGACTCCAAATCCAAGTCTCCTGTCTATACTGCACTTTGTACCAGTTGAACAGTAAATCGGTTTCATTACATAAATACAGCCTCTCTTAAACCACAGTCTATCTGTCTTGTATTTAGTATTGATTAAAAATAAATCCATATAAACTATTATATAGTTTCCAGATAGAGACTTAAAGCAATTTAATTAACTTGATCTAAAAGTAACCGAGTCTTTCATATATATGTATACCCCCCAAACACATATACCCACACACATATATTTATATGTTATATATTAGGAATACAAAAACAGTGGGAGCCCACAAGAAACAAAATGGAAAGAGGAAAGTGTTTTTAAGAGCTCTGAATTTGGCAGGGCGCAGAAGGCAGAGGAGTATTAGGCAAAAGGAAACCAAACCGTGAACAAGATTGCTGTGCCAGGAGTTTTGATTAGACAGTGCCTGACGAGTTGTTTCCCGTGAATACCTTGCCCCTCCTGGTGCGTCCTGCCCACTCGTCACAGATTTCTCCCGACAGGAAGCTAACTGAGCCATACAGCCTGTTCATACACGTGGCTGTGTAAAATCACACATCTTGTGCTATGAACGATAGCTGCGTTACGTCTTAACTTGCACGTAAATTTATTTGTACGTGTAGCACTTTCTGAATCTCTCAACATTACGGTGTAGCATTCAAACATAATTCCCATCAGGATCTCAGCAACCAGGCAACAAATCAGGGACTGTCATCCTCCTCGACACTCACAAAGGGGCGCATTCAGGGTGTTAACTTGTGCATTTTGTGATGCCCTGCAAAGAGCACTTGATCTGGGCCTTTGCTGATATTCATGTTACCCACAAATAGGATGGCACAAGACGAGCCACTGCCAGTTGCTCTGTGTGGCCTTTTCTTACTGAAATGACACGATGTCATTTCAATCTAAATGAAGAGGTCTTTCTGTCAAAAGCAAATAAGATCTTGAGCTTTGCTTAGAGCCAAAAATTTCACAAGAAGTTGGAATAGGGTGATTTCTCTCTCCCCAGTGGAAACAGCCTAATTATAGCTGATCTCGGTATAGTTTTGAGTCCAAAACCTGGATTTTTTTAACAGGATAACCTGCGTATTAGTTGGCTTGTTGTGAATTCTTATACATTGAGTAAGATCTGCAAAACTCCTGTTTGCCAAGAGTCATTAGATCTCCTATATTGCCTGGAAACTGTCATTTCATCCAAAAAAAAAAATCACAATGGAATTTTGGATCTTAAAGAAAAACAAAATATTTGGACACAATGAAGTATTTTATTTGAAATAAAACTCTAGGTATGTGGATCAAATTGCCAGGGGACCTCTATAGTATTTAGGCAAATGCATTTGCTTAAATTCATCTCTCATGCATACATATGTTAACAAGGAGTGAGTAGCCACTTGACTTGTACAAGTCCATGTACCCACCATTTTTCAGCCATGTTAGTTAAGACAAGTTGAAAATCTCCTGTAAACCTGATTTAATATCTCATAAGCCTGATTTATACGTGCTCTGCTACAAACGATCACTGACTGAGTATTCAAAGCAGAAAGCCAAGTGAACTGTACATAAAGAATGACTACTTATCTTCCCAGGGCATCCTTCCCCGTGCATATTGAATACTTTATCTTTTCAACGGTCACTTACAAATTCTCTGCTATAAACTCGAGATCTGATTCTCCTCTCACAACAGTGTAAATCAGGAGTAGCTATACTGAAGCCAGTGGATTTATACTTCAGTAAATCCAACATGAGTGAAGAATCACTCAGATTCCCATTGACATCGATAAAAAGAACACCAAGCTCCATCTAAATAAATGGCAAGAAGCTTCCTCGAGTCCATTCCAGTTGGCACAAGTTATTTGATAAATACATTTTAATGAGGCCCTTTTAACCTGTGTTATATTTCACCTGATGTTTATATGGTAATTCTTAGAAACTGGTTTGCTGCATGAAATATAAGATACTTTAAGATGCAGCCATCTATATGTATATGTGAGAACAGGAGGTTGGGTGTGCCACATATGGAGAAAATGTACAATTTAGGGCTCCCAAATGGCATCTTTACATAATTGTCAGAAGACTTAGAGGAGTTAAATAGCTGTGGTGGTAAAAAAAGAATCATAAAGCTAATGATAAATAAATATTTGCACACACATGCCACGCAATAATTACTAATTTAATGTCAGAAGACAAAGAGGAACAGCTGCTGTTCATATTATTTTCCATAATAAAAAAAGTTCATAGGAATTTAAATGTGGTACTGATACCAGATTTGAATCACTTCCTGTATTTTGCAGGTACTGTTAAATATTCCCTGAAGTTATCCTTTCCCGTTTATTTTTAGTAGTAAGCAAAAGTTTTTCTTCTTAAAAGTATGTGGATTCAGTGAAGTGACAGGTTTTTCTGTAAATAGGATTTTGCTTTAAAACAATAAAGAGGAAATTCACTACTTTTCAATCCAGCGTATTGCACAGATTGAAAATGCCTTATCTGTTGGGGCTTTCGGCAAGAATAACGTAATTTGACAGCAGTTCGAAAGCAGACCGCCTGCGTGTCAGAGGCAGCATGAATCCGTGGCTGCACAGGTTTCAGCAGAGACAGTTTTTAAACAACTTTCAAGCATTAGCTCGCTACAGCCAATTAGCTGCCAGTGGGATCATCTTGTTTCTGGCTCTGGGGCTGCCTCTGCCAGCGGCAGGTCCGAGTTCCCTGTTTGAGGGCATCAGGCTTGCTCACCGTTGGTCTAATTTTGCTTCACTGAAATGCTGCCGTTTAAATGGAAGCACAGTAAGTCTGGTACAGGTGCCTCGTGAAAACCCAGCCTGAAGGCTTCGGCGTTGAGGTTCAGAGCTGGAGACGGTGGTCTGCACCTATTAGTGACAGGGCGTTAAGCAGAGGGAAGAGAAAATGAAGACCTTGTGGGAGCTGATGAATGTGTCAGCGCAGATGTAAGTGTGGTCCTGCTTTATCCCCCAAACACTGCAACAGAGAAGTTAGAATAGAAGGAATTTTCAGCTCTGCTAAACCAGCCCGTAGCAATATGGAAATGTATGTATGCAGCTGAAAATGGAAATCTAAGCAACTCCTGAGATGTATGCAAGAGAGGGTGGGCCCCTCTTGTGAATTTGTCTTGGAAAAGGGAATGTACTAAGTACCACAGAGCTGAGCATGACAGCTGTATGGAATTACTCATATTAAAATTTTGTAAGATGAAATGAATGCTTTGATTTTGTCTCAACTCTTGTTGAATCATGTTGCATTCCATAATAATAATCAACAGTAATTTTCAGACGCCATCAACATTCTTAGACGCAACTATTTAATATTTGGGGCTTCTTTTCTGCCTAATTTATCAAGGTCATGAGTTTAGGGGGGCTTCGGGAGGGCGGTGTGTGTTTGTGCTGGAACACACACAATCAGTAAAAATCTTTCTGCTTGACAAGTCAGCGTTTCTCTGCTCATTTCTAGACTTTTCATTTGAAACCAAACTGTCTAATCTTTCCCAAAAAATTGTTTACTGCTCTTTTATCACCACTTGCTTTCATAAATGCTGTCAGTGCATACGATACGCTCTCTACTTCAGAACCAGCTCATCGCCGTATATTCACAGAGGTGATAAAATACGTTTGATTTTCACTGAAACAAGCTTGAGGGCCCTGTTTATAGGATATCTCATACAGTCATGCAGTATTAATTCCATTTGTGTGCAAGTTAAGCTGTGAATTCCAAACAAAATAATAATCATCCTGCCTCACTGAGATGAAGGTTGGATTTCAGAGTATAATCAAGTTCCAGAACATCAAAACACTCTGTGTCATAAATGAGAAACTATCTGCATAGTAAATACCATAATTAATAAAAATTATTAATATTAAATAGAATTAATTAATATCAATTAGAATTAATTCTTCCCTGCTGCATACTCTTAACCTGTAAGTTGTCCTGGTTTCAGCTGGGACAGAGTTAGTTTTTCTTTTTAGCAGCTAGAAGAGCTCTGTGTTTCGGGTTTAGTCTGGGATTCGTTATGATGAGAATGTTGATGTTCATAGTTGGACTGAGACACCAAGGACTTTTCAGCTGCCGTGTTCTTGCCAGTGTGCAGCAGCACAGCAGGCTGGGGGGAAGTATGGCTGGGCCAAAGGATCCACAAATCCCTGTATGATTTGAGCTTAGATGTAGGATCGAGGGCTAAATTGGCCAATGAAGTACTCCATATGATGCAACATCATGCCCAGTGTATAGGTGAGGGTTGGCTGGAAAGAAGAGCTTTTGCTCTTCTGGAGACTCTGACTCTCAGAGTGCTGTCTCTCTCTCTCTCTCGCTCTCTTTTTGGGCCTCTCACCCATCTGGGATTGCGGTGTCGGGACTTAATCACCGGGTGGTGAGCAATGACACTGTGCATCACTTGTTCGTGTATATTATTATCATCATACATATATATATATTTATATATCATTATTATTATTTTTATATTAGTAAGATGTTCTTATCTCAACCTGTGTGTCTCCTTCCCTTTTGCCCTTTACTTCTCCTCCCCGTGCCCTGGGGGTGGGGGAAGGTGAGCGAGCGGCTGTGTGGTGTTTAGCTGCCGTCCGGGCTAAACCACGACAAAGTGGAGCACATCTGGTTTAATACTTCCAGTGAGCACACTGCACATCTTGAATAAAACTGCTTAAGATGTAATGTTTTCCATGTTAGTGGCCAACTTCCTGTTGTATGGTGTATCTATACTGTAGGCTGCTAAACCATTCCGTAGCTGTCATGCTCACAAAACTCAGCCCAGAATTAATTTTGCTTGACTTTGGAAAAGAGAAGAGCTTAATCAGAGAGGAGCTCCTATCTCCCTATTGTTACATCAGTCAGTTCATGGTTCTGATCACTTCCTTCTCCCTTAGCTGGGGCTATTTCAGAGCTCTACTACTGCCTCTGGAAGGTGCATCATCAGCTCCCTGTCGTAGTCCTGCAGTGGTGCAATGTCCCACGTCTGCCCACACCGAAGGACTGCTTGCTCATAACGGTGTCAGCCCTGAAAGTTGAGCTTCTAGTCTGCAGCTGATCCCTGCAGTAGATCTGAAAGCGTGGAACTGGAAAACAAACCCCAAGCCACCAAGCTACAGCTCTTCCTAAAGCGTAATGATAATCCTTTGTAGTGTTTGTGGTTTGAACTATCGTTAACAACTGCATCAGTAGCAGAAACCCTGAAGATATGCTGGTCACAGATCAGAAGGATATCAGGAAACATGAAGAAGCTCCTTAATTAATTTCTAATCCTTTTTCAGCCTTAATCTTCTTTTTCATAGTAAGATCTGGCATTACACATTTTCTGCACACATGCTTTCTAGATGATGTAGATTAAGTCTTAGGTCTCTGATTTGCTAGAAGCAGCATGTCGGTGGGTTAGCCTGCCTTGTACTGGAATGCCACAGGATTACGTTGTCTGGGCTGGTATGTTCAGCTAAAATATTCATTAAAAGTGTATGAGGTTGGTCCAGTCATCCAAGATTTTGACCCATGCTTTGTTCCGTGCTTCACAAGGGTTTGTTCAATCTCTTTGCCATAGCTGGTGCTGTTCTATTTGTGCATTTATTCCTGAATTAGACTGTACATACAGCAGTGCTGGGGCTGGGGGCAGGACGACTTCCAAATACCTTGTGGCAAGGGTGGGAGGTTCAGTTCAGGACTAAGAAGGAAAATGCTACAGATAGATACATGAGTACATATTGGTCATCCAATTATAATCAAAAGCTGGGTTTTTTCCTTGCTAGTTAACGATACAGTGTCTTCTAATTTATGATGTGAACATGGAAAATAAATAGATAAGCCTCTTCTACTACCATAACAAATATAGATGTGAGGAAGATCGTGCATGCTAAATGGTGAAGCCTTATAGTCCTAACAAGACAAATATTAATCTTTTCTGCTGAACCTTTCAACACTCTTCTCCACAAATATCCTGTAGCAGAATCTGAAGTCTCCCAATTTGGGAGCCTTGAAACTTGTATGTTAGATAATTCTGTCCCTATAAAATTGCGTAGCAAAATAGCTTCAGGATTCTATAGAAGAATCATAATGGACTTTTTTCAGTGCTTTCTAGAGAAGCTTGTACATTTCCCTACAGTTAAATAGGAATTTTCCATAAAGGTAGGGAGTTTTTTTAATAAGGAGTTAGTCAAGTTTACAACTATCTGGACAACTATCACCTCATCTTGCTTCTGCTAATTCCAATAGGAGAATATCAGGCTGTAACGAAGGCAGGTCAGAGCTGACGATGTGGTTTGAATTGTTCCTGTGTCATACGCTCTTACAGCACTACCAGATCCACATTCATACAAGGATTTATAATCTGTGCCACAGCCTTGATCCAGAGAAAAGCGTGTTCGCCAGCTCAGAGGAAGCACTGCGCTGTGGAAACGAAAGGCTGGACGTTTACTGAGCATTTTTAATTGGGTAGAACATGCACATTCCTGCGCCACATGCTTTTGTCAGGATCTAGGTATCTTTCAGACAGCAAATTGCAGAAAACATTCAGAACTTCCTCTGCAAACATCACAAAGAACAGAGACACAGAACAGACGACGGTTTTACCCGGAAAAGCAGCAGATCTAGGGACCTTCCCACGTGTATTTAATTTGCTGCAGAGGTACACAGGAACAGGTACTATAGGAAAAGAAGACTTACAATTATAACTGTGCTGACTACCCATATATATAAGACAGTAAAAAAAAAAAGAGACTAACCAAATCACTGAAAGATGAAGAAAAAAAAAAATCACTTTACACAATTACAGATTAAAACATTAGGATTAACATTTTCCTAATAGCCTAAGGGACATATTTTGGAGTTTCCTGGGATTATTAAAAGCAGCCCTCTCCATAGAAATGTTATGACTTACAGAATTCTGTATACTCAGCACTTCTGAGAACAAGGTCATGTCTGCTAAGGTACCTAGATGTGGAAAAGTTGACCTAGATCAGTATTTTTCAGACTTTCAGTATGTGTGGACCACTTCTGGTTTAGTCTTCATGTGCCTGCAGGTCCCTACAATGGACTGCACTGCCCTGAAGGGATTCGGCTGCTGCCAGCTAGTGAAGGTAGTTGGCAGTCTCACATCTAGGGAGAATTAAGTTACTCATGTTTGTCACTTTGTACCTCCGCATTTGAGTGTGATGGCATCAGAGCCCAGAGTTTGAGGAACACTGTTTGGCCTAGAGTGTAGATAGAAGCTGTTACATAGTGTGACAGGATGTGCAAGGAATGAAAAGCAGGAATTCAGGAATTTGGGAATATTAAATTATTATTTTTTTAATATATAAATGAAAGAGACAACAAGCAACAGTATTTAAACCAGAAACCTAAAATCCCTTAAAGATTATTTAGCCATAACATTTTTATTCAGATTTTGACTCAATACCTACTACTAGGTTGTAATAATAAGCTGGTAGGAAAAAAGGGGAAAAAAAAAGAAAAAGAACGCTTTTGTAAAAGAGCTGGCATTACACCTGGAATACATATCCCTGACAACACATGCAAATAGGCACCTATGTATTTGGATAATTATGTATATGCTTTTAGTCCCAAAATGGATTTGTATATATACAAACCCACCATTTTAATGCATGAGCTGCACTTACTCTGAAGGTGAAAGTTAGAACATCAAAACCATTTTTCTATTTCAAACTGAAACACTTTAGAATGTTTAC
This sequence comes from Tauraco erythrolophus, assembly GCF_009769465.1. Taxonomy (NCBI): domain Eukaryota; kingdom Metazoa; phylum Chordata; class Aves; order Musophagiformes; family Musophagidae; genus Tauraco; species Tauraco erythrolophus. Next base: position 6,338,055 of record NC_141484.1, read on the forward strand.
CCCACATGTATTTCAATTTAGTGTAACGTGTGCAAGAATTTTGTATTGTGTCCATTGTATTTGCTTGCTTTAGTAACAGACATGCCGTCCTCACATAAACCTCCTGCCCATTTAACCAAAGAGTGATCTGAACAGTCGTTCAGGTACGTAAGCTTTTCACACAGAATCCCAGAATTTCAGGGATTGGAAGGGACCTCAAAGGATCATCTAGTCCAATCCCCCTGCCGGAGCAGGACCACCTAGATCAGATCACACAAGAACGCGTCCAGGTCGGTTTTGAACATCTCCAGAGAAGGAGACTCCATAACCTCTCTGGGCAGCCTGTTCCAGTGTTCTGTTACCCTAACTGGGAAGAAGTTCTTCCTCATGTTTAAGCAGAACCTCCTATGTTCCAGCTTATATCCATTTCCCCTTGTCCTATCATTGGATGCCACTGAGAAGAGCCTGGCTCCATCCTCATGACAGTCACCCTTTACATATTTATAAACATTAATGAGGTTCCCCCTCAGTCTCCTCTTCTCCAAGCTAAAGAGACCCAGCTCCCTCAGCATTTCCTCATAAGGGAGATGCTTTTTCGGTAGGCAGACTGAGCAGATGGTGTTTGAAGACACCACAATATTCCTTAACATGTACAAAGCTTTCATACGTTCAGACAAAAATAAAATAAATTCCAACAGCGATGAAAAATACTTTTGCAATTACAGGCAACTTTTTAAATGTTATATGTTGACCTAGCCACTGGGTTTCCATCACCTTTCCTCTCCGAGTGACGCGATTAGCCATAATGTTATCCTGAAGCATTGTGTGTGCCACATCTCTCTAGAGAAATTATGTAGGCAAGAGGTAGGAATGTGTCTGCCTGTTAAATGGTGAAGGTACTGAAGTTATTCTTCTATATGTGAAGAAATCAGTTGTTGGAAACTCTTTGCAATTAAGAAAAATAGCATCCTCCTCCTCCCCTTACCATGGTGGGTCGTCTCCAATTCCTGAAAGCAAGCGTTGCCTTTCTCCACCCCTGCCATCTTTCCTTACTTCTCGAAACTCCCGCACGTTCACTGCTCATACTACCCAAAGCTCCCGTTAAACAGCTGCAGCCCTTCGCTCAGTGACATGCCTGTAGTTAGGGAGGGAAGTCGTCATTAAGGCTGTCTGCGTAATTCAATTTGGTGACTGAAATCTCCTCTGGAAAGAGGAAATCTACCACAGAAACTTCTAGGTAGCCATGCTTGTCTGGTGTTCCTATGCAGCAGATTTAGCCCAGTGTCCTTATGGCAAATGAATGTGAACAATAAGAAAAGATAATGGATTAGAGTTCTAGCAAAAACTTCCCTTATAAATTCAGCCATTTACCAAGTCAGTTGATGCCCTACTTTCAAGACTGTCATAGCAAGCAGTTCTGACAGTCTCTGCTTATTAAAAGCGGAGTACTAAAATCAATAGAGCAATATTTTCTTGGAGAAAATTCAATTTATCAACAGGTTTGTCATTTTAAAGATGATTAAAGGACTTTTTATTAGGCATCATCTAAATTTTAGAAATAGTTCATGTGAAAATAATAAGACAAAAGCCACAATAGACTTTTAATCTTTTGATTACATCAGGGAGTGGGTATTTTTCTGTAAATGAAGGCCTGGAAGCATTTCCTGTCTTTACTTTAGACTATATCAGTCACCTATTACATATTAAAAACTGGTACTGCTCACAGATTTCAGTAGCTCGGGGCAGACCCATTATTCCAAATCTGTGCATTTAAAATCATTAAAAATATCAAGTGTGCTGAAATCTTCATTAATGACTTGTAAGAAATACTTATTATGACCTGCAAGAGTTAATTTTTGAAAGCCCCGGTTCAACTTCTGCCCAAGTCCTATCTAGTTAGTAAGAACATAAGCACATTTAAATTATTTTTCTTTGCTGCAGTCAAGAACAACAAATCTGAGTGTGAGAGTGAACTCTCAATCTCATCTTCAGCTAGGATAAAGAGAGCAAGGCTGTAAATAAAATGTTCCGTATCTTTCAACTTCTTGGCTATAATTCATCACAAGTAGGAGTGTGAACACACAAGTGCACGTGCAAACACCCAGAGTTGGGAAAGATACCACTTCCCAGGCATTTGGGAGCATTCAGCCTCCAGTTTGCATGCTACGGAGAAGGGAAAAAGTATAAAAAATAGGATGAAAAGCAATTGTTAATAAACGGGAATACTGATCCGTAACTGAATATGAGCAACTATTTTGAAAGATTCTTCCTGGGAAGACAATGAAGATGAACTTGTCAATGTTATTGTTTCAACAGATTAAACATTCTTTAACTCTTTAGAATATATGTGATAAAACACTTAAAAGTGAACTTGTCTCTTATGCCTGGAAAGCTGAGATCCTATCCAGTCTAAATAGTATCCCTGTGGGAAAAGCATTCAGTCTCATGCTGATTCCTTGCTAACTTTGTCCCATGATCCCTTTCTCATTTCCTTACGAACTCTTCTGCAAAGCCCGATAAATCTGTATTTTGGTAAGAACAGTGACTAAGAAAAACAGAGGGGAACTGATTGTAAATTGGCATGATACAAATTTTTTTTTCTAATACCCTTTTTCAGAGTAGTTTCTCACCATTCTTCACGATTTGAGCAAGTGGAAAAGTGTCTTTCACTCTGCATGGAATAAAACATGCTTGGGAATGATATAAGAGGAAAAAATTGCTTCTTGGTATTCAGAGCTTTGTGTCATTTTGATTACTTGTAAAAATACTAATTTACACAACTCCGGTATACATGGAGCCGTACAGGAGATTAGAATACCAAACAAAAAACCAGCTCTTCCCCCATAGCCATGCAATCTATAAACACAGCAGGAAATGTGGAATGGGGAAAGAAAACCAACCAACCAACAAAAAGAATCCCAACAGAATAAACACAAAATCTCTTGACCAAGTTGTAGCAGAATAGTGCTCGTAAGTGGAGTCTTGGGGAGCTTTCTGGTTGAAAGGGTTTGTGTGTGCAACCCCTGGCGTGACACCACACACACGTAACACCAGTCTGGGAGCGGAGGAGGTGAGGTCTGGCACTGCGATGCCATTTGCCTGCGGCTCAAGTTCATGCTGTAGCCCATTCTCAGACATGTTGGAATTAGAGACGTATCGAAACACAGGGCAGATTCTTCGAGTTAAGCTGGAATTGATAATTCTTTAGGGAGCTCTACTTCAAAAAGATGTGGGTTGTGTTTTTTTTTAAAGTGCATTGTCAGGGGGAAAAAAAAAAGAGTTTTGGAAGAGAGTGAAGTGTCAGGAAAAGCAAAGATAGGTTCAGGATAGGATTTGTTTGTTTGTTTTTCTTTTATTTCTACCTCTACTGAAGTTCCGTTCTTTTCTCAGCATAAAAAGGTACACAAATGCTTTTGAGGCAGATAAAATGAGAAAAGTACACCAGCCCTCTGTTGAACAGGAACAGTGATATTTGTAACCGGAAAGGCTAATTTAGTCACCTTCTTTAGAGAACCAGTGCAAGCAGGCCAGGACAAACCAGCTCTCTCCTGCTGCTCAAAAGAACAGTGAAACATGCTGCTAGGCAGAACGGCTCATGATTTTTGCATGACACACAAAGGATTTGCCTTGACACATAACAAATTTTACTGAGGTCAAATTTCAAGTTATCTAAATACTAATTTACCTCCAGAGATACAGGGCTCAGGAAATTATTTTGCATTTTTGCCTTGGCAGTGATTGGGAAGCAGCTTGATATTGTGAAATACAACGCTTTCAAAAACTTGTTACAATTCTGCTAAAAAAGCTGATAAAACTTTTGTCTCTTTCATGGCTAAAACCTGAGGTTTATAGATTCTTCTTTTCATTTCCACTGGCTTATAATTTCAGTAAAGCATTACCATGCTTCTCTGGCTACACCATCACTCAGACACTGCAATTTCCCTTGAACAGGGTTCAGTACATTGTGTGTTCTTGGAACTTCGTGGCTGGAGCGATCAGAGGATTTCAAAAAGCAGCAGCAGTCACTATGTTATTCATAGCGAATATTCATTTTAGTCATTATTTTGGAGGGTTTACGAAAACATAATAGGCGTAGAAATTTAGAACTCCCTGGCAGCAGAAGAATTAGAGAACTAAAGAACTCAACAAATGGGCTTTTCTGGCTCTTGTAAAATTGTGTCATTAACCTTAATAATGGCATGTTTTGATTGTGGTGTAAAACAGATGAACTTTGAGTGCACATCCTTTTCCCTGCTCAGAAGCCTTCATGCTTCTCCGTGATTCAGACAGCAATCTAATGCTCCGGCTGCACAACGTGCCAGCTTATTAATCTAGGCCTGTGTGTGAGGGCAGATGTTTTCCTTCCTATTCACAGAAGTTAGTAAAAAAGAAAATATTTTATTTCTCTGTGTGTCTATATAGAGATATAGACACATATAGAGAGGTGCATATGTGCAGATAAATAAAGTGGTGAGCATACTAATAATCTACTCAAAGGTACAATGTTATTTGACCACTCAGCTTGAAAAATACTTCCCAGATTAATTTCGTACAGCCTTTTTGCTAATGCTATATACAAATAGTAAAGTAGAAGATGCACCAACAGTTTAAAACAGAATTTAAATCAATCAGCTAGCTGTGTCTTTTCTGTCCAGCAGGGAAATTTCTTTTAAAAGTTGTGTTAGGAATGAAAATACTGAAGAAAATGTACAAGCAAAATAAAGACATTGGAAAGTCTGGGTACATTTATTAATATGCAATTGATTAAATTAGATATTAAACATCTAATGTCTAAAGTCTGTCTGGCTGTATGAAAAACATAAGGAAAGTGAAACACGCTAATTTCAATATACAACCAATAAATTTCCATCTGATCTGGATTCCATTGGAAAACCTCTGGCATTTCAACCAAAGAGCTCTCTGAAAGAAGAGCTCTGAAATCCAGGCAGCTACCAAAGGTCAGCACATCTCACTATCACTCACTGAAAAAGGACTTAGAACATCAGGATTTTAACATATTCAATTTTAAACCCACATAAAAAATGGAAAGAGCAATTTTTCATTTATCTGGATTTCTCACAAGTCTGTAGGCTTCTGTACCATTTACAGCCCTTTGAAAATTTATGTAAGCCTTGCCTTCAGATTTTAAAAAGGCAGCTCTTTTGACATCCCTTTATCAGAGACAAAAATTGTCCTTAACACAGTTTTTAACAGATTCTTCAAACTGAAGTCTCGTTACAGATTGCTAGACTGAATTAGGGCAATGAGTTCTCCAAGCACCAGTTATTCTCTAAATTACTTATTGACTTACCCTAATTCTAAACTAAGGTTAATGAACTAAAAGGAGCACATGAATGTGATTTTTCCTTCTTTCATATGATGCTTGTAACTGTCCCAGCACAGGAGGAGACGTCATCACTGGTAAAAAGGTGACTACAGAAACACAGGACTGTGAATTGCTGAGCCTGGTTCTGCAGTCATACACTATTTTAAGTCCAGCTCAGAATGCCCTGAAACATCCTCTTTAAACACTGGAACATGATATGGACACATGGCACTTCAAAATGAACTTGAGTTCTCTGCTGATAAATCAAAGCCATTCCAGAATCTACCGCAGTAAAGACACATCCTTGTCTGCTGTTGAAGCACTAACAGTATTTATTTAAAAAAAAACTGAGAGTGGTCTCAGCATGGAGACTGTGCCCATTCTACATATGATCACAGAGAACTCGGAATTTGATGTAATCCCTGCACCATTCTACCTGGCTGAAGATACCTCTGGAATGAAATTCGCCTACTACATACAGTTTAAATGTAGTTGGAATATTTTAGATCAACGAGAGCACAATTTCACTGTAAAGCTGGCGTCAACAGGCACAGCAATTATTAATCCTAGACACCATAAATTTGGCTGCATCCGCTTTAAGCTTCATAGTTACTAACAAGCAAAAATCATTACACTAATGGAGTAGTAGAAATACAATAAAGCGCTTTATTATCCCTAAAAGGCAGCATGTGGCATATAGATTCTGTGGGGTTTTACCAGTGTCCTGGGAACAGTTTCATTCGTTCGCATCCTGTGTCATATAATTATCTCAGACTAACCGTGACCCTGCGGGTCCTCTATTAAAATTATATTTTTGTTACAGAATGGTGTATACATTATTGAAGCACATTATTTTGATCACTGAAAATTGACATATTGTGCTCATTAGCCAGTAAGCCTGAATATTTAATTTATGAGGTTTGCTCCAAGTTCTTTACAGATCAGTCACTTAAGGGACGTAAACAGGCAAAACTGCAGAGCGGTGGATGGGAAAGATTCTTACTGAAAATGGTGCTTTAAAAAGCAAAAAAAATCTGTCATGCCATATGCTGATACATGACACATTGCATTAGGCAGGTAAATGGGTTAATTGGGCTCATTAACATCATTTCCTTTTTAAAACTTTTCAACTAGAAGATGAAAAGATTATTTTAATCTTTACACTTCTCTCTTACATTTTACATTTTTTCACACGGGCCTTTTTTAATCAAATATTGATGATGACGCCTGTTGTTCTTCAAAGCCCAGCAATTATACTGCAGCTCCATCCCAGTAAGTGGCACTATTTCAAATGCTGGTATTTCCTTATCTTCCATTCCCCTCCTCGACTTTTTTTTTTTTTTTTTTTTTAATAAACATAACATGACATCTCTTGGATTCTTGCAAGAAAAGGCACTCTGGATATTTTGCTTATCTGATGGCCTTCGAGCAACCTGCTGAGCCTGCACCCTCCAAGCAGATGGTTGTAGACTAGAAACCTGCTTGACTGATGCAACAGACCCTGCAATTCTGTCCCGCAGCTGAAGCTGCCACTTCTGAAACTAAAGCCACGGATTACAGTCATGTCACACAGAAAAGATTAGTTTTCATTTTCTTCCTGGCTGTGGAAGTCCCCGTAGTATACAGGTGAAAGCTGTATGGGATGGGTCAGGAGTGCTCTCTGCTGGCAGCAAGGAAAGCCTGCAGAAAACATGGCTGGGATTTGCCTTAAAATTACCTTCAAATATGAAGCATGAAATACTTTGAATATGTATCTATGTCTAAGGCCCCGAGACGTTTATTGGAAAATCTATAGAAGATTATGATTTACAAGGTCGAGCAGCATGCTGATTATTGCAAACATGATTTTGAAAAGAGTGTTACACCAGCAGTGCTTCCACAATTTCTTTACATACTGTTGCATACAATGATTAAGCGTAAAGATGAAGACAGGGAAAAAGTGTTATGAAGAATAGCTATTCAAATGTACAAATATTCATCAAATGCACTTAAATAGAACTGAATGCTCTGTAGAAAACAATTTAAAAAATTCTTATGTACGTGCATGTGTCTGCGTACGTACACACACAGAGAATACTGCAGGACAAGGATAGTGCTCTTGGAAGTTTGGAAAATCTATTGAACCATTGTCTCCTCTTTGATTATATCAATCTCCTCTTTAAGAGAAGACTTTAAAAAACAAGAATACCCTTTTTAAACAATTGTTAAATAATTTAGAAGAATAACTGTAAAATCATTTTCTTTTCCATCCTGGGTTCCCTCTAACAACAGCTAGAAAATCAAGCCGGCAGCACAAAACTACTTTTAAAACTAACTGGATACCATAAGCACAATATTAAGAAAATAAATGTTCCTTTATAGTCATTGCTTTTCAATAAGGGAATGTAATTCTGTTGCAGAGAACTAAGCCTTAGCAGGTTACATTTGAAATCCTAGTTTGATGCAATGCTTCATCACTGTCTCTGAAGTCAGATTTCTAATCACAGACTTGCCCTGAGGTCTGTGTAAACTCTGTTTGCAAACCCTGAAGCAGCCTCTGCTTTGCACAAGAGATACACCAGCCACTTACGAGGTACAATCAATTTAAATTAATGAGGACAGCACTTTATATCACAGAATACCGTCTGGTCAAGATACTATGAACAACGATCAAAACACATGAGAAAGGAACTCGCTTGAGGGACTCGGAAAAACATGGTTCAGTTTATCATTGCTCTTAGAAACTCAAGTTCAGGTGACCTGAGCTACAGAGTGAAATTTTGCATAGGATGATCCTGTCTAAGCAACGGGAGGAAAATAAAACAACCTGGCATTGTCGTTGACTTAACTCTAGCGAGACGAAAGACAACTGCAGATTTATTTTTGCATTTTTTTAAGCACTTTGAGACCCCCTAGATGGCAGATTCTGCAAACAATTTAATGTTAGCATTAATGTTTTAATGTTTCCATTGAGCACTTTGCGCCTCCATGAACTTGCTCGGGAGAGGAGAGCAGAAAACCAATGGCACATCACAGGTTCTGTAGGGTCCATGCTGCCCTCACTGGGCCACCCACTGCTGTCACTACATGGATACTGAATGGCAGAAACCAAAGGGAAAGACAAAGTATGTGGCATTAGTAGGTTCAGGTGCTGCTAATGGGGGAGGAAAACCCACCACCCCCTGAGCCTGCAGAGCTGCTTTCCTGTCCTGCTGGAATCTAGGACTCCAAGAAAAAAATATGAAAGCCAGGTGGCAGATGGTAGACACTTGATTATTGCAGGAAGTAAAACTGGGACACTACAACACCTTCAAAACACTCTTCAATCCTTGGTGATTTGCTTCCCTACACAGTACTAGACCTTCTTTGGACTGTATCTATTTTCATTCCAAAGAAAGGAACATCTAATATTGCAGATAAGATCCAAGGACACCGCAGCAGGCAGCCATACACAATTGATTTTCTTGCTTCCTTACATTCAATGCTGCTCCACTGGCAGGTACTGATACAAGTTTAAAAATGTCTTGGAACTAATCTCCAGACCGCTCTTACCTGAATAAATCCAAAATACCCTTTCTCTATTTTGTAAAGGCCCCGAGGAAGCCGAGAGCCTGCGCTGCCCCTTGAAGGAGGGTGACAGTGAACTGCTAACACAGCATGGGATTGAAAGGCAAAGAATCCATCTCAGCTCCTTCTCCTTTCCTCTTGCATTCCCTGCTTACGTTTCTATCATGACTTCACCCTGAAATAGGCTACTTTTTCTGTCACTTCTGCTCAGGGTTTTGAAGGCTATTTTAACACAGACTGTAACATAAAGATGTAGGCCACAAAGGAAGTTCTAAAAAGTATTTAGTTTCAGGACTAGTTGTCGAAGAAAAGACGAAGTGAACAAGATATACAGTTAACTAGGACACAACAAAAACACTTCCACAAATACAGGTTTGAAGAACATAATTAGAAAAAAACAAAAACAAAAACGTTTTGTGATTGTTTGCTGGGTTTTTTTTTTTTCCTAATGGTCATAAAATCTGTGGAGTTTCAAGATAAGCATGCATCAAAGAGTTTGTGTTTATTAGGTGTGTGTTTTTATTGACTTTGCTTGTGTTCCATCTTTCAAAGAGCAGAACTGGGACTTTTCTGCGATCACAGGAGCAGCGAGTTATACGCAGACACCACACATGAGTATTCAGATCTCACTTACAAATGTAGCCTAGAATATATGGGCAGCACGTGCCTGTGCGGCTCTCCTGCATCAAGAGAAAGAGAGAATAATGCTGCTGGGGAATTCTGCGCACAAAGCTCTGTGAAGCAAGAATTAAAATGAATGAGATTAAACAGAAAATAACTACACCAGGAATATGTTAATAATTTAATTAAAGTCTATCAAAGCTGAACTATTCTGCAACTACCGCTGAAGCCAGTCAACATTCCCTATTCTACTGGGGGATTTTGCCACAGGTAAAATTACCTGTTTGGAAACATCTCTTAATGTAGGAGGAAAACAAGGTCAACTAAGAATGTGGTATGATGGTTAACTTTGACAATGTTGGACTTCTCTGTTTTCTCAGACAGGCTTTTACTGACGTTTTAATATGTTTTCTTTACTGTAGTCTCATTTCTAGTGCATAAGATAAATTGAATATTGATCCTTTTGAAAAACAAGAGGGCAAGATTTAGTGCTCTTTTTTTCCCCAAGCTTGTTTGTGATGTTTTCATCTTTATACAACTTTCAAGTCAAACAGAAAAAAAGAACGAAAGGGTTTCTTAATAGCAGAGCAAGAAGTAACACAAAGGCCATCACTATGAAGGACTTAGCACTAAAGATTAGTCTGACACATTAAGGAAATAGTTATATAGATCTTAACAGATCTTTTATATTATTCTTTTAAACTACCCTATAACATTTTACACAATCCACAAAACGGTATAAAAATATAAATACTATGCTTTTGGGGATAGCAGATATTGATGACTGTAGCAGGCAGAGTCTACCTCTTCCTCATAACGCACGCCTGTCTTTGTACTGTTTGTCTTGTAAGAGAACGTCCAACATGCAGAAAATACCTCATTAACTTCTGTGCCCGCAGCCTTTACAAGACCACATGCAACTTTGCTTTCCCAGAACCGACTCGGTTTGATGTTCTGAAATGAGAGTACACAGTACCATAAGATATGGGAAATCCTTCTATTGTCAGGAGGCTCACGTAGTGAATAAGATCAGAACCTTCTTTTTCTCCAGTAACAGTTAAAACTGCACATCATGAAAAGACAATGCATTGTTTTCTGCTGAGAACAATGTATGACAACTTTTTTTTCCTTGCATCGTTTTTTGCATGATTATACACTAAGTATAATGCATTTGTGGACTTGGAACTTGCAAACAGAAGATGGTTGCACTGATGTGATACTATGTCCTACAACTGTAAACGGTTACACTTGAAATGTACACTTTTAAATGTGATAAGATATGGGGTTTGTACATAAACCAGACAATGTCCTGAACTGCTATAAAGAATTTCACACAGCATTGCAGTGGTACTTCCCGTAACCGGGCACAGCCTACAAGACAATCTTGGCAGGCCAGGAAGATCTCTCATTCAGATGTAATCTGAGTAGATGACAAATTTAAGACGCTTCTGTTCTTGTAGTAAGCAAATGCCAATGGAAGAAGTGCCCATCAGAACTTGCTAGTGATGGTGCTGTAAGTTGGCAAGAAAAGAAACGGGCACAAGCATGTCAGGTGCAATTTGGTGTATGTGGCTACTCTTACCTCAGGCACACACACACAAGAAAACCAGTGCTTCACTCAAGGCAAAGGCAGATAAAAGGGCAAGACCTTGTGGTTTTGTATTAAAGATCTTGGGGTTTGTCCTTCCTGGTAACAAGCCTGGGTACCCACACTGGAGATTTTTATGTTCTCACTTCAAGTGTTCCTCCCTCCCTGCAGGTCAGAAATGAGGCATGTCAGAGACTTGCTTGCAATACTGGTATTCCTGATCTGCGGTTACATAGGGAATTCTGTTTTAAAGCAGTCAACACAATCTCATTACAAGCACAGCATTTTTGTGAGGGGGGGAATGAGAAGGACAAATGTTACTCCTGTTCATGAATTTGCCTCTTATCATTTCCTCTCTCTGCTCTACAGAGAGTTATTTGATTCATATTAAGGGTTATTTGGGTCACTTTTACCTTGACAGGGAAAATAATGGTAACCTACTTTGAGATTTGTACCAATTTAAGTGAGAAAATGGATTCTGAATATTTTGCATAGTTGCTATATTTAACTGAGTGCTCAGTGAAGCATGAGTTTTCAAATGTGAGTAAGAGGCTTTAAAGCACTTTATTTGTTTTTAAACTACATTTGTTACTTATGATTAGCAATTTTATGTCATTCATATGCAGTGTACTGAGACTGGACACAATAAACTGACCTTCTTCCACCTATTAAACTAAACTTGGTGTTTAGTTATTATGCATGCAAAGTCAAGCAGAAAAACTACGGAGCGTTCATAAATAAGATGATTGTGTTTTATTTGCAATGAATAGGAATATTTGTGTTTATTACTTTTCATAAGAGGTTTACTACTGCTTATTTTGAATTGGAATAAACAATAGGCAAAAAATAGAACATCTGTATCAAAGTTTAAAAAACCCTACAATCAAAAGCTGTTTAATCTCATCCCTTTAGTTCTATTGCACAGTCTGTTCCGTGTAACTTTTTACAACTACTGTGCAAGAAAACAGGTCATTTAAACTCAGTAATTAGTACTACAGATAAAATGGCACTGCAGCAATGTTAATTACTATAGTACTGATGTAGTATAGGGTACCCTATATAATAGTCATGTCTTTCATTTTAAATTGAAGTGCAACAAAGCATATTATTGTGACACTTCCTCTTCTTGAAGTAAATGAATGTTATTCGAGTGTACCATTTGTATCCACGCAGAATGTTTTTAAATAAATCACAGTTCTGCTTTAACTCAACTGGCATATTTCACTTTCTAATGGCAGAAATTAAGGAACATCTTGCTATAGGAACTTTTCCTATGATGGTGGAAGTTTTGACAGAATATATTCCATATGAAAAATTTCCACAATCATTTTCTTTTTCATTATAGCAGCTGTAAATCAGTTTGCAAATGAAGCACAACATTCAGTCTTTTTAAAAATAAAGATGAATCTTGAAGAGCATTACAGCTTTTGAGATGTACTAGGAACTATATGATCAAACCGTAATTAATTTTGTACTGCTATGAATAAAATATCTGGCAATTGTAAAATGTTCATAACAAAATAGACTTGCAGAGGAGGACAGTGAAAGTTTTTACACCTGCAGCTCCACTAGGAATAGGGCTCCCTATTTGTGAATAATTATATCTCTGCTTTTTGTAGCACCTTTACTTTTAGGTAACTTTGTTATAAATATTAAAAGAAAGAAAACAATGAGTTAAATTTCAGATTTGTTTGAGTGTACCTAAATAATTTGTTAGCTGAAATGTTCCCATTTTCAGTGCAGAAATTTTGTAATGAAGCTGTTATTCAGACCTTACATAAAAAATATTCTAAAAGCTTACTTATTTAGAAGTCTAATAATCCTATTCACTACATTAACCATGAGCCCCTGGCTAAAACATGTACAAATGGATTTGGCAAAATATTTGAATGTACAATGTAAGATTCAAAGCAGAAGTTGAAGTACAACCTCAGGTTGTGTATTTCATCTCACAACAATAAGATGCATTGCTACATTTATATGAAGGTGTGTAAAGAGCAAAACCTCGCAGTACATATAACTAGTTTCCAGGATTTACTAATTATTTCCAAAAAAATGCCTTTTTTTTTTTCCCTCCATTTTGTTTAGGTCAGTGGGACGATGTATAATACAGGGAGACATGTATCTCTACGATTAGACAAAGAGCATTTGGTCAACATCTCTGGAGGACCGATGACGTACAGTCACCGCTTAGAGGAAATCCGGTTACACTTTGGAAGCGAAGACAGCCAGGGATCAGAGCACCTACTCAATGGACAGGCTTTCTCTGGGGAGGTATGTTAACGTGTTTGGAGTTACAAACCAACCAGTATGAATTACTCACTTTCCATTTCTGCCTGAAGGTATTTGCAAGCTAATTTGTATTTGTAAAAATTGTTTCCCTTTATCCATTCTAAAAACCAGGGAATTCCTTTTTTTTTTTCATGCAGACATTGCAAATTGTGTGACTCATATCTAAAAATGAAACTGTGGTATTTATTGTATGCACAGACACCCTGTATTCTCATACACACTACTTACAAAGTAATCGAGTATCTTTTGATGGTTCCTTTATACCCCTAGTAAACGCAAACAAAAGATTAACAACAAAGTAATACTGAAAGTGCTTTGAGTTCTTAAAAAAATGGTACTTTTGCTACTCACTGGCGTGTAACACTTCACATTGAGTATCATTCTGCCTTTGATTCATGTAAAAATAAGGTGATACTTAATTTTAGAGATGGTTCCACAGAACTTTGTTGGTCTGCTCAAGAAATAAAGTCAACTTCACAATAAACCCTTGCAGGATTGGTACTTGCTTTGTATATTAAATACACGTCTGTAAGCATCCCAGGAAAGACCATGATTTAATGATCCTGATAGCTATTGCAGGATAGCCCATTACTCTTGCTGGATAAATATTTTAGTCATATATATGGAGTACTTCTTCCAAGATAAATAGTAGAGTTTGCAGACTTTCTGGTGGACAAATCAAAATCTTTCCATTCTTCTTACACAGGAGCATTTTTACATAGAAGAATTGCACAGGTTTTTTACTATCCCATCCTGCATCAGTGCCATGTCTGTGAATTATCTGGCATGCAACTCTACTCCACAAATCTTAACAAATAAAATAATGCTTCAGAAGATATTACTGTAGGGATTAAAGATACTCAACATATCCTTTTCCTATTATTTCAGAAGACCAAAATGAATAATTTTTCATAATAAAGCACTTATTTTCATGGAGATGAATAATCAAATTACCATCTGTACTATCTATCACAGACTCTGGTGATGAGTCAGTGCATGTCATTTTCTTTGGCACTATGCAACAGCAGTTATTTAAGAGAAAGAAATTAATTGCAGAGTTGTCAGATGACGATATTATAATTGATGGTAATCATTTGCTTTGTTTTATAAGCTACATAGATGTATCATATAGCCAGTGGCAGCTTTTTCATGAAATTATTCATGTCTTGCACAACTGACTTCCGGTTGCCTTCGTTAAATTCTACGATAAATGAATATATAATGTATTACTCCTTTAAGAGCTGAAAGTTAAGATGCTGTAGTAAATCAGGTCTTTGCTGACCAGATTCACAGAAGAGTAGTACTCAAATGAAAGCATGTTGACTGAAGAAAAAAGTCTGGTTGAAACATACCATTGCACTTGATACTATATATCAGCATCATTTCAGATATTTTTTAAGAGTTTTTAAGTTACAAATTCATCAAAGACTAAGAAAAGGTAAAAATGTAGAGCATTGTTTTGCAATACTTAATGCTAATACTTAACGATGCTTTTCCAGTTTTGAAAGTAGGAGTTTTGAAGTACTATTAACATTTTGTATTATTTGCTAACAGAGACCTCAACTTTTTCTCAATAAAAGCAGAAAACCTGGATAAGTGAAAACTGCTGTCAGTCGGTCATGCACAGCTGGATCCAAAGTATATGCAGGATTCATCTAGTTATCTGAATTCCTCCTGCAGTGAATAGGAAGAGATTAGCATCTTCAGAGGATGATCGTTCCTGATAGCCAGACACATCTCTTAGGACAGGACAAATCACTCTGTGGAGATGCATCTCCCCTGACAACAGAGCAGAGACAAACAGCAGGCCAAGTAGCTTAGACTAGACACCTCCGCTTCAAACGGCGAGATGAATTCTGTCCTTTGAGGATGTGTTTTTCAAAGTTTCGGGTAGCCATTTTGAGCAGCTGGACAGGAAAGTTCCCATAAGGTCAAATATTAATTACTAATTTGAACCTGCATCTCCACATTGAAGTCTTATTTATAGAACACATACTGTTTCCAAAGTACAAGCACAGATTCGAATCAATCATGCTGAATAGCATGGGTGCAAATTTTCAGTGAAGGATGGCAGCTGCCAGTGTTCTTAGAATATACATCCACCCATACGAGTGCTGTCTGTATAAATAAGTGATTTTCAATAAGGTTTCAGCACTGGAAGATGTAATGTCTACAGCTCCCAGCAACTACAATAAGAAAACTATAGACAAGCCAGCTGACTTTATGATGGAGTACCTGTCTTTATAATGCAACACACACTTTCAAGGCTGTTGCTGCTAATTACTGTCACTTCTGCATTGGATAATGCTGTCGGAGGAGATGGGATAAAGAAAGATGACTACATAAGTGCATTAGTTTAATTCAGCTAGTGCAGGTAAGAATAGGTGTGAGTATTTGCTGGCTTAGGCTTCAGCAGTGTAGGCAACCAGAGAAAAATTATTGCAGGATTACACTGACTGCTAATTGCACACTAACTCCCCTGGCACTGCCTTGTTACTACTGTTCTTATTTGCGTTGGACAAACCCACTCTGGGTTTTACTGAAACCTCTGTTTTGCTGTGGAAAGGCAAAGGATGAAGTTACCCAAGAATTGTAATCCATTCCAGTAGAAACACATCAGCTCGTTCCTGCTCCTCCCTCCCTCCACTCCCATCCATATCTGTCCCCTCATTTGCATTGAGGTCTCCAATGCACGTTGAAGTCAGCACATTGCAGAGAGAGAAGGGGAGAGGTCAGGGGAGAGAACGGTACCTCTCCCTCACAGCACTGGCAAACTATTAAATTGGCTCAAACAGACCTAAATTAAATCCAAGTACAGACAAGGCAGAAGCTTTTAAACAGCCCCAATATATCTTGAATCAGCTGTGATGCTCTTTAAACACCTGGAAATCTCACCTAACATCCGTGCTAAGCAAGAAGTTTGTTCTTAGGGACATTTTTGCCTAGTCAAGATGATCTGCAAGTGGGCAGGCACTCAGAGCAAGCTACAGAGCACTGGAGCGGTACCATGGCATGAAAAACAATCTAGAAATAGCAAATTGCTTCAAAAATATACTGTGGTCTGAATGATACTGAGAGGCTTGTAATTTCCAGGCTTTAACATTTAACTAGGTGTTAAAGGCTGTCAAGAGAGATCTCTGCAATAATCTGGTTACCTTTTAGCCCCTAATTATCATTTTAGTAGGCAGAATAATTGAACTAATGCTTAAATAGTTTGAGTGTAAGGGCTTTAAAACTGTGTATCAGATTATCATCAATATGTTTGGTGCTAAACTGGACAGAACGGTAGGCTTTGGAATGCTTAAATAAATAAATCGAGCATTTACTTGTCCCTCTGACACATACTTGAGTGTGTTTAATTCCCTACTCTTTGCATAAGCATCCTGCTGTATTATAATGACTAAAAGAAAATCTTGGCTCAAGCAAAGTCCCTGAGATACCAATCGTTTGTGTCTGCTGCCTCATGTCTCTATGCAAAACAAGTTTTTAATGCTTCAGAGTCCATATCCTTTAATGAGAAAAACCATCTTCCTTTCAGACAGTACAAAATACAGCATAATTTACCAGCATGCTGCTGTTCAGGCACTATCTACCGTGTTAAAATAAAAAGGTAACAATCTCCAAAAGATTCATAGTGAAAAATGGGACCCTTTAACTTTACCATGTGGCAGTCAAAAACCCATGCCAATTTCTTTTGCTAAGCAGAAAAATGAAAACCGTGCTGCAGGAGACCTTCAGCCACTTTATGGCTGTGCATTGTAGAAGCCTTATCAATGTAAAAGCAGAAAGTCAAGGAGGTTAATTAGTTGGGGTTATGCACTTTTCACAAACTCAGTAGCTGGAGACTTTCAAACAAGAGACCATAGTCCACAACACATGAAAATAGTAGATTATTTCTTCTCTGCCCACCAAGTCACCCTTCAAAAACACATTGGCAGAGATTATAAACACACAATGATTTCATCTGTTACATAAGAAGTAAAGTGAAAGCCAGAATACTATCTAGATAAATAATTACATATTGCAAGCTCTACACGCAGTTTGGAAGCGAGATTTACTTCTGCTGCTGCTAAAAACCACTAAGAAAACTGAATGAAATACAAGAAAATGGGAATCAAAGGGGGAGGCTGGAAATTCTGAAATATCAGCCTTCTCCTACTATCGCAATTTTGTTAGCTGCAGGCATATTCTATGTGAGTGGGGAACTTCTAGTGATAGTAAAGGATTACTTATCGGAGAGATCAGTGTTGCAAATCCAACCTCTGATATTTTTAGAAGCAGGACTGTCAGCTAGACAGCCTATGAGAAGCGTCCGGCCAGCTGGAATAATTTAATCCAGCCTGCTACAGGATTAGTCTGAATTGTTAAATCAGAAACAGTGGCTCTGTCACTGAGCCCTTCTGTACACCTGTGACTGCCTGTGTGGTTCCAAACAGCCTCCCCAAAAATCCTAATGTTGGTATTGTTTATACCAAAAAACCCAGAGAACAAGTCATGGCCAGTTAGCATGTCAGAAGAAATGGCAAGTACAGGCCAGCTCTACATTGCATCGCTTGTTACAAGCCATTTACATCCCCTGCTATTTGGTATGGTCCTTTCTTCTTTCCAAAACTCTCATCACCTAGAAGGTGAACATTTGGCTGCACCTCCCACGTGACGTTTGACTCAGGACTCTGCCTCCTTTTCGGACCCAGGGGTCAGTTCTGCACAAAAGCCCCAGTTTTCTCCACCCAGTTCCCTACACTTACTCAGTATTTAGATTCCTCTCTCGGTCTGTTTTTCTGTTTTGTTCTCTATAGGAAGGCTCACTGATGTGGGGATTTGTGAGTCTAGCATGGCTCTTCATCAAATTGTGCTAGAACACAGTCCTTCCTCTTCCTCAGGAAAGGAGCATTAGATCAGCTAGCTATGTCCTAGAGCAGAGAGGACAGGAATGTCCTGCTTCTTCATAACCACCTTCCCACAGGTGGTTACACCACCACAGCGGAGCTGGCTGTAAGCCTGCCCCTACTACGCCGTGTAACGCTGGCGCTCCTGCCAACAGCTTGCAGAAGGACGTTTGAAATTCTGATCTGTCAGTTGCCACAGGCCATCTCTATTAAATTTTGGAGACTTTATTGGAAATGATGCAGGTCATTTTTAAGTATTTCAGCCAGAAGATAAGTTTACTGTACTCCGGTGCTTATTAATGTTGAAAAATAAGCCTCTGAGGAAAGTACCAGATGAGGGAACACATGTCTAATGGAAGGGTGGTTTAGTAAAATCTCTATAACCTTCAGATTAATGTTCAGCTTCAGAAGAGAAAGTCAATAGGATAATGAATTAAATTGCTATAGGAACAGAATATAAATCAGGAAGAGGTGGTGGTATTGTCATCACTACAGTATGAGACTATTCACATCAGTAATTCAAAATCAGTGAGAGATGAACATGTGCTTTAGGTGCAAGAATGCACCTCTGTCCACCCTAAAGTTTACGGGTGCTTTCACCCGAAATTTTATGAAATATTCATATCTATATCCGTGAAAAGCAGAGTTAAAGTCCAGAAGACACTTATTCATCAACACATGCTTATTGTATTTTTCTAAACCAAAATCAATTTTATATTTTAAGTTCAATGGGGTTTTATTGCTGGTTAATACAAAACAAAATAAGATTGAACAATGTATTAGCACAAATTGAGGGATATTCATATCTGATTGTGCTCTGCTAATTTAAGAGCTCTGAATCATCCAGTGGAAATTCCTTTCCACTCTCTATTGACTTTATAAGGAAATTAGGCTCTTTAACAGAGATGTGGTTTAGTAGCAGGCTGCCTGGTCTGGCTCCTCTCTAAAACTACATGGCTGCCTCTCCCTCTGGAGAGCAGAGCCCTTCGGATTTAAAAGCATGTTCCGTAGGAAGAACACCACCAAGCTAATCTATACAGCATAGCTCGCAGTGAGATATACTGGAAACCTATGTTATTTTATAAAGTGAAACTTACCAAAACCTTTTATTTTAAACGTTCCCAAAATACTTCCCAAAGAAAAATGAGTTGGTAAGTCAAGATGCTGAGCAGAAGGTTTGTTGACTAAAGAGTCATTAAGGTGCTAAGGCTAATACACTTACTGTACCTGAAACCAGCAATGAAATGGTAGGTGAGCATAGAACAGCATAAATGGAACAGGAAGATAAAAGTTAATGCTTTAGTACACTGTTTTTTCTGTCAGTCATGGATCATATTGTTTCAGATCCACTGCATGAAGCAATGCACAATAACCCACCATAGCCTGTTTGCACAAACATGTAATTCAGATTACGCAGCCTGTTAAGCTGCCGGGCTGCTGCCTCACTTCCAGGCTGTAGCTGAGAGTGAGCAGAAGCTGGAGTGGCAGATCAGAATGCTCCGAGACTCCTGGGCAAAGCAGAACACCTGAACATCCCTTATGCTCCCTGTAAAACAGCGTTTAAACAAGCCTTCTACACGTCTGCAGATACATCACACTCGCTCCTGTCTGCTCTCATAGGAAGAGGACGGAATGCCTCCCAGCTCCGTGCAGTCCGGTAGCCTGCAATGCAGCCACGCTCCTGCCATCCTGCAGTCAGCTCAGCACCAGCCTTCTGCCTCGACATGAAAGTTCCAGTGACAGTGAAGGGTAGAAAAAACTGGGGCACGTAACAATTGAACAAGTAAACTTATCCCCCAGTGGCTACACAGGAATATATAAAGGGACAAGCAACAAGATATAAAATATCTGCAGATTTCATGAGATACTGCAAATAATTTCCCAAATTCTAATACTAAAAATCTGAACACCAGGTTTTATTTCCCCGATCTCTCATATTATTTTGTTCTGACCCTTGTACTTATATTTCTGAAACAATTCAAAGTGTCTGGGTTATAGACATTTAACTGTTACTTTGTTGATGGATAAGAAATAGGTCTGCAGATAAAAATGCAAATAAATTACTGTGCCCAGTTCCATTTACTTGATTTTATGTTTCATTAGACTTTTGTAGGTTTTTGTTGTTGTTTTGTTTTGGGGTTGTTTTGGTGGCTTTTTTTGGGTTGTTTGTTTTGTTTTTGTGGGAAGCTTTCAGCATTATCTACACTTACATGAATTATGGGTAGAATTGTGGGGAGAGGAGATGACAGAGAGTGATTCCTTGAAACCAAAAGCTGAAAATGGGTGGAAAGCCAAGCAGTAACTGAACTGTCTAAACACCCATGGCTGCACGGCAGCAATAACGATTTTAAAGCACCAGCCAGAACAGTATGTTGACAGGAGGTATTTTGAAAGCAGCAAATGGGCAACATTGAAAATGCAGTCGGCATTTCTTACCGAGGAAGCTTCTCCTTTTGAACTACTCTGTTGGCAGCCATGAGAAAGACAACTTTCCAGGAATATGGAACAGCAATTTTTGTGGTGTGTTTTACATCAAAATGCAGTAAACTTCCTACACTGGCTATGTGCTAAAAATGTATCTTAATCCTTCGTGACCTCCAAAAGCTGTTTCATCTGTAACACTTTTGAAGTGGAATAGTTGACTTGTAACTTATGTTCCTTCCCGTATTTTTTGGCTAGACAGTCATCTTCAAGTCCTGGGTAATAAACTCTTGTTAAATAACAAATCCCAAAACCTAACAGCCAGGAGAACTTATAGAATCAAGTGAAGGTGTAGCAACTATAAATCATTGGTCATAAATATATAAATAGAAAAAAATACACGGCAAGCAAAACTCATTTTGGTATGAATGGCTACGCAGTGCCAGTGTACTCTCGCAGTCACCGTCTTACGTTTAGTGCTGTTGCAGTCACACTGCCATTTTTAAAAGAAAATTAGATTCTACAAATAGGCTGTTTTATCCTTCCCTTAGGAAAAAACCTTAATTACACAAATCAAGTTATATAATGTCCAAGCTTTATACCAGCAATAAAGAATTTTACTTCGTGTATCTTCTGATATCATAAATACCATTCGTGTTATTTTTTCACCTTTCTAAAACTTGATTAGCAGCAGAAATACAAATGAGGTTTTGCACTTCTTTTTTTTATTTTGCAAGGAGAAGAATTTACAGTTCATACTGTAGGTCTGAGTGTGCATTTTATGACAGCACAGATAAAACTGGAAGAAGTTTAATGGTTTTATTTGAAGCAAATTGTAATAGGATGTTTCTCCTGGCGTACGAGCCACAAAAGTCTAGTTATTGCACCAACAGAGAATCAGGATTGGACCTGGATACAACTATAGCTCTTCGTAGAGTAGGAACTGAGTAAAAAGAGGGGAGAATTATGTCTTCACTTCTTTTAGCAGAAAGACTGACAATGACATATAATTGAAAGGAGCAGTCATTTAATTTTATAATCCCAAACAATCATTAGATGCCATCTGGAGTTTGCATGATGCTTCAGAACAAGTGTTGAACCACTTATAAAATATGAGATTAAATTTCAGGTACCTGAGCAAGATTTTGATCTTTGTTGTGGGCTTGCACTTTTTCATTTTATCAGATTACTGAGGTATTTGTGTAGTCATTGCAGGTGAAAAATTACATTTCACTGCCACATCAAATAAATGAAGGACTTTTTCAGAAATATTTTAGTATGTTGTCATTTTGATTATTTAGTCCTGATAAAATTGCCCAAAACAAACTGCATTAAGTCTTTCTGGAATAATGGAATACTTTAACATTTCAGACAACAAACGATGCAAAGATCACCTGATTTCTGTAAACTATTAATTGATTTCTAGAAAGCATTGTTGAAGATTTGAAAATTTTGTATTTAACATTCAAGGGAGTTATTCTCCAAGCAATGAAGGAAGGGCCATTGAAGGCAGGGTACCAGCTGCTCTGTGACATTGAAGTTCTCTTTAGTTATAGCAAGAATCAGAAATATTTCTGCAAATTTTTGCTCCTTTATCACTAAATCCAGAAGCATCCAAATCCCCTAGATTTCTCAATGTTTTACCGAAGCACATTATTTTTCCTGGATTCTGCATAAGAACTTCTAGGCCCTTGATACAAGGAGCTCCATTTCTAAGACCAAGTATTTTTTGCTTCTGTATGTTGCCTTCTGGAGGTTTTGTGATACAAGCTCCATAGATACTGTCTGCTATATTCTGAAATTTAAGAAACTGCACCGGCAGATTTTTAGAGTTGTTTTTTTCTTCTTCTTTTTCATTATTTACACATATGTGGGTGTTCCTTGCCAGAAAACTTTCCTTCTTTGGAAACTACTTTCTGAGTCTTATGAACTATCCATCCATTAGCAGAATTGTAGGAGCTGTCCAAACAAATTGCAAGCTCCGTGACAATGTCAGCTTGTATTAATGCAGCATGTGATATGGCAAAATATCTGCTGCATGGAATGATAAATATTGAATTTCTTAGATACTGAGTGAAACAGATCCCTTCAGTAACAAATTTTTTTTGCACATGTTTACTTTTCAGTTACCAACTGCTCTCTTTTTGGGGGGAAGGGAGAAGTGGAAGAGATTGTCATTGTACTGAGAGCACAGTCTGTCACAGACTATAATCTAAATCCCTTCGGTGCCTCAATTTTAAAATCCAGCGTCATAAAGCAATAAGGTGGAGTTTTTCTGCTTAGGGTAGCAGCTGTAGGATTTGCTCTTTTAAACCACTGGGACATTAAAACATTCAGCACTCTAAACCTCCAGTGTCACTTACGAAGTATTCATTTTGCCTCTTTCCAAATTATTTTCATTTGCTTGGGGTGACTTTACTTGCTACAGGATGATTCTTCTTTAATTAAAGAGTAATTTACCTCTGCAGCCAAAAACCTACAACCATTTTGAAATGTGTTTTATGTTACTTGGTAATTATTTTTCCACTACACTTATTGTAAATTTTAACTTTTTTCCCCAGATATATGTAACATTCCAGAGAAAGGAGGAATCAAACTAACTTATAGAAAAGCTCTAGCAGCTATTATAGACAGCCACAAAAGACAATAAAAAGCAAGCATACATGAATTTTTTGTCATCTTTGCAATTTACCAAAACAATAAAAAAGCAATGAGCAATTACTGTAAGATTACCCTAGTCAAAACTCTCATGAAGGCAGTGGACTTACATCTGAGATAAAACTGTATGATTTATTATTTAGATACTAACCATGGACATCAGACTAAAGAAAAAAAAAAAAAAAAAAAAGACCTTTTTAGCCCAGTCTCTCCTTAACTGATATGCCTGTGCACTGGAGGATGAATGCTGGCAATCAGACAGGAGAATCCAGAGTCAGTAACAGATGAGATATCACACTTTCAAGATACTGATCCATGAAATTCCTCAGGCACTTGCATGTTTGGTGCCAAGCACCCACACAGCCACATAAGCCTTGATTGCAACAGCTTGTTTAATGCCCAAGTGGAATCAAAACCCACTAGTTCTGAGAGCAGGCATGGCCCTTAATGGCCCAGAGAGTGGGGACTCACTTTGGAAGCTGTCTTCTTCAGTAATGTTTACATTATTCTGTACAAATGTAAGAGCTTCAGGCAGTGAGCGTGACCCTGATTTTGAAGAGTCTGAACTTGTTGGTAAGGCCCTTTTGTGGGAGGCAGGAGTTCCTGGCTCATACCTGTGTCCAAACTGGGCAAAGGAGGCAGCCAAGATGACATGACCACATGCTACCAGGATGCTCTGGTCGCTGTGACTTGGGAACCTGAACAGTGGGGAGGAGCACATACTCCTAGGACTGAATTTCCTAGCTCCAGTCCAGAAGTTTCCCTCCTCTCTGATAATAATTACTGTTTTCTAATATACAGTGGCAGTGGTGAACCCTTACCATTAGCTCTCTAACCTTCAGTTTATTTTTGTAGCTTCAGCTACTCCTTTGTTAGGTCTTTGTTCCTTACCTTATGTTTAATGGCTTCCTATGAGGCATTTTAGTGTCTTAGCAAAAATCCAACTAAATCATGCCAATTCTAGCTGCCTTTTTGTTACGTTTTCAGGGAACACTGTGAGGTTGCAGAGTTACAGTTTTCACTTAGCATACTGACTTGACCTTCCACCATCACTGTAGACCTTTCCTTAATTAAAAGCACACAGGCATGCACTGCCTCCCAGAAAGTGAAAATACCTCAAGTTTAAAGTATTTTATTTTAACCATCTAGGTAATGGATACTCTCAATAAAGACTGAGAAGGAAGTACTTCTAAATCTTGTTTTCTTTAGATAAAATTGTGATAAATAATGGATTAGGATATTTTACAAACAATAAAGGGAAGAAAATTGAAGTTTTTTTATCATTTCATAAGCACATCTTTCTAAAATCGTTACAGTTAGATCAGTTTCTCAGGTATCTGTCTCTATAATAGCGTGTGGGTGATAGCAGGTACAATGGCTTCAGCATTACCTCTATGGAGAACCAGAATTGACAAGGTTAAAGATGTTTCTTCAAAGTCCATTTTATTTCCAGTTATCTTTTAATATCTCACCTTTTTCTGTCTCCACTCTTATCTCTGTGTAAACTAACTGACATTACTGCACAACCTGCCAAGATTTGCTGAATTAAAACTCAGTAAAAATTAATTCATTCTGTTCAGTTACTTTTCAGTAGTTTGGTTGGGTTTTTTTAATCTAACTGCCATGAAAACATTTTCTAACTGACCATTTGCCATAGGCACATTAGAAAAGCACCATATACAAGTTATTACTCAAGTTCTATCAAAAGCAAAGAGTGTTCTGGATTTTAGCTAGAAAGGGCAAGTCTGTTGCTGTCCATCTCCTCCCATCATCTCAAATTTTATTTACTCTTTCTTATCAAAATATGAACTGCCATCTAGTCGCTAGAAATTCTGCTAATAGTCAGTTGGTAACACAGGCTTAATCTGCTTAACCTTCAGTATAGGACTGGTCAAAAAAGACTTCACGTTCTCTCAAATGCCTAATTCCTAGGAATAAGAAAATACATAATTTTTATTTTTCAAGGCATGTTCAATGTGAACAGTATACATCTGGCATATTTTGTTATATGAATTTTTGCTCTTTTCACCTTTAGCAATCTCTTTCCCATTTCC
This sequence comes from Tauraco erythrolophus, assembly GCF_009769465.1. Taxonomy (NCBI): domain Eukaryota; kingdom Metazoa; phylum Chordata; class Aves; order Musophagiformes; family Musophagidae; genus Tauraco; species Tauraco erythrolophus. The sequence continues at coordinate 6,363,429 of NC_141484.1, forward strand.
CCTGACAATCTGAGCACAAAGCGATCGACGACTGAGCTATCAATCCTATACAGTTATTTCTAACTCAGCCGGATACTTTGAAGTCTATGTCCTACACAGCTTGTAGGTATGGTCCTGAGAGGCCCATCATTTTTCATTGCTTATGCAGGACTTAATCTTACAGCATCCATGGCTGCAGGAGCTCAGGCACCAAATTCTTATTACCTGCTGCTTTTTTCCTTCATACTATGTAAGTCTGAAACACCCTGGGTGAGGTTGTGTAGACAGAAGTTTCTTCCTTCTGCTCCAATACACCAAACTATCAATGCACTACGTTTCACTGCACTAAAATTCATTACATGAAGCAGTAGAGGATCATGGCTTTCAAACTGTGGTTCTGCTAAGACTCTCCAGAAGAAGCAAGAAACAAACCTTTATCCTTTTTTTTTTTTCTTGTTTAAGGTAGCAAAAAAAACTTGTGGTAATATGCATAAATGATGAATTAGCATACTTGTCTGAAATAAGGAATTCTAATTCAGAAAAGGATAAAAGGCTTCTTAATACTAAGTGTGCTACTGTCAAGTGCTTTGAGAGAAGACAGGTTAGTGTTCGTTACTTGGTCCCTTCACATAAAAAACAGGGAAGGGTCAATAAAATATCAGAAAAGTATGCAACCTATAAAAGCATGCAACCTATAAAAGCATAATTAAAAATACATAAAGTATTTGCAGAACAAACCATCACGGGTGAAGCCTAAAGCCCTCTTTACCACACATTCCTTTAGCAGAACATGCCTATACTTCAAAGACAGAAACTAGTAATCAGAGACAGTCAGAGCTCTGGTCTGAGAGAGGCATCAGACAGGAATAGTTCCACACACATCCAAGGCCACAAATCACAGCCTAACCCTAGGAGTTATGGGTTTAGGCAGAGTTCTCTACAGGAGTCCTAAAGCTCCCATGCTATAGGTACCCAGATTGTCCCTTGGACAAACAAAACTTTATAAACGTTTACAGTCCTGCTGAGGGGAGAGACATCACAGGAAAACCGATAGATTCCTGTAAGGTTCACTAGAGTGATGAAGACATGGGGTCTGCAGGCTCTTGGCTAAATCACAAGACCAACAGGCAGGAAATCGGGGAGATTTCTGATAGCCTCTGCTTGTGTTTCAGCAAAATTTCTTTGTAATCAAGTTCCTTCCACAAGGTGCTTCGGTTTTGACAGATAAGCATTTTCCAGCAAACCCCTGTTTCAGCAAAAGAAAAAATCCCAACTAGTTCTGCTTATGATTTGTTTAAGGCCTTATTCTGTGGGAAGCCCAAGGGTGTGCTCAGTTAAGAGGATTTTCACTGTTTGATTTGTAGCTCAGAGCCTCCCTGTCTGCTGTTCCTAAGTCACAAAAGGCACAATAGAGGAACTGTCCTTCCTCCTCACTGGTAGAGCTATTCCCTGGGGTAATTAATTAGGGGGGGAAAAAAAAAAAAAAAATCACCCTTTTTCTTCCAGATTCTAATGAATGTCTGTGTTTCATTCTCAAAGGATTTTCTTTTAGAAATCCAGGAAAATGATGAAAGGACAAATAGCAGGGTGAAAAAAACCCACAACTATATATGAAGTTCCAAAAGCCTTTTTCCTGTGGCCTATTTGAAAACATACACCTACTTTTTAGATATACTCAGTACTGGAGATGAATACTTCAAAGAAAGTTGGAAATCTTGTGTTAGAACTCTGAGCTTTCTGGCAACGTGTTTGCGGTCTGTCCCCACAAATCTTCATATACATTAACAGCCCCATTGAGATAAGTGAAACCATGGGCATGTCAAAAAACCTAAAGTAAGGTAGGATGCGTGTTTACAATGCAGTTGTTACTGGTGGGAGCACAATACAGTGGGTCACAATACAGGGAAAGCAGGATGCAACCTGTAGGATTTACAATATTTAAATCCATCTAAATTTAAAATTTTTTGGCTCTGCTGTGATCTTGTATATGAACTTCACATTCATTTTTTCTTATTTGATGTACATAAGGTATTACCAAATAATAAAGTATCTAGAAATTGCTAATACTGTGGGAAATACCAAGTGATTAGAGTGAAAACAGAATTTTTTAAAAGACAGAGACTTCTTTACTAGCACCTAAGAACACATCAGGTTTGCGATGCCTTTCATATTTCAGATGATCTTGTAAATTCATCAATACTTTGGTTGCGATCATCAAACAGTCTTTGGGCAACTTGAAGTAGATCGATTTTACCTGTGTACTACTGGATGGCATTCCTTGTTTTGTGCTCTGAAAGTGGCAGCTTATAACTCAAAGTGAATGACTATTATTAACTCTAAATACATACATCTTCTAAAATAAAATAAAAAAGGGAGTTCTAGAAAACCAACAGAATTACTGAGCTGTATCATCTTATAGCAGCTGAAAATCTGTCTTTTAATGTTTGCAAAGAGGAAAATAAAAGTGCAATGAAGAGCTGGAAGAGACCATCTGTCTCCTTTTAGTTCGTTGTTTTGTTTAGAGTTGGGCCTGAACCAAAAACCTAATTCAGACATGTCCAGCATTTGGAAGCGGTCACATCATGGTCCCCTTGGATATTTGGTACTGCTGATAGCTGCTCACACAGACACTAATGATAGCCCTTGTAATGCTTTTTGTCGAACACTTTGCAGTCATTAACACATTCCCCATTAACGATCAATTACCTTGCAGTGTAATTATTTTGTCGATTTTACAAATGGGTAGAGTGAGACAGAGAGGCTGAGTCAACTGCAGTCATGACAACAGACCGTGGCGCAGTGAAGACCGGAACACGAGATTTCATGGTATTTTCCAAGTCCAGGAAGTTTTGGCCACCTGATTTCTCAAAATTCATTCATAGTGGCACATGGATCTTAAATAGGCAGGTCTCGTCGTTGTTATTTCTACAGCAAAAGTTAATCACACCAATACACACTACTCTGTGCAAGACTACGACATTCAACTATATTTAAAAACAATCATCAATTTCCCATCATATACACACAATATTCTGCCACCCAAAAAATCTTTTATCATATATACCTGAACCAGTCTCTTACCAGCCACTTTTTAAAGTTCCAAATTGTAATGTAAATGTCGTGAAAGAGGCAGATAAAAACAGTGTCAAATAGAGAAGACTGTAGTACATAAACATGCCAAGCTAAATAAATCTCAGAATACTTTCTTCTGAATTGCGGTAGGGTTGTAAGCATTGACAATATTAAAAGTCAATGATGCAGTGAAAATAATTTACAAGATATATCCTCAAAGTTCATGGAATGCTGATACAGTAAATTTCTTTAAAAATATCTCTAAATATATAGTGATTTTTCTTTGGATATATAGTCTCAGATTCATTGAACCATTTAATTATTTTGATAGTCTTCAAACTTTGAGATGTTGATTGAGTCTAATCAGTAGATCTACAACTGAATAACTGTTTATCAAATTGGTGTTAATGAAGCAAATACAACAATTTATCCTTAACGTGCACACATTCCGTTTGTATACATTAGTTACACCGTTCATCTGCGCGGAAAGCGGAGCCTCACCAGTGTCTACAAAACAAACTGCACTATGGTAACAGCCAAACAACGATAGGCTTCCCTTGTAATTTTAATTTATATTGGAAATCTAGTTTACAGCAGGGGCACTGTGTAGAAATAAAAAAGCCATGTATGGCTGTGCGAACACCTCCAGCTGCAGACAGCAGCACTACTGCCAATAACTTGAGAAAGAACAGCATAGCCTTTGTAATCTGAAGCCTGTGACCTGCTGCGATGCATCAGCTTTCAAGTTTTTGGGCCAGCTTTTCTAAAGTGGTCAGCCCAGCAAGAGCTACAAACTATATATATACACACATATACGAGATAAAAACAGCAACAGTTGAATGTTGAGCTGTCTTGAATGAATGACCCACTATTAATAGCTGACTAGGTGAAAATACTTTCCTTTGTTGCTTAAGAAGCTGTCTGTGGTGTTTTGATTCATGGAAAATTTTCCTCCTCCTCCTCTTCTGAAGCAATGTGAGCAGCTCCTACTCTAGGTGGATTGTACTGTGGAATTGCTAAGGTCTCTTTCGCATTTATTGCTGTTGGTAGTTCTAACCTTCTCCCCATTTGTTATCAACAGTGGAGGAACCAGAAGGAAACAAGTGTCTGAGGAGCTGACAGAACCCCAGCTGCTGGGTGCCCCTGTCTTTGATCTGTTTGGCTCATTGACTGCAGATGAGTTTGTCATGGCTGCAGCATCCTCATCCTTATTCCTGTTTACTCTAAAGTTTTGTCTGTACTCTGATTACAGCTTGTTTTTTGCAATACAGATGGACCTGTATGGTCAAAGGTACTTAACTGAAACAGAGTTCCTGGAAAATACAGGCAGATACTGCAGAAGTCATTGGCAATTGAGCAATTCAACAGCATCATTCACATAACATGGTCTCATCTACTCTGCAACAGTGACCTGTAATTGAACCTCAGCCAAAGGGACCGTAGTGTTTGATCTGGGTATTTTTAAGCAGCAGGAACTCCATTGTCAAAGTAGATCTTTTTTCATCCATTATGAAATTGCTTATTCACCAGACTTTCAGTTGGCTGAGAACAGTCTAAGTATGATGGTTAAATAAAACTGCACAGAGCTGTGAGCAAGTCCTGCTGATTGTCTAGGCCTGCATAATAACTTGTCCCCGTTCCACCCATGAAAGTCCCTCCTTGATATCGGGAGGATGTGTGATGGTTGCCAGATGCCAGGCCTCACCTCAGCTGCAAGGTGCTCCTCTACTACCGAGTACTGAATACTTCACTTGTAAAGTACAGCAGGAGCATGAAAGACACCAAAAATAAATTCTGTTCTGTTGTTCCTTGCTAAAAACTCAGAAGTTCTAGCAAAGGTGATAAGGACATCAAACCATTGATCAGAAGTACAAATACTGCACTTCCACATCGCTACTCAGAGTATGAGCAGATTTAGCTGTGTCTGTTCTCCCAGCTACGTTCTGTGTTAAAGGCAGTTCTTGTGTTGTCTTTTTTTTATACAAACAGCGTGTGTACTTTGTAGTGCTTCACATAATACAGAATAAACTTTGCTAAAAAATTACAGAAGATAAAAGTTCAGCACTCCAAAGCTGAGAAACAGGAACAGAAAACTTGGTTGTGCATCCCTGGGTTTGTCTGCCCATACAATCTTTTTTTGACACCCTCTCCACTTCCTAATCTGATCTGCCACAAAAAGATCGAACAAGGTGAACGGAACAAGTCAAAATAATTCAGAAGGTTGGGGTTTTTTTTCAGCCACAACATCAATTCTGCTGAATTGCAGCATCACTCTCTATATTTAGGTTGTACGTTAATGTTTTCCTCCTCGTACGATAAAAAGCTATAGAATAATATTTTTTAAATGCAGGTTAATATGACGTTTGGCAATTTCTGAAATTTAGTGATTCTAATTATGCAACATCAAAGCTAAACAAGAGAATGCAAAGGCACAGTTTGGCAGTACAGCGAACAGGTGCAATACTGTAACCTGCCAGAGCATCTGAACTCATTTTTTGCTTTCAGAAACATTTGCAAGAGCAAGCGGTGACATCCTCAGAACGATGCAGACAGCAGAGCAGCAGCGCTGCCCTTTCCCACTGTGACAGCCCCTTGAAAAAGCAGCAGCCTGGTTTCAGACGTATATTCACTAACCTCTGAAAACCACTGCGAAAGGAAACCAGGGTGTACTTAAGGATCATTTTGCCTCTCTAGGAAATGCGCAGTGAGGAACGGCACAGCTGGATAGCAGTGCTAACATGAGAAGAGTGACAGATTTTGAGTGACAGGAAGAAACAGGACAGAAAAGGGCAAGGGAGAGGTTTGGTGTTCACAAAAACAGGGGAATATATGGGTCCGAATATGGGCAAGGAAAACATCATGGACATAGGTGGCACAGGCATCATGATAGGAAAGCCTGAAAAGAGCATGGCTTAACGGGAATCCAGGCCATGCTGGGCACGTTCATCCACTAGCATGTTTTTGATCTTATATTCTTATCTGCTGGCAGTAACCAAAGTTGACAGAGGCTACTGGAGCAAAATTTAAGTCTATTAAATGAAGGTAGGCATCCTCAGTTCCACACAGAAATACAGACTGACTTGATAAAACAGCTGAGTTTCATTGAAATTACAGGAGAAAGAGTAGACAAATGGAAATTTGGACAGGAGCACAAAAGCCAGCAGAAACTTTATGTAATGTGTTTGCGAGATGTAACGCTCTGAAGTACTAACAGACACATTTTTACGTCTCATCCTGCAAGTCTTACAGATTTTTTTCTGGAAACATCCTAAAAATCTCAACCTTGATGTTCAAACTCACAATTATTTTGAGCAAACCTATTTCCCTGGTGAGTTGCCCTCTTTTCTTCTGCAGTAAATTTCTTCTACTTGACTCCCAGTTCTGCACAGAGTGATTTATTAGAGAGATTGCTTTTTTTTTCCCCCCTTCTGGAAATTGTCAGTTTCTGAACAAGATCAAATAATCTCCTGCGCTTCAGTATTGACTAATTTTAATTATTAAAACCTTTCTCCCAGGAAAAACTCTTCATGCTGTTTGCTGAGAAACCGGCAGTTTTTAATAGAATTCAGGAACTTCTTTTCTTGAGCACAGGGAACACTGGAGACAGAATTCTGGCTTTAAACTGGGTTCACAGTTCAGTGACGTTTTCTAAAAGTAGGAAGAACTAGATTTTTCCCTTACCTTTTTTCTATCTATATGTCTTCCTTTAAACTTGCAATAATGGGCTTTGCAAAGGCTAGAGTAATAGTAGCACATAATTTGTGGTGCAGTAAAACTTAATCATATGTATTTAAATGAATTATAAAGCTAAACACATACTATGCATATATACTACACTTATTAAAATCAGAATTCGATCTTTTATTAGATATCATTTTGGTGATACACAGTCCCCATTGCTGTAATTTTATATGGGATCCTTTCCTCACAACAGCCTAGCAAATTGGTATTGTTAAAGTGTCAATGAAAAAAATAATAGCTACAATTTGTATTATAATTTCTCACATTTAAGTTCTCAGGTTTTCGCATCATTGACAAATAATTAGATGTTTTAGCAAGGTAATAGGGTAATTACTGTTGCTCCATGATTCAAAATCTAAAGACAGCACTACGTGCATTAAAGTATAATGCAGCTTTGCCTGCAGACATTACGGACCAGCATATCTGACCACAACAAATTGTTTACTGCACTATAATGAGATCAAATACATGGTTAATGATGTAAGCTTGACAAAGTAATAAAGTCATATCTAGAGTCAATGTTATCTTCAATTAGGCATCTACTTTGGTGGAAGAGTTCGTAACATGACAGTACAAAGAGCTGGATTTTTATCTGCTGTAATTTTCAGCTCCATTTCATCTGTGCACTAAGAGAAAGGTTCTCTCTTGCTGTGCAAAAGTCTTACCACAGGATAACATACATACAAAAAATAAATAAAGGAAGAGGTGAGGCACAGCATTAGGACTAACTGAAGAAACTACAGCAGGTTGAATTTGTGAAAAGTAATTTCACAGAGGGAAAATAAGATGAAACCCACAAGAGACATAGCTTGCATTAAATGATCTTTTCTTGCACATCTAACAAAAAGCAACACCATTCCAGTCACTATGTGCCAACATTTGTAAATATTTGCATGGTTTTATGAGACTGGCATAAATCCAAAGCTAACCACAGTATTTGCCATAGCCCAGCATTACAGTCCCACGGCGAGCATGCAGCTGCCCAGCTGTGTGGGGAAGGCAGGACCCACAGTCATCCTCCCAAGGATGTTTTGGCAGGCGGAGGTGGCTGCTGGCAGGGATGGGAGCAGGGCAGGCACCATCTCCTGCTCTCTGCCTCCCCTCCTCACTTGGATCAGTAATGCCATTAAAGGAGATGGTGCTGCGATGGGCAAATTGAAAGTCGGGTTTGCAGAGCCGCAGCTGCACCTTTCACAATCCCTCTCTTCTCTCGGATGTTAATCTCCCATTGCAAGCGATGCTGCGAATCCCATTCACTTAGTATTTCAGGGGTCTATAGCTCTTCTGGTGGGAACTGGAAGCAGCAAGAAATTTAGTGTGTGGTATTTGCATGGCAATCAGAAACATTCTGAAGGCCAGGCCTTTTGCCAGCAAGAATAAGGAGCTGCTTTCACAGCCTGACTGAGACCAAGCTTTCTGCCAGTAGAAAATACTGTACTACGTGGACAAAGCTAATTTCAAAGACTTTTAATTGGATCATCACCCAAATTCACCTTTTCCAATTGCAAAAAGTCCAACAGACTAAAGATTTCTTCAGTTCAGCATTTTGGAGCATGGTACATTCCCTGGTTTTCTTTAATTAAGGGAAAATACCTGTTTGGCATTTCAGGTATTTCCATGCCAGAGTTTTCAGCATTTCAGCTACGTAAATTAACCTGCAAATGAATACAGACTGTGTTTTCTAGTGGGGGGAAAAAAGCTTTGACTTCTGATGCCTGATGTAGAGAGCCTGCTGCTACAAATGGCAAGTGTGACTTTACTGCAGCCCCTTTTCACCCCCATCATGTCCAAGAGGCATATTTTGAGTACTAAAGGGACTCCGGACTCATCGATGTTTTAAAGACAGGCATGTAAAACACTTGTGTTGCTAGTCTGAACTGCTGTTGCTACACTCGTAACCCTTTCCAGTTAAGAGCTAAATTACCATTTAAAAGATTCCAGATTCATAATGAGCCAGATTATATCATGAACACTCACACACAAGGTCCCCAAAGCACTCTGTGGTCAGGAACCTCCATTCCACAAACCTCAAACCCCAGTAGGCAGATCTGCTTTTAAGGTTAGAGATGATGCACCACGGCTTCACCCTCTGTTCATTCATCCCTCAGTCCAGTTCCTAACTGAAGCTCTATTTACTTTTTTACAATGAGCCTGAAATATGTAATTAGAAAGTTGCTGAGACAAATGGAAGAGGAGGGGTTCTTTTCTTGTCTAGATGAAGCAGACATTTGTTATGGATATAGGGAAGCAGGGAATTGCATAAAATACCTTTAACGAAGAAAACCACTGTTAGATCCTTGAACTTCAACCAACCGCAGTATAATTAAGGCTACTGGAATGGCTTCTGTGCTCATCATCTTCCTCTGTTTGTAAACAGCTCTGATCTGCAGCTGTGTGGCTGTATGAACTGCTCTTACCATGTGGCAATTTTCAGTGCCCTTTACCGGGTACGCAGAAAAACGTGTTCGTACGATAAAAAATGCTGCTCTAGGTCATTTCGTCCCCTTTTAATTCATGCTGTACTACATTTGTTGAGTAACGTTTGCCAATATCCTTTCTTTCACCAAATCTGTGGATAGAGCTAAAAGGCTTACTTTATAAAAGATAACTGGGTTAGTTATGACTTCTAAGTGCCAGTTATCTTTCCTACTGAACTTGCTGCCACTCAATTCATTTAGAAACAAGATAATTTTATAGTTGTCTGCCTTAAGCTGTAATATCTTATGTTCTTAGATAATTCATGTCCTCTTGTTTTGACTATGCTTATTATTTCTCAGCATCAAACTTACCTTTTAAACTACAAATGTGAAACTGTTTCTTATGCAATTTACATAAACAAAAGGCAGTTGTACTTTCCTTAGCTTTAAAAGAAGCTTCCAGGATATTCTTAAACAACAAAAAACAGCTCTTATTTTCTGCCTGCAGGGTAGATCTGTGCCTTCTTTCCTCTCAATCTCTGACTCTGCACCTTAAAGAGGAAATCCTGCTGTGAAATTTCTTCAAATGATTTCTAAAAATGTGACTGTAATATATCATCTCATCTACCACAGCATTAATATCCTAAAGGACCTTCATTAATTCAATAAAACATTCATTCCAGAAATATTTTGGGCTATTTTGGCTCAAGCTGGTCGTCCTCAAACTTTTCTGTGTTTAAGCCCTCAACTTACATTCAAAGATTTAACACTACAATCACCAGCAACTATATCCATTTCAAATTCTTTTCCTCTTTTATCAGGCTTTAAATGTTTCCCTGTTATCACTTTTTAAAGTGCTGGAAATCCAAGCAGCCCACAGTCTCCTGCCAAAACTATTTGTATTCTGAGCTGCTTTTTGCACCTTTTATAGGTTATGTGTCACAAATTGTCATGGATCAATAACACAAATTGAACTTCATAACGTGACATTCCTTATCTAAATGCATTTCCCCAGCACCATTAATGTTACATCTGAGCATCTCACAACATTATTACTGGATAAGTGCAGCTATTCCCATGTCAGAGATGGCAAGCTGGGCAGAGCAGTAGGAATATTTGCTTTAGGGCAGAGGGGTTGAGCACAATTTTCTGAAGTCATAGGTGAGCAACCCAGTCACTAAAGGGGAAGGAGAATCTTGAGAGAAAAGCATGTGTCAATAAATCATTCGGCAAGATCCCATGAGATCCTGGGTGTGTTTTGACGTTTAACTTTCAATGGATATACTGCTACTGTTTTGCTATTCCTTTGGTTTAAAACAAAGTCTTATCTGACCAAGTGCGTATGTGCATCCTCCACGTTTACGCGCTGCTTTCCCTTCCTAAAGGGCAAGGAAACCATCTCCCTTTCTTCCCCTCCTCCCTACAAGAGCAGCCAATTTCCACACATCCTGTGCTAAGTCCTTCTCCCATCCTACACCCAACAGCAGGGAGTGGGGAAGGAGAGGTCACAAAGCCGTGCACCATGGCAGGAGCAGTAATGACGTACTGGATGCCCATGCTAGGCTGAGATCAGGCACTCGAGGAGGGACACAGGAGCTGCTGCCCAAACAGGCTGGACAAGGAGTTCCATGAACCTCAGACGGACCACACCAACAGCTTCTTTAACATGTATTCTCAACATTATTCTGTGCATTCCTCGTGTATACACACCTCATCGTCATTTTAAGAATATAAAATCCCATGCTTCATTTTTGCCACAGGAAAATATCAGACTGTGATATTTCCCTGTTTGCTGTTGTCCATCATGTCCATCCTTTGAACAGAAATGTAGCTACAGATGGTACTTTGGCAAGGTAGGCCGAGAGCTGTAGTGGCATCAGACGTTGTTAGAGAAGGCTTGAGCTGTTAATGCATCTCTGTCACACCGTTTGGTGATCTTGCATGTGTGCCCTTTTGACTCAATGTCTCAGGGTAACACAGTGAACAACAAAACCAGCATCAATCACTACTACACCACCACATTTTTGACTTGCTGGAACCATTTTCTGCTGCTTTCTGTTACAAAAATACAGATTTCTCCCAGAAGTTCAGAGCTCCATTGTAACTGAATCTCCCAAATGGAGCATTTGTACTGAATTCATCATCATGGTGTCTGAGCATCTGTTGTATTTAAAATGAGAAAACAATTTAAATGTAGTGTTTAGTCAGAAAACCCTGCACGAATCTAGAAATTGTGATAGGCTCATCTAATAGCCTTTTTTTCCTACATTACTCATATTGTCTCTTAAGATGTGACTTTTGTAGATGATGGATTGGGTCAGTGCCAAATTACAGCCTGCAATGAAATTTCACATCAGCCAAGACATAATCAACATTAAACATTTGAGTCTAAGACTTCATTTTGATCCTCACATAAAGTGAATTGCAGAACAGTGTCATTTATTTATGTTTACCCGGCTCTAGCTCATCTGCTAACCATGAATGACAAGAGCAGTTGACTGGCAGGTCAGCCAGAAGTACCCCGTGTTTAGAGCAACCGTCAGTGGAAGGCTTTAGCAATGACTTCCCTGTCAAAAATTCTCCTCAAGTCACATAGCAACCAGCATCACAGACACATCTATATACCTCTGGGGCTCAATTTGGATTTTTCCTTCACTCTGTTTCCTACTATCTGGAAAAGAGTGCAAATGATTGTGACACTTGCAACGGTTCCAGCAGCATTTGGATGGCAGGAATCCATCACCTTTCGCATTTATTTTGTCAGCCTATCATTTACTTAATTTTTTGGTGTTAGCATAAAGGTGAAAACTCCTAATACCAAGTTCTGAGACATGCTCTGCCAATCTGACCTCTCCAACTAGCAATTTGCACTTTTTACTGCAGTCCTGTGGATGCTTAAAAGACAATGCTACTTTTTTTTATTTGTAAGAGTCATAATATCTGCTGAAAATAACACACAATGTTCACTCCTTACCAGGGAGCCCTACATAAAGCTCACTGTTGAGTGCCATTTGTGAAACACAGGTATTGCTAGTTAGTCTTGTTACCAGCTGGTCTAATGAAGTGTTGGACGCCATTTACAGTTTAAGTGCTAATTCCTAACATCATTCATTTCTAGGAAAGTAGATTTCACAGCCAAATACAGTTAACCCTTGACTGCATTTCCGTTTTACTGCATGATGCATTATTGCATTTCTCTGCACATGCTTTTATACAGCTGTCTGCTCAGAAGCAGGAGAAAACAGAGTTCCTTCCTTGCATTCTTAGCCTTATTCTTTTAAGTAAAAAAAAGAATTATAATCTTTTTTATTTATCTAGGATGCAATTGCTGGCATATTGCTATAAATGTGGATGACAAGCCTTTCTATTAAACCAGTATTTTATAGGCATTTCTTCTAAATAGCAGAATAACTGTCAAAAGCAGTAAAAAACCCCACAAACCACATTGTCAGCTACAGGCTAAAGAACTTGGGGTTTAATAATAGGGAGAACATCGAAGAGAGTCAGAGATATAAAATTATTTCAAATACATGTTTTTTGCGTTTCTACTTTCATAGATTTCATAGATTTCTAGGTTGGAAAAGACCTTAGAGATCATCGAGTCCAACCATCCCTAATCCCCATTAAACCATATCCCCAAGTAGATCATCCACCCTATTCTTAAACACACTTTGTTATATTAAACTAAACCTTTTTAACTGATTTTATTCTTAAAAGCACAGTAGTTTGATAAAATGCTAAGTGAACTGCTGGAAGTGTAGGTGGTCATGTAAAATTTATTCTACCAATTTACCAACAGTATGAGAGTACCTCACCACTACGGGCTTATACATAAAAAAATAACAGACAGGCAGATCTATGGATTAATTAATAAGTATGCAAGTAATACCACCTTGGCAGATCCTAACATTTCATGGTAGAGTACCCTGTGCGTGAGAAAAAGGCAGTTTTGTTTTCCAAAGACAATTACTGTGAATCATAATTTATCTTCTTAAATAGCATTCTTCTGAGCCCACTAACAGCCCAGTTCTGCAGCTGTTACTTTGAATAGGCTCACTGAAAACAAAAAAGGGACTGAGAACGGGACCAGAGAGTTAAAGTTGTTCTTCCCCTGCTTGAATTGTACTGACTTGTCCTTGAGCAGGCCAGGAGCACCCACCAAGATGTAACAATTAAATACAAACAAACTTAGTGCATTCTTATTGCACATGGGTGAGTGCGTGTGTGGACAAACGAGGTTTGATTGTTGTAAAAACTCAGGAAAAGACATTGACATCCAGCTCCAAATTCTCACCAATTATGAAAAAAACTGCAGTTCACTTTTTTCCTGTCTGGAATAAGCCACGTGTTATTTAGGCCTATTAGTAAGCAACACCCCATGAAATCTTTCATTACTTGCCAAAGATAAGAACGTTTCCACTGCATCACTGCCAGGTATTGCCCCAAAGAAACAGGACCCCAGGTTCTGCGGAGCCTGGTGCATGTTCTCACAGACGGTGCTGTGCCTTGCCATGAAGCAGGAGGTATGTTTAATTTAATTATAGACAAATCTAAAAATATTTATATCAGTCAGATGAGTTATACATCCTAGAACCAGAGGACATTTAAAAGCACTAGTTTCTTTCACAAAGCGAGGACTTTAGATCTCATAGCTGTTCAGATCCACAAAATTAATACCATAAATAACTCTTGGGTGATATGACATTACTGCTCTTTCCAAAGGGTTTTAACAAGACCTGCAAGAGCAACTATATTCTAACACTGGAATATCAACGGTTGTTATATTAATAGGTTTTAACTCATTAAAATTATTTTCCTCACTGGACACCTGCCACGCAGAAATTACATTTCTTTTGCCATTTTTATTAAACTTTGAATAAACAAAATGTGTAATTTTTTTCCTTAATGAGATCTTAGCTGCTTTTTACAATGACTCTGAATCAAAACAAACATTTAACTTGTCGTCTTGAGCAATTTCATTTGCTTTTGTTCCCTGCTGTGCTGGAAACATGCTTTGCACTTGCTTTCAATCAGGTATCCCAACCGTTTATCAGGCAGCACAGCATAATATAAATATTATAGTTACAGATTAGCTGTTCCCTGCTGCCATTCACTTCATGGTTTAGATTCCTTGTCATTTACAAATCAAAATGTTTGTGCGCTCAATTATAACATTTCCAAGTGAGAAAAAGAGTATTCCATTACTCCCAAAAGGACTATGGAAACATTTGTGTGTGAAGTACTGTGAAATTCTAAATTCACTTAGTTTCATATTTCTCCATGTCTTACTGCAGCGGAACGTCTCACAGTGATCTAACTTTTATAAAAGGGTTTGCATGCACACTAGAGGTCTGTAATTCACACAGGGTCTTTGTCCGAGTTGAAAAATTACTGAAAGATTGCTGAAAAGAGTCCCTGGAATTCCTGGCACCCACAGCCATCAACACAGCAAACTGTCTCCTTTTGCTTCACCATTGCCTTGGGCAGATGTCTCACAGAAAAGACCCTGCTACTAAGTCCACCCAAAAATGCACCTTTCACCGCGGTGAAAGATCAAACAAAACAGCAAAAAGCGTTGCAGAGGAAAACCCGGAGTACAAACAGTGTAAGTACTCTGAGTACAGGGCTGAATCTATCAAGCTACAGGCAAAGAACAGGTTATTACATTATACACACACACAGGTGTCAGGGAAGGCAGGGAGATGTTTTCCCTCCCAGTGGCCAGGAGAGGAGCCATAGTTCCAGCCCGCCTGTGTTATTTTGCCCCAGTGATGCAGCCTACCAGGCCGAGGAGAGCGCGCTCCATTGGTTATCCCTGACATTCTGTTGTCAGCTCCTGCTGACATTCCCAACACGGCCAGCCCCGGGTGTCTGAAAAGTGCTGTGTCTGCTCCTGGTGCAGCACACGTTCTTGGGTGATAAAACAAGGGCACATTCTGGATTTTCATCAGCTAAAATAAGAGTAATTAATCTTAATTCTCTTCTTCTCCCTTAAAAAAAAAAACGCAAAACTTCTATTGCTCAAGGAGAACAAAGAGCTATCAGTTGTTCTGTGGCAAATTAATCTTAAAGTGGGAATCTTCCAAAGAAAATCAATAGCTTATAACAAGATTCTGCATTGTGTTTGAGCCCTGAAACTCAAACCAGAACCAAAGGGGACTTTCAGCATCACAAGTTTGCTCTTGTTGTGCTTTGGTTTTAGTACAATGTCGTAATTTGAAAGAGTGAAATTTTCACATATGAGCAGTTTTAGTTACGTGTGGCTTTGCCCTCATGGAAGACTTTAGTAATATTTAATATAGACTGTAAGATTACAGGTAGTTCGACCAACTTTAAAGAAATTATTCTCAAAAGAAAGAATTTAATACGAAATCATATTTTTTTTATTCTGCATGTAATATTCTACATCTAAGACATCTTTATTCATTTGTACCTTTCCAAATTAATCTGTTCCATATGAGAAACTTGGAAAATTATGTCTCCTTACATGGCCAATCTTTTTTAGAAAAAAGAAAAACCTAATGAATTTAATCATAGCGCCATGGAAACAGCTTTAAAATTCATTTGGGTGCAGGGAGGGAGGATACGACTCCAACACAGAGAAAGTGACAGGTTTCAGAAGGAAAAAAGTCTGTCTTCATTCAGCACTGGAATCTTTGGGAAACAGCAGTACCTAGCAAGGCGAGGGGAGCTTTTCAAACCATAGTGCAGCAAGATTACTCCAGCACACTCTTCGATATGGTTCAAACTGAGATGTAACAAGGAGAGGTGGAATGAGGCAGAGGCAAACGTGCAGGAATGGGAAACTTGAAATAAAACCACTTGAAAACACTGGTAAAGAACACCAAAGTTCTCAAATACTTGTATTGCAAAGACAGTGCAATACAGGGTGGAGAGATGATTTATAGATCAAACAAAATAACTATTCTAATTTCTCATCAGTTCAAGTCTGTTAACTCATTCCCACAAATACCTATTGACTGCCTGCAGTCCAGGGGGGAGTTTTTGCACAAAGTGAATTGTGTCTCCTTATGACATTGAGAGAGGTCTCCAGCAGAGCAGGGACACTCTTAGGTGCCGAGGCCCATATCATTTGTTGCAATATGATGTGTTACACGGGACAAACTGCACTGGACAGCATGCTCCTTGCAGTGTGTCTGGGACAAATATCCTATATATGATTATATGTACTTCAGAGTTTCATTTCCATAAGTCCCATCAGTAAAAGTGAGAATTTGACATTGACTCAGGGCTTCCATGTATGGAAGGAGAATTTGATCCTTAGTTTTAGCCATTTCTGCACTAGACATTATGGTTTGCTTGATTAATTTAGTTTATCTAATTCGTTGTCATTCTGGGACTTTGTACAGAAAGAATTCTACCCTGAACAGATTTCATAACGTATTTCTTTGATAATTCGCACTTTAGTTTGGCTACCAGAGTGAATAGTTGTACATAAAAATACGTTACTAAGCCTAAAAATTTCACTGAGCGCACAGTCCCCAGAACCACGATGTCATCAAAGTTCAGTAGTACCACAAAGTGATGACTAGTGAACCTATAGCCTCTATGTGCTACAGAGTAAACACTGTCATTAATTCTTTACAAGACTTTTAAAAAACATACTGCGTTCCTCCTGCTTCGCAGCTGTCAGAATTTAGCAGATGACTTCACTGGCTGCTTTGACATTTTTACTTTTTCGTTTCAGTTTGGTTCGTTCACTTGCCTTAGAAGTGCTTACTGTGTGAATTGTTAAAAGGTCAACCAATAGTTCCCAATCCAGACAGGACAAATGTAACTCAAATTAACACATTATATCAGTAATTTTGACCCTTACCTTGTTGTTTTTTGGTCTGTGAACCGTTAGTTGTAAATAGTAAAGCTATGTGCCAAAGATCTTCTAATCTTACTAATGCAAGTATTGTCTTTCCTTTCAGAATTTCCACTACCCCTTTTTACATCAATGTCTGAGCATTAAAACAGCATCAACTGAGGGATTTGAGGGGTGGTAGAAGGACAATGCTTGGTGGATTTTTATATTAGGAAAGCTCATCATTTCTGATTTTGAGTAATTTACTTATAAAAAGAATGCATTTTACTGTCAGGGCAGAGTGTAGGAAACAGAACTGTCTGAACACTCCCAGAGTTTGGAGGCATAATTTATTTCTCAGCTTATCATAGTCTGAGATAATGGTGTAGGTTACACATAAGTTAGGATGCTGATGTAATTCAGATCACTACTAATACACGTTGGTGGACACCTATACTTGGATGGCAAAGCAAGGCTTTGTCTTTTTAACTTGATTGTGCACTGCAGATCATGTAGGAAGGTCATTTTTGCAGAGAAAGTCTTACAATTGAAGCGCCAGACATTGCATTCATCCAAAAGAAAGTCACCAATGCAGGCACTAAGCCCCATTTCAGTGGTTTTTGGGGTGAGGTGGTTTGCGTTTTTTTTTTCCTGAGTACGAACATGGAAAGTACACTATGATGACACTTTTTTACTGGCAGTATTAATTTTTGGCCATCTGTACAGTTAAAAAGACTACGAGACCTGATCTTGTTCACAGTTTGTAAGTGCAGAGATTTCAGTGGACAGCCTTTAGATTTATGCCAGCAAATGAAACACGCACCTGAGTGTTAAATACAAACGCCAGGCTGCTGCAATCCTGAAAATGCCAGACCAATAACCTTGCTTTTCTAATTGACATCTGAAAAGTCAGAAAGATATCTTCAGGCTAAACAACGCTAACTAGCCTTTCCAATTCTTAGAAGTACTTAACTACTCCACATGAGTTCATTGAAGTTGTTAATCTTTTTAAAAACCAAGGCTACCACTTGCAATATAAATAGTAAAAGCGTCCAATGGTCCCAGAGAAATTAAATACAATTGTTCAGGGTAAGACATCTACATATGCAGTGAGAGAGGTGAACTGTGCCTTCATAACTTAAAAGTTCCAGCAAATCATGAAACTAAAGAGCAGAAGGAAAGCTGTAGGAGCTAAGGAGAACCTGGTTAACAATAATACAGTAAGTATCCAACTGTAGGAGCTTTTGTAACCAAGTTTGTGAAATCTGGGGGCAATGAATATTAATATTTTTAATTCTGTGAGTGCTCATTTAAACAATTTCAAACCCATATCCCATGTTTCTTCAGATAGTTCAACCCCTGACTCCTGTGTGTTTGGCTTGAGGCTGAAAAGTATGGATTACTTGATGCCCATGGCGAATGCTGTTGCAACAGGGAAATTATGTCAACCCCTGCAGTGCAATTCATAACTTGATGTGGGCAAATTCACTTACTGGCAATTTAGAAGAAAACATGCTGGTGTTATGCCAGTTGGAGCCAGATGGTGACTGAAATTATTAAAATCATGCATGCTGCAAACCTCTGAAAAATTGCAGTGCTACAAAACATCCTAAGCATAGATGGGATCCTAATACAAACCAGCTGGTGTATAGAGAGCGTTTGCAAACAGAGTAGAGTATGATTTGCTATTGTTTAATTGTAATCTTTCCCTTCCCTGTTTTCTAGGTTCAACTAATCCACTATAACCACGAACTGTACACAAATGTCACAGAAGCTGCAAAGAGTCCTAATGGGTTGGTGGTAGTTTCCATTTTTATGAAAGTAAGTATTCAGTATTATCAATGCCTAATGTATAGACTATGGACTACTTTTCCCATGAGCTGTAAATCTAGGAATTGAACTCCTCATTATACAATAGCAGTGCCTGGAAGCTCTGATCTGGAATCCAGAGACAGCATCATCCTAGCAAATAAGCATACAATCTCTGCTCCAAAGAATTCACACTGTACTGTAAGGAAAACAAAAAGGGGCAAGGAGGGGGACAGAATCCTTGTATCATAAACATCACTCATAACACTTTAAAGGCTGTGACAAAAGTTATTAATTTTGCAGGTTTGGTATTTCTTCATGAAATGTTATTCATTCAATTAAAAGTAAACCTCTCTTAGTAGGTTGGGACCCTGGGGAAGAGGGCATGTTTGCTCTTTGGAGACACGCTGGTGTTTCTAAGTCAGCAAAAGAAGTTTTTCCTCAATGTTATTTAAAACATCTTAAACTATCAAAAATGAAAGAACATTACAAGTATAACTCCCATTTCGCACAGCTAGAAAGACATGTGAATATTTTGTCATATTTTAGCCTCCATCTTGTTGCGTTCAAGATGCATGTCAGGTCTATAAATTAGAATGATCTAGCATTGAACACGGGACTAAATAGTTTACTCAAATCTACATAACTAGTTTGGACAAGCCCCTTCTCTCATTTTATATGAGGAATTCATTTCCCAAAAAAACATTGTTCATATTCTGGCATTATGTATCTCTGTTTCACCAGTCTGAAAAGGCATATATTTCTGAGTAAGTGCTTCATGCTGAAATAAGTAGCTTTCATCACAAGACCTTATGTATTGAATATCTATTAATTCCCTTTAGTACTCTTAAATCCTATTTCATAAGGTAAAGTTCCTGATAAAGCATTAACCTCAGAATTAAAATACGCATTTCACGGAGCATACTGAATAATTAGATATGAAAATTGCCCTTTTATACAGATCTAATATTTAAGAAAGATATTTTCATTGCCTTTTTCATTCAAAATATATTATATACAACCAAAAGATCTGACTTGAATTCATGTAAAAGGGTAGAACTGAAGCAAGCCTTCACAATGCCCAGTGTGCCAATTTTGTCTAAATAACGCATCACTCATGTACTTGCTGAGTTGCACGCCTTATAATGAGCAACAAAATTTAGTATCTGCCTCACCATATTTTTCTCTAGGCCTCTCTCACCAGCAGGAAAAGATGTGTTCTGTTTTAAATGTCCAAAGTAGTTAGAAAAATTCATAAGTGGAGAAGTAACTATCCGAGTTTCCACAAAACTGAACCTGAACTGAATTTTCCTGAGGGCTGCCTTTCAAAGAGTACTGGATTACAGTTTGTCCAGTAGTCCATTTGTTTTCCTAAATCTTAATTAAAATTTTTGTGAAGTTTTCCATTTTCAAAATAAATTGAATTCATTCTGGATAAATGCTACATACATAACAGCAGCATCCGGTGTCTGATTAAAAAAAAAACAAACACAAACACCACATCATGGAATAACTGAAAGATAAATAAGATGTATAAAAAGCTAGCTGCAGAATTATTAAAACGTCTCCATAAAAAAATGTGACACTGATTTTGTTGCTAATCAACTACAATGTTGCCATTTGGAGTGCAATAAAATCTCTTGTTAAGTTATCATTGATAATCAACAATATCATTATTGATAAAGTACATGCATCCTCCATACCCCTCCCAGAAAAACAACACAACAACAATATCTCTAAGCCCTCTATCATTTTTCCTCTAAATCCTCTTCAGGTATGCTTCTGTTAACGTAGACTGAACATTTTATGAGTATGTACACGTATTTGTGAGTGCATGTGGGCTAAATTTAGGCATTTCATACCCATATATAAAACAAAGGGAGACAGATTTTATTTGCAATCTAAATAGTCTGTTGCAGGAAAGTATATTTCTCAATAGAAAAATTAAAAAATATTATATGAATAGCCCACCTAATTATATTAACCACCTGCAAATCTCAAAGCTGTTGGAGAAGAAACCTCCACTCACACTTGTCTTCAGGCATTAATTACTATTCATCCTGTTCTCTCATCCCTGTTTTTTTGCCTTTATTTTTAGATATCAACTTTCTAACAAGTTTTGTTAGAAAAACATCTATGTAATTATTTCCTCTTCCAACAACAGAGAGGGGGCAAAAAGGCAGAAATGCTCTGGATGAGTGGCAGTAAAGAGAGAATGAGTGTGTGTGTACACGTACGTGCACACACAGAACAGCTATGTTACCAGAAAGGAATTGTTTGTGGGAAGATTTTGACGTTGTACATTTTCTCTTCTGCAGGTATCTGAATCATCAAATCCATTTCTAAATCGTATGCTTAACAGAGACACCATAACGAGAATAACGTATAAAAGTAAGTTTCTTTTCGTTTGCTCTGGCCAACAGCTGCATGCTGTTAGTATCAAATAACGTGTTCAGCAATCCGCTGAAACACGAGGCACTTCGTTATGGGCAAAAATTGCAGTCTGCATTGCCACTAACTGCATAATAAACTGGGGAACCTGAAAAAATCTAGTAGGGTCATCAGTTCATCAAAGGAATTTTGAACTTGAGAGTCTATTTTATGTTTGAACAAGCAATAAATTAATTAAATTATACTTAACAAATACATACACCGTATTCACACAGGTTACTCAGGAGAAACTGCCTACCTTTAGCAATAAAAGTAACATGCAGAGCAGCCTGGCTTGTATCAAATCAAGTTATGTCAAGATGCTGCGTCATTAACCGCGGATTTAGTACTGGTACAAAACCAAAGCATTAATGAAAGTCATGACATTTCTGTTCAACTATTGCTGCATTTAATGGATATATAAGTGGTCATTTCCATAGCATGTGTATGTGTTGTAGTCATATTTGGAAAGCCTTTAATTAATCTCAATAATTCCATGTTAGTGTATTGAACTTGTGGAAAACTGAAGCTTAAACATCAGTGAAAATTAAGCTAGTTTAGAGAAAATAATGAAAAATACATGTATCTCAATGGAACAAATGTTTTCTCCTGAAAACCTTATTCCCTTTGTCAAATGCTCACTTGAATTCCAAGCAGCCATTAAATTAATAAGTTAAATGGTACCAGAATTTAACTTCCAGAAAGTACACAACAAATTGAAAAAACAAGGAAAGTATTGTAGAACTCAGCGTGTGTTTGTTATTCTGTAAACAATGACTTAACATTTTGCATGAACTTCATTAATCTTGCTTTTGTTTATGAATGCTGGGAGAGAGTTGTTCGTGGCAACTGGAATGGGACTGGTTGTTAGGACTCCAGGATTTGGTTCACAATTCTACTAGGGTTTTCCTCAGTTTACCTCTCTGTAAATTAAATATATTGTACTATATACTCTACAACAACATCGTATCGCTTGGAAAACTTCACATGTGAAACTCCAGAGATCTCAAATGTCCATTTACTTTCCACAAAAGTCACTCAACTTCAGGTTTATGAGGGAAAGGTTTGGAGAGATTTCTATACATGTCTCTGCAGTACACGGTCTGACTTCTTTCCATGGACTCCCTTTTTCCCCTCTCCCTGCAAACCCAGGATTGTAAAAAGAAAACGTGTAGATTTGAGACCAATATAAAGCACAGAATTTTACCCACTAATTCCTAAACAAGAAAGCATTAGAAAGATTTCAAGTCTTGTCATACAATTCCAGATTTGGGCAATGGAGCCAACCCAAACCCATTCTGAAGTAAACAGTTCCTTGTTCTCTCCTACAACATTCACCTTTTTTCACTGATGTTTCTCTAATTTCACCTTACAGTTAACAAATCTTGTTACGTCTTTGGTCCAAATAAGAGGCTTCTATTATGGTTAAATTCTCTTCTCCCTGATACCTTAGAAAGGAAAGCGACATAGGTTCCCCTCGGAATGTTTTTTCCAGATTGTTCCATCAGTATGAAATGTCAGCTTCTCTATGTGGAAGCAGCAGGACATTAGCCCAGTTTGTAAACTGCCTGTCTTGATTCCTTGCAAAAACACAGCAACACTGTTGTGTAGGAGCTTCCTGCCTCCTAGTGCTGCTGCAGCATCCTGGAGACAGGAAATTATTGTTAAGGCTGCACGTGCTTCTTCAGGCTCTTTCACTCTCAAATTGCATATTCCTAGCTTCTGTCTGGAGACCAGCCAGGAGTTCTCTGTACCCCTGAGGAAGCCGCTGTTCCCCACACTCACACACACGCACAGACCTGTGGGGTCTCACACACTGAGGAAGAGAAGACTCCTGCCTCATTTTTTCCATCACAACAGCTGTAGCTCATGCATTGCCATGAGTGTCACAGCCTTTTTCGTGCTCCTTGGCCCCATGTGCTGCAACGGCTGGCCAGTAGAGCAAAGATTGGACAACGTGTGGTGGCTCAGAGCAGAGGAGAGGCCACAGTGATGGTTATACAGCTCTGCAGGGCAGGAGGGCACTGGCAGCATCTTGTTGCATGAGTGAGCACACAGCCATCACCCACACCGGCTGGCAAGCCTACCTTCCCAGTACAAAGTATTTTGTTTGCACACTGCACTTAGAAATCGGCACTCCTCCTCCCTGGAGCTGACAGCATCCTACAGCTTCCATTTGTTGCTTTGCCTCTTTGGAAGGAAAATGCTATTCCAATCACACCTAATTTGGGTTTACTAAATGAAATTTCGCAAGAAGATGAACACATAACATAGGCTGTAAAATCAGTGATTAACAGAACTGGTTTAATTTTTCACCACTGTTATCACTAACAAGTTTATCTGCTAAAATTAAATCCTTAGTAGATACAATATGCATAACCTTCTGCAGGGCATTGGGTTACTTACGGTAGTAACAAGTATTGACCAGGAATTTTTTAGTGTAAATTGGGAACGTGAAAGTGTTATTGAAAGTAATTTTGCAGTTGTCTTGTGTGATGGATTATAGCATCATTGCTGAAAACTAATTTTACCTCTTAGATTGTGAGGATTTCTACTCTGCCTTTAGCAGCTGGACTTTTTTAGCTCGTGCTTTAGGGGTCCACTCCTGAAGTCAATACTGAGCAGGCTGCTGACAAAATGACCACTCCCAGTGTGCTCAGCAGCAGCGTGGAGCGAATGATAAGTGGAGCACAGGTTCAGAGCCAGGACAGTGAGTAACATAACTAAAGCACTTTTCTTAAAGAACAGCAACAAAATTAAGAACTATCTATGCTGCTGTATGAAATTTCCACGGGCAAAATGCATTAGAAGGGGAATTTCAGATTTTAATGACTACAGTGAGGTAAAGAGGACCCCAAGGAATTTTTAAGCAGATTTTAAATGCTTTTTTTATTCTGTTATCACAGCCCAAAGAATTCACTGTGAACTAGTTGAAACAAATGTTCTTTCGAACAGACTTTAGTCAGAAGCTATGTGAATATCTCTAAAGAAAAACTGCTTTAATATTCCTCTAAGTATGTGATATTTGAGAGGATAAGTTAGCTTCCTTTCAGAACAGTTATGCTACACTAGCTTTCACCCAGTGTTTGCTTAACATTGGAAAGAAGTAACATTTTAGATTCCTAAAATTCCACATGAAAGTTTGGGATTGTCATTCTCCACCAAAATACTGCCACTGTTCAGCTATGCAGAAGAGCTGTAAAATTCTGAATTTCTTCAAATTCAATTTTTAGCTATTTTATAGCTAATGTACAAGTGAATAAAGGATTCCAATTTTAAGAAATTATCCTGAAAAAGCTTAAGATTCAGATTTCTGGAAATGAGAGACTTAATTTCTCAAGGTTCATGTTTCAGGGGGTTCTCTGAAGGACTGTGCTCTTGCTGCTCCTGTCACAGGCAATAAAAGCTCAGCAGTCTCAAATGAGGCCCCAAGGGACCAAGCTCAGGTATTCAAAATGAGTCTCTGTCAGCCTGGGTCTAAGTGACTCATGAAGGCTGGTAAATGGAGAAACTCTGTGTTGAGATTAAAAACTGAGGATCTCTACATTCCTTACCCTGGTATCTGGTTAGAGCCATACTTTCCCTTTTTGGATTATGACGATATGAACTTCAAAATCAAATGGACCTTCCTTCATGCAGTAAATAATATATTTCCTGTAAATACTACTGTTTTAAGGAGAACACATGTAGAATTTGCTGTGAAAGCAGACCCCACACACCTACTACAAATCTAGGGATAAAAGAGGAAGATTTCCATCATTTGCTAAGAAAATTGTCAGAGTCAAGGGCTTTATGTAAATGAATATGAAATCTAATGAAATCTAATTTGTATAGAGAAGAGTTCATGAGTTCAGAAATCACCCTAAGGCACAAGCAGATCAAGATAAACAAAGCGTGGGCTGCAGATAGGAATGGTGCAGAGAATCTAGTAAAGGCTGAATGGGTTTATTAAAGGAAGTTTATTACTGGCAAGAGATCACATGTGGTGATTTTGACCATTCTTAAGTATGTACTTCCAGTAAATATAAAAGACAAGACACTGAAGTGTTGCAGTCTACTATTAGTGCAAACCCACCAGTTCTGTTTCAGTTCTGAAAAGAGAAACCTTTATCAGGATGTGGTGAAAGCGAAAGAGCAGAGCTGTTCATAGGAAAAAGTGTTCATAACCAAATGCTTATTCTGTAGTCTTTCCTTGGGCCATTCTCATGGAGACATCTGACTTCCTATGGGAATAAAGCCCATAAACAAGCATGAATAAATACTGCCTTTACTTGTCCGAACTCTTTAATTTCATTATTTCATTCGCCTCTATCTTCCCTTTTCCCTGAAGTGATACTTTCCTCCAGTTTTCCATTAATGACAATTGATGGAATTTGACACTTAGCATAACTCACCATCTCTCCTTTAACATATTCCAAGACAGGGACAATGAACCAGGTTTCGAGCCACTTCACTGCTGGGCGCTGGTAGAGGAGATGGCCACGCATTCTGTAGGTCAGTCCTCAATGTGCAAACAAGGTAACCTAAGCAGTTGATCTGAAGCTCAGTAAGACTATGGAGAGCATCTCTCCTGAACTTGAGAGGGCTGGCATATGTCAGGCTTGCCTGAATTAGTAGAAGCATGAATAGTTTGAGTTGGAAGGGACCTTGAAGATCACGTAGTTTTAATCTGCCTGCCATGGGCAGGGACACCTTCCCCTAGATCAGGTTGTTGGAAGCCCCATCCAAACTCGCCTTGAACACCTCTAGGGATGGGGCAGCCAAAACTTCTCTGGGCAACCTGTGCCAGTCCCTCTCCACCCTCATAGTGGAAAATTTCTTCCTTATATCTAATCTAAATCTACCCTCTTTCAGTTTAAATCCATTGCCCCTTGCCCTGTCACTACATGCCCTTGTAAACAGTTCCTCTCCAGCTTTCTTGTAGGTCCCCTTTAAGTACTGGAAGGCTGAATGGCCATGCCCCACACTGCTCCATGCCATATTCCACCCCTGGAGCATTATTATGTTCTGAGAATGACTAAACACTAAATCCACAGACAAAAGTTAGAAGCCCATATCAAAATAAAGAATTACATTCTCTATTAAAGCAATGTCAGGCAATTCCAAACCCCCCATGATTACCTGCACTAATGCTAGCATTAAATCTCTTTCTGTATCTTCCATTTGATAAGCAGTCCTATTGTTAATAATCTGTGCACCGCTCTGAATACAAATTAGTCAACTAGGATGTTGCACACACACAAAAACATATATATCATCAATATCCCTCATCTGTATTAATCTTCAGTTAGTTTTCCTTCTCCTAGTAAACATTTCAGGGCAAACTCCACCTTGTTTAAGTCATTTTAGCACAGCCAAAGTTAATGTAGATGTGACAAAGCAGATTTGGTCCTTAGAGTTTGAAACTATCTATTCTGACTGACTTTGTGCCATTTGGAACTAATGCACCACTCTCTATGGTTCATAAATAATGAACAGGATGTTCATGTGGGAAAGGGAAAGGTGTATGACGACTCATTGAAAACAGGTACTGACTTAAAAAAATGCATTTGTTCTTTTCTCATACAATTCCAGCAAAATTACCGCTGCATGTTTTTAATGAATAGGACCCAG
Organism: Tauraco erythrolophus; assembly: GCF_009769465.1. Taxonomy (NCBI): domain Eukaryota; kingdom Metazoa; phylum Chordata; class Aves; order Musophagiformes; family Musophagidae; genus Tauraco; species Tauraco erythrolophus. The sequence continues at coordinate 6,390,300 of NC_141484.1, forward strand.
GTGTGATCAGTCATCTGGCTCTTAAAATTTAACAGCATTTTGACTCTAATACTACAGCAACGGTTTTGCACTTTTGTCTGGAAAATTTGGGGTTTAGAAAAACTCCGTATCCCAGGTCATGGGCCAGTGGAGGCTGAGTGTCTTTAAAAGGGTGAGTCAGCCACCTACGAGACACTAATGGTGCTTTCACCTCTGCTTGAGCATCCAGCGGTACGGTGTGGCAATTACCTGGCTCCGTGTGCAAGAACATGGCAGAAGGCTGTACTTCTGACAAACTTGAAAGGACATGCCAAGGTTATATTTCATAAAATAACAAACATTTAAAATATGAAATAACTGTAAGGCACTAGTCAATGCGGTATACGTGTTACACTCTGACCTTGACACTAACTGATGGCATAGCCTCTAATATTACTACCCCAGAAACCTGTAGCGTGTTGACTGCACTATATCAAAATTAAAAAGGTCACATTTGCTTTGCCTGTGTTCTTTGATTTTCTGTTATCCAAGACAGCAGTCTGCAGTCTTTTTTTTCCCCATTAGATAGTATGAGTAAAGCATTTTGCTCATCTAAGTTTTGTCCTTCAGCTATAACATGTTAAATTCAAGTTAAATTACCCTTTCTTTTTTTAGTTCTTATATGCTTCCCTGATCATTCGTATTTCTTTCCTGGGTTCCATTTACCATCTTTTCCCAGTGGCCAAGGAACCGTTTAGCAGCATTTAAAAAAAACCCAAAAAAACAAAAAAACACCCACAACTCTCCACACAACACCAAAACTTGTTTAAACTTTCAGTGAATGATACATGAAAAACATCAGATAATCCAACAGAAATACCTAAATTATCGGCATTGACTTCAAAGATGCTCTTTCAACGTTTTTCTTTAGCCTGAGCAGTATCTTCTTTTATTTCTACTACATTCCTTGCCTTTTATTAAAATCAATGACAGTTAATCTGATGTATTGAAAGGGGAAACACCTAAACATGCAGCTTCCCTTTGCCTCTGCAAATGAATCGTATCGAACACACGATGTGCACGTGAAAGTACGTAAAGAGATTTCCCATTGCAGCTTGTAACCAGCCCAGCTTTCTCTGAGGTACTCAATAGCAGGAGCATTTAAGTAGTAAAGTGTACATGTCCCTGAGTATTTCCTATTAAAGAACTCCTACAGCCTAAGATTTGGCAGGAAAATCCGAGCTCCAGTTTTGACAGCACTGCCAAAAATATTGTAGGGCCAACATTACACACAGGAAATAGTGCACATAGTATAGAAAAGGCTGAGGAACTTGGATGAATTTTGAAAGATATAACCATATCTCATTATGTTTGGTACATCTCCACAGAGTGAATTCTGTTGCAAAGGGGTACATCATTAATTCCCTGGGAGACTTGCGAGAAAAGCAGGGACCCTAGTCAGCTGCTTTCCCGCATACTTTTCCACCCTGATTTTAGCATTCTGCATGAGCTTGCACTGCACCCACCTCCACTGAGCACGAGGGGCCAGCAGGCTTCACTGAGCACCTTGATTGTCATGATTAACCGTAACTTCCTCCTGTGGTAGAAGGGCAATTAAGTTTTAACACTGTTGGCCTTCCCAAGGCTTTGCTGAACAAAAATTGTTAATTGCTCCAAAATATGGTAAGTCAACATTCTCCAGACTGCTGGATCTAAATCAGTAACTGCAACTTGAGGAAGTTTTTACTTCCAGTTCTCAAAAATTATCCAGAGTTTCACTGTGAATGTTTGTGCTGAACTCCCAGGTGCGCGTGGGCATCTAAGAGCAGAACTCAGCCCAAGCAGGATTAGTGAATTCGTGTCACTTGTTCTTGCCCAAACCGCTGAAGCATTCAGAAATGTGTGTTCATTACACTTCGTATTTCAGTAAAACTGATGATGATGTTGTAGAGTAAGGATTGTACGTAAAAAGAGTGGAATTTTTTTTTTTGTGAAGCTATTGTTTTATTTCAATTGTTTTCCTTCTTTGTTCTCCAGATGATGCATACTTACTACAGGGGCTTAATATTGAGGAACTTTATCCTGAGACATCTAGTTTCATCACATATGATGGGTCAATGACAATTCCACCCTGCTATGAAACAGCAAGCTGGATAATAATGAACAAACCTGTCTACATAACAAGAATGCAGGTAAAAGTAATTAACTCAATCTTGTATAGGTACAAAGTAATATTTTAAACATAATATTTGTACCTTTACATACAAAATAAAATTCAACCTTTTGCTGGAGGAATCTCTGCAATTTATGCAGTTTGCAAAAACACTGAAAAGTTTTTGTGCCAAAATAAAAATACTGACTATTTAGAGCTCTCTAAGTGTCTATACACACACACGTAACTTTGAGGTGAGCCCTACTTTCAGTGAGGGTTTAAACTAAATTATTTCCAGCAGTCTTTTCTAAAATAAATTATTCTATGATTCTGTGATTAGATATATGGGGATTCTAAAACAAACACAGCAGTGTGATATAAAGATAACTGAAGTATAACAGAGGCCATTCTTAGGTCAGAAAGAAACGGACAAATTGAGTGACACTTACGGCCATTTAAATAGAGTACCATGACAGAGATCCAATATATGGGGCCTTCCAGAAAAAAAAAGATAGTGCTTTCTAGTACAGAATGTAAGATAGATATTGCTAATGTCTTCAGAAGAATCAGATTGACAGACTGAAGCCTCTATTAGAAAGAAGCAGGATAAATTATGCAAAAGAAAACGTGATTAATTTCATAGTCAGAATTATGCTGTTGAGGAAACACACCAGTGGAAAAATCGTAAAGATTACATTTCTGTATGACTCACAATCCAATGCCTAACCTCAGAAAACAACAAATTTAACACCAACTGCAGTCTTCTCCAGAACTTCCATCAGTGAGTTGCCTACAGAACTGTGAGCTGAGCTAAAAGCTCTTCTCTTGCATACCGGAATCCCAAAGGAATACTTGAACCACCATCTGCCTGTCCCAAGCATACAGCAGAAGCAATCTGGCCTGAGAAATGAAATAAGGAATGATAAACCAACCCTAAATGTTACTTTGGGATTTAAAATAATAACAACATTGTAAATAAGATGACTTTAAAAAGCCTGAGAGATGTTTTATCTTTGTGATATTCCTTCTGTCCAATTTTGTCTGGGTGCAGAGAAAGCACTTTGTTTCTTTTCTAAGTGAGTAATCTGTGAGAATGACGCAGCTGAGCACAGGCAGACATGCTGTACATTCTGAACTTCTCAAGCAGGGGACCTGAACGTTTTCCTACAAGCAACATTTTTAATTACAACATTAACGTACACAACAAGAACTAGAACCTAGAGTCTATGCTAGAACCTATAAATGATAATCTCATGATACGTACTCATCATGTTTTACTGGTTAGTTACGCCCTCCATTATTAGTGCTGCAAATTGATTTCATGGAATACTTCGTAATTACATTGTGTACTCAGACTGAAATAGTAGTGCACAGCTCAAGCTTTCCCAGGAAGCTGCTAAAGATTTTCAGTATGTAAAACCCAGATATAGAGTTTCCCCATTTAAGCATTAAATCCCACCACAAAACCTTTTAAATTGTACACTGACATGGAAAATATTTTATTTTTAAACTAAAATATTTCGAGGGTTTCTGATTTACAACTTCTGATTTGCAGCTTCCCCCCATCCCCTATTCTTCCAGTTTCCTATACAAAGTTTGAAAGATTTTGGTGGCCTTGAATCAATTAGCATGTTTTTAGCACAGTTATCGTAAGAACCATTGCTGTCTTCTTGTAGTTTGCATCCAGGCACTGCTGGGCGCTCTGAAAATCCGGGATGGTTCATTAGTTCCCCCTCTGCTGATCCATAAAACCATCTCAAAAGAAGGCCAGAGTCTACCGTAAGAACTCTGCACACACAGCACAGACAGTATCAGGACAGACCTCTCCGTAGAGAGAGGATTTCACTTAACATCATTAATTTCATGACTTAAGCAGCATGACTGTCCAGTTATCCTTTCCATCCTGACTGGCCATAACTGGTTCTTGAGTACCATCATCCAAAACTCTGTCTTCTCAACTGGAAGGTGCACTAATAGCTACAAAACTTAGGAAATTAGCTCTTGTCATTCATCAAGTTCATTTTATCTGCAACTGCTGCCATCCAGTACTCCAGATTCCATTTGTTTCCTGAGCAGCCAAGGACACCTCGGACTATTTTCATTTACTCCACACAAAACTAGTTACTTTTGTTTAAAATGGGGCTCAGAAACAGAGGACCACAGAAGGAACAGTTTTACCTCAAGTTAACTCTTTCAACTCACCTCTGACTACAAATCACTTATATTCTGTTTAAACTTTCATTTATTAAGTAGTCTACTGAATAGTGTTCAGTGTTGTATGTTGTTTACTTACATGAAAGACCAGTACTAAAAATCCTTGTTTTGTATTTTGTGTAGATGCATTCTTTACGACTGCTAAGCCAGAATCAGCCATCACAGATATTTCTGAGCATGAGCGACAATTTCAGACCAGTCCAGCCTCTCAACAACCGATGTATCCGAACTAATATCAACTTTAGTTTACAGGGAAAAGATTGTCCAAACAATAGAGCACAGAAACTACAGTATAGAGGTACGTTCTACCTCCAGAATAATCCTTTCTATGCTGACACTGAGCTCTTTTCTTTGAGAAACCCAAGTGTGTAAAAAAGTACACAAATAAAAACAGATGAAACTCCAGATCTGGGGGACTAATGGTTTGAGTCAAATATCACACGTTTGAAATGGATGAGGAAACTTGCCTAGAAACACGCAGGAAAACCATGACAAAACGTCTGGGACATCACATTTTTTTTAAAAAACAGATAGGACAGACCTTCAGTTTTCTAGCCTCATTTTCAAGTCTTCTCACCTTACAAAGTACATTTTGCTCTTTTTTACCCACCTTGGAAAGAAAAAGGGGCATCAGTTAGTCTTGGTGACAGCTGATCTCGAACAAAGGAAAAAGTTTCACTTTGGAGGTGCACCACCATAACGAACACCCAAATTGGGAAGTTCTGTATCACACGATGGATATTAAATAAACCCACCCAGTCTCATGCTGGTAGGGCATTACACTACCTCAGCGGGAGGCTCGCAACTGAGCTGTAGTGCATTTTATGAATCTTTTAGCCTACGCACACTTTTAATCACCTCAATAACAACGTAAAAGTGCCTTCTTATCAATAATATTATGATTATGAAGTAGTACTATCGAAGGGTGGAAAAGAAAACATTTTCAGCAACAAGGCTGATGACTGAGTTACAATACTTCAAAGAAACAGTCATTCAGCTTTGATTCTTTTCCAGAAAGATGAGGAAACTAAGTGTCCTGTATTTTTTCAAGACAGTTTAAGCGCTTAATGCTGTGTTAAATCCAGCCAGTTTCATATTTGGAGTTTATTAAAGTGTAATTGTTTTGTTTTGTTTCTCTTTCCTTTCAGTAAATGAATGGCTCCTCAAGTAAGTAAGACAGAGCAGGCAGAACCCATAACCTCAGTGGAATGCTACTACTGTGAATTGACATAATCTAGAATGCACCCAGCCTCACTCTCTTTGGGTTCACGGCAGCATGTGCAAACGTGCTGTAGGAAAAGAGCTGCCATGTTGGAAACAACTAAAAATTCATTCATATGATCGGTGGTATTCAAAAAAAAAAGTAAAAAGACAATATTACAGTAAATGTGATTACAATTTTGATACAGTTTTCCTGAACTAATTTAGCTTCACAGAAAAAGACTTTTCAGCCTTTGTACATATGAAATTCTTCCTCTTTTCCCCTCCTCCCTCAAATTAAAAAAAAAAAAAAAGAAAAAAGAAAAAAGGTGGCTCGGTACAGCATCAAAGTGGAGTTGTGTTCTGTGTGCCAAGTAATCCTTGGAAAAGCTCTCATTATTTCACTGTCATTAATGGATACTGACAAGACAGAACAAGACGACTGTAGAGGAAACTTATTTCTAGGTTATGATCTTTCTGTTCATTTAATTAAAAAAGAGACAGACTTTGAGAGATAACTGTTGTAAATATATCACTGCAGAATATAAAGGAAATTGAAATATTTCCCTCTTTGTCACATATCTGTAGTAGGATTTGCCAAAAATCAGAATCAATCCATTTTCTGTTTCTCGTTTTACAACAGGTCATACGTTGTGTTGGTTACTATTAACAACTCAATAAATGTGTTTAACAAATTAATTTAGTAAACTTGCTTTGATTCTCCCCTCCCCCCCCCCCCTTTTCTGGAAGAAGCCTCTACTACTTGTGGCTGCATTATTTGTGATTTTCTCTCCCCCCTCCCTCCCTTTTCTTGTTTTTTTTTCCTTACTTCATTTATTTGTTTGCAGCCAGTTTAAGTGAGTTAATGGCAATTGGGAACACACTTAAAGCTACTATAACTTTAACTCCACTTTATAGTCCATCATTAATCGGAAAGAGAGAGCAGTTGAAACATCTCAGTTTAAAATTGCCATTTTCCCTGCTGAGTCCATTATTGGGCTAAACAAATTCAAATCCTGTAAATTGGTGGTGGAAAGGGATATCTTTTCTTTACAGATAAAGCAGGAGCTGACCAAGTAAAAGCAAATGCCTTTTTTCTTGTTTATAATGGTCATTCACTGTGTTTGGTTACTGTCAAGAGCTCAATAAATGTGTTTAACAAGTTCACATGGTGCATGTTTGACCTTTTTACACATTAAGGGATTGTTTGTGGGTTTTTTCTCCCCTCTGGAGACAGGACAGCCCTCATGCTATTCTGCTACTAACACTCACTTTATAACCCATAACATGTTGAAGTTAACAAAACATAAAATGAAGCTAGAAAGTACCATGCCTGACCAATGAACTGTTTATGCCAAATGGAAGAATAGACACTAGAAGAAGCAAGAGGGAGCTCAAGAGGGAGCTGAACCGCTGTAGAGAAGTTACAGATGATGCAGGCCAACTAGCTTTGACGTGACAAACACATTATTTCATCTTTGGCTGAAGAGAACAGTGCAGGTCGTATCTGACAGGAAACTCGAGTCTATTGTTGCAGACATGGGTTGGAAAGGTTGCAACATGTATGACTTCACTTTCATGTCACAGATGAAAACATGCACGGGCTGGCATTCAGGGGACTCTCAAATTAGGTACGTGGACGTATGTAGAAACCTGTAAGGAACCCAAAGTCGTCAACAATTGAATTGCTCAGCGAAAGGTGCAGAGAAATGACCAGTGAAAGAGCAGAAAAGGGCCTGGATGGGCTGTGACACAGTGAGGCCATATTTGTATCAGGGTTCTGGGCTCAAGGCCCTGGCCCAGGATCCTATTAACACATATATAGTACTTGATCCTCAAGTTATTTCATTTTGAGCATTTCAAATTCTTCCATATACCAGCTGATCAAATCCACAACACAACCACAGCAGTGTCACAGTGACTACTATGCTGTAGATTAATATTGTCAAATTCCACAGCTGAAATAAAGCAAAATTTTCACCTTAGATTTACCTGGCTAATAAAAATTAAAAACAACACAAGTCACACACATTTAGTATTTTTGAGTTGCCATAGTGATCTATAACTTTTAAATTTGTGGTATTGGGATTGTTTCCACTACTTGTTTGGGTTGTTTGAGTTTTTTGAAGCTTCTCCTAGGATTGTTAAGCTTGTAAAGTTACTGAGAGCACAGAGTTCACAATGCTTCAATCTATACTTTCGGACAAATATCTAGCAGTTGTTGATCCAAGTTTGTCCGTGACAGAAGGTAGGGAAGATAAGCCAGGCCTCCATTATGAAACTTTTAATAAGTCATAAAACCTATTTTCTGTTTTACTGAAAGCTGATTGAAGGGATTTAAAGAGGAGGGAAAGATATGATAGAAGAGACTAGCCCCCGGAAGGAGTCATGCTGTGCCTTGGATTAGGTGACAATGCGATACAGAAGCCCTGCAAATAGAGAAATAGAGCAATCGTACTGGGACACCACGAATATATTTGTCAATGTTTCCAACTCCATTTTGTGAACTAGTGAATTCTATCTTGCCATGATTGGTTTAGGTTTTTGTTTTAATAATAGATTGCAGTAGAAATTAACCAAACCAAAGCTTAGAATTAAATATATTGCATATTTCTCACATTTCAGTAGTGCTCAAATCTAGACATCTAGCTCTAGGTTTTTCAGATCAGGCACACTTTTCTGCATCAAGAGACACTGAACATCCAAAGAAAGCCACACCTTATCACAAAGCCTTTAAGCAAAAAGATAAAAGTTTCAGCATCAAGCAGCTGGCACAGAGATGATCTTCCAGTGTTCAGAGCCTACACAGCACGGCAACATGCAAACATAGTAATCCCTCCAACTTGAGGGTTCTCTGTCTACGACACTCACCAGAAGTCTGGCTGCACACAGAGCTCAGTACTCAACGCTTTGTAGTAAGAGCTGAATTTGTGGCCTCGGTATCATCCCTGCGCAAACCATTCACATAATAAGTGAGATTCTTTGCTTCTGATAAGGCTCAGTACAAGAATGATCTGCCTGGCAGGGAATATCAACTTGGCAGTGGTCCTCAGTGAACAATCAACACCATGGGTAGGACCAGGTTGCCGTGCCATGATGATAACAGACACTAAGAACTTAATACTGGGAGGAAATGCTCAGATTTGATCTTCTGCTATCATGGTTAAGAATCAGATATCAAACCAGGTACCAACCTTATCAAGCTCATTTGGTGATTAAAAGCATGAGAAAATTTAAGTTTACAGTACTGTAAGGGCCTCTGTTTCAAGTAGTAGTATTCAAATAAGTGTAATACTTCACCAAATTTTATAAGCTCAGTTTTCCTTTTAATCAAAATACAGAAAATAGAAACTAAATAGGATCTGTGGGATGAAGACAGAAAGCAAAGACCTTCAGCATAATTGTATCTGTAGATACACACATTTCTGTCCTTCTACCATTCTATTCCAGCCTTGAAAGCTGAACCAGCCAGCAAACACCAGAAAGATCTACCTGGAAGCTTGGGTATTTATATAAAACAAAATCCTATGAGTCAAAAAACATCCTTTTTCTCACCACTTAAAACCTCTCACTTTTCTATAAAGTACATACTCTGAAAGAAGAGGAGGCAGGGACATGGTGCTGAAAAACGTGCTATCAAGGCCCTGGCAGCCTCCAGCAAGGCTAAAAACAATTACACCTGAAGGTGTGCAAGGCTGTCCTCCCTTCTACTGATCCAGAAACTCAAACTCAGACAAGCAACTCAATCACAAAGGTAAGTTGGCCAGCAAAGATCAGAACAACTTAAAAATCCCCCAAATTTATGTTTTTATGAATAGTACTTCTTGCTCTGAGCATCCATACTGTCTTCCACATCTTGGCCTTAAGAAATGTCAACAATAGCTGCTGCTCATGTGACACTAGTTTGTCAGGCACCTAAGATGCCAGGGGCCTGGTGGAAATGGAATGCCAGCAGCCAACGTCATTTTAAGAACTTTGCATCCAATTGTTTTTCAAAACATTTGTTATAAAGCAAAGGAAAAACAACCCTTAGGATAATACTTTGGAATCTTTCCTGCTTCTGACAGACCCTGCCTTTACTCTCCTTATTTTGGTTTTCTGGATGTTTCATACCCTGCTACTTCCAACACTATCCTTCCCTTTCCAGCTTATAAGCAGATCTGAGCAATGCAATAAAGGCTTAACCCACAAAATCACAATTCTGCCATAAAAATACAAGAGTTGGCAAGATATTAGCTGTTGCTGGAATTAGTGTCATTAAAAAATTTAAAATAATAACATAAGAAGAGCTGCTACATTTATTAGAAGACAAGCTGGAAAGCAGGATATGATTGCACCCAAAAGGCAAGACCAGAAAACAAATAAAACCCCTCCAATATTTAAGGTATTCTTCATGATCCTTAATATTAAAGGAGGAGGGGTGTTTAAAAAATAAATGAAAAAAAGTACTTAGAGTTAACAATACTGAAATTCCATCACAATCTGAAAATAAAGCTGAAAATTTAGTTGCTGCTTTCAGGAGTTGAACCTTCCCCAAAAGTCAAGAACTGAAGCGAAAACTGTGACTGGTCAGTATACTTTATTGCAGATACCAGAAACGCAGCAAAAAGGCAGATGTTTTGCATGTTCTGCAGTACATCTCAAAGCTTTAGTACGGGACACGACCCAAAAAAAACCCCGATGTTTGGTTCCTACACTCAAAACAGAATGAATTTTTCATGAAGATCGGTCATAACTGCTCCATGTTTTGATTTTATTTTTTTTATTAGATTTTTATTCCCTAGATGTAATGGCTGACAAAGCATAGTGAGTTTGCTGTAAGAAATGCTGATTTACTAGCAAATGGCTTGCCGCAGTTCTCAACAGCATACCGTAAAATTATTCAAGGAGCCTGTTTGCACGGTGAAGAACAAGAACCATTTATAATGTGAAACATAATGCAGGCAAACATTTTCTGTTTCCTAAAGTGTCAGGCTTCTATTCTAATAACTAAAGATGTGTCAAACACATACTCAGAGCAGAAAATGAAAAACAGAATAATAAATCTTCTAAGGATGGGAAAATAACCCTTAGTGTTTAAGCAGAGCAAAAAATCCTTAGAAGACATGTTAGAAAAATAAAACCAAAATAAAAATTCCGCACATTTTATGAATTTAGGCAGGTGGTCCCACCCTGTAAGGGAAGAAAGAGCTAAAGTCAAGAGTAAATCCAAGTGAAAAAGTTACAGCTGCAAAACACTATACAGTCACCCCAGTGTGAAGGTCAAGGCTATGGACTTCAGCCTTGGATGGCTATTCCCAGCACAAGGAGACAAGCAGCATCTAGCAAAGAGATCTCATTTTCTGAGACTTTCAGGTATTTGCACCCAGGGCACGTGTTCAAATGCAGAAGTGCAATGTTTTTGCTTGGATCAAGGGAAATCAACGCTGAGTCACATTCGGAATGTCCTTCCCGAATCCTTGACTCCATTCGAGATGCGCCTCCTCAATACAGGATCAGGTGTTTCAGTGATCCTATCTCTAGGGCTTTGCAGAAAAAAAAAAAAAAAAAAAAATCACAGCCTGCCAGAAACACCTCATGCTTTGATTCACTTACTGTCCTGCTGCACAGCTAGGGCTTTAGTTGAGGCTACTTGGAACTTAATCTACACAAAACCAACATCCAAAGGGCAAAGCACACCTCGCTCTTATTTTACAACGACAGTAGGATCAGCTGAGAAAGACAGAGGGCAATCAAAACACAAATCACAAAGGAGGACTTAATTATGAGCCACTGTAAATATGATTGTTGCACCCTGACTCACCTGCAGAGTTCTGCCTTACAAGGGCACGTAGAATGGGTTGCTAACAGTGCCTCATCTCCAAACTTCTCTCAAGTGCCAAGATTCAGAACATTTCACATTTTTAGATGGTTCAAGGATTATTCCTGCTGGTTTTGTTCCACCTTAGTGGTATTTCTCCGGGCAGGGGAAGAAAAGAGTGCCTGAGAAATTTCGCTTCATGTGCAAGTTATGAGTCAAAGGTTTGTTTAAACACCTTGCTTTGGCTAAGGGCCCTAGGGTTGCAGTCACACAGTTTAAGGTGAACAAAATACTTTACACTAAAATCCTTTGGCATGCTAAACTATGAGATACTGGAAAGAGGAGAAAAAGGACAGGACAGATAGGAGCCAGAAACTGAAAAGATTAACAGGCCGTTAAAAAGACCCACATAGGAAATTTGTGACACCTGCTTGTGCAATGGAAGAGAAAAAATAGCATCGGGAAAACTATTGAAAAAAATTATCCTCTCCCCACCCCAAATGTAAATAATGGAAAAGAAAAAACAAAGTTCTACCAACAGCACTAGTAAATTGATCATTTTCAAATCAACAAGTTGATGAAAGACCAAAATAAAACAAGGAGGTGCCATTTATGTATACAGCTACACAAGATAGTTTTGTGGGTTTTTTTTAATCAGTTAACTGTTTGGTAGGGAAAGATAACTCCTCTTTAACACTGGCACTTCAGACTTGTGGCCTAAAAGACTCTTGGATAACTGCCAGATTTAACTTGCAATCTGAGTGATTGTAAACTACACATGGTAAGGAGGTGAGAATGTGTCAACGTGATGAGGAAACACCATTTAGTATTCAAACAAGTGATAAAAATCCTATGAAGGTATGTTAACACAACACAAATCATAAGCATAACAGCAGAAAATAGAATTTGGGAGAATCACAAGGGGAAAAGATCAATCTTTTCCTTCTAACCTGAATTTTTCCCTTAATGACAGAAGAATATAACAGCAAGCTGATTTTAGCTTTCTGCCTTCTTTCAGGCATAATTTAAAATTTGACAGCAATACGAATAATAGCAACATTTTCAGACATTCATGCCAAAGTTTTGCCATACTGGAAGCCTCGTTCATTAAATATTTATTTATATCTGTGTTCTATGAGCTCCAGAAAAAATTGCAGGATGGAACTCCATTGACAAACATTTCACCCAAATGCTGTCTGCATTCCTCAACACAGATGGCCAGCTGAAATGCTTGCGTTAAAAAATAAATCACTGAAACTCTGCCATACCGTAAGCAGTGGCAAGAGGGATCGTTCTACGTGACCTCTTCTTAAAACACACGAGCTGACCAAGGAAGACATCCCCTTCTGAGATCCGAAATCATCTAGCCCAAACTACCGAGCAACAGGACTTGGGCTCTTAAAAGCCTTGATGAACTCCAGCATAATTCAGAATACAAATAATGAAGAAGGTACAGAATAATTCCAGCCTTCAAATTGGGGGAATCAACTCTTTATCCACCTCCTTATGTGTCACTTGTCCTATATACAAACAGAGAACTACTTCACAGGGGACATGCTTTCCCATAAGCACGGGAAATGCCAGAGGACAGCTGTTACCCTAGGTGAGACTCTGTAGGAGCTCTGAATGATTTGAACTAAAATGTTAATGCAGATCTGCTTTTTTTTTTTAAGGGGGGGGGGGTTGGCGCAGAGAAAAGCAAATCAACAAAAAATGAAGCAGGTGAAATCCACCCAGTCTTCTAATAAACAGGTGATTTCTACTGAAGACCTACTGTTCAACTCTGTGTCTGTTTTTCCACCACACCGTGCCAGCGAGGCAATTCATGAAGGTTTAAATGGCATTTGGGGAACATCTTCACTGCCGATGTTCAGCGCTGGTGTGCTGGCTTTCAGCTCAGACCCTCCTGCCTCCTTCATCCCCGTGTTATTTCTTGCTCTGGCAGCTCAGCCAGCTCTTCAGTTTAGTCGTGTGCCTTTCAGATTCTTCTATTCCCACATACTTTCCATGCACAGCAAGATAATTATTCCCAGGGCAGGGATGTATTTTCCCACCAATCATTCTCTCATTCTCTGTTTACAGAGTAATTAGCCCTATCTTTTAAAAATAAAAATTCTAAACTAGATGAAAGAGGCTGGTTCAATGCAGCAAGAGCGCTGCCTGGATTTCTACCACATATGCAAACAGTGACTACCTTCAAGCTCAGGGCAAACTGCAAGCTCAATTCTCTGAGCGAGGATTCATATTGTTACCTGGCAAGCAACCAGCCAGCCCTTGTGACTGGCATTCAGGATTGCTCCGCTTCCGTACGAGTTACGTTTCACAAGAGGCTCATCTGCACAGCCCCGTGCCTGAGGCTGCCAGCCTGAAAGCAAGCAAGTCTCCAGCAGCCCGGCTGCGTGGCCTACAGAAGCACATCAAAAAGCTGATATACGGATATGCTGTTGCGATTCACCATGTTGCTACACTACAAATCAAGCAAAACAGGGATCATGCTGACTGCCATTATCAGGGCACAACACTAGGAATACATGGCATGCCTTTCGCTTCCCTGCCTCCGTATGTCCATGCTAGTTTTCATCACTCAAATTCCAGTGTCAGCTACATCAGAGAGCAACACACAAACTAGTTACTACCAGCCTACCCTACTGCCTACGCCTAGAATAGGTGTTAGGGACAAGCAAATTAGCTTGGCCTTCCTTACCTCTGTCACGGCATCAATTTTGGTTTCCAACACAGAAGTGTTTATGTAGCCCGTGCTTTTGCAGATTCTAGTTTCATACATGATTTTCATTCACAGGCAGTGCACACAACCACGTAGACACAAGACATAGGAAATCTGGGGCCTAGTTCAAGTTTAGACAACCTGTACTCAGTAATAACCAAACTGTCCGTGCTCTGTTTCCATCTACTTGATGCTGTACTGTGATCCCGAAAGGACTGTGATCCTGTTACCCACATAAAATGTATGAGAAAGGGAACAACTATCTTTAAACAATCTAACCTCATTTTTGCCTTTATAACAGCTTGCCTTGTGATATTTGTTTGCATGGCTCTGGTTTTTTGATGTCTTATTACCTCTTCAATTTACTATCTCAGAATAACAGTATCAAGCTATTTTTCCTCGTATTTGTTATCTATTTTCAGTTTCATTAACTGGTGAAAATTTATTATGAGAAAGTTCCTTGTTTCAGTCATTTAGGGGAAGAATATGTCATATGAAAATGATGTTAAGGTTCCTTACGTACAGGATTCTTCAAAGTTAGACTGCACAGGAAGAACGTAACATATTTGATATCACCTCCATACTTCCCAAAGCCAAAAACACTGAAAGAGACAAACAGAAAACAAAAACTTCTCCAAACTTCACAGTCTTAAAACATATTTTCTTTTAATAGAATTTACCCTTATTTGATTTACAAAACAGAGCACAGGAATAATGTTCTCTGCAAGAAGCTCCATAAATATTGTGAAATGACTAACAAGAGACACGCAGCAATGGAATCTAGTTGCTTTTATAACCCAGAATTTGTCACTGTGAATCAGAAGGCATTGCGAAAGGGCAGTAAAGTTTGGTGAGTGATTGTGACAGGCTGGAGCTAAGCAAGGTAAGCAACCCCTTTGCATTTCAGAAGTGGGCATCTTATGAGGGGAGGAAGAACGAAAAAAAAAAATCAGAAGAGATTGACTTCAAGATGTTTCTCTTAATGAAAGTTTTCGTGTCAATAGTCATTTCAATGCTAATGTCAACATTTTTTGGAAGAAGTAGTACCCTATAACATTCATTAGGGATGTCATAAGCACCCCACAACATATGGTGTCTCAAATCCAATTACTTCTCTATTCGAACCATGACCTTGAATAGTTGTTTAAAAGAAAAAAACATAGCAACAAAGCTCCTTTTGCTTATTTTATGGCTTAGTGGCATACTACTGAAATTCAGAATTATGTCAAACTGACTTCTTGTTTGTTTTGCTTTGTTTTTTCCAAAACTAAGAAAGTTACGAAAGCTCATTTAAAAAAAGAGTAGTGGTGAACAGTGCCTACTTCCTACATGCAATGCACTGTGTACATAGAAAAGGGTACTCCGAAATGCTTTAACTAGTCATTGGCCGGATTTGGTTTAGAGTGTCTCTATTCAGAAGGCTAACATTGAAGTTCTCTATATCCTGCATAGCCTGAAGCTCAAATTCCTCTCTGCATTGTGATAACCTCATAACCTAGATGTATGAGAGGCTCACACTGACAATTTTCTTCACTACAGCTGCCCACCGTGTCATTCCTGAACATCTATAGTTCAATCCACACCAAAAAAAAGACAAAAATTTTGACAGGTCTGTTTCAACAGTTGTTATTCAGTCCCTACATCTGGCTAATTCAGGAAACCAAAGAAACCCTTTCCTCTGTAGTTCGCTTTTTGAAAGCACTAGCCTCACACAAGGATTATTTGGCCATACTTGTTTGGGAGATAGAGCTTTCCTTCTGTGAACTGCTTCCTCTATATGATTTTAACAACAGCTCCAAGGGTATTTTGCTTATGTGAAGATCTAAAAATCTGACCCATTCTATGCCAAACATGTTATGCCTCCAGAAAATAAGTTCTTTATAAATATAAATGATATGTTATTGGAACTTATCCACTTGCCATAAGAATAGAGATATCCCTGTGCTGCTACAAAAATACATATAGAAATAACACTGGCGACAGAGAACTCAAAATTACTTGCCATCATTTGCAAGTTCTTCCTAAAACCTATTATATTGTTCCAATATAAACACCCATGCCTTTAATGGTACAATTAAGTCCGAAGCAATTAGCGTAGCTAGTTACCATAGTTCTTCACTGAGCTTTACTTAAATATCCCAAATCATTTCTGCATTTTAATGCATTAAAAAAGGGAATTATGTTTAGCATATGTCCATTTATTATGCACAGTCACTGCAAATCATGTTCACTTTGAATATATTTTGTAATTCATATTTAGAAACACTGGCAGATAAAATAAAGGCTGGAGATGTATTAAGTACACTAACTTAAACATCTGTTACTCCTTTTAATGGTGAGAACAACATTAATTCAAGATATTCATTCATGAAAATACTCAGTTTTCCTCATAACTTTAAAGTAATCAAGTTATGGAAAGATCAAATATGATTGTTATTTTAGAAAAAGAAATATTGATGAAAGAAAAATCCAGGGCAGGGGAAGAACCCAGGGTATATACCATGAAAAAAATGGACTGAAAGGCCTGACTTGTCTCAATAACAGTCAGTATTATTCATGGGAATAGAGTTCAACAAGAGAAGCCATCTTTTAAAATATTCTACGTTTGTAGTGTTATTTATAATGTGAACTGAGCAAAATGAGAAGCTGACAGCACGGCAGGAGGAAATATGGTCATTCAAGGGAAGTAATCAGCTTTCTGGGACTTCCCCACAGCCTGGGGCTGGTGAGATATCTCTTCCACCAGAGGCTGTACTGGCTATCTGTGACAAATCACTGCCCCCTCTTATGTCTCTGTTCGCACCTAAAAAAATGCAATAAAACCTTAGCACAATAGGGAAGGGCTGATATAAGAAAAACACACAAACAATTCAGATACTGCAGTAATGGAAGCCCTTATAAAGTTTTGGATAGATTCACAGCACAGACAGCCAGAACAGTGCAATATTTCCTATCACTTTTTTTTTTTTTTAACAATACCTCCGGGAACATGGAGAGAGAAGCCTAATCCCCATGCAATGCCATGAGGAATTGTCAGATCTGCCTGACCAGCAAGAACTGTGCTATCAAACTACAGCCAGCAATGTTTAGATAACAATATTTAGCATTTAGATATCACAGTAAGTTTCCAGATGCCTTGAAAAATGACAAAACCACCCTTTCTAGATGGGCTAACCAAGGTAGACTTCATCAGCTAGTACAGGGCTACTCAAAAAACTAAATCCAAGCGAACACCAAGTTCTATGACCAGGCTGTACCTTCAAATAGTCATTTTCCATTTTCAGTCCATGTCACTGCTTGTGCATTTTCTCTGCATCTTCTCACTCCCCATTAGTGAGCATAACGATAAGCACAATGAAAAGCTTGCTGAGCAAAATCTGATTGTGTAAAGATAATTTTTTAAAATAAATAATTAAAGCATACAAAGTCTTTCATCAAAGCGCAGAACAGGCTTTCCTAAAAATCCACAAACAGCAAGAGAAACAAAATATAATGAGAAAAGGAAAACGTTAAAAACAAAAAATTAAGGTTAAAGAAAGAGGATAGTAGAATGAAACAAATGTAAACCAAAACCAGAGGTAACTATTCTTGTGTAGTGTTCAGAATAACTCCAGTAAGATGGTAATAAACCCATCAATTAACATTGAACACTGTCATTTCAGGATGCTGTTCTATGCCAGCAAAACACGGGGAGGATGGAAGAACTAATAATGTCTGACAGTGAATAGAAAAAGTATGCAAATTCAGTGCTTAATGAGAAGACCAGTAAAAGTGATATGATTTAGCTTAATTAGGAATACTTTTAAGAAACATTCATTTCTACACAATTTTCAGAGGTGGGGACACTTTCCTGAGGGGAACCGGAACACAAAAACGCACACAGCAGTGTCCTGTGTTCTGTGAAACAAAGGATTCTCTTCTGCAGAGCTCTGGATCATCTTTCACCTTGCTGAAAAGCTGTTGCCATGAGACAAACTTTGCCAAACTTTTTCATGTATTTGAAGGTCCAAGTCCAGCAATGATCAATTTTTTGACAGTGACTTCACAGAGACTACGCAATACGTAAGTGCAACAACATACAAATGACAGAAAAATACTTACTGAAGAATGAAACGTATGAAGTAGCACGCTCATTTAAAGGCCTCACTATGAACAATTAACTAATGCTCTACAGAATGCGTATGATACAATTCTACAACTGAGCTATCCTACTGTACATAGTAATAGCCTCCCAAATCCCTACGTATTTTTTTTTATTATTATTTATTGCATTGCTTACCTAGACAAGACTGAGAAAACCTTCTCTCATGAACTGTCGTGATTGGTTTGGTTTTCTCTCAGCAACTATGCAATGATTATTGCGGTTCAAGGCTGAAATTCACCACCTCGCATTCAGCTTCCCCTTCTTATAGCAAGGGATGAAGTACTCCTTTCTCCCAGATGCATTTCAGCACCTCAGAAATATCTGCATTTGATTCCAGTCTAACTGGTAAAGTCCTCTCTAACTGGTAAACCACCTTGTGCTTCTCAAGAACAGAAGGTGATAGAGAAATGCAAGATGTAGGGGTGATGAGAGAACACTTGCAGCCCACCTAGGTATGGCAACAGGAAAAACTGACACTAAGACCCCAGACACTGTATATGAACATACACAAATACATGAGAAACAACAAGCTAAAATTAAGGCATGTTATCACATACACTGCTGTCACTCGTTAACAAATGAAAAATAATCCAGGACCTTATCACTGGCACTGACATATCCCGTATCACTGACACCTCACCAGCTGGTACCTGGGGCATTGCACTGCCCCATCCCTTCCCTCACATACCCGATACGTTCATAGACCTGGAAAAGGACACAGAGGCACCACACTCATCTATTCCAACATGAAATGCAAGGGTGATGGCTCAGGCAAGACCTTCATTCTAGTTCATCCATTTAACACCTGAAACCAGAGCCAAAGCCAGCACATTGCTTATATTCATTTATAAAGTATCACGGATGGACAGATTCATGAAGGAGCTTGCTGAGTCTAGGAGGAAAACAGAAAAAGCAGGTTGAGCTTGGACTACCCAGTATTCACAGCGATTGGGTTACAGACAAGAATGCCTTAAACCTTGTGTTGTTTTCTTCCCTCAGATTTTCAGGGAATACCTGTTGTCTCATCCCTGTAAGACAGTGAAATCCTGGGCTTCACCTTTCTTTTAGACACGACCAAAGGGCAAAGACATCATAATGTAATCATTACCTTTCATAGAGCGCTATTCAATTCCCAGCAAAAAGGAACAGCAGCAATCCTGATTTGACCACAGAGTTTCATCAATCCCCATTCCAAAATCGCTGAAAGAAGCAACGTTACCTGCAGGGAGTTGGAACCTGGTGAATCAGCATTGTATGCTCAACTCTGTATTGCCTGGACACAAAGCAGGATCTCTTCAGTTTTCTGAAACGTCATCATGCAAAGCAGATGTTCAAGTCCTAAAGGCGGACAACAAAAATGAATAGACATCAGACAGAAACACAGCCTAAGTTGAAGTAGCATCACCCACACTCGAGAAAAACCCTTTCTCTCCACCTCTGTTGAATCAGCCAAAACCTATTTCAAGAAACCTTCTCTGGTAGTAAATCCCAGGCACCTACAAATTTTGCAGAATGTGTGAAGACTTAGAGATTTGGTCAAACAGGAAAAACCCTAATTTCTTCCGTATATCTAATCTAAATCTGCCCTCTTTCAGTTTAAAGCCATTACCTCTTGTCCTATCACTACCTGCCCTTGTAGCAAGTCCCTCTCCAGCTTCCTTGTAGCATCAACTCACACAGTGTGCTGATACATAAACCCAACAAGAGTCCCATGTTTGAAACAAACAGCAGAGTCAGTTCAGCATTGTGTCCTCACTTAAAAACCTCTCCATTCAGCATATTTGAAGTTCAGCTGGGCACTGTAAGCGGTTACGTTTATTCATTTCATTAATAGAAGTTTTTTTTCCTCTCCTTGTATATTCCAATTTGTTTCTTAATTCCATCAAACTAAATTAAGTTCCTTCCCACAATTTGCATACTATTCTAAAGTACAAGATGAATATATTTGTTAAAAGTTCATTATTACCTTTTGCTTTACAGTAATATGGAAGTTAAAATTGACTACTCATTTCTCTGAAATCTGTAAGATTTTTTTTGTATCCACCTGTGCTAAGGAACCAGTGTCAATAAAGAGGTACCAATTCTTCTCTCCCCTACTGCTCAAAACATGAAAACTTTTATTTTTATGTCTATCTTTACACGCACACAGAAAGTGCCACACCTGTGGCTGTCGCTGATCATTCTATAATGATTAGGGGGATTCATATATCACAATTCTTGCATACAGATGCTATTGTCTTCATCTCATGTTTTCAGAGCCCTGAGGACTTTCATTTTTTAGGTTGATACCATAATTTCTCATGTTGTCAGTTCCAAATGCGTATTGACAAGACTGTCAAGAAGTTACCTTTTGTGCATTTATTTTCTCTCCCTCAGTTAGTTCAAAGCTTTTGAAATTATGAGGAAGATGATTTATCCTCTAAGGTATAAATAAGTTCAATGGAGACAACGCATTTAGATTTATCTTCTGTTATAGTAAAATTAACTGCTCCTTTTCAATGAAACTTTATTTTTAAATGGCCCATTGGCATTCAACTAATATGCAGCTTTTTGGTCCAGGACTTAGAAAGATGAGAACTTGATAGATTATTTTATTAGATAACTTTATATGCAGTTCCATACTGTAGCAAAATTATTATTATGCATTATAAATACTGTACCTTAGCACTCTCAGCACTAAATTCCTCAAAACGCTTTAGACTAAGAATCATTGCAATATCTAACCAGAGTCCAAATATCAGATTTACCAGAGCTGAAAAACATAATGGCAGTAAGACGCACAGGTAGCAGAAGGGACGACTGTAAAATGATCAGTTGAGGAGGCAGCAGGTGAGTCCTCAAGAATAACCACAATAATTGAATTAAAAAATTGCTTTTTAGTTGAAACTGAACTGGTCATGACAATCACAAAACACTCATAATTTGTTATTAATCTTAATGTCTAATCAAGTTATTATTTAGCAATATCAAAAACATCACTTGGGATGAGCCTTCACATGTAATCAAATCTTCCAATTTTCCTTTAATTTATTTACAAAGCAGTGGGGTAGTTTCTTCCGACAAAGAAATTTCCATGCAATAGCTTTTCTCAATGTGAGAATAAACCTACTAAGAGAAATGTTTCTTGAAATTTCATTGTCATTTTCAGTGACCTCATGACAAAAACGCCAGCTCTAGAGAACATTTACCACTTCCTGGTGACTCCAATAGTCACCATTGTTCTTTGTTAAACGTAAAACCTGCAGAGTTCCTGTGGATCACTTCTGACCATTTAACAACCGACCACTGTAAGCTTGTACACATATGCAAGGCAGATTCTCCTACAGATGGCTATGTTCGTAACAAACAGCTGCTGATATTTATAGAAAAACTTCCAATCCATCATACCATCATGGTGACGCAGTTTGCTGTTTGTTCTTTTAAGAAGAAATGACAGTGGACACCACCTTGCTAGTTCATTTAGATTAAATGCATTAAATTCAATGGGAATTATTTTGTTCACACACTGTCCTAGCCCAACATTCAAGTGTCATCTCTAGAACACCCCTAAAGTCCATATTTTCCAGCTTGAAAAATGTGTTTCATGCTAACATTACCTGAAAAAGGACTTCAAGTTGACCGGGTTACCATTAATAACCTAGACAGCTTCAGCTAAACAGGATGTATCAAGAGCTAAAATGGTTAGAGTCCTCCAAGCATTCATTTTGATCAAAATATGTTGAGCACACTGCTTAAAACCAAAAATTGTTTCCCCAAGCAACAGCAGGGAAAAAAAAAAAATCTGAAGGCCTCCATCTTGTGCCAGCTGTGACATACACGGGAACATGTTGTGGAGCGCATTAAGGTAAAGTAGCAGCAGTTGATCCCATTATGGACAGGAAGAGAGTCCAGGCAGCTGGGCAGTTTGCTAGAATTAACATCTGCCTGGATCTCTTCTTTTTGATTAAAATCCCTGTAGTCTAAGCTAACCCCAATGTGTCTTTAAAAAGTTAACAGGTTCCTTTAAAGTTACAGATGTTGCTGTCTAAATCTCTCCTTTCTTGATAACATTTTGCATATCTATGAGAAGGATTTCCATGCTCTCACTGTACAGGAAAGAATGGACATTTCAATTAAGGCTTTTAAAGCTTATGTCTCCAGAAAAGTTCAAATCTCTGCCACCAATACTTTTTTCTTTACATACGTTGAAAGCATGATCAGTCTGACTTTCAATCATCTTTGCTTTCTGCACTTATCTCCTTTTTCTCCTTCTGATTCTGTATATATTCCCTTTCCAAATACCTCACATCCTCAATGTCCCCCACAGCTTTGATGCTTATAACCTTTTCAGTGCTAAGGTTTGAGCCCCATGGAACGCAATCTTGATTCCCCAGCAAAACATCCGGAGGATCAGAATAGCATTCCTTATTTACTCAATTTTGTTTGGGTTTGGATTTTTTGGGGAGTTTTTTGTTCTTGTTTGTGGTTTTTTGGGGGGTTTGGTGTTTTTGTTGGGGTTGTTTTTGGTGTTTTGTGTTTTGGTTTTTTGTTTGGTTGGGTTTTTTTAAGAGCAGGTCATATAATTTCTCTGAGAAGCAGAGTCTACCAAGTAATGTCATATTACTGAACCACAATCACTCTGCCATTATAGGAACAAACAGAACCACCACTAAAGCATAAAAGGCACCCAGAGAGTAAGTGGGAGGGAAAAATCACTACAAATTATTTATATTACCTCCTTTAAACACACAAACATGTTGGACACGTTTTTTCACTTGTTTTTCTAAAGAGTTTAAAATAAAGCAGCAGCTAATTGTGTTGCCTTATTTCAGCAGTTACATAACTCCTGTCACAGCTGTATTTTAATGAATGCTAGAAATGAGTGATTTAATCTAGCTAAGTTTTGATACTTCAGTAAGAAAACCAAACATTCCAGATTTTACATTCCTGCTCACCAAGGAAATCAGCTGAGTGGCACATTTAGCCATTTAACCTGTAGGGTATTTCACAAATTGCAGAAATATTTTTATTATAGGAAGTGTAATGAGAATGTCATGTCCTACCAAATCAATTCTAACAGTCTTTACATTAGAAAAAATTAATGATTAAGTACTAATACCTGAACAACATAGGTTATAAATAAGGTATAAAGACTGGATATTAGTTTTCACATTCTGAATGCAATGTCTCTTGTGACTAAAGCATCTGATGCATGCCATAACTTTGATGGATTTTTTTTTTTATTGGACTAATAAGTCTAACCAACTGTATGATATACTGAAGTTATGCTTGAGATACCGGTAAGTATCCAGGGTAACACTCAATAACACAATCGATACTGAAGCCAAAATTTCTTGGTAGCTGAAGGATTCAGTAAATACAGCTGCAAAGTGAATCAAAAGGTATTGTAGCAAAAGTGACACCTTAAAAGCATATTTTGAAAGCACTAAGTATTGCTACAAATGATTACTGGAAAAAATAAAACCGTTTGCAAGGATCTAGCTTTTCTCTTCAAAGGGAAGATGATGAAAGAGAAGAGTTTAGTGTGTCCATGCATCCTTTTAGAATCACTCTTTCAGAACTAAAATAGTGGTGTGTCCTAAGAGGTAAGTCAGTAGATGAACCATAAATATCATGAACAATGTACCTCTAGCAAAACCACCTTATTTATCCCACCCATCCTCTCTTTCAAAACAGAAGAACATGGCAAATATTTTTCAGAAAAAAATGCTCATGCTAGAGAAACACAAACCTCCTTGTTCTGTCTCAAAGCACTGAGAAATTTAAGCATAGGATGTCATGACCTGTTCACCTTTAAAACTCTAGTTTAATTCTTCCACTTACATGGCATTATAGCCCTTAACATATAGAGTCTATATACCGGCATCTCCTTAGTTTTAAGATAATTAACCATAATCTAAAATATAGTCAATCATTGTTCATGCAGAACTCAAGGTGCCATGGCAGTGGGAAGCACAAATTACCATTCTAACATCAAGGGTATATGTGCTGGATGTAGCATTTTAGTTTCATTTTGGATTTAACAATAATTGAAGGATTTTTTTTTTCCAGTTTTCCCATTTCCCAATTGCTGCTTCAAGTAATTATGAACACTAAAAATAATACTTCCATCTAAATCCTCTTAAGCTTTGACTGGATCCCAATTTTACTGAAGTTTTCCTTCAGCTAAAAAGAGTAAAACATACATTTTGGTCAAACGTATTTCCAGTGAATAATCACAGATTTTTATTTCAAGGATAACAGCAAAGTCAAATTCACAGAAGATTCAGCTAGTTATTTGTAGCACCAGAGGCATAATGGCTACGGCTAGTTTACCAAGATCCTGACTCTGATTAATCCAAAGGCTACTCCCAAACCCTGGTGTTAATCCTCGTCCACTGTTATCCCAAAAAGACTTTTAAGAAGTGATGGATCTTGGATAGGGATCGGCTTAGGTTACACAAAGACTGAATAAGCATTTTCATCTGCCAGGATTCCAGGTGGGTATCATTCATTCCAATGTGTCTGGAAACTCAAAACAAGAACAGAAAAATTCTGCAAATTAGAAAATTGAACAGCTGCTGAACTACAAGCATAGATGAGGGACAGAAAAGAGAAAGACAAAGACATTCCCAAAAGCCTAAATCTTGTTTTCACTTAGAGTATTGACTGTAGCTTGAACCGCTGAATGATAAAAAAAAATAAATAAGTTTATTCATAGCATAGCAAAGACCTTGGAATAAGATCATTCAAATATTTGTGAGCTGAAGGACTGGACTTACAGGTACATGTTATTTCCAAGTCACTGTTCAGCTTGTCATCTAATTCAGTGTTCAAAAGGGTGGTATCACTTCTTATTTGCATTCAGCAAGGGTAGCTTTTCAAGTTTAGTATCTGAATTCACTGCTCAGGTTTAAGCCATGGCAGATAATCCCAAAGCAAATAACAGATGTTAAAGTATATCTTCACTACAGCTTGGTTTTGGGGTGGTGGTGCTTTC
This sequence comes from Tauraco erythrolophus, assembly GCF_009769465.1. Lineage (NCBI taxonomy): Eukaryota > Metazoa > Chordata > Aves > Musophagiformes > Musophagidae > Tauraco > Tauraco erythrolophus. Next base: position 6,415,472 of record NC_141484.1, read on the forward strand.
ATTTGTTGTTTAGCGTTTTATGAAAAAAATCATATAGGTTTGAATGAAACAACTTTGTATTTGTGGTAAAGAACACCTTTTATTATTCTCTTTCAATTAAAAAGAAAAACAACAGGATCATGAGAGAAGAGAAAAGCTGGGGAATTCCTATAGAGCAAGGAGGAAGTTCACAAATATAGCCCTGTTCATTGTTCCCTCCCTGTAGGTAGGTGATGGTGGTGATGTTTGTAATTATACACCTATCAGCAGCAGCACAAAACATTTAACTTTATTTCTGACACATTTATTTCCATATCCTGTGCTTCCCTCAAGTGCTAGATACAATCATCCTGCTGGACTCCAACCTGCTACAAATCACTTGCTCCATGTGGTTTATCACTTCATATATAATAGCCAGAAAATCCACAATAAAGTGGAAGTGCCACCGCTGCCCGGGCAGCTCCTTCATGTCCCTCTGTACACTCAGACACGCACCTGGATGACGTTAAAACATCAAACACCCTGCTGCAAACACAGCACGACCCTCACCTTCCTTAGTGCTCTCTCTCTGATTAGAGCACCTTCACTCTCTCCAGTATAAAACATCAGACTTCTTCCATGAGCATAAAGCCATCCTTTTTTTTTTTTTTAAAAAAAAAGGGTCTTGGAACCTACTCGGTACCAAGAACTTGCAGTCCTTATTTCTTTGTGTCAAAATAGGGGAGGTCACCCACTCAAAGTTCCCATTGAAGATAAAATCTTCACTTTGTTGTAACTAAAACATAAACGTTTATCAGTTAAAGGAGAATGTAAGGGGAAAAACACACCACAGTTCTTTCAAATACTTAAAACTCTAGGAAAACACCCACTACTTTCACATAATGTTTAGATGAGTAGTGACCTAAAAGAGACAGAAGGTGGCTGTTGATTTGGGATCTGTATAAACAGTGTCTACTGGGTAAACAATAAGTATAAATATTTTTCCTACTGCAGTCAAAAATGATATTATCTGGTGACAGATTTAACAATTCTGAATTTTTTAAAAGCCAAGAGTAACCATAATTATGTTCAGTATGGCAGGGGCTTAAAAAAACCCCAAACTTCTATTAAAAACATCAAGCTATGCCCTTGAATTAACGTGCCCAATGCATATGTCCTCACTCTGTTCCCAGCATCACTGTATGTGACTATACTGACACATAAAGAACAAATGAGTTACCAAGCGTTCTCAGAAATTTAATATTCACATGGGGCATCACTTTACATCACACCAATTTTATAGAACTCGTATGAGCCAGAAAGATCAAACCCAAGACGTCCTAAGTGGAAAATATATGTATCTAGCATCCAAAAGAAGTAATTGAAGACGACACACTGTGATTCATACTGTGCAATATTACTTAATTAGGTACTTCAGAAGGGAACTCTTCACAGTAAGAAACGGCTACTTAACAAGAACGGAAAACTTCTGGTCCCTAAACAAAAAGACAAACAGCTCTTAAATTTCACAGACACATCGAGACACTATCACAACCAATTTTACTTTTGAACCCCACTTCATTTCAGCATTGCAATCCTGTTCCATTTGCCACTCATGGAACGTGTCATACAGAGCTCTCAAACACCAAAATGTTGTTGAATTAAGTCTCAACGCTCTGCAACATCCTTGAGACATAGTCATTACTAAGAGAGGGTTTGATATTGCCTTAGGATTTACTAAACGTACACGGATATATCAACACATTTTATTAAATAAATAGAAAGCCCCATGCAGTAACTATAGCGATTAACTATACCCAGTGTTCTCTGGTTTGCTGCAAGGAAATAACAGCTTGGTACATGTAAATCTGACATTCGGCTGTTTCAAAAGATAAAGATAATAAAGTACCTTTTGTACTGACTTTTGTACCATCTTTGTTATACATAGTTATTTATATGTATAACATATAATAACATAGTTATTTATACAAACGTTATGGCACAGGAGAACAGAAGAAAACTCGGGTGTCCCAAGATCTACATAAAGCTTCTTTTGGCAGTACAAATCCAGCCTTCATGCAGCATGTGATACCGGAGCCCACGGTGTACCCGAAATGAGCGGGGAACACCGAGCAGTGCAACACAGCAGTCTGTATGAACCACCGTATCAAGCTGCAGGGTGTGCTGCACCTACATCCATCTCTAGTGCCACATCAGACTCTCCAAACAGAAACACATGATGTGTCTCAAACTAAATAAACAGATATTTTCTACAATATTTTTCTGTTTTTAAATACGCAGCATGATCATTTTCTAGAAAATAAATCTCGCAAACTGGTAAGCGTTATGGTTTGCTAGGATTTTTGATAGCCCTCTGGCTTCACAACAGTTGCATTGGTACAGAAAATTGATTGCCAAACTACTGTCTGTAATCATCATTTAAGGAACATATGCATTTCCACTCCCACATTTAGTTCATCCTTAACAGCCAGAGGTTACATTTAGCACACACAGGAAAATAGAGACACAAGCTGCAAGAAAAACCCACAACCGCCACACGAATTTGGTAGCGCCACGGCAACGTATTCAAATGAACTACTGCACCGCTACGATCCAAACAGGTCCCACCAACACAGAGCTGCGTTCATACTCCATAAGTTATCTGCAACATTTCTAAATCCCTGTGCTTCGTGTTGTTTACGAGCAAAACCAGGTACAACAAGGCAATAAGCTTATATAAATCTGCATACTTTAGTAGGGCAATTAATTTATAAAAGTAGCTGATACAACAAGAGAAGTGAAAATATGTTGATGTGAAGGGGAATTTAAATGTTTAGGAATAATTCAAAGTCTGGTTTTCTATTGTAGGCAATAAGAATTTTCCGAGGCGCTGTTTTACAAAGAACACGCAGATCAGATTTCCAGTCAATATATGTATGAATTGATTTGGGAGTTCAAGAAACTTAAATTTTCTTGCCATAGCAAAAAAGCTTTGAGGAAGGAGGAAGAGATCATGCTCCAGTGTCAGCCATCAAGGTATTCGTTTAGAGCTCTTCATAGCTCTATGCATAAAACATCTTTGCTTCTTTTCTTCTCTTCTCCCTTTTTATCACTTAAATCTTTTTCCCTCTGCTCCTGTACGTATCACTGTAGCTATAGGACAGCCCTGTCTCATTTCAGCCCCTCTCGTTTCAAGGCAACAATTTTGGAATCACCTTAAACTGCATAAGCCAGCACTGAAGTTAAAAGCAGCTTTTAACTCTGGTCACAGTCCTTTTCCAGTTACCCCCTCCTCAAACTGTTCAGTCTTGCCTCAGACCCTTGTATCTGAAGTGGCATTTGTAAGACATGCTAGATCAGGGAACCAAATTAAAATATATCCATCAAAAATATGTATTTAGTTTTAACCTGGCTCCCTAAGTAAATACCTCTGCTGGCACAAGGGTGGGGCAAAACGAGCACAGAAGCAAAGAGAAGAAGTCCCACCTTCACCACCTTACAGCAGCAGTGAAATTACAGCTTTAGTAGTTTGGCAGAAACAGTACGTACACCTACGTGTTCAATTACTACGACGGCTGCATGTGATGGCATTAAATGAAGCAGAGTACTTATTTTGGACTGCTGCTAAGCATTTGATTCTTCCTCAGGTATTCAGAGAAAGAACAGCAGGGTCAGTATTGACAAATAGACAAAATAAGGAATGCTGAGCAATGTGACCTAAATAAAATATAAGATGTTTAAGACCTGTAAGGAATCCCCAACAATAGAATCTTTTAGATCAACAAACACTAGGAAAAGGCAAATAATTTCTATTAAGTCCTAATCTAGTATATCCTTCAGAGTGCCATTACATTTCATTCAACAAATACTAAAAATTGTTCAAGCACCATTTCAGGGGCATTTTAGTGCTTCTTGGCACTCCGGTATCAATGCTGAAACAAAACAAAGTGACAGCATATTGTAAATATTACATGATTCTTCCCTGACTCCTTTCCCTGCTAACCAAAGACCACTGGCAAACTAGACTACATCCAGAACATACTGGGGGAGGGTAAAGAGAGTGTAAAATAAAAATATATAAAAAGAAAAATCTAGAGTTTTCTTGGAAAGCGTCAAAACTTCTGAAGAATTTCCCATTTTCCAAGTTCCTCAATACTGCTGTGCTCAGAACCCCACTGCATCAAGTACTTGGGTTCGTTACACTGGGGAAACATCCGTCTTTTAGATGGGGAAAATGCCACACAGCTGTATCACAGCAAGGTCATGAGATTTTATTAATATCTGTCAGGTGCTCTGAGCTTCTCAAATCAAAGTCTTTGTGTAAGTGCTAAGTCACTTACAGACAGAAAGTCATCTGGTTTTCCCTTGACTTTACTACAAGTAGTCATGACCTTTTGTAGCATTTCAAAGCAGCACCTTAGACAGAGCTGCATCTTTTCCAGCAAAAGTTTAGTCCCTGCTGTGCAGTTAAAGGTCTTTCCCTGCAACTGCAAATTTCTTTTTGCAATTTAAATAGCTTTGTATTTAAGCTCTCTTCCCATTGTTTCGTTCACCCGCAGCATACACTGAGTAACAGAATGACAGAGAAGTGTGTGCTGAACATGTTTGGGTTACAGACTAACAAGCTTACTGTGCCACTACGTTCAGCCCATTTCAAGAGACAGACAGGTACGCGTGTAACTGGATGCACAGCTGGAGAACAGAAAGGCAGAGCAGGAAAAACGTTACCCTTGTAGGCACAGGAAGATCTACAACATTATCAGACTCCAGTTGCCTTCCTACCCCACCACTCTTTCAGAAGAGCTTTTAACATTTGAAAGCATTATCTTGTCTAAAACATTAAATGCTAGAACGTCTCTTTCTTCCACCATATGTTAGAATCACAGCAGTAAGGTTAATTCCCTCTTTGAAAGCCCTTGTAGTATTTAAGAGTTAGACAGGGAGTTTCAGAAGTGATTGCAGTTTTCCATGTGGACTCTGAATTTGCGTTGAAAACGGAACAGTGTCACATTCTCCATTTTTTGCTCTGTGGTTTCATTTGTTTTACGTAAGTATATTTAAAACACACGTAATCACAACTTCATAAACCTCCTTGCACACAAGATGTATCAGGTTTATGGAGTTTTCTATGACCACACGTATCACCTCTAGAGTTCATAGAAAAATTGATTAATTTTATCACTTTATTCCCTATCATTTTCTTCCACACCCCCCCTAAGGACACACACGTAGTTTCATGGCAGAGATTTTGTCAGCTGCTTCTGCATTAACAGCAGCAGCATTGATTGTGCCTTTATCTTACTGCGTAGAACCAATAGGTAAATCTAGTTACGCCACTTGTGGATTGTACAAGAGAGGGTAGGAGGAAAGTTGGAGCTGGCAGCTGAAAATGTATGTGCTCATAAAGAAAGCGGACAATCCTAGACAGAAAAGTATTGGTGTGGTCACTGGAGGCTCTAAATACCAGTCTGGAAGCACACTGGATTTGACTGTACTCATGACTTTTCAGAGAGTAGTACTCCAAAGCAAGACTTGAACACAGCGCTCTGAATTGTCCTAGAAATAGTTACTTCCAAAAAAACAAACAAACCATCCCCACAAAAACTCTCTGAAATACAGTGATCTAGGCTTGACAAATTGCAATTTATCAAAATCATTAGTGCTATGTTTATTATATTGTTGTTGCAGAAAGCAATTTGTTTACAATTTCCTTTAAATAATCCGTGGTTATTGCTAGTGTTCAAGCATTATTTTATAAGCTTCCTAGTTCTTTTAGATTTTAACATTAGATTAGAATCAGATTTAAGCGCCCTAATAAAAGAACCTGTCCTCCACAGGGAATTACCAAATCATAGACAAGAATCGTAATGCAGAGGATAAAGAAATTACCCTCTTACCATGTAAATTGGATTAGATAATCACAAATTTATCATGCAGTCAGAGATGTAACTCAGAATTTTAAAAGACTGACATTCTTCAAAGTCCACAAAAGAACCAGAGAGAATGGAGACACATATCATTAGTTTCTTTGTGCAATTCTCACTTGACATCTGTGTCGGTTTTCCCTTCAAGCACTGAAATAGTATCTCAGTTAGTTGACCAATGCAGCCTCCAGTTTCAAGTCTAGTCTCATCTAAATCCACCTGTCACACACATCACTTTTGCCTCAATGACTACACTTAGTTTGAGATGATCTTACAGATGGCTCCGTTCTCAATGATAGATCAGTGATGGAGACAACAATCTTTGATAAATTACATGTAAATGCAAAGACGTACACAATGTACAGAAGTCGCTTGGGTTTTAAATTTTATTTCCCCCTTGACTATACCACGGCATTTTCCTCCAAAGTTTTCTTCTCTCATCACTAATTAAAAAACCCAAAAAAACCCAACCACAACTAAAAAAAAATCTGCCTACCAAAAACCACACAAAGATACTTAGCAATTAAAATTATCTCACTGAAGAGTTTTCCTGAGTATTGTCTTGGGCAAAGCTGGAAGTAAAAGAGCTCAGGCAGAAGCCAGTTCCTGCTGTCAATTTATCCATAACACCTTCCAGTGCTGTCGTGCAACACCCTCCCTCTGCCAGTGTTTTGTTTGCTTTTCAGCCTCAACTGTTTCTCTTTTCATTCAAAATCCTCAAAATTTCACACAGCAGAGGATCTTGATCTGCATCAGTTGTGTCTGAGCACCATTTTGACTGTATAAGAGGAAACGAAGGTCTGAAATGATGCCTTGGAAATACACTGAAAAACAATAGGGTTAATATGCAATGATTTACAGAAGAACTTGGGTAAAGTGTTTAGTTTTACATCAAGATTTTTATTATTTTAATCCATTCATAAAGTGTTTCTTAATTACTTTAACATATTTCACTTCAATAAATACTTTTTTATTTTTGAAAAAAATACATCTTGGCTCATGACAGGGCTTCTAGGCCACAGGGTGCTTTACCCTTCTCTTGCTCTCTGTCTCACCCAACCTGAGAAGTGCACCTCAGACTCAGTGTGCGTCATCATAGGAACGGTACACACACCAAAGAACTTGAATAAATGCACGTTTCATTAAAGATAACGGCTTTTAATTCAGTGGGAGTTTGATCAGACTGAAAAGCATGGGAATCAAAGTTCCCAAAACACAGACTGAACTGACCAACACACAGCCACCAAGTTAACTACCAGAGAACTCTAATAAGATCTTCCTTTGCTGAAAAGTTGACATTATTTATGCATTCAAGTCATCTAGAAGACTGAACAGCATGAATTATTCCACCACATATTGGCAGTAAATTCACTTTTACTCAACTGGCTTCAGATCTGATTGTTTCAGGTGGCAGAATAGGAAAAACTTTTATGTTTGACTAAATCTTAAAATTTTGCCATCTGTTCACAAGCAATTTGCCAACAGAAAGATGCCAAAATTCATTTAATAACTGTCAGGAGTTGCACACTCTATTATTGTGACCATAAGACAAAACCAGCTCATGACCTGCCTGGATTACACCTGACAAATAACCAGACTCACATATAATTTACAGAGGTATTCAAGTGGATAAAATAAATGCACAGCAACAATGCCAGCCCTCCCACATATTCAGATCAATAAGCAAAGGTTTTACTCTTGCAGTGGAATGAACTGAGAATTTAGTTGTTCACAGAATAAGGAAATACTCACCTTAGTCATATTACTGACTTCAGGGGAATTGCTTCTATGAATAAGGAGCCAGAACCGTGAATAAAACCTGAACAATCTGAACCACCGAGCAAAATCTACTTGCCAAGCGCCTCCACTGAGCTGAAAATGACTACCCAGCTTGGCTTCATTTTTGTGATATCAGATTCCCTTTCATTCACAAATTCAAGCGAGTCTCATTCATGCTGGCTCTGCCAGGTTTATCCAACAGAAAAAAACTGAATAGGTAACATCACACCAAACTAGGTGTAGTACACACAAAGGCATCTTCAGGAAAAAGATACAAAGGGAATGCAGCCAACTTGCTGAAAGTTTTCCTCACCTCAAATATCCCAAATGTCAAGACAGAAAATAAAAATATTTCCCAGTGTAAAAATGTTTCAATTAAAATGGCTTGTGCACTGCATTATGAAGGAATTAGAATCCTAAGAAACCACCCAAATCCAAGAAAGGGACTTGGCTGTTTCAAAGACCATCACAACAGATACCCCATGTTCAGTTTTTGCCAGCTGGCTTATACGCTACATAATCTTCTGAACTGCTAGAGCATTTCTAATGGTTCAACATTCTTAAAATCAAACAACACCAATTATAATAGGAACTTAAGTTATAATTTAGCTGTAGAACAAAATGTTACCAAAAACCAGATACAGAAAGACACTTTACATTTCTAGGCTCAGGAAGAAATTCTCACTCATTTTAACTGATGTTCTGGTCAGCAAGCAACATGAAAAACAAGCAGAGTTTAAAATATTAACCTTTCTCTATTCATAAGGCTTCCAAAATTCATAACTCATTGAAGAAATCTGAGCGAAAAATAAAAGGTGAGTGGAACAGATTTATTATTTCTTCAGAAAGCTTGAAAAATAATGACTACTGATAGTAATTGCCTCCAAAATTCTAGCCAGACGACTCAATTCAAGTTGTTTGGAGCATCCTTAATCACAACTGATATTTTCCAAAAACAAAGGTGAATTAAAATGAGTATTTGTTTATTCAGATGGAAACTCCTCCTCTGTTTAACATTCGAGTCATTTTTACAACTGTGAATAAAGACATAGACAGGGCAGAGGACAAGTACAGCAACACACAAATTAAACTAACTTCAAAGATATTTGTCCTTTTACTTGCAATTGGTAGCAATACTAGTGTTCTTCCACACTGAAGAGTCAGAAAGCACCCACTCCAAGCTCCTTAACAAGAGAGCTTCTTAAGAAGTGTGAGTTTTACTCAACACTGACAGTCTTCCCAATAACAGGAGATAAAGACAGCATCGTGCACATGTTTGAAAGAAATGCTTTTTAACAGTACCTCTCAAGCCCTTCTGGCTCCACACCGATTAACTGAAAACAGGTAAAAGTTAAAAACATTTGTTGAGTCACCCTTTGGCTGCTTGCAGGCACTGCTTACTGTTCCCAACACTGTAATTCACCCAGACTTCTGCTGAGCCCATGTGCGTACACCAACGGATAATTATCTTTACACTTGCTGTGCATACAGTGTTTACGTACAGCACAGGTGCACGTTAGGGTAAAACAGACTGCCAGTCTAATAAAGACTGCATTAACAACAACCACCTAGCTCAAAAAGCATGCTTTGAATACATACATTTCAGAAAAAGAAAGATCTTGATGAAGATACGGTACTCCTTCTGGCATTATTTTAAAGTTTCCTCATAGTCTTTTCTACACATGGTGATCACTGCACCATTTCAAATGTTCTGGGTATGAAAAGCATTAGAGACAAAGTAGTTCATTAATTTTTATATATATTATTTTATTTGAATATTGTCCAGCTCCAGTAGGTTTACAGACAGAACCAACTCTTTTCATATAGCAGTAGTAGCAATTATAGAAAAAAAAAGGAAAATAATAAAAGAGCAGCTATATCACATGCTTTTGGTTAGGCTGGCAATCTATTTTACCCTGAAATCCAAATTTTGAGATGGACAGATGAGGGCAGATATAGACTGAAAGAAAATCATAAGTGATAAAGCTTAAAGTTACCTCTTTACCAAGCACAACTACTTGTTCTTATCAATTGCTTAAGGCCCCAGAACACATATTTAAGACTTGTTCCTAGTTTTAAGTGCCCTTTAAATCACTGAAGACAGTCTTTAGGACTAGGATCTCATCGGCAGTTCTTCGTCAATCAGATCTTATTGCATTTGACAGCTATTGAATAGCACATATAACAGTTCACGTCTGAAGAAAACAAAGTGTGCTGAGGTCAATGCCATGATAGCAAGGGAGAGTATAGCATATAGAAACAAGCAGACCCTTCAGCAAAGATGATATTTGTTTTGTGATAACTTCAAGAAGAAAATAAAGATTTAAAAAAAATTTTAAAAAGGAATTAACTGGAAAAATCTGGGAAGTCTAAAATTTTACCCCTTTGATATTCTTCATTAAATGCTGTCACTGCCACATTGACAGATGATATATTGGATGGTAAATCACACTGGAAATGGACGACACAACCAACTTGTTTGCGCAGTTATGGAAACCATGTGTTTTGGAACTGTGTCATTTTACTTCAAGGCATATAGCCAAAAATACAGTTAGTAAATGTAAAGTTGTATTGTTGCTGTTGATCAAGAGAAACAGCTCAACATTCAGAGCATGAACAGTTTGCAAAGCAAAACGTAGTGAGCACGTTTCCTCTTCCTTACCTCTACAGAAACTATTCTGACATGAGAATTACAATAAAAAATTACAGGGAAGACATAAAGCACACAACTGTTATTAGGTTGTGGTGCAGTGTAAGGGCTTTGGGGGGGAGGAGGTACTGTATATTTTGTTTATCTTTGACAAACTACATTCAAGACTGAGAAATCAACTTTCAGGAGGGTTGGTCTTGCTCTGAATTCAGTACTGAAGCTCGAAATCACTGCACACGTGTGTATACACACACACAAGGAGGTATTTGTGTGTATATATATGAAATTTTAATACAGAACCATTTAACATACTATTTGCAAATACCAGGAAGACAGAACAAAGCCACTACTGTTCCTATATACACATCAATGGCATTGATCCACCTTCCTAAGAGTATTCATTGCCTCCCTCTTTTTTTTTTTCCTTTCAAAAATCTCTTTACTCCACAGCTATTTACATACACCTTTCAATTTGCTGGAAAAATCTTAAAACAAACATATGCACAGCCTGCAAATTGAGAACATCCTCAGTGAAACAGAACAAGAATATGGTCTGGTTGTACAGTCTGTTTTTAAAGTAAATGACAAGGTCAGAATCATTTACCAAAACTGTCTGTTTAATCATCCTCTCAAAGCACTTAACATTTTGTTTAACTTGAAGAAAAAAAAAAAACAACCCATGCAGAGAAAAAAAAAAGTAAATATGTTGTGTATTGGCTTAGCAGAGACCAGCTGTGAACAAGATTGCTGGATACTCTCTAAATAGGAAATCTGACTTCAATTCAATAAGCTGGACACAGAAACAAAGAATTTAAAATTCTACCCATATAAGAGCGGATGAAAGAAAGCATGAAAGATGTATTAAAGGCTTCATTTCAGTAACATTTTAGAATACCTTTGTCCCCTTAGCCCATTTGGTGCATCAGTAAGATATATGTTTCTGGTGAGTCAGCCACCATGAGTTAAGTGATGCCACTTCCTGAAAATGACCTGAGCCTCATAAAACATCATTTTGTTATTTCAGGTGTAAAGAATTCAGAATTACATAGTAACAACTCGATTCAAAGGATTATTAATCAGTTGCACAGTGGCATAAAGCTTAGCAGAATGATCGATTACAGACAATGAATTCTTCCAACACTTCCAGACTCTCAAAGTTTCAGTTTCCAGATGGTTCATCAAGAACACAGACATCACAGATCTACTCAGGCTTGTAGACAGACTAGAAGAACAGCAAGCAAAGCAGGGAACGCGAGTAGAATCTGATGGAGCAAACCTGGATTTTTCAACAGTCACTGATATTATTACTCCAATGTTTTAAATTTTCAAGCAAAATCGAGAAATCTCCAACCACATAACACAGAGTTAACTAAGTCAGTTTTGCACGCTGCTGCCATTAGTGTCAACAGCTGTTCACCAAGCGAAGATACTAAGTGCCATCCCTAAGGAATTACCATAAACTTCCATCAACTATACACGTTTGCCCGTGTGAGAACAGAGCAATCTGTGAGGACATGGATGGCAACAGTCTGAAATATAACTTTCCTGTAACTGGTGGGTGGCTTTTATTCACTTCATGTTATTTCTTCCCACAGCCAGAAAAGATAAACAGGCACGTACCTAAGGGAAAGGCATTATGCCTAAAGTTACAGTTAATTACTATTTTTTCCTACCAAAAAAAAAAAAAAAAATCACAGAAACCACCCAACACACACACACAGAGGCAAATCCTTTAGAGGAAGTGAAAACTCACTGGTACAAAGACAGTCAAAGGCTCTAAGTATCTGCACAACTGGGCTGAGAACAGACAGGCTGAAGACATCAGTGCCATGTGTCTGCCTACGGCACTTTCCTTTTGACAGAAGAGTTACAAGTCTGTGAGAAATGGGCTCTGGAATGAAAATGCCAGCGTAGCCCAGACTAGAGCAGCCCTCAGATGTGCTACTTGAATGCAGGAAATTATGATGTGCAAGAAAATGATACACTGGGGAACTAGTAAAGATGATTAGTGAAGCCTGGCATGAAGAGTGAGGCAGACACCCTTTTGGAGGAACCCACTTAGCAGCAGATTTATCATGACACTGTGTCAGTATTCAGGTGGCATTAATTATAGCCTTATCAGCCACAGGATATTGTAATCAGACCTTGTTTCACCATGGTGACACCCTGACCATGATGTATCAACACTGCTGTGATGTCTGTCACATACTCCCTGTAATACCAGTACAATTCAGACCTTTTCACACAATGTAGAAATTGCCTAATTTTGTCATTAGTAAGTCAAAATCTTCACCCAGCATTTTCTTGATTTGTACAAGATAAACTTGTATTATAAGAGTGATTTTGACTACAAAGTCATCAGCAAAAGTTTTCAGTTAATTGCCACTGACTGGATGTGCAAAGCTGTCAGTCTTCATCAATTTTATTTTACAGGTGAATGACAAGTAGTGAGTCTGGCTGCTGGTTACACTGAGAAAGACAAATAAGATGCAAATTACGCTTTAAAAAGCACAAGATGTTGGAAACACAATAATTCACTATTAATTAAAGCATATTGTTTATTTTAGTTACACGACAGAGTATTTTAGTGACTGCATTTTGATAGATATTGATCATGCACACAAAATGGTGGGGCCAGGGCACCTTTTGTGTGTTCTTTAGAACCTGTGGCCAGTGATACTGAACAAGAGCTCTCTCAAAAAAACAAACATTTATCTTTAGAAACTGTAGTAAGAGAAAGAGGCGTTTTTAAACACCACATATCCCACCTTCTATCTCCCTTTCTCTCAAGCTAACTTAAATATGGAGTCCTTTTAATTTAAAGGAATGGGACAAACTCAATTACCTAATCACGCATGAGGAGCTCAGCTTGTTCTTAGAGTACATTTCTCACTGTGGAGCCAATTTAGGTAATTATCATCTGGACCTGCCTGCTCCAAGATTGAGCAGCCTTATACCGAAGAATGAGTAAATGTACGCTCATTGCTAGCAGTACGGGACCCTCCGGGTCACTGCTCTGAACCACTCCGGATGAGTGCCTGGGGAACAGAGCGGAACACATTAGGAATGAGATATTCACGGGATAGCATTAGCTATTAAAAAGTGCCTTTTGTTCTGTACGTAGCCCTGGCATACACCCAGGTACCTCTACAAGGCAGCTCAATACTGCAATTTCTCTGGCATGAAGAGACAGGGAACACACACTATCTGCTCCAAACCCTAATTCCACTGTCTGGTATGTCTCCAACATATCCACTCCAACTGTGAGCAGCCAGTGCGCAATTCAGCTAGAGACACAATAATTAGCATAACTCTTCTCCCAAACACTTCGGTATATACAGTCATTCTCTATAAATGTACACACAGAAGCCCTATATTTACATCCTACTGTGTGATCCAATTACCCTAACAAGGAATCCTAACACCACAAGGAGTTCTTGAAGTTGTTTCCAGGGATGAATTTCTGATCATCTCTCATCTGACACTTCTGATTATTTCTCATACTCCAGGGTCTGGTAGGGGGATAGTTGCTCAGAATTACAGCTCCCAGGTGAAATTCTTACCCCACAGACAACCAGGAAATCTTTGCTACTGGCTTCAGTAAAGGGTGTGACTTCACAGTTGGTAAAGTAGGATGTTCTTCTCTAAAACTTCCTTAACCCATTTTCTGATTGTATAGCTACTGGAACAAACATTACATGGAGACAAACAAGGAAATTGCTCTAAGGAACTCCACAGAACTAAGTTCATGACAGACCTGAGCAGCAGACAGGATTTATCTCTTAAGCCTTTATTCAAGTAATTTATAACAAGATTGATTGACATTGTCTTTTTGGATATAAAGATAGACAAAGCTCTGAACAAAAGGATACGGTGCCAATTCAAGAAATCCTTGGCAGTTAGATTTTGTCAGAATAAGTACTGAAGGACTCATTTCCTGGGGAACTGATTTAGAAAAAGCATAAAACCTTTCATATTCTAAACAAATCTTAAAATGAAATGGTTAACTTAATGACTTGTTAATTATTGTCCTGAAGGTTTATTTCTGTTTTGAAGCTTAGAAGTCATAAACAACAAACTGAAAAAAATTAATCTGAGCACTACTGGTGCAAATACATCATAGACTGTGTTAAACAGTAGAGAAATCACAAACACCACAGCTTAGCAGCTGCTAGTCTCTCCCTCTCTCTGTACTTCTGAAAGATTGGTACGACACACTGAATTGTTTCAGCAGCAGTAGAATAGCCTTCTTTAGAGTTTGATTAGTGCTTGGACTTGATATTCAAGGTTTCTTCCAACTTAAACTCTATGATTCAATCTTACATTCATTGAATATCTAAGTCCCTATTGACTTTAATTGGGCAGCATCAGGGATTTAGTAACTAAAACTATTGTAACTCATTTCTTTCACCTTTCTACATGCACTATTCACCCCAGAGATTAAAGACAGTTTAAAAGCAACGAAAAGAAAAAAGAAAAAAATCAAACTAATAATCTGTTCAGTGGGAACGCATTTCACTGAAGAACTTAAAGCCCTATCTGTTTTCACAGCTGCAAACTGCTGGGGAAGCCCCTGTGTTTTATCCTCAGCATCTCAGCTCAGCTGCAAAAGGATTTATTTTGGAACATGTCACTGCAGAAGTGGCTAATTAAAACAGAGTCCTGGTTCGGCATTTTGCATATGGATTAGAAGAATGCAATTAGAACAAGATGCCCGATAGATTTCGCCATAAAACACACTGATGTACCCATGATGCAGTACATACATGTCTATAATTCCGTAATGTCATGACCTCCAACATTTTACCAAAGGCAACTTTCTTATCTTTATACTAAACTCTCCTACTACTTCCCCCCGCTTTTTTTTTTAATTTTCACCATGTAACTGCTACATTTCATGCATTTTTCCCCCCCCTCCTTTTACATCTTTGCTTTTGGGCCAGTTATGTAAGATTGTGCACTGTCCTGTTTGCAGTATTTTATTAAAATCCATGTGCAATAACACCGGGCAAAGTGTTAACATACTGCAGCTGGACATTCAGACCAGTGTGTAGGGTTTAAAGTCAATGCTTCTACTAACATTTTATTGAGAAGCAAGTGGTGTGGTCACCAAATAGTTTTGAAAACCAAATCACAGCTGCTATCACACGTAAAGCTTGGAAAGGATGCAGCAGAGAAGTAAAGACAGTATGTTGTGACTTTTGATTTATGTGATAATTGCAGTGATTGACACGAGTCTGAGAAACAGGAAGGAAACTACAGAAGTTTATAATGCACTGACATTTACAGGCAAGGATGACTGTCACAATTGTCAGAACTTCAATGAATGTGTTAACTTTCCAACTCTTGCAATAATGAGATCTCTTCTACGTTCTGATATTTTGTTATCAAAACTCCATTATCTGTCCTTCCAAGCCCAACATACAATAAAGCATTCCCAATGAGTCACCTTTTTAAATGTGATCAAAAAAACCTGACATTTAAGGCCTGACTCTAAGGTGGGCTGAGCACCAGAAATGCTTATTGAAGGAAAACCTCAAAAGCTTCAGAGCTTCAATTTTGCCCCACTCTTCACACAGGCATACATCCTGTGCTAGATCAGCAGGAATTATGCTCATAATAAAGGAGAATCTTCTGCAATTCTAGGTTTGAATTTCCCCAAAGTTTTCTCTATTTTTTTGTTTTGATCATCCCTCACCTGCAATTAAAATCCAGGAATTAAATAAGAAGCTTATAGAATCCCTGAAGTAGTTAACGCTGTTTCAAGAACAAAACAGGTAGAGCAGCACTCCAGAGAGCACTTTTCAGTTATAAGTTGCATTACGTACAGCAAAGATTGGCTTAACTCTTCTCTCTACCTTCACACCAAATTGAGTCCTCCAAAGTTGGGTAAATCTAACTCAACAGTTATCAAAGATTGCAAGGTTACAAACGCAGAAAAAAACCCACAACATGTTTCTGCTGATGTCTGCGCACAGAAGACTGTAAAGTAGCTGCAGCGACAGAACACACGAAGAGTCTCAAAGAAACTTTTGACTTAATAGTGAGGCTATCTGATAGGGGAAGAATTGGAGAGGGTAAAAATACCTTTTTAGGGACAAATATGACTACATCAGGGTCTGAGCTCTTCAAATCTGAAGGAAGTAGTAAACAGTCCTGAGGGCACAATCACACCTTACAGCTTTGCACCTCGGCCAATTCATTGCAGAACTGTGAAACGATGCTACCCAAAGCAAGCTCCTACAACATACTTGCCACAGAGAAAAAAAAAAAAATTTAAAAATAATTAGATAATCTCTAAAACAACAGAAAGTTTTTGGCTTTAGAAATCATGCTACAAAAGACGAAAGGGTTGACATGAGCCAAAATTAAGGAGACCACAACTCACAAATCAAACATGAATCGTGCAGGATGTGACTGCTCATCACACAGCGTAACTAAAAGGGCATAGCTGAAGTAGCACTAAAACAGAAAATAAAACTCTTTCATGCATCTCCTTTTACACAAAGGGTCAACAAGACCCTTCCCACCAGCTATTTCTTCCCATATGTCAGAAGCTACTGGGCTCTGGGACCTTGAGAGAATGAACATTATGGTATCTCGGCACCACGTGGCACTTACGAGGCCTTGAGCTCACTGTCTGAATTTCCCCTTTGGTAGGGTAAGATCATTTGGCAGTCACTCTTACTAAAATATCTGCAGATGATTTTTTTTTCTTTTCCCCCAAAAAGGAGGGAAAAAACAGGTTTTAAAACATACATAAGCAAGACAAAAGGGGAAAGATGCAAAGTCTGAGTGGTCGTATAGCCTTTCCCCAACCAAATCATCATAATTTCCCTACTTCATATAATACATTAAATTTAAAACCAGAACCTGATCAGAGCACACAGGTAAGATTTCAAGTTTGAAAATTCAGGTAGAGGCTCAGGCTGTTGCTTTGAGAATTACTATATTCATATCTTTTACTAAAATTAAAAATTCAGCATCAAATCAGTTTGAAATTATTTTCGATTCCCACTTTGGTTTAAAACAACAAAATGAAAGACAGAAGTGGCACAGAGTTTATGTTAAGAAAAAAAAAAATAATCACACCACCGTTTTGATAAACGGTGCCCAGTATTTCAGGTGGGAAGTGAGATCTGCATAAATTCTATTACAATTTTGTTATGTGGGGGGTTTATTTTGCTTAACAACCTTCAAAGGTATATAAATTAAATTATAGATTTACTGCATGCATTATTACACAGAAGTCTGGAGTAGTGCTTGGAACTGATTGTGACCTTACCTGACCAGATCAGGGAAAAATATAGCATAATTCCTAAAACAGTAGGGTGTGAGGCAACTCCATGAGAAGAAACGACATTCTTACCTCCTTTCAAGGGACAATTTCTTCCCATAAGTCCAAAAATACCAGGAATTTGGGAAAAATGAACGTTAACTGCAATGTTGTGCCAAGATGTTAAAGTCATTGATTATACTGGTGAGCTCGCTATAGTGTTTGTCTTCAGCATGGAGAGGAAGGAAAACCAAGGCTTTTTGTAAGGTAGTCAGAATTGCTTTTGTGGTTCGTACGTAGTTCATACGAGCAGCCAGGTATCCCAAGTTTAATGGAAAACATTGACCCAACCTTACTTCTTGTCTACGTTTTATCATTCCTAAAATATCACAGTTTACAACTTCTCTCCCCCAATAAGAATTTAAATCTAAATAAAAACTGTAATTTAAATTATATTGAGGTCTTATCTATTTAAGAGCAAGTCTCACTAAGCCAATAAGAACATTAATTAGCTATAAGCATATAGCATCACAACGTCATTTTTCAAGCATGTCATACCAACGTAACTGATCAGTGTAACCATCCGCATTATCCAGGTTCCTCGTCTTTGAAATTCTCTTTTAACATCACACATTTTCTGTAATTAAGAGAATCGTTTGTTTTACTCACAAAACCAGTGCTGAAACATAGTCAGAACGCACCGCTAACCCTACAAACAGTATAAAGATAATATATTTATTACTGGTTTGTTGAGGATTTTTTCCAGTTGTCCTAGGCCACACTCACTCATTTATGAAATGCAGTTCCATAGGAAGAGAAAGTTCTAGCTAAATCACATTTATTAGATTCTCCCTTCATGAGACATTTGTATAAAACCAGTAAAGCTCCTCAGTATTTCTGTACTTTTGTGAAGCACTAAACTGCCCTAATATGCAGTACTAGGGACAACTTTTAGATCCAATATACTTGTGGATTTATTTTTTTAAAACCAACATAAACTTTCAGAATGTTTCACTAGCAAACAGCAGATCTTTCCTTAAAGTAGCATCTTCGAAGGTATCATTTCTGCAAAGTCTTCCTTTCAACAGTTAAAAGGACACAAAATCAGCAGGTTCCTGCAATATTCTCTCATAAATACCACCCAGTGTCAAAGCTCCTTTATGCTTGGCCGCAAAATGTTTGATATCAAGACTGTTATCTTCATTATGGCATAAGCAAAAGATCTTCCAGAACTAAGGATAATTTTTGGAAGTTAAAACATACTAAAAGAGATACATGTGATCATAGTTTCTCAATCTAACCTGGAATTTAAAAATACGTATAGTTCTTTGCTTAAAATCTTGATCCTTCTGCCTCTCGCTCCAAGTATCTCTAAAGTGTAATAAGTCCCATCGGTCTAATTTCAGGTTACCAGCTCATTGGTTCCTGTTAACAAGGCAATTTTCCCAAGCATTTTTCAAGTGTACTCATTTAATAGCATTATCATTGTCTTCCAACTGTGTTAATGGACTCCACAAAAATAGACTTCCGTAATGAATACGCCTGCTCTCACCTCAGTTTTTAAACTCCTTGAAGAGCTTGTTCCTTACGGCTGAAAAGGCAATTCATATGTCAAGTTCTGCTGCCACTGAAATCAAGAGTCCTGTTGGCCACAATATCTATCTGATGCAATCAAAAGTAAGAACTACAATTACAGCCAAAATTTGTTCTTTGTACTGCAATACATTTCTCATATAACGAGCATACAGCCTTCCTTCCACTCAGTGCACAATCCTCTGTGCGCTTGCATTCCACCAGTAGAATATACCCTGAGACGCCTCCCCAGCTTTTTCATTTACCACCAGTTCTCAGTAAAAGTCAAGAGGGAAATACATGCTCTCTCTTGTCTGCTTGCTACTTTTAAATCCATTCCTCAGACAGCAATTTATTTATTTGGGTATTTCATCCAAGCGCAAAAGGAAACAAGTCACTGGCTACTCCTGACTTATGATGCATATTCTACTACAGCAACCATACCTAATATTTTATCCAATTATAATTCACATACTTCAGTGATTTGTATCAAACAGCAGATGCAGATAGACTGTCTTTTGATGAAATGTCTGAATATTTGATACAACAATACACTACAACATCAAAACACATAATTAAATAGATTTTGTGCTGAACAGGTAGACGTAAGGTTTCATGAAGTCAATGCGATAGCTCAAGAGAGGATTTAATGCCAAAGATCTAATCATGTGCTGTTTGTAGTGTGATACTGAAGACATTTCCTTGGAATTAAGGAGTTTGAGCTGCGTCAGCAGCTTGTTTTACATAGCATTAGGACTGGAATGTTGGATCTCCAACATACAGAGAGCAGGAGGACTTGCACACTTGGAAACATTGCAAGTATTGTGAAATGCAAAAACTCCAAATGACAGGCAGCATGGCTTGCTAGGTGGTGATACATCATATTGGAAGAGGTTGCGAGTACCCAGATCTTGGGCATGGAGTTACCGTTGCACCTCACGTTTACCAAATAATAGACTTGGAACATCCCTGAATCCCGCCATCAACAGCTAAGGAAAAGTTGTCAAATGGCAAAAGGAAAAATTTTGGAAAAACTTAGATTCAATCTATTCATCTTCAAGGTGGTTCTCGTTAAAGAAAAACAAAGAGGTCTCTAACATTATCGCCATACCATGCAGCCAGCTGAAGGGCATTCTCCACAGTGAGCTCCTGTGGCCATCATTGCCTCTCCTAATGATCTGTCATAGCTGGTCCCAGCTGAACTGAGACACTTAGTCAAAGCTTCCTCCCATCCCTCCTTAAAACTTTGCCCAGAGCAAAGATTGTATTTCAGCACAAGTTTCTTATGAAGTAGAAAGATCCTACATTTAAGCAGCTGAAAATTAGAGCACACCAAGTTCCCAATAAAAGTGATGTTACTCCTAATTGCACACTGTAGGAATGGGCATAGGAGTGGAACTCACTGGTACAGTGGAGCAGAGTAAGGAAACCAGTGAAAGTAACTGCTTGGGATACAGCAAAGGAAATCTCAAGTGTGTAAAGGTCTAACTGTACAACTCTACGAGATAGTGGTGATCCTTGTTCATGGCAATTTTCTCCATTTTCTTGGATTTTTTTCTTCCACTTCAGTAAATACAGCATCCCACCTATTCTGAAGAGATTGACACAGTTGGGTAGGGCTCATTAGCTGATAGCACCCAGATGCTTGACAGCATTACACAGAGTGCTCAATAATGCATATTATTGAGACATGAAATTTAACAGCAATTCAGACCTTAAAAATAGATAAAAATCCTTCTATACAGTTAGATGTTTTTCCTCACTGGATTATCTCCAAAGATATTTTTAGCAGCCCAGCTGCAGAGGCTGGTGCAAAATATCAATACCATCTGTAAAGCCAAACCTCCATGTGTCAACAGGCACCCAACAGAAAGAGCTGCCCTCCATCGGAGCACGTCTTTGCATAAAAGGAAAGGAGCTTGCAAAGCAGTATTTTGTTTCCTTTAGAGGAAGGGAATAATGAGCACTTTCTGCAGGGCAGCAGAGGCCAGAAGACACACAAAGACCTTTAATTTGCAAATTTACCAGCCTCATCCACAGGGTCTCCAGAGAGGCATCTCCCAGAGGCCCCAGTGGCCACGGCAGGTTTGGCACGAGGGGGCTGCCATTGCTGGGCAATACCCGTCCCACCCTCAGCCTCCTCACAGCCTCATCATCTACAGGCAACAGCCACGTGGGTATTTTCCTCATATTAAAAATAAATGACAAAAAAAAAATCAAGTATTTATGTGTGTGTATAAACAGATATAGATCCACACACACCACAGACAAGCAGGGAGCCAGCGGAGGCGAGAGGAACCAGCAGTCTCTACTTCTCCTCACATTCTTGGGAAAGCCCTGGGAACATCTCTTCTCAAAAACGTTTTTTTTTTTTTTTTTATGAAAAAAACACCACACTATCCTGACCGGCCTCCCCTCTAAGCAACATTTTGGGGGGAGGCTGAGGACAGGCTTTGCTCTGCCATGAGGGACAAACTCTTCCCCGGGCAGCACTGGGGCTGACAGAACATGGCGGGATGCTGCCACAGGTGCTTCACAGCAGCAAAGAGGTTTTGCCCAATGCCCCGTAAGTCATTTGTTCAAATGGAGGTGAACTATGTGGGAAGCATCAGAAAGAATTAAAAAAAAAAACCAAACACGCACACCACCACACACAACCATACCTCCTACTCTAAACCAGTCCGAGTTTAAGCTGCCGCTTCCCAAGCTGAGCAGCTGCTCACATCCCTTTTCCCGCCTTCTCCGGCCGGTCAGCGCTGGTGTGGGACAGCTTCACGTGCCGCAGGGGAGCAGGTTTTATAGACACTTTGTGAAAATTGGACTGCGGAGCAATATTATTCAGGAATTATCACAATTTAGTCATTGGGTAAACACAAGTAAACACCGTTCTTTGGGTGGCAGGGAGAGGTTACACACCTGCATCGAAGCCACTTAGTTTCTCTCACATAGTTTCCTCATAACAAGGAACATGGTACCACAATGGACCTCTGAAAATACATTTGTGTAAAACCTGCGAGTTTCTATTACAGACAAGTCCAGCAGGATCCAAGTCTCTGAACCATTTCAATATTTTAAGTTTAAAACAACACACAATGTGTTGTGCGACCTGTAGAGAAGAAAAAAAAGCCAGGAAAGTCTCCCACCTTTCTTCTTCGTGTTCCCTGCTACAACAGCCCACCGCAACACAACAGACGGGCTCGGACACCATTCATGGAGCCGTTTTGGAGACGACGCTGGGAAGGGAAGCGCAGCTCATGGTGCTCAGGCACCTCTCCCAGCAACGTCGCAGCCCAAAGCAGAGGGAGGCTTTGCTTGGAAAACTATATGGGATTTTGTAATCAAATATTCCAAATATTCATGTAAATCAGCCTAAAAGTCACTGCTGTTGTGTATCTGACATGGGACAGAATATCAAGTAGTAGTTTTCTGACAGTATTCACATAAAAACGATTTTATTTTTGTCTTAAAAATCACATCTTCAGGAAGCCTCAAGTATTTTATGCCTGCTACACCTCAGTTATTTTTAAATTACTGTTCCATTCTATCTACAAAACACTTCCAAATGTGACATTTAATGACATGTTTTTCCTGCCTCATTTTGTTTTGGTGTCAGATATTTTTCTCATTTACTTATGAAGAGAAGTAAGAGTACACAGGGAACCAGAGGGAGAAAATATCTGAAACCAAAGTTACTGCAGTCTCCAGACATTGGTATTGATAAAAAACTGGTATGGGATTTTAAAATACTTTGAATTTTAGAGAAAAAAAATTGCTCATACTGTTATTCAGGGACAAAGAGGGAACATGGAGAGTCTAATGAGAGTTAAGATACACCTGTACCACAATTTGACAATCCCTCTGTGGTGCTTTTTCATTACTGGCCATCTTCTTGTTGAAAGCTAATAACAAATTCTTTTAATCAAAGGCCTCATATTATTGTACCAATTTAATCAGTTATTTTCTTGACATAGGAGACCATGAACAACAAAAACCAGCCTGGACACAAAATACAAATCTGTAAATTGATAAGGCTGCTGTTAAAGAAACTCACTTCTCTCTCACCTTGTTTAGACATGTCTGCACCAGTTTAGCCTCAAGCAAACTAGAAGCAGGAATACTGAAATGTTTTCATGGTGTTTCCAACTCACTCATAGGAAGAATTACTAGAAATTTCAGATGCGTGGGCTGCAAATCTTTCAGCTCGTTTATCATGGCTGGTTCAGAAGCAAAATTCTCATAGAAACTCCTTTCCTGTCACTCTGTCCCCTCATAGGGTTTAGAAAGACAGATTTCAGGTAAACCAGACAGAGAAAATAGAAACTTTAAGTAAGAGGGTTTCTAAAGTTGTCCAACTTTCTTCAAAACAAAGCATTATTCTAATGCCAGCAGTCATTTTGAGCATTTACACAATAATGCTAATTAGAACACCATCAACTACCTTTCTGGTGAAGCAACAAAGTTTTGACTGTGTAGAAGCATGCTGCTAATTTCAGGTACTTCAATTCATATCCATTCTAGCATGTTAAGCAAAATTCATTTTGAGGAGAGCTTTATGGCCTTGACGAGTCATTCCAAAAGAAAGCAAAGATGCAAAGCAATTACCAAATAATTTGTACTTGAAGTCATCTTAAAAGAAGTTTGGATGAGAATTGCTGTAAAACTGCACAACATCCATATTTCCATAACTTCATCTTTTTTATATGAATCTTTTTTTCTGCAAGAGCTCTCCTTGACTATCACTATTTTTAATGATAACAAAGGCAAGGAAGGAGAAGCAGGCTGCAGATGTTGATCTGTGAAAACAATTAGTTGCACACAGATGCTAAATATTTTTCCCTGTGGAGATTTATCATACTACTATGTGAAACCTTCCTACAAAGGATCAGGCACGGTGAAGGTCTGAACATCTTTGGGAAGTTCCATTGTACCTGCCCCAATATTGCACCTAGTAAGAAAGACTGCAAAACAGCTCAGGCTCAGATTATTACATCCTCTGTTGCTCATAAATTCTGTATATTCACTGGAGCTGGGAAGTACAAATATACTAAGGTTAGAAACATGTGCATTTTACCATTATGTGCTGAGGAAAGGACAGTCGCTGATGCGTGCAATTTGTTTCTAATGGGCCTTGTTGTGGAAAATTGAAACTACGGCTCTGCAAGTCTTACCAGTCAGAGGTTTCTTCATTCTATTTTCGGCCTAATTTACTAAGGAAATGAGGCTTAAGCAATTACTGTACCTGTGTGTCTATCAGTCCTTTTAATAATGACTTAATCTGTTGGCTAGCCTTAATAAAGTCAGCAAAGGTGCAGCAGTCTCAAAGATATCAAGTTCCCATAGGTTTAATGAAATAACCAATAACTCCAGTTACAAGCTTGTTCTTCCCTTGCGAATCCTTCAAGGTCTTTCAACAGAATATAGGACTCAGTTTTACCTAGTTAGCAGTATTTATTTTCCTGTCTGAATATACTTACTGTTAGCGAAGCCATCTGCAGAGGTACTTGTCACCAGTTCATAGTTACAACAGACTATAAAGGAATATAAATTCCAATCTTTTAACACTGGCCTTCCCCAGGTGAATATCTACAGAGATTTAATAACCATTAGAGGTCTAGAGATTTTTGAGTGTATATGTTTGGGTTTGTTTCTTTAATTTTTCACGTTCTAAACTAGTCTTTAACTTTCAGCAATTATTTGAACCGATATTTAAATTTTTAATCAATTTTTTTGAAAAGGGTTATGCTCTTGGATGGCATTATGGCAAGATATTAAAGACAAAACTGCTTTTGACTTTGTGCATGTGATAATTTTGAAGTTACTTTGAAAATTAAAATAATAATTTTGAAATTTCAACCTTAAAGGAACACATAGCCTATACGCCACATTCTTTTTGAGATAAAGGCTGGTCCTGCACTCAGAATAATCAGATCTTTAGAAAAATACAAGATTACTATAAGAGTTTTAGCTAAGACTGGAGTGAAGGAGGGGAAGGTCAAGGATACCTCCCCTTCACTTCAGTCCTCTAATGTTTGTTACATCACTGATTATTATTTCAAATATTTATCACAGTTACGTGCTTCGACTCGAACTTGACAAAACTCACACAACTCAACACCACTTTGTGGTCTATTCATTAAAAGCACGTACAAGGCCAGTCTAGCTACATATTCTACATGCTAGAATTCTTTAAAAGAAAGAAGTCAAGGACTGTGACATATGCCAACACATATTATTATTATTCACAAGAGTAACCAGGAGTAGGGAAGAAGAGGATAAATGCTGCTAAGCAAGGGAGGAAGAAGTTGCTTAGGCTGATACACCATAACTATCAAAAAAAACCCACCACACATGGATTTCACATCACTGTCTTTTTGCATATTAGGTCTTAAATGACACCTAAAATTGCTATGACCATACAAGGTTGCTGAACCCAGATCACAAACAACCCAGCCCTAGCATTTTCTCTTAAACCTGCTGCCTTCTTAGACTTACGGCGCACAGTTGAGCTGACAGTTAATCAAAATTTGAGCAGGGAGCATTTGGCAGATTGCTTCTGCAGTGGGAGGCAAAACAAATGAACTCCATTTTCACAAGATCAAAGGTGTGTATGTTGAAGGGAGACGTGGGCACCTTGCTAGCATGAAGAAGCAATAAAAACATGAATTATTATCACAACACATTTTGCTCTAGAACATTATATGATAGTTTGGGACTTAGCAAGTTGCAACTCATGAATAGTAAACTGTGATTGATTTGTTTTCCCCACATAGCTTCAAATCATCATCATGATATGAGCTCAGCAAAGACGGCTTTTAATGAGTGAAGCATACAACTGGTGTGGTGTACAAACTAGTGATTTCTCAAACTAACATGGAATAGGAAATCTGGTACACTGTAAGTATGCTACTAACTATGCAATTAAAAAACATTCTTAAATTATTGTGTTTTTAATAGGAAGCATCTCCACTAGTTTTGATGTTAAACCTCACTTTCACTCTATTCCTCAAGAAGGGCATTGCCCCCACCTTCTTTTTTGTACACCATCTGCGTCTGCAGTGACAGACTTGATTTGCTATCATGGAAAGCAAAGTGGTAGTGGAGGGCATCTCATCCTAAAGCACTTAACATTCCCATGCTTTGCACAAGAGAGCCAGGACACCCAAGTCAGAAAGGCAGACCCCAGGCAGAGGGAGAAGGATGCCTGAACACGGGATATTACTGTGGACCATTCACTTTCTCTGTGGCCTGATCTTAGATACACTTAAGGAAATCCAAGAGATCTGTAGCCCAGCAAAAAGTCAAATCTGGGTATTTCAAATCCCACATTTGTGCGTCTCAGACAGCAGACTCCCTTTCCCTTCATACTGTGACAGATATGAAGAAAAAGGAATATACATATATATAGTTATAGTTATGAAAGAACAGAATAAAATCACAACAAAAATCCCTCACTGGAAATAGCAATTTCTTTATAAATCCCTTTATAAAGAAAACCTCATTCTTGAACAGACCTGAATTGCGAGAAAACATACTAGTCTATGTGAAGTGAAAGCTATGATCCAATCCACAGATAAAATAGTGCTATAAATTCTTTTTTCTTATTGACATATAGTGAATACTTCGATATTTCTGAGTTAAGTCTCTCCTGCAGACGTTCTATATAGGAGTTCTGGACTCTTAAGGAAGCTGAAAAATCTTTGAATAGTATCTTCCCATTTTGATGCACACACACACAGCCCTTCTTCCAATCCCAAACAGCTGTGGATTTCTAGTAGCTCACTCACAATCACCATATTCCAAATCAAGAGGGGTTTTGGTAACACGTGTTAGTTCATATAAACACTATAGTATCACCAGGATGAAGGAGAGACAGCGATGAAGTTAGACACTAGCTCTCTTTCATAAACTTTTTTCCCTAATTTTGCTCTTTGATACTTATGTCAAGTCTTGCCAGCTCAGGGAGGTGGACCTGCCAGAAGTGTTACAAAGCCCAGCGTACTGCTGGGCACCATATTGTGTCGCACAGCATTGCTCAGAACACCCAGCATGGGTGCTGCTGTTTTTAGCATGATCATCCAGACAAAACACTTTCATACCTCCTTCTCTAACTTCATTTTGACTGTCCGCTTACAAGACCATTCTACTAGAAGCTGTTTTATGAAGGTTTGTTGTGTTTTGGTTTGGTTGTTTGTTTTTAACAAAGCATTTATGACAGTTATACCTGAGCATTTTTCAGTAGAAGTGTTAACATCTGCTATAGGATGTATTTTCTATCATTGCTATATATGCAGGTTACAGGATTATAGTCCTGGACAGCTATTTGCAGCAGGATTCAACAACATTATCTGTGGTACTAATGCTGCTGCTGCTTTATAAGTTTTGTCTACATTTGCTTGCACTATAGTTTATGCCTTGTGTGCCATATACCGAGACTACAGTTTAACAGTAACCATTAGTCAGGTCTTAACTATTCATCCTCTTGCTCTTCAACAGGAGCTGAGCAAGGTTGAAACGAATTGTGAGTCTCTACAGTGGAATTAGGAGCGCTGCTCTGTCCTTTTACCTTTGAGGAGGTGACCAGCCAACATAATATGATCATGGTGTGAACTAGGGAACGATAATGTGCTCAATTTCTACAAAGGCCAAAAAGTTTATTTTCCATGAGTGTGGGGGTGGACTCTGACAAAATAAAGTTCTACATGCAAAGGGATTTAATCCAGATAACGTGCTCACACTTGATGGCTCTATTTCAGCCTCTCCCAAGAGAGGTTTTATTAACCTTTTGTCTGTGGAAAAGTTTGACTTTACCGAAACCGCACAAGTTATAAAAATATATCTTAAGAAACACAAACCAAAGTATTCAGTTTTTCCAACCATGAGATTTGTCTTTCAAATGCAAAGGAAACACATAAGGGCAGTTCAATGTAGTCCCCAGTGGAAAGCTATAAAGGTTTCAGAGCTAGCAGCGTGAACACACGAATGCTAAAATCCTCAGTTCTCATCCTCTTTTACAAAAATCTTTCTGCGGCCTTAGTAAACAAGGATAAGTCACACAAAGATTTGCTCAGCATCTGCTGATAGCTCTAAATAGTCAGCACTCAAAAAAAAAATCAGATTCTGTCTACAAAGAAGGGTCTGTTTAAGTGTCATTAATCTGGTAGTTGTTCTAACCCGCTCTGCCAGGACTTGACAATAATAAACAAAGAAATGCCGTCAGAAAGGGAAATACGTGTTTATATAAACTCTCTCCCTCACTGGCACTGTGAAATGATACTGGAAAACATTCAGTTATCACCCACTGCCTCCAGGATATAAAAGGATAGTTTTAATGGATTCATGCAAGAAATTCATGGAATTCTATCCACCATAAACAGCTCTTCTTCCTCTTCTATCAAAGGCTGTTTCAACATCAAGCAGCACAACCACCTCCCCTGGTGAATCCAATTTCGTATCCGCAATCACTGCTCCCAGATGGTGGATATTATCAGTCAAGAATCTGTTTTTAATAACAACTTGTTTGATCTGTACAGCCTATTGCAAAGAGCAGATCCCTCTGGCACAAAGTACTTTTCACTAATATTTTGCAATTATCATAAAAGGGGGCTGTATAACCCCATCTCAAAAAGATTCTTCACAAGTTTAATTTAAAAAGAGCAGAAAACAAAGACAGATGCTAGATTAGGGCCAGAAGAACTGAATGCCTTCCAAATCTTTTTAGCAATGGTTGTGTTTAAGGGAGGTTAATAACATATCCATAAATATATGTACACAACCCAGGCCACCTACATTTGTGCCCTTCAGTTTTCTGACTGCAGATATTCTTGATCTGCAGTCAGAAAACTGTAGTCCATTTTACAGTTTCTTGTTCACCGCCAGGACTTGAGAGTCAGATGATAATTTTTAACATCAGGTTAAAAAAAAGAAGTTACAGCACGAAATGCCATTAGCCTGAGCATAAAGAAATCCTACTCTCGGATTGAGCTTTACACACCTCTGCCACAAGAGATGTGGTATGAACTTTTCCCGTACACTGAAAAGTTTAAATACCACAGATTCTCCTGTTCTAGGAGATACATGTAACAAGTAAAAGTGAGCAAAACTTTGCTAGTTAAGCCCTCATGAATTTATGGAAAAAACCACTTCTTTCTTTTCCTTGCTTTTTATTAGCAGCACCTCTTGAAATGCATAATTCCATTACAGCGCTTTTTTTCCTTGCAATATCACTATCCTTGAACACAGTAAGTTTTAAATGGAAAATAAAAAAAGAGTGAAACTAAAATGCATTAAGACCCAAATATAAACGGATGAAATTAACTGTCAGCTCTCTTCAACCACATTTTCACTGAGATGGGAACCACAATTTTTAGAATGTGTTTAGTATGTGATCAGGATTTATTAAACAAGTGTGGTAACTTTTGCAGCAGCAAGAAATAGAATGAGTATCACCAATGTTATTTCATATTCTCCAATTTGGTGAATTGCGTCTTTTAAACACCTTTTTTTCCTCTCCCAATATACCATTTAGTAACAGAAACAGATTCAGATAAAATCTCTTCCTGTGACATGTCTGAACACATTTGGAAGAATTTAGTATAGAAAAGTAATAGAAGACTATGTCTTCTGTAATAGAAGACAGACTTCAAGGTCTGAAGCTAGCCTAGCTTTGGATTTACAGATGGGTGGTAACATTACTTAATCAGCACCACTGAAAAAACATCAAATTCTGGAAGTCTGGATTTTAGCCAACATAGCTTGTTTTTACCTGAAATAGGATAACTTTTTATGCTACATCAATTCATGGCACATTTGCAGCTATCAGGAGGAGGAGGGCTCTGCTAGTCATAATCTGTGTATTTTTCATAAACTCTAAAACTATAAGACAATCAAAATTAAAATATTGGCTGCTCCTGGTTTTTTCCACCAGATTTATGATTCTGTATCAGTGCAAGTCTGTTATTCTACTGAGTGCAGCGTAAATGAATGCATCTTCATAGACCAATCTGCGCTTTGCTTTGATGCTTCAGTTTTGTATTTGTATATATACATACATATATATGCATATATTTTTTATATATATTTATATATAAATAAAACCAAAGTAAGTTCCCAATTTAATGTTTGAAATCAAATAGTCTAGAATCAGCATGCTTTGAATTTTAATAAATCCCTTCAGGGCAATTGCAGGTTATGAATACAGAAGACAAGTTCTGTGCACACATTTCCAGAGTTATATTATCATTTAAGCATTCTTTATTTCCTGCCCTTCGATTTGAGTATAAAAGCCCTTTCTGGTTTCATTTCAGGTCAAACAGGAAAAACCAATGACCAGCATGCTAGCTTGGCTAGAGTAGAGTTAATTTTTTCCATAGTAGCAAGTATAGGACTATGTTTTGGATTTGTGCCGAAAACAGCGTTGATGACACAAGAATGTTCTTGTTATTGCTGAGCAGTGCTTACACAGAGTCAAGGCTTCCCATGCTTCTCACCCCACCCCACGAGTGAGCGGGCTGGGGGTGCACAAGGATTTCAGAGGGACAGCTGACCCCAACTGACCAAGAGGATATTCCATACCATACATCATCATGCTCAGCATATAAAGCTGGGGGAAGGGAGGGATGTTTGGAGCGATGCTGTTTGTCTTCCCAAATCACCGCTAGGTGAGGTAGAGCTCTGCTTTCCTGGAGACCACTGAACATCTGCCTGCCAATGGGAAGTGGTGAATAAATTCCCTGTATTGTTTGCTTGCATGCGTGGCTTTTACTTTACCTGTTAAACTGTCTGTATCTCGATCCATGAGTTTTCTTACTTTTACCCTTCTGACACTCTGCCGTTCCACCAGGGGAGAGCGAGCGAGCAGCTGTGTGGGGCTTAGTTGCTGGCTGGGGTTAAAGCACAGCAACTGATAAAACAAACAAAAACACTCACCCTCCTGTGAGTCAATCCTCTATATTAAAGTACATCACATGTCAGTACATAGTAACACCTAGTGCAAAACAGACAGTGTAAGAATTGAAAGAATTTAAATTAAAAAAAAAAACACACATAAGAAATTGTTCACAGAAGATCAGCTATGTTTGGGCTGTTGATACCAACACAAAGTGAGTAAGGGGTGAGAGAGGGCAACAAAAAATTCAAGAGTATCTTCTTAATACCAAAAATTGTTAGCTAAAAGTTTTTAAGTAGAATTTTTTTAAAAAAATAAAGTCAAGGGGTTGTGATTTCAGAGCAGAGGCTATGAAAAACACTGCCTCTAAGGTACACACAACTCCACAGAACTGTATGGGGTGTGTGAAGGGGCTGATCACACAGGAGAAAAAGTCTATTCAAAATATTATATACCTTCTCCATGGAGACATACATCAATATTTTTTATTTGTGAGCCCTGGGTGTACACTTCAGAACTCTGCTGTGATGGGTTATGACAGCAAGATGTGTGTGTTACAACATCCATATTTCTGCCTCATTAATACAGGGGATTGCATAGAGCTCAGCTACGTCTGTGCAGTTTCCTTGTGTTCTTGCTTATCCATGTTAAAGTCAAAATTAAGAACTTGCATACGTTAAATGACATGCATCAGTGCCTATAAATTTGGTAGAAAAAAAAAGAACTGGGTTTTAGGATACACATAGCTTCATTAACAGTTACCTCCCCTAATTCAAAGGGATACTATTTCCTCCACTTTGCAAAAATGTGCAGTTTGTAGAACAAACAGGGAACTTCTGCAGTTTTCTCTCGCACAGCCCTGCTATCAGTTCCCTCAGTCACCCCTACCCTTGGGACAGATCACTTCGGAAAGCAATGGAAAGCAAGAAACCCACTTCCAATGGGTTTCCAAAGGACTTCCCAATGGCCACAGCATCAGGTAATCTTAATGTTCAACTGGTAACATTACTCATCTTTCCAAGAGCTCACCAAAGCATACGAATCCTTGAAATAATTTTGTGTTTCTATTCCAGACTTCTAATGAAAGACTGTTAGGTGAAATCCAGCCAACTCATTTCCCAGTACTATAAAAGCTTATGAAATGCTCAATTTTTATTATGCAATGATACCTTTTATGAAAGCTTAGCAAAACAACAGCAGCCACTAAAACAGCCCCTTAAAAAAAGACTCAAATCTATGTCTAGTAAAAGGGTTTCTAGTCATTGCTGTATTCATCAAAACCCATCAAGTACATTAACTACAAACACAGAAGGTTCAGGTCTTAGAGAGTTTTTCTTCATGGTTAGCCCAGTACTGACAGAATTGGACACATTTAAGACTCTTCCAAACTGTGAAGGATAAATTCCTCTCATGAGTGAAGTCATGCAGATGATTCTCAGCTAGATAGTTTTCATTTTTCATATTGATATTTGTTGTGCTTAGGGGACATGAGCAGCACAGCATGCAAGGATGGAAGAAAAAGCTGAGACCACCACTACTAATAGTCCCTAACTGCTTTAAAAAATTAGTTACAGCTCTGTATACACACACATATAAATAATATGTTTATATATATATAAAAATGACATGGCTTTGGGTAATCATCTTGGTCAAAGAAAAGGAGCGAGGGGAGAAATGGTGCAAGGAAACTTCGAGATGCCACAGCACACAAAAAGGAAGATGGGAAACTACGCTCCTAAAGCTCATCAGAAGCCTTTCCTGTAGAACTTGTTCATGCAGAAGTTACCTGGTCAGCCTTGTCCACAATTCGTCATGGAGAACAGACAGACTCACAAAGAGAAAGATTCTGAGATGTGGTGGGAGAGAAGAGAGTTTCACTGTTTCCACGGGCATATGTACTAATTCAGGTAAAAGTTACCCCCAGTCCCAATTAAAACCTTATTGGGTTCACATTTCATGCACCGTTCTTCCTTTAAATTTTCTGAGCAGACGGTCACAATAAGAAGCTGCATTAATTTCACTGATAAAACGCATCTTTATTGCGGGTAAAAAAAATATTTTTCAGACCGCTTACCTACAGAACTGAGCAGCAACACAAACTACTATAAAGGGAGCTGCAGATCTCTGTGCTTAAAGGTTTCTGGAGCTATTTTTGCAACCTAAACTCAAATACAGTCTTTAGATTAGAGGACAGAAATGGGATCAAGAACTGGAGAGCCATTTTCATGGCTCAGTGGATTTGCTGTGCACCACTGGTCAAATCTCTTAACCACTTTGGGCCTCACTTACTTGTATAATGGGGGTTGATACACTCCATAACCCTTACAATGATGAGGATAAAGTATAATTAAGGCACTTGAAGATTCCCATAGCAAGGCATTCATAGGAAATGCAAGCTATATGATTACTTGTCCAATGACATCACAGTCCTCAGCGTTTACTGTCATTACTCATGTCTTTTAGGAAGGTAACTCTGCAGGTTTAGGCTTTTAGAGCTCTAAACCCATGTAGACACTGTTACAGGTTTCATAGTGGTGATGCCCAATATCAGCAATGAAACAATAAATTTTCAGTGCAGAGCAACAGAAATTAGTCACAGGTCACCATCACAGGATTTGTGCCTCATTCCCCAGCTGAAAACATACCACAGGTGTCCTGTTTTGGCAGCATTCTGGTGCTTTACTGGGCACAACATAACCTCAGGAAACTTTGAAAAACATGCATTGTTTTAAATCAAATCTTTGCACAAAGAATTTGCTTGATTGACAAACTGTCTGAATCAACATGCTTCAATTTTTAAAAGCATTTTCAGAAAAGTCAGATTATGAATGCAAAAGAAATTTCTGAATGTGATTCCAATGTGACAGGTACCTAAAAAAATACAAAAGGAAAAAGAGACCTCCTGTGCTGGTTTAGCTTTGAAGATACTGTTAAATTGGCAAAAGATAATCAAGTACGAAAAAAATAGTTTCTCCCAATATATAATGACACAGCTCTAATCTGGATCAAGAAGCACTTAGAGTAGAAATACTGTGACCTTTTTGGAGTGATATCATCTGGTTAAATTGCAAGCTCTACTTTGGTTTTGTGTAGCCGCTATCATAAAGGAAACGTTCAGTAAGTTCAATGTGTCTCCTACAAAAATACTCTCAAGAAAACCCCAAAAAAGTAGTGTCAACCAGCGAATGATAAGCTGATAAAGTCAGCCACCATTAAATTTGAAAAAAAAAGATAGCTGACCATTTTGTTTCTTACAATATCACTTTCTATTTTGTGAGAGAGAACAAATAATTCCTGCATAAAGATGCAAACACCTAAAATGTTATCTTTAGTGAGTGGTTTGATGTTTTTATTGGTTTTTTGGGGGGGGCGAGGGAGGGTGAGGGTCTGCGGGAAAGGGAAGAAGCTGTGCAGTCTAATGTTGTTGCATGTTTGGTGGCTGATTTTTCCCAAACACACATTTGTTAGTTCTGAGTTTTTTCCAAAATTCAAGAGTACTCAGACCTCTCAAAGTTGACTTGTATCTTGACAAAACAATAAAGAGGATTATGAGCTAGTCTAGTTCAGAAGTGTTTTGCAGCCTGCTAGCATCCCTTCCTGATGATCATCCAGCCTGTCCTAGATTTGTATCAACCAAGTCTCTGAAGGAGAACAGACCAAGAGTACTCCTGGACTACGTTCATTCTCCACCATCACAGGTGTCCAAGCTCCTAAGCTATTTTTCCCACCTTCTTTGCCTTGTTGCTGAGGGTTAGGAGCAGGAGAGGTAGGGCTGACTGTGTGTGCAGAAGTCCTTAGGAAATCTGTGCCAAAAGGGAAGGAATAACTACTCTCAAACTTGCGGGATATGAAAGGCAAGTGATGTATGAATTTCTTGGAATGCTTCCAGCACACATCTACCACTGGGGAAAATTTCAGGCTGACTGATCAAACTGATGGTATTTAAAACCCTTGCTCTACCATCACCACACCCCTGAGAGAAGCCAGCCAATACCATTAAGACAGGAAGAGGTTGTTCTCCATGAAAAAAATCAAAACTAAAAAAACCCCACACCATCCCAGTTCTTCTCAGCTGACAGCACAGAAAAAAAGGCTGCCTACATTTTTCTGACAGTTTTTAAGAAGGAATTCACAGTTTAGGGTCCCAAAATAACTTTAATCCCATGCACATTTAAAAAATATCCCAATGCTATGACAACACAGAAGCGTTAGCAAGAGATAAGCAAATTTTGTTTAATATATTTTCACAAGAGCAGAACACATTGCTGCACCAAATTCAATATAGCCAACTCCACACATTTATAAACCATGAGCAAAGCCATGAAGATTAGATTACTTTTCTTCCCCTTTTATTTAAAGCTGAGATTCCCATGGTTCCAGGAGCTTGGATTTTAGTAAAAACAGCAAGTGCTGCTAGACTCCCACCACTGCAAACAGCTTAACTGCCAAGGAAGCTAAAGCAATGCAGCCCCAGACTTCTTCTCTGCTCAGTTAAGTTCATTTCTGGGACTGCCTGCTGCCTTTTTTTAAAGTTGAGTTATTGCATCAAGTCCTGAGCTGGCTATCTGCTATCAGTGTAAAAATAGCAAGTGTTTCCTAGGTACTGACAGAAATAACCTAACACTCGTCTCTCCAAGAAAATAACGTGTTATCCTCATCTTGCAGAAGACCAAGTAATGCACCACTAGTTTAAATGACATGTTCAAGGTCACAGAAAAAAAATAGCAAGTTGAAGTTTGAGTCTACTTCTTCTGTAACCTGGATCAGTGCTTCTACTAGATTATCATCTCTGATCTGCTGACACTGATGTCTTCATTAGAACTTGTATCACTTTGGTTGTTTACTCAGTTGTATGCTCTATTATTTTGAAATACAGATAAACAGTTATAAAAAGATCCAAACTAAAAAAAGATGCAGTATTAAAACTCATTGCTTTTGACCGGAAGCATCAATATTCATTTTACTGCAGCAGGGATCCCACTAGATCCCACATAATATTCCTTGTCACTGGTTGCCATTTTAAATCCCTTCCGTTAGCAGAGCCCAGCAGTTTAGCAGCTCATGTATAGCTGTTGGAGATTATCTGACATTTGCTGCTTCAACCCTGACTCTTTAAATAAAACAATAATTCTTTTATTACCACTGAGATTGTTCCTCCAGGTAGTCCAGGAATAGGTAAAGCTATCTAAATACATTCTTCAGTCTTGGCAAGATCCGATTTAACCACATTTGTTACAAGGAAATGGGGAAAAGAAAAAAAAAGGACAAGAAAGAAATAAATTACAACAAGGCTGATTCCTTAGCCAGGAAAAAACCACATGGATTTATTTTATGACTGTAGGCTAAAGTCATATTAATTTTGTTCAAATTGTGGTATATGCTGGTACTAGAAGGAATTACTGCAAAAGGTTCAAACCCTAAATCAAGCACTGCTTCAAATAAGGTCATTGGTGACAGGAGGAAATATTATGAAGATGTGTAACCCTGACTGATATGCACATGTAATAGAAAAGGGTTGGACCTGCACCAGTATGGCAGAGGTGACCAGCACTAAATTGCCTACAACAATGTAATTGTCAACTGATATTACTCAGATTTTAAAACAGAATCTACTGAAAATTCACAATTTTTCACATTTCATGAGCTACACTGAAGGCTTCATTCGCTGTAAGTGAATTCTGTTCCTGACACCAAGCCTGACCTTCCATTCTTCTTCCATATCATTGTGTACGCCTTATGCCATTAATCTCTAAAGCAGCACCCACACTCCACATGTGTTATTTAACACTGCTACAATAAAGCAGAGCACTTATTTTCATCATCCCAGCATAACTGAAATAGTGAGTTGCTGGAGGAATAAGTTGTGATTTAGTAATATTAAGCTTTCAGTCACAGTTGTTGAGATATTACATTGAAGCTGCAACATCTGAAGCAAACTCAAGTGATTTGGTCCAATTTTCCTATTTCAAAAAAAAGCTTTTGAAAGATCCTCAAGAGAACTTTAATTGCTATTGTGAATATAAGTCCTCATGAGAAGCAATGAGCTCCAACAGACCTCTTAGACAAAATTTAACATTTTTATTTTAAATGGACAAGCTGCAGAATAGGTAAAGTCCTTAACTGCACCTAAACAGCAGTACTGGCAGAAGACTGAGGAAACACTTAAAATGTTTTCAGGGCAGCGGGGAAAAAAAAAGTGACTGCTGATTTAAAATCCTTTTTACCGCTACGTTTATTGTCATTCTTATTGCAATGTCTAAGCTTGCTCTACTGCATGAGCCTCAGGCCTCTCTTCCCATCAACTTCAAACAGGGAATTTATTACAGAAATAAGTACGGCTTTAGCCCCCAAAAGAGTACACACAGAATACTGCTAACTGCAGGCAGCCCTAAACAAAAAACGCTCACAGTACAGCCCTTTAAGAAGCCAAGCCAACAGAGCTAATAAGTAACCATCTTAGCTCTCAAAAACACTTAACAGTACTGCACTTAACACTTACAAAACTGCAGAATATTTTCAAACCACCAATGTTATAATGTGGACAAACAAGAATATCTGATAGCCCAGCAGAGGTCAGATGTTTGGCTGGTGTCAAGAGGTCCCTACGCTTTCTGTGCATCTGGTAGAACCCTTATTAATCGGAGATCAAATGGATTTCAAGTCTACAGGATCAGAAAGACAAACAGGAATAAATGATGTAGAACATCTAGGGACCAGGCTTCCCTTCACGCCAGTGACAGATGAAGCAGGTTGGCTTTAGTATCTTAAAGGGTCAGGGATAAAATGAGCCCTTAGCAGCTGGAGAGGAGTCTCAGTGCAGATGATGTTTTTAACCTCTGCTGTAAGCTTCCAACAGAATGAAACAGGAGATGATAAAAATGAGTATGTAACGAGCCACTGTGCCTTGATGGCTCAAGATAGACTTGACACTGCCAGGACAGTCATATCAGCCTGAAACTGTGCCAGGTCTATTAGGGAGCATAAGCCATATTACATTCAATGTCAAAAAGGAAACAAAATAGAGATGCATTTTGGGTAGCAGCCATGGTGAAAGATAAAGATAAAGAGTGTTCTGCTTTCAGCTCTAATCCAAACTTTTCACTTTGCCTAGCTTGGTCACAGTTTGGATCCCACAAAATTGAGAGGATTTAATTCAAATGCCTTATTCCTGTAATTCCTTTTAATCAAAGCAATGAAACAAAAGACTAGTTCTTTAGAAACTATTCTTTTCATACTTGCCACATTCCAACCAAAGGAAAGTTACTTCTGCTATGTCTTAACTTCTGTTCTACAAGACTTGTTAAAATTGAGGTGCCTATAAAATAGGATAGAGACACTGGCACTAGCACTGTTCATATCTAGGTTTTGCAGAGTTCAGAATTTGTTTCCTGTGGAATTTAGAACTGATGCTTAATTGGGCAGTTCATGTTGGGCAACCTGGTCTAGTGGAAGGTGTCCCTGCCCACGACAGAGAGGTTGGTACTAGATGATCTTAAAGGTCCCTTCCAACCCAAACCATTCTATGAGTCTACGTCTACTGTATATTACTAATTTATTTTCAGATTCTATTTCTCCCCAGCGTCCATAGGTGCTTCTTTGCTATCCCCTGCCCTCCCATCCGACCTCTTGAGTTCTGGTTTCTCTCTCTAACACTCCCACCTTGCCACAAGGCCACCTCTTCCTCCCTGCTCTACTAGATTGACTTTCTGGCTACTCTCCATATGTGCATGCAGCAGAACATCTAACTGATGGGTCTAGGAAAGGAAAGCAGAAGGTCACACTGCAAGTTTCTGGCTGCAGAGAGAAGCAGCTGAAATCAGCTGAAAGGAAAAGACCCACATGGGGAATAAAAAGCCAGCAAGCATATCAATAAATTCTTTTTTCCAGTTATTAAAATATGCATATATTTAGTCTACCAACATCACACAGGCTCCAAGTATAACCAGAAAATGTCATTATTTTGGACTTCAATCTAGCACAGTTTTAAACTTCAGCAAATTAATCACCCAAAAAATAACAATGCTGTGACAAGCAGTTAAAGGAGAGAAGTTAGGAAGCCTCTGTATGATGTTGCACCACAGCGCAAGCTCGAAACCAATGGAAACACCAGAGAAACTGTTGGACTTCCTCCTATTGTTGTTTATTTTTAAAAGTAATTGTTTTCCCAGACTCTCGAGATGATGAGGGTATTTACAAACATGGTGATAGAGAGCAGACAGAGACCCCTCACTCCCCGCAGTAATGCAGAGCTGCCTGGAGTATGCCTGGTCCAGCATCAGCCAATTTGTACACTCTTGGTCATGTCTTCACCATCCTACCACATCAGCTTATGTCAGACATCAGACAAAACCAGACTAGATGTCTTTTTCAGTGCTTTGTATTTTAATTGTGTCATAGGTAACTGGGGCCATTTTCCAAGTTAAAAAAGTCACCCAATAAAATCCCCTTGTCAGTATACTAGAAGGTAGCAACAAGCTGTGATGCTTGAACACTCAGTTACGTCAGGACTCTCAGGGATCCCTATACCTGGACAGTAATCTTGTATCCAGTCTATTCAAGTTACTTTCTCACACCATTATCCTCCCTCAAGACATGATAGGGGAAAGTACAGCCCGTTGTCCCACTGCTTCTTGGGCTTTCCCAAACTTCTTCTGCACCTGTTTCTTCTAGTAGGTTACAACACAAGGCAACAGCTGAACATCAGATACTCAGTTCATCCTTATTTTGGGGACACGAATGTCTTCTGCTGCAAGTGGAATAGAGTTACATGAGAAGGTGCTTATGAAAGACTGAATCTCATCTCTAGAGGGGCAACAAGGCAGTGGGCAGGCACAGCACCAGCCAAGCAGATGGGCACAAGCACAGGCAGCCAAGAGACCCTGTACACACGTGAAGTCTGGTGGCTGCAAGCAGGTTTTACAACCAAGCTCACCAGAAAAGCTGCCCACTCAGAAGCAGCACACCTCTGCTTCAGAGGATTTCGTCCTCTGTAACTTATCCTTAACTTCAATTCATTTCTGCAGCCACATGAAGTGATGCCCAACCTCTGCAGATCAAGAGAAGCAGACTCAGAGAGGGGTGTTTTAATGCAGTGATCACACTGTGTGGGCTCTCTGCTCAAATCCCTACAGAAGAGGGTAACACTAACTGTTGTTTCTGAAATAGTTTCATCAAAATCAGCAACACACCACCGCAGCCAACTTTGATAACACTTCCATATCCATTCACACAGCAAGAAAAATGGGGAGAGAGGAGAGGAGCTATTTTGCAGGATGTGAAAATGGAGCCTATAGCAGTGACGTACTGCAGAACTTGTCATTTTCTCTGTAGAAATATTTCACGTCATGCCTCTGACCCGTGAAAATAGTTTAACAGGGAACATTCCAAACCGATTTTACAGTGATTTTTTTCCCTCAGGACTGAAGCATGAAAGTAACCAGACAATTTGAGCAGCTTCTGGTAAAAGAGCTAAAATAAAAAGGCCATTGTTAAACAGCTTTATAAGTACAGTATGCTGGAATCATCATACGTGTATTAGTATAATACTGCTGCCTTCCAGTTGCCTCGGTCCTAAAGCAATGAAAATAAACTAGAAAAAAATTGCCCAGCAATTACCTGAACTGGTGAACAGTATGTTTACACACTGCACCATGCATTTGTGGGTTTTAGTGAAGAAACATCATTTAAACAAGCAGATGCACATTTTACACATATATTGCACAGTACCTTTCTCTACCTGCTCTACCATTTTTATTTTATAGATATCTTGGCAGTTCAAGGAGCACACTGTTAATTGACGTCATGCATCCTGCAGAGAATGGTGTCGGTTGGAAGTTTGCTCTGTGATTGCCATCTTGTGGCCACTGAAACCTGTCCCCCTTGGTGTTTACTGCTCCAAAACAAATCACTTGGAAAAGGGAGCCTTTTTGCTATTCCTTGAGCTGTAAGGGATAATTTAGGGCTTTGGCTGCCAAAAAAACAGGTCGTGGTGTTCTAGTAAACAGCTCGACCAAAGCCCCCAGTCCTGCACACCTAAATATTGGCAAGAACGGATTAAGGTGACCTGCTCCCAAGCTTCAGCCAATGTGCAGCAGGGGCAGGAGCTCACCCTGCTTTCCCAAGGACATGGGAACTACCTCTGGTTGTTATCCTTAACAATACCATGAAAGTCATCATTTGATGACAAATGAAATGCAGCTGAGATCACATAGCAAGTCACTACAAGAAAAGAATTTCTCAATTTTGACAATATGA
The DNA here is from genome assembly GCF_009769465.1 of Tauraco erythrolophus. NCBI lineage: Eukaryota > Metazoa > Chordata > Aves > Musophagiformes > Musophagidae > Tauraco > Tauraco erythrolophus. The sequence goes on from NC_141484.1 coordinate 6,456,769, forward strand.
CCCTTTAACTTTATTTCATCCTACCTGGGGAAAAGCACATACGCTGCATTGAGTGACATTTAGCGTCTGTTGGTCGAAATAAATATTAGTACTTACTATGTTTAATGAATATAGAGATGTGGTTTCAAACATGACATATGCATTTCAGAATATATTGGCTAAGATTCACACACTGCTACACAGCATAACCACAAAAAGATTACATAGTTTTATTTAAGTTACCATCCATAGAACACCTTATCATGAGTTTAGGATATTTACTGTAGTGAGACAACACAAATCTGAAACCAAATGAGACTTTTCTGCTGTGGTTATAAAATTTATCATGGAAAACATCATATCATCCATGCCACCAACTGAGTAGTTTGATCTCTGCTCTCAGACTCATTGTGTAGTTTAGCACATCTCTAGCATGAAATATGAATACATTGTAATTCTGACAACCGCAAAACCCAGAGGCAGAAGCTTGGAAGGGTTCCCAATAAGAACTGCAAGAGAGAAATTGCCAAAACTCTGTAATGCTCATTAACAGGACAAAAGTAATTCAGTCTTAAATTTCACTAATGGTTTTCAGCAGAAAGGAAGCCTTAGGGTTTCCTATAAAAGAGTTGAAAGGTTAGACAAACAAAGAAAAAAACCCACAAACCCAACAACAACTTCTCCCTTAGAAGTCATCTTCTAAATTGGACACCATTCTAGATACCAAAGTTTGCTGATTTCTTTCTTTTATGGTGTTCTGGTCTTTTCCAAAAGCATCCACCTTAGCCAACTGCAAGAGATTTTTATTTTAAGAAATCTGATTTTCATGTGTGTTGGCAAGTGCTTTACAGAAAGAAGAGCTAAAAACAACAAAACAACACACCTATATCCTAGTGACTCATTATACAAAAAGGACCAAATGCAGATGACAGATCTCTGTTACCTTTCTTCCTTAGCTCTCCTAAGATCTGTTCTACTGCAATTCCTGTGTCCTCTAGAGCTTCTCTAATTTTGTACAACTATGCCAGTTCTGGTAATAAATTACATCACCTACATGTCTTACCCTATGTATGTCCATGTACCACTATGGCTATAGCAAAATACCAGAAGACACTTTTCCCTATTTCTTCCTCGTCCTAGAATCTTCCAGTCAGCCTCTTTTAGCCTCTCCTTTTCTAAAGAAGTGACTGGAGACACAGAAACATCTTTCAACAGCCCTTTCAGCCAGGGAATGGCATTTGCAATCTCACAGCACAGATCAATATGTAAGTGCTTTCAGGAAGAAAAAAACCCTAATTATTCCATTCAGGGCTCACACACAAAGAACAGACTCATTGGTTTAATTATTTTGGAGACCAGTTATTTTAAAAAAAACACACACACAAAAACACAGCACACAAACACATTAGGTAGAGCTTTTTCTCTTGAGATCAGCACTAATCCACCAGACACAAACCAGGAGGGTATTAGTTCTTCAGGTTCATCCTCCTTCACATGCTTCATAACCAGGAGGGAGCAAAATCTACAGTTAACCCTACTGCAGATTACAAATAGAGTAAGGACTCCATACACACAAGAACAACTGCACAGACTTTCCTCCTCACTTCAGGAACCGCCTCACTGCTTCTCAGCCTCCCCTTCCCAAACAATCCCTGTTTTCACTACCAAGATGAGCGGAGGACACTGAGACCTCAGGTTCTCTCCTCCTTTTCTCAGCCTGCATCTGAAGAACAGTTGATACTAAGTTCACAAAGCAGAAACACAAAGCTTTAGTCTGCCAATTTTTCCCATCTTTTCCTAAAGCTCCTGTGCAAGTGATGAGAACATCTAGCTTGGTTTGCAATGCAACCTGCTCTGTATTCATCTTCCTTACGACGTCTGTAGCTTTGACGCCCAGCCAAACCTACCCAATTAGTGCACCTCTTTCCTACAGCACAAACACTCCATAACTTTCAGATCAGACTGAATTGGTTTGCAGACAAAAGGCAGCAGAACATCAGGTGTGAATTTGGCTCATTGTGGAAAAAAAAGAAATTCATTTGTAAAAAAAATAGAAAAGAAAAAATGAAGCTTTTCAGTATATTAGAGAAAAGTGAAGAAAAGCCATAGTAAGAAAGGCAACTAGTAACACATGTAATCGAAAAAGCCACTCACAATTCTGCACCAGGTCTGTCTACAACTGCATCTCAGAAATCCAGAGGCAAAGCAGCGGGGGGGGGGGAGCCTGGGGCTGTCCCTGGTCCCCTGCCCCCCCTCAGCCCCAGCAGCCACCAGCCCCTCTCTCTGCTGCTGCAGTTCCTTGAAAAAACAACATGGGGTGTTGTTTTAATCTCTAAAACTTTAAGTGTCCTAAACCAAAGACCTGCTCACAGTTGTCAGAACTCAGATCCACTGGCCAAGAGAATTAAATTAAGAAGGGGGCTAACACACACACCCCACACACACACACACACACACACTCCAGTCCACACAGATCAGGTTCTTTCCTCCAGCCTTGGGCATTGCCACAGCTTCCCTGGTTCTCTAGAAAACAGCCTTTTTTGATCCCTAAGAGAACAAGCAGCACCCTACCCCTCCCAGCACCCGCTGTCCCCGCAGAACCCCCCTCCCTCCCCAGGAAAGCTGCTCCCAGGGATGAGGCTGCTCCCTCTCCCCTCCGGAACAACCAGGGAAAGCAAAGACAATCTTCCCCTCTGCTGCCCAGTCACTCTCTTCCTAAAGGAAAATAAACACACAAACTACAAAGCAAATAAAGCTGATCGCTTCCATCAAAGCCCTATTCGGAAAGGTCCCCTCAGTTCAGGAAAACCAAGGGCTCCAAGTAGAAAGCCGTAATTAAAATGTAGCATCCAGCTTTGGAGACCACGGAGGGGTGGAATCAGAGCAAACACCACCCTCCAGCCTCGCATTTGCTTTATCCCCAAAGGAACAGAGATCTCCCAATTACGCATCAGCCTTTTAGCAACAGAGCATCAAGGGGCCAGAAGCAGCAACGCGACAGGGAGGCCGTTTGGTGAAGCCCCAGCCCCAGTTACAACAGTGACACCACAGCGTCCGGAGGATTTACCCGCCACAAGTGATGAACACATGGACTATTCAAGCAACCAGCATTGTTTAAACAAGATAACACCAAGGTTTCCCTCTGGGGGACTACACAAGTCATAAGCTGCATTTCTCAAGGACATTCAAAATGCAATAATAAGACTTCTATCAAAGAAAGATAAACACTAAAATAGGATTAGCAATGTCCAGTACTTTGGCACATGATGTGTTCCAAAATTAACCTAAATGGCAGGAACAGTAAAATAAATCTCAAATACGTAGATATAAACATAATTTTTCTTTCCATTTCAAGAGGTCCAGAAACACAAGAAATTAGTCTTTTCATCTACATCTTCCCTTCAAACTGTGACCTCAAATTGATTAGAAAGACGTTAATGAGGTAGATCTCGCATATGGTTTCCCTGGAACTTTTATCCCCCTCTTGCAGGAGTCAGACCAGCAGCTTAGCAGATGATTTCAGCTGTTACAGGGATCCAGGGCAAAGACTGTTGACAAATATCTTGCACAGCCGATGATCCAGATTTATTATTTAGCAACTGTTGTTTGCAGGGAGCACAATTCCCCACCACCTCCGACTGCAGAGGGAACCAACTGAGGCTGCACATAGTGAAATCTCAGTGACCTGGTCACATATGCTTAATTCCAGTAAACACACTGAACCTTCTGATGTAAAACATTTACAAGAGATTTCCCAGAAGATGCAGTTCAATTGCCCTGTAGGTGCCTTCGGTGGCATCCTTGAAGGCGGATTTATCAGGTGGCCAAACTGCCTCGTCTGAGTGCAGTCACACAGATAGAGGAGGACAACTCAACTGGTGCGGGTTCAGGTAAAGACACTTGAGCTACACAATCCAGCAGCTCAGGTAGATAAAATTAATTGCCCTCTACAACTGTCAGTATCTCTGTGGAATGCAGAAGGAGTCTAGGCAGCTTTCTTGGACTAGACACCTAAAGTCAGGTTAGGGTAAACTCAGCTTAAGTGCTTAACATCATTTAAAATCTGTAGGGGGAAATAAAATAAAGCACCAAATTATTTACTATTAGTTTGAAGAGCAAAACAGAAACCAAGTATCTTTCCTAATGAACTTCAAGTACTCTGTCAGTGATGCATACTGTTGCTACTAGTAATGCATCCTGTCAAAGTATTTATTTTAATTGGCTTTTTGTGTGTATGACCAGTTCGTTTCGGCAGGTCTTTGACACATGGACATAAGAGAAAAACCTGCAGAACTTGAAAGTCAGGTGCTTGTTATCATAAATCGCAAGTGACAAAGAGTCTTCTTTAAATTACTGAACTTTTTTCTGATCATAGCATCCATAACACCACCTGATAACATTCTCTTCGATCAGATTTTTGACTGTCACAACTTCATATTAGTTCAAATAAAGTATTAGTATAGGATCAAGTTGTATGCTGAATTTGGCTAGCTAGGTTAAATTACAACTACCTTATCATGACTGTATTAAATTTCAAAAGACTGGGCTGCTACCAGTTTCACTTACATAGCCCAGCAGTAATTAACACAGTTTTCCTCTCAGATATAAGCTTCTTCAAAAGAGTAAATGTCATTCTTAAAATACGAATTAACACAGCTAAAGCTTATGTATACTTAGATATGGCTGATCCATCCGTGTCTTATGTGGTGAAAGTAAAACATCGTGTGTACTTTCTATAAGGGTTAAAAATTCCAAATACAAAACCATGAAAGCAGATAGTGCGATACAGCAAACAAAATGAGAAAGAGCAAACAGTGCAATCATAAATGTCAGCACAAACGAGAAACAAAAGTGAAGTGAAAGAGAAATCAAAGGAAAAGAATTAACTGCCTCTATTATCAGGCTCAATTTACAGTCTGAACCTCTTGTTTACACTGTCTGAAAGATTCGTGTTTAGTAGGAGTGTGTTGCTTGCACCATATCTGACAATGCCTCAGACATCATTTGCTATTAAATTGTTCTCAACACACAAAGCGGTCCAGGCAGATTTCTCATTATGAAATTACTTCTGGTAGCACAATATTACCTCAAATACACCAAGCAGCCATAAAAGGACTGTTATTTGCTCTAAAAAAGACAGTTCTCAAAATGTCTCTAAAAAAGTAAAATAGCTTCCTTTTGTTGAGGAGGAACCACCACCAGACACCAAAACCACAAATACACAATGAGGAAAGGGTTGGGTGGGTTTTTTTCTGGTTTTATGTCATATAACATTCTGATTCCAAACAGAGTATTTTCAGTGGAAAGCAAGTGTTTTTCTAAAGCTCGTTAAGATGAACAGGAACAGATGAGTGCCATCATGTGGCATCCAAGCGTGTAAAATTCATAATTATTTTCTTTAAATGCATAGTGGTTTTAAACACAAACACATGTATATGGTAGAAAAATCTTATAATTAAAAGAAAAAATCTGCAAATACATCTCGGAAATCCTTTGAATTAAGAATGTCATTCAAATTTCAGGAGTATCAGCTACAATTAATTGAGTGTGGCCCTCTTTAAATAATGTTACATTAAAAACAGAGAGAGACATGATGGAAAATTTCTGATCTATCCATCACTGCATAGAAAAAGATTCATAGTTCAAGAAAATTACATAAATGAGGAATGAAAAATTAAGTTGATAATTAGAAGGAATAAACCCAACTGTCTGGGGACAATTCATTTGGAGAAATAGTAGCCCATACTGAAACAGAAACTGTGCTTCGCTGAGGAAAAAAATAACTATATATATTTATACATAACTGAAGTGCATCACAAATCTCTTCCCACAAAACAAAGGTAAGCTTCATTAGCGAAGCCTCCATGTTTCTGATGGAGAGATGTCGATCAAGGGTGATGCCTCAAAAGCACCTTACTAAAGACAAATGTAGATAATATCATATGGGGAAAAAATAATATCAAAACGTACAAGGGTCTTGTCAGTTCTTATGTCTCAAGAAGGTGGTGCTGCCTCCTGTAGAATGACCATCAACAAGGAGAGTTAGAGAGTCAAATTGGCTCTTGGCAGGATTAAGATGCACCTCACTAGGAAAAAAGTAGCTTCCATCACTGCTATCCATGCGCTAATAACTAGTTTGTATGTACTCATTCAGCTCATAAAATTTAGCAAGTTTAGAAGTTTTGATTTAATGACCAGCTGTTTCTTAACAGCTTTTGGCACCCACAGTTCCTTACATCATATTTCCTAATGAAAAAACAGCAAGGGAAGCACATCTGTCACTTCAAAATTAAATATCTTGGCCTTGTTTATGCTAATCCTCAACAAACTCCTTCAGTCCCACCCAGACATGCAGGTGGCAGCAGGAGACCACGACATCATGGCAATGAGCAACTTCATTTTCTCCCAGGTGGGTCCATGTGCTCTGCATCACAGTCAAGTAGCATCCCCAGTGCAGGAGCTACAGACACACCCACAGTCATGCAAAGGCCATAATTTGAGAAACACAGTAAACTGACAAGAAACATGTCATTTTTCCTGTGGCATTACAGGTGGATGCACTATAAATACAGACTCAGAGCACTCACTTCATCATTAGCAAGAATCCAGGAGTGCTGCCTGCAGGCTAAACTGGGAATGAACCTCCAGGTGCTTTTGTAGCCAACGCATGGCATTTGCAAGGAAGATTACTCCACATAAACAGAAGAAATAGGGATTTACTGTTCCTAGTTCTACTTCTGTCTCTCACAGAATTACTTTAAATAAGCCTCCCTAACTTCCCTCTGCTTCACTTTGCATTCAGCATTTTTGAGCTTGTCAAAGTGTTTCGGAAACGTAAGGTAGTCCCACTCTGTCACCAGCTTTGGAATATTTCATCATAAAGCGCAAATTTTTTTCCTGAAGATTTTTATCTGCAGAGACAGTAACCCAGAATCTGTGCTGAACAGGTGCCTCTTTAGGCTCGAGAAAGCCGAGTCAATTATGTGCATAACTATGAGCAACTCCGACTTTGAAGATACTTGAAATGAGAAAAATATAGTACTGAATAAAAAAAACAAACAAGCATAAAAATGATATTTCAAATTTATTTCTTCCAGGGTTCTTTCCTGTACTGCACCGGGTTGTGCTACATACTCCTATTGTAACCCCTCCGTCAGCAGGAAGCCACAGCATAATAATCCCTTTCATAAAGCCACCAAGATTTTTCCTCCTTCCACAATTCCAACAGGAGGAGGGTTATTGCAAAACTTCACTGCATCAGTTACAAATGTCCTTCCTCTCTCATCATAAATTTGTCTATAAGCAGTGACATGGATATATACTTCTTTCTGTGCACCATCATTGTTCTTCTGTTTGGATACCATGTTTCCTTTCTTTTATTTCGTTTTCTGATAGGATTTCACAACAGGGTGCCCAGGACAGCACCAGTGCATCTGGACCTCATGACATCAGAGGTCCCATGCCATCTGTTATGTACATTGGCCACTCAGGTTCAATTTGCTTGCCTGAATTCCTGACATTAACACGTAGATTTTGCTGGGTAATGCATTTCCCTGACCTTAGCCAGAACCTAGCCAGATTATGCACTGTACTCTGACTGCGTAGCTTAATGATTTATTCTTTTTAATAGTTTAAACACCCTCTCTTCACCCTCCACTCTATTACCTCCTGCTATAATAGTTCTAAAGGCAGTGGTTATGGTGCAGTCAAATTTCATCCATGGTATCTTTTTCAGGAAGTTCCTATTCATGCTAGTTTGGAATGGCACGATTCTACTCTCTCTCTCCCTGAAAAGAGGAAAACTGCACAACAACAGTCAAAGATTAGAGAACCTCTTTCATTAGTGAATTACCGTCCCATAAAGATGCAAATACTGAAAGACTCTTCCAAGGCAGCAAGGTATCGTACACAACTGAGCATAAAATGGATATAGGTACATTCAGCAGAAGTCTGGAACAGTAACAAATATATGATGATGGATCAATCCATTTGCTAGACAGATGATATTTGGAGCAATTAATTTTTATTACAAAAAAAAGCATTAATTGAAAGCATTGGAATATTGTTCACCTGCTTATTTTTACCATCTAGTTCCCCATTATCTAAAATGGATACGCTTTGTTTACAGCTTCCAACATATCCACGTTAACATCACTAGTGTCTACAGATTACAAGAAATCCAAGTGTTACTTGTTCTGCCATGTTGCTTTCCAGACTGCCAAGCAAGCACTGAGTTTTAGCTCACAAAAGACGACTGACCTCAGCACCTGACTATCAGCTATTTGGCATCCAGCGAGGCCAGTCTCCACACTGCAAAACTGAAAGCTTTGAAAACACATGTTCTTTAGAGAATGTTGAGCTCAGAGCTCACACAGTCCAAAGTCTCCGTGGTGTCCAACAGGCTACGAGCCGTTTGCAGCCTGCCAGGACCACCTGCCTGCCCTAGAGCAGGGTCTCATCTGGACCCACACAGCCCCCAGAAACAGGGCACAGTATTTGTTCTGGCAGCAGCAGCCGCCACCAGTATCTGCACAACCAGGGGCCAGCATGAGAAGACTGGGAGCTACCTGTGCAGATGTGTTCGATGCTGTACAGGCATAAGCCTGATAAAGCACTGGAAAGCAGCATGAGCACACACAGACTGACTCTGGGATTCTCTTCTGGGTGGATATTTCTTCTGCTGAATTAATAAAATCCTCCTCCTCTTTTCTAAGTACTACTGATTTATTTTTTTTTAGTTGTTTGCAGCATTAGAGTGTACTGTGTGTGTAAACAGTGTATAAAGAGAAAAATTAGCCCTATTTCTATGTATGTGAAAACAAATTCCTAGAACTTTAAGGCAGATTGCATTTGATATGGTGTCTCAGGCATTAACTAGCTTTTATTTACAGGATTTATTTACAAACAGGAATCCTTAATTAGATTTTACTAAATGCATTTTTACCTATCTTTAAAGGGCTTATATATCACATTATGAAAACCAAACCAGATTTTATCTGTGCAATTGAAAACTAAGAGGTTAGTGTGAAGATTCTCAGTGAGAATCTTGCTTTGGTAAAAACTGAAATGACCAAGCACAAACAAACAGCTTCTGCTAATGAAAGATGCTGCTGTTTCAAAACAGAAGCTTCACGGAGAAAAAGTAGATTGAAGACATAGCAGCACTCTGCCCAGTGTTTGAAGACACTTGTAGTGATAAAATTAATGACATTATTTAGTTGTTTTACTAACCTGAATTTACACTGGCCCTGAAAATGCCAGTGTTTTCCCAGGCGTGCTGCCCTTTTCAAAGGCTCTATCATTATTAGCTTGTTACACCCCAGTGATTTCCAAGCCCTAACTTTTTGCTCCTGTCATATTTACTATTTTATAATCTTTAAAAGAAAAAGGAAAGGAAGTCTACAGAAGCCTATAAAATATTATTTACTCAAGAGGTGGATGGTTTCTTTCAAGCAGCCACTACCCATCTTCCATACAAATAGAAATGACAAAGTATAGGAAACCTTCATACAATTCTTCTAGGAAAGGCCGCATTTCTGAGAACCATGGCGACCTCCAATGTCACTTTTCTTATTCCCATAAAAACTTTGATTACCTTTTTTCTTTCCCTAAGAAGCGGGGAGAGCACGTGCGCCAGTGGCTACACTGTGCATCAGTACAAGAGCAGGGTATGGCACCGAAGCCTGTACACTTAATTTCAGACATAACCAGCTACGACATGAAGCAACAAATAAAACCAACAAAGGACGCAGAGGGGAAAAAAATAAAAGGAGTTGAAAGATTGAGATCCCAATCTCACAGGTAATGTGCTAGTACATAAGAAAGAGGAAAGATCATAGGGGATCTTTTCCCATCCATACAAATATCTACTTAGAACTAACAGAAAAAAAAAACACAGCAAACAAGATGTTATCTATCTAGACAGCATTTTCCTGTGAGGTTTAGTCTGAAGCACAAGGGATACAGATAGTATCTGTGGACATACTGCCAGTAAAACACACAGGCAAATTACTCCTGTGATACACACCATCCCCACCGCACTCTGAGCTGCAGCTACTGCGAGGCGAGGAGCCCCCGGCGCCAACCTGTTACTCCTTCCCTGTCCTTATGTGAGTCTGCATCACATGCAAGCTGTGGAGCTGGAAGATGGACAATATTTCCCATGGCCAGATGCCCCATCACTCTGCTGAACTCAGCCAAGACCAAGAAAACTTTAGATAGTGGATTTACGAAGCTGAATCCTGAGCGTACAGATGTTCACCCCATTATCCACCAACGTTCATCAAACATTCATCATTAAACTCTTCACACAGATGTGGATACAAACATTTCCTATTTATGTATGGTCTTTATGTCCTGCCCACCACTGCAAAACATGAAGTTTCAACCCAAAACTTCCTCACAACAGATTTGTTTATTTTTTTCCTTCTAGTGCAAGTTAATTCTATCAAGTTAACTGGGACAAGGTAAAGCACCCAATTTCCCTACATTTCACCTTCATTACATGTGCAAAAGCAGCAACCAGGTATGTAATGAGGTGCAAATACATATGGGGAGATGAAATGCAATACAATTCATTTAAAAAAGTTACTGATACAGTTATGTGAGTTGCTAAAGTGAGACCACTTCCATACTCTGTCCCTTTGGAGGCCTTAAGCTTTCCCCCCCGAAAAGTACTACACTGAGCTTTGCTGAATTTAACTGCCATACTCCAGCAGAAGAATTCTCTTTTTAGCGCACTGACGTGTATTTTTTCTACATCAAATGCATACCTGACCCACCAAGGACATTAAGTTTGTGAGTTAAGTTTGAGAGTCAGACTTCCTAGAGCTTGTACCTCAACAATAAATATCGATCAAGATGCAAACAAAAAAACTTGCAATAATATGTGACAGCCATATTTAGAGTCATAAATCAGTTATCCTCCACCAGACAGCACAACGATTGATCACTGAATGCAGTGTTGGTTTAGTACGACTGTCTACATTTAGCTTGTATCTAGAGCTAAACAACAGCCAGCCGTCCTGTTACTCAGTGAACCTTCCCCACTCGAGGAGAGGAACTGGGAGAAGGAAGATCCATGCATTGAGATAAGAATAATTTAATAATTGAAATAAAGCGTAAAATAATAACAATATACAGAGACAAGTGAGGCACAGTGCAATTTCTCACCACCCCATGACCAATGCCCAGCCTGTTCCTGGCCAGCAATCCCAGAGCAAGAAAGTCCTGAAATTGCAATCCTAGAAGAGAGCGAGTAGGCCTTGGGAGCAAAATGACAGAGGAGACCCTCCAGAGACAGAGACCATGGAGAAAGAGAGACTGTTCCCTAAAAACTTTCCAATTTTTAACGAGCATGACGTTACATGGTATGGAATACCCATTTGCCAATCCAGGTGTCAATCACCCTGGCCACGCTCCCCCAGGCTCCTGGGCATCTGGGTCGTTAGCAAAAGCAAGTTGCAAAGTCCTTCATCACTATGGATACCTGCATACCAGGGCTGGCTACAAACTAAACCAAAAGGTCTTATCAACTTTGTTCTCACTGAATGAGGTGCTGCAGTCTTCTTAAAAATGCAGGTTACTTTAGAAATGTAGCTTTTCTGAACAGAAAACTGATTCTCTGATTCCATCCCAGTGAAACCAGGACAATTACACACCCGAATATCAGCAAAACTTTGAAGTTCTGGCCATCCTAAAAAAGCACAAGCTTAAACAAACATAAAGGATTAACTGGGCATGAGAGCAGCCAAGCTGCAGGCAGCCCTTTTTTATTCCAGTATGGAAAAGGAAGGAAAGCTGAAACCCAGCAGTTGGAAGAGATCCTTGGGGAGGGAAGAGCAGGCTGTGCTGCCACCTGCCAGCCCTGCACAGGTCCCTTCAAAGAGGGGTTTGATACTTTTACTTGTAACTGCAAAACACTGATACCCAGACAGAAGATTCTTATCAAAGTAGTATTTCTCTATTAGTAATAAATTAGAAGTTAAACACTTGCCAGGCCTGGGGATTTAGATGAAGAACATGAAGTTATTTCAAACTAATTTCTTTATTCAATGAATGAAGATTCATAAGTATTTGAAATCATGCTCTTACATTTTTATGTTTAAAAAGCAAAAAAGATGATTGCAATGGGCTAAAGCAGGTTTACTTTCCTGGTGTTCTTCGGAATGGATATCTTGCATGATTGAGCAGAGCTTTGCTCAATTCTCAAAGCAATTTACTAGAATTGAGAACAGAATGTTTGGTAAAGCAAGTTGGTCAGTCCTGGATGATTACTTCTTATTCCAAAACAATTACAATAAAGGGAAAATGGGTTATGTTACTGCAAAAATATGACTCCTTCCAAATAGCAGCAAAGAAACACATGGATACACAATCACAGCCACAGAGCCCACTATAGAAAACAGAGTAAGTCCATGCTATGCCAAGAAATGCCTAATTAAAACTCATTAAGCGAGTTCTAAATTTTTAATATTTTTGAAAGAGCTAGATAAAGTAGGATATATGCCCTAAGGTAACAGAAAATGGACTCTTTCCCATTCTGTATTATTAGCTCCAGCTCCATGCAGGTTAGAAGTAGATGGTGCAGTGCTGAACCATGACACAAGCAGAGCAAGGGTACTGCTTGAGTCTATGCCTCTGGTAGATTATTAGATCAAAGAAAATGAAAAGCCATTGCTTTCCTCTGCACTTGTTCCATTGACAGACAAAGGACTTGTCCTCAGCTCTGGAAATAGGGACTTAAATTGAAAAGCCCTGGGTTGTGTTCCTCATACCACTGCATACTATTTACTCTCTGAAACTGCAAATGGGGGAAGGAAAGTAGCCTCATTTTTCAGAGGTTTCTGCAACTGTAAATGAAGTCTATTTGGAAAATTGAGACCTCATCAGCTTTTGTCTGAGGAAGGAATGCAAGGGATAAATTCATTTCAGTCTACAATAAGGTTATCGCATAAAATGAAATACAATAAAAATCATTTAGTAGTCAGATAAAATGTAAAGAGAGACAGATCTGAACTTTTAAGGTTTTAATTCAGTCAGTCAAATAGCAAGCTATTTTTGTGAAGGTTAAAACTCTGCTGACTTTTGAAAACACACTAAGCCAACAGGACATCATACATACACGATGAAGTCACACTACCAACACACCGACACCGGTTCTGCATCACAGGGGCTTGATACAACTCCTGAAGCTCACAGAGCCCTGCGTTTCTCTAACGCTTGTCTGGAGAATCCTTATCTACATGGAGCACTTGGAACAAAGCAAGGATAAATGAGACTTGAAAAACAGACCATGATGCTTATGATTTATAAGGATCAAGGAGAACTAGAGCCTTACCTGTGTATGGGTCTGTCACTGAATCCCAAGGACAGATTCCAGTGCTCCAAGGTATTTGCAAACACCAGTTTCCTTCAAGGGAAGGTGTTCATACATGGAAACAGGATTACAAACAAGCTTGTAGAGGGATACATTGAATTTTCCCCTTTTCACAAAGTTGTTGTGCATAACAGTCTCTTCAACAGAGCTTGCAGCAATCATCCACACCTGTGGCTTCACCCCATCAAAAATGCCTCACACCTCCAAGCGATTGATCCGATAGCATGTTGGCTCTCTGGGCATTAGCTGTTCTCAATGCTACATAAAAACACTGAATGTTTGAAAAAAAAAATCACTGAAAGATAAAAGGCCACATTCCTTAACCTTCCCAGTGCAGAGACATAGATAACAACAAAGTACATGAGGAGGTACAGCAAAGTGCAAGACAGACAGAAAGGAGCAAACTCTGAGGACAAAAGGATATTTTAACATCTGTGCTCCCCTCACACTTATGTCTCTGGGGAAATACTGCCAGCAAAGCAGCTAATTAGTGCTAAATCTGGTGAGCTTTTTCTGGATGATGAGTATACCTGCCTGCTAAAGAACAAAACGAGTCCAACAGCTTATTTTGCAGACCGGAATGAGCAGCCATCAGGTGGTTATTATTTTCAGTCTACCAACTAGAAACCATCTCAGAGAACTAAAACTATTTGGAGTCCATACCTTATCCCTTGAGCCAGTTTTGGAGCCCCTGCCCTTCCTCGGCATGTCTAGTCCAACAGTAAACTCACACTTTGCAAGTCAGGAAAAAAATGTAGAAACATTCCAGCTTTAGAGTGGTTTTCTCTCTCAAGTAGATATATCTAAATAAGAGTTAATTAGGTGCCATCGAAGTGCTGCTAGTTGAATATTTAAATAAAACATCTGCTTTCACTGTCCATCTGTACTGAGGAGCGTGTTGCAGGGTCAGGTTGCTGCGGTTTATGTGCGAGCCACGTACAGCAGCGGTTACTTTCAAATGAAGCTGACATCATTTGCCCTTCTGTACTGGAGCTGTTCATCAGGTGTCTTACTTCTGCCATATATTGCTTGATTCTTTCCAAATTAATCTGCTGGGTCATGAAATCTGCTCATTTAAAATTTGTAGAAGATTGTTACTTTTTTTTTTTAAACCCTCTTCCATACTCTTCAAATGACTTTAAAGTCTTACAGCTAAACAGCAGAATAGATTAACTCACTCACCACCTAAGAATGAAAATGAAAGTTGGAAAAACTGGATTTACTTTTGCAAAACTATAACCTTTCAAACCTTTCTGGGGGCAGACGACATTCTTTTGCTTTGTGCTTATCTGCTGCCTATCACAAAGGGACTCTGGTCTGTGGCTGGACCTGCAGGTGCCATCCTGACACACAGTAAAAACGTACAAGGGAAACGAATTCAAGCCTTACTTGGGAGAAGCTGAAAATGGATTTATGTATGCGTACATACAAGCAAGATAAATCCCAGGAAAAACAGAAAGCAGAACAAAAGAGAAAAGGAAGAAGTCCAGCTGTACAACCAGTCCCTGGAATACTCTCCTTTCCCATCCTCACCGAGCCGCCATGCTGAGGTCTCCCAACCATTCCTCAAAGAGGACATCACTCTTGTTCTCCTCCTTCCTGTCACCATTACAAAATTAAATTTGTAATTTAAAAAAAAAAATAATTTTTAATTAAAATAAATTAAATCTAAAAAAAATAAAATTTTTAATTTTATTTTTATTTTAATTTAAAATTTAAATTTTAAATTTAAATAAAAATAACACTAGAAAAATCTGAAACAGCCATAGAACATATACTTGTGCGTGGGACTACTTTTAGGATTTAAAAAAACTCCAAACTTTTTGCCATCACTAAAACTGCTGAGGAGAGACCTCACAGAGGTACATTTAGGGGAAGAGACTGTTCAGTTTTCTTCCCCTTTACCAGCAGCAGTGTGTGAGGTTATTAAAGATTTACTTCTTCAAGCTCCAGTCCCAGGTTACAATTAACATCCTGAGTCATTGGAGCTTTTCAAAAGCTATAAATTTTACCTAGGGTGCAGCAAATTAGTCTTTGCCTTTATCCCACTTGGGCTAGCTATATTAAAAAGAAAGAAGTAATGTTGGAAAGCAAAGATGTAAGTGAAAAAAAAAATTATCATGATGAGAAGGATTTTAGCCCTGCAAATGAATTTTCTCCAGCAGTTATCAGAAGCAGGAAGAGCAGAGCCAGCAGCCCTTGGTAGAGCTGCTAGACCAGGGAAGCTTGACAGCATTCCAGGGAGCTGTAGACCAGAGCAGCATATAGGATCATAAACAAAAATGATGGTAGGGATGATACGTCAAAGGAGAGCCCCATACAGCCTTTGCCAGCTGTTTCACTCCTGCGTGCTGTCACACTGATCAAAAAAGGTGCATCATGGCAAAAATTCTGCCACATGGTCTAATAACTGCCCTCCCCCCGCCCCGCCCCCAGATCAACATT
The DNA here is from genome assembly GCF_009769465.1 of Tauraco erythrolophus. NCBI lineage: Eukaryota > Metazoa > Chordata > Aves > Musophagiformes > Musophagidae > Tauraco > Tauraco erythrolophus. Next base: position 6,472,571 of record NC_141484.1, read on the forward strand.
TTTCTTTCAGCTGGAGAAAGATTTACCAGAATGAGAATCCTTCTGCCTAAGAAGAGAAACAGGGGGATGAGAAAATTCATATCAGAGCTGTGTGGTTTTACATACTATTAGACAAGAATAACACATGAAAGATTTAAATTCTGATTTGAACTTTAAAGAACATGCTGTTCCCTTGGGTAGCAGAGTTCAGTTGAGAGAACGTTTATCCCCACTGACTACTCTGCATATGGTTCTTCTGAGTAAAAGTACCAGAAGGCTGTTTATAAAAGCTTCATTTCTTTTCCTGAAATTTTCCAAGATGTTTATACATAAAACCCATGAAGCTTCTTTGCAAAACTAGTACAAGTTTTTGCCTGGCAAAATAAGATAATTTTTTCACCTTCAGGACTCCTCTATTGCTCTTTTAGCTTTAGAGAGATCACATCAACAAGAACACTGCCAAACGTGTTACCCAGAAGCGCATCCAGATATGAGCAAGTCTGTCCAGCAGCTCGTTGTTACTTTTGTAGGGCACGTTCCCCCAAACAGCCCCCTCCATCCATAAACCAGCACAAGGGGGTGCTCAGCAACATCAGGCAACCTTGGCAGCATAATTCAAGGAGACATATCCAGCACGGTTAACAATCACTGCACAGCAAGACTCTGCAGTAACTGTACACATAGCGAGAAGAATTGAACGGCTTTATACAAAGAAAGTGAAACACAGGAACCTGTGGGAAAGGAGCACGACTCTGCTCCAATACAAGCTCCTGAAGCACTTCTGCCTCCCTCCTCATCCACACTGGTTTTAAAAGTCCTATTGTCACACACACTGCAGGGCTAACACCAGGCTGCAGGTCCTGCAGGATAACTGCCTGCATGCACAGTCACCAGGTTTAACACATTTAACATGACAAAAAAACCCTGGCACAGATGGACTCCAAGCAGGACTAATTAGGATACTAATTTCAGGGGCTCTCAACATTAAACATTGAGGACCCATAAGTTTCCTAGTCACAGCAATACATTAATATTCTTTTAGCTTGTTCTTTTTTACTTTTGTGAGCGCAGATTAACAACAAACAAACAGCCATCTCATCAGACGGTACCATGGAAAGTTAATCTGAGCAGAGGGGAGGTGATAAAGGAGCACAGCAGCTGCTCCCTCCTCTGTAAACTGGCAGCACACAGTGCCCTGGGGACAGCAGACAGATCCAAAACCACCAGCAAGAAGCTGGGAATTAGAGAAAAAAAAAAAACAAGAAACAGGTAAGTAGTCTCCTCTGCTGGCAGTAATTCCTTTTGGACTGCATCCCCACAGCTTTCCTGTTATACATCTGTGAACACAAACAGACCGCTCAGGAAAGGGATCCTGCTTCAATCTATCCCTGAATAGACAGTTTCTGCAACAATAGTTATAATAGTGCACTTCCAATAGCTCACCACATTTCAATTAACTGATCTATCCCTGGGGCTTTCAAAAAAGCCCTTTAAATTCCCTTGGGAACGCCCTTTTCTAGGACTCAGTTATTATTAAACTCATAAACCTAAAATTGCAAGAGAAACAACCGGTCAGAGCTGTTATCTGGAACTTCAGCTCTGAGCTACACCAAAACAATTCATCAGCACCTCACAAGTAGACCAACAGACAAAAGCCTTGACCTCTAGGACAAGGACTCAGAAAAGAAAAATGTTGTAGAGAAACCCTTACCTACCTTCCCACCTTCAGTCCCTCCTTGACCCAAGGTGAATTTGGCCATGCGGGGAGCTCCTGGCTGTGGTCTGAGCCTGCTCAAGTAGAGGTTCCTGCTGCACAGCTGCCCCATCACACACCCATTAGCACAGGCTTGTCCATTTAACCTGCTAACGAGCCAGTGTTAACAAGTTCAACCTGTCCCTGCTCTTGGCACAAATCCATTAGTGTAGCCATTTCCGTAACACCTGGATGGTCACAGCTCTTAGTATGAGTAAGTGACAGTTTTTGCCTAGTATGGTGAAAAAACTGGTGCTGTAATTACAAAATAGCCTGAAATGGAGAAATACGTACCTGCTTCTTCTGAATTCTGTGGTGACAAAACCCAGCTTCATGATTTTTAAGGATGTTTTTTTCCATTTTATAGGAGTTTACTGAATCTATGCTTCATTTGCAAGGCTTGGAGGTGAATAATTGATATTAAGTAGGTCTTAAGTGTTTAATCCCACCACTACCCCACTCAGTGAGTGCAGGAAGAGAAGGAACGAACCACAGTCCCTTCAAAACAACACACGATGGAAGTTTCTCCTCCTGACTCCAGCCAGAGCACTGGTGTTCTGCATCTCAAAAATCAAGGGTTTCTGCGGTCTAAGACCATGACCCCCTAAACCTTCAATCAGCCAGAAACACCTGACATGCTCAGCTGATGTATTGCTGAGTAAAAACCTCAGAATAAGGCATAAGTACAAACGATTAATGAAACGTAGAACTCCTTGAAATACTTCTAAAATTCCCATGCATTTATGAAATTATTTGACAGAAAATAATATATGCATCTGAGTTCTTTAGAGTGATCCTGCTTCTGCTACCACACACGTGTGCAAGTCTATGTTCCAGCAATTAATGATGCTTATAAATGCTATGATACTACTCTGTGCAGGGACTAGCATTTGATATTTATGAAGTCTTAAGTAATTTTGCCTAATAAAGTTAATGAAGTATATGTTAGTAGCTGGAGTATATTAATCTTTCTGCTTTTATCACCACAATATACATATGTATATAAAAATCATTACCATAAAAAATCACTACATTCACTTAATTTTTGCAAGCTTTTTTCCCTAAACCTTCTTACTATGCTGATCTCTGGAAGTGGCGTGGCCACTTCCATAGCAAAATGCATCCATAAGTGCTATCTCCATGTGATTCACAGGAACGTGTGCTCTGGCTTTGTCCTTGAGAGCAAAGGATCATTTGCTATCAAAATGCAGGAAAACTATGAGGGGAGAAAACTAATGAAGCAGTGACATACTCATCAGGAGCATAATATAACTGTGAAGTAGCCCCATTAAAAACACTGGCCAACTTTGCTCAGACTCAAAACTGTTATGAGTGTTAACAGCAATTACGTGCCTCATATTTCTAGATGAAGAGTGCTGGCTGAGCTAGAGACTCTCCGCAATCTTTTTTCTAGGGTCTTCTCTGAGTCTGCCTGAAAGCAAGGAAGAGGTTCCCAGAGGACAGATTAGGGAAAAGGCAGGAAAGCTCAGAAGACAAAGAGCAACTTGTGAATTGTGGGACTCTGTAAAGCATCAGACTGGAGCAGACATGGGCCTTGCTGGTTTTACTGAAGTAGGAAGTTGGACCTACAGCCAGAGCCACACCAGTCATACCAGCTTCTATCACTCACTAGCCAGACCGCTGAAACACCGATTACCAGAGACACCCAGTGCCTGGAAATCTTGCAGCCTACGAGCAGTAGAAGGAATATGAGGTTTTCCCTCCCCTTGAGCATCCTCCCCACACTGAACATCTGCCTTGAGGTACAACACATCAGTGGCTGAGCATTAACCTTCTTGTCTCGCCAATCCTTTGCCAGACCTTCTAGAGCTTCCTGGTATAGCAAAGCATCCAAATAACATCCCCTTGCATCCGACCAGGATAACAGGAGCTCTTTCATGGCAAGAGTGAAGGCTGCTCGTGCTTGCTGGGCCGTGTGAGGAGCACTTGGCCAGGCAGCCATGCCCCCATCGGGTGCAGAGGGCAGCAGGGGCCAGGGCAGAGGTTCCTCTTCTTGCAGACCACTTCAGCACAAACATGTTAATTACTATAATCAAAAGTAGTAAAATCTTCCAGAGCTGGCAAAGCGGGATACCAGAGACCTGTTCATTAATTTATTGCATGCGCTTCACCTTCATTTGTTCTTGGTGATGTTTTGCATAAGCACATGCAAGTTTCTGAGCTGAAAACACTCCCGAAAATGTTGGATTTACTACATGCAACCAAAATATCAAATCAGCTAAGCTGGCTTCAGAGATTCATATCCTTTCAGAGCTCAAACACCCACTCGTTTATTATTCTATTTGGAAAATCTTACACGGTACTCAAGATTTTCTCCCCCTGGGAGAAATCAGCATATGGCAAAAGCAGGAGTAAAGCACTAAACGCATTCAAGTGAAGTTCTGTTCCACTGCTTTAATTGCTCTGAGGTGAAGACATGATTTGCTGGAGGATACATTCAAACAAATCAGTGAATTACAACGGCTGTGTATTAATTTTAAAGGTATGCCCCAAAAATGCAGTTTCCAGAGGTATCTCTCAGTTTCTCTCTGGATAGAGGTAGGAGTACACGAATGTACCGCACGATCCTGCGTGTATTGTCATGAGATTTGTTTACCAAGACGCCCCGAGTTCAGATAAGCAAAATAGTGCTAAGTGATTATTTTAGCAATAGATTCATAGATTTCTAGGTTGGAAAAGACCTTAGAGATCATCCAGTCCAACCATCCCTAATCCCCCATTAAACCATATCCCTAAGTAGTTCACCCACCCTTTTCTTAAACACATTCAGGGATGGGGACTCAACCACCTCCCTGGGCAGCCTAAAATCATAGATAGATACTTACCCATAGTCAGATACATCACTGACTGCATGTTACTGAACGTTTCAGTCTTGTGCTGTGCCCTGACCCAATCTGTAGAAGTCATCACAGATTAAAACTCCTGTAGATGGTTTCTCCTAGACTTTTTGCTGCTGTTACATATGTCACGGCCCCTAAATATCAAACCTACATCTAACGCCACTGGAATTCACTTTATTGACAAGAAAATAGACAGCTAGTACAAAACGTAGTCTCCTTCAGGCTTTGTGTAAAAATTTACTTCTCAGAGATTTTGGGGGAGAAGTTTATTGTAGCGCTCTCAAAGGCTGTATTTAACATCTCTCATACAGAGTAAAGACAGATGGTGACACAAAGTGTTTAGGACTTCAGATAAAATTCACAGTGGAAAAGCAGCTCTGACATTATTAGCCATGCAGGCAGCAGGATATGTACATATTTATTACATATTTATGTATTATATATTATTGTGTTACGTATTATTATCAGATATTTATGTATTATTATTAAATTTAGTTACTTTTACATGGTCCTGACCACAGCCAACTTCACTGCATCTATTTTTTCCACAAGCCCCTCTCCCTTTCACGTTGCCAGATCACATCTTCATCTGTATCCAAAAGAGCTACAGGAACCTACGAATTTTTATGCAAGATGGAATTTTCTGCAACTATCTGAAATTCTCTAAGATTAATATCTTTGCAGAAACCTGCCAAAGCTGACAGGTTAGTTAGAAATACTGATATGAATGTCAGTTCCCACAGAACTGGTATTCTTCACAAAAATCTAAACACCATATCCATCAGTAGAGTCACTTTTAAGTACGTGGGGAAGGAGAACAGATTGGAGAAAGAATGAAACACCTTGAGTATTGTTCAAGAACTGCAAGCCAGGAAAAAAGGAAATAGCAGGCGTGCATGTGAGAACAGAATGAGGCACAGTTTTCAATGAAACGAGCTAATCTAGTGGTCAAAAAAAAGCAACAGGAAATCAAGAAACTAAGCTGAAATTCCCAGTTCTGACTCAGTATGTAATTCATTTCACCTCTGTTCCTCTTTCCCCCACCCATGAGATGAGCCTAATATTACTTATTATGCATTATTCCTTGCCTTAATAGAGCCCTTCCAGATCTTCAAATTGAAGGGGCTGCAGGTACAGATGATTCCAATCAAAGAATACATGAACATTTTTCTGTAACTTTGCCCCACTGGGCTTCAGGACACTGATTTGAGTTACACTGTACCTGCAGTAAGTACAAATCATCATTATGTTAAGCACAATAGGATGAGTTTTCAGCAAAACACTGGCTTATTTTCTGACCATAATAATCTGCACCTTTGCTAGTCTGTGCCTATCATGCCTTTTATTCAAACCTCAAGGAATGTCAGAAACATGGATTCAGCTTCGCAACGCTCCTAGGGGATAAGCGCGAAGCTGCAGCACTTCTTCAAAAGCTAGAAGAAAATAAGATACATAATCCCCATCCTACAATGGGAAGGGGTATTGTTTATAGTCTTGAATTTCAAAAAGGCCTTCAAATCTCCAACAGCTTAGACTTACCCAGAAGTCACATAGGTCTGTTTGGGAAGTTTAACTATGTAAAAGTTAAAACTTTTGATTGGCCTCGTTATAATCTGTATATTACTGAATTTCTCAATATCTTTACAGTAAGCCATTTGCTATCAGGGCTGATGTCACACATGTCTTAAACCACGCGTAAGAGTCACAAAAAAAGAGTTTTCCACTCAACTGGAAACAGCATTCAATCTTGGCTTTTTCTGTAACTGAAACCTGCACACTTGAGGGATGCCAAGTACAACCTCTATTCTTTTCCATAATTACACTAGAATGAGTCGTTACATTTCGTTATAATAGGTCAAGACAAATTTAGGGATAGAAAATCAGCATTGTTCAATCAAACAATGTTTTTTCAAGAAGGAAAACTTTAATTGGAGATTTGCTCAATTTTGCTCAAGTATCTATCCATAATACTCAATCTTCTCCAGTAATTAATCTTAATTGATAGACATCACTTTATTCTATAGCTCCATCTCATTATTTGGTATAATACATAGCTGAAATACTCCAGCAGGAACTGGTCTGAGAACTGACAGCCATGAATTCCTCTGTAATTATTTCAAGCAGCCTGGGGGCCTGACTCTGCTAGATAAATTTATGCAGATGAAAGACTAGTTTGTGTTAATATAGATATACATATTTTTATAAGCAACAATGACTGTTACATACAAAATTAACTTACACGAATATGTCTCTTATTCATGAATCCTGTGTCGTTTTCCTATTATATTTACCCAACCACTTCTTGGGTGTCCTCAGTTACACATAAACTTGAATTTCCTACTATCAAAGACCTTTCCACTCATTTCCAAATGACAATCGCTGCATCTCACAGTGTAGTGATCTTCCCTCTAGTTTACCCTGTTGAACTGAAGCATATTGCAGCTAGGACAGAGCAGTAACAACTGTCCCACAGCACAACAGATACTTGTATTTTGTCAGAAATGACTCCCAGCAGTACAAATTCAATACTCTGCAGAATTCACACAAGGGATCGACGCAAGGTGTTAGTGATCAATGAGGCACTATTTTTTTTCTTCTGTAATGTAGTTCATATCTTTCAAGCTACAAAGAAACTTCTTCGGCAAGTTGAGCTGTCATCTCCGGAATCTATTCCTTGTGTGCAGAAAAAGGTAGTTTGCACGGCCTCCCGGACCCACTGAAGCCCATTACAGCACACAAAGCGCTGCTGTGATTACGGTCGTGTGCAACATGTTTGTACAAATGAAGGACAACATTCTCCAAGGAAGGGCAAGGCAACGATGGAATGCAGTGAGACTCAGAACAAGCTGTTGCTGCTGCAACGCATTCATTAGAGAAGCTACAGAAAAAAACCCAAACACCACACATGGCTTATTTATTTCATTCTTAATGCGATTCCTCCCAGTAGATCAGGGCTAATAGATTTTCACCAAGAAACTGAAACAACCTCACAAACAGCAGGATGATGAGGTTCTGAGAGACGAGGCAAGTTTTTGAAGAATTATCTTTAAATTGTAAGTAATTAAAACACCTTTTCTCTTCCAGTAACTTAGAAATCTGCACACAAAGATCAAAGAGGAATAAAGAACCCTCCTGGTTAAGCACATTTATTTCAGCATGTGACACAGACCCTTAGCTAAACACTACACTGCATCAGGATTTGCAGACAGGAGTTACTCAGTCTTCATAAAACAGACACTTCTTCAAAGATCCTAAATTGAAGTTCAACTCCCCCAGTTCCTAGCCATGTAAATCTATTTAAAATATCTTGCTAGGCTTAATTTCTTAAGTCAGTCTCAATTCAGTAGAAACTGACTGAAATAATTGAATACATACTAAACCCATAATAAAGATCCATGATCTTCTGACAAGGCAGAATAGCAACGGGTAGGGATTATGAGTAAGGGCTCCTGTATCACATTTCCAAACTCCCCTCTGCTTCAACTCTTCCTCCCATCTGTTTAAGCATAATAAAACATTCAACATTGCACACACGAAAGGGAAGTCTCACACGGCAGGCAATCTCATGCACAAAATATAACACTATGAAGATTGAGATCTCGGGCACCTTTTACAATATCCATTATGAAAACCAAATCACACTGTAGCCATTTCAGAGTGTTTGATCAGCTTGTAAGATTTCATTCAGGTTAAGAGGTCTCAAAGTAGTTTAGCAAGATGTATAACTTCCATAGTTTTAATCATTGGAAAAAAACACACAAGTGGAGATGGCCTCAATGAAAGTGTCCCAAAATGGGTTAGACTGTATTTGCCATCTCGCTGCGACACAAACATGGGACAAAAGGTCCAAGTACCCAAGAGATGTTTTGTTCCAGAAGAAATATATCGTTCCATAGTTTCAACAGAAGAAATCCAAACGATGACAGTAACGTGTCATTCAGTGCCCAGCACACTGCTGCTGCTAGTTACCCAAAAGGAAACACAGCACAAATACAGCAGAATCCGGTGCAAGAGTGAGCGACAGCGTGGCGTGTTGGATACCAGCCAGACTCCTGGAGGTGCCCAACAGCAGTAACTGAGGATTTTATCTTGTACAGACTTATTTCAGACACCCTCCAGAAGCACTCTGTATCCTCCCTCTAGATCTTAAAAACCATAGCAAAAAAACGGATTTAGAGGATCACCAGAGGCCTTCAAACACTTCGAGAAACATCATTAGGTGAGAAACCAGCTTCTTTTCAAGTTGCTACGATGGACACATCCACTGGATGGGTTCAGCACCACGTCTGAAGAGAAGAATCTAATTTGCTGCCTGATCAGGAAGAATTTGGAAAAAAATCATGTATCAGTTGAAACAGTTCCACATGGAAGAGATTTACAGAACCGTAACTTTCCAAATAATTTTGAGAGCAGCAATCCTGGATTCTCAATGAGATACAGGGCGGGGACCGGGGGGGGGAGAAATCATTCAGTCCTTTAAGAATTCGCTAAACCACCTGCACCATAAACACAGCTCTCAAACAGGAGCAGCATCAAACAACCAAGACAGACTTAGTAGCAAACCCAATAATCTTCTAAATAACCAGAGTTACTCTAACATCTACTCTTTTTTTGTCCTGGAGGTTTCCTTTCTAAGCACTAACCAGACTCATTCTCTTCAGTTTGCAAAATCGGACGAGATCACAGCCTGAAGGGGAAAGGCTGCAATGATAAATATTTAATGGGCTACATCAATAAAATTTATTTTGCCAAGGAGAATGAAGAGGAAAAGCAGAGAAATAATTCATTAAAAGAACTTCAGCTTAGCAATGCCAGAAAAAAAGCCATGCTAGGAAAAAAGGAATTAAACACAAAGAGGTTTTAAATAGGTCAGAAGCTTAAGTAATCTTAGCACATGGCAAAGTGACAAACAACTGAGTTTTTTCGAATCAGAGTACAAGCCATACGTACACTTAATGTAACTCATCCCATTGCAAGTAAATATCCCTGGACACAGTAGTGACAGTTCCAACTTCTTGCTATACTTCCTGTCATCCAACCTTCAAGGCCTGTTTAGCACATGAAAGTGTCACTGCTGGAAAAGTCATTAAGGAATACAACAAGCACCTTGAGGTTTCCTTTATTTCTCAAGGCAAGTCATCTCCATTTTATATTGGATGCGGCAGTAAGTTGCATTTTCCAGAAGATGAAAACGCACCAGCAAGAACTAAGATATTTAGTACAAAGTTGAAACATTTTGTACTGCAGTTCTCCCCATAACTCAGTATAAAGCTTAATATTTGCAACTTACATCACGGAATTTGCAAGAAGGAATGTTTAATCTCTCCTTCCTTCCTGCCACTATTTGAAATCACTCGCAGTGATACAAGAGTACACAGCACCTCAGCACGTCTTACAACACGTTTTCCATTTACCCACCTGCTCCACCCAACCTGGACCTCCTACAACCAGAAGTTAGCAGGATGAGCAAGGAGGAACACATGAGAAAACGTCACATTTATGCTAACGAAACGAGTCCGAGTACCCATCAATTATCAGGTTCTAATTCTAGATTTGCTAATGACTTGCTATATGGCTTTGAATCACTGGATTTGGGATTTTTTTTTTTTTAGTGGGTAAAGTGGAAAAGCACATACTGTGCAAAAAGGGGCACAGCCTCAGGAGAAGCGGAGTGTTATACTTCACAGTTACTTCAGTGAGATTTGGTAAGACTTAATATATTTTAAAACCTACCCTTTTAATAAGTCTTTGATTTAGAATGATTTAATAGTTTTGTGGATGAAGTCACACTACTTAAACCTCCCTAACGGTGAAATACAGAGATGATTGAAGGCGAATTCCGTCGATAACCACAACCAAAACCTCACTCAGCAGCAGCAGCCACAGGACAACTGTTCAGTAACATGGAGCAGTCAAGTCTCCAAACACACGATTAAGTGCTGCCCTCTAGTGACGTCATAAACCCCTTTCGGCATCCAGATTTCTGAAAATTCAACAGCATCTCAGGGCTAGCCAGATTTTAGTTAGATTTGTTTGTAACAGAAGAATCCCACAGCAAGCACCTTAATAAAAACGAGCTTATGATTTAATTTTATTCTCCCATATCAAGATCTTCAGTTTAGGTTTGGCACTTGTGATAGTTTGATGTGTGTGGGGGTGTTCTGGTGGCAGGGGAGGGGATTTGCTCCCTGTGCCACTAGATCTGAGTCCCATCCCCCCCGGGGGAGGTTGAGCCAAGGCGGCGCCTCTGCGAATTGCCCTATTTAAGTTGGGACAAAGGGGCGGGAAAGGGGCTTTTTGCTCAGGAGCGAGGAGAGAGCAGGAGGGCGCTGCCCTCGCTCCCGGCTCCCGGCCGAGCGGCCGCTCGGGCCCGGGCCGGCGCCATGTGCTCAAGATGGCGCCGGGGGAGCCGCATGGGGGACTCGGTAAGCGGCCCCGCTCCCGGGGTGCCCACCGGGCCGAGCTCCTCCAGAGAGGATTAATATCTAAGAGAAAACAACCACAACGACCGGGTCAGCCAAGATGGAGCAGGAGGAGGTGTACTGGAGCTGAGGTTTCCCTTGCAATCGGTGTGAGATGGCAGGCGGCCCCCCTGCAGCCAGGGTGTACTCGGCGGAGCAGCGGCCCACTCGTGGCCTGTGGAGAAACCCACGTCGGGAAGGAGATGCCTGAGCCCAGGAGAGGTCGTGGAGCAGGGGATGCGCGACCAGGTACTGTTGATAATGGGGCATGGAATGCACGACGAGGTCGTGGAGGCATCTGGAGACCGTGGGACGACCCACGCCGACGCGAGTGGCAGCAGCTCCCTAAGAGGCCGAGACTGGTAAAGCCCGAACTGGTGCGATCCATGGGGAGGATTGCAATCCTGCGGGCAGGACTTACTTTGGAAAAGTTTGGGGACTTTTTCTTTGTGAGTAGGGGATCCACCGAAGCAAGGGAAAAATGGTGTAAAGACTCCTCCTCCTTTAAGAAAGAGGCGGCAGTGAACAACATGGACGGACTGACCTGCACTCCCCATTCCCTGTCTCCCTGCGCCGCTGGGGGGAAGGCAGAGCCAGGAACGAAAGGAAAATAGGGGGTGGGGAGGTGTTGTTTTAAGATCGGGCCTTGTTTTCTCTTTCTCCTCTCAAGTAACCGGTTTTTCGTTCCCCTATGTCTCTTGTTTAGTAACTGTTAATAAATTGTTTTTTGTTTTTATGAAGAAAGCCTGAGTCATGTTTTGCCCGAGACCATGGTTGGTGGGTGCTCCCTCTCGGTTCTTGTCTCGACCCTCAGTCCAAAAAAACCACGACAGCACTGCAGTTAGGTTAAACACCAGCCAATTTAACACCTCCACAGCATATTCGGCTTTTTGCCCACTCATCTCACAACGAATCACCAGCAAAGCCATTTTACAAATCCATTACATCAGAAAACACAATCTTCTATGTTTTAAAACAGTATGACAAGACGTTAATAATAGACTTGCATATTTAAAATTTTTGACAAGGTTCTAGAATAAGCTTTTTCTCAAGGTCAGAATACCTTTTTTTGTCATGCTGCTTTCACTGAAGACTTAATGACTTCACCACTGGTTACTGACGGACCTTGGCTGTTGACATTACTGCCCAAAAAGCTCCCTTGTGTGAAGCAGACAGATGTGTTAGTCACAATTTGTTCTCAAAGCAGGGTTTTGCTGTAGCAGATTCCTAGTCAACTTCTTGTTCATGTATTTAAAAAGAAAGAGGTGGCCACTTCAGGAACAGAGCGATCAGAGGTGCAGTATTTGGCACCAGATGAGGAACCAGCAACAACGGCTGTACAGCAGTCCTTGCTAGGTGACCCTGATGGCATCAGAATTCCACAATTTATTTAAAAATCAAGTATGAAGTGATACTCAGGATGCTTCGCTTCCACAGAAAGGTAAGAATGGGGTCTCCCTCAAGAATTAAAACATACATACAAAATTGCATACAGTTGGTTTTGTGACACACAGGAGGCAGTAAGCACAACTGAGGGTGTTGTGTCTCACTTTTGGGTTTAGGCCACCTTTAAGCCACAGCTGGCCCATTAAGTTGGGCTGAACTACACCCCCTGCACCAACAGGGCTTCAGGTTACTTTGCTCCTCCAGTCAGCTGTTTCCAACTGAGCCCAAAGTGAAGGTGGCTGATGGAAAAGCTGAAGCTAAACGCACAGGGCTTACACAAAATTGATGTTTGCTGTTTCAGCATGGAATACTCCATATGCTCATAATAACTGAAGACATTTAAGCATTTCTTGAAGGCATTAGCTTGAATGCCAATCATTAAAATCCACCTAGTCATTTGCTTACATAAAATACTGGAAAAAGTTAGAACAACTTGCTTGGAAAGTTATCAGGTACATTTATTAAGGAAACATTCAAAACCACAGATGTTATTTAATATTTTAGAACTTCTATATAAAATAAAAACACTTGTTTGATTTTGTCAGCGTACTTGAATCTGCAGGTTAAAACACCTGGGGAAAGAGCAGTACAGAGAGTTTTGTTAGTATCTTCCACATATTTAGCCACCACAAAATTTTATGCAAGTTTAACATGCACAAAACATGCTCCCAGTCTGAGTGTGTTTAGCTTCCAAACATGAACACATTCTGGGTCGAACAGAACGACTGTATTACTGTCGAGGCTACTACTCTTTCCAGTTTCCCAAGAAGAGGTTAAAGTGTACAATAAAATGATATCTGCACACAAGCTGCACTTCATACTTCAGTAATGTATGTAATCTAAATTTGGAATCATGCAGAATTGTGTGGGCACACTCACATGACTTCACAGCAGGATCAAGGCACATATCTGCCAGCCTACAACTGTTTTTAACAACACTGCCTGGGAGTTTAAGTACCAGATTTTCAAAACTGCTGTCAACAGGACTGAGCAGAAGTTTATTTGAGCTACCAGCTCCCTGTAAGAGCATTATTAGAAAATCTGAGATTGACAAGACAAGCCTATGGACAAGACAATCATATGGAGCCTACTACACGAACGATCTACACAGAACAGTTTCAGATTAGTCAGTATTAAGAACAACTTCTTGCCATCTACAAAGAGGTGAAGGTAGCAAAACAAAAACATTGTTCCTCAAGACAATGTTGTCAAGAGTTCTAGTGCTACTTTTACCTTAGTTAATGGTCCATTTTCTCCTGTATCTTCTTTTAAAAATCTGAATAATGTTTCAGCCTGAAGGGAAAAAAAAAATTGTTGAGGTAGGTTCAAAACTTCTCAGTAATCTGTTGAGTGAACACCACAAAGAAGAAGCAACAACTACTCAGTAGTGTCACTTTTGAGTATTCTTAGATAACCTGAAAGGCAGGTGGAGCAAAAGATAGCCATCATCCACATGCTAGAACTACTTGAAGTGCCTTTATAATATGCAGTTTGAGTTCAAATAAAGGACAAATCAAGAGATTTATTCACATTTTTACAGACTTGCTTGGGAACCTTTTTGTAATTTCTGTCAGACTTCGTAAATCATTAAAATCTCACATTAAAAATACAAAGTTTTTCAAGTAACACAAAGTTACTTAGTTTAAAATAAAAGAAATATTCCTGCTCTGAGTTAATACTGCTGAACCCTGACCACACCAGCAGAAAAAAACCACACCTCTCTTCTCACAAAAAAGAGAAGTGTTTTAATCCTCTATGTTTTTCAATGGGGAGAGCATCTGGCTTTTTATGTACACGTTATTTCAGAAAAGGACAATGGCAGTTTTGACAGGGATGTCTGCAGTAACATGTATTTTATAATCAGTCAATAAACAAGGCTCACTCATCCTCCAGAAAGGAAAGCCAGCTCCACACTCAATTAAGTCATCAGGTGAAATTTAGATCACCAGTTCAAATCTTACCATTTACCAGTGATCTGCCCCACTTCACAGAACATAAACACGATATCTGGCATTAATGAAGCTAAGAGTACATACCTAAATAACAAAGCTTTGCCTTTGTTATTTGCTACAGAGAAAAAACCACTTCTGGGAGAAAAGTCCATAGATTGGGTAAAATAAATCTGTTTTCTTCTGAACACTGGGAAGTTTGAGAATACAGTATACGAAGGAATGTGTACCTGAAGAGAAATACGTCATTAGTTACAACAATTAGGAAAAAGCCAGTAAAAGCCAAATTAAAGTAAAAACTTGAAATTGAAGGTCAATGTTAAGTTCAAACCTTCAGTTATAGTCCCAGCCTACACCACTCATATAGACTTCTACTGGAGAAACAAGGCACAGCAAACACCATGGAGCCAGTTATTGCAACTCATTTATTTTTAAGTAATTACATCTAAGCAGTAAAAATAGGCTTCCAAACCCTCAGATTAATTCCACAGTTGGCCAGAATTCTGACAAGGCTGGCAAAATTTTAAACGAGCTAGGAAAAACACCACATCATAAGACTGTTACAGTTAACAGCTGCTGAAAATTCAGATTTCTTGCCGAGTTATACTTACGGCACTGAAATAAGGGCATTTTAAAGAGGGAAAAACAAAAGGTAAACTAGACTGTAACATGTTATTTTCAGAATAACTTCCTGAAGAAGCTAAAAATAAAAATAATTTCCTTATAAACATACAGTATCTGGTACACGTCCTGATCTGCTCAATAGCCATTTTATTATGTCCCCAAGAACATTTTTGATCAACATACAAAAAAGGTTGCACTAAAGAAGCTGAACATACCAATTTGACAGCCTCATCAGTTTCACAGGAAGCCACTGCCAAAATTTCCGTAGTGGGATTGAAGGTCACACATGTAGCAGATGTAACTAGGTTCATTATGGCTTTAACTGGTTTAGGACGGTTTTCTTTGAGACAGACATCAGTAGTATATAAGTTTACAACTCCAGAAGCTGAACTAAAAAAAGAAATTAACAAAGACTATACCAACAAGTAACATTTCCAGTATGTATTACTTTGTTATCTGTAGTCATCATTGAACTAAAAATGTAATTTCCACTTATATACTGGAGTTTGGAACAATATTTTGCTTGGAGCTTGATTTTGCTTTGGAGTTTATAACAGTATTTAATGGAGACTTGGGATTTTTTTTTTTACTTACTTATATATAAAGAGAGAAACTTCACTGTGGAGAGCCTTGATAAGCCCATCTCTTACACAGAATGAATTCAAAGCAATGAGAGCTTGGTATCAAAAGATTCTGAAATAGTTTCAAGTTTTTTGATTTTTTTTTTATACTCTGTAGAGTAAGACCACTTAAAAAATCCTCGTCTACAGTAAGAAAATGCACACTGTGCTTCAGTATTTGCTAGTCTCATTTGAAAGACCCGACAGGCTAGCTGAAGTTGCATCTCAGTAAGTGTACTTGCAGAAACACTTTCAAGCTTGTGGCTTTGAGTCAAGGCATCTTTTCAAACACTGACATGGCAACTTGCAGGAGCCACATCAGGAGCACAGGAAAGAGAACTAGAGAAGGGGGAAGACCCTGAATTGACATTTGTTTGTAGAATTCGTTATTTCAGACAGTATGATTTCAAAATTAACTGCTAAACCCATGCATAGTGACAGTAATACATTAGGAGTGATACTGGTATTAAGTGTGTTATGGTATTTTAGATACACATGGAACAAAACAAATTATTATTATAAACCAGGCAATATTCCTCTTTTCACCTGTACAATAATTTTATTAAAATCAAACTTATTCCACGTTTCTACACCCTCACTAGCCAACAGTAAGTTTACTGAAGAACTTCAAAATGGGACAGGAAGAAGCTGTCAAATCCAGGTCACTTACCCACATGCCACATACTGGTTATTTTTTGAAACGGCAATGCACTTTCCTTCCAAAGAACCTTCATCTTCAAATTTGTGTAGACACTTCCTGCTTCTCACATCCCAAATGAAAACTTCGCCTTCCTCTAGTTGCATAATAAAGTAAAAGATTATAGAAACCATATATATAGAACCTATATATATATTTATATACATTGTTTGTCTATTTTGTTAAAATAAATTTCATTAGATAACAACTATTAGCTCATTTACAACTATCAAATATCGGGTATTTAAAAAAAAACAACAAACCAACCACTAAAGGCATACTACAATAGTTAACTCCATTCTTTAATGATTGATCACTTGGTTGCATTTTTAGGCCAGATACTGGCATAAAGTCTTTTAATTATCTTTGTAAAACAATAAACAACTTATAAAAACTTACACAATTTAAATGGAATTACGGTATGTGCTGTTAGAGAGAACACTTACTTGAATAGCTGTATATTTTACTGCTGTCTGGAGTGAAAGCAGATGCAGTGCATCTTCCATTTACCTTCATAGTGCTAACCAGTTCCTTTGTCTATAGGATGAAGAACAACAATGGTGACAATGATTCTGCCAAAAATCTGTAGGAAAGTTGTTTCCACACTCCTGTCCCACAGAAATCTTACGTTAGCTACACTAACATTAGAAGAACAGCATCAATGTTGTCAGCACCTACAGACCAGAGCACAAGCCGGTGCTCGAGCCCATGATTGATTTATTACTGCACAACTACAGCTAGTTCAATAAATGCCCATTTGCTCCCTCACTGAAGGTCGGCATTATATCATGGAACCAAGCTTTCTTTTTAAAAAGTATTTTTCCTCGTAAAAGTTTAAAACAAACCCAGCTGTCATCATATGGCATTTTAAAATGTAACAGAAAAAATTCTATATGCATTATGAATCACAGTGGATGGCGTGATTCATGAACACAGTACACCAGCATCCACCAGCACTATTCCCAAAAAAGCAGTCCCATATTTCTTCCGCCCTCAGATGCCTGTTTCCATGCTGAGGCCATTCCTTTTGCCAGCACAGTGGTCGTGCCATCAGCTGAAATACAACACTGGCAAACAACTTTTTCTAGTGACAGCTTAAAAACCCACGGAATGCTAGCCTTAGCTCCACCAGTCCCAAGGAGAACTGTATAGCCAGCAATAAATTCTCAGGCACCCCAAAATCATTTTCTAAAGCTACAGTTAGTTGATTCAGCAGCTCCTTTTGAAGGCTGTCACCGTATACATCGCACTTTTGTTTCAGCCGAAAGCTAGATTGCTTTTCTGGTTTTGCTACACAAACAAGCAGATCCAGTAGGAAAAAGGCACCAGGAAGCTGAAGTCACATGAACCATACAGAGCAACTACCTTCATTGACAACAAGTGAAGGTAACCTGAAGTTCCAGTTAGAAGCATAAATGATCCATCTGGAGAGACTTCGAAGTGTCTGAGAAATCTTTCCTCCACACCTTTAAAAAGAGATTCAGAACTTAAAATTTGCATAACTTATTCTTTTTCCTCAACATACAGAGGTATGATGAATATAAATGAGACCTGACTCCACTTCAGCTTTTCCTTTCTGTAATACAGTCACAGGAAAGCTACAACTCAACCCAGTTTATTGTGGCAATTAACTTTTAATATCCCAGACAAACTAAAGCTGAAGGTACTTGAGTAAAGATCCCTGCAGACAAGCAAAAAGCACCACCTCCAACAATTCCACTGCACTTTCTTTTAAAGCAAATTCATATGACATCTCTATTTGGGACAGCTTGAACTATGCCCAGACACTTAAAGCACTGTAAAACATACCTCTTACTTTCTGTATAGGAATAATACTTCCACTCATCATGTCATACACAAAGAACATTTTATGATGAGTACCAGTGGCTATAACTTGCTCTCCATCAACACTGAAACAAGCCTTATAGATCGGAAAACTCTCTAAATAGATGCTCTGTATTCTTGGATTCCTTATACCATCAACCTTCAAAAAAACAGATTATCATATTAAGGAACATACTAAATACTTTTCCATAGAAAATTCATATCAACTAGCAGGTACAAGAGACTTAAAACAGTAAGAGGTACACCACTTTGGAGCATTAATCTCTTCCTCTCTTCTCAGTCTACAAGTAACCTGGCTCTTAGCTCCACAAGCTATTTATCAGGCACTCCCAGGCTTCCTGGATGTACATCCTACCTCTTACCCTCCACTGTCTTGCCCATGCTTTGTTCAAATAATCAATTCTACTGTGCTTTTCTGAACGGAGATTTGCTTCGCATTGCTCTTCCCTGCAGCCCTGTGGGAGCGTCAGATCCAGTTTGTGTCTTTCATCACTTCACTGACACTGGGCCATGCTGAAAGTTCCTAGAGTCATGATCTTTAATTCTCAGAGGAGCAGGGCAGCAGTATCCCAGGATGAATAGTCTCCTGCTGTAGTACAGGCTCTCCACCCCCAAAATGAATTTGCAGCAATATTATAGTTTTAATTGAAAACAGACTGCTCCTCACACTATAAGCTTTATGAACAACTTAAGAAGAAAAAAAAAATCTCTTCAGTCACTACAAATCTTAAAAACAAAGATTTTCAAAAACAAATCTTCACTTAAAACCCTGATACAACTAAATTTGTCTATACTCTAAGTGGTTGGTCTGAAGTCACAGATGGAAATTTCTTCCAACAAGATGCCTTCAACCAAGCAAATTCCATTGTAACCACAGACATTAAAACCCCTGTGAGCACACTAACACAGGAAGACACAAAAGAAAGTCTACCATTCCAAGCTATCTCAGGCATACTTGGGGAAAAAAAAGATTCCATACTAGTGGCTATTTACAAAGTATAGATTGAAATTCTTCACCTGAAAGAGTGACACAGACCGATCATGCCCAGCAGTCATGACTACTTGAGCAGATGGATGAAACTGCACAGTTGCCAATTTTCCATTAGCAAAACGTTCCTGATTAGCAGGCAAGCAGGTCTTCACCTAAAACACAGATCAAGCAGCTTAAAAAAGCAAATACAACTTCCACAGTTTTGCTTATGCTGATGAACTGCCAGTTTAACAGGTCTTTATTCTACAAAAGCAAGATCTTGAACCCTGTGCCGGACTTTTAGACAGCATCACATAAGCAGAACACACACACAGGAAATTGGGTAAATTGCTTCAATGCAGCAGTGTGGACATAAGATAACCTAAGCAGCCTTTCTACTGACTTGGAAATTAACCCTCTATGTAGAACTAGCTGCATTCTGACTCATCTGAAATATCTGTAGAGACACTGTAAGAAACACTCGTTTAAGGCTGTCACTTCTCAAAGACCATTTCAGTAGCCTCGAAGTTGTAGGAGAATTCCATCCTTCCTATATAGAAGCTAAAATCCTTCTACAAGATGCTACTCTAGAGTACATAAAAATAACTCTTACGTCAACCAATACATCTCAATTTATTGTTTCATGCTTTCGTGATGTAAACTATCCAATTCGTTCAACTGTTTACTCTTTAGTTTCCAGTTATAAAAGCAGAGAAATTCATATGATCACTAATTTTACTGCCCAAACAGCAGCAAAAAAGTAAAAGTGTGCATATTGGTCAAACTGAGGTGGAAAAATAGGCTTGCCTTTACCTTCAAAATACCTCTTGGCAGGGACTCTGAGTTTGATATGAAATTGCCAGTCTTGCATAGTAGATCATCATCATCATCACTGTCACCTAATTAAAACAAAGTACGTTGAAAAGGCTAATTCCACAAACACTCCCACATCAAAATGTATAAACTCCTTACAGAAATAAATTAAATCAAAGCACACTGAAAAAATAAGGCTGACTTATCCAGCTTATTATCACCCTACTGAAACTAAGAAAACATCAAAAATAATTATTTTCTAAGATGCTGAACAGCAAAACACAGAAATGCTTATTAGAGTAGTAATGGATTTATTTACTATCACTTGCAGTCCTTTTGGATTTCTTCCTGTTTTCTAAATCAGCCCAGGCAGGAACTCCTCCCATAGCTCGCTGAAACCTAGCAAAAGAAAAGTGAGGGGGAAAGATGGAAAATAATATTTTTTTTTTAGAAAGTAATTTCCTTCTCTGCGTAGAAGACATCTAGTTACAGTTCTGCAAGATTACTTATAGTTAGAACACTATGTAAGTCTTTTAAAATTTCACTCAGCTTTCTGTGATTTGCTGACCTCCTGAACGTAAAACTACAGCAAAATTGACACCAAACATTAAAGTGGTTCTTTGGAGCAATACATGCTAATAACAAGAGAAACCAAACACATCTAAAGCTCTGCTTTGCTGCCTGACGATATTCACATTCCAGCTCATTCTTATGTGCTGTACTAAGTGAGCATCTTCTATCATTCTATTTACAAAGCAATGCATCACTACAAAAAAATTCCAGTATAACTCCCTAGAAGACAAATTAGTTTGTGCACCTATACTACAACAAGTATTAAATAAATTAGTCTAGACAATGCTAGTGCATTTTATTTGCTATGCTTAGTATTATTTTGGATTTTAAAACACTGCAAATATTGCAAGAAGCACTGCTTTAAAGAGCAGCAGCTGAGTAAAGATGAAAGTGACTTTGAATGTCATGTAAACTTATCTTAATAAATTCAGCCACAAAAACATTAATGAAACTCACTGTTCTTCGAGTCTTCTTTTTAGCTTTTTCTTAGTAAGCACCTTCTCAGCATCACTTTTCATGAAATCTTTCCTATACCTATGGGTCATGTCAACACTAGAGGGGAAAAAACACACAGAACATGAAGATCATTCAAACTGAAACGACCTACAGTCACTCCTAAGTGCAATACGTAATTCCTGCGTGCGAGCTTGAACTTACTTTTCCTCAGCTTCATCATCTTCATCCACCCAAGCTGGCTTTTTAGACACGAAATTACCTTTTGCTTCGTTTTCTACTTCCGAATCACTGGAATGTCTCTGGACGTTTTTCCTCTCTGCAGCACTAAGCTAAAAACAACCAAACGCGTCATTTCAGCCCAGCCACGAACCGGTGCAGGGAAACAGACACGGTGACGGGGAACCGGCAGGGGCCGCAGCGAGCACCGGCCCCTGCTCGGGAAACCGCCGCCCCCCCGCTCCCCTCCGGCGGGGCCCGGGCCTCGGGAAAGGCAGTGGGATCGAGCCGCCCTACCCGCTGCGGGCCGGCCAGGCACTGCAGCAGCTCGTCCTCCTCCACGTTGAGGCTGCCGCCGAACACCAGCTCCTCCAGGTCCCGCTCGGCGCCCGACGCGCGGGAGAGAGCCGTCAAGTGCCGGGCGCGGCGAGCCGCCTCCTCCGCCGCCTGCAGAGCCGCTGCCCGCTCGGCCCCCGCCGCACCAGGCTGGAGCGGATTCACAGTTTTCCTCGTTTTCTTCATTTTCTTCTTTTTCTTCGCAGCCGCTGCCGGGCCCGGCCGAGGCGCCGCCGGCTGCATCACTCCTCACGGGGCCGCCGCCCGCCGGAACCGGAACGCGTGCCCGCTGACCACGTGACACCCTTGGCCTTCCTTGGCCCGCCCCCTGACTGTGATAGGCTCGCGCTGCTGCCCCTCCCTCAGCCCACGTGACTCCGTCAGCTTCCCCAGCCTCAAGACGCTGTCACGTGACCTCCTTTCTTTGCCTTCCTTCTCTTCCTCCCACCCCGCGCTCCACGTGACGCGGCGCACGGCCGGGCCGCTCCATCGCGCACCCGCAGGGGTTCCCGCGCCCCGCCTGACAACAGCCGCCCCTCACCAGCGGCTCGGCGGCCTCCCCAGAGCTGCCCCGCGCGCGCCGTCACCCACTGGAAGGAGAAACGAGCCGCGGCGGGGCTGCTTTTATCTCCCGGCCTCTGCCCTGCCGCTGGACCCCCCCCGTTCCCGAATGGTTTCGCCCGGAGGGGGTACGGCGAGCGAGGAAGCCCGAAGCAGCCGGGAGCCCAATGAGCGCGCGCGGTGGGCCGGGCGCCGCGCATGCGCGGGGGCGTTATGCTAATGTTGTTGATATCCCGGCGCAGGGAGTTGGGTCCCTTTCTCCGGCGGAGTGAGAGGCTGAACTTCCCGGGCCGCCTCCTGCCCCGCCGGGCCCGGCCCCTCGCAGGGGGAGGCGGCGGGCGGAGGGGGCCGAGCCGAGGGGAGGGGGCAGAGGCAGCGGGCGTCTCCTGCCCATGAGGGCCTGATGGAAAGCACAAAGGAGCTGGTGAGTAGCGCAGCCTGCGGGGGGCGGCAGCCGCGGCGGGGGCTGCCCCGCGGAGGGGGCCGGCGGGGGGGCCGGGGGCTGCGCCATCCCCCTCGGCGCCGGGGGCGGGCGGCCCCGCACCTGTGCGGGAGGGGAGCGGGCCCGGTGTCCTGCGGCTTTTGTGGGGGCGGGGAGGGGGGCGGCACCGCGCGGGGTCGGGGGGGAAGGAGGGGGCGCTCCGCGGAGCGGGGCCGGCTTTCCGCGGGGCGCTGCCGCGGAAAGTTTCTCGCGGGCAGCGCCGCGGAGCCGAGCCGTGCCGCGGAGCGGGGGCGGCCCGAGGCGGAGCGGGCCGGGGGGGCGCGGGCAGCGCCGCGGCGCCTGTCAGCCGCGGAGCGGCCGCGCACACGTGGAGGCGGACAGCGGCGGCTGCCCCTTTGTTGTGGTCCGTCCGCGGGCGGAGCGCTGCGCTCCCCCCGGCCCTCTCGGGCTGCCTCGGAGGGATTTTTCCTCCTCCCTCCCCTTCTTCTTCCTGCCCGCAGTCAGGGTCGGCAGTAAAAAGTTTCAGATTGTCTTTGCCGAGCGATGCAGGCGCGCTGGGATCCGCTTCTTTCAGCGATCCATTGAGTTGCTGGTTTTCAGCAACTTCCTCTTGCAGCCAAAGCCTTTAAGGTTTAGTTTTCCCGTCGTGCTCGTTTTAAGTGCTGGAGAGTGTTCTTTAATATTAGCGCTTCAAAAGTTCAGGATTCTTCGCATCCAGTTCCCCCCCTGTGTAATTTTTATGGCTGTTTATATTGTGACTTTGTTCTTAACGTGAGGAGCAGTAAACCCGCGAAACCAGTTTCACTTTCAGGTTGTTGCTGGAAATGTTTTAAAGTGTAGCGATTTCTGCCCAGTGTGGCTTTAAAAAAAAAAAAAAAAAAAACTTACTGGAAAGCATATGCTGATTATGGTAGAAACTATTGCATGTGAAAAAGTAATTAGTTTTAAAAAAACGATTTTAATGTGGGTGGCAGCCCTTGTGATTTTTCCCATCTAAAACCAGTTAAAACTGAAAGCTGCAGGGCAGTCTTCTGTATTTTAAATTAAGATTATTTTGCAGGTTTGAGAACCTGCATTTACTTGTTTGTTTGTTGTCTTCGTTTATAACAGTCCAATTTTGACTTGTAAGGCGTGGAATAAAAAGGCTATGAGCGAGTCTAATATGGAACATTAAATGAGAACCAAACCAATATATTCCTTTTAAAGAGCAGTCGAGCTTGGTAGGTTAGCAGCCTTTGCTCCTTGCTTCTGCCTGGGAATTGTTTTGAGGAACTGTGTAACGTAAGATATAGGGGAACATAGCAGAGGTATATACTCTCCTATGTGGAATTTATTGTTTATGCTGTAAGAACAGCTTAGGTGTTGTTCTTGAGAGCGTGTAGGCTTGTGCATGTGCAAAAGTGTAGACTGAAAGTAAGAATTCTCTTCATTGTGATTCCCTGAAGAGCTAGATGACTGGCAGTAATTAAAACATGTACAAAAGTTCCCCCTCATTGGCTTTCATTTCTCTTACCTTCTAAAATTTGATTTAATTTTGCAAGGCTTTTGATACCTTCTGCAAACTGCTACTGCATGTCTTCATTTCTCAGGTAAGTTGGTGCACTCTGGGCATGTGTGATGTTTTGCTGAATTTGGTTCCGAGTACATGGAATGAATTCAGGTGTTGAAGACTTTGGGTTTGGGTTGTCGTTGTTGTGTTTTGTTTTTTTACATTTGAATTGATTATTTTTTTAAATGGTAACACAGTGTTTAATGTGAAATATTTGCCTCTTCCAGATACTCCTGCAAGGGCTTTGTTGAAATGTAATGGAGTTTGTAACAGATTTTCAGTTTTCTCAAAATTCAGTTATTTCACATATTAATCATCAAACACCCCCTCCAAAATTGCCTGCTAATTTGATATATTTTTTTATGAAAGAGTCTCCCCTCTTGTGTGAAACCCCCTGGGGAAGAGGCTATGGACAAAACCATTGGCAAACAGCAGAAACTGGCTTCAGACAAAATGCTGTCATACATAGCAAATGAAGAGACAGGAAAAAACATTTCTGTAATTTTCCAGCAGAGATTTTACTTATAATAGGAGTGGAAGGCACATTTCCAGATAGAGGTGAGTTGCTTACATGAAAAAAGTAAGTTTGGTTGGTTCTGATTTCCAGGAATCCCAAGATGTTTAGCTTTGGGTGGTTTTTTTGTTTGTTTGTTTTTAATGAAAGCTGAAAGTATGTTTTCTTTAAATTGGTACCATGTTTGAATTTTCTTTTTTTGTCATGCTGTGAGGCACAATTAGATGTCAGTCCCACAGGGGGCAAGCTAGTATTACTACAGTAAATCATTTTGGCCAGCTTATGTTCAGAAGAGTTGTAATAAATTAGTTCCATCATCTCGTTTCCTTAATGCTAACATCCAGAGCTAAAACCAAGCTTGCAGCATAAAACATTGATGAACTTCTGCAAACAAAAGCTGTGCATCAAATTTAATACCGACTTGGAATTACACTATGGGAAATGCACAATCTGTTAAGCATATGTGATTAAAGTAAATGTATCTTATCACAGACCCTTGGCTTGAAGGTTGTGCTGACCTCATCATTGACCTTGGCCTCAAATACCATCTGTCCATACTTCTGTCATGTTCCTGGGGTTTAGATCTGTGTACAGCACCTATACAGATCTGATGCCTCTCTGTATAGGTGCTGGTACGCCTTTGTTAAGCCACAGCTCTTGTACTCAGAGCTCTAAATTGCTACCTTTCTGAATTTAAGCACCAAATTGATTCAGTAGTAGCAACAACCGTTCTGAGCGGTTTGAAACCTTTCTGTGACTGTTCTGGATCATCCTCCTTTGGCCAGGATGCACCTCTTTGTGGGCAAGAAGTTTGGTTATTTAATCAAAACAGTTTCTCACAAATTGTGCCAATACCTGAGTACAGTCTTCATCAAGACACTAAAACAATTTCCTGAGTAAGTATTTGATGTCTAATTAACATTTAATAGTTTTATGTGTTGGTCATGCATTGTTCACCTTGTGTAACCAACTTTTTATGGTGAAAGAGTAGCTGTTATGCTTGAAGGATGTGTGCTGTAATGTGCTGACCAAATTCAACTGTTATGTTTATAACACTATACGTTAAGAGGGTGAGAAACCAGTCATTTGTCATATTTGTTGCCTTTCTGCTTTTAGGGAAACTGCTTTCCTTAACTATATTCTTTTATCGTACCATTTGCCTTGTGTAATGGTTAATTAAGAGTATTTCTTAAAAGTACATTGCTGCCAAGTATTCACAGGGAGGAGAGGAAGAACAGGAAAATGGGAAGTTGGGCAGAATAAGAAAGCAGTTCATAAGAGTTCCTTTCTCCACCCATCCCTCAATAAAGAAAAGTATGCAAGAAAACCCCCAAGCAAATAGTCGTCCCGCTTACTGTAGGTTTTGTTTTGCTCTGTCTAGAAGTCTTTGCTGTTGAGGAGCCGGTAATCTCGTTAGGAAAATAAGCCTTAGCCAGTATGCCTAAAAGTTCGTCGTGTTCTTTTGTTTGTGCATTGCTTCTGTTTGAGGTACTAGTAGACTCTCTGTTAGTGAAGTTACTTAAGCTACTGCTCTTTTGGGATTAAGCAGCTACAAGGCTCTATGTTCTATAGTAAGCCAGGCTGCTGCTCGAAGCCTGTTGCGCAGATAGGTGAGATGCTGTTCTCTCATGTGTTACCAGGTGAAGAATGCTAATCTGCTTCAGTTTTGAGGAAAAGACGAACTCCTCAGTATGATTTTTAGTGCTAAATCCATCTTCTAAGAGTAGGAAATGTGGGATTTTCTTTTGTATATGCCTGTATTGTGAAAGATGGATTGTTTTTACTATGGTTGTGATTGTTGGATTAAGTTACTACTGCTGTTAGTCTCTGGTAGCTTTTTCGAGTGAAGGACTGCGTTCTCATAGCCAGTGTCTCGAAATTCAGTGAGAACACCTTGCAGGGTGATAATGAGGCTTCTGGCCATAGGGGTCCTGTAGCTACCATGGTTAGGTGGTTCTCTGTCAGCCAGACAAGACAGGGCTAGTTAGCTGGTGCAGCTTGCTACTGCTCATCACTGGCAGGAACTCGGCAGAAATTGCAGGCTGCTGCTGTTACTGGAGCAGTTGCTTTATCTCAGTTATGGTTCTGTTGGAGGCATGTGTGGTCCTTTTTGTAAGGATGCCATTTTTGACCTTTGAGTTCAGAGTTGTACTCCAGCTTTTTTCTGTTTCAGGTGTTAGGTGGAGTTTGCAAAAGGATAGGTCCTCTCAGTTCTGCGGGAAGAGTTACCAGAGATTCCGCATGTTGTTCACTTGCTTCTACAAATGCCGTGCTTCAACATGGGTTAAAAAGAACCTTAGTGGTGTTTATTATAAAAATAGAAATGTTTTGATTTGCTCTAGCAAAATTCCAGCATAGGTGTTTGCATATCATCTTCCCTGACTTCCACCTACTTCTTTGTATTTTTTATTGCTAAACTATACCTTTTCCAAGTCGTATAAAACACATTTTGAGTAATTTCCCCAGAATTGCAATCCAGATAATAACTATAAATTAACATCAAGAATGTCCTACATAAATTATCTGGCAAATGTGGTCATCTTCTGGCAAAAGCTTGGATAAAAACGTTTTATCAAACTACAGTATTATTTGAAAACAGTAAGCAAAGCTGCTCTTTTGCATTGTTTGTAACCTGAACTAGGACAATTTGGCCAAATACAAAGTAAATGGAAAGGTGATAAATGAGACTTGTTTTAACAGTGTAGTTAAACTCAACAAACTTGATGATTGCTACTTAGGAACTTGTATAATGCTGAAGGATGATTATCTTAGTAGAAAGTCCAGCTTTCCATATAGAAAGTGAAAATGTTTTCTTCCTCATCTGTGGATGTTTTGGCAAAGAGGGCTTGGCAGTAATATCGAGGTTCTAAATGTATGTGATGCAAAAGAAGAACCAAAAAAAGAGCCAGCTGTGGTATCTGCAATTGTAATCTGGTACCATGCTTCAACTTGCCTGGAGCAGCCTGCCTTCCCTCCTGTGCCACTGGTCCTCCATCTCGCCTCCAGCCTCCTGGTTCTTCTTTCATGTCCCATGCGGGGGAGCAGTGCTGGCTGTAGAGATTCTCTACTGTAGCATTGGGAGTTGGAGGGACTGGGAATGGGCTGCAGTTCTCTTCCATCTGAGCTGCTACAGCATCTCAGACCTCAGCCAGCAAAGAACTGGGCAAAGCAGAGTTCTCCAGTCTGAGATGGAAAAGAGACGTCCTGAAACTACCTTGTACTGCAGCCTCTGCTAAAGGGTCGAAGTCGTCCTTTATGTGGGATGAGGCCCTAATGTCTTAGGGAAATCAGATCAGCTGAGTTGTGGAGGATGTGTGAATGAGGAAGAGATCCTGCTCGTGGGCTCTGGAACACCACTGGTATCTGTCCATAATGCCAAAGGCATCATAGTGTTCTGGTGTTACTGTTGTGAAGGGTTAATATGGTATTGCGTTTTATTTCTTAGTGGAAGCTGTGGTCAAGGAAAGTTGAATGTTGTGAGACGTTAAGGAGTTCATGAAACCTTGAGGAAGATGATTAGTCTTCATGTTCTGATCTGTAAATTACTGGCAGTGTTCGCAGAACACTGTATCCATGGCAACGTTGTGCTCAACTTCTGCCCGAATCTGCGCACACGTGCACACACAAACAGATAACTGATCTTGCGTCTTGCTGGCTGATGGCACCAGTGACAGTGTCCAGGGAGGGCTGGTGACCAGAGCAGGTCAGGACTAGGTTTTGTTCTGCCATCACTCGGTGTGTCCTCTACTGATTGCACCTGTTACCTCAGCTACTCCAGCCACACGGCCCTTCCTCAAGGAGATGTCGAGTTATGCCCCATCCTAAGTTTTGGTTGTTTTTAATACAATTTTTAATTACTGGCTGAGGAATGTGAGAATGGTTTGGGTTGGAAGGGACCTTAAAGACCATCTAGTTCCAGCCCCCCTCCATGGGCAGGGACACCTTCCACTAGATCAGGGTGCTCAAAGCAACTGACTGTTTTGTTTCAGAGCTGCTTTAAGTGTTTCAAATTTGCTTACCTTATTGCATAACCCTTTGTGCTTACCGTTTTTTGCTGTTTTTTTTTTAATTGGATGCTAGGATTGGGTCAGTGTGGAAATCAGTTTTCCCTTTTAACTATAAGGAAATCCTTTCATAATAGGGTTTAGTCAGATTGCAAAGGAGAATAGAGAATATAATAAAGGGATCGCATGGCAAAAGAAGACTCGGATGAGATCCAACAATGAAGATGTTCAGGCATATACTCTCTAGGAAAGGGATTTGGGGAATTACTGTAATGAAATCTTAAAGCTATGAATCCAAATGCAATTTGAGAAGGAAAAGTCCAATCACATATTATTTTTTTGTCTCTAATGAATGACTTTTAAATAAAATGAGCTCTTGGAAAAGGAAGTAGTGGCAAAGGCTTTCTTAATTTTTTTTTTTCTTGTTTTCTTGGCTGCACTTCGTTCTTCCATTTTACTCTGTCTTTTCTTTATCTTTTATTTCCTCTCAAACTTAGATACTATTAAGAATAATGGAAATACTTTGAAAATTTTAATTTTTTTATCTTAATGAGGGCAGCTCATGTAGCAGTGGCCTTGTTTCAGTAGAGCTGTGTAAGATATTAATAAAGTGAAAACTGTCACTGTATTAAATGCATATATTGGATGTACATCAGAAAAATGACATCAGTTAATCTACTGTTTATGCTTCTTTAATGTCTTTGCTAGAAATTGGTTTAACTGTTACGCATTCTTCAAAACTGTATGTCTTTATTTGACCTCAGATTTTTTTTTGTTATAGGGAAACTATTATGTAACAAGTTTTTGTATACGACAGTGGCAAATTAGTCACCTTTCTATCTTTTAGCGTTTAAACAGACCCTATTGCCATAGTAACTGAGCTCTTTGTAATTGTTAATGTATTAATCCTCAGAACTTCCCTGTGAGGTAGAGAGGTATTCCTGTTTCGCACGTGAGAAGCTGAATCATCGGGAAGCTGAGTGATTTATTGATAACCCCACAAGCCAACAGGAGCAGATATATACTCTCATTTCTGTTCCTGTGGAATAGTGCCCTCTTGGTTGAACTGTCTTTTCCCTGCCCAGCTTTCTCAAATGAATGAATTTTAGTGAAATTGGCTGCAGCCATCTGGAATGTGCTGATTTGCATATAAGATCTGTGTGGCTGTCATTATTCAGCACATCAAGATTAACGAACTCTGAAGATACCGCGAAAAAGAAATGTAGGGACTGCTACTGTGTGTTCTCAGTGGATCGTGAGACAGAT
Source organism: Tauraco erythrolophus (assembly GCF_009769465.1). Classification (NCBI taxonomy): domain Eukaryota; kingdom Metazoa; phylum Chordata; class Aves; order Musophagiformes; family Musophagidae; genus Tauraco; species Tauraco erythrolophus. The sequence goes on from NC_141484.1 coordinate 6,502,506, forward strand.
TTTTCTTCCTGTTTGTCACAATACCAAAAATTGGCCAGTTTTGACTATACTAATAATCATTTAATGGGCAATATATGACTCGTATCTCTGTGCTGATAGAGCAGTTTGTTAATACATCTACTTTTGAAGGCTGACTTTGACCTTTGAAACTTTTTAAGCTTGAATTTGAAATATTTGCATTCAGAACACTCTGCTATTCTTTGGGGTTTTTGTCGTTGTGTTGTTTTTTTTTTTTTATTTTTAGACAGAACATACTTTACGAGCAGAAAGGAAAAGACGTGATTCATTCGGGATGTTTGACGGTTATGATAGTTGTAGTGAGGACACCAGCAGCAGCTCCAGTTCGGATGAGAGTGAAGAGGAGGTTGCTCCTTTGCCATCCAGTCTCCCAATTATAAAGAACAATGGACAGGTCTATACTTACCCAGATGGCAAATCTGGCATGGGTGAGTATGTGGTGCATGAGTACAAAGAGTTTCATACTTATGTTTTTCAGCTGGTGCTGTGAGTTTTGAGGGTCCAATCTCAAATGTTGGTCCCAGTTGAAAATGGACCAGAACAGCTGAAGGGTTGGTTGATTTTGCAGGAGGGAGCACAGAAATTATTTGGGTTTTACTAAACTGAAATAAGACAATTTTTGAATCCTGCTGTCAGGAAAGAAATAGTATGGGAACATCTGCCCTCCCATCACATGTGTGTTGAGTATATATGCACATACGTGTTGTCATGTATGTTGTTTTATTCTTTGAGCTTTGAGGAAAACGTCAGTGTGTTCTGTCTATGCTTGGGCATATATTCTCTGTACTTTTTATTTTATATATACAATATATTAAAATATATTTCCTCTCATACTAGGAAAACTTCATTACTGCTACTGTATGAAGTCTGTCAGCGTATACCTGTTCACTGCCTGCTAGCTGTGAGCTAGCATATACTAGAAAAAATTAAAAGAGAGAAAATTGCTTTTATCATTGGGGGAAAATATTTTAGCCAAAATCATTAGTGATTAGTAGAGCTCTTTATGAGTAGAATCTTGGGATTGTCTTGCTGGCATAGGTTGGCCACAAACTCTTATTCATCATGGAACAACTGAGTGGTGGGTGATGCTGTCAGGCTCTGAAGCTAGAAGAGAGTATTGGTGGGCTAGGGTACTTTGGGTATACTAGTTTATGATTGGAAAAAGAGATCTGGTTTTATTTCGGGGTATTAAATATTTAGAGGAATCAAGACTGGCAGGCCCAGATTCAAAGCAGACGTTTCCTTGAGAACCATGAAAACACAGAATTGGCTTTAGCTGGGTCATTTGCATCTACCAGTGGTAAATTAATAGGGAGCAGAAAGGAGACAGCCTTTCACCAGTGAACTTGAGGTTCTTAGTGTTTCACTGAGATTTGTGGTAGCGTTCCTATTTTAAGATGTTTTTCTGTGCAGTTCTCTTCAGGGTCAAACCCGAAGAAACCATTTGGTGGTGTCACCTGCAGGACCTTCGTCATGTTGTCTTTGTTCTGAATTTTTGCTGAGGTCTTTATTGTGCTCTTAACGTTTGGCTTTTTCTCTCCTCTGATTAGCTACATGCGAGATGTGTGGAATGGTTGGTGTCCGTGACGCTTTTTACTCTAAAACAAAACGCTTCTGCAGTGTGTCATGCTCTAGAAGCTATTCATCGAACTCCAAGAAGGCCAGCATTCTGGCCAGGCTTCAGGTAGCGGTACAGACACCGTTTTCTTTATATACTTACAATAGTCTGTCTTTGTAAAACATGGATGTTCCTAAAACTTGCATGATGTCTTAAGATAAGCCAAGTTTCTGAACACATTAACATTTTCACATAAGTGATTTTTTTTTTTAAGCCAAAACTCAAAACTGTACCAGTAACAAACAAATAACTTTGCTCAGCAGAACAATTTCCAGAGAATACTGACTCCTTATTTCATTTCTGCTGCAGTGGCCCTTCTGCAAGAAAAAGATCAGGAAAATCTTCAGTCTACCTATGTAGTGACTTGAAATTCCATGCATCTCATACCCAAGATACTTTCTGGCTTTAGAGAGCGTAAAGGTTTATTTAGCATTGTTTTTTTTTGTTTTGAGGGTTTTCTTAAGCATGTAGAATTGCAAAATGGGTTTTGGTCTGTTCACTTGAAATATTAGTCAAATAATCATGAAGGTATATTTGTAACATTCAAGAAAAGAGATAGAAATGTTAAGAAATATTATATCCTTTGTCAAATTCAGTGCAACAAATGCCAAAAACTTGTATTGGTATAAATTAGATTTAAGGTTCTTCCTTTTGACCTGCTTTTAAAAGATATCTTTTTCAGGTAAACAACCATGAAGCTATATTGCTGTTCAAGTTGGAATACTAGTACAGAAGTCATCTTTTGGACATTCTTTACTATTGGTTTTGAAATTTATGTAATATTACATGTAGTTTTGTGATACTTGGTCAGCTTCCATTCTGTGTTGGTCTGATTTTAGTAAATCTACCAGAAATATGCTTCAGACTTAAGGAAATGTCCTGATGGGAGTTTGGAAAGACTTTATTTACTTAGCTTTTTTTTGTTTTAGGGTAAACCTCCAACGAAGAAGGCTAAAGTTCTACAAAAACAGCCCTTGGTGGCTAAGTTAGCGGCATATGCTCAGTACCAAGCAACTTTACAAAACCAGGCAAAGACTAAAGCAGGTAATGGCGTATCAACAGAGCTGAAACAAAATCTTGGTAATACAAGATTTGTGGCTCATTAGCAGCTTCCTAAATAAAATAACTTTCTCTTAGCAGCTGTCCCTGTGGAAGGTTTCAGCTGGGGTAACTACATCAATAGCAATAGCTTTACAGCAGCTCCTGTTACCTGTTTTAAACACGTAAGTATTTTTAATATGTGCTGTCTTTTCGTGTGTGTGCATGCGAGGGAGAGCGAGTGCACGTTAGTTCTTGATTTCCATTTTGCAAAACGCTCATATACAAATGTTTTATGGCCTTAGACTATTACATTGTAAACTATGTTAGTCTGACTGCTCTTTAGGTTTTTTACCTGTCCTTTAAAACTATTCTGAACACTGTTACTCTCATCGTACATGCTCTCATAAACAAAGCAAAAAGTAAAAGGAGGACTCTTAAACACTTGTGAAGTTATTTTTCTCACATACAAGGCACAAAATCTATCGAATGCACTGCAGAATGTCAAACCAATCAGATCATGCAATATTAGAAAAGGTTACAAAAGGCTTTTTAGATTGAGTCACGCTTGCTCCTTTATGTTGAACTGATCTTTTGGTTATATATTTAGATTTGGGATTTTTTTTTCCTTAATTTTTAGTCAGATTCTTCCTGTCAGTCATGCTGCTAGGTAGTGTAGAAATCGAGGATAATGAAAGCTTTTCATAAATCCGAAATTAAAGTGGTTAGTTTTCTTCATATTGGAGTTAGAAAAATTCCAAACAAAAAGTTCTCAGTCATTACTGAATGTAATTAGGGGAGGAAGGAAATATTTAGCAGTATCTATCTTTAATGTGTTTGTTAAATTCCAATTATTGGATTTTGTTTAAACTATTGTCAGTACTTTCTGTGTCTTGAGAAAACACTTTCTGTCAGAAAGCCTTTACTTAGCTTTTTTTTTATTTAGAAAGTTGAAGTGTTAACATCTTCCAGAAGTTCTAATTTGCTTAAAATGATCTGATGAAAATTGCGATCAAAACAAACATTTTGATTCATGGAAGTTGTCCATAAGGGAGAAGAGACACATATTTTCTGTCCACTTGAAGAATTCGTGCTGAGCCCTGTCAACTCATAAATCAGTAGGAGCTGAGGGCTTTTGGCAGTTGGCACTTTCTGAATAGCACCCTTTATGCTGGAGGCCTTAGCTACTGCCCAGAGCAGAGCCTTGAATTGGTATAGCTTTGTGAATTGGTATCGAATTCCATGGGCTTAAGTAAGCATGTTTGTGCTTTGCTTTCATAGTTACGTGCGTGCTACAATAAGTAATTTTGTGAGTACGTATCAAAAGGTGGTGTTTGATAACGTGGGCTGGGCTGCTATAACAACAAACGCTTCATGGTGTATGGCATCCCTAATTAGGATACAGCTACAATAGTCAGATCACTTGTAAATTATAGAATTATAGAATCATTTAGGTTGGAAAAGACCTTGAAGATCGTCAAGTCCAACTGTTGACCTGACACGGCCAAGTCCACCACTAAACCGTGTCCCTAAGCACCACATCTACACCTCTTTTAAATGTCTCCAGGGATGGTGACTCAACCACTTCCTTAGGGAGCACATTCCATTATGCTGCAACATTCCATGTTAACAGGAGTTGTATCTTCCTTTCTTACTGCTTTGTTCATTAAGTTGAATGGTACACTAATAATGTGAACAGATACAATACTAATGCTCGTATTTTACCTTGAAAATTTTCACAAGCTACGTGGCAGCAGTGCCACTAAGCCTGAATGTTGTTGCTTTTCTGTCCCTGTTTTCCTTTTTTTATGCAAGTAAAATGCAACTCCTGCAGTCTCCTTTGGAGATTTCTGCTTCTTTGGTGGACATTAGTGTTACAAGGGTGTGATTTGCATTTAGTTTTACTGTAATTATTTATTTGAAAAATGCATCATTTAAACTAATCAGCATCTGAAATTGCATTAGTTCTCTCTTGTTAGGTCCTTCTCTCTCCCCCACTCTGTTGATATTCAAAAGAAACAATATTCTTTCTTTCTATCTGGAAATGTTATTGCTGTTTTCTATGTGCTATGTTGCTTTGATTCATAAATTTGTATTAGTTGATGTTTGTTTACTATTGTTATTATGCATTCCATGCATATGTTGTGTGTGTCCATGAAATTAAATATATAAAGCTTATTCTGTTGAAAACAAGTTTTACATTGACAGTAAAATCATGACATACCTACTCTCAAATTTTTTATTAGATAAAACATGTATCTGGTTATACTACATGTATCTGTATGGACATTTGGTAGGGAACAATAGGGATCAATATTAAAGAAAATTTAAGGAACCATAAGTTATGGGATTTGGCTTATTGATTTTTATTTTTTTAAATAACCTGGCATACTTGAGTCAGGTCTGACGTAATTTTCCCAGGTCAGTTGTTTTTTTTTCTGGGGAGTTATTTCCTCTTCAATTTAAACCAGTTAATTTTACAATTAAAACATTTAAATCTTGAAATTCTCTGTCTCTTTCTTTGTATGAGAAAAATTAATTTCAGAGTCTTTTGATGCCTTAATGTGCCTTTTGTACTTCCCTGTTAATTTCATTGAAGATTTCAGTGTTGAGTAATAGTAAAGAAACTCCCTAGCATCAGTACAGCTACGCCTGCTTTGTAGTTCAGTAAAATGAAGTAGAGAAGCTGCTTTGGTTTATGTCATGTAGGAAGCCTGTAGCAAAGCCAGAATTACCGTTTGTGCACCTTGCAGCTTTGTTTTGTCAAATTATGTTAATCAGACGCCCAGCATTAGCTGATGCAAGGAGGAAAACAGCAAAAAAATGTTTTTAATATTGAGTTATAGCTTAGTAACATGCTCTTTGCTAACCTGCATTTCAATTTCATCTTCTGAAAAATTTTTAACTTTTTTCTATATTTGCTTTTATTAGCTCAAATCATTCCTAGAAATGAAAGCAAATACAGTGCTTTGAGTCATCCTGTCAGCACTACTTACTGTACAGCTTAATGGAAAATTAATTAAATTATTCTTTTCCACTCCGTTGCTAGTGAGATGCACATTTTTCTAAGTGAGGATTTTTTTTGTCTTCCAGTTGAATTTTATTCTGAGCTGAAATATTTTTGTTCTTTTGTTTTCTTTTGTTATTAAAATAAATAACCAACTCACTCATTTGCTCTAAGGGAGCATTCCCAGGATTTCACACTAGGTGGCAGTGCTTTGCTTTGAACTTTTTATTTTAAACCATTTTGCACATTGTCTTCTCTGGCATTACCTTTTGTGGGGGCACGGATCACACACAGGGTATCAGCATCGTATCCTTATGCTTCAGGAATTGATAGTACCACTTTGCTGTTAAAATCCTGATTCAAATTTCAAATCTGAAATCATGGTGGTGTCAGTGCCATCCAAAACTTTTAGAAGCCAGTTATTTAACCCACGAGATCTTTGTTCACTAGGCGTGTGGGGATAGTTAGCCTTTAGGTGCTCCTGCCAAACAGGACCTTCCTGATTGCAACTTACCTTGCAGAGAAGGCAGCTGCTGCTCACAGATAAACCCTCCCAAGTCATCTCCCGGAGCAGGAAACGATGAACCAGATCTTCCTTGTTTGGGAGTGATATGAAGTGGATCTCTTCGTCATGAGTCTGAAAGGTAAATTTGTTCTTACCTGTAAATTATGGTTCTGCTAGTTCGCTCTATGCCAATCCAGACTTCAGAGTTGCCCTTCCAGCCAGCAGATGAGTGAGACTTTACACTTACAAAGTGCTTTGTGAGTTTTTCAAAGCACTGTACAAACATCGATTGATTAATCAAATGAAGACAGAGGAAATACGAAGGAAGATGGCTGTTGTAGCCCTGGTTTATCCAGTCTTCCTCCCTTAAGAATTTTCATGATGAGTGAAAGGAAAAAATGGCACAGTATACCAGGTATACTGTAAACTACCACTTCAGGACAGTAATGTTATCTGGCATTTCAGTAGTAATGCTACACTGGATGGCTTCCTTCTTCTAAAGGATGAGCCATATGGATTGGTGTAGGAGAACTAGCAGAACCAATATTTTCACAGACAAGGACAAATTTAACTTTCTGCTATTTCCCTCTATACCAATCCACGTTCTAGAAATAAAAACTTTTGACATTTTCATTACTGTTTGATGTGAGAAGTGTTTCGATATACTCTTCTCTCTGAATCAACTGAATAGATGAGCAGGCAGTAAAATATATTTCAGTTAAGTGCAGCTGGATTATGATATTCAGCACTGCTATTTTTGATTCTTTGGCCTCATCTGTATACAAGACAACAAGATTTACTAAAAGATGCAGTTTGAAAAGTTTATTTCCCCAATTCAATTCAAAAAGCAACACCTCGATTTAGAGATGATAGCAAATATGTAATAGGACTTGATTAAGAAGCTGTATCTGCATATTTTATGTATGAAAATAAGCCATCATTTTTCAAGTTGTTTTTTTCTCTCTGTCTGCCAGATGGCACAAGAGAGCTCTGCTGTCTAGACTGGTGTAGATGGGACATAGCAGAACATGAAGAGACCAGGCTTCAACAATAAGAAACTGGTGTATTTGCAATAATTTCTTTCTTCTTTAATAGTTAAAACTAGTTTTAAGCTTTGCATGCCTAGCCTCGAATATTTCTACTACTGAAGGGTATCTCTTTTTAAGATAAGTTGGCTTTTAGTGCTGCTAGTTGGCTATTGCTGGTTGCCAGCAGAATTCCAGTATCATGATTTCCAGTCATTCAGGATTAATCCAGCTTTCTTCACTTGCAGCTCTTGGCCAAAACTCTGAAGTTGGAGGCTGTTCTCACTGAGCTGTTAACTTCTCTGTGTTTGCAAAGAGCTTTGCAAATGGGGCTCGGCCTTAGAATGCTGGCTGCCCACTACGGTACAGAGCCAGATGGTCCCTCAGTTGTCTCTGTGATACCTGGATTTTCTCTGAACTGATAAGAATTTGTTTTTCTCAGAACATCTTAGAATTGTTATGACCGTTGTTCTAAAATATCCCAAATCCGAATATTTCCCTTCTTGGTGGTCTCAAGTTTAATGGATCCTGAGTCATTTTCTGTTTTGTTACCAATATCACTTTAGTTGAGTCACTTTTAAGGTTTTAGATTCTTCAGCGCTGTGCATTTCTGGTAGCTCTACAGTACCATCTTTGACTGTCTTTTCATGATGCTCTGTTCAACAAAATATTATTCTTGAGATAGCAACTAAGTGTAACTTTTATCTTCAATTTCCCCAGACCCTTAATAGTTCATCAAGCTTGTACTTCCTTTTTTTTACTAACACATTAGTCTAAGCCTTCAGGACAATGTGTGAGGAATCTAGCTGTGCAAAATTTCCTTTTGGCATTCATTAAAAAGCTGCCACCCAGCCTTCTATTCCTTCTGCTTGCTTGATGCAACGATCACTTGCAGGTGATGCGAAAGCCTGTTCCTCTGAGAGGGTATGAACCAGTGGGTGATCAACTCCACCATAATAAATGGTCAGAATAGATGGAATAAATAACTTATAGGCATTTTTTCAAGAACGTTCGTGGTTGACAGAACGTAAAGATTTTGATGTCTACGGTACAGGTATGAATTTAAAGTACGTTAGTTTTCTTGTAGGCAGAATTGCAGAGGAATTAAACTTTCTCACTAAAATCAGTAGCTTGCACATAGTTGAAACACAGTAGAATAAACGTGGCCTGTGAGTATATGCAATTTGTGCTTTACAGACTTAAAATTGGAATCCCGTATGTTTTGCAGGAAGTACACGGTAATAACTGTGTACAATTACAATACTACACATAAGGTTCAAATCAAAACCAAACCAGGTTTTCATAGAAGGACTGTTTTCTAAACATATGCTTATGGCTTATCCTGTATATTGATTGTTTTGTCTTTAAGTCGCTTGTAAAACACTAATATAACAACAACAACCAAACTTCATTTGGTGAACTGGTGACTTTTTCCCCCTCCTACCTTAAATGATAGGCACCTATGGGGACATGCTGGGGTGATATCTCAGAAGGAGTGCGAGTGGAGGTTCCAAACACTGACTGCAGCCTGCCTACCAAAGTCTTCTGGATAGCTGGAATTGTAAAATTAGCAGGTGAATATTTTTTAGTTGAAATTATTAAAATAATCAAAATAACTATGTGAAGGGAACTAATAATTTAGCAGTTGCCTGATTAGTAGAATGTTGACACTGGTTAAGTTGCAAGAGCTGTGTCAATAGGTTTTACATGTTTTAGCAATATCACTGTGTTGTACTGTTTTACAGTGGCTTCAGTGAAGCTTGAGAATATCTAGTTGTTGGATTTTTTTGTATTACGCCAGAGTATAGTAAGAGCAGCAGAATGAGGAGATAGGAAATTGTATGTTAGCTAGCAAGTAAGCCTCGTTATACTTCTCTTGGTTAAAAGTAAAGTTAAAAATTCAAGGTATACAGCTATGGTGAAAAGGCAGATACTCAGGGTAATTAATTATTTTTGTCCTCCTACGTATAACTTCTAGAGGTTTATAGTGCAAGAACTTTAATTTTTAGTTAAAATTTGACTTATATGATAGCACGTGCACATTTGTCAAATTAACCTATTCTGTGCATTAATAGCACGCAGCAATGTGACGTAAGAAAAATGTTCTATAAAAAGTTCTAGTCTAGAAAATCCAGTGTAATGTATGTTGTGATTGGTGAAGAAATATCACTAGGTCTTTTATTTAATTTTATCTTTTCTTTTAAATGGGATTGCTTTCTTTCAGGCTACAATGCTCTGCTAAGATATGAAGGCTTTGAAAATGATTCAAGTCTTGACTTCTGGTGCAACATTTGCGAGTCTGACATCCACCCAGTTGGTTGGTGTGCAACCAGTGGGAAGCCTCTAGTCCCTCCTCGAAGTATGTAAATAGTAGCCTTACTGATTGATATAAAAGTCTGTCGTTATTAAACTAAAGTTGCTCATGGTTCAGATATCAAAGTATTTTTTTGTCATAGCAACTCTTTCAACAGTTATGAATAAATCATTTTAACATTTGGAAAAATAAGGACTTGACTGATACTGAAAGTGTTTCTTGGAGTAGCCCATCTGATGCAACTTAAAGTTTTTTAGATCAAGGTGGAAGCAGTTAGCTAATCAGTGATGTGAACATGCACTGATTTTATTTCTATTTTGTTATTCAATTCTTTGCCCTGACATACCCATAAACTTAATCTGGGGTAGCATTCATTCTTTAAAGAGGTTTTTGTCATTATTGTGGTCCAGGCTTTTTAAGTCATCTGGGATTTCTTCTTTACATATTCCAGACTCTAATATTGTCTCTAACGGACACAATTAAAAATCAGTGGCTTATTTTTTCCCCTTCATTTGCAACAGCCATCCAACACAAATACACAAACTGGAAAGCTTTTCTAGTGAAACGACTTACTGGTGCCAAAACACTTCCTCCTGACTTTTCTCAGAAGGTAAGGCTGATGCAACATCAATGATGTACTATAAACAAAATTGCAGCACAATGTGAAGAACTGAAATATTTTACAGTGGCACATTGGCTCCTTTTAGAGTGAAGATGATACAGTAGTTTCTTCCCTTAAATACAGTTTTCCTTGGAATCTCTATTCTCCATTTATGTCCACACCTGTCAGTATGTATTTGGAAAACTGTTTCCTCTAGCAGAAAGTAATTTTCCTGAAAAACTTGTTAGTCTATCTTAATTTTAAAATACTCCAATTTAAAAAAAAAAAAGTGCTAATAAGCTACCCTGTGATATGTTAGAAAAATTACAACTTGTTTTTCTAATTCAAGAATTATTTTTATCATGCACTATTTCAAGAAACTGAACAAAAGTTGTCAATTTAGCACATATCTAGATGCAATAAAGTACACACTTTTAAATGTTAATATTTTTAATCTGCTCTGGACTAGATTTTTTTTTTCTGTCTTTAAGTCATGTCTTTAAGTGTGGCAGCTGCCTGTATAATGGTGCTGTAAGTTTACTTACTAGTATTATGAGATAGTATTATAGCTTTTAGTAGGAATATGAGACTTTATTGGGTTATTGTCTTACACTGCATCTAATGTTAAAAAAAACCCAAAACCCACCAAACAAAAAACCCCACACCTTTCTGCAGTTATTCATTTCTGTTTAAAAAAATGGCTCAGTTAGAAGCCAAATTAAATTGGCAAGGTCTCAACACTGTGGGGGAGTTAGTAGTGGAAATGGCAAGTCACAGATACTGATTTTTAAACAGAATGTATTGTCACAAGGCAGATTGACATCTATTTCCATTCTGTTCCTTTCTTTTTGATATATTGTGAAGAAATATGTTTGAGTGGCCAGCTTTAATTATGTTGAAGGTTTATTTTCCGTATCTTTTATAATAAAGTATTTTAATCCTATTTTTAAAGTGCTATATTTTGAGTGGATAACAAAGCAAAAAAAAAAAAAAAACAAACCACCATCTTAGGTTGGCTTTGTTTTTTTAAAAAAAAAATTGTCTCTCAAGGTAAATTTTATTTAATGTTAACAACTGAACAAACTTTCATTGAGTCAACGGAAAATTCCTTTAACCTAAGTGAGAATTGTATTAGGGGCTGTACTTGATACAATTAAAGCATTGTAGGATCTATTCTACTTAGTTTTCTGAAACATTTGATTTTTCCCCATGTGCAGTGAAATACAAGATAAATCATTTGTGTCATTTTTGCAGGTTGATTAACAAGTACTTGAATTAGATGAAAAGTGCATTGATATTGCGCTCTGATAGCAGAAGGCAGATGACTGAGGAAAAACAAAGTATATTCTTACAGAACCTTTTTTCCCTGTTATTTTAAGGTGTCTGAGAGTATGCAGTATCCATTTAAAACTTCCATGAGAGTAGAAGTTGTTGACAAAACGCACCTTTGTCGAACAAGGGTGGCAGTTGTAGAGAGTGTCATTGGGGGCCGGTTGAGATTGGTGTATGAAGAAAGCGAAGACAAGAGCGATGACTTCTGGTGCCATATGTACAGTCCACTCATCCATCACATTGGTTGGTCTCGAAGTATAGGACACAGATTCAAAAGATCTGGTAAGCTTATTGCATTTTAGAGGTGTCCTTGTGGGCGATGTTGGCTTGGAGAAGTCTGACCTAAGCAGTTCTGTCACTTTATACAATGAATAAAACTAGCTGGAATAATGGTCTTTACAAATGTATGTAATGTGACCCAGGGGTTCTACCAGTTACCTTACATTCAGAAGTTTCAGTTCAAAGTATAATTAGTGTATTCTGCAGCATTGGAAGAGCCAAAATAAATTTTTAGTTGATTTGTAATTCATCGATATCTAGAAAGATTAATCAATAAACAGTGGTTAACAAACTGTCTAGGCAGGAAAACCTTGCACTGCAACATTCAAGCACAGTAAACATAATTTTTCATGTTGATACCTGGAATTACACAGTTCTGCTCCACAAACTTCTCGTTTCTTCATGTTTGTCTCTTTTGTACAATACAACGTGGACAAGTATCCTATTATACTGATTATTTTTTTTGACTTGCACATTTTAAGGACTAATATTTTTATATTGCAAGATTTAAATGTTTTAAAGGATGGGCAGGGAAGATTTAGTGACTGGTCTAATTAGATGGTACACAGTCAAGGCCCTTGTTATCTAAAACACAAAAATACTTGTAATATGAAATATTTAAGGTTTCTAAACAAAAAAGTCTAATAACACTTTTCTGCTTTATGGAGCTTGTGTCCCTTGTCAGAAGCAGAATCTCTGTAAAACATTGCACAAGGCATCGCTTCAGGAAAACTGACAGTTTTCCTAGTGCTAAACTTTCACTGAAACCATTTATAAAGAAGAGTAGTTAGAGAAATCAAGAACAGTGCTACTTTCCAGAAAGAATGTCTCTAACAGAGTTCCAGGGATTCCCCTTGGAAAGCAGTATTCAACAGTTGGCTAAAACCAGCTATATATATGTATTTAAAGTCATTATGTGTAATTATATATATAAAAAAAAATATAATTTTGTGTCCTAACATAGTGCACAGTAGTTTACTTGCCAATTTTTCGCAAAAACTTCTATATATCTTTGTATCAACTTTGTGACATAATCAAGTGCTCTTGTAAATACTGGATTTTTTTTTTCCACTGTAAAATAGATAGTATTATAGAGGTATTTCAGGTAGAAATCAGTAAGGAAAACAGATGGATTATGTCCCCTAGATTTCGTGGTAGTCTTATTACAAACTGTGGGCCTGCCACACCTGTGATTACATTATACTAGTTAACGTATTCGGAAAAACATAAAGCATATTGTCTGCTCTGTTAACGAAACTTCTGAATAATAGGTGCTCTTATTCTTTATAGATATTACAAAGAAACAGGACGGACATTTTGATGCACCCCCACATTTATTTATGAAGGTGAGTTTGCTAGCAGGACCTTTAGTTCCTAATGTGTATAAAACAGACTTGAAAATCCACTTAAGCCCTGGAAATATGCCCAGCACGAGCTGTGGCAGTGTGGGGTTGTTCTGTGTTCCAGGCTTATGAGATTTTTAGCTTGTGGTGCTGTTGTCTGATTCTTTAGGTAAAAGAGGTTGATGCAGCTGGGGAATGGTTCAAAGAAGGAATGAAATTGGAAGCTATAGACCCCTTAAACCTTTCAGCAATATGTGTGGCAACTATTAGAAAGGTAAGAAAACAAATATGTATTTTGGGAAGGTGGATAGGAATCTTTTTTTCACTCACCTTTGTTCAGCTTTGAAAGAAAAAAAGCTCAAAACCAAAATAAATGCAGTTCATTCACGCAGTGAATGTTTATGGAATACGTCCGTTAATTGTTTATATACAACTGCTATGCAAAAGAATATACTTGTGTATTTTTTTTTTTTTTTTTTTACTTTAATGTCTTGAAATTCAGCCTTATCTTTATTTAGAATATAAAGTGTTTGTGAGATTAATTTGCAGGACTATCTGCTGCTAATTATACCAAATGCTTTGCAACTGTTCAAAAAGAAACCTCGTCTCGCTTACTTGCAGAAGCCTGTGAAGACATTTTAAGGATGTACTTTTTTCCTAGCCTGGTTGAAAGGCATCCCATCCATGTGAAATCTGTTTTAAAAGAGGAAGAAAGCATAAAAAGAGCTTAGCAGAATTCCATAACCTTACCAATGACAAGCATGATTATGATTTCGAGACTTTTTTCTTAACGGTGTGCAGAATGTCCTTGCAAGCTAAAGAGCAGGCTGAATGACAAAGCTTTAGAAGTAGAACTGATGTTCACAGGAAAAATTAACTAGAGAGCATGAAAAGGAAACTATCATCTCTCATAACTTTGCAGTTAACAAAGGTATGTTTGACGATAGTCCGCACAGTCTTGGAGACAGGTATGATTTGGGGTCTTTTGTTTTCCTACAGTTGAATGTCCTAAGTGTGCTTCCATTATTATTGAGGTTTTTTTCACTCTTCTGAAACATGGCATGCTTTCTTTCTAGCCTTATCACACAGTTAAAGATACTTAATGTAAAATTTTGTTTTTCTTTACAAAGGTTTTAGCAGATGGCTATCTTATGATTGGGATTGATGGCTCAGAAGCAGCAGATGGGTCTGATTGGTTTTGTTACCATGCCACTTCCCCTTCTATTTTCCCTGTTGGTTTCTGTGAAATTAACATGATTGAACTAACTCCACCCAGAGGTACATATAGCATTCTGACCACATTTTACTTTGAATATTTTTCAGTGATATTGTATGTGCCATATGCTTTGTTTCTTAACTCAGTCTACAAAATTCGTGTCACTTTTTAGGACTTTCTCAAGTCTGAAACAAATAATACAGTGTAACTTCAAAGTAATCTTAAACAGAGATAACTTTTTCATTTAGAAAAAGTCAAATTGAACATCTGATTGATTCTCTGGCTTAAATTATATGCTTTTGCTGTCAGAAACTGAAGGACAGACACTAGTTGAGTAGTATGTCCATTAAGTCAATGAGAAGTATGCTGGTCACTAAAAGGACTGTTCAGACTATGTCATTGCTTGGGAAGTCCTGGCCACCAAAAGGATTAACAAATATTGTAAAGAATCTCAGGCTAATTTGCAACAATACCAGTTAATTTTTTTGAAGAATGTGGATGAACTTGAACTTTGAGGAAGCAGCTGTTAGAGCTGTAATCTGTGTAATCTCTTCTGTGAGAAAAAACTCTCTGTCCACTAGCATGTGTGCCAACAGAAGGCTGTATTGCCTTCGTTTTTCCATTTTATTGTCTTGGCCTAGCAATGTATAAAAAGGATTGTAACAAGCTGTGTAACAGCAGATAATAACGATTTTCTGTGGATTTTTTTCTCCATTCTCATTCATGCAGGCTTTTACTTGTGTTTATTGAATTATTTTTCTAGGTAATAACGACAGACAGTGCAATGCAACATGAAGAAAATTATTTCATATCATCTTCATTATTGCACACTAATGAATCTGTCATCTTCGAGAATATGGAAAGTGCAATTGGACAGATTTACTATTATTTTTCATTCAGCTCATTTAGTGAATTTATGGCCTAGAAATTCATGGGCATAATCAACCCTCAGACATATGTGTTGAGAGTCTCTTGCAATAGGAAAAGTTTTTTTGTGGGAGGAAAAAGCACACGTATCAATACATATCAACCCATTTAGAAATAAATACATAAAGTAGATGATACATTATAAGGAAAAAAAAAACCCTTGTACGATGAAGTTTTTCCTCTTTACTCTTCAGACACTACTTAGACAATAGTATGTGAATTTTGTTGCTAACACGTTTATGATACTTCTGTGTTTCTTGTGTCATGGCAACCTTATTCTTTATCTGCATGTATATTTTCCATTTTATTGCAGTTTTCCCTAACAGTCCTGTATCATCCACTGAGAGGCAATTATAAATCACACATGCAATAGTCTAAAAGTCATTTGAAAGAGGAATTAACAGGAGTAAAATACAGAACATAATGCGCATTAACATATTTAATAGGATCAAAGTGATCAAAGCTTCTTAGCTCTGAGAGGTGTATTTTGGTTTCCAAATTTTGGGCTTGAAAATGGACAGTTTCTTAATCGTGACTATTCTAACAGGGACCACACACATGTGTCTCTAGTTTGTGTGTGGTGAGGAGTTAATAAAGGACTTGTATGCGAGTATGTTGGTCTAGTCAGAGGAACTGTGCATTAAGAAAAACATTAATATGCACAACTGATAATTAATAAGGGTAGTAATGTGTTAGCTATCCAGCTACACCTGCTCATGCAGATATTACATAATTAACATGAACACACTTTTCCAAATTACATTTAGCGATGTAGATAACTTCAGTAAGTTGCTGTGAAATCATTGGCCTTTATAAGCTCATTTCTCTCAAACATCTTAATCTCTTGCTGAAATTAGTGGAAGATGAAGATGCTTAGACACCTTCGAGAACAAGATTTGTATTTTGGGCTGTGGATGTTAGCTACCCGATGCGTTCTGCCCTACAGTACGGAGCTATGACTCAGTGGGAGCTCTCTACCCCACTTAGATGAGATCCACCCTTTCCCATGCCATGCTCATTACACTGCCATCTTTTCAGAATGTCCGACTGTCCATACTACCACAAAGAAATCTATCGAGCTGTTGTTGCTGCAGCTAGAATTTGAAAATTGTTGGCTTAAGCAGTTGTGGAAATTGTCTAAAGTAAAAAATAGTCCTGCGTGTTTTATGCATGAACAAAAGCTAAGTATATTTGAGAGATAGTTTTCTTCCCTTTATAATAGCTTTTAAGATTAAAAAAAAAAATCCTGTAATTTTCCATATTATTGCTATTTTTAGCCATATTTAAGTGTTAAAAAAATCCGTGCTTGTTCTATACCACTCTGTTACTAACAATTCGAGTGTTTTGATAGTAGAGCTCCTTCCCCACAGGAAAGACACTGGATGTGCTTAATGACATGATCTGTTCTGGGTCATTTGTGTAGGGCATTGTAAAGATCAAGGATCTATGTGGACAGAAAGCATCAAGTATAAACAATTAATCTTAACATGAAATGACACTTTCTATATTATCCAGAGGCTCATTCATCTTGTCCGTTGCAACTGGGCAATGTCCAGATGACTGTCTTGTCCCTTAGACCAAAGCGCAGAGAGTTGAAGTTTCTGATGTTAATGTTTTGCTTCTTTGTTGTGTTTTTAGCCATAACACAGTGCCAATATACTGTTGTTGTTGTTCTTAGGCATGAAGTTTGCAATTGATGTATGAAAATGTTGTTTAAAATTCACAGGTTATGCAAAACTCCCTTTTAAATGGTTTGACTACCTCAGGGAAACTGACTCAATAGCAGCACCTGTAAAGCTTTTCAATAAGGTAATAAAAATTATGCATGTGTATTTAAAATGTAATTAGTATTATCTTTAAAATTCTGTCTGCGTAGTCCATGGGATTGACCTGTTTCATTAAATACAGTTTTGAAAAGCTAAGACAACGAAAACTTTTAGAAATAAGAATGATTTGAATCGTTAAACATGAATATTTCTGAAATGTTAAATAAATACAGAAGTAGATGAAATTTCATAAATGATAGTTGGTATTTTCCTACATTAAGTTGACCAAAATATTTCCTTCAACCATCTTAACTAACATGTTTGTTTACTGATGTTTGCCTTATTTGTGTTTGCTTTTCCAGGAAGTTCCAAACCATGGGTTTCATGTTGGAATGAAACTGGAGGCTGTTGATCTGATGGAACCTCGCCTGGTATGTGTGGCCACAGTAACTCGCATTATCCATCGTCTTTTGAGGATACACTTTGATGGGTGGGAAGATGAATATGATCAGTGGGTGGATTGTGAGTCCCCAGACCTCTATCCAGTGGGATGGTGTCAGCTAACTGGATATCAGCTACAACCTCCAGCGCCACAATGTAAGTTCCTGTTTTGCAAATAACATGACAGTTGCTTACTGGTCTTTGTTCACCGGTGATTTTCCTAACTTCATCCTTTTCAAGTTGGGTCACTAGGCATTACAGAAATCGAACAAATTCTTGCTTCTGCATAAAAGTACATGATTCTAATCTGTCCTAGACTCTCAAGGTACTTCTGGGTGTTTCTGTGGCTGCTTACTATTTTTTAATGCCAGAAGATGCTTATTTGATCCAGAGAAAAAGCCTGTTACTTACTTATCAGTTCTAGATGTTATCACTGAGAATTTGTGTTGCTTTAAGATTGCAAATATATACACTTTGCACATTGAATTTGATGGAATTCACCATGTGCATAGCTATTTATGTGCAGAAGTATTTGTGAGAAGTCTGTATTTTATTTAGTGCATCAAGACTTGGTCCTGTCAGGTCAAGTTATACAGTAACTGACAACTGTATTTCCAGAACTGTTAGTTGTTAAATGGGAAGGTAGTAGTAGTTACTGTTAGTAGTTTAATGGGAGGCTTTTCCCACAATAAAGGTGTTCTGCCTTGGTTCAGTCACTAAGGAAAAATTCTGTAACTATGTACCAGCTTTGACACATTCTGAAGAATTTTTCCAAAATACTAAACTTTTATTTTGAATTCTTAATTTTTTGCAGCATCAAGAGATAGCCAGTCAAGTTCATCAAAACAGAAGAAAAAAGCTAAATCTCAACAGTACAAAGGACATAAGAAAAGTGGGTGACAAAGTAGCGTTTGCGCTTTTCCTGTTGTTTTAAAATTTTGTGGTCTCTCCCTAAGTCCCTATTCTATTTGGAAATGTCTGTGTGGAAACAGGCGTTATGCTTAAAGGTGCAGTATGCCATAAAAGGAACTTTTTCATTGAGAATAACCATTTTTTTATAACTTTCAACAGGGTTGATGTTGCTAATGTTAATCTATGTGAATTGTAGGTGAACAACTGTTAAAGTTTTTTTGGTCTTCAGACAACATTTTAGTTAAATACTAGATTGACTACATAGGTATATTGCCTTGTACGAAATACTCAGGTATTAAGTAACACAGTTTTAACCCTGCTCTTTGTAACACAGGTGTAGGAATAAGAACCAATTTCCTTGGATCAGAGGGAACATGATGCAGAAAACTTAAATTACCGTTTAACTGGTTTGCTTTCAACACAGTGACTTATTTGCCATTTTTTTTAGATGAGACATCTGTGGGAAGCTGTATGTAAATAAAACTTTCGTATGATTATTTTCAGAAACAATAAATAGCGTTGCTGTATGTGACTATTCTTGTCACAGTAAAACAAAGTAATGACACTTTTAAGAATCTGAAGTATTCAGGTTCTTTTCATAGTAATCGTTTCCCTCAGGTTCATATTATCTTCAGAATTCACAACCAATTTGAGTTTGCACAAATGCACGTTTTACATTCCTCTGTGTTTTTGTTTGCATGAATGTTGGTTTAAACTGAAAATCTGTTTGAGTAAAATAAGGGGAGTAGAGGCAACCAGTTGTAAGAGGATCTTGTGCCTTCTCCCATCATTCTGCTCTGGAAATCGGATCCATCTGTATTCTTTCCTCTAAGAAGTATTGTAGTTTCATATGGCAGTTGTATTCCAAAGGTTCTCAAGCCATTTTTCCAATAATTTGACAATTTTGATAGGCAGCTACCTCTTGAGTCAAGAGCAGCAGCAGTGTGAGACAGCCATTGTACAAGAAATTGCGTGCAAAAAATGACATGATAAATAAGACCATAGGGTAAGCCTATAGTCTTGTTAAGTGCTATGCAGTTTTTCATGATGTTTAACTCAAGATTTTACAGTATCTTTTTTTTAAGAAAGAACCATTTACAGCTAGGGGAAGGCTTTTTCTGCCACATAAGAATGAATAGTTTGTCTTCGTAGATGTATATGGTCTAGTTCCAGACAGCCTAACTGTATATTACATTTGGAGCATCGAATCATTATGCATCGAATCATTATGCTTGACTCATTCTCGTAGTGTTTTCTTGGAAACAATGAAGAGTTGGAAAGAAGGTGCAGGATTTTACACTGCAGACATACGGGCATATCAGCTACAGAAAAGAGTCTATAATCTGTCATCTTGAACTGGCCCTGCTTCTTTGTCAAGATATTTTCTAATAGGACAGCCTAGCAGACAGAACAGTTTTGTTGTTGAAAGTTATTTTACCTGCAAGTCAGCTAACTTGCCTAACAAGAATCTTTAACAGTCCTTAATGTGACATTAGGAGAGATTTTATTATGAGATACTCTTCTGAGCAAGAACATTAGTCCTTTCTTACCATTAGAATTGGTATCGTCTTGACTTATTTAGAGTTGTTTCCAGAGAGTTTTGTTGCTCTGAGACTTGAGTTCATCCAAGTATAAAGCTAAAATTTTAAGGCATGTTCCCTGAAAGACAGGAGAACAGATTTCCCCCATCCTTTAAAAACTCACTTTGAAATACAGAGGCTGTTGAAATCCAAACTATGCTGTCATATGTGAGGTGTAGCTGCTTTGCAGCTGTTCCCAGTAAAGCATATTTCCTGATGATGAATCCTTATGTGGTCTTTGTAATTCCGGACAGCCTTATCTTACAAAGGATCGATCGTTTTGAGTCCAGTATTACTGCCAATGCTATGACTGGAGACTTCCAAAAGGACTATCATGTGCCTTTGGCCACTGGTCCTAGAGGAAGGAATAGGTATGGGAGGAGAGTATTGGCAAAGTGATTTCATAAAAATAAAGCTTTAAATGTAGTGAGGGAAAAGGGCTTTAGATGAGTCTGGTACTCATTGTAAAGTCTGATTAAATGGACCGATTGCTGGGTTGAATTGTGCAAGGTGAACTAACAGCCCCCAAGACAACTCTTGTATAAAACCTAGAGCAGGGGTCTGTCGACAGATGCTGACCTGTTTTAAAGTAATTCAGTTTCAACCAGAATTGTTAACAATTTTTTTTTCATGGAGTTAATCTTGAGGCGATTGGAAAAAAAAAATATTCAGACATATTTGTGTGAGCTAAAAGAATCTGTCATCAGTTTCCCTTATTTCATATCTTTTTATCTTTGAACGGTAATTTGTTGTGTGGAAATCAAATGCATCCACTGATTTCTGTTCCATCACAGATCTAGCTATCAGGGAAGGGCCCGTTGACCAGGCATAGGGAAAAAAGATATCTTCATTCAGAGTAGGACCTGAAGCTGAACTCTGAGTTAGGTCTACCCTGGCTTCCTGCAGTGGTTTTGAGAATTGTGTTAAACGAGATTAAAACTTTTTTTTTAATCTGGGGCTTTCCTTGTGATTGACTTAAAATGAAGAGCTGTGCAGCAGTGCGCAGCTAATGTGAGGGATTAAAAAGCTTGTCTTCCCAGTAAATTTGTGAAGGGATCTATTCAGGCAAACTGGAACAGGCATTGCAGAAAGCAACCTGTGTTATTTTGGTCTTTGGGTGTAAAAGGAAGTTGACCAGTAAGTGCCATAGATAAAGCAGGTGTCTGAGAAGTTCTTACGACCTCTTGTTAAGTGCCTCAAACATTGCATTTTCTCCTTTCTGCTGTTTGAAGAAATCGGTAAAATCCAGATACTGTTCAGAATTTTGCAGCTGTATTTTTTTAAATAGAAAGGAATCTTAGAAAATTCTTAGACAATTCTGGACTGTCTGAGCAGATTTTGTTTAGCAAGACAATTCCCCCTATCTATTGCCATAGGATGGAGATTTGTTCTCGTGCAATTTATTCGTCACTTCTCACTAACCTGAAGTACATGTGGGCTATGGAAACAAGGAAAAACTTCTGATGGATTTCTTTTTTGGACTATTTACTCAATACTAAGAAATCTGCTTAATCATCAAAAAGATGAGAGAACAAGGTCATGAAAAGTTAGTTGGCTGCCTCCTTCATGTTTATTCTTAGCAGATTATGGCAACAGAGGTGCTGAGTCACAGGAAATAATAATAAGAAAATGTAGCATTTAATTCTTCAGCACTTGTAAATAAAAATAAATAAAGTCTTATTTTGAAGAGGATTTCAGTCATAAAACTGTAGAATGCAATACTAATGCTTTCATGGTAAAGTGACCACAGCTGATTAACAAGAAACTGAATATGTCTTAATTAAACAAGATGATTTTTAGCTCAGAGGGGTGTTACTTCCACGTATTTTTCTCATATGTACTCGCAACTCACTCCAGAATGTCTTTGAGTCGTTCTGCTGTGTATAATGATTCAGATTTCTACAGTGTTTTGCCTCCTTACGGAGTCCATAGGGAAGCGAGTAGCGTGTATTCAGTGTGAGGTAGAACCGATTGTGTGGTGAACTCTGCCGTAATGGGATCATGGTAAAAGAGAGGAAAATCGGGCTCCTGGTCTACTGTGCCACCACAGAAACTAGTATAACCAGCTGGATTAACACTCAACACCGAATGGGAACCACTTAACAAGTGGTGTTTCCAGCCATAATGTTTTACTTCTCAACAGCAAAAGAATACCAGGGAAGATTTTGAGATCTTGGTTTAGGATAATTTCTTAATCCATAAAAACAAGTAAATTTGGAGCTGCGAATACAGCTGTGCTTTTTTTTTTTTCCATTCTTGAAAATCTACAACATGTAACATAATGTTAATTTCCCCCTATGTTGTTGTGACTCAGAAGTAATTAATGAGCACACATTTAGTAAAGAAGATGAAAAAATAAATGTCAGGTTGTTACCGTTTTCATGTAGAGGCTGATTGTAATAGAGATGTTCCTGGGACTTTTTAAGCATCATTTGTTATTGTTAACTGTTGGGAATGCCCAAACAACTTGTTTTGGTGTGATTACTGATACACAGAGTATAAATAATTTCCTTAAAGCTGTAGCAATGTCTTTGACCTATTTTAAATAAGGAGACTGTCCAAAAGGGAGTAGAGATTAACTAGCATCCTACCTGTCCCAGCCTTCAATAAAGCTGGTGTTTTTTTCGTAGATTTATTATGTTGCTATGCAGGCAGCTTGTCATGTTAGCAGTGAACCCATTCACTACCATTTGGATTGTGAAGATACGTTTATTTTACCTTTTTTAGTTTTCTACTTGTAGTTAGAAAGTTTTATAACTGTAAGGTGTTCTGTGTACATGCAACGGACCAGGTGGACTGTTTGAATTATTCCCTGGGCCTTCCGCTTTGTCACTGCGTTCCAAGCCAGCAGCACGTCCCACATTGCTGCTTGCTTTTCCTTCAAGGGAAGGAAGATATCCCTTCAAGGGAAGGAGATATCCCTGTTCCTTGCAGGGGGGTTGGACTAGATGACCTTTGAAGGTCCCTTCCAGCCCTAACGATTCTATGATTCTAAGATCCAAGTTGCATGTGGCTTGGGTGTTTGCTGGATGGTTACTGTGTTACTTGTTAATTGCTAATTGCAAGGGTAAGTTTTGTCAGTGCTTTTGTGAATACTTGGGAATTACTTCCAGTTTTGTTTCCAATAGTGTTTATTTCAAGTGGGTAGGATTTTGTACCGTGTTCCTACTGGTCAGAAAGCTGTGCAGGTGAATACTTGGAGGGTACCTTAGAAGTCTGCCTAGACAATTCAACTTTGTGAGCAGGAACTTAGTGTGGATTATCTTTTGGAGAGAAAGTAACTGTACGCAGTAAATATGGAGTGATTTTTGCCTTTGTGTCAGAAAAAGGCAGTTATCTGGGAAAAGAGCGTCAGAATGTAAGCATTACTTGAGATTTTGTGGGTTACTAATATAAAAAATATATTTGAAAATAGTTTTTCCTTTTAGAATTAGAGCTTTTCCCTATTTTTTTCTGCAAAATCTGGGTTTGGTTTATGTATAGACAGTATAATTGTGCATCTGTATGAGTAAGCAGTGAAAAACTCTTCATTTATCAGAAATACTGAGCAACTAGATGAAAATGTTGAGCTTATTTAAGGGTAGTTTATGTATTGTAATCAATCTTCAATTACAGAAGTCCACTGCAAGGATCTGGTAGTTTTTTCTCTTCCTTTTTCCTAATATATATGGCAATATAATGTAGCAGATAAACAAATTATTTCTCACAACTACGTGGTAGCAGTATGGTCTGTCAGACAAACTGGCTTATGCTTTCCCCGCCAAACAGTTGCAGGTTGGTAGATTTAGCTTCAGATTTGCTTGATTTGCACTCCTTTAAACTCACTTTAGTCTGAGTGGGCTGCCATATGGGCACTTCTCAGTGACTGGGGAACCCATCCAGAACAGTTTCTCTTGCCCATGTGTTATCCATGAACAGAGTGGGACATGGTAACCTACTTGCTGCCTTTGGACTCCGAGGACAAGTCTCGACTCTCTTCTGCACACCTCTCAACGCTTCTTAAGATCTCCTTTATTTTTATTTCAGCTTGCAACTCGTGTGTACATACCTGTCTTGTAACTGAGTCTTTGGAAAAGAGAAGCCTTGTAGGAGAGCGTTCTGGAGTGTTTGTTTCTGCACAGCTTTTCTTCTTCTCTTACTGCAAATCTACATCTAAAGCGCATTTATGTAGCGCACAGGCACACGCAGTCTGAGTTTCCTGTGTCATTACATCTCTGAGTTCCTATGAAACACCTGTGTTCTTTGATTTCTGACACCTGATGCTTTCTATGATCATTTTGGGGGAGCCTTTCAAAGTTCTGAATTTTGGAGAGGCTGGACAAAATAAATTCTATTTGTGATGTAGCCTTGTCATTGTCCAAAGACATCTACATTTAAACCAGCAAGCCCACACCTTTTAAGTCTAGGGAAGAGGAGGGCATAACCTTGATAACCTATAGTGAGTTAAGAACACATTGAGGTCAACTGGAACTTAATTGCATGTGTATTCCTCAGCATTGTACGCTGCCTCACGTTTTAATAGCCATAATAGGATGTAAGCACGTTGCAGGAGATGCTTATGTGACTTTGAATGGAAGTAGTGTAAGGTTAGTGATGAGACAGGCATCTGCTCTAAAACCTCTTGCCTACCAGAGATCTCACTAAGGCTCATTAAACAACTCTTTCCTCTTTTGTGCTGTCGTAAGCACAGGAGAAGGGTTCAGTACGTCATCTTGTATAGTATGAAGTGGGTTTGCTCTAGCAAAGTCAGGGTGCTTCTTTAGCATACACAAATACTTGACATCTTTGAGTCATAGGAAATGATCTCTTAAGCACTTGCAACCATTGGACAGCTTCACTTTTTTTCAAAGAGCCTATAGTCAGCCTGTCAGAGAAGGACACCGTTCTGAGAGACCCTAGTGCTGCAGTGTCCTGGACCATATTGCTCCATTCTTGATGTTTTGGGGATTTGAGTGACATTGCATCAAAGACAGTCTGTCTTTGTCTCCAGGCAAATCACTGCATCCTTTTACTTCCAAGATGATCAGTCAGATGATTTCCATTGACTTTTTTATTTTTCTTTTTTCAAGTAACTTTTGTTGTATAGCTGTAGCTAAGCTTTTCTTATGGAGGATTGTAGTTAAAAGCTGTATAATATGGACAAATGAAGTAAATTATCATGAAATATCTATAAGTTAGGTTTTAGGCTCAGATTAGCCAGAGGCAAGCCAAGTTATGGAGACTGTTATTACTTTTGTACCTACAGAAGCATGCTACAAATAGTAGGGGTAGAGAAGAAAAAGAGCATGCCTGGAGGATTTCACGTTGTATCCCTGACCTCTGTGTAGGCTTTGCTTAAGGTGTTAGCAGCATATCCAAGTAACCAATTATGTGTCTTTTCATTTAGACAGCACTTTTGTTGTCCTCCACAGGTCAGGATTCTTGATCAGGGTTGGGTATAAAGCAGGGAAAAGTATTCAAGAAAAAAAAAAAAACAACAAGGGATTGTGGGCTATGTAAGTGGGAGGAGGCATCTACTAAAGAAAGAAATGAGGAGAGCTTGCATTGTGCTGCCACTTTGTGACATTTTTTAATATCTTAATTTTCATATTTAATTTTTATTTAGTACAAGAGTTTGTTTCAACATGGAAGATGACATAGAAAAAAATAATCAAATGGCTTGTAAGTTATTGCAGGGCTACTCATAGCAACAGGTTATGGGTTTTATTTTTGTTTTCACTGCATATTTCTGCATTTCAAGATATATTGATATGCATATAAACTTTGTATTCAGTAGCTACAAGCTTTAATACTCTCCCCATTCATTTGGTCATAAAGAACCATTTATTTTTGTATAATCAACCCTTTAATGTGGGTACTGCACCTTTAATGAAAGCCTTGATGTGTTTTGTTTTCAATGTTCTTTTCATTGTGCTCATATATCATTGATATCATTTTGATAATTATCACTATTCATTAATGACACTGGAAAAGTAATTGTGACATTGCTATTGATAATATCTTTTATGTCTTTGATCTCATTTCTATTTTCTTTTTACAAAAGAAAGAAGAGAAAAGATTAAAGCTAAAAAAGATGTTTCACTTGAATGAAACAGCTTCTGGGATCTTAAAATTTTAATGTATTGTGAAATCTTTGTTAATGTGTTTTCTTGTCTCTCATAGACTGTTTACAGTAATTGGGCTAAGTAATGTGATTCGTAGTTTGTAAATGGCCAACATTTAATCTTATTTTTTCTTCTGTGAAGACTAAATAGAAAGTAAACGGTAAACAGTAAAAATAAGTGTTCTTCTGAGCAACAGTTGTTATTCCTATTAACATGTTCAGTTTCTGTCTTAAACCAGTGTTTTAAAATACTAAATTCTTGAGAAAGCCCTGTAGAGAAGATATTATTGTAAGCAATTTTTTCAAATATGTTAATAGCAGAGCATCACTTAAGGTTAAACTTTCATTCCAAAAGCATCTGCTTTCTGTGGGATATTGAGTGTTTAAAGAATCACTAAAGTGCAGGAAATGGGAAATCTGGGGTCTGTTCCCAATTTGAATAATATTAAGTATATTTCAGGAAAAATTGTACTTGCTTTGAATTTTATAGATCTTTAACGTTCATCTTTTGTTTTTAGTGACTTCATTGCAGCTGAAGGAGGAGTTGCTAGATGGAGAAGAGTACAGCTTCCTTCAAGGAGCATCTGATCAGGAAAGCAACGGATCTGCCAGTTACTACATCAAACAGGAACCATAAGGCAGCTCAGAAGAGTGAGGGGCAGAGTACTGGTGATGGGAAAAGAGCCTTTCTCCAAGACTGACTGATTTTGTTCCCACTTCGATGGTACAGTTCAGGTGACTGTACCTGGGGCACTTTGCTAACTGTAGATGAGTTAGACTCAGTTCAGAATTTTTTGGAAGGACGGGGAAACTATTTTAGTGAAAAAGATTTTTCAATTTATTAAAAACAAAAATGGACACTTTTGTGTTGTATTTGAAGCTTTTGAAAGAATTTTGTAATATTTTCAAGTTCAGATTTATTGTGCATTGTTAACAAGAACTGAAATTCTAATTTTTTGGTAAGATTAAAAGTTTAATTAGCATGATTGTGGGAAGCGGTTGGAGGAAGATACAGTTGCAAATACAAATGAACTGTCATAACAAATGAACCTTTTTGGTACAAGTTGGGAGACTTTTAGACTCTTGTGAACTGCACTGGTCACGCCTCTGGGTTTTTTATTGTGAAAATACAGCATTTAAGCCCTAATTTAGAGGCATAAGTTGTATGGGGAAGATAGTCCTGTAAAGCTCTACTCAGTGAGTAGCCCCAGTTGCAATGGAGCCATCACCTGAGGAAGATTTTAACTTTTCAAGACGTTTTTATTTAGTTTAAAATACTTTTTTTTAATATAAGATTTTTTTAAGAAAAAAATAAGTTCCTTATGGTCTGAATCAGTGCCCGTTAATATCAGTAGCCTTGTCTCCATTGACTACAGCGGGCATTGGATTGGGACTGTAAAGCTCTTGTCTGTACATGAATGTCTGTAGTCTTGGAATGCTTCAGCATATGTTTACAGAGCATTATGCCAAACTGGAACTTCAGAAAATTCCCTTATTTGGAAGTTTAATTTTAGCTATGGATCTAGACTAAAGAAGAAGCTTAGATGGACAGTAACTCAGGCCTCCCTTGGTAGTAGGAAGGAATTTCTGGGTGTTCTTCTGGTTATTTTTTTTTCCATTCAGAAAGACCTAGATGTTTCCTTACCATCTGAAATATTTATTTCTGAACATTCAAAACTGATGTTCCACATGGTTTCAGGTGAGCTAAAAGGAGCCATACATTGCAGATTAAAAAAAAGAGAGTTCAATTCTGCACAGCCTGCAGTATTCTTTTCTTGCAGCAATAGTGTAATATGGAAGTTGAGACTCAAGAACAGTACATAAATCATATACTGTCTAGTATAGAATTCATAAACTGGATTTGCTTATTGTCTGGAATCCTTGTGTCTCACTCAAGTGTCCCATTAGCCCCACGTGCTTCACTGTACAGATTTTCTAAAGGCAAAAGTTATGTGAAAGGGTGAAAATGACCACCAGTAAAATATGAATATTTTAGCACGAGCTCTTAGTAATTTGGATTTTATCTTTCCGTCTTTTTAAACTTTGTACGTTTTTGTAAATGATGTCATTCATGGAGTTGATTAATCATTTTACTAATCAGCCCTGCAGAGCTGTGACTGGAAAAACGTGCATCAAGAGCTTTAGCTTTTACCAGTAAGGTTCATTAACTAAACTCTCAGGAATTAACTGCATAGGTTCTATAAGTGCTTCTGGGTCTTAGCAGGTCCCTTTCAGAGCAGTACAATGATCATTTGAGTCTTGACCATAAATTGGGGCTTGAAGAATTAATCAAAATGATTAACACCTGTGTTCCTGCAGCCTAAGAAATGCTTTAAGGATATCAACCCACAGAGCCCCAGGAGACCATTTTTGTATATTGTTGTTTGAGCTTAAAAAAAAAAAAAATGCATAGAAAGTTGAAAACCAGCAATTTGATTATTTTCTAAAATATTGCTCTAACTTTGGGTACATAGTATTGGTAATATGCACAGGTTTACCTCATTCTATGCAAGAGGAGTTGATTATGTAAAGTTTTGTATTTACTACTGGAAGTAAAATTGTCCTGTATAGTGTAGGAATGTCTGGAATTCTTTTCTCCCTTACTGGTAAAATTTCTTAAATAATGACCCCTTTTTAACAACAGCTTCTTATATTGACAGAATCTGGTTATCAGCTTATAAGTATCTGTAACTTCAGGCAGTGAAGACATTTTAGCTCTCCAAAATAGCCATAAAAAGGACTTTGTCAGGCTTGGTAGACTTCAAATATATTCTCTCAGATTCTGACCCACCCATGACATTTCTTTTGAACATCCTGGATTGGAGACAAGTAGGATTAGAGACCATTGTAATGACACTTTGAGCCTTGTTGATTTCCTTTTTTTTTTTTTCCTGAGTTCTCCGTTTAACCTGCTGTAAAATCCAGCTCTGCAAGCATTGATTTTGTTTGGTAAGTACATCACTGTTGGTCTTTTTTATTATTATTATTTTATTTTTTAATGCAGCAACTTGCAGATTGTCCCAGTCAGCTGGAACAAGGTTGGCACACTTGCTTTCTCCTCTGATCAATAGATTCTGACTCCAGTAGAAAGACTGTTGCATTAATTTGTGTTTCATAATGTGAGAATTGGGTAGTTAACGAGCAAGGTATGTTGTCAAGTCACTGAACCTTGGGCTTGCGTGTATCGCCCAGGCTTGTACCTGATCCCTGAGTTACAGACTTCAAATGTCAGGAGGTAAAATTAGCACTTAAGTTGAACACACTTCTTGTGTTGGAGAAATGTAAGAATCTGATTTGAAGTCTGTCAGTCTTCAGGATGTTCTTTAAAAATAGGTATTTTATTCATTAAACACTAAAGTATGAGAGTTGACTCGCATTCTCAGATACACGTGACTTCAGTAGGAGTTGCATGCTGAGATTATGGGTGAAATTTCTCGTTTCTGAATGCAAAATATACCTAAATTGTTTAAGCATCGAGTACAGTGAAATCTGTCTGGAGCACACCACTTAAGGAACGACCTGAAGTCACTTGCTTAGGAGAGGTTTAAGGAAAAACAGAGCAAAATTCTACCAGGTATTTAGAGTGGTCTCATCAGAGTGGGCCACCCGTTGGCGGTGGTACCCACAGTGTAGGCTTCACTGTATTTGTAAAGCTTTTGTTAGTAATGTGGCTGTGGCTGGTTTTATCTTCGTTTTACTCTAAGCCATGTTACTTGGCTAAAAGAGCAGCAGAGTGTTGGACACCTGAAATCTTCAATGGGGTCAAACTAATTTCAGTATTTGGCATAGCAGGTTTTTGTAACCATAATGTAGTGTGAGTTATGTACCTTACTTTGCAGCTACCCGTCTTTTGTTGCTCAAAATCCTTCTGCTGATCTTTGATTTTTGTTATTTTAAATACAAGTCTTTAACCTTTTCCTTGCTGCATCTGAGGAAAGCTAAAGCAGTTACCAATTCCTTGTTCTACGGATACTAACACGGGTTTCAGTGTTTGTTTGTTTTTTTATTGTTGTTTTATGTGATGTGAATACCCTCTCCCATCAATATTTGTACGATGGTGCTAATATATTTGGTAACAATCCTTTATTGGGAAGGGATTTTAAAAAAACTGTGATTTAAACAGAGTTTTTCTTCCTTTTAATTTTCGTATTTAAAACAAAAAGCCACAGCCGTTTATACAAAAAAGGCATCAGCTTTGGCCCCTGGGACAATGTTGGGGCGGGAATCAAGATGAAACAAATAGGGTTTTTACATCATTTCTGTATGTATTTGATATATAGATCAGTATCTGTACAAATTTAATCTTTTATTTTCTTGGTAATTTGTGTGGTCAATGAGAGAGCATTTAAAGCTTTCTCATGCAATGTACATAACTAAGTGAAAAAATGCTTTTGGAGAAATTAATGTTACTTTCATTTTTACGAGACTGCAGATTTTCAGCATGGATGTGAAAAGCATTAAAATTATAACTTTGTGTACAAGATGAAAATAATTCACTAAATTTGCCTTTTTTACACAAAATAAAAATGATTAAAAGTCTTTTTCTTGAATAGTGGTTGTTTTGTTTAACAGGCACTCCTTGGCATTGAATGCATTCCAGCTTGTTTATCTCCTAAGAGATGAAAAACATATCCACAACTTGTAAAACCATGCATGTTTTGAGTAGCTGGGTTAATCTGAGGAAAAAAAAAGCATGCGAGGCTTTGATCACGAGGTACAGTTTTTAATATGAAAAGGTGATGGAATTAGGTAAGCATTTAATAGAGAGCAAGCTTTGCACTCGGTCTCATTTCACAGTTGGTATTAATGGTAGGGAGGGAAATTTTGTCATGGGGTAGTAGAGTTCTGCTATGTTGGAAGCAGCTCAAGCATCCCTTCAACTCTCCCTCTGTAAGTTGGCTTTGCAACTGTGATGTAGTTCAGTAGCCTTAAAAGCAACTTTGCCATGAGCAAAAGTTACTGAATTTTTATTCTGATACGCCTGTACAAGGAAGTTTGTATTCAATGATTCTTTCTACAGGAGGAATATG
The DNA here is from genome assembly GCF_009769465.1 of Tauraco erythrolophus. Lineage (NCBI taxonomy): Eukaryota > Metazoa > Chordata > Aves > Musophagiformes > Musophagidae > Tauraco > Tauraco erythrolophus. The sequence goes on from NC_141484.1 coordinate 6,533,561, forward strand.
CTGAAGGGCTGAGTAAAGTGACTTCTGTGAATATCTGAACACAGTAGTCTGGTTTATAGTGAATGCAACACAACGAATTAGTTCATATCATCCATTTATTTGACAGTGCTGAGAATGAGTAAGATAACCGCGGTCGTAATTGCTCCCAGGTCAATAGCTGGAATGAGATGATGTGTTACGAAGGCACAATTCGTTGTGGAAACTCATTTCACTCATAGATCCAATCATGTGCACAAGATTTGAAGTCAATGAGCTCTGCAGGTTTGAACCACAGGTTGATCTCCTTCTGTGCGCTTTCCACGGAGTCACTGCCATGAATGATGTTTCTGCGGAAGGAGACAAACACCTTGTTTGATACAAAAATACACCTTCAACAACCTATTCTCCACATGCACAAACATGGGTGAAGCATCTAGAGCTGAGAGACTACTCTTCCAGGTACACTGATCCAATACCCCCACTACAGGAGCTTGTTAAGCCTAGCAGGGTGACAAGGGCTACTGTGCTACAACCACCACTGCCACAGACTGTTCTTACATGAAGCTCTGGTGAGTAGCTGTTATTTCAAAAAAAAGGCAGTTTTGTACCAAGCCATTTTCTTAAGTAGCAGTTATCGATTGCAACCTGCAAATAAAATACCATCAGACTACAGTATCTAACAAGAACTTTCAACTTCCTAAAATAAGAGTTTTTAGTCTCAAAATTTAACAACAAACGGAGCACAAACCTTCCTACTTGAATGCAGAAGTCACCACGGATGGTACCAGGCTTGGAGTCTGCAGGGTTTGTTTCCCCTAGCATTACTCTCCCAGTTTTAACTACGTTGAGTCCTTCCCATACCTTCAGGAAAAAAGACAAACAAATCCTCTTAATCCATGCTTATACAAAATATCCAAGATTAATCTTTGCCAATAACATACTTTGAGTTAGTTTTTGTTTCTTTGCAAAAATTAATCTAGCCTAGATTCGTTCTTAGGCCTGTAAAGACAACCAGGGAAAAAACATACAAACTAGAAGTGATTATAAAAAGGACCATCAGCATTGTCACTCCAGTAGAGACACTTCACCAAGCCTCAGATTTAACTGATGTGTACAACTTCAAAACCTTTCTGGTTTAGGGCAGAGACAGCCTGATGAGGAACAGGCGCTCCTAGACCAAAGGAGATGCTACTGGGGCAATTATATTGGTTTTGGGCAAAAAAGAATGACACAGAAGACAGATTTCTGTGGGAGAGCCTTGACTTTTTTTTTTTTTTTCAAAACAAAAGGTTTTAATATGCATTTTATAAATGCACGCTTTCCTTCATGTTAGTAAATATTAACTTCTTACGTGGTTGTCTTAATTTTGGTTTTGTTTTGCCACTCTCAGAACTGGGTAGTTTGAAAAAATGTTTCTGTAACAGTATATCTCAGTATTTTAAAATAACTTACAGAGCAAGACAAATGCACTTGAGAAAGCAATCTTTACTTAAAGTCCAGCTGCTTACCATGGCCACAACAGGTCCAGAGTTCATGTATTTAACCAAACCAGGGTAGAACGGTCGGTCTTTGAGGTCAATGTAATGCTGTTTGAGAAGGTCTTCAGAAGCCTTTGAAAGGGCAGATGTAACATTAATGATCACTTTCCAAAAGCCATAGCACAAACGGTGTGGCTGCTGGATTCACCAGTCATCAATACTACCAACAGCTGCTGCAATGCCATTATGGGTTTCAGTGAAAGTTCCTAACGCAAAATTCAAGGCATGCACGACCCACCGTCGTTGTGGGTCGCAGTGTCAGTGTCGCGAGTTGTCAAAATTGTTTCTTTTCATGAGAGTAACCCTCAGCACTCCACTGAGCGTGGATGTCTGGATGGGGTCACCTGATACCACCTTGGAGTCAAGGTCATTCCAGCTCTCTTAATGAGGCTGCATTAAGCCATCCGAGCAAATTTCCTTTCCTTGGGAAAGGGCAGGGATGGAACATTTGTGCTTGGCCTAAGGAGCGCAATGCAGCTCCTCCAGCTGCTGCGCAAACGCAACATCACCTGCCCCATCTGCCGCAGGAAAAGCCACAGGCAGACACGTGTATGTCAGCACCGACTGTGGCAGGAGCGGGGAAAGCGATCGCGACAGAGCCGGAGCGGGGAAAGCGATCGCGACAGAGCCGGCGCCGAGGCGCGCTCCCGGCGCGGCCACTTACGTGCACGAGCTTCATGGCCACCAGCCGGAAGCCCTTCTGCTCGAAGCGCTTGACGATCTCCCCCACCAGCCCCCGCTGGACGCCGTCGGGCTTGATGGCGATGAAGGTGCGCTCGCTGTTGGCGGCCATCGCGCTGCGGGGCACAGACACACGCGCGGCTGAGCCCCCGCCCCGCCGCCCTCCGCCGCCGCCTCAAGGTCGGAGGGCGCCGGCGGCCGCCCCGCCATGGCGGCGCGCGGCCCGCCCCGGCCCACGTGGCACCGCGCCGCCGCCGGGCCCGGCCGCGCTCCCGCCCGCAAAGCCGCCGCCGCGCCCGGGGCCGAGGCGGCCCGGCCGCCGTGAGGCGCCCGCCCGTCCCCGCCTCGGCCTCCCCGCACGGAGCGGCCCGGAGCGCGGCGCGGGCGCGGCCCGGGCCTCGCCTCACCTCCCCGGAGCTCCCGCAGCCGCCGCCGCCGCCCGACCCGCAGCCGCCGAAGAAAGAGGAGGAGGAGGCGGGCGGGCGGCGCATCCCCCGCCCTGCGCAGAGGAGGAGCCGCCCGGCTTGCGGCGCTTGGGGGCGGGCCTGGCGGGGCTCGGGGATCGCTTCGGCGCCCGCCCGCCCACCCCCGCCAGCCCGCGGTGCCGCCGGCGAGGGGCCGCTGCTGGGCCCGGCGGCCGCTGCGCTCCCCCAGCGCCCGGCCCCGCTGCCGCCGAGCCCCGCCGAGCCTGGCAGCGCGCCCGGCCGCGGCAGCTGCTGGAGCGGCCGGCGCTGCGCGTCGCCTTCGCCGCCTCGGAGCGCCGTCACTGGCAGCAACGGGGCATAAGCCTTTTCCACAGTGGAAAGATTAAGGATGTTGAACTGAACTATCTAATTTTTTACGCAGAGGTACTTGCTTTGCTATTTTCAGAGGTGTTCCTGCTGCCTGCCGACTGACGGTGGCTGCTGCCAGCCTCGCCTAACCAAAGCAGCGTGCCTTGCGGCATGCCTTGCGGCTGCTGCAGTTACATTTCTCCCAGAAAAGCGGTGGAGGATCTGTAAGCCAGGAAAGTTGTCGCTTATTTTGTTGGGATACAGGAAGGTGAAGCTGCAAAGTGTCAAAACGCAGGTGTAAAATTCACAGTCCCTGGATCCGTGTCGTAGCAAGAATTGGGAAGAGCGTTGCTACTTTCTATGATAATTACTAATTCACAGAACATCTCTTCTCTTGCTGGGCTAGTTCTAACCAGATACCGCCGCTGCCATTGTAGAATTGATGAAATACCCTCTGCAGTACGAACACAGTCTCTCGCTGACGGGCCACTCACGACCAGTGAAACCAGACATGCCCAGTCAGACATCTCCCATGTGCAGTATTGCATTTCTTTGAGAGATGCCCGACTCCCACCTCCTCTCGGACTCAATGCAGTAAAATACTCATCAGTAGCTTTCCGACAACTCCCGTATCTCCAGATAACCCAAATTTCTCTATTTTGTAGTAAGAAAATGAATGAAAAGAAATTTCAAGTCATCCTTCAAGCAAAAACGGAACTGGAGACTACTCATCTCATGCACAGGTTTGTCACATGTCCCCTTTTCTCTAACAACCTTTAACTTAATTATTTATCTTCTATAACATTGAATATTTTCAGAAGAGAAGCTAACAACCTCACCTGCATTTTGGTAGGTAGGGAATTTGTTGCCTCCCCTTATACTCATTAATTAGATCTAAGACAATATAATGAAAATTTCCTTTTATTTCACTTAAGGAAGAGTAAATGTTACCTTATTTTGCACCATCTTTTTTTAGGAGTTAGAGATCTTCATGAAGCATTGAGTTCAACATCCAATGCACAGTTTAGTATTTGAAACAAGAACTCCCTATAGAGAAAGATCTAGGAGTTTGTACAATTAATTTCATTAAACTCCTGCTTTTAGTGAATGCAATGTTGCAGGTAGATAAATACATAATATTGACCCCAGCACATTTCTTGTTCCTCCTCCAGTACAGCTGGTGAATGTTTGCTGTTAAAATCTCTGCAAGAGGCTGATAGTTTTCTCTGATAGAAGCCAACACCTCTAATGAAATACATTTAGCATTATTACAACTGAATTTCTTTACGTGATTAAATAAACTTTAAAGTAATGCTAAAGTCACTTCTGAAATAACCTTACACAAGAACAGCTTGCTTTGTAGTTCCAACTATTAAGGAAAGAACACAAATGAGAATGTAGCTAACTTACCAGCTGTTCAGCCAGTAAAGCAAACATCACTCTGTTGTTGCTCTGTGCAACGTCAGAGGACTGCTACAGTCAAGTGGCTGAAGGTAGAATCTCCCTCATCCCTCCTCACATTAATCTTCTTTTCTCATAAAAGGGTGTTTCAGAAAGCCTGGCCTATTAATCCTTCCTTAAAATGCTAAATAAATCCCACGTGGGGGAAAAAAATGCAAGTTGAAACAATGTCAGTCTAGAGGAAAGTTCTCGGTTTAATGGAAGCTATGCTCTGTGTACAGCCACAGCATGTTCTGGAGAGAGAAATAAATAAACTTTTTCCTACAGCCGTTTTGGGCACGGGAATTCGCTTGATATCAAGTTCAATCCTCAGCATTTGGGCACATCATCAATATATTTACATACCATCAGTTGTCCCCTAACGTTTAGCAATGTAACCTTTGACACTGAGCCATTTGCAAATTTACCTACTAAACAAATTTTTACCATTTTTTTTTCTATTTACCAAAATACCCTCTTTGACTACAGAGTGTTTCAGGAAAATACATGCATTCTATGCTCTGTGTTTTTATCTCATATCTCTCACCCCCAGAAGCAGCTTTTTAAAAGTACAACTCTATCTATAACTTGACAGCTTTTTAACCAAAGCAGCAGCAAACACTGACTATATTTAATATTCACAACGGAGCAATCTGATGGCTCAGATTTCTGAGGCAGGTTTCTACCAGTTTATACGAAGGGCTTTGATACAGCTAGAGGCTAGCAGCTGTTTACAGTAAGGATATCAGAAGGTATAGGCTCAGTTTTACTCATAGATCCATTCATGAGCACAGCTTCTGTAATCAACCAGTTCTTCAGGAGTGAACCATAAATTGATCTCTGTCTCAGCACTTTCTACAGAATCACTTCCATGAATGATGTTCCTAGGAAAAGAAAAGGTGGATATCAAAGTAATATAATCCTCAAACTCAAAGCAAACCAAGCTTTGTTTTTTCGAAGCGGCCTCCGTTACGGAGAGAAGTAAGTGATTGTGAAGCAGTAATAGGCACGGAGTATGCAGTCCCAGCTTTGCTCATCGTTTTTGTCGACAGGGAAGACCACAACTCGACCTCCATCCTTTGATCGTAACGTTACACGGGCACAGGGAACAGCACCTCCGTACACAAGCCAGAGAAGGATGCAGCACAGTTCCTACATACATCATGACATAACCCTGCCCATTTAGTGTCTTTAGATGGTATCAATAGTTTCAAAATATACCTTCCAACTTGAACGCAGAGGTCACCACGAATAGTGCCAGGCTTTGAATCAAATGGATTAGTTTCCCCCAGCATCACTCTTCCAGTCTTAACTACGTTAAGACCTTCCCACACCTTAAAAAAAAAATAAGAATTCCATTGAGATTATTCAATCTTAGCAGTAGATAAAGTAGCAAGAGTTAATCACACCTTCCAGAATTACACAGTGCTGTCCATCATGGCACAAATCACCATCTGAATATTCCTAATAGCAAGACATATTTTATGTCCAATTTTTCTGTCAGGTTCTTGAAGCATCTATTGAAGTTGTCTCCTTCTGCACAATACCTCTCCTCACCAAAGATGGGAAGAGAACAATTTTAAATCTCAATATGGTAAACAGCCTTACAAAGCTGTCTGCTCACTGAAGATCTAGACCTCCAGCTCAACTATTTTACAAATATGCTATCAAGGAAAAAAAAAAGAGAAAATCCCTTCTAATGAAGTTAGACTGAAAAAGATTTTCCAAGTTACTAGAGCTTAGGAGTACGGTAAAAATATTCCACTGTCATTTTTCAGCTTGCTTAATGCATGGCATTTCATAGTGGGTTTTTTTGTGCAGGTCTGCTGTTTCTTAAGGTCCCAGCTTTGGTTCCCCCTTCACCCCTGTCCTCTTCCTCAACATATAGATTCAAAGGAGAGAAAGATGATGAAAAAAGATTAAAGAAAAAGGAGTTAACAGCACATCTTCCTAATCACAGCATTTGAATCTAGGTTTTAAAGTCTTTTTAAAAGTAAACTAGAAATCAATAGGTAACAAAATCTTATTGCAGGTAAGACAATTAAAGAGTATATTTTTCTTAGCTGAGCTTCATTTTTAAGAACTCACCATAGCTACGACAGGTCCAGAGTGCATATACTGCACCAGACCATCAAAGAACGGCCGGTCTTTTAGGTCAATGTAGTGTTCTCTCAAAAGGTCTTCGGATGCCTGCATTAAAAACCAACCAACCAAATGAAAAAAGCTTACTGTAAGAACTTAAGAGCATGCTGAAATCACACAGATTAACCACAGAGCACTATTAATCCTAAAACTTGCACGCACTTGAAAATTCAGCATTTCTAGCATCTTCCTAGAAGTACTTTTGGTTGATGCGAATTTGAACTGTTTGCTTTAACCACAGATGAACTTAGAAAAGTATCTTTTGCCAATATAGTCAGCTTATGTGATCTGCTATTTGCTGAAGACATTCAGAGATATTTACCAGGTATAGGATGCACCTAAAAGAATATTCTCTTCAGACTAAGGACATGATGTTACTAAAATTAGCGTACTTAGCATGTCTAAAGCATTTAGCCAGAGCTGAGAATTGGAACCTTTCCAAAATCTTCAAAGACTTCTCAAAATTTCAGTTTTAATTGTTCTGAAGGCTACATTTGTCATTACAGCATGCTGCTCTATTGTAAGGCTGCACTTCATATGAAAGAGGAGACATACCAATTAAGGAAAGCTTACATGTATTAATTTCATGGCCACCAGTTTGAATCCTTTCTGTTCAAACCGCTTGATGATTTCTCCCACCAGTCCCCGCTGGACTCCGTCGGGCTTGATGGCGATGAACGTGCGCTCGGAGATGGAAGCCATTGTCCTGATGAGGAAAGGAATACAAGTCTTTATTCCAGGATGAGCAGGCAAGAGCAATCACAGCCCTGTGTAGTGTCTGATATCAGCTATTATTATAATTAAATCAGCCACAGCTGAAGGTCATTAACCCAGGATGTGCAGCGATTTGATAAATCAATCACTGTACATGGGTTTCTGCAAGTGCTACAAAAGTAAGTTTAAAACAATAGCTGCGCCGTGTATCGAAGTAATTAGCAGATCTAAAATCAGAAAAGCTCTAAACGGAGGGGAAGGTAAAGCCTGTCACAGATACATCTCCGAGTGCAGCGCGGGAGGCTGCTGCCCACCATTAATGGCAAAGCAGGCTGAATAAATCCGCACGCACCATTTTCATCTGCGAACCAAAATTACCGGGTTTGGGGTTTTTGGAACGCTGTCTCGCTGCGGGGAGTGTCCGTGTGTGCCCACGGCGCCGGGCGCGGGGGAGGCACGGCTGCGGGGGGCCGCCCGCCCGGGGGGGCCGCCGGGGAGGATGTCCCCGGGTGTGCCGCCGGACGCAGCACTCGGTGCCGTTTGAGTACGGTAGAAAAGCGCTGGAACGGGTCGGGGTGTAGCCCCTGCCCGCGGCGAGGCCCTTCCCGCCGCCCCTGCGCCCCGCGGAACCGGGGGGCCCCGGAGCCCAGCGACCCTCCCCGCCCCGCCGCCCCGTCTCACCCGCTGGCGGTCCCGGCTGCGTCTGACGCTCCGTCGCGGCGGCCGCCGGCGGCCAAGCCGCGGCTTAACCCTGAGCCGCCCCCGCGGGCCGCCACCTCGGGGCGGCCGCAGCCCGGCGCGGCCGGTTGCCATGGCGACGGCGCGGCCTCCCGCCTGCAGGGGGCGCGGGCGCGGGGCGGGGCCCGGCGCGAGCTCCCGCGGGGGTCGCCGTCCCGCCCCCGCCGTTGGGCTCCCCCCTCAGCCCGTCCCGGACCTCTCCAGCGGTGCCAGCCCGCACCCCTAATCCGCTAATGGGAGTCGGTTCCGTGCGCCCTCCTCACCTCCCGCCTTCCCCGCCCCGCTGCCGCCCTCCTCGGCACCGGCTGCGGTGCCGGTTTATACCGTCACGATTTTCTGATTTCCCCTTTTCCAGGTTATTTAAAGTGGGGATCCGAGGGAAACGCCTTTTTTAAGCATTTAGGTCTTAACTGCTGAATGTCAATTTTATGTAACAAAAGGCAAACAAAATTATTTAAATAACAACCTCATTATCATTCCATTCTGTTTAAGTTTCCTCTTTAAAAAAGGTAATTTTTTTTTCACTGGTTATACTGTCTTAGATCCCTGAGCCAAAACAGCCTTCAACAATTTCCCACCTGTTTTGCCTCGAGCATTTTATTCCCTTTGAGAGATCTGAGGACAGAACATCCGGACACCTACGTTCTTGCGTTCTCAGCATGTCCTGCCGAGAGGAAGTCGTGCTTGTCCTGGTTTTGTTACTCAAACCAGGATGAACGTCCTGGGCTCTACTCCCTGGCTCTTCTTGAAAGCAAAATAATGTGGGTTTCACTTCCCTCCGGCCAGGACTGAGCTGCTGATTAACAGGGATAAGTTCAGCTTTTCAATAGCATGAATTTTCTTACTTGGGATCCCTTTTCTTCACTACAATCCATCACACATCCGTGTCTTACTTTTAGTTCTGGTGGAAGAATCTAGATCTGACATAAGCATCTACTCAAACAACCTCTTTAGTAGTATTTAGGGTGGTTTTTTTCCAGGTATGATCATACTGTGTATGATGTACTTGTTTTTCCGAAGTCTCTGATTTAACGAAAGATGTTTAAAACCCCACAGCATTGTATATTTCAGCAAGTGCCCCTTGAAGTTATTTTGGACTTAGAATTTCTGAGTGTTCTCCTGATAATGTAAATCCACCATATTCTTTTGTTTCAATACACATTTATTTAAGACATTTCATATTACTATTACAAACTCTAACGCTGTGACCCTCACTAAGGCAAAATAATACTTAAAAATAGAAAAAGGCCTCTAGAAACAGGAAGTTTAGAAAAATGTTCACTTAAAAGAAGTAATAGCACGTCTATTTACAGCCTTGCTAAAACTATGCCATTTAACGATTAAAGCTTAGGGCTTGCCATAAGGTGGGCGAGCACTATTTGCAGCTTTCCCATAAGTCTGCTGTGTGATCTTTGCCAAGTCTTTTAACCTCATTAAATAAGGGTCATCTTTGTCACTTTTGAGATTAATCCATGATTAGCAGAGCATGTTGTGCGTTATACAGTACATGAAACACCCCACAAGTATGCTTCCTTGGTATTTTTAACGTATAAATGAGCAGCTTTTCTGTTGGTTGAAAATTCTACCAAAATTACATTGAACTTACATGTTTACCTAAAATGCAAAGAGGTAGTCAGTCTAGACAATTTCCTAAAAAAATACTGATCATGGGAAGAGAAAGTAAAGACCTTCAAAGTCTTCAGTGAGTGAACTAAGTATAATTAGTAAGCTCAAGCCCTTTACACATTACTTAAAACCAGGAGAGATTTTTAAATCAGGCCTAAGGCAAAAGACTGATTTTGAATGTCTCCAAACTTCAGGAGTATTAAACATGGCTCCAAGCTTTGTCATTTTGGCTCCACCTTTATAATGATCTCGGCTGACAGCCCATATCTGTACTGCTCAGAACATCTGGGGAGTTCTCATAGGGACTCACAATTTGTGCTGTGCAATTCTTGCTCCTTGTAACCTGACTCGTATGTCTGACGTGTTGTGTTGCTCATGGCTGTATTACTCTTCATTTAGCTATCATTCATCTGGGTTTAGCTCGACTTCTGTCGTGCTTTAAGATATAAAGCACCATAGAATTAAACTTTTACAACGATTTCTTCCTCTCAGTAAAGTTTCAGTTAAGCTCTTCTCACCCCAGAATGACTCAAGGGCTGATTTTCTTCCCTGGTAAATTGCAAATCAATTTACTTTCAAATAAACTGTTATTTCTAGGGATAGGGAATATAATTTTTCTTATTATTGAGAAAAAAAAATTCATTTTCAGGCAGTTCCTTCCCCAAGAGTGTGAACTGCATTTTACTCTAGTAGTTAACACAGACCGCCACTGCTTTCAAGCTACAAAGACAATACTATCAAGTTTCTTTTGTGCTGTTTCGTAATGCTTGATTAGTTTACTAAATCGACAGGTGATCAAAGTCTCTTAATCTCCTGGCAAGCAACTATGATATAATTTCATAACTTGTTCTATTTTCAATCCCCTGAGTTTCTGATCTCACGCTGATTGCAAGGTGCACATCGTAAAATGCAATGACAGTTACAAGACTGTCAGTAAGATACATTTTTACACCACTTGAAACTTGGCTCCCAAGTAATTTTTATAATGTTCCTCTTTTTAAATGCTTCATTTACCCATGTTAGAAAACCTCCAGGTGACTGGAAATAAAACACGAGTGCAAATGTGTCTCTTCTACCTGTAGTTGTCAGCCTGACTGCAACTCTAGTGGCAACAGCCTGCCTGTTCAGTGATGGACTCGCTCCAGCTGTGAAAGAAACCCACATCTTATCAATTTTGCTAATAGAAACAGGATAAAAATAGTGTATCCTCAGAGACCCTTTCCCTTAAAGGCTGTCAGCAGACACCTTGACCCATTTTTGCCATCTGTCAGCATGTACGTCTTTTGAGCTAATGTATTTGTGCAATTTGCCAAGTATGATGGCAATAACTATAAAACCCTCTGTAAAGAAAGAGATCTCTGCCACAATTCCAGATGATTGGTATTTTTATCCTCACAATAATCTGCAATTGTTTAGAGCTGCCTGCACATTATGCAGTGTTACACATGAATGATGTGAGATCTAGGTTAAAAGTCCACTGCAATTAGACACGGCCTGCCGACCTTGTCCTGAGAGCAGATCCCAGTTATCTCTCAACTTCGGCTGTTTGCAGTCTTTCTACAAGATTTGTTCAGGCTCAGTAAAAAAAGACACAAGTCAATAACTCCTACCCCAAAGGCTCTGTGTCCCACAATACAAACAACTGACGAAAATGGGAAACTATGCATGACCCGGAGGGAAAGAGAAATTCTGAAAGACAGCTTTCCCTCAGCGCTCCTGCGTCAAGTAAAGACTGCAATCCATGGAGACAGCAGGCACACACTGAGAAGTTGCTTTTTTTCCTCAGTGGACAACAGCTAAAGAGAAATATGAAAAAAATAATCTTTTCATAATGCTAATTTCCAATAATTGAAATGAAAATTTCACTTGAGGAGATGCAAGCAGGAAAGTAAACATTGTGTCTTCTTTAAATTTATTTTTTAGCTAAAATGATGTAAAAAAGCAAACAGCTTTTCTTTTGTTTTGCCATGTTTATGAATAAATTTGTACTTTACTGCCTATGCCCTGGCTGCACTATGTTAAATATTAGCTTAAGAGGATGATGTCTAAACAGAACTCACTGAAAATCCAATATACGAGGCTGAAGTCTTGTCTTCTTCATCACTGCTGCGCAGACGCGCTAGTGTAGATAAAAAGACAACGCAGCACACGCATTTAAACAGTTACTGTCTTAGAATCAGACGAAATGAGAAAAAATACAGTGCAAAACTCTACTGCTCTCCAGTGGAAATGAATGCAATCACCACAGTTATGAGTTCCACCACTTCTCAAGCTCTTGCTTTTTTAAAAATACTCATTTCTTTGCTCCTGTACTGCTGCCCGGGTTCCTGAGCTCTTGTACATGAAATACATTGACTTAATGGCGAATAGTGATATCCTCCACGTGCTGGGGAGTGGGGGAACGACACTCCGGTATGAATTGTATGATAAAAACGAGGGATGTGAAGCAACTCTAGAACTTTTCCATCTCAGCAGATGTTTACAAATTTACAGTAAATGTCTAGAGTATCTCACGTTATTCCCATGACGAAACACATAATCCAGAATGGAATTCAGTGTTTCAAGTCCTAGGAAAACTGATCTCTTTTAGCAAGTGCAAGATGCTTTCTAAGTTGTGTTATTGCTAATGAAACAAGATTTCTGACATTAATTTATCTGGAGACCTTATTAGAAACAAAAGGTCTTTTCGCTGTCAGAGATTAGCCAACACAGCGACTCATGGACAGTTTGGGAGCTGCGAAGTCCTAAAATCCAGTTTTAGCTCCCTCAGTCATCCCTAAATGAATCACTCGATCTATTTACGCCTCCGTGGGTGCAATAAATAAATAATACGGCTTTCACGTGAACCGTCAGATACATTTCCTTAGCTCTGCTGTTCCAAGAGGTAAGATTAACTGTGCAAGCCCTCGGGCCCGCCTCCCCGCCGCCCCCGCCCCACGGCAGGCGGCTGGCTCCCGGCAGGGGCTCCACCGCCTCTCCTCCCGCTCCGCAACCCCACTGGCCCCGGTACTGACACGGCCTAACCCTCTCCCCTCCGCCGAACGCCCCGTCGGAGGGCCCGGCATCCCTCCGCTCCGCACGCCGCGCCCCTCGGCTTTTGCTCCGGGGACCCTCAACATGTCGCAGACAGCCCGGCCCTCCGGGCGGCCGCCTCGCTGCTGCGGAACGCCTTGTCCCGAGGAGGGACACAACGGAGCGGCGCGGCCGCCACCCCCGCGCCGCTACACCCGCCCGGCGCGCCCCCGGCCCCGCCCACCTGCCCGCCCCGGCCCCGCCCCGCCCCGCCCCGCCCCGCCCTGCCCCGCCCCCGCCCCCGCTGACCGCACCGCCAGGCCCCGCCCCCCGCGCCGCTGCGGGCGGCCGGTTCGCCCCGCCCCGCCCCGCCCCGCCCCGTGACGCGCGGCCCCGCCCCGGCGCGGCGGTGAGGTCAGTGCCGCGCGCCAGGGCCGCTCTCCGCCCCGCCCCCCCGCCCGGGCTGCAGCCGCGGCCCCGCCGCAGAGGCAGGAGGAGGCGCCGGGCCCGCGCTGCGCCGCCGCCGCCGCCCCGCCGGGCCCCGAGAGGGAAGGCGCTCGCCGGCAGCCATGGAGCTGGCGGACGGCGTGGTGTACCAGGAGGACCCCGGCGGCCCCGGCCCCGCCATGATGTCGGAGCGGGTGTCGGGGCTGGCGGGCTCCATCTACCGCGAGTTCGAGCGGCTCATCGGGCGCTACGACGAGGAGGTGGTGGCCGAGCTGATGCCGCTGGTGGTGGCGGTCCTGGAGAACCTGGACTCAGTGTGCGCCCACAGCCAGGAGACCAGCGTGGAGCTGGAGCTGCTGCGAGACGACAACGAGCAGCTGCTCACGCAGTACGAGCGGGAGAAGGCGCTGCGCAAGCAGGCCGAGGAGGTGAGGGCGGGCGCCGGGCCCGGGGCCGAGGCGGGAGCGGAGCCGGTGCAGGGCGGGGGCCCGTTCCCGAGGCGGGCGGCGGCTCCGCGCTTCCTCCGTGGAGGCGGGGGGACTTCCTGCCCTCGGCGGCGGTCGGGCCGCCTCCCGCGGGGCTGCCGGGGGCGGAGAGCTTGCGGTGCCCGGGCCCGGGCTGCCCCGCGGCGCGGCGGGGGCTGCTGCCGGCCCCGCGAAGGGCGGCCCCGGCGGGGGCTCCTGCCGGAGGGGCCGGGGGGCCGGGTGGCGAGTTCGGTCCGTCGGACCGCGCCGTGTCTCCGGGAGGCGGGGAGCGCGCCGGCCCTGCCGGCCCCGCGGAGGGGCTGCTCCGTGCCGCCCCGAGCGGGTCGGTGGTCGCGGCCGCTGGCAGAGCCCTGCCGGGGGTGCCCGCGGGTCCTCCGCCCAGCGCAGCCGTTCCGGGAGGGCTCCGGAGCAGCCCCTCCGGAGCGCGGCTCTTCCCGTTTCCAGGCCCGCAGCACAACAGCAGCGCCGCTTTGCAGAGCGAACGTGGAACCGTGCGCTGGCCGCTCCGCTCTTTCGCTTTTCCTCTGGACTTTCTCCCCGGCAGGAGGTGGATTGTCCATTCCGCATCGGTTGTATTTGCAAAAAATAGTGAGAATGCCTTGCAAAGAATATGGAAATATGTGCTGTCTAGGCTGAAGCTCTTCAGAGTTGATCCGTAAAAGCTGCAGCCAGCAACAGGTGGTGCAGACTGTTCGATGACATAAGCACTGACTTAGGATGCTACTACAAAAATTGAAATAAAAATATCGAAGAATTCCTTCGGCACAAGTAAGCTTGTGAAGTGTTATTTTCTGCGAGATTATAAAGCAATACAATAGAAAGCAGCTGTGCAGGATGACTTCTTCCAGCTCATTGTCTTGCCAAACTCCTGTAGGAAATTGGATTGACAGCATTATCTGTAATAGAACAAGCCATCTTATAAGTCTATTTCCAGACTTTGTGTCCTGTGCTTATTTCTGTGGTTGTGCTTACCTCCTAAATTTTCCAAAAATCAGAAAAATAACCACACTGAGGGTGAAGACAATATTGACAACAAAAACTGAGCTTGGAAAACATTACCTCTCTCCAAATATTTGTGTACCTCATGGTAATAAGCAAGTGAAAAATGTTGTCTGCAAATTGTTCCAGGACTTCAGTAGTTATGAAATAATGTGGTGTGAGTGGTGTCTCCCCAGCTCTTGGACTAATAGACTATTTATCTTCCTTGTCACACATGTAGTTGTTTTACAGTGCTTTATGGACTTCAGTCTGGAAACTAGTGCCATAAAGGCTTAATCACTAGTTCTGACACAAGCTGCATGTAAAAGACTTCTTTAGAAAACGTTTTGATTAAGAGAGTAAGAGACTGATAAATATTTCTGAACTAATTCATGAGAAAATCAATCAGGCTTGAAACACAGGCAGCGTTTGCCAGATTGAAAAAAGCAAGCCTTGGGCAGCAGAACAGAAACCATGAGAATATGATGAGATAGAATGTGGTATTAACTGTTATCGTGGCTCTTTAGGGGCTATACACACTTATGTTGGTAGTGTACTTCACTGCAGTCTCCATTTCTTTGTGTCATGATAAATTGACTTGGGGGGACAAGCGTTATGCAGTCTAAAAACCAGTACTCCGGCTGCAAGACAGCTTACTGGTGCTTTCCAGAGTGCAGTTAGACCAAAGACTGTCTTTTCAGTTGTAAGCACAAAGGTGATCTTTCTGGTATGTGCTAAGATCAGTTATGCTGTACATCTGTGAAAATATCTGTCATCGATAAAGCCTGATGTGTTCATGGGAGGTACATGTTTTATTCAGGCTTGATTGTTGCAACCGATTTTTTTTTTGAATGTGGAGATAATCTGATGGGTGCAGTATGGTTGAAATGGAAAGAGGTAACATGAGTATAACACTCTTGGACAGCAAGTTACTGGCTTAGTGTGTTTCGTTTCATTGTGGAGGTTGCTTGTGTAATCTGATAGCAGAATGGAGAATTTTGAGCTAGTAAATTCAATATCCATATCATCTGTTCATACCGTCCTGAAGAATTAATGCATCTTTTACTTTCTACTTGCTGCTGTATGAATTTTTATTGGCAGTCGTATCTTGATGAATATTAATAGTTTACTGTTTAAATAGGAATCTCCTTACACCATTGTCCTAATTTTCCTCCTTTATTTCCTTTCCTTAAGAAGCGTTACTAAAGAAACATCTTCAGAGTCGTGGCCTGTGGACTTCTGTTATAGTGACTTTGAAAACCAGATTATTTCAGAAGTTCTGGGCCTACTTCTCAGTCCCGTAGGTAACAGCCATGATCTTTATTGTTGCTATGAAGTTGCTTTTCTGACTTTTAACGTGGTACATTTGTGTTATAGCTGAAGAGAGGAACCAGCTATTCTGCTGTTCTGCTTACACTTCTGCATAACTTATCTGCCCACTTGGTGGATGTTAGGAGGCATGCCCTGCCGCAAGAAGTGGGAGCAGAAGAAGGATTTGGGGTTCTGCTATTTTATACACTAGTTAAGTTTTACTTCCGTAGACGTGTACTCCTCCATACCTCTGTGCGTGTGGCTAGCAGAAGGGGTTTTGGAAACAGGATAAAATCTCCTGTTAGCTGTGTCAAGCTGTCTAATGTATCTTTTAGCTTTTCTGCTGTTGGTGGGATTAAGCTGTTCTTGAAATCTGATGTTCAATATGTGGTTGCTACTTTTGCAACTATGAAAGAGGACTTACCACCATGAAAATCAGTTCAGGTAAGCTTAGTTTAGTAAAGTTGACAGCTGCCTTTTCTTACTGTTCCCAAAGTTAACATACAATCCTAAGGAAGAGAATTAAGTAAATACTGTGCAGTTCAAGTATTTTTAATGTGTATGAGAGCAAAATTGAGATCCATCATGCAGAAAGCTTGCTAAAATAGTGTAAAAGTTACTAGATTGTTTTCAGTTATGTATATTTTTCTGTACCCCAAGTCCAGCTGAGCTGGCTTCATAGTTAATTTTGCCTGCCTCCAGGAAGAACATGCCATTGGCTGAAAAACTGACATCATTGCAATAAAAGTTATTGAAGTACATGTCACAGAGTAATAAAGAATGCCAAGTAGGTGGAACCCTGACATCAGATATGCTTAGTATTGCACCTGGATCGTGTGATGGGAAAACAGGTTAAACCGTAAGGAAAGATGACATAAATGTGGGAAAAAATGTTTCATTTGGCTGTACTGTCTTACTAAGTGATGAGATGGTTATGTGCGTGAGAGAAGGCTCCAGATGCGTGTGCTGTGCTATTATGTGGTCTGAGTTCCTGTTTATTGCAATGATTATTGCTGCAAACTTTTAAGTAGATTTAAAATTGGTTACATAAAGACTTCTGAATTTTATTTCTGAAGTACTTTTTCATACTTTTTATTGGAGGTCTTTAAGAACAAGTCAGGCAAACGTCTGTCTGAAATGACATAGTTGATCCTGCCTGGAGAAGATGGGAAGGATTAAATGGGAGTTGCCACACATAGTTTGTGAAGGTATCACAGGCCTGGATTTCAGCAGCAGGCACGTGCAGGAGGCGGCATGCATCATATCCTGTGCTTACACCTCGTTACATCCCAATCAAAATTAGGATCCAGACATCAACACTGAGCATCAGAGCCTTGAAACAAGATGACCTTTTAAGGACTGTTCTAGCCCTCTCTTCCGTAATCTTGTGGTATCAGATCTGGTTGTTTTAAAGACGTGTTGGTGTCCTTTAGCTTGTTCTTGTTTAAAAAAAAAAGGCAAAAAAAAACCCCTCACTTTTTGTTAGAGTTGTAAGATATGGCCTTGTGGCCTAGGCAGGATGTCGTGTAAAATGAGGAAAGATCGTTTTTTGGGGTTTTGTGTCTGCCTTAGTATTTCGTGTAACCTTGAGCTGAAATAAGATTGTGTGTAGTATCCATACACTGAGTGGCTAACATGTTCCTACATATGTTGCTGCATTTACTTTAAGTATTGCAGACGTGCAATATTTGAGTGTATTGTCAATATAAATTTTAAAAAAAAGTCTTTTAGTATGGGCGCTCAGCCTGTCCTTGGCTGCTGCAGAGGTTTATCTGACTAGTCCTTCCGTCACAGTTGTACAGGCTTAGTCAGGACAAGATGCCCGATCTTCTGGGACTCTGCTTGGGTTAATGCTATCACCGGAATGATAAATGAAACCAAATAGAAACAAAGTCTAAAGTACTCAATCCATGATTTGGTCAGGTGTAGATTTCAGCAGAGGAAAAAAATTTATCCAGCTCTAATGAAAAAAATACTTTGAAGAGATGTAACTTAAATTCTAACTTTAACAAAAAGAAGGTAAACTAGTGGAAAATAACTAAACCATTTAACTTTAATACAAACCCACTTTTAATAGTTGCAGTTGAAGAATTTGAGAGGAAATACAGAATTATATCTACCTTTAGTTCCTGAGTAACAATGCCATTGGTAGCTTTGAACGGCTGTTTGTTCAAAAGTGTGATTGCCACTGGTCTTTTGCAAGTTATGAGACACATCTGACTTTGGGAAATCGTCAGAGAAGCAACTAAACAAAGATGTTACAGTTTTATAATTCTTCTTTCATGTTTTCCCATGTTTAATTTAACAAACCATGTTGGTCCTTAGACCCAGTGCCAAATTTGTGTCAAACTTTGGAGCTCTTTTTAAACAGAAAGCCTGCTAAGAATGAATGAGTTGGACATGACTTGAATCTTTAATATAAAAGGGTCAAAACTCTTGTATCATTTCATCTCTTCTTTGTAACAAGCAAGTTAAAAGTTTGAGTTTTTCCATATTACATTGTCAAATGAATGTTCTCAAACTGTGTTGAGGCAGTAAGAAGATTTTTGCATATGTGTCATTTTGAAGCAGAGGAAGAACTCATTTTAAATCAGAGAACCCAAAGCAGCCCTACCTGGGCCAGTTTCAGCTCTTTCTCCGTTGTTTTGTGATTTAGCTTCAAGCACAGTCATGTGAACACCATGCCTGGTCCTGTGATAGCTGCGGAGAGCTTGTCTGAAAGGAACTCTTGTTCCACCTCGTAGATTTAGATGCATTTATACATCTGAAGAAATTTTCCAGCAAAACTTCTGATAACCCTGCTAAACTGAAGCTCTTCTCATAGGATCGTGAGTTTCTGCTTTTGTAAAAGCTATAAAACACATTGGTTAAGACTTATTAGTAGCTTATTAAAAGTCGATGTGTGAGCATTCAAAGTACTGTTTCCACTAGGTTATCCTAGCAATAAATAGGAAAAATTTATACTCGAATCACCTGTAACATTACTATTTTTAAGTTGCTGCCTCCTCTGTCTCTTTGCTTCCATGTGGTACCCAGCTGCAGCTGGCTTTCCAACCCTGTAGCTATCTTGGATGTTTGTTTGTTTTTTACGCAGAGTCTTCTGGTGAGCCTTCTGTGTAGGTTGTGTTGGTGGCTTTGCTTTCTCACTGTGATGCAGAAGAGAGAGCACTACTCGACCTAAGACATCTTTGGCTATTAGAAGTGTTCTTTGTGCAGCCATTACACGCTGAATTTTTGAAGTTTTTTAAGATAAATAGCAAAAAGTATGCTTCTAAAACTGCTATAATGAAGAATGGATAACTTTAATGGTATAAAATGTAAACATTGATACATGCATCAGTGAATTCCATTGTATTTTAAGTGAGACACTTTGATAAACAAGGGTAGCAGAGGATGATGATGATGATCAGCAGAATTGCAGAGTGCCAGTAAATAGTTGTCTAAGTAGTTGATAGATCATAGGAGATGGTTATGAAGTATTTGATGAAGACTGTGAGCATTCTGTAATGTGTCAAACAATAGCAGAAATTAGGTGGGAATGAAAAGGTAGCATGTAATTTTTGGTTAGCGCTGCTGCTGCTGGTGTGTCCCTACTGCCGTGTCTGTCCCTTCGTGGCTTATGGGTGAGGATACCCTTCACTGGTCCAATCTAAGGACACCAGTGCTCTCAGTGTTGGCAGGCAAGTGTGTGAAGGTAGAAAAGAATGAAATAGTTCATGTTTATGTCAGTCTCAAGCAGACTTCCCTGAAGTAGTTGGCACTTAGTGATTACGCAGAGCAACGTAGGTGTGATGCTTGACTGATGGACACTGGACTGCAATAGCATTAGTGTCCTTCCTGGTTAAATTTGGGCTGTAGATCTCCTCTGCTGCGTTGTAAATCTGCTTGCACCCTTCTTTGCTGCGAAGGGCTGCTGTGTTGCCTCCTACATGCTGCTTGAGATGAAAGTTTTTCTACTTAAAAACAAATCTAGGAATGATTGTTGTTCCTCTTTGGTGAAAGAACATTGCTCATGCCTTTAAAAAAGTAATCCTTAGTTCGTTATTGAGACTAACTTCACTTTTTTTTTTAGAAATTTATTGAGTTTGAAGATTCTCAAGAACAAGAGAAAAAGGACTTGCAGACCAGAGTGGAGGCATTAGAATCACAAACTCGACAGCTTGAACTAAAAGCAAAAAACTATGCTGATCAAAGTAAGTAAAATGTATTGCTCTCCCTTTAAACTGTTATTAGTGCATTTTAGGTTTCATTCTGTCAAACAATAATCCATATGCTAAATATCTGTGCTATCTGAATCCTGTGTTTTGACAAATGACTAGGTTTAACTCTTGTGCAAGTTTGTCTTCCATAGAATTAAGGCAAGCAAATTTAGATATAAGCTTGTGACTCCTAATCTGAGTCTTCTGGTATCGTACTTGTTTTTGTTTGGCTTTTTGTTTTTTTCCATTTAGACCATGCTATTTTCATGTTTAGCAACTTTTTCAGGAGATGTTTAGAACTTACTCGCTTGCTAGTGATTAGGAAATAAGCTAATTTTCTTCCCATTAAACTGTTGTCTGTGCTAAAAATAAATGTAATCTTCAGGTTTAAAAGCACTACTGGGATGAGAATACCATTGCTGATTCTCATTAGTTTTTGTCTAATTTTTACTGAATTATTTCTAGGAGGTATTTAGTTTTTACAGAAAAAGAGTTAAGAACACTTCTTCTTTTAGAGATGTTCTGTGTAGTTTACAAAAACATGTGTAAGTTTTGAAAAAATGTAACAATGATCAGTTTTCCTGAAATACTGAAAGTTACAATGTGAGTATCTTGTAGCTTAAGCATGTTGCTGGACTGCTTCTTATCCAGGTGGGTAGTCATTGAATGAAACTCCATCACCAGTTTTTCTGCTTGAGTAAAGGCTAGAGGGGGGAAAAAAATACTCAACCCACAGGAGTCTTCTCATTTCCTCTCTCCCACCCACCCTGCAGTCTTAAATTGAAGATGAAAGACCTATGCGGCTAATGATAGATTTTTTTTTTTTTGCTATAAGTCTGTTAAACTTGCAGTGAAGGTTGTAATTTTTGTTTTCATTTAACCTTTTTAGCACAGTGTAGAAATAATGATCAATACAAATTAACCTGAGCATCTTGTCAAGCTTCTGAGCTAGCTTCTACTGACGTAAGGTTAGCATGTCTGTCAGTTAATACACAGCTTTTATTGCTGGGCCATGCAGAAATGTCAAGACAGTCTGTATCAAGCCTGATAAGGTTGAGATAAGATCAGTTCCTAAAAGCAGAGTGCCGGTTGTCAAAAGGCGCTTTTTCACGGTTATTTCTTCCTGTATTTCTACTCAGCCGCCTTTCCTGCCCATAATGCAAAAAGTTATAGCTTTCTCTTTCAGCTTAAGTTATAATAACCTCCCTGTAAAGTGTGATTTTTTCAGTGGCATAAGCGAGTCTATAGCAGGGTAGAAGTATTAGTGTGCTAGCGTTAAGATTAATGTAGGCGACATACGGAGCTGAATCCTTCTGAAATCGGAATGGTTTACAATGCTGTTGGCAAATCTTGCAGACATGTACTTCAGGTCTATTGCAGCTAAAGTATTCTCAGATTCTATGCAGGCAGTGATGGAGGAACACTTCAAGCGGTCTTTCCTAGTGAAAACCAGGATGATCGATTTCCAGGAGCATATCTTTATAGATCAAGTCAAGCTAAAATGGATAATCCTAAAGCGTGTTGTAGAGACTCGTATCAGAAATGTTATGGTTTTTGTGAATGGAAATGTGTGTCTGTTTAAAAGCAACAGAAGAGGGGAAAAGAAAACATTGGAACAGAGTTGAGTCGGTCTGTTTTGGTAACATAGGACACTGTTTCCAGAATGCCTGTACTCTAATCCCACAGCCCAAACAACTTGGTAATGGGAAACCCTGTACTCGGACAACAGGATTGTGGCATCAAGATTGCTTCGTGTCATATATGCCATTACTTTTTCTGTTACTGCAATAAAAAGTACTAATTAGTTGCGCAGGAAAGAAAAATAATTTGGATTCCTGGCAATGTGTGTGGCATTATACCCGGAGTTTCTCTCATAGAAATTGCACTTGCATACTCATGTATATAAAGCCATTTTATATTGTTCTATGAATCCTCTTGAGTGATGTTCTTTTTTTTTTTTGCCTTGAATATTAAGCCTCTGGAAAAAAAAATATGATTTTAAGCTTTTCATCAATTTAATTACACAATGTAATTAAAATATTTGCATGAGAAACTCAATTATTCCAGGAGAAGCACTGGGTGTTGCCTAGAACTACTTTTTTTGTAAGAAATAATGTTGTTAAAACAGTTTTCATAACATCATAAAGTTGTGTTATTTTTTGTATTGGGGGAAAAACGTTTTGTGGTAGCAAGAATGTAACTGAAGAAACAATAGAGCTGTGTTGATCGTTGGGCTTTGCTTATGATTGGGTTGATATCTTGTCTGGGACAACATGAAAGACTGTTACGAAGGTTTGACATGCTGCTGATGCAGAGCAAGATCAAAGGAGACACAAACACAATTGTGGAACACCTAATGAATATTATGCAAGTGAACTGGTTTTAGTGATCTAAATTTCCAGGGTGTGAAAACCATACTAGGGTCCATATTCCTGAAGTAGTCCAACTCCACTGCATTATCTTGTTTTCTGTTTTATAGGCGAGGTGATTTGCATGTCCTGTGATACCAAAGATACCAATGTGTCAGTTTGATTCACTGGATATGGCTACAAATCTTCTAGATATAATCCTTTTTCTCTTCTACTTCCTGTACTACTGCCTATGCATCTGTTAGTCTGTGGTGTTGCCAACTGTTACCACATCGATATTAAAATAGTGGTAGTGTTGTCATTGATAATAGGAATGGCAAATGCCTGGCACAGAGCAAGTAAGCAAACAAAACCTGGCTTTGCTTTTTTGTGTTGGAGTGTAGAATCTGAGATATTAATCACATCATAAACTGATGTTGCTAGTTTAGAATAGAAAACAGGTAAGACATGGTTCCATGTAGTACTTTAACTACAAGACTTTTTGTTTTTTGTAGATTACTACTTGTGGTACATGCATTTTTCCTCAAATAAGCAAGGGGGGTGTGTACAAGTTTTGTCCATTAAAAAATTCTAACTCATTCCTTTGAACACCATCCACCCTGAGCATTTAGTGAAGACTGGTTAGCCCTGGGAGGGGGCAGCTCTTAAAGTTATACAGTAAGGTTCAGCACAATTGTATGTGCTTAAACATGCACGCCAACTCAAATTGCTCAAGAAGTTGTAGTTTTGTTATGTCCTGAATTATTAGTGCTTGGTTTTGTAGTCTTGGTAATCATCACGCTAAAGAAAAAAAAAAATATTTATTTGCATTTAAATTTATCATGTGAGATACACTCATAGCCACATATTCAAGCAACTGGGTTGGCATAAATGTGCCATTTGAAATTAAAGAAGTGAAATAGGAAGCTTATCTTGTGTCAACCAGTTACTAAGTTCCTGTGGCTCACTGACTTTTTTTTTCCCTGCGTTATGAATTCAAACAGTTGCTGTCAACATCTCCTACCTGAGTGAACTATCGTACTGTACTCTTTCCTAGGGGGAGATGGAAAGTGGGAGAGATGACAGCAGGACCTGGCGGCACTGCTGGGAGGCTTGTGAGCCACAGTAGGTGATGAAATCCTGAATGGCAGTGGCAGATGCACAGGGATTTACCACTCTTGCACAATGTATAGCACTCAGTCCTGGTATTTGGTGGGTTGTGGTGGTTGCCTAAGTCAAGTCTGCTACCAAAAAGTGGTGCGACATTTTTTGATAAACTTTACAACTGCTTAAAGGAGAGCAGAGGTGTAAGGATTTACAATGTCTGAGTGCAGGAATGTGCTGTAGTGGTGGGGCTCTTTGGCCTGTGATGTGCCTCCTCGTCTCGTTTTGCACTGCTGCTCTCCTCTGTAACTTTCCATGGTTTGCCTCTGCCCTCGCCTCGGAGCGTGTTGGCTGCCAGCGTTCCCTGTGCGGGGAACAGAGCAAAGGCAGTGCTGGTGCTCTCCGTGGCTTGTGGGATGTTAAAGCAAATGAAATATCACAAAGTTCCTGGAGTTTTGTCTGGGGACGATGTTGGTACAGGCAGAGTTTTCAGAAGCTCTTGCTGTTGATCTTCAGCAAGCTTTTACTGAGTGTGAGCAAATGTTTTTTGGGGGGTTGAGTTGACTATGCTTTCATGGGTTATTGCTTTTTTCTCTCGGCAGCAGAGGGCACCTCTGAGGTGCACCATTGTGGAGGTGCACCAAGCATGGAAATGCCAGGTTTTCAAAAAAATAAAAGTTTAACACTTAAAGTCTTCTCCTTCCTTTGCACTTCAGTGATGTGTCTGAGGCAAACACCAGTCTTTGATATAATCTTAAACACAATCCAAAAGCTTGAATGTGTCTGACTTTCCCATTATTTCAAGCCTTTGCTGTGGTGAGACCCCTAGCTCTGCTTGTAATTAGTCTGCAGCATTAGAACGTTTGAAATTTCTACCTTGAATTGGGAAAACTTGTCACTTAAAACTGTTAAAAACTTGTGATAGCAACACACAGCTCACTTGTCCAGCAACGCTCCACGAGGGCACACGATACTGCGCGGTCTCCAGTTACCATTCGGGGCACGTGCCCTTCGGTGCTCACATCATGTGCCACGGAGTTCTGCGGGGGCTCAGGAGGTTTAACTGATTTCCCTTCCTGGCCTCCCTCTTTGGGAATGTCAGTTCGTTTTGTGTGTTACAGGCTGTGAGTTAATTAAATTCTTGGGGGGTAAAAGGCAACTGTAGTGTATTTTGACTTAATACAGGAATGGAACGACTTTGGAGTGTGCTTTCTGGAGGAGTCATTCTCAGTCATTCTCTCAACTTATTTACGAGAGAATCTGAAAAACACGATGTCTGCATGGTTGAAGTGCTTTCTGATGGAGGTGGTAGGCTGTGGGAGTTGAAAGATTTGGTTCCTTCTCTGGATCTGCCTAGTGCTAAAGTACAACCAAGGTAACATGCTGCATTTAGCAGGACAACCAAGGCACAGATGTATTTCCGTACCTTCATTTGTCAAACCTTAGCTTTGTAGTTTATGCTCAACTTAGATTATATTTGGGCAAAACCACTCATGTAATTAAAAAAAAAGGGGGGGGGGGGGCGCGTGGTGCAAAAAAAACCCCACAAACAAAAAACAAAACACACACACAAAAAAACCCAAACAAAACCCAAGCTCTTGATCTTCAGAGCGGCAAATGTGATGCAACTGTTGGGATGATTTTATTTCCCACATCAGGTGACATCTTGCAGCAATTGATACTGCTTGCTGTAGGTTTTATTTGGGATATGAGACAAACATTTTGGCAGCTCACCTAAAAACATGCAGATTTGTTTTCCGTGGAAGCTAAACAGAACTAGTGCTCTCAGTGGTTTAAAGAGAAAGTGCAAGACCAGGGTCTGTTGTGAGTCTTCTGTGGATGTCAAGTTGTTTGGTATTTCATTTTCATCTGAGCTCTGCAGACACCAGCATTACTGTAATGCACACCAGGTGGACAACCTCTTGGTGTATAATCCAGTACTCTGAGGTTTACCTGCACAGAGCTGCAGCAGCAGTTTGACACCGACCTGTCTGTTTAACAAGGAGGTTCTAATATGAACTTTCAGCTGTGGAGCTCAACAGTGTTTTGAGATTTGACTTGTGACTTGTGTATCTGTACACGTGATGATGTGAATAACTAAACTGGTAAGAAATACATCTGTCAGTAATGCTATTTCTAGGTATGGCTCAGCTGTAGTGTTTATTCTAAGGAATACAAGAAAGCTTTTCAATAGATCTTGACAGAAGTTGAAAAGTTGAGGTTTGTTCAGTCTGGATTGTTCCTATGTATTTTCAAAGACTGAGAACAGCAGAACTAATCTTATTTCCCCCAAAGAAGGAACAGAGCAGTTTGACTTCTTGTATTTCTTAATTAAAAAGTTTGGAGCTTACTGTTTGATGTTTTTTTTCTCAGTGCAACTGTTTCTCATCTACACTGGTTTGTTTACAAGGCAGATTCCCCCAGTGCCCTTCCCTACACTGTGCCTTGGGTTTCACTTATTAAACTTGAAGCATCTTTTATAAGGAGAAGTGCGAGCATCAAAGTGTACTGGAAAGGAAGGCTTTGTTTCTGGCTGAAGCGTTTCTCAGTTACTTTCCTGGCTGTTTTGTGTTGTGAAGGTACAGGAGCTGGTTCTGGATTGTACTGCAGGAATCGGTATTCCACTAGATGGAGCAGAGGGTGCAGTTGGCTCCGGAGATGGCAGCCAGCCACGCTCCGAGACTGGGGGCTAAAATAAAATGGAGTAGGAAATGAGAGCAGTGGTTGGCCTGCTTTAAACTTGGCTATTAATATACCTGAGCAGAAGTGGTGGGAGGAGGTTGAAATCCATTGGCATATAATTAACTGCTCGTGTGCTTTTTTAAATGAAGTATTTTGCTAGTGGTTTAGGTGCTGGAGTTTGATTGTTATAGTAACTCTATTGCTGTATATGTTGCAGTAATGAAGAAAATGGCTTGAAATGTCTTTTAGAATCTTACATTCCTGAGTTGCCACTGGCTATCTGGCTTTAAAAACAAATCCAGTCTGCTGTAGTTTCTGTGTTTGTGCTGACTTCATGTTGGATTTTCTCAAAAAATTACATACTTCAATAGCCAAATGTATAAATGAAGCATCCCACTGTTTTCAAAACAGTCAATCAATCAAAACTTTTCTCAGTGAAACACTCTTTTGGCCAGAGACGAGGTGAGAAGTTGGTACTAAATTCAAATGATTTTTAGCTTGATTTTGGATAGAAGTTGGCTTGTATATCTCCTTCTTCATTTGAATGTCAACCTATGTGAGGGATCTCCTGGCATGTGATTGTCTTTATATTAAATGGCTGTAGCAGAATGTTTAAGGATATTTTTTTCAAGTTTTATATCAGGTTTTTGGTGATAAATTACAGTGATTTTTGTGGGTCTGAGACTCAGTGGATGCTTGAACAGTCCAGAAGTGTCAGGGATAAGACTATGCAGCTGTATGTGCTGGTATTTGTTATCAACAGAGTATTCTTGACAGCTAAATTATCTTCATAATTTCAAGTGCCCTACTTTTTAAACTGAGAACTAGACCTATGGTTCACAGTGGTACGAGCTACTTGAAGATGTTGGCCTTGCCAAGGAGTCGGATTTTATCACTTGTTTTACAAATCAGTTTTCTGTGCTGCTTGTTTCTAGGTCTTCTCACTTTCAGGTTAAATGTGTTGGATAGCTTCAGTCCCTGTTCCAATCCATGGTTGATGTGTGTGCTCTTTAGCAACTGCTTAATAGGTCATAAGGTCTTACTG
This sequence comes from Tauraco erythrolophus, assembly GCF_009769465.1. Taxonomy (NCBI): domain Eukaryota; kingdom Metazoa; phylum Chordata; class Aves; order Musophagiformes; family Musophagidae; genus Tauraco; species Tauraco erythrolophus. The sequence goes on from NC_141484.1 coordinate 6,560,803, forward strand.
GATCATGGGATTGATTATGCTTGATCTATATCTTAACTTTGGTGTGAGACCAGTGTTTAAGAATGGAGCTGGATGAAAACTGTCCAAGGAGATCCTTCAGATGGTCTTAGTACTAGGAAAGGCTTGTTAATGAGCTGGATTTCTCTCCTGGCTTGTGTAGCAGGAACTTTTAATTCCTCTTGAAGGCATCGTACTGGTTGGATCTGGCGTTCTAGCAGGTCTGTTTCTCTTTCTCCCCCTCAGGCTTATCAGCAGTTTGAGGCAGAGGACAACATACAGATGGAGGGTGTTCCAAACTTGGTAAAAGCCATCAGACTTGGGAGGTAAGCTCTGATTTTTGAACAGGCAGGGTGGGCAGCTTTGCTGCCTAATTCTTCATTGGAAGAATGGTATCAGGAGGCAGAAACACAGAGGCTTTCTGTCTAGTTTGATGTAATACTTAATCTCCCATTTTTAGGCTTGAATGGTTTGATTTGAGAGAACTTTGATTAGGATTGGTACTTCAGGTCATTGAATGTGTTGGGATATTGACAGTGCTGGAGAAGGTTGCAGGTAGACCTTGGCTATGAGTTTGTGCTGCTGTTCCAGTGGGATGCTTTCTCATCAACCTAAAAATACTAGAGTGTTTGCATTTCATGCTCATACCTATGGTGCTGGAAGACTTTTAAGATTTTCTGGGTAGACTTGTAACTGTGAGTAGTGAAACTTTTTTGATGTGTATTATATTTTGCACATGTAATATCTTACACAAGGTAATCTTGCACTGTAATATCTTCTGTGATGTAACAAGGGTATAATGGCTTTATAAAGACATTACAGCAGAGACAATGGATATTTTGCTTTTATGATGTTTAACATCAAGCTGATTTTCATCATCTACCCATTAAGAATTTGACATCTTAGTGGAAAAAAGTCTCAGGCTGGAATATCAGAGGAGCTTTTTTTTATTGTTACTCAAAAGTCATATTGATGAGAACCATGTCTGGTTGCCACTTTGTGAACCCAGTGTGTGTCAGGCAGTGCCAGCGCCCAGCTCCGTCCCTCTTGTGGGGATGTTATCAGCGTGGTGCCAGACTTCCACTCTTTTGTGTGCTGGTGGAGTGAAATGAAACTGGTTACAAATCAGTTTTAAATGTATTTCTGGGTGCCAGTGGAAGGCTTTTTTTTTTTGGTCTCCTATGCAGTTTCCTGTTACTGCTGATGGGAGTGTACCTTGAATAGTGAATAAGTTTTTTCCAAGGTTTTGGGGTAAGAACCTGGTGGTCTTCCTCAAAATTCTTCTGGCTGTTCTTCACTAGGTTCAAGTATCTTCTGTGTTCAAGTCTCGTGATCTCTGATTCTTAGGGAATATCTGATCTCTTCCACAGTGTTTAACTGGAAAAGGGGAGAATGTTCTGTCAGTTGGTTGTTTTGTCAAGATCTAATCTTTGATGGGAGGCATGTTTTGGGTAGAATAGATTTCCGGTGTTGTGCATCATCCTGCTGGTATTGGAAAAACCTGTTCTGAGGGTTGTTGATGTTGTGTCTGAGGGTATATAAACTTAGTGTACCTCTGCTTAGACGGAAACTTCCAGCTGTAGGGCAGTCATGTGGTACACAGCTGGAACTGGCTTCCAGAAATGCTGAATGTCAATTACAGCATCTTCTAGGGCCTTCAGTTTTTTAACCTATGTAACAAAAAAGTTAGCAGTTTAAATGAAGATAATCCTCCTTGACTATACAGTACCCCTATCTATGTACATTTGTCTTCTACGACTTGACTTAATGAACTATTTTAAATTGGGCTGTAGAAGGAGAAAATGGTGTGCTTTGTTATGGAACCTCAACCATTGTGAGTGTTTTATATTGGTAACAGTGGGAAACATTTGTGGATTTCATGACGGTAGGTTATGGACAGCTACGGAGGAAGAAGGCTGTTTTTAACACCTCATGTGGCATTAATTGTCATTAAGTGCACTGTGTCAAGCACTTTTCCTAAAATCCACCGGATAAAATTAATCTCTAGGAGCCAGTGTTGGCTACTGTGTCTCAGCATGAGCGTGCTGAGCAGCATCAGGGTGCATCGCCGTGGTTTCTCTGCAGGTTCCTGGTGAGGCTGCCTTGAACGTGACTTCACCGTCCAGCGCGAAGCGGTGGGGTGTCGCAGGGAGGCAGCGTGGTCGCGGGCTGCGGCAGGGTGTCACAAAAGGCAAAGCCAATTAGTTGTGTGGTTTGCACGTTCTGATTTCCAGACTATTCACCTGTCCTAAAGCAGGTTTAGCACAGCAGAGGTGTTACTGGGCCCGTGGTCTGCGGCGACAGGAGAGACGCTGGGAACTGTAGTGCAGAGCCCGGAGATGGTGGATTCACAAGAGAGCACGGCCACCGCTGGATGGGGCACGGGCAGCTGAAGCTGCTGAGCTCTGCCTGGTAGCTGCTGGCTGGTTACTCCCAGGATGTCTCTGATGGACAGCTGTTGTGAAATGTAATTACTTCCGGCTGGAATGCTGGTCAGTCCAAGATAGTGGATAAAATTTGGGTTGTCACGTCACGCTTTGCAACTGTAAATTCTGACACTTGTTTCTGTAGGCACTTACCACAAGCTTCCATATAACCTCCCTTTAAATGTATGAGGAGGCTTAAAGCATCTGTTGCCTAAAAGTAATGAACTAAAATCTTCTATTCATTAGATATTATGTCTTGCATTGCATCTCAAAAATACTTATTTATATATGTACAGTGCTGTGAAATATATTTTTATATATGTTGTGCTGTAAAAACTTGTACATCACTTATTGCTATTTGACCTGAAGAGCTTTTGTTCAGTTTGATAGCAGTGCAGAAGTGAAAGTGTTCGATCTTGTGTTAGTATAAATAAAATTTGATGTAATAGTTTTGGTCAGGTATTTACAGGTGGAGCGCAAAAGGTTGTGTCAAGGAACTTAATGTTCTTATAAGAGCAAGAGTAGATCAGAAGCTAAGAATGTTTATACAGATTTGAATGAGTAGACAATTACGTATTTTGGTTCCAGCATTTGGCTCTGGAAAAGATGATTTTTTTTTTGGATTGAAATGTACTTACAATAAGGTACTGTGCAAAATACAGATACATGGAGCAAAAAGAAATGGTATGTTGAGAATTCATTTTCAGAAGACTCAATTGGCAATATGAAAATGTGGAAATGGCAGAGAATATGCTGGCATTTGTCTTCAGATAACGTGTTTGGCAGTGAGTCTCTGGAGACAAGTAACTATAAATTTAAAGTTTCCCAGGGGTATTGAAAGATGACAAGTGGAATAAGAGAAGCTCAGTTACAGATCTCAGAACACATGCTTATATCACATAAATACCATGCTCAAAAATACCTAAACAAAAACATGGGATTCATATGTAAGTAGCAAAAAAATATTTCTATTTGAATGGAAGCAATTAGTTGTGCGGAAGAAGTTCTGAATTGTCTTTGGTTTTCTGCAAATTAACTGCATGGTTTGTTCCAGCTCATCTCCTCTTAACGTGAAGTTATTGTCTAAAGTTCTACTAAATCTGCTAGATGTGGTTTTAATTTCGTGGAATACCTATAGAAATATTCAAATGTTTTCTTTCCCTGAATCTATTGCCTTAATACTCAGTGGAATACGAGTGAATGCCAACAGAAGTCCTATTTTCTGTACCACAACATATGACTTGAAGCAATTTAAAAAATACCTTGTTTGTGTTTATCCTAGTTCAACACCTGTGGAGATTGTGTGGTTATATTCTAGGAAACCCAAGTTAAGCCTTAAGTGGAACTCTCAGCTCTCATCCAAGATTGAGTCTAGATATGTGACGTGGCTTCTGCCTCTTCCTGCGTTTTCCATGTGCACGTGTGAAACAGTCTGGATTGGTGCGAGTGGCGAGCTGTCCTTGAACATGAAAATCCCCTCTCGTTGGACTAGCAGTTAGCAAGGGAAAACAGTACTGGGGCTTTTTACGAGGGCTGCAAATAGTGAGATTGTGCTGCTGTACCTGGAGGCTCAAGTGATGGAAGTCTGAAAACACAAGAACTGACATACTTTTTCTTCTGCTCTTTGCTATTCACTGCTAAGAATAATCTCATCTCTGATCTGGTTGCATAGTCCTAGGCAAGTCAGTCTCATTTACCAGAACTTTGAATTTAATTTTAATTCTTTATTTTTTAATTTTCATTTTTCCAGTTAGCAGACTTGAGGAGAGGGAGGCCGAACTCAAGAAAGAATACAATGCGCTTCATTCAAGACATACAGAGGTAGGTTGTTATGCCAAGGTGAATTCAGGATGTCTGTAAAAATGTACGTCTACAGAAAACTGTGTTGTGAGCAATTGGAAATTATTGGACATTTTAGTTTATTTACTGATGCTTGGTATTTGTGTTGCTAATGTTAGTTGTAACCAAGCTTCATTTGGGTATGTAGTTTACCTCGTTCACATTTAAGTGTTTGTTTCTCCGTGTTAGTTTGATTACACATTTGTCAGTTGTATAGCTTTGTCACATATTCTGAAGTTTTAAAACCCATGAATTTGCATTTTCATATTTCAAAGGCAATTCTCCAAAGCACACTAACAAACCTCAAAGAAATAGAGATGAAATTGCAATCTCAGTACTCTTTCCAGCAGTTTTCTGAGTCGGTTTTACTTGTACCATTGAAGGAACAAATACCTTCAAAAACTGGCTTCCTGCTGAGATTCATGATCAAAAGGAGTCTGCCATACTTTTTGATAGCCATTGATAACAGTGTTTGCTAATGAAGATGGGACAAGTTTGACTTTGTTAAATTAAATAAGTAAGAGCCACACTTTTAAAGTTGGTTCTAAAGCATAAAGGGACCTGCAGTGCTTTGATTTTTAGTAGCAGGTTGCCTTTCCCATGAAGGGATGCTTACTGCCTAACTGGTATAGTTATTTTAATGAGGAAATCGGTAGGTTCTCTGAATAATTCTGATTTAATCTGGAGTTCTAATACTGAGCACAGTTATTCTACTTACTCCAATTGCTTTGCCTTTGTTAGAAAGGTCAGATTGCTGATTTTAGGTCATCACTAATGCAGAGGGCAGCACAATACTGACTGTTCCTAGTTCAAAAGACCACATGTGGGGAAAGGGAATACAGATGTCAGATTTTGTTACTTTTAATGCTTCCTCAGCAATCTTAGGATGAATATGTTTTACTGACAACAGCTGAAAGAGGCTTGGAACAGTAACCAGTGTGTAGCTCTTGAGCATTGTGCAACAAGACTTCTGCAACTCTTTAATAAAAATATTCTTATATTTACTGAAGTCCTAATGTATTTAAGATCACATTTATTACAAAATAAATCCTGTATTGAATTTTAATTGATTCAATTGAAATTATAGAATCCTGTTTTGCAGAGTGCAAGGTAACTAAATGTATTGGGCACCATTAATTCAATCAAATGCTAATGAAATGTTCTGAATGTCTTTTTATGTAGGTTTTGCTCCAAAATGGACAACAGCCTCTGCTGGTTTGATTCTGATTTATTAAATGCTTTTACATCTTAAATTCACTTTCTTTGGTGTAGGGAGAGGTGTTTCCTTGGGCTTTATTATTACTGAGGTGACTATGTCCTTTCTTCATAAAGAAATAAGTTGTAATGCAACCTGGACTATTGATACCTCTGTGTTGCCTAAAATCAGGCCTTGTGTTTTCTGTACTCCTTCCTTTCAGCATGTTTACTTCCTTCTTTCTTTGTTTCTGCAGTCTCAGCATTTTTTTTCATTTTTGTTTCACCTCTCTCCCTTTGTTCAGCCAACTCTGACAAGCCAAAATACTTAAGGAAGTCAGGACGATGAAGAAAAAGTCATATTACATAGCTTCTAAAACCAAACAAGTTAGGATGTTTCTGCTTTTGTCCACATAGACTTTGATCTCTGTCTTTAGGTGACAGGTGTGTGTACACATTGCTAGAGGTACTCAAAATTCTCTGGCCACCAGCTGGCAGCTGCTGAAATACAACAGTATATTAAAGACAGAACGTGGAGGGTTGATGGGATAATGGGTTTGTAGCCTGCAAAATCGTAGGGCTGGGCTGGGAACTAACAACAAAGAAGAGCTACCAGCAGTGTGGATTAACTCTAAAAGGTTGGGAGCCTTTTTAGCAACTGCGTGCCTAACCTCAGGAAGCTCCATACTGCTTATCTTCATTTGCAAAGATGTTTCTGAGCACAAGTAGAGACCCCATTGTGAATCCATCAAAGTACGGACTTCCTGATGTGCCTCGCCTTAGTCGTAGGCTGGCTCAGGAGGTCAGTGGTTTAGTGCTGGTATCGTGTGTGTAAGACTTGGGAACTGAAATCCCTGGGGACTGACAAGAATTGTCTGGTAATAGTGCCTGTCTTCCCCCATCTCCTTTGTGATTTCCTGCTTCCCTTTCTCCTAAGAAATTCTAATGTTTTAGGTCTGTGTAGTAACTTTTTTCTTTTAATGCAAGACACTTTGGCAAATATTCAAGCTACTTTAGGCACTTTAGTTATCAAATTTTTGGCTTAAATATTTCTATCACAATACTTGTTTCTGAACCTTTCGTACTAGCATGTTTTTCTAGGAAGGAATACTTTTTTCTTCTGAATCAGCTTCACCTTTGTCCTTGCAAGTGATCCATCTTTGGTACTTACTGAAATGGCAGTTGTTTTCCTTTCAATTGACCAAATAATGAAGACAGCATTAGAAAGACTTTTTTTTTTTTTTTAACTCTAAGGTGTTGACAGTGATTACTTTGAGAGATGTCATGTTAAAGATGCAACTTGATGCATTTTCTGAATTTCTGGCAATTTTTCTCTATTCTGTCAGTCTTCAATATTTGCTTCTCTCCATTTCTTCCCTTATTCTTTAATTCACAATTTAGTATTTCAGACTTGGATGTCTTTCTCTACCAGTCTGACTTCACAGGCTCTGTAACCACATCGTCTTTCAGCACCAACCCCACCTGCCTGTGGCTCCCTCTTGGCTGGCTCAGCAGCTCACGGGAATTTCACAGTGCCAGTCAAAATGGACCAAGACCTACTTAAACTGATTAAGCCACGGGAAGTCACGCCAGCGATGCGAACCAGAGCTCTGAATCCCTCACCCGCGGTGTGCGTTGTGCCGAGTGCTGGGAGTGCTCCCCGGAGCTCAGCCTGCCAGAGACAGGGCTCTGCATTGCAGCACGGGGGCACCAGCCTGCCCTGGCAGCAAGGTGTCTGCAGCTGCAGAGACAGCAGGGCCTTGGCTTGTTAAAGCTCTGGGAAGAGGCTTTAGCCTTCTTCACCTTCTGTCAAATCAGCCTTCATCTTCCTTGCTGCTCTCTATAGAGTGGGAGATGAGCTAATGGGTGTGAGTGGAATATATCCCCTTAAGCTTCCTTCCCTGCCAAGTCTGTGCCTGAGCTAACTGGCTTGATTTTAAATGGATTAGGGGATGATAACCTGAGCAGTTGAGTTGACAGATTGGAAGGCAGAGTGTAGCTGGGCGTTTGCAGCAGGTAGTGGAGAAGAAAATGTGTTCAGTGAGAACAGAGTGCATGAGTGCAACCTGATCATGTTGTGAAATCCATGTTGTGATTCTCTGCATAGTTACCGTGCTCTGGTCCCTTGTCTTTCCTTTGCTTGCAGCGTGTTTTGATCTTGCAGTGATCTTGCTCTGTTCTAATGCTCAGAACAGATGAGCAATAAAGCAGCATGCTGGAGTTGCTGAATTTGAACTTCTGTAATTATAACTCTGCAAAGTCTCGTTTCCATCTTTCCCTGTAAAGGGTCAGATGCAGGAAATGATCGTACAGCTGCAAGGACAGTACGCTAGAAAGTTGAATGGTTGACAGTGCTGTAATCCAAAAATCTTTGGACCTGTGCTCTGTAGGCTTAGGAGGGAATTTTGTTACTCGGTTACAGCTTTTATCTCAAATGCTGTTACAATGCACTGCTGCTAGGGGCTCTTTTGGAACAAAGCCCCTGAGTAGGACATTAAGGGTCTTATTCTCTTTTTCTGCATAGTTAGTGGGGCAGTTTCCTGACTATGGCACTGACTTGGCTGCCGGCTGTTTTACATTTACTACTCAGTTGGGAAACTGAGGCAAAGCAGTACTTTAGCATCTACTTGAGAGTTGACTAACACCTGTGACACTTTTCTGCACGTATTTCCAAAATAAAACTTTTTTTCTGTTTAAGGGAGTGATTCTTTTTAACCTTTAGGAAACACAAGGCTAAGTTGGTTCAATATCTCTTTCCCTGACACACAAAATATGGGCTTAGTTTAATGAAGCATAATTGGGCCATGGAAGTTTCTCAGTGTTTTGCACTGATACAATGTGACAGGACAGTGAGCCTGTCTCTGGCATGGGCAATGTACTTTGTCAGGTTCGTTTGGATAAGCAGATATCCCCCGCAAGTCCCTCTGTAGGGGGAGCAGGAAGAGAAGGCCAAGTGGAGATGTCTAGTTACAATTGTGGCTGAGTGCAGGAGAGGTACCAGTCGTAGTATTTTTGAGATTAAACTTTTGGTATCTGTTCAAGCAAATAGTTCTTCTAAAGCCTTATGCTGAGCATTAACAGTCTGGATTTAACATCTTCATGTACTACTGTATCTGCCAGCGACATCATCTTACATGGGGGTAAAGACGCATCGACCTCACCAGTGGGAATGATGCTTTACTCGGGTGACAAGCTCACCATGAATCCGTAAAGGTAAAAGGTGGTTACATGGAAGTGTGTTTAGGACTTCTGTACTGAATCAAGGAGATTCTAGAAATGTCTGTTACCCTAATAAATCTAGATTATGTGGGACACAGAAAGATCTATATACACACAGTTGGTCACACATTCCCAAAGGGAGGAGCCACTTGTGCCTGATTGGATCTGCGGGATGAACAGCGAGGGCAGTAGCACAGAGCCTGGTCTGACTGCGAAAGAATTACTCAAACCTGTCCTGGGGGAGTTAAAGCCTTGACACAAAAAGGAAGGAGGAGTAAAAGAGAAAGGAAGGTATAAAGGAGATGCTCTCAACCTGGTTAAGGAAAAGGTGCAGGTAACAATAACCACAACACGGTATATACATGTACGTTTGTGACAAAGGAAAGTATCAGGCACGTTGGGAGCGGTTGTATTTGTAGGGTAGGAGTAGACACAAGTGACAGCATGTTCATCGTCTTTCACTGAGTGCTGAAGCTTAAGATGTAGAAAAACCTGTAATGCTTTCTACAGTTGTAGAACTTGTCAGTGGCTGTATGAGGAAACCAATCTGAGCATTTTTTGAGCTGGAAAAACGTTGCATGGTTGTCACTTCAATTCGAAGGGAACGACTTTCATGTTCATGCTGTAATGTCTTCAAAAAGCTCATTGTGGTCAGTTTTTACATGTTGTACCCTAAAATGAGCAAACACATGAATTGTGAAATGCTATTAACTACATAAGGTGATTCTTCCAAGTTCTGAGTTTATCTTTAATCCCCTCAGCTAATGGTAATTGAGCAATGTATTTAATTACAACAATGGTGAAGAGTGGGCAGTATTCCTGTCTTCCTTGGAACAACTGGTCGTATTCAAAATACTCGACGTCAGGGGCAGCAAGGTGAGCTGTCAGTAGTAAAAGGTTATGGATGATTAAATATTGACTGCAACTCTTACTGAAGAGAAGGATAGTAGATGTAGTCTTTTATTTATCACCTGTCCTTTACTATAACTTCACTTAGAATTGTGCTGAGTAGAGAGCAATTATTCCATTTATATCTATTTTTAAATTGTCAGTAATACTAGTTTTGTTTTCTTTGGAGAGCTGAGTAATTTCAAAACATAGGCAAAACTTTTGATCAAATTTTGAACACTTGAAATTTCTGATATATTAATTCATTTGACTTTTTTTTTGATCAGGATGGCCCTTCAAGAATGCTCTGAGACTTGTAGTAATTTAGATTGAAAAGAACCTCTGTAGGTCATCTGATTCAAATCCCAGTGGGTTTGGAGAGAGTCTTCAAATTATTTTTTGTAGACGAGCAGTTAGTGAGCTAACTTCCCAGTAAGTTACAGTATTTATTTTTTTTTCAGCCTCTTCATTAACTGATTTCTAGAAGATGAGAATCCATGTGCTATGTCTCATGACTCTACAGCACCAGCTGTGTAGCCCCCATCCCCTGTTCCATGGGTAGGGAGAGAGAGTGAGGAACTCTACTGCTTGTGGGCAATATTCCAGTTTTGTCAGCTTTTATTCTTGGGACTCTGGATTGAGGCAGTGCATGGACTTTACATGGTGGTTCCACTGTCTTTCTGATTTTTGGGACACCACTGGCGTGTACAGCCTGGATCTGTGGACACATTGCCATGCTGCCCTGCATGTGCACATGATGCACGCGTTTGGTTTTCAACCTTATTTTTGTGTTCTACAGCTTACGCCCTTTATGCTGAAGTATGTGACCTTCAGAATTGCTTATTTTTCCATAAGCATTATTTTCATCTGCAGAACAATACTGAACTACATAGTCCTTTAAATTGACCTGCCCTCTAGCCTCTGTATGTGAGTAATAAATATGATGAGACATTTCAGTAAACAAAAGAATAGACTGAGGGGAGGGAAGAAAGTAGGTTAAACCGTGTATTTTGCAAAACATGAAAGTTGAGGGAGTTTTGCTGACCCTTTTTTCCCCATTTGTTAGTTGTTCCCTGGAAAGGTACTAGTACTCAGCTTCTGTTCACTAGCAAAAAAAGCACCACAGATGTTCTGTTTAAAGTTTTATTCAGAGAAACCAATTGATGTGCTGTGAATAGAAGTGTTTGCAGGTAGGTCAGCTTCTGTTCAGTAATCTGTCCCCCCTCTGATGAGGGGATACATGAACAGGGTATAGAATGGTCTAATGTGCATTTCAAAGTTATGCTTTTTTCTCCCTGGAATTCTTAAATTAATTTGGATTATAATAAACTTGTGTAAAACTATGCACAGGAACCAATGCAACACCTAATTTTGGTTGCTTAGTGGAAACAGAAAAACTAAGAAATGTGGATAGTTGAAGGTGGAGCTTTCAATTCTTTTGATTGCTTCTGTGCATGAGCAAGCATTAAAAAAATTCAGAAAGCAAATGAAATGGTCCTAGTAAAGCACTGCATTTATATCATTTTGTTGGAGGATAAATTTTGTAAGCTTTTGACAGCAGTTAAAGTATATTATATAATGTTTCTCTAAAAATAGCAAGATTTTTTTTCTCATCTGAGTTATATTAATTAGTTCAGGTGAATGCTGGGAAAGCCAGGATCTGTACATAAGGAGCACTTACCATATAAGTTACTGATTTACAGAATATCCATCAATCAGGATCTCTTAAGCCAGTTCATTGGACCAAAAATATCTCAGGCTAAGAATATATACTCATCTATAGCTAGTGCTGGCGAGCAGTGGTTGTGCAGAAGCTGATACTGACTGAGGCTAGAAGCATCCAAAGGTCAAGCTCTCGGCCTTGGACACATCAGCCCTGACTACGTGAAATTAACACATAGATGAAGGCTTCCAGGTGTTGCTGAATTCGGTCCTGATGTGTGCAACTGCCCCCAGAATAAGAGGTTATGTAATACTGGTTGTACAAATGCCTGTTGCACGCGCTTTTACAACAGTGTTGTTATACCCTTTATAGAATAGCAGAAAAAATGGTGTTTATACAGAATAGGTATTTTTTTCTAGAGGAAGCCTTTGAGATGTGACCTGAATATGTCTCAGACAAAAAGTACACTAAGTTCTTCTGCAATACATCTATGATTTCTTTCTTTCTTTTTTTCTTTTTGTTCCAAGTGCCCTATTCATTTGTGAGTGTGAGTGCAGGAATGCTAAAAATACCAAATGTCAGCAGGCTTCTCTTCAGGCTTTCCCAGTTTTCATTTCAAAGGTGTATGTCCAAGGTAACCTTTTGGAGTGATGTGATGATACCTGTTACTTCTCCCCGTGCATGTCCCGGATCAGTTACATGCTGAGTAGCATCATACTATCCTTTGGTCGATTGGACTCGGGATTCTGTAAATAAATCATGACTGCAGGAGTCAGCACGTTGGCCTGTGGCTGTCTCTCTTAAAAGAAAGAACAAGCAAGCAAAGCTCTTCCTGAGTGCTAAAAATCCACAGGCACTCAATCCTTTTTATCAGATGTCAGTCTAGATAGTTTAAAACCACACTTCACTTCTAGAAAATACAGAAAGCTTGATATTATTTCAATGTTAGAAGAAAAAAAGAGAAGAGATGCTGACTTCATATTCCTGCCTACAGAAATGACCGGATTCTTAGTTTGTGGGTACATGATGTTTAATATTTGAGGTGCACATTGTCTGACCTTCACAGTACTTTGCAGTTAGGCTATAGTGAAATGTATTGTGTCACATAATAAATTTTAATATCTGCTGGAAATGGAAGTCTTAGCCTCTAAAATGGATTTGAACATGGTACTTAATGTTCAGAACTTTTGTTTGTAATATCACATGCACTTTGTGTGCCCTTAGGATGTTTCCTGTGCACGAATGCACAAATAAGTTCTCCAATTTTATTTATTGTGGGCCTCTCTTCTGGTTTGGGGTTTACAAATATATAATTTTGCTTCTTTCTTTATCTATTTCTTTAAAGTTTCTGAGTGCTTTTACTGTTTTTAGCATTACAGGGGAAGATTATATTGTATTGGCCAAGAATTATGTGGTTGTAGTAAAAGTAAATGTTGTTAAATATTTCTTGCTGTTTCTCTGTTATTTTAAACAGATGATTCACAATTATATGGAGCACTTGGAAAGAACCAAACTTCATCAGCTAACAGGGGGTGATCAGCTAGAATCCACAACACACAGTAGAATTAGGTAAGCTATTTATTCCGCTCTCACCCTGAAATGAAAGAAAAAAAATCCTTTCATTTGTGTTTGCAAGACTTTGTTCTTTAATCCTCCAACAACAGTTTGGCTGAATCGGGAAGATTTGTTGTATGATTGGAATGCAGTAAGAGAATAGTGTAGAAATCAGTAGAAAGAGGGTTTTGCAGTGGTGCTGCTAAACGTTGAGATAGACTTTGTACGTTGGCCTTAAACGATTTCAGCTTTTCTGAGTGTTTGCATTCGGGTAGGCAGGGAAAATGTCTGCAGCTGTCCCAAAATAACTGATGCCTTGCCACGGCTTTGTGTACAGGTTGATGAAGGTGTGTATCGCGGTGCCCGTCTGTTCTGAGGGCTTGATGTGAATATATTATGCAGATTTTGAAGCTTTCTAGCCTATGAGCTCGGCGTGGAAGGAGGGGAGGATAACTCCAGGGCTGGCTGTGCCTCTGCGTCGCTGCATAGATGCTGCGAGGAGCCCGGCGGCTCCCGGCGCGAGGGGGAGGAGAGCGGTGATGTCATTGCTCTGGAGCTGCTGCAGAAGAGTGGAAAGCTGCTGCTGATGGCATTGTTTTTGTGGCAGCGGCTGAATGACAGACTTTGCCTACAAAGATACCCCCTCGGCCCCCGTGTAGCTGCCTTGGTTCCGGCGTTTCACCATGCCAGCGCAGCGCCATGAATCCTGGATGCATGCTGCTGTTTGTGTTTGGCTTCGTTGGCGGGGCGGTGGTCATTAACTCGGCTATCCTGGTGTCTCTCTCTGTTTTGCTGCTTGTGCACTTTTCTATTTCTACTGGTGTGCCAGCGCTGACGCAGAACCTACCAAGGATACTCAGGTACTCTGACCTACTGAACGTTGGCTTCACGCGCCCCTTCTCTGCCTTCCGTTTGCCTTTCGAACAGAAAGAGCAAGGATAAATTACAGATGTAAATTAGCATAAATATCAGATTCTTTTGTGGACTGGGATATGGCAATGTATTTTTTGTACACTGAAATTTGATTGCCTTTTATTTAAGCAAGTACAAGGTCAGTTTATGTTGGGTTTTTTTTGAAAGCTATTACATTGGTTTATTGTAATCTGAAAAAAAACTGTGTTGGCAATATCGTGGATAAAGCTCACTTTCAGTGTATTGTCAGGTATTTGGCTGATCTTGTGTAGCCATAAATGCATGCAGTCTGAGGCATTGTACTCTTAAATTCCACATTTTTAAATCAAAAAAACTATGTAAGATCAGTTAATTGATTGATGTGCTCAAAAACGCGGTAATTAATCGATCACATTATTTTAAAAAAATGTGATTATTGATTGGTGGGAAAAAAAAATCTTTCATTATTTAAGCATTACAGCTCTTAAAGCCTATTCACTATTGTTCAGCCAAATGTTATCCTCTCCTCTTTTTCTGTACTTGTATGGCAAGCTGCCAACTCTCTGTCCCCCCTCAAGTTATGTTCGGTTTGTCCCAGTTGCCGGGAGCAGTAGCAGAGATGCATGAGAATATCGTGACCAAAAGTCATCTTGACACATTTTGGTACTATACTTACAAATGGAAAAAAGCTGGAAAAGTTTTAAAACATCACTTTCTGACCCGAAAACTTGACCTACTTTAACTGTGGTTGTAAATTTAATAGTAAACTTTATTTAAAAGGGGGAAAATGCTGGAAAATATGTTCTCTGGAAGAGCTATGTGACTCTTTTTCCTTAATACGTGGTGCATGTAGACTTTCTGTGGTAGTGAGCTTTTAACTTGGGTCTCAGAGCACAGAAGGGTTGTTCCAAATGTTTAACGCCAATCAATACATAAAATAAATACCAATTATTAATATCTGATAGTAAATGGGTACGAATATTTAAACATAAAGAAATAAAATAAATTCTAAGTGTAACTTTCTGTAGACTGATCTATTTAGTAAGGCTGTGCTAGTTTAAAAGGGAGGAAAAAACCCAAACCCAAAACAAATAACCCCTAACTCTAAAGGAAAACAAAGCAAAATATTGGACTTCATGTTCAGTAACTTCTGTTAGACTTTTTTATATTTATAAACAATCAGATGGTTTAAGAAATATTTCTTTTTAATGTACTTTTGCTCCTCTGGAGAATATTTAAAGGATTTAAGGGGTTTTGGAAAGCTATGCTTTTTCCTGCCCCTAGTAATTTGTTTTAAGAAATACAGGAGTTGGAACTTGGTTCCTTAGTCTTTTATTCACTTAAAAAAAGATAAAAATATAGAGTGAAGGCATCTAATTGTAGAAGAATTGTTTCTGGTTTTTTAACACTAGTTGGATTTTAGGACAGAGCATCTGGTTGCTTATTCTAAAGGTTCCTGTAAGTGCTTCAATGCATCACTTAAGAATATTTAGGCTTTTAATACATGTGCCTGCCTCTGCTCACTGCTGTATTTTCAGATATTTCTTGGACATTGGGAGAGTAGAAGGGGTTCTTTGCTTTCTGCTCAACCACCAGTAAAACAAGTTGAAATCGCTTCAGTCTAATCAGATAATTTCTTTTAACGTAGATGTGCACATAACCTTCGTTTGCAAAATAAGCCTCTTTTCAAACTTCATTCACCGTGTAGTCTGGGACTGTGTTTTAGACACCAAAATACGTTCATTATAAAATTTATTTAAAACTATTCCGCAAAAAAAAGCAACTGTCAGTTGCGAACTCTTTTGATGCCCGTTTTGTTTTGAATTGTCTCTTCTGAAGACTAGATAACCTTTGTGATGTATCCTGCAAGAAAGCAAATCTCTCTGCTCCGAACCATTGCTCCGGGAGGCGTTTTCCGGAGCGCAGGGCCCTGCACAATGCACGCTTTATCGCCTGCTTGCTTTCCCACTGAAGGGCAGCTTTTTTCCTTTTTTTTTTTTTTTTTGTTGCTGGACGACTTAACCAGTGAAATGGTTTTCTGTCCTTTACCATAACTGAAGCGTCTGTGGTGTGTCTTTTGTTCCCCACGCACGTCAGAGTTGTGGGAAATCTAAAGAAAAGCAGAACCTGGTAACAATAGCGGGAACCGTTGGAATCAAATTCTGTGTGGTTCTGCGGCCGTTTTTCAGGAAGACTTTTCAGCAATTAGTTTGCAGATGCTGGAACAGTGGCTGATGTTTTTTATTTTGTAACCCTGACTGGTTTTGCTTTATTGGCTTTGCTGTCTACTTTGCGCTGCTGAACTACTTCCGAATTAACGGTGTAATTTGGAGCAATATTTATGAGAGACCAAGATGCATGCAATGTGAGAAGGAGTTGCAAAGATTTTTGTGACAGGGAGCATCTTTGTGCACCTGTACTGGAAAGGTTCATGCCAGTTAAAACTGTTTTCTATTTGACCGTTGAGCTTTTGGCCATGTAAAATTTACCAAAAGGAGTTTACTGCTTAATTGCTAAATACAATCCCTTCTTGGCTACTTTTTCTTCTAAGTAAGCAAAAAAACCCAAAACCAAACCAAATTTATAAAAATGCTTAGCTTTTCCTTTTCAGCATTCCCTTTCATATTTTTGCATATAACTTTGTGCAGAATTAGTATCTGCATATGAATTCTGCCGAGATTGTGTTTAATTTGTGAAAAGCCGTGCAAAAGAAAGTGGTTGTGATTTGACTTTTTATAATACTAAAATGTGAAATCTTTCAAATCTTAATATTTTGTCTGGATTCTCTCTGCAGGAGTATTTACAGGCAGTGCTTTCTCAAGAAGCGTAATTTTCTGCCATTACTTTTGCACACTTTTATCTTCTGTCTTTAGTGTACTTAAAGCTGTGCTAGTTGATTACAGTCCTTTTTTCTGTGTTTCATTGTTCTGACTGAACAAATACTTTGCTTTATCTCAATTGTATGCCTGGCTGATACTTTTCCTTTTCAGGGCTGGCTGTAGCATCCTATGAATTGCATTCTACACAATGTTTTTGTCTCTTGCTAGCAGGAAGAATTAATCTTTTTGTTTGCTGATCACACTACTGACAGCAAGATTGACTTGGGGATTATTTATTTTTTTTAATACAAAGCTTTGGCATTTCCAAATGTTGTTTGCCATAGAGAAGTGATAAAGATAGCAAAGATGGTGAAGAGTTGGAATGAAGTCATTTGCCTGACTGGCACAAGCTTTTGTGCAGCTTTTAGGGTGAAGTAGAGTGTTGAACTGATCTTGGTTAAAACTATGCAGTTTTTGGCTAGGCTGGCTTTAACATCAGTAATTCCTTGACCAAGTTTTTTTTTTCAGTTATACAAATCCATGTAATTCTTACGATCTTCAGAAGAAAAATACCGTCAATTTTGAGAAGAGTTGGTCTTTAAGCTGATTGTTTACAACTTTCCCAAAGGCTTCAGTTCATGATTTAGCTGTTGGCTGTCAGAGAAGTTATGGTACTGTATCTCGCCAAAAATATAAAAAAGTGCAAAGTGGTGTTTTTAAAAGTGGTTGCTGAAAACTGCAATTTAGTCTGAAATAAGGAAACACTTTCATCTTGTACTCCTGTTTGTGTTCCAGCTCTGTAAAACTTGTTTACTGTAGATTAGCTTTGGTGCAATCAATAACTGCTGCCTAAAGCCATGAAATAGGCTATTTGTAATTAAATAATGTGAAATGAGGATCTATGTGCTATAATACAAACTGCATATGCTACATTGTATATTTAATAGAGCATAGCGTATGAATGTTTGAACTTTTAATTTTACCACTTCCCTGCTGATTTCAGAGGTGTACAGGAAAATAAATTGTGTGACGTGAAATGACTGATGAAACCTGTCTCCCTTTCAAACAGAAAGGAGCGTCCGATATCACTGGGCATCTTCCCGTTACCTCCAGGAGATGCATTACTTACGCCTGAAACTCAGAGAGAAGCAGGGGAAACGCCTGGGTCAGAGCACTGGAAATTCCATGAGCTAAGCCAGCCACGGTCCCACACAAGCCTAAAGGTGAGCACTCAGCTTGGCTGCCTTGTGTGTAAGAAGAAACTCACATTAACAGATTATAGAGCCTTACTGGGGAGAAAAAGCAAATGGAAGGGGAGGAGGGAAAACTCTAAATCAACTCTGTGTAAGCCAAGTATGTTGCTAACTGACATGAGCTTTGAGGGAACTTATTTACTGGAAGAAACGGAGTTTGGGTTGCATCTTCTGCATGAGTGGTAATGCAGGCTGGTTCTCCTTACTCACAGGAGTGGGTTTTTTCTGTCTGACTAAGGACCCTTTCCAAAGGTCGGTCACTTGTTCTTTACACACTAGGTATGTAACTAGACAGTGTAAACAGGTCTGCTGGTTTAATATCCTTTTAGAAGGAAAACTTCGATTACTACACAGGCAGTACTCGTAATGCAGCCTCTGCCTACTATCAGCCGTATAGCGTAGGTATACCGCGGAGCTGAGAATGACCTAACTTTCCTAAATTAGCCTGTCATTATGATTTCCCTTACATGTAGCTTGGCTATAATTCCTGCAATTGTTCTGTGTTCCAACAGTGAGAGGGTGGCATAGAACAAGCTGCAGAAATGACAAAATGGGGGAGTGGTGTTGGAGTGTGATGAATCTGGCAGTCAGGACTAGGGTGCATTAACAACAGAGCGGGAGGAGGAACCTGCAGGGTGAGGAATCCAGAATGTGTAAAGCCTCTCTATATCTTTATGTTGATGAGGTTTTTTGGGAAGACTGTGGATGTACTGTTATTTCTGAAAAAGCATACAACTGAGGGGGATTTCCTCCTAAGTGAACTTAGTACCTAGCAGAGGAATGTTAACCTGGTGAGAATTAAAAAGCTATCGAGAAAACCCAGACTTTCTTGTTGCCTGGAGGTCGTATGGAGATAATGAGAAGTGTAAGTAATGGTTAATTATAAACATATCGAAGTGACAACAGGAGTTTGGATCTAAAAATTTGTCACTCAACCAGCTCTTGGCCAGGACCATTTTTGGATCTTAAATTTGTCCTCTTCGCTTTGTCCTGTGCCAATCAACGTCGACAAATTGACACAGTTTAAGCTGTGTTTCAGTCAGCTCTTCTAAGCTTACGGCTAAGAGTAAGTGGAGATGAGGTATAAAGGGAAGTCTTCTCTGATCCCATCCGGTCCCCTCAGAAAATTGTATTGATTACTATAGATTGTCAAAATAGACCTCTTGGTATAGTTCTTCTGAAAACAGTGCACTGCCGAAAGAGAATTTACAAAATAGCACAGACTAATTTTTCAAACCTCGTTAGTCAGAGTAAGTTCCTTGGGTCCAAAGCAGCATCCTTGGTTTTTAGCTGTGAATGTAAAGTACTTCAGAAGTGAACCTGTTGAATAATGTGATATATCAAAGTCATAACCAGAACTTGAAACTTTTTTCTCTGATACTTTTATTTCCTCTAAATACTTTTAATATCAAGTACAAGGCACAAGCAAGATTCTGCTGCTTTCAGACATCTGTTTTCCATTCATTGCATGAACTTTTCATTAATGGTCAGCGTTTCCTCTAAAAGTATCAGAAAGAGTAGGTGTCAAGGAGAAACCCAGGCAAAAAAGACCGGGTATTCTACAGCTCGTACAGTAGTGACATTGCTGGATGTCATGGTAAGACAACATACAGCTATGGAGCATTCATTCTCTTCTGCTCATTTCTGCAAAGTACTGCAGATGAGCTACTACTTCAGATGTAATTATCTAATTTTTAAACTAATTTTTCTTTTTTCAGGAAAAGTCTGTTGGCAACATTGCTAAAAAGGTCCAATTTGCTAAATCAACACAGCACTGACTTTCAAATGCTTAGGCTTTGAGATATTTTGATTAATTCATTGTCACTTAATGGAATTGTTTCATTTTCATTAGTTCTAGAGCAAACATTCATGATAGTTTTATCAGTATGGTTTCCAAGAGCTAGCTAAAAAAAAAATACAGTAGGTAATAAAGTCAGAAATATAAAATGGATGGGATTATTTGAAATTCCTTTAAGGAAAGGACTGTTCTCTTAATTGTTTTCTCTCACGCTATCAAGCTGTTTTTCTTGAGCTTTGTGTATGAAAGTCAGTGATCAGTCTGTGCTGCATCAGTTAGTGGATGCTTTTGGAATACAAAGATGTAGAAACGTTTGAACAGAGCCAACAGCTCTGTCGAGGTTTTATTCCCTGTTTGTCTGAACCCTGGATTCCCTTGGTAAGGGGTACTATTTCCTCCCTTCTGTATCTGCTTGCTGAAGTATGAATCATTATCCAGCAGCTGAAGTTCACCAATTCAAAAGGCAATTGGCTAAATTGTGTAGCTTTTGTTTTCTTTTTTTCAAGTGAACAGAATGTATCTCATATAACACTTTCATGTGTTGGTTTTGTTGCCTTGTATAACCATGGGTAAGTGTACGTGTTTTATTCCTTTAGAGGTGTCTGTTAGGTGACTGTATTTCTGAATAATTTTGTTAGAATGTCAAATATAATAATTGGTTATTTTGAATTTTACTAAAAAAGGATGACAACTGGTAGTAATTGATAGGCAGGTCTTGAAAGTGCTGAATTTTGTTTCTAAGGCTTGCAAATTTCATGTGGGGCTGTCAGTATAGGATGCAGGCTTTACATTTATGCTGATATACATAAATGTGTGTTTTCCTCCCAGCCCCCACAAATTCAAGTCTTTTCTTTCCAGGAAATTCCAAAAGTAAAAATTTAGAAATTACAATTCTTAGTAATCTTACAGTAAGTACAAATGAGAGAATGTGTGTCTATATACAAGTCTCTCTTGTTTTTCAAAATAACCTTAAAATTCAGTTTCACTTCCTTCTCAAAAAGAAATGCTAGCAGTACATGAATTCGTGCTTCACAAAATCTAAACTTGCTTGATTCTTAACAAGTTTAGGTTTCCTGTGCTAACAGGTATGTTCTCTTTAAACGTCACAGGCCTGTCTAGGAGCCTTGCTTTCACCTCTGATTCCCAAACAAAGCCCTAAAATAACTTTTTATCAAGACTTAACTGTTCTACTTTCATTTTGCACATACCAGCCTCAGTGTTTCATCTTGATTTTTCCCAGGGAGATTCCTTTAATGCTCTATTCTAGAAAATATTGGCCTAAACAGACCAATTTGTTTTCCTGTCTGCACTGAGCTCTTGTTCACTGTTGTGTGCTGTTTAAGTCATAGTTAAGACATCAGGATGGTGGTATGGCTCTGGTCATGAATAAGGGGTAAAATGTGAATAAAGGAGACAAGGTCCAGGAAAGGCTATTGCTATTATCAGGTAGTAGCCTCTAGTTATATCAAACACAGTCTCTCCTGCCCTCGAACACAGAGCCTGATGCAGCCCTGTCTGAGTAATGGTCATAACATTGGGTCCAGCAGCTGGATTAATAGCCAGACTTACGATTCTTCATGCAGTGTCACTGGAACATGAACTGTTGCCAGGAATCGGCCCCTAAGAAGGAGCTGTTTACTGATGTTCCATAGCTGAGCTAAGATCTAACCAGACAAGTAGTCACTTTAGTTCAGTGTCTCACTCCCAGTGTCATCCAGGGCTGACAGTTCAGACTGGAAAGCACGTAAAAACAGTTTTGAGTGAAGTGCTTGCAAATACTGTACTCTTATATCAATTAAATCCATGTTCTGCAACAGTGCTTCAATGTCTGCTTTTTGAGAAGATGTTTTAAGAGATCATGCACATTTTGAGCAGTTAGAAATTTTATAACAGCTTTGGGAAGATTCAGCAGTTCATTGTGCAGCTAGAAGGATTATTAATATGGGAATGCTGCCTGTTGTCTGGAAGACGTAACAGAAAAGCACCCTAAAGTTGTGGCTATAATTATCAGCTGAGCTCAAACATAAATATTAACAATATGGACATGGTTTATGTAGCGATAACCTCCTTAACAGAAGTGAAACAGCCATAGTCTAAAGATGAATTTGGCAGTACTGGCCTAAAATCATATCAAAGAATCATAGAATGGCATAGGCTGGAAGGGACCTCAGAGATCATCTAATCCAACCTCCCTGTCATGGGCAGGGACACCTCTCAACTAGACCAGGCTACTCAGGGCTCCGTCCAACCTGGCCTTGAACACCCCCAGGGAGGGGCATCCACAACCTCTCTGGGCAATTTATTCCAAAGTCTTACCACCCTCGTACTGAAGAATTTCCTCCTAGGATCTAATCTAAATCTGTTCTCCTTCAACTTAAACCCATTTCCCCTTGTCCTATCAGTGGACACTCTTGTAAAAAGTCCCTCCCCAGACTTCCTGTAAGTTCCCTTCAGGAATTGGAAGGCAGCTACTAGGTCCTCCCGAAGTCTTCTCTTTTCAAGGCTGAACAATCCCAGCTCCTGCAACCTGTCCCTGTAGCAGAGGTGCTTCAGCCCCTGGATCATCTTCGTGGCCCTCCTCTGAACACGCTCCAACAGATCTATGTCTCTCTTATGGTGGGGACACCAGAACTGGACGCAGTATTCGAGGTGGGGTTTCACAAGAGCAGAGTAGAGGGGGAGAATCACCTCTCTTGACCTGCTGACCACACTTCTTTTGATACATCCCATGTTCTTTCCATTCTTGTTTCTTTGCATGTGCATATTCTTTAGTCAAATACAGTAATTTTGGGGTTTGTTCTGTAGTTTATACGCCTAACTCTTCTAATAGTACTTTAATCTGTGTTCATTTTTCTAATGGTAATTGTTCAATTTTAGGATGAGCTCTCTGATGTTAGCCAAGCAGGCTCAAAATCTACTACTCCAGCATCCACAGCTGCTTCAGATGTACCTGTACTGCCTGCTGAAACTCCTCAAAAGGAAGATGCTGAAGGGCTTGCAAAGGACACAGATATGCCCAACGAGAAGCTGGACGTAAGCAAGAATATTGAAGTACAGGTAGCTCAAGAGACAAGAAATGTGTCCACTGGTGAGCTCCTTTAACATTTTAGTATATGGTTACTACGGACCTCATATTTAATCTGTTATGAAATATCTTAATTGTTGAGCTTCAGATGAGAAATGGTTTTTTACTCAGTATTTTTAGGAATGCAGAATATTGGTATGAGATACAATTGTGGTGTTTATTGGTGGCTTTAATCCTTATTTTTCTAGAATTAGAATTATTTATGACACTTCCTTGTGAACAGCAGAAATGTTGCTCATCTAGACACAAAAAGTCATGAGATGATTGATATCTGCGTGGTTTTGATTGCAGAAATAGTGGGAAATAACTAGTGTTGGATGACTTAAATTCAGGAGAGACTTAGAAATTCCAGTGTCTGCACTAGAGTATCAAAATCCGTAGGTCTTCTCATTTAATTACTGTTATAAGTCTTTGAATAGAAGTCTACTAATTTGGTGATTGATTAATAATAACTACATGTAGATGATGTCATATGTCACAGTGATTTTTGGTTTATGGAGACATACCGCCTGCTTTTCCCTAGGTGGAAATGAAAATGAAGAAAAATCTGAAGTTCAGGCAATCATTGAGTCAACTCCAGAGCTGGATATGGATAAAGATCTCAGTGGATATAAAGGTTCCAGGTAAGTTGTGTGGTGTGATTTGAGTAGGAAGACTGATTTTAGAAGGTACCAGACTTCAGTTTTGAACTTATGACATGTTTAGAAATTTTACCAGACCGAGGTCATACATTATATAACTAATTTCCTACTTCTGTGACCTTGCTTCCCCAAATTCCTCAGGAGGTTTGAAGTGCAACAGGAGTTTTTCATTCTGGTGCTACACCTGATAAATGTTCAAGGTACTTCATGTTACAGCAGATGCAAGAATGCTTAAGTATTCTTTCTGTATTTCAAGCAAAAGGTCTATACCAAGAGACCTTTTCTCCTTAGATCAAAGTTTCAAGGTACTAGCAGTTTCCAAGCTGGCCCCTTGTGTTTTCACCCGTATCTTTAAAGTCTGGATTCATGACTGACTTTGCAAATGTTACGGTGTTTGTTTATCAGAATCTGATGGTGGAATCCCAGTGTTGGCAGAATGCTGTTGCCTGAGTCTGATTCTTCACAGGCTTTTGCTTGTGAAGGATAACATTTCTTTAAAAAACTCTGTAAAGCCCCAAAATATAAACAAGTGCTGTTTTAGTAGTGGGGGGAGTACCTGATCTTCTAGGCAAGCCCTGAAGAATTTAGGGTCTAGCCTCAAGTTCTTCAACTGTGTGTTTCATTCTTGTGATGAGATGGAAAAAATGACCTTGTACAGTGAATGTTAACAGCACGAGATCTTTGTGTGAAAGAAGCCCCCTTTCTGGCCAGAGGAGTATTTTGATCTCTGTTTGGTTCTCTTGTGTTCTTGTTGTATCAAATGACTTCCAGTTTGGCTGAGCTGTCTGTTCTGTAAGCGTTCAGGCTGGCTGAGTCCTGATGGGGCTGAATTTCTATATGCCAAAACTTGATATGCTTTAATTTATTAAAATCCTCACCAGGTCAGTATCAGCAGCTACCTCAAGTTTGGGATCTTGATGCCAAAATAGTATTTGAAAATGTAATTTAGGACTCTAAGCCAATAGAAAACTTGCCAAAATTTTACTTCTGTGGTTTTTTGGGGTAACAAATGAACTACTGGTAAAAACACGGAGAAAATGTTCTTCAGCGTGGGAATGTTTTCTTTCTTCTTTTTTATGTCTTGTTTTAATTCTTTGAATAGCACTCCTACCAAAGGCATAGAGAACAAAGCATTTGACCGTAATACAGAGTCACTCTTTGAAGAGCTGTCATCTGCTGGTTCTGGCCTAATTGGAGATGTTGATGAAGGTGCAGATTTACTGGGTAAGAAAGGTTATTTAAAGAAGAATTTTCCTTGTTAGTGGAGTGCTTAATTATCCTTGCTGAATTTACTGTTAGCGTTCATTTGCATTAAAATCTTTTGAGCATCATCCCAAGGTGGTTATTGGAATGCAGAAAACTGGAGCAAGCGTGTGTTTGTTCTTCCAACATAATGGTACCAGGTTTAATCTTTTGGGGCACTTCTTACACCATCTCTATTTCAGTTTTCCCTATATGTTCTCTGACACAAGGATTTTTATCTCAAGCAAGGATTTTTTTTTTTCTTGAACTAGTTTTAGGTAGTTGAGTTCAGATTGTGCCCAGTCTTTAATGACCTGGCTTTATCACCTTTCTGTGGAATTTAACGTGTAAGAGAATTGCAGCAGAACGCAATGGTGGTCATTTCAGAATCAAACCCGTAATTGAAAGGGGAGGGGGAACCCACATTTTTTCTTTTCCCAAAGCAGCGTGCTGCTGCTTGTGTGCTGACTGAACAAAAAGTAGGTTTTGGGAATATGAGTTGATCATGAGCAAAAGGGTCATTAAGAGAAGGATCTGTCTATAAACAATGAGTATCTTGTATTATAACAAGATATTTTTGGACATACCAAAGGTTCAGGCCTCATTTTGAAATAATGAAAGCTGGTACTACGGAATGTATAAAATGCAGATGCAACTCCTGTGTGTTGTAGGAATGTGTTGTATATGGAAAATCAGCAGTTTGTTTGCTTCTGTCTGACCTGGCAGAAATACAGATTGTTAGTAGTATTATTTAGAAGTGTTGTGTGTGCAATCTGGATTTCTGGTTGTTCAGTGTTCCACCAGAAACTTATTTTACATCAAGCAGGTGACATTTCTGCCAAGTATTACTGACTGGGAGTAATGGGCCTACCTCCAGTCTGAGAGATGGGTTTTCTTTGTTGTCACTCTCTGCTGCTTTGAATCCTGAGCAGAGGACCACCACATCCTTGCTGGAATATACTTCATCCAAAACTCTTGCATTCTGTTGTCACAGGGACAACTAATGACACGTTCTGCATGCAAAAATATAAATACTTGAGAAAGTATTAACATGTAGCAACTTCCATTCTTTATCTACATGATAAATTGTTTGAAGAAATCAAGTTACTCTTCAGGACTTCCTGATAATAGCTGCTTTGTTTTCCATGGGCAAAAATAATGCTATTTTTAGTATAACGTATCAAAAGTTTTATCACTGAATTCATGACCATTTTCTGTAGAACTACTACTAGAAACACCCGTGTGTGCAAAATAAACACATTGTTATAACTGCATTGGTTATGCAGAATGTGTCAGTCTAAAAGTTTTACTATTTAATCACCATTTCACTTTGAGCACAACCATTGTCCAAATTACTCTGTGTTACTTGAAAGCCACATCTGCACCCAGGATAGTCGATGTGTTTCAAGCGTTTGGATCTGTTCTAAGTGAGCATTAAACTTCAGTTTGGACTTCTGTAAAAGTAGTTAATTGGGATTCTCTAATCTGTTTTCTCTTGGGCTGCATACCCAGGGGAATATTCTGGTGTGTATGCTTCTTTTTTTAAAAAAAATTCTTTGAAATCTGTTGCTTCTACAGTTAGGCGTTCTTGGCTGCTGCTCTCATAAAATACATTCTCTGCATTTTTTCCCTGCTTGGTAACATTTTTTTTTTTGCCTTTGCACTCTGGCTTTCTAGCTTTTGTTCTTGCATTATAAAGAATCCTGAATCCTGTTGGAAGTGATCCTAGGTACTTTTATCTGTGAATACTGAAAATATTTGAAAAGCCATAGCCACTTCAATAAAACCTCTTGATGACTAGTGTAGGGGATTTCTCTAGATATTGATAAATAGCTGATCTAAGTTCCTTCAGTATTAAATGCCATTTACTTTTAATTCAAAACCCAGAGAGAGAAATTCCAGAAGAGGGAACTCTGACTTGCATGTCTATTTTTGGATATCTTTTTTATTGTTATTCAGATCTTTTAAGTTTCTGTTACCAAAGTTGCTTAGAAGATTGTGTTCACAGAGTATTTTAAAAGGCCTCCACCATTAAGATACCCTTTTCATTTGTTGTGTTAATCTTGAATTAGCATAATTTCTGCCATTATCAGTGTGGTAATTATTTTGCTGTGCAAGATATAAGATAATTATTTTCTGCCTGAAAGTTTCTTTCTTTTCAAGATCCTACAAATTGTATTATTTTAGGCATACAAACAATAGTGTGAGAAATTTCCAAAAATAATTGATTTCCAAAAATTTAAATAACATTGAAGTAGTTACATGAAGAGTTAAGTTCACTTTTCTCCCTAGTAGCATATTAATTAGAAACTTTTACTGAATGACTTAACATTTCTTCCAAGTGCTGTACTTCTAAATTATTTCACAGAAAATGAGATAGACTTTTATTACATTACTGATAAGAGGTCTAACCAATAGAAATGGTTGTGACAAACTTAACTTTTTTAACATCTGTCTATCATGTGAATCCTGCTTCTAATCACATCGCATTCCACTTCAGATTCTTGGTGGTGGCTTTGTTTTAATTCACTCGTACTTCATAAGTCTAAATCTTTTATTGTTCTTCACTCATACTACACCTTACATGAAATGTTTCTTGTTCTTGTTTTTGCTCTACATGGAATGCATGGGCTTTAAAGACCATAATTTCTTTGGTAAGGTATCATTTGCTCTGGGAAATCTGCAGGGCTTTCACAATCTGAGCTTTATAATTCAGCATGTTTTGTGTCTATAACTGATACACTTTTGTATCTAATGTGGTATAAAAGACAGTTGGGTATTTTAAACTTAACTTTTTGTGGACTAGTACTTCCCCAGTAATGCTGTGTTTGTTTTTTGACTTAGAAGTACTGTAACCTCTGCAAAATATGAGTAGGTGGAGGTAGCACTAGCCTGTGTTTAGCCAGGGTTGTCTTTAGGCTTTAATTGAAGTCAGATTGGGAAGAAGATGGAGGGGAAAGCTAGTTGTAGAAGGTAGGTCAGTCCTGAAAGTTCAGATAGCTCGCAGTTTTTCTAACAAGTTTGTCATACTTAAAACTCAGCTGGTTTTAGACAATGGCAAAACATAGGTTTTGTGAAAAGATCCATTTTATCTGCTAATATCATGTGTTTGTTTCCTTTGGAAAGGAATGGGTCGTGAGGTTGAAAACCTTATTTTGGAAAACACTCAGCTGTTGGAGACAAAGTAAGTGAGAAAGAGTATGTAAAAAGCACTGACCTTCTCTGTTATTTTGTATATCTTCAATATTTTCATACACAAAAAATTGGAATTATACAAATGTGCTTTCAGCTCTAAGAGTAGTAGTGGTATAAGTATTTTGAATATGTAGGTATGTTTGGCTAAATGTGTAGCTCAGTTGGTGGTATTCTAGAAATTATGCCCCTACGAAGCAAAGGCTGCTTCTGTCCTTGTAAGGCTGCAGGGAATGCAGTGGTCTGTCCTGATGAGATCAGCTCCCTGCCTTTTCTGTTAGAAACACGATTGTAACTGGAGAAGCTAATCCATTGGAGCACTGTTGAGGAATTCAATCTCCAAGCAAACCACTCTGATTTATCAGTGTTTTTTTTCTAATACAGAGGTGTGAATGTGTTTGAGCGTTCGAGATCTGGGGGGAGAGGGTTTGACCTGTTTTAGAAAGCCGTATCTTTTTACAGCAACTCTGTGTAAGAAGTTTTGTAGGTCTTCAAGAACAAAATCAGACCGAAGCTAAACTATGAGACTATAGTCATCCTTGTAATGCTGTATTTTAAATGTTTTTGTAGAAATGCACTGAATGTAGTGAAGAATGATTTGATAGCAAAGGTGGATGAATTGACCTGTGAGAAGGATGTACTACAGGGTGAATTAGAGGCTGTAAAACAAGCAAAACAAAAGCTTGAAGAGAAGAATAAGGAACTAGAAGAAGAGCTGAGAAAGTAAGTTTAATTCTGTGGTTGTGAAAAAGAAAAAAAAAATCCTGCTGTGTTATCTAATGCAGCTATCTTTTGTTTTGAATTTAGAGCTCGTGCAGAAGCAGAGGAAGCAAGACAGAAAGCTAAAGAGGATGATGATGTAGGTGTATGTGTGTATGTATTTTTGTATGTATAGTTCACAATGGGACATTAGAAGCTCACGTGAGTTTAGTGAGTGCTACTAACTTTACTGCTTAAAAAGTAGTGGTAAACTTCTTCCATGTGTAGAAAAGATAAAAGATCTAAAGAGCACAAGTAAACTTAAACTGACCATGCCTAGCTTGCTTTCTTTCCTCTCTGCCCATTATTGTGTGTCACGTTTTTTTCGAAGGACTGTTTTTATTCAGGTTATACTGCATACAAAGGATGGGAGGAGAGGAAAGTAAATTGAGTTAGTTTTACAAAGCCCCAGATGATTTGGAACCTGGAATTGTGCCCTAAACTGACTCTTATCAGAAGGCAGAGGCTGACTCTGCAAGGCCCTACTGTGCTCCTTTGTTTGTCCTATGTTTGCTTTTTTGTGTGTTCAGAGTGATGTCCCCACTGCTCAGCGGAAGCGTTTTACTCGTGTCGAAATGGCCCGTGTTCTGATGGAAAGAAATCAGTATAAAGAGAGGTTGATGGAGCTTCAGGAAGCTGTCCGATGGACTGAGATGATAAGGTAAAAGGCTCTTTTAAAATCTTTGATAGAGCTCCTTGGATTTTACAAGCTTTTGATTTTTAGCTGCAGAGTGTGATCTGGTCAGTAGGTTCGGTTATGAGGCCTTAATTGCCCTTCTTGTCTCCCTACATGCCCATGAATAACTGTGTTTTTAAATTATGGACATATAACTTATCTCGTCAAAATGGGTTCTTGATGAGACCTCAGTGAAGATGTGTTAATTCATATGATGTGAAATTAGCATCCCTTGAAGAAATGTGTCTATTTTGGATGAGTTACAAAACGTGGTAATTGTAATTAACATTAATTTGGTGGGCAAGACAAATTACTGTGTGCATGTGTGCACATACCTTAAAGCAGTGCACCCAGTTGTCAGCTGAGCTGTCAAAAATGAGAATAACAGAGTCTCCAGATGGAGTGTAATCCGTTTGTAAGGACGTGGGCTGTTCAGGAAAGAAACACGTTTCCAAAACCGTGAGGTTTGTTAAATGGAGGCAGTAAAGATGGTGGTCTGGTCTAATTTGCATCCTGAATATTGAGTTGTCTGGAAGGTATGATTATAAAAAGAAAAGTCTTCTGCCTCGGACCCCAGCCCAGCTCGTTCTTGTCGCATCCGCATGGGCCGTGTCCGGAGGTACCGGTGTCACCTGGTCAGGTATAACAGTGGCATCTAATTCTTCTGTTGTCCTCAGTACCTGTGAGCTGTGTTGAGGGTGAGTCTGTGAGAGGAAAAATATATATTGCCAAACAGATGTGGCTTGCTTTTCCATCACTATTTCTTCTGTAGAAATCCTCGCCTATCGCTGTTAATGCATCTGTGGCTTCAGGAACTATCACTTTATCATTGATTTACTGCTGTGTTGCAGAATAAGAGGTTTTAAAATAAAAGGTAATGGTTAAAATGTTAAAAAACAGGAGGCAGAAGAATGTAAAACTGTTTTCTGCTTTCTTCTACCTGTTTCCATTGCAAAGTGTTACACAGATTTGTCTTTTCTGTCTGAAAAGCACTCACCAGTTGTGTTTGTGATGCTGTCATGATTTAACGTGGTTCAAATAAATACAAATGATGTTTATCATGTAACTTTTAGTTCATCTAGTGAGAATTTCAATGTTGTGCTCTTATCAGAAAAGAAGTGGCAATGTGAAGAAACAGACTTTGATGCTTGTGATACATTATCCTGTTTTTTTTTTTAAATAAGAGTTGAACACTGTTCCGTTCCTTTCCTTTTTTTAATTAGTGCTTACTCAGTAAACTCGGAATTCATTTCTTGTAGAGCATCAAGAGAAAATCCAGCCATGCAAGAAAAGAAGAGATCAAGCATTTGGCAGTTGTAAGTATCGAAACACAACTCACTGGCAAAAATAAATAAAAGACCCTAACCAATTAGCTGGTACATTTTTGTATGTTAGCTAATTATCTTTTGGCAGATGAAGATGTCTTAACTGTTCTCCTCTTGTTACCTAGCATGCCAGCTCGGTAAGACTGTTCTTGAAGACAAAATGTATCGTAAGCTGCATCACATAGTGAATGGCTGTGCACTTTGTGAAGTTAAATGCCAAAGTGCTGTAATTTTTTTTCTAGCTGAATATGCACCAGGACTCTTGTTCTGAACATTTTTCTGGATTCTTTTTTATGATGAAAAATAGAAACTTGACTAGCTCGTGTGGATTGCATGTATTTCAGCTTCCTTTTCATCTATGAAGTACGTCTTACTGATTGTTAAATTTTCCTTTCTAACTTGAAGTTCTTTAAATCTAAACCTGCGTTATTTGCAACAAGATATTTGTGAAATAATCCTTTTGAGGTTGTGGTTTGCTGATTACTATTCTGTTTTAGCCTAGGAGATGGTGGGCTTGTTAACCTGCTCTGTGCATAAACTAATATGCTTCATAAAACTGTCTTCCAGGTGTGATGTTCACGTCCTAATTTTGTTGATTCCCTGTAGATGTTCATTCAAGATGAATATCTCATTAAAGTTGATAAACAAATGGGAAAATGGGATAATAATTCTTTAAGAATTTTTCCTACTGACATGAGTTTCTGTGCTTTGAGAGTGTTGCTGAGTGTGTGGTGGCTGCTGCTATGTTGGGCTCCAGTTTCTTACCCTAGCTGGCTTGAGCAGGCTAGCATATGCAGTGTTTTGCCTGCATAGTCAAATTTGGATGTCTTTTACAAATCTTAACTCTCACCTTTCTTTTTTTTCCTTTTCTTCCAGTTTTAGCAGGCTCTTCAGTTCATCTAGCAATACAGCTAAGAAACCAGAACCACCTGTCAATGTTAAATATAATGCTCCAACCTCACATATTACTCCATCAGTCAAGAAAAGAAGCAGCACCTTATCTCAGTTACCTAGTGACAAATCTAAAGCCTTTGAATTCCTCAGTGATGAGTAAGATGTTTTCATTTTATAATACTAGATATGCTCTATCAAGTATTTACTCTTTTAATCCTCGGAGATAAATAGCATTGCTGCAAAGTGAAGTCTCATATTCTCCTGGAGGGGATGTTGATACTTCAGTGCAGACTGAACTGCGTGGCAGTGGATGAGTATTCTGGGCACCTGGCAGTAGTGTTGTGTTTGGCAAATATCACTGCCTTTCATCAAAGTGCATTTAGGTGCAGGAGGCAGCACTTTTATATGCAAGTGTTGTAGCTAAGCAATAACTGTGCAGATACTGTCGCTTAAAGTTCGATGCAAAACTAGAACAACATGAGTCAGGCTAACAAGTATCTGTAATTATGCTTCTTTTGAGCAATATATGCTTTTGGTTTACAATTTCTAAAGCTTCTAGTAAAGATACATAACCCAAGTTAATTTTCTTTAAGGACACTGACAATAGACTTTCTGGTTTTGCCTGCTTTTCACAGCTCCCTTGGAAATAGCCCATAGGAAACCTGTTGTTCTGTAGGTGATTTATGAAAAACTAGTGATCTCTGTGGTAACCCAGTGCTTCCACAGAGATCTTGTCTATTGAGTTTGATAGCAACTTCAGTTACACAGAGAATTCTAAAGAGCATAAATAACAGGTTCTGAAATAATGATTCTCCCTAGAACTGAAGCCAGTTTAGCCTCGCGCAGGGAGCAGAAGAGAGAGCAGTATCGCCAAGTGAAAGCGCACGTTCAGAAAGAGGATGGTAGAGTGCAAGCATTTGGCTGGAGTCTACCTCAGAAGTACAAACAGGTATTATGCTTATGTTTTCAAATGCAGTGGTAACAACTTCATGTTTTGTGAAATTTGAAAAGAGTATAGCTTCGCAGCTTGTATTTGAGTCATTCCAGTGTTTTTTTGTTGAACTTTTGTGGTTAAGAGTCTGTCTAAGGAAAACCACAATGCAAAACTCTTAATCGTGTTTAACAGTCTGATCAACTGATTCCAGAGACTGTAAATCTCTTTTAAAAGAGAAAGCTTTTCCTTTTTTTTTTCCTAGGTGGCAAATGGTAGCCAGGGTGACAATAAGATGAAGAACTTGCCTGTACCCGTTTACTTGAGACCTTTAGATGAGAAGGATACCTCGATGAAGGTGGGATAATTGATAGTGATGATACAGACTTGAACAACGTATAGCTTGAACATTTTTATTTTGAATTCAATTATTTTTTTTGAAATGGGTGGTTCTTTTTAAAGCATAGGCGAATCAGAATTTAAGCTTCAGTAGAAATATACGTGATGCTAATCTAATGAATTCCTTAAAATTAGACTACACTTATATAATAATTTCTATATTATTTAGCATATTTAACAATGGGTGTGTCTTAAGTTTAAAATTTAAATGAATCATTTATTTTTCTTTCAAGCTATGGTGTGCTGTAGGGGTAAACCTATCAGGAGGGAAAACACGGGATGGTGGATCCGTGGTTGGTGCTAGTGTATTCTACAATGATGTGACGGGTATGGACGCGGATGGCAACAAGCAGCAAACAGGATCTCAAAGTAGCTTAGACAGACTAGACCAAGAGCTCAAGGTAAGGTTGTTGCATGCTATAAGGCATGTTGAATAGTTTATTTATGAAATATGAAGAGGTTTTATATTCCAAATTCTTAGAGAACAAGTAACTACATGTAATTTTACAATGGCATTAAAGATACTTATCTCATATTTATGTATATTTTTGTAGTTGATAATGTAAGAACATGCAAGATCAAAGGTAATGGTTCTATTCTTGTCTTCCTTCCTGCTGTTGTTCACTTCTATTCTGCCTTTATTCTCCTTCAGGATCAGCAGAAGGAACTGAAACATCAGGAAGAATTATCCAGTCTAGTTTGGATCTGTACTAGCACACATTCTGCTACAAAAGTTATCATTATTGATGCTAATCAACCAGGAAATATTCTGGACAGTTTCATTGTCTGCAATTCTCATGTGCTTTGTATTGCTAGTGTACCAGGTAAAGACTTGTCATGGTTTAGCTCCTGCTTTTTTAACTTTATCTTCTTCAGATTTTCTTACGCAATGAAAAAACCAAAGGTTTGTTAATTAGTGTCATAAAATGTTACTGTAACACAGCAATAAAAAGTGTTTAGTTGTAGGGAAAACTATTGGATTCCTACTCTACTGTTCCACTCTTCAGTTGGCTCTTGACCTAAATTAACTCAAAGGTAGAGAGATGTCAGCAACCAAGACTAAATGTATTATTAATTGTGTAATAGTGCTAATGTTTTATGGAACTGTGAACATACAACATTAAAATATGTTGGCTTTTTAGACCTCTTCAGCCTCTTGCAGAGTAAGTAGCAAGTCTTTGAGCTTCCTGTAGAGGGAATCCTTGTTACATTGAGAGTGTATGTGGATAGTGTACTGAGGGAAATTCAATGAGAGGATATTGTGATTCTGGGGAAGAACTGGTAGTGTTTCTGATTTTCTTGGCTTACATCTATAGAAGCTGTTGCACTAGTTCCAGTGAAGTCGTTTTGTTTAATAAGCTCAGAAGAAATCTCTTTCCAGTGAAGTTTGAGGTTTTGCTCCATGAAACTATGTATAACTTGTAAAATCAAACCAACGTAAACTATAGTAAAATATGATAAAAATTTCAAGAAACCAAGAATAATATTTTAAGTCTTAAAAGTATTTGAAAGGACTGTATGAGAAAAAAGCAGCTTTTCTTCCGGAACAAAGGATCTATTGCAGTTAAATTCTTCATAAAGATGTAGGTAGGGATCCCTGTATATATGCACTGTTATGAAATCTAATTTTAATGGAAAGTTTATTTGAAATAGAAATAAGCGAGTTGGAAAACTCTGCGGATTGAAATATGCTGTATGACAATCAGATGTGCAGTATGTGTAGATACTGGTTTTGCTTTTTAAGCTTCGTGTTGTCTGATCGTGTTAAAATAAGCTTCTTGGATAGATATCTGCATGTTAAATCTCAGTTGCTGAAGAGTTGATTCAGGTTGAAGCTTAGTTTGTTACTAGATAGAATAGTGATTCACCTGTATCCCCATAAGCAACACATGAGTTTAATCTCTTTCAGGGGCAAGGGAAACAGACTATCCTGCAGGAGAAGAAGGGTCTCAAGAAGCAGATCCCAGTCAAGTGGACAAGTCGTCTCTGTGTGGAAGTATGACTAGCAACAGCTCTGCGGAAACCGATAGCTTGCTCGGAGGAATAACAGTGGTTGGCTGTACGGCAGAGGGTATCACAGGAGCACCTGTAGCTCACGATGCAAACGGTGGCTCACCAATGGCAGATAAACAGTCAGGTATGAAAAGCTTACAAGTGTGCCAGGGATGGCCAAACACCGTTAGGTGTAACTGAGGCAGCAGTGGGGCAAGTGTTGAGTGTCATAGCTTCTCCGTAAGCGGTGATAACATGAGTACTCTGTAGGAAATGGCCTATAAATCTGACATACTTGCATAGTATAATTGTAGCTGAGAACTTTGCAGAGGTGATTTGAAATGGGTAGAGACACTTGTGGCTTTCAGATACTTTTGAGAGAACTCTATCTTGTGCATGGTCTAAAGAGAGCTTTCAGGTTATTCAGTATTTGAAATGCAGTACTTGCTGATGGATAACTAGAGGTAAAGTGGACGTACACCTTAAATCTTGTGAAGTCTTAACAGATTTAAGTGAAGCTGTTTACTTAATAGTCATTCTTAATATTTTCTATCTTATGTCCTTCAGAGTTGTATGGTGATACGATTGTTAATGGATATGTGGTGTTGGACTCAAACGTTAATGGCATATAATACTGTTGCCATAGTTGTATTTTTTAATTGATTGGATTTCACTGCTCTTCTAGTTAATCACTTAGAGGGCAATCTCTGCCATCAGTCGCTGGGTTGATAGTTCAAGTGCATTTGACACTTGTTGATACCTGAACTTCAGTAGCTTGCACTGTTTCTGATCTGGTGGTTTTGGGGATTTTTTGAGGTAGTCACAATCCAGATTTTATGTCTAGCTATTACAGCTATTCACTGAAGTTTTAAGTATCAAGTTCTGACTGATACAAACAATTGAGAATTCTCTTGCAGTTGTTGAGTCTTCGTCAATTTTTTTGTTCCATAGATATTGCAACAGAAAGTAATTCAGTAGATGAGAATATTCCGACAGCGGAGGAGGCAACAGAAGCAACAGAAGTCAATGCGGGGACAGGAGAAGATGCAGGTGACACTGCACAAACTGGAGTCTACACGGAGCATGTCTTTACAGATCCTCTGGGAGTGCAGAATACAACAGAGGCATCTCCAGTGTACCAGCCTAGGTACATAGTCCTCACACCTCTTAAAATGTATTTAGAAAGAAAAACATAGGTTATAATCTGAGTCATCTGTGCACTTTAGTCAATGTATTTTAACTGTGTGGTTTTTTATTTTTTAGTACTGAGTCAGAGTTATATAAAGACGTTGCAGTTTTGCCAAATGAGCAAGATCTAGTGAGAGAAGAAGCACAG
Source organism: Tauraco erythrolophus (assembly GCF_009769465.1). Taxonomy (NCBI): domain Eukaryota; kingdom Metazoa; phylum Chordata; class Aves; order Musophagiformes; family Musophagidae; genus Tauraco; species Tauraco erythrolophus. The sequence goes on from NC_141484.1 coordinate 6,596,816, forward strand.
AAAATGAGTAGCCTTTTACCGACAATGTGGCTTGGAGCACAGAATGGATGGTAAGAAAATGCTGATCTCGTTAAATTTATTTGGAAAAAATATTTTAAACTTGCTTCTTGTACTTACAGGCTGATAACTGTCTGGAGTCACGATTGAGTGCAAGAAGGCCTCAAGAGAGCCTAAACTTTGCATGCTTTGCTACATTTAGGCATTACAGAATTCAAAGAAAGTATTGTAGGTGATTAGCAAGCTCTTTTTGGCAGATAGCACTTATTGTGGAAAAGTTGTTTGTGGTTTTTTAGTGAAAGAAATTGTTACAGTCTTACAATTCCATAACTTTCAATATTTTATTATGCTAGAAAAATATATTGTTTCCTTTTAACTGCAGTTGTATCTGCAAAGGAGTTAGTAATGTTTTAGGCATCTGAAAAAACATTCTGCTGCTCATGTAGTTTGTTCATTCAGTCTGTATGTAGTTTCCAGTGAAAGATGAAAACTTATTTTCCCTTTAATTGCCAATTTCAATTATAGGGGGTTTGCCTGTTTTTTCCTGTCTGGTAGACCTTTCCTAGTGCTGTTAATCCCTCCTGATTTGTCTTTGCAGCCTTTATGTTCATTCATCAGTGGCCCAGTGGAGGAAATGTGTTCATGCCATTAAACTTAAAGATTCTATTCTCAGTATTGTGTAAGTCCTGAAAGAATGTCATGTAAATTATAATGAACTTTTGTTAAAATACTTGCAAAGTAGTTTTATGTTTCCTCCTCAGATTTTGGGAATGTCAGTTGCCATAAATGCATGTGTATTCTTTGAGGGGCAGTGGAAATCATTTGGGAAGTGAGGAAAATAAGAGGAATCTTTTGATAGTCTATCAATAGTATCTATTGAAAATACCATAGCTCAGATGATGAGCTGTAGCTGTATACTCAAAATCGTTATAGGTTGTTATCCTTGATGTTTTCTTCAGGCGTTGTAGATAGATATATTTTAAGCTTTCTGAACTGGGTTTTGACTCTTTGTTACTGTCCCTTCTCTTAAGCTATATTGTAGAAATCAAAACACTAGAGCTAATGTGAATATAAAAAAATATGGTGAAATACAAAATGTTTATACCTTATTTTAAAGTTGCATTTTGAGAAATGCAGTCTAACAGTGTATACTCTTGTACCTCCTTTCTTTTCCCAGACATGTGAAAGGAATAGTATTAGTTGCACTAGCTGATGGAACACTAGCAATATTCCACCGAGGAGTTGGTAAGCTTCTATTAAATCTTGAAACCAGTGAAGCTGTAACAGTATTTAGGAAAGAAATGTATCAATTGTTTTGAAAATGTATTCCCCAATGTCCTTTTTACAGGTTGTCTTGAGAAATCTTTCTAGTATTTGAGTTGCAGTTTCAAGTACCTTTTTTGCACTGTCCTGGTGCTTTCCTGATTTTTTTCTTACTCGGAGAAGGAGAATGGGATATGTCTGAGCTAAATAGCAAAAAGCCAGTTAATAAAGTTCGCTTTGAACGTCATCTCTTTTGCTTTTTCATCATGCTCAATAGTCATGTTGTGTTCATAGTGTTAATAATTGTCTGTGGCCAAGTCCTTCCAAGAGAACTTTGTAAGCATCCCTTCAGAATTTCTGCCTAAATCACTCCTGGACGAGCTCTCTTCTTCAGCCTCCAGAATTAGGACCTGGAGGAGAAGGTGTTAACTATGAGTAACTGGAACTTACCTGTTGGCTTGTTTCCACAGACGCCCTATTCATTTCTTCTTTTCCCTGTGGAATTTAAATCACTGTGCTCAGCTTTTAGAGGAATTAAAAAAGTTCACAGCACTAATACAAATATTGAGAAAGACACATGTGGGATGAAGTTGTTTTTAGTGTTGGGTTGTTTTTTTTCTAAACTCAAGCTCTAGTGGCTTACAGTCATTAAAGATCTCGAGTAAATGTCAGTGATGATCTGTAGCTTAGCTCAGTCTACAGAAGAATTTTACTTGGTGTTGAATGACCAAATTTAGTATGCTTCCAGTAGATTTCGGGTGCCACTTATAAGATCTTACAGCATATTTAAAAAAAAATCTTGATGCACTGGCCAGCATTTCTACATTCAGTCAAGCAGCAAGTGCCTAGTGCTATGTGGGTAGTTGCTCGTTGTAATGTCTACTGATGGCTGTCCAAGTAAAGCACTTAGCACTAGGTAACTTGCTGTTTGTAAAAATGTTTGGACGTGTTTTGAACATAGTGACTGTACAACCTTATTATATAAAAACAAAGTAGCATTTGAAATGTTGGTAGTTCATGTAACTAGTTGCTTGTTGTTTTCTAATGAGGAGCCTAGCCATAAATTTGCATTAATTTACCCAGGTTATTACAGTGCTTTTAAAAAATTAGACTGTTAAGGTATTTGTCTATACTTTTAAATTATTTTTAAGCTCATAGGAACCGATGCTTTGTTTTTTCTTTTCCTTCTGTTTTATAGATGGTCAGTGGGATTTGACAAATTATCACCTCTTGGACCTGGGCCGGCCACACCATTCGATAAGATGCATGACAGTGGTACATGACAAAGTCTGGTGTGGCTACAGGAACAAAATCTATGTTGTTCAACCAAAGGCCATGAAAATAGAGGCAAGTTAAAATGTTGTTTAAAATAATTAAATGTTATGTTTTAGTGCTGTCTCATGCTGCAGCTCAAAACACCGGAGTAACTCCAGAGAGCAGTTACTTGTTCATCAGCACAGAAACAAGCAACCAAGCATATTTGTCTTGGGAAATACTATTACATTTTCTTAAAACGTTTTCATTGTTTTGGAAGATTTTAAGCCATGATGAGACAGTTCTCATTTATTGAAACCAATTTTTGAGGGATTTAGTTCTCCACTTCTAGCTGGCCAGGAACTGGAAAGTATCCTCGTGCAGGGCTTGTAAGGCCAGCTCCCAGCTTGTTCTCCACATGCGTGCCTCATGTTCTCCACCCACCTGTAACCTTCTCTATAATCTGTCTTTGCATACTTTAGGGGTTTGTAAGTGTTAATCTTGAATGTGCTCTCCCTTCAGTTATAAGATAGTTTGTTTATGTAAGGTGTGTAAGCTGGTGTTCCGGCAGTGTTGTGTGTGTACCTGACATCTCAAGTACAGGAGGTGGCTAAGGTTTCTGAAAGCCATTAGCAGTATTAATACTTCAGCTTCTGCTAATTGGCCTGAGACATGGGCCAGACCTTTTGAGGGTGACTGCTCAGCTCTTCTGAAAGCATCAAGTACCCAGTTAATAATCTCTCTTTGTGAAGAAGACTGTATAAATGGAAAAATGGAAATTAAAGAAGTTACACCACAGTGAAATTAATTGACTTGCTGGTGGATAGCGTGTATTTTGCACAGGTGGGTTTGTATGCTAGGGCAAAGCTTGACAGAACTAGTAAGACAAACGCTTTTTGGGCATGGAGGACCTCATACCAAAAAGGCTCCATGTTAAAATGGAGACAGAAACCAGAGCAGACTGGGATATAGTATGTACATGAAGATACAGTAGAAAACTATGGCTTTGAGATCAGACTCTAGGGAAGGGAATTGGCACTTTTACTATTACTTTACCAGCGTCATAAGGTAATTGTAATTAAAATAAACACTGTATGTGCTAGTGATCTTGCAAATCAGAGGGCCATTGGTGACTTAAAATTGCCAATATTGACAGTGTAAGAGTAACAGAAGTCTGTCTTACTCTTTCCTTTTTTTAATCTTCTAATTTAAAATCCAATGTTTTTTAGAAGTCATTTGATGCACACCCAAGAAGAGAGAGCCAAGTGAGACAGTTGGCATGGGTGGGTGATGGGGTATGGGTGTCTATTCGTTTGGACTCCACCCTGCGTCTCTATCATGCACACACGTATCAGCATCTACAAGATGTGGACATTGAACCTTATGTAAGCAAAATGCTAGGTAAGTTGATAAGAAAAACTGTTGTATTCTCACACCTTTTGCTATCTAGTGCTTCCTTTTCCTCTTATGGATCAGGCAATTCTCACTGCAAAGTAGGGGGAAGGGTGGGTGGAAGCTAGTCAAATCCTGTTTGTGAAAACTTGAATCTGGAAGTAGAAGTCTAAGTCAGTCTGTAGACCATGATGAGGGTGATAGGTCTTCTGATACAATCTGTTGATACTACCTGATGGTGTCCCAAAAAATTCATAACTAATGAGGAAGACAGTAGTTGAGTTGGGCAGGCATCAATAGACACTAAAATCTTTCTTTTTTTACTGTACTGATGCCTTTTTTTAAATCTAAGAGCAGGAAGAATCCATTACTTGCCTGGAAAAATTGCCTCTTTTTCAAGAAAATACAAATGCAAAATAGCAAATTTTTATTCCTATTGAATCTAATAAGCTTTCTGATTCTTTTCATTAATATTTGTATAAGAGCAGTTTCACCACCTACGTAACACAACAAATACAGGTAACTGGGCCATGGGAAATCCTTCACATTGTGCTTAGCTGGTCAGTCTACTGCTCCCCTCATGGTGCTAATGGATGAGAAACCATTATCTTACATCTGTAAACCCACTTATTTTTAACTGCCCTGGTGCTCTAAGCCTTAAAAGGCTTTATTGTGCAGCATTATGGAGCTGTTAGACCTTTTGTGCTTTCTCACTGTTTAGGTTAGTCTCTTTCTGTACAGCTTCACAACTTAATTAACAGAGCGATGTAGCCTTTTAGGTTCTCTTTACAACTTAAATGTACTCCTCTGCCTTGTTTCTCTTTGAAGTGGGAGGGAATTACTTGTCTGCGTGGTTTGGGAGTTGGAGTTAAGATTCTCTGTTATGGAACTAACATTATTCTTGCTCATAATTTTTGATGAAAAGCATCTTTTGTTTTTAGGTACTGGTAAACTGGGATTCTCGTTTGTGAGAATCACAGCTCTTATGGTGTCTTGTAATCGTTTATGGGTAGGAACAGGAAATGGTGTCATCATCTCCATTCCATTAACAGAAAGTAAGTAAAATATAAATGAATAGCACTGTGCAATATGCTGTAGACACGACAAGAGAATATTAAACACCATTCAGATGCTTGCTAATGGATAGAAAGCTTTACTGCCAGGTCTGAATCTTTCAGGTTTGTAACAGATTGGGCCTGTGTGATGTTTAGCACCTAATCTGTGTACATGGTTACCATTACTCTGAGCTAAAAAGCACGTCTCCAAAATCTCCTGTACTTCAATTTGAGCAGAGTTCCTATGGCGTGAGTGAAAGAGACGCTTTGATGCTTTAGAAGTGTTATGATCATTAGCAGCATTTGTAGACATTTATTGCTTGTAAGGAATGGCTTTAGCTTTCTAATTAATGTCATTTTTTGTTTCCGTATGATCGCCAAAATAGATTTTTGTTTGATTTGAGCAAGTTGGTGTTGTTGCTAGTGCAATTCCATCGGCTTTAGTTCTTCAGAATTCATGGCAAAGCTGCTGTAAAGGACTGGAACAGCAGCAGTGCCGACTGCTTTAAAGGGCATGTTCAAAGTTATGGGAGTTGTAAACACATCCCCCACACAGGGCACTAACTTTTAGGTAAAATTCCAATAATGCAAATCCAGGCATCTGCTTAGTAACAGACCCCAGGCTCTTGTCATAGGCTGAAGCTACTTGGGGGCTGGAGGGGAGGCATTCAGACATGGGCAGCTGAACCTCGGGAGAAGGGAACAGTCCAGTTCAAGGGCAACACAGATCTTAAGTAGGTAAAGCTTAGGAAGAATATGTGTGCACATTGATTGTGTTTAAAACAGTAACAAAACCCCACAACACTTGTACCTGAGACGATTGTTAAAACACATGGACAGAAGTTTCAGAAAATAAAATACAGCACTTTGATAGTCTTAATTGTACTGTTATAGCAAGTAGTACAGTCTGACAGGTGAAACTCTAGGGTAACTGAATAGTAAAAACTCTGTGTTGTATCTGCTTTGTTGAACAGCACATACATGCGTTGTTCCTCATACTGTTCCATTACATTGTCCATCCATTCAGTAAATGTCTTTTTTTGCATCACACGAATATACTAAGGAAGGACAGACTTCCTGTCATGAACTTGAAATATTTTAAATCATGCTTTCAAAAATTATAGCTCTTAATTGGTGTCAAGTTTAATTTAATGTTTCCAGAGGAGTTTGCTTTAAAGCAGTAGTGAACACGAAAAAATCCCTATTAAAGCTATTCAGTTTAATTTCAGTTTTGTTGTTCATGAATCAGAACAACTGTTGGTGGGTAGCCTGATAGTGCATTTGAGAAGCCTTGTTACAAATAGTCATGATTTTCAAAACCAGTCACATCCTTGAAGAAGCAGTTGCATATCTCAGTTCCCTGGGTCTCAATAGCAGGGCATCTTCCAGATCCGCAGATGATGTTTCTAAAGGGGACTTGAAAACATGAGTTGCTATATATTATTTTGGTAGCCTCCTGCCAACGAAAGAGAGAAAGGGGAAACCTTGCTAATCAATAATAAACTTCGTAGTGATAAAGCACGTGAAAGTGGCAGTGCTTTTGTTGTCTGTGTTGTACTGAAACTTTCATAACAAGATGCTATTCTTTGTGACTTTTTATTGAATCTTCTGTAAATATATATTTACTGGTTTTAGGAGCTAAAATTTTAAGCTCTACCTTATCAAAAACCAAAATATGAGAGTGGTGGGTTCTCATTAATCCTTCTCCTCTACTGTCATACCTATCCATTTCCCCTTTCCTCCTTTCTCACTTTAGCTGTAATCCTCCACCAGGGACGTTTACTGGGGCTGAGGGGTAAGTGCAGATCCTGAACAACAACAAAAACAAAACTATTTTCAGGCTTCTAATAGCCACTCCGAGGCTGTTTCCCACTCCTTATAGATTTACCCTTTGTATGTTCCTAAATGTTTTTCCACTTGCAGTTACTGCATTGCAGCAATTTTATGTTTGCTAAATGGCCACCAATCTGCTCAGCAGTTTAGTATATCATCCTGTGTTGCAGCTGAACTTTCATACAGACTTTGTTTTTCTTCCAGCCAGTGTGATACCATATCTTATAACTTTGTCATTAATCCACATCATTTACTGTCTTGTTACAAATCACCGTTTCTTTCACTACTTTGATAGTCTTTGGAATGGAGATGGCTTGTCTGTCTAGCATGAGTACTTCCCTGTTTTAATGGATTTTAAAACTTCTCAGTAAAAACTAGACGTAGAATTATAATAGGGTAGCTCCTTCATGCCCACAGGTGACTATTCTTGGAGAATTTTTGCTGGCAAAGGGTTACCCTATGATTAGTTGGAATGAAACTGTCTTTAATTACATGTTTAAGTACATGGAATTTGCTCTTACTGAAGTATATTAGAGGAACTTATTTTCTATGAAAGATACAGTCCTTTCACAAATTATTTTTTTTCCAAAAGTAGGATATTAAAATCTGGTGTTTATGCTAGACTAATAAGAATCCTGCTCCATTTTCTGATGTACTCGAAATAACGAAGCATGCAATCTTTTTTCTTTCCAGCTCTGTCTTGAATTGGCATTGCTGCCCTCCTGTTTCATTTTTATCTAAGTTGGCTTTAGCTTTTAGATGGTACCATAAGGTTTCTTAACAAATAACCATTTCTGTAATCTGTATTTTCTAGTAGCACACACTTCTCTTCTTTTACAGCTAATAAAGCAGCAGCAGGCTCCGGAAACCGTCCGGGGAGCGTCATACGTGTATACGGCGATGAAAACAGCGACAAAGTGACTCCGGGGACGTTCATACCGTATTGTTCAATGGCACATGCACAGCTTTGCTTCCATGGGCACCGTGATGCTGTTAAATTCTTTGTTGCAGTACCTGGTGAGGTTTTATTACTGTTCTTCAAATGAAGTTTTTTTTCACCCTCATTTGCTTAGTTAAACATAGTATTTAGGCAAAGATAGCAAGTGTATGAAATTGTGCATTCAGAAACAATTTATTATTTTTTGTTTACAAGGCTTATCTGATTCCTAAGTGCAGTATTGTTTAGTGGAAGGAAAAAGGGTTGGTCACAAAGGAATAAGTGCTTTGCTTCCATGTGGGAAAAAGGTACTGTGATGAGTCAGTACTCACCTATTAAGAAGGCAGTCAACTGTTAATTGATGTAGGATCCAATTTAAGAGTCTGACATCCTGAAGGAAGGATGAGCTGCTAAGGGAGAAGCCCCTGAAGGAAAGAATCTCAGTTGAAAAAGCTGAGAGTTTCCTAGAAGCTGCGGTGCTGCTTGAATACCCTCTGTGCTTGTATGCACCTCGGGTGCTGGAAGTAAACGACACAAGTTTGCCTAATGGGCTGACATGCACTGAATCATTGCAGTTGTGTGTCTGAAACTCTTTCAGACACAAAAAAAGTCTGTTTCAGTGCCATTTTCTAGATCTGCATGCCTGTGAAATCTGTCAAGAGACATTTAATTCTCTGATTTTCATTGAACTGACCTAAACAGATTCTTCCTCTCTTCAGAGATGAAATCAGAGCAAAGCTAGCTTTCTGTCCCTTGTTGAAGACATACTAAAATCCAAGGTTAAGTGTTTCATTAGGCATTAGGACTGTCATCCAATGACCAAATACAGGTGGTATTAATCTGTGAGATGTGGCATAAAAATGTATTCTGTTTTTAATCCAGGTCAGGTTGTTTGCCCACAGAGTAGTGGTGGAACAGAGCTAACAGCTGATAAACCGGCCCAAGAGTCCTTCAACCAGAGTCCCTTAAAATCAATGTTGGTGATAAGTGGTGGAGAAGGATATATTGACTTCAGAATGGGTAAGAAAACTGATATTAAAATCAGTTGTAACCTCCTCATACGGAAAGATCCTTAACCATATAATCATTTCCATTGTGACTGCAGAGTGTGTTTGTGTGGTCAGTCAGTACAGTGTCTTTACTAAGCAAGAGTAAGATAGAAGTATCTTTATTCTCCCCACACCCTTTCATCTTCTCCTCCCAGTAAACCATGACGTAAAAAGGTTTATTTGAAATTTTGCTTTGGAGTCATGTACCACCTTACCGTTTATACTTTCAGTCTTATTTGACAGGTTAGTCTTCTGTCTCAAACTGCTGAAAAACATGTCCTTAGTTACTTAAATACACAGACTGACTGTAAAAAGATCATGCATTATATGAAGAATACACAAACAAAAATTTACTCATTTTTGAGAAGTAGTAGTTCACTGTTATCTTTGCCCTTAATTTGATCACTGCTTTTCTTAGATAGCACTTTTGCATGATCTAGCCAGTAAAAGTTCGCTCGTGTAAACTTTTTCTTTGACACTTTTGGGGAAATAAAATGAGTGATCGTGATTCTGTGCTTAGAATCTGCAGCTGGACACCTTGACAAAAAGTGTGTAAAAGAGTCATAGCTCCTAGACCTGACTTTGACCTTTTGTCTGAATCTGTTTGTAGTGTTTTTCAAAAACAAACAAACAACAAAAAACCCCACAAAAACCACTACAAAGAAAAACCTGTGAGGACCAGCCCAAATTCTGTCATCCCACTAGTCAATGAAAAACCAGTTCCTGCTGGTAGCCCTGATGGGAGTTAGGCAGGACCTGAGGCAATTCTGTGCCGCACTGTAGTGAGTATTAAAAACTCTGTGCTTATCCCAAGCAAGCTGGTGTAGCCACATACCGAGTGTGCCTTTTGCTGTCCTTGTGGCACGAGGCAAAGCCATGAACTTACGTGTCAGTCCCGTAGCTGCATTAGCTCAGCTGTTCCCACGTGAGTGCAGCAAACTGGCTCAAGAGCAGTTCAGGCTGTTCTGTGTTCAGATTCCTCAGAGCTCCAAAGTAGTCTAACCAGAAAACCAGCCAAACTATGACTTGAGACCTTCCTGTAGTTGTAGGTCAGTTCCCATTTCATCTGATGAAATTGATGTTCTTCAGTACCACAGACTGCCTCTAAATTGACCTTTATTACTGTGTACGTGCAGTTTTGTGTAGTGGTTAGTCTGTCACCTTTGATCCAAGTCAGCTCATGTCATCAAGAATTTAGATGCACTTACTAAACTGCTCTTCTCTTTTGAAGAGCAATAATGGAGAACAGGGTTAAGGCTGGCTTGTGCCAGCGTTATGCAGAGTTGTGACAAGGTAGGATAACCAGAACAAGAGGAAAGATTCATCATAGACATGAATGTTGAATTGTCTCACTTGTGCTGAATTACTGCTCTTATTTCCAGAGTGCTTTGTGTCGTTTGTGCTAGCACACCTTCTCATATATAACCATCTCCCGTTTCTGCCTGGGACATACAGCACGTTTGCAAATTAGGTTGCTGTTTCTCTGCCTCAAAATATTAGGAGTACTGAAATGTGTAGAAAATGGGTACTTGCAAAACTACAGTTAATTTGGGGGGCTGGAACTGAAGAATATGCCCAGCAGAATACTAGGCTCTGAAATAACTCAGCAGCCTTTCAGTTTGTAATGTATATATTCACAACCTTGAATATGCTTTTATATGAGCATATGGCAACTACTGTCTTTTACAGTGTTTTTCTTGTAAACCTAGATGTCACTTGTTTTGCTGCATTTGATGTTAATACTGCTTTTTATTGTCTGCCTAAGTCAAAGCTGTTGTTTTTCAGGTGATGAAGGTGGAGAATCTGAACTCCTTGGAGAAGCTCTACAACTTGAACCTTCTGTAGCCAAAGCTGAGAGGAGTCACTTGATAGTGTGGCAAGTAATGTGTGGCAGTGAGTGAGCCTGTAGGATGCAGCTGGAGACCTTAAAAAAGAAAAAGAAAAAAAAAAAAGGCAAAAAAAAAAGCTTCTGCATGTTTTTTTTATTTTGTGAAACCTGTTTCACTACATGATGTTGAAGCATTTCTTCGCTGTTTAACTTTATATTGCAAATCTGTCATACCTTTACTATACAGGAATTAGCTTGTGCTGTTTTACTGCACCCGTGTTACATGGAACAGTATACTGAAATCAGATCTTTCTCAAAACTGGTGTGCACACCATAGTAAGCAACTGAGACAGTAGTCTTACTGTACCACAGCAATCTGATGTAGTTCACTTCTTCGGTAGTCTGACTTGAGTTCAGCTTTCTTACAACTGAGCTTTGTTTCACTGCATAATGCATTGAGTAAAACAGCAAAGTTATTCCCAGAGTATTAAAAAAATTGACAAATTATAAAACGATTTATCAAGACTCATCCAAATATTCAGTGAGGGCTAAAGCAAACTGTAAACTTCAGCTTTTGTTTTCAAACCTGGAAAATCTTGCTTACATAGTGTATACGGCTTAATTTGTTCTGTTCATCTGAATTTCTGGGGGGAAGAGGAGATTGTATAGGAATTAAAGTGATAATATTTAAATAAAATTACATGTTTTCACTATTGAACCTTAAAGTTTGAGAACTGCTGCCCTCAATAATGAGCAATCTTGAGCATAGTGTTTTCCCATTTCCCTGACATGGAGTAACTTGTTTTCGAAAGGGTTTTTTAGGATGATTTAAATTTTGAAAATAACTAAAATTATTGAACAGGGGAGATGTTTTTTTTTTTCTTTTCTTGTCTTAACTCCTTATGTCCTAAGCACTAGAATGATCTTCTCTGCCTAGCTGGTCAAACTCATGAGGCACCACATGTGTGAAGGTTAGAGACCTCGATTAGAGCATGAGAAAAGACTGAGAGTGTACAGGAAAAATGCATTCTGCCCAAGTGAGATTGTAAAGGAACTTTAGTGCCAGATAATTAGATACAGAATGTATATTTTGTAGCTGCAAACTCCAACTTCGTGTAAAAAAAAAAAAGTTTAGCAACAATGATAGCAGGTAACACTGAGTAAATTGATGAAAGTCAGGAGACTCTAATATTAGGCTGACATTCTGTCTACTCACCATCTATTTTTTTAACCATAAGTGTGAGTTGAAGACTGTCTTCCTTTTACATTGAATTTCCTACATTAGTATCAGACCTAAGTTAAACACTTCATGATTTCTGTACTTCAGAATATTTTAAAACACAGATTTGCTCTTTCGTTTAGTCTCTGGAAAGTAAAAGTTTTGAGGGGTTTCAATAAACATCCAGCATTTACCCCCCAAAAGGCTGGGACTGTTCTGTTCAGATTAGCAGAGAAATTTAGTAACTTGATTACGTAAGAACAGTTTCAGAGCAGTAAATAGAGAAACACTTTTTTAAAACTGCCTAAACATTTTTATGCAATAGGAGCAGTTCTGGTCTATCAGGCAAACATGTGTTTATATATTTTCTTAATTTTTTAAATGAACACATTTAGCTGAGGTCTATTGTGTAAATATATATTTAGGCAGCTTTTTCAAATGCATATCATAGCTGATAAACCAGAAAAACTCCATTCAGGTCTATTGGTTAGATTTATATGTATAAATACTTTTTAAGCGACATATTTTGTACACAGCTGTTCCTCTCGTAAATATGTATTTAGGACACAAACTATGTAGTAAAAATCCTTATTAAAGATGTCTAATATCTTGGTAGTATTTTTCTCTTCAGAATGCCAAAAGTGATGAGAGCATGTTGTTCATAATTTGCTTTCCAAATTCATCTTTAACATCACTCTTAAAGTACTTCGGCTTAAATATAAAGTCTGGGAGCTTTTTAAAAATTATACAAATACAGAAAGTAAACTGACTAAAGACTCTTAGAAAGACCTATTTAAAACTTACATAGATGTATATGCTGAACCTGAAGCACATCTGAATTAATTTATGAAATTGGATGTCTAAGAAAAATGCTGTCTAAACTTTCACTGTTGTGCAGAATCTTCACTGTGAGTGGTGCAGTTTCATTGCTTCTCCTGCCATTTTCTTAAATTTCTTTGTTTTTCTCTTCGGAAAACACAGTCTCCAAAGCTTTTACTCACTGGTTGATTGTCACGTTCTCATGTTCTCAGAAAAAAAAGCGCACAATTCTGTTCCTCGGTTCTTGTGTAGCATTTTATTTGTAATTAGTGATGAGCTGTTTTCTCTGAACGGCTTTACTGCTATCAACTAGAGCAGTTCGATCTGGCAAGTGTGTACCTGGTCTTTTGCCAAATGTATCTGGTCCACCGTGCCACTTGAGTCACCTCAGTGGGCCAACTCTTGCAAATTTTTCAGAGAATGATTGTTTCTGTCCAAAAGTGGAAAGGTTTTAAGGAAAACAATAGGTTAACTATGTACCACTGTGGGTGTAGATAAGACGTGCACTTCTCTGTATTTCTCCTTTAAAAACTTTATCCCCTGTCCTAAGGTACAGTAGATTAAATGGGTCCATATTGTCATCCCAGTGCACTGGGATTTGAAAACTCTACTTAAAGTCACTTTGAATGGGGAGTAAGGCACGTGAAACCCCGGGCGTTGAGATGACAATACACTCCTACGGATCCGTCTCAAGAATGTGTTTATGCATCCACTCATGATTAAAGCATCATATAAATAGGAGCTAATCTCTTGATAGCTACAGCTTGTTAATAGTTTGGAAACATTTCGAGCACAAAATATGCAGCACATTACTTGCCTGGGTAAGGGTGTTTGCATGGTGAAGGTGACACGCGTTGTGTAAGCTGCTGCATTGTCCGTTTCTTGTAAAGGTCTTCCTGCGTTGGATCAGATAGAGCTGGCAGAGCGTAGACACTTTATCATAGGCTGCCTTAGCAACAAACAATTGTTAAATCTGTTTTATTATACTAACTGTTCTAAAGAACGTGTGTCTTTTAAAATGCTGTGTAACTGAATATTTATTTCCATGTGAGTATTATAAAAGTTACCAAAGGATTAAACCTGATTTAGCACTCTTGTAAAAGTGGCCCTGTTGAGACAGGGTCTTGTGAAGGCCCTGCTCTGTAAAACAAGACACGGTAAACTCAAATACAGTTCTTTAGGGAAATTAAATGTTTTTTCTAACAGGGTTATGCCATATTGTAACAACCTATGTTGCACCTCAAAGCATTTTTCTATACACTAAATGTCTCTCCCGCCCTCTAACAAGATTAAGTTTCCTTTATTAATTTTGTTGATGCACATTTCTCAATCTTTTAAACATATATTTTAAACATTTTATGGTCTGTAATTTTTGAAAGTTTTGTCTGTTGGACACTTTACGCTGAATTTTACTTGCCTCTGTAATCCAAGACGGATACTACAGCGTTAAACTTGCTGTCTGTTAAAACTTGAGGCTTCTTTTCTGTGAGCAGAAAAGCTCATATAGCAGTGTAGTTATTTCAGTATTTATTTCTATTATTGAATCCATGGGGTTCAGAATGTAACTTTGTACATGAAATATATATAAATATGTATATGAAACATGCATCGGATTGGTGTGTTCTTTGTAGTCTCATGTTAAGTTCCAAAGTTTCTGATGCTACCAGAAGGTGTAGTAATTGGGTATTTTACACTAACAGCCAAATATTGCCATCATAAATACAGGTGATAACGTATTTGGGACCAGAACTAGTGTAATCCTCGTATCTCATACTGGGCCTATGCAAAAACCCTCAAGAAAAACTGCGTTCGCCAACTGGCTCCCAGATGGTGCCCTGCTGTGTTTGTCTCTTACGTGGCCCCCCGAACCCGCTGGTGCGTAGGTTAAGAATCTACAGGAGATGTGCTCAACTGCAGCTCAGATGAAACAGGCACTGGAATTTATTTTTCAAGTTTTCTTAGCACCTTCCCAAAGATCTGGCTTGATTCATCCAAGCTCAAACACATGTTGGTTACTTACCACTCAGCAAAGGAAATAGTGTATTTACAAGGCAGAAGAATGAGAACTTGGTGACAAGAGATTAATTTCTACTGCAGAAACAGAACACTCAGCTAGAGCCAGGTTTTAATTTTTTTTTCCTGGCTCACCTGCCACTTTCTAACCATGTTTGTCCCAGCAATTTATCTTGATTAGTATTTAATGAGTGCCCATGCCCCAGAAAATAGTTGGTTAACCTTTGTTACCATGGATTGGGGTGGCCCCTCCTTGTGCACTGAAAGCGTTCTGCGCCCTGGTGTGCCAGGGGCACCTTGCGTCTCGCGACGTGCCTGTGCGAACGTGCAGGAGTAGGTTACTCTTGCTTCTCTCCGGCAGCGGTGAAGGGCCTACAAAGTTGTTGCTTTTGAATCCCTCAAGGATGCAAATAGTTCATACTTGCACGTGCAAACGTAGGAATCATCCATGGTGCCGAAAACACAAAGTGTCGTGATACTGGTGTTATACCAACTAGAAATTTTATCATCTTGGTGCTTAAAAAGATATATATTTTTTTGCTGATTTACTGGAGTTTTCCTGCAAGATTTCTGCTTCTCCAGAACAGATGTACTGACAAACTTCCCTCTCCTCAACAGTGTTTATTCTTGGGAAGTGTCCCTTCCCATGTGTGTCACATTGCACTGTGCTAAGACTCTGTGTGTATGTATTAAATAAGATGATGTGTTAGAAATCTTTACTCTGGAATTGTTTAAGCTCTTCTGGCAGCCCCTCAGCTCTGTGGGTGAGTAATGTAATTTTTCAGATCCTGAATTGAGAGAGAAGTGCTAATAGAATTGTGAACTAGGTTAAGGTGTTACAAATTATATTTGAGGACTGAGGTTTTAAGCTGTTGTAAATACCCAGGGCCTTCAGAAACGAACACGGTGATAACAGGAAAAGCACTCACAGTTTCTGTAACAGGTTTTTAAAAACCCATCTCAGTTATATCAGTCTCCTATAAAAGGAGGTATTCAAATCAGAACACATAAAATGTTAATAATCGTACTAGAAGTGAAAATGTTTCGATGTGACTGCTTTTTATTGGAAAATACTTGTTTGCTAGAAATTTCTACAATGGAATAGCAAACTGAAATGAGGGATTCTTTATGCCATTACCCCCCTTTTTTCAGCATCCAGTAATCTCTTTGAAAGCCGTTTGAGCAATACAGACTAGAAATGTTATTTAGCATTGTGATGATCTCTCATGCACAAGTGCCCCTTAATCCTGCTGTAAAAGCAGCATTGGGGGGGTCTTCTGGCCTTGGACCACACTAGATTCTCGGTGTGGCCTTCAGGACTTGTTGCAAACGAGCATGATTACAGTTAAATTCCTAAAAAGCTATTTTGAGATGACAAACCCAAGAATGAGAATTGTTTTTCTGCTTTTTAAACCACTCTGTAAAGTGATGGTGAGAAGGGGGCTGGTGAGAATTGATGTGGATTGTTGCTCGTTATTATCTGCTTGTGCTTCTAGGCAGGATGGAACCCCCCGGACTGTGTTGTGTTTAAACACAAGATGGTGCTCTTAGAACTCAAAGGCAACACGGAGACTTAGAGGAAAAACTCATTCTCCAGGAGTATCCTCTTCTCCCTGCCGTTCTCTCAACATCCATGTTTCAGGTTTCCTCTAACCTCAAGGTGAAGCTGTTGTGTCAGTGGTCAAAGAAGGGGAAGGAGAATCTGAGTGTGTGATCATCAAAGGCTTCTGAAGATGGCTCTCCCTTTGCCTCTCTGTGCTGGGGAAGTCGAGTTGTGGGATTTGTCTGCCTCCAGTATGGCCCCAGCCGGGGGTCAGGCTGGAGGCGGCTGCTCTGGAGCTGGGACCTCTTCAGCCCATGACACCTGATGCTGAGAAAAAGGGAAGGAAAAGGTTTTTCTTCTCTAGAAAAGGCCGTGCTGAGCAGCCCCTTTTCCCCCAGCCAGCAGGAAGGTGCTGGGCAGGGTGGGTGCTGCCCGTGGTGTGCACTAGGGCAGAGCAGCTGCTCCACAGCATCCCTCACCTGCTGCTTCTCCAGCCTTCGGGAAGGTCCTGCTCCACTGCACAGGTGGGATGTTACCGACCCCTTTGCTTCATACCCCACCTGGAGAGCAGCTGGAAAACCTCTGGATACTCCTCTGGACGTAATAAGTACTGAGAATGAGATAAAGCTTTACACTTCTTCCACCACTTAAAACATTTCTTCTGCTACTGCACGGGCGCTCCCAGCAGACAGTGTCACAGGGATGTGGGTGCTACACCCAGCTCTGTCCCTGCTCGCCTGGGTGGCGGTTCCTGCTCCCCCTGGCAGCAGAGACGTCTGCAGGGATGAGAAGCACATGGATCAAGTGAAAAGGCTTTCGGTTGTTCAGGCCAGACCTGGCAGCGGTTTGAGGTGGATAATGGCACAGGGAAATGGTGTTAAAGGCTGATGGGGGAGGCTGAATCCAGGAGAGAAAAGGTGCTGAGGGCTTTTTTTGGCTGCTAATTGATGTTTTCAACAACAGAATAGCAGGATGTGTGCGTGGGTGGGGAAAATTGGATTCTTGTCAAAATGGCCCAAAAGGTAATGAAAATCCCTGAGATGGGAAAGGTGAATCGTGCGGGACCCGCAAAACCAGTAGAGTCCAGTTGATGCACTTGCAAGTAAACCCCGTGCGGGTGCCCGCTTGCAGCAGCAGCTCCCTGCCCTCTGCGGCTGTGCCTGTATGCCGTTCCTCCGGGGGGGGATGGATGCGGGGCTGGGGTCCCTGCGCCCCTCCAGGCCCGGAGGTGTGAGGCGAGCAGGATCAGCCCCCGGCCACAGCATTGCAAACTCAGTACTGGGCACGAGGTACCATCTCTGCCTGGCCACGGGGGGCTGGGGTGTTCCACGTGTGGCAAGAGAAAAGGAGAAAGGGCATCTCGAGAAGGGGAGATGGCACCAGGAGCATCCCTAGCAATGTCCGACCAGCAGTGCCGTCGCTCCAAAACACCATGACAGAGTGAAGACTTCATGCAACAGAGGTAAGGAAATGGTTTTTTGCTGCCTTTTGGGTGACGACGTGTTGTGAAAACGACCTGCCACCGGCTCGGCGCAGTGAGGCAGCTGATCAGCTTTTGCAACCGTTTTTAAGAGTTGTTTCTCAGCCAAATCACTGAACTTTTCAGAGTGCTTGGAAGGTCGTTTCACCATAGCAACCTGCATCTGCAATGGAGCCCGAAACGTCAGCTTTGGGTCAAAACTGTGGTTGAACAACTGCTGTGAGCAGAGAGGTGGGTGCGTGGCGAGGTGGAGCTTGTGCCACGATCCCTGCTGGGTGGGTCCTCTGGGGAAAAGTTACATCTCTTTGGAGCCTTCCAGTCCAGGCTCTGTCACGGTCCCGGTTTGCAAGAAGCTCGGGGCTCTGATGGTCACGCACCATTCAGCATTGGTCAGGCAAAATGCCGACAACTGGCCCGTTCTCATGAAATCTGAGCCCCTCTCGTGTGACAGCAGTGGAGAGGGCAGGAGAGGCGGCTCATCACCGTACCGGCTCCCTAGGGATCCGGACAGCCAATCTTGCCATGGACGTGCCCTCACACACTCAGCCTGGGAATCGAACAAACAGGTCAGAAACACAGCAATAGGAAACACGGAGGAAAAGTTTTGGAGGAATGAAGGACTTTAACGAAGCTCTGCCTGAGCCAGCAGCAGCGTTCCAGGCTGACAGCAGCACTTGGGTGTTGAAAGTGCTCGGGTTTTGTGGGCCGGGTTTGGTGAGGTGTGATCTTAAATGAGACAAAGGAAGAAGTAAATCAGAGCAGGTCCTAAGGAGCATTTTCAGCTTGTGAAGAAGGAGGGCCAGCACTGGCTGGGTTTGGCCTCTTGATGAAGCAACAATCCATTTCCATATTCCTCTTACAGTTAAAGTAGACTTGGCTCAGCTCCTTGCACCTAAGCAGCTGGGTTGCATGGTTCCAGGCTGGACCACGCTTCTGACTGCTTGCTCAGCATTGCTCGAGGCTCGTATCTACATACCATAAAATACAGGCCTATCCTCAAAAGAGAAAATGAGAGCTGAAGAGCTAGTGGAAACGATCACGGTTCACGAGAGCTGCAGCTCAGACAGGCTCGATTTGAAGGTTTTTCAGTGCTGATGATCTTTCTGGTCCTCCAGCTGCTCTGGACCTGAATATTGGCCTTAGGGCACAGCACATCTGCCTCCACAGAAGCTTTGGTGTTTGGACAAGAGACGCAGGAGTTTTTGCTAATCTCCGCAGCCGCCGCAGTTTCTTCTCTGTTTGTACAAGTTCCTTTTCTTAAGTGTATCTCGCACCCCACGTGTGCTGAACTTGAGCAGCTCTGGTCAAGTCTCATCAAAAACTAAATACATCACTGATGTCACGAATCCTGCCTTCCCCTCCAGCCGTGCACCGTGCACCATGCTGCGCAGTGGCTTTCGCAACGTGCCAAAGGGACCCACCGAGCAGCTGGGACAAGACATCCTGGCCTGCAGCTGGTTCACATGTAGGCTGGGATTATTCAAACTGGGGCTGCTTCGGCCCGGAGGTGGGAGCTGCCATGTGGGTGCTGGTGTCTGCCTGCACTGTGCTGCCTGTGGAGTTTCAAGCAGTTGCAGCCGAACCAGCCTGGATGGTTTACAGCCTTGGGACTTGCGGATTTGGGGTGCAGTGGAGCAGTTCTGAGAGGAGGGCACTCATTTGTATCATGAGTATGGTCCACCTGGCTGCGTGCCCTGGTGCTGTGGTAGTGCTTGGAGCTCCCACATGGGGCTGGGAAGGGCTGGTGGCAAATCTGGGTGAATTCCTGACAGATAGAGCAGTGCCCCGTGGGTCAGAGCTGCCAGCACTGGCTGTAATCAGGGACGTTGCTCCTTAACGGAAGAACATGCTGGTGCTGGACAAGGAGCGAATCCACAGGGAAGCGTCCAAGGTGATGTGGCCATCAGAGCGCCTTGTGATGGAGAGATGCTCTGGGATTGTCTCTGCAGCTCTGCTATCGCAGCAGAAACGCGGCACAGCCCTGGATCACCTCTCCGGGACCAGCTCCTCCTGCAAGCAGAGAGGCAGACACAACCCCCCGTTGAATTTACCTCTTCAAAGATTCTGACTCGCCATCACCTAAAAGGACGGACGAGGGTTAAGGAAGGAATAGCTCCCACCGTCCCTCTGGGCAAACTGGTGTCCAGGACAAACACCAAGGGCTGAGACTGGGGTGGGTTTTTCCACTCGCCACAGTCACGCTCCTGGTGAGAAGCTGGATGCCAGCGCTGCCCGGCTCCCCTGTGCCCGACCTTCGATACCGCCGACTGCCCGACATCGCTGCGGCTTTAACAGAGCCCCCAGAAAGAAACGCTACACCATGAGCTCAGCAGGGTGCTGCAGTAGGAGCCCCATCCAAGACCAGGAGTAAATAAAGTCACATGAGTCGGTAGGTCATAGCTCTAACTAAGCCTTTTATAGGCCATAAATCCACATTTCCTGGATTTTTACAGTCTCTGGTTAAAAATATAAAAAATCCTACGTGATAGGAATGAGCCAGTTGATCGTCTCGTAACACAAACACGGCGCTGGGAAAAGCTCCTTGCCCCGCGAGCCGGCGGGTGCTCCCAGGGGAGAGAGGGACGGAAGTGAAAAACGAAGCATTGCCACGTGCACGCCGTAAGCGAGGGGCTTGGCCAGCGCCGCATCACCGTACGGTGACACCACGTCGTGCCGTCCCTTTGAATAGCGTCAGCATCCGGCGTCTTCATTTCTGCAGGTTTTATGGCTGTGGAGGGTGCAAGAACCTGTTGGCTTTTAATAGCTTGGAGTTATTTAGAAGTTTTATTGGCCTGACAGCACTGTGCTTCCTGGGATGCTTTAGGAAGTGTAGTAATTAAATGTTTTTATCAAACGTACCCACTTGGGGAATGTTAAACACTTTCTATTGGTAATACTGCAATTCAGGGACTGTCCTGGTCCATTTGGGGCTGTGACAAGTGCCAGAGACAAGCAAAATGCCAAGAGCTGAGCTGGTGGCCTGAAGAAGAGCACCCAGACTGTGTCGTGCATCGAGCCTCCCAGAGCAGGCTTCAAATTCAATGTACCTGCTCGATGCATGGCTCGGAAATCGTAATCTGGGCACGTTTGGCTTCTGTGGGGTGCTTGGGGTGTCAGGGAGACTCCTGCCAGAAATGATCCCTGGGCTCTGCAGCTTCAATCCTGCAAACTTCTAAGCATGCACGTAAAGTCGCAGCACATGACTTCAGTGGGGATATTGATGTCCCCACGGGGAGCGTCCGCGTTGCTTCTGGTGGGATTAAGACCACTGCAAGCCTTAAATGGAGGGCATGAGAAGGGAGGAGAGAAATAAGATTTGCCCCAAAAGCACCATGAGTTCCTTTATTACCACAGAGGAAGGACAAGGGCAGCAACAACTTCAGGCTTTGGGAACTTTGGCAAATGGGGAAAAGGTCGTTTTTCTTTCCTCCTCCTCAACGGAATGACTTAGTCACAAGCCAGTGCTTTCTCGTTCCCAGAAGATGAACTTTAGATTTGCTCTTTCTCGCTGCCCGTGAGTGTGCTGGGCTGAGTCACTGCCCCAGCCCGGAGCGAGGGGGCATTCCGGGCACGACGCACCTCCCGGCACACGCCAGGTGCTCCACAAGGTTTTGAAGCCATTTTTCTCCCGTCTCTGCTTCCACTTGGTTACAATCTGGTTTGCTGTCTTCTCCACTTGACTGGCATCTGCACAAACCACGAGGCTTCTGCTCCTTCATGTCAGCATCCTCCATGGTCTGATTGATCGTTTTCATTTCCTCTCTTCCCCACTTGGTTCCTTGAGTTTCTGTACCTCCCCAGGCTGGTGCTGTGTCCTGCGCTGCCCCGTAGCTCCTGCCATTAAAGCCTGTTACAGTGCTCCATGCTCAAGAACAGAGCCTTCAAACAGAACATACATCTTCTACAGCTAAGGCTCCATACCCCAAAGACGATGACAAGTAACTGTGAGCATTAACACAGATCACTTAAATTTGGAAGCTGTGAATGGTTCACCTCCTCCCCAAACCCATTCTTGCCGAGGGATCAGCACGAAGCAAACGAGCGTTTCTTGGCTCGTTGGTTCCTTTCTCCCTCTGGTTGCTCTGCCCATAGGCCAGGTCCCGGTTTGCTCCCCATGGGTACCACAGCTGGGTTGGCTTGGCTCAGTTCGCCGTCGTGCCAGAGGGCACGTTAAAGGCAGCAGTAGTCGGCACAACGGCCTCCACGGCTCTGCTGGAGGAGAATGAGGCTGGAAGAGGGACCTGCGGAGGCTCCGCAGGGATCCGTGCTGTGCTTGAGGCAGTTTGCCTTTGTCACCTCCGACCTGAGAGCAGGTTTAACTGTCACGGACGAGGCACCGCTTCACCCGGGGCGTTTCAGGAGCTCACGCAAAGCAAGTCAGGACAGCCTTACTCTTTTCGCAATCAGTGTATATGGAAAATGGTTTTATTCCCTCCTTATTTACAGTAACTTCTGGAGACCATACCTCCCTTGGTCTTCCACAGCCTACACATGTCCTTCTCTCTCCTCACAGCCCATGTTTTCTGACCATTGCCTCCTCGGTTGTTCAGCCTGAGCAGATCCCAGCTAATACATGACAGTCCCCACGAGGTTTCCTAAACCGTGCAGCACAGGGGACCCTGCTGAGCCTGTGCTCCCCCCTTGCTCCCTGGTCTTTTCCTGAGGATCTCCTGCCTACATGGCTGCTCCTCGGCTGTTATTTTCGCTGAGAAGTTTTATTCTGCATTTGTGCTTTCAGCTCATGCTGCGCTTTGACTCATTTTAATATTGTTACTATCTCAAACCTACTCCTTGTCACATATCTGGGGAGTAGGCAGGAGACATCCAAGAATCTGAAGCCAAAAATAGGGAGATTGAGAGAAAATAAAATTATGACTTTCAAGCTCTTCTGACTCAAGACCAGTCTAGCTCTGCAGCTGCGGCAGGTCTCCAGGGCACCCAGCGGGATGCACCCGTGCCATAAAATCCAAAGTTCTACCAAAACTCAGCCCCAGATGGCTGCAATGCCCTTTGGTCTCCTTATAGGTCCTATATACACCCCACATACACCGTGCAGAGCAGCACTGGGACCTGAGGCAGGGAGAAGGTGTTGCGAGAGCAAGACACGTACTCACTGAGCAGAAAGCGTTCGGTTGTTTGCACCCAGGATAAATCCGTTGTGTATCCATCCCTGGTGCCCTGTGAAGCTCCAGCTGCTCCAGCCCAGCTGTCCGCCCTCGTGCCCCCGGCTGCGTGCTCGCCCCTGCCACCGGCCCTTCTCGACGGGCATCGGGCTGTGTCTGGTCACCACCGTGTAACGTTGCCCCGAGGAACGTATGGGATACATGCCTCTGCCGGGCCAGGCGTGACCCCTGGGGCCACAGGAGAGGTAGGAGAGGCTCCGCACAGGATTTAAAGTGGAGGTGTCGGGGCGGGGGGGCTGTGCCACTGGGTACCCGAGTGAGCTGAAATGGGATTTTGTGAAGATGTCAGCACTCGCCCCTCCTGCTGACCTCCACGGCCACGGGCGGTTCCGGAACGGTGGGATGTCAGGCTGCTCCCATCTCGCCCAGCTTTGGCCGTGCCGTGCAGGGGCTGTTCCCAGCATGCAGCTTACGTCAGACTTCTTCACCTGTAAAAGGGAACACGGAAACCCACCGCTTTCTTTATGGTTTGC
This sequence comes from Tauraco erythrolophus, assembly GCF_009769465.1. Classification (NCBI taxonomy): domain Eukaryota; kingdom Metazoa; phylum Chordata; class Aves; order Musophagiformes; family Musophagidae; genus Tauraco; species Tauraco erythrolophus. Next base: position 6,620,154 of record NC_141484.1, read on the forward strand.
AGCTGCTTTAGCTTCGCTTAGGATCATGATCGATTAAGTCATGTATTTGTTTTTGAAACCTCTCCCTGTTTCAGTCTGGTTTTAACTACCACCCATTCTTAGAGCTGGACTGGTTTTAAATATCTTTCTCCCAGTCTGAGCTTTCCTGGTCCCAGAAAGGAAAACGGATTAGCTGCTTGTTGTGGTGTTGAATTCCTCCTCTATCACAATGTCGTAACGTTTAAGTCAAATCTTTCCAGCGAATAGCAGCTCAGTTAAATAATTCTGTTTTGGAAGGAATTAAAGAAGAAACTTCCCACTTGATCTCAGGCACAATATCCTGTATTTACAGAAACTCAGCATCAGGCATGAGTTGACTTGAGAGGTGCCTTTTCTTGGTGATACTTTCATCTGCCAGACCCACCCCTGTGACTATTAGAACGTGTCACTGGGTTCAGGCAGTCGTCCAAACCCCGGACCCGCGGGATGTGGGGTGAGCAGAGCCGTGGGGCCGAAGCTGAGCCCCCCCTGCACAGCAGTGGCACTGCACTCACCAGCTCCTCCTGCACATCCCCTGGGCAGCTCCTTTTTCCCTGGTGAAACGGGGCACTCCGAGGAACAGACAGTCCCTCCCGTCCAGAGGGATGCTGCTGCGCTCTGCAAAGCACAAGCGCGTTGGGAGGGCTGGAGCTGGGAACTGGGCACAGCCTGAGGGGCTGCGTTCGGGGGAGGCAGGACACATCCAGGCCTCTCACCAGGGTCAGTTCCATCACTTGAGCACCAAGCAGGGTTTGGCAGGGGTGAACAGAGTGTGGTGGTCTCCAACGTGGGCAGAGGGGGGCGGCACCCCACCGGTGCCCGGCATCAGCCACCCAGAGGACCATCCCAACGTCTATTTTCGGCGGTGGCACACCGGGAGCCCAGGACACGCCGTCTCGGCTGTTGAACCCGTGTGAGTTTCCTGCTGCTGGAGAGGCACTTGCTCGATGCCTGAAGACACTCGAGCGGTTCGTTCTGACCTATAGCTCTGAGGGATCATATCCCCGCTATTTTTAGCTGTCACTTCTGGTGTGAGCCCTGTACCTCTCTCTTTTTGGCCTTTTATTTTCAGTTTCTCATTGCCGTTTCCTAAACTCGTCTCAGGCACCAGGTGGGCAGCAGCTGGGGAAGTATTTTTGTCTCCGTGTGGCACAACGAGATGGCTCCGAGGGCGCGGGGGGACGGGTCCCGTTCCGCTGGGCCAGCAGCTGAAACCACCCGGGGTCGCAGACGGAGCGTGGCAGCTGAGCCCGAAGCCGGAGCCCCGACCCAGGGCAGTGCCTGTGCCCCTCCGGCTGCCCCGGCACGGCTGTGCCGCAGCTGGTGCGGGGATGGGCACGGCTGCTCCTGCTGGAAACAGAGAGCGCGGTGGGTCTGTCTCAGCTGTTTTCAAACATGGTTGAGGATACAGAAGTGGGGCGTGGTGTCAGTTTGGGGGCGTTGGTTTGGGTTTTGCGCAGCTGAGGTGCCAGCTTGGCAAATGCGGGGGTGCTCTGGGCAGGGGAAGCCGCATCCCTGCTCCAAACGCAACACCGGCGCGGTCCTCCCGGCACGAAGGCAGCGGGATCGCGCAGAGACGAGGGAGCAGGGAGGTGACAAGGGCATAAATCGGAGAAGATCTCCGAGTCCCTCCCTGCTCCAGCTGGGAAAACCAGTGCTGCGTCACCCCTCCCTTGGCACTGGGGCCTCTGGCAGGGATGCAGCGAGCTGGCCCTGGCCCTGGGGCGAGAGCGGGGTGGGCAGGGGATACCCCATCGCTCTTGGCCGCAGATGAGGGTATGGAAATAGTGCCCAGTTCCCTAGAGTGCGGGCACACAGTGTGGACATAGACAGGAAAACCCTGCCCTGAAGCGAGCATCCCTCTGGGTGAGCAGGAGGTAGATCCGGGCAGTGTCCGACTGCCTCCCACAGTGCCTCTTCTCCCTTCTCCCCACTGCCACCGGGCTTCTCAGCATCATTCCATCACCTCCGCGCAATCCCTTCTCTCTCTGCAGGCCAGGAGTTCATCATTGGAAGAGGGATGAAAGTTTTTTGCAGAGCTGAACCAGCCCTGCTGCTCCGTGCAAACCACTGGTATGTAAGTGTCTGGCCCTGACTGGCAGGCTCGAGTCTCCTGCAACGTTTTTCTGCATAACAAGGCATTTCTTGTAAAACAGCAACATAGAAATGCCATTTTCACAGGTTGTTGGTGGATGTCTGTGTTGTGGGCACAGGGTGCCCTGACTGACTCAGGGTGTGCAGCTCCCATGACTGCACTGCCCAAGTGCAGTTATGTTACTGCCCATCCACCAGCAAGTTTCTCAGCAAGCACCCAGGAGTAACCACGTGAATTAACAACGTAGATACGGTGTACGAACCTGTAGCCACACTCCTCTGACCCTAATAAATCAAACATGCAGCCCTGAAGCAAAACAAAGGGAAGTCACAGCTAAAGCGTGTACCGAGGCAGTCAGGATGTGTACAGGTGATGAGCACCACAAATGAAGTCCTCTCCAAATCCACGACAGCTCTCTAAGAGCCTTTGCAGGACGCGTTCCTGGAGAGGATGCTTCCCCGCGCCGGGGAGCGAAGCGCATCTGTTCTGCAGTGGGGCAGGGGGTGGCTGCAGCCCCTGCTGCCGTCAGCGCCACTCGGGCACGGGCAGCACCTTCCCCTCCGCTCATCAGGGTGTGGGAAATACGTTCGAGGCGGTGGAAGACATCTGGTTACCTCAAAATGAATTTTCCAAACTTAATTGTATTTCTCCTCCTGCAACATATGCTCAGGCGAAGATGAGGACGGGACCAATGATAGATGAAACGAGCAGATGCAACAACAGGGGTGGGCTGGGGCGAGGGGGAAGCAGAATCTCAAGTCTTGCTGGTATTTGTGGAGTGTCTAACTGACAGGAACATTGTAGGGCTATGAATACAAGCTGACGTACACATGTATGTGCTAGCAGTAATCCTGCCAGAACAGGACATGCCGATCACCTTCAGGAGACGGAATTTTGGGCAGCCTTTTCCAAACGAAATCCATTTTTGTCAGCGTCTAGGATATGATGTTGCCATGCGTTTTGCTTTTTTATTGTCCCGCTTTTCATGGCTGTTTGTAGCAACCTTGGTGCTAAGATCGGGTTTATTTAATGAGCCTTTTATGACACAGCTCCCCTGCTGCTGGCTGCTGTTGCAGCCACTCCAGGCAGGGGGGAGGCCAAGCCCAGGGTTCCTTAGTGAGATGTTACCAGCCGGATGCTTCCATCAGTCTTCATGGACAGAGACTCAAGTATTAGCAGCAAATAGCGGATGGCTGCAATTCTGGTATAAATATCAGAAAGGACCATGGGAGTCTCCTTGATTGACAGGCAGATCACAGCAAATGTAATACCGTGATATTTCTGCTAATTTGCTGGAAAGCGCAGGCTGGTGATGGATAGCACTTCCACGCACACATCGCTGCCTGCGGATTGCGAGTGGCAGTGGAGGGCTCTGAGCACACGGAGTCCCCGCGTGAGAGATTCACATCAAAGCAGACGGTGTGGGAGGGCCAGATGCACAGCAAAGTGATGGGACCAAAACTGAAACCCTTTGAAAGCTTCTTTTTCTCCGCTAGCCCTTATGTGAACAAGGCGACTAATCCTTTGGACTGCTAAGCATGATTTAATGCACATGTCGTGCCTTCCTACCCATTGATTTGGGTGGCAGTGGCAAGGTCTTTCTATAGGTATTCAGTTGGTACGAGGAGGTTCACCAGATCCCCTGGGCAAGACACTCTGTGAGCATTACCAGTAAGAATGGCCCTGCAGCTCCTAATATACAAACTGGGTAAGAAAACCAGGTTCAAACAGGCAGGTGAGACAACCTGGAGCTGTGCTGCAGAAAGCACTGACTCGATGTTGCTCCTCTAGATTGGAAACACAACTTCCGCTTTTGCTCATGGGCTGGGAGGGAAAAAAAAAAAGGATGTGAAAAGTGTTTGGTAAGAGTTATGTTCCTGATGGACCTCGGCTGGGCTGGAGCTGGAAGAAGCAGCAAGTTTCTCCTGGCTTGGTCCTTCCTCCTCTCACCCCACAGGTTTTTTCCATTGCACAGAACATCCATAAAACCTTCCAGATTTGGGCTGGTCTCCAACACTTTGAGATGGACGCAAAGCCCACCTGACCCCCTGCTACTGCAGCAGATGTGAAAATAAAGCAAGTTGGCTACTTTTTGATCCATGAGTAACATCAAAACACGTGTCCTGAAAGGAAGCAGGTACTGACTGCTGCATGAGCCTGTCACCCAGGACGGAGCGCGTGACCAAGGGGACCCGTTCTAGCACCCATCTCCAGAGAACAGCAACCAAACCCCCAAACAGCCGCTGCGCTGGTGTGTACACAGCGGCCCTTGTGCTTCGCTAGGCACAGGACGTGGATAAGGATATTGCTTTTATTGCCTTTTTCATGTGTTACCTCTGTTATTTTAGGGTGCGGCCAAAACAGACCATGGACTAAACTTCTCGAGTGCCGAGGAAGCGAGATGAGAGCCTGGGCTCACCGATCCTCCAGCCTAATGAACCTACATATCATCCCGGTCCTAAGAAAGACACCAGCAAGTTTGGAAATGAAGATGATGCTTTGGCAGGGCAGGTAAAACCAAAACCAGCAGGAACTGACTTGCTCGTACTTTTATTTCTAAGTGGCTTATGAAGGATTGATCCCATAAGGATCCTCAATGCTATAAGCTCCAGCAGCTACCAGTTATTTACCTGAGAGGTCCTTGTACTTTGGCAGACCGAGGTTCAGCAGAGCGTTCAGGCGCGTGCCCATTGGAATGGCATCCGAAAACACGGCTCAGGAACTTGCTCTCGTTTGGGAAACACCCCAGCTCAGTAGGCATGTCTTACTGGAAAAGAGAATTTAAATGCTGAAGAGTAGGATGGAGTTTTCTGCAATGTAATTTTATCTGTGCTAAGGCTTGCTGTCATTTTTCTATATGCGCCTCCTGGCTTTGTGTGACTAAAAGAAAACCTGGGGTTTGAGGGGTTTTCTTCTATAGTTTCTTATCATTCCTGTAATGGAAACAGTCCTCAAACACGACCTTTAAAAGGCCAATGTCAGGGAACTAGTCGCACTTTGGCAGCCTTCAGGCTTCAGAAAATACTGGGGATTTCTAACTCACAAGGTCTGAACGGTCAGGACAGGGTTGACAGAGAAAATAAACCCCGTTGCCCTTTTCCTTCAGCTGCAAAGGCCAGTTGGTGTTTGTGTCTGTGCAGTGAAACGAGGGATCAGGGAAGGGATTTGGTTTGCGATGGAGGGCGGCTGCTCTGTCACCGGAGCAGCAGCCAGCCCATGTGCTGGGGAACCTTCTCCCCTGCAGCACTTTTCCCTGCCCTTTTGCAGTCGTACGGCGATGCCCGCCGGGGTGATGCCCACCAGAGTGATGCGATGCCTGCCGGGACGATGTGATGCCTGCTGGGGCGATGCCAGCCAGGGCAATGTGATGTCCACTGGGGCGATGCCTGCCAGGGCGATGTGATGCCCGCCAGGGCGATGCCTGCTGGGTCAATGCCTGCCGGGGTGATGCGATGCCCACCGGGGCGATGCCTGCCAGGGCTTGCTGCTGGCTCAGCTGTGATTCCTTGGATCACACAGCACCATACGCGCCGTCCACGTTTCTCCTGCCTCTCTCCCGAGCAGCTGTGCTGTATGTCACCCAAACCGGCAACCGAAGTGCTTTGGGCTGGATTATGGCCCAGGAAACACTTGCAGCTTACAGAAATGCCTGGGTCAGTGCTAGCTGCCCGACGGGATGGCAGCTACCTGGCAAACCCAGAGTGCAAATCCTGGGGATGCAGCTCAGTGCTCGAAATATCACCGCTCAGGTGCAATTTTCTTTACCACAGTAGATCTTGCTTCGTATATTTATTTATTGTTAGTAACAGCGATGCATTTTTACCCAAATGCTTCTGTTCTGCCTCTTCAGAATTGATTTTGCAGCTCAGACCATGGGCGTTTGTGAAGATAAGCTGGAAGTAGACCAGTTCCTGGCTGCTGACACCGGCAGGAGTTCAGATCCGGGTTTACGCAGCTTTGCTTGCCTCTCTTTATCATCAGCCAAACCAAAACCTTGGATCCAGCTCCACATGAATGGTGGTAAACGTTGGATCTGAGCTCCTGTAAAAAGCAGTTGTTTGCCCTGGCTGGCGGCTTCAGACTCTGTAGAAAAAGATATTTCTAGGTATTGTTTCTAAACAGATAATGACAGTTGAAAGAAGAACCCTGTCCAGCCAGCTCCTGTGTCCAACTCTTTGGCTTTCCAAGGGAAACGAGTAACTAGAATGAGACAACGAAGAAGATAAATAATATTTAGCTGGTATTGTAATGAACCTCGAGCAGTCTGCCTCTGTGGATAACCTGCAAATTATCTCCATCGCCGTTCTGTGAGTTTAAAAGAGGCTGTGAGTTATTCGCCAAATCCCCTGAAACACAGTTGGAATTGAGCAACAAATTCCCAGTAGCCTCATCTGAAAATCCCAGCCAGATCCTATGGGGAGGTAGAGCCCCAGGTTAAACACACTATAAAAAGGCTTGGATTTCTCCATGTGGAATGGCAGAGTAGAGAGGGAGGATGATTATGTTGTGCATCATTAACAGACCATCGAGCCCGTGAAGCCATGAGGTTTTGTTACTGGTTCCTGGATGGATGGGAGATCAATTTGGCCATGAAAGCAGAGGTGGATTTTGAAATGAGCTCTGTGCTGTGTGACTGCTGCTACCAGTACTGCCAACAGCAGGCTGGACGGGTGGGAGAAAGAAGGCAACGTAAGACCTGGCAAAGGCTCCTCGTGGTCCTTGGGCGGCAAACGGGGGATGCGCACACCCTAGGGACCCAAGAGTGTGCCCAAAGCCCCCAACTAGCTTCGAACCAGCCGTTTCAGCCAGCAGCCACGGTGTGGCTGAGCGGGTTGGCCACCCCCCAGCACTTGGGCAGGTTTTGTGTCTATGCTTAGATCCGCCTTGCTGCAACCTGCTGGCAGCACCAGCCTCGCCGTCGGAGCCCTCTGCACAACAGGGTGCTGCTCTCATTGCAAAAGGCTTAGCCTTGTTCCTGGGGTTGAAAAACAAACCACACTAAAGAGCCAACAGCTCTTCAAGAAACTTCTTTTGAGTTAACTATTGGGGACTTCGGCTTAGGTAAAGTTTATGAAGAAAGTTTCCTCATCCTGGTCTTCGTGCAGCCTTCCGGCTGCTTGAAATTTTAGGAGGAGAGAAAAGGAGAGAGAGATCTGGAGCTGCCCTGCCATCTTACTGCCTTAATTTGTGTATAAAATATCAGGGAAGTCAATCTTCTGGCTGTACACGTTCTCAAAGTGCAGCCAACTGTGTAGGGGCAGAGTAAGGCAGGGATTGCCCTTCTCTGGGCAGCAAGCATCTCTGCACGTTCGCTTTTACATCTGTCCAGCCTCCAGTAAGCAAAAAGCAGAAGATGCTCCATTTCTCCCCTCCAGCTGCTGTGTGCACACCCAGATGTGCACAGGCAGCTGAAACAGAAACCGGGTTACAGCAAAGGTGTCGTGGTTTAACCTGGCTGGCAACTAAACACCATTCAGCCACTCGCCCACTTTCCCTGACCCCTGGGGAGTGGGGAAAAGAATTAAAGAGGAAAAGGGAAGGAGACCCATGGGTTGTGATAAGAATAATTTAATAATAATAACATAAAATTTAAATTAATAATGATAACATAGTAATAATAAGTGAATATATAAAAATATTATAATAATATATTCAAACAAGTGATGCACAGTGTAATTGCTCACTTCCTGGTGACCAATGCCTGTCCCATCCCAGCAAACAATCCCAAAACAGGTAAGTCCCAACAGCATGATACAAGACAAGTGGGAGGTTCAAAAATAGAGCGAGAGAGAGATAGAACTCCAAGAGACCAAGAGTGCGAGAGTGCCCTCGGAAGAGAGTTCCCAACTTCCCAGTCAACTCTCATCTCTACATGACATTCCATGACATGGAATACTCCATTGGCCAACTTGGCCTTCAATCCTAAATCTAAGTTCAAATCACAAGGGGAGTTGTTGCCCCTTTGTCTCAGCCATGCCCCCCCACCCGTTGTGCTCCTGCACCCTGGCAAACACGGGGAGCTGGAAGGTCCTTGGTGTCTCAGTGCCAGCTGTGAACATCAGTGCGCTGTCAACATCCTTCTCACAACAAATGCCAGACTAAATCCAAAACACAGAGCTCTTCTACCTGCTAAAAAGAAAAACTAACCCTGTTGCAGCCGAAACCAGGACAAAAGGATACGCAGAAGACACGTGACACTGCACATATGTTTATTTGTAAGATTATCTTTGCATCTTTTCTTCATTAAAAAGCAAACGACACTTCACGCCTCGTAAGCTCTCGCTCAGCGTTCCAGCCACCCTTCCGAGTGTTCGTTAGGCGATCGCCACCATTTCTTTATGAAGTGGGCAAGCTACACCATCCCCGTTTTTAAGGCAGATAAACCACCAAAGCAAACCACCGCTCGCTCGCACACGCGCCCCGCTGGCTGACACACAGAGGCTGTGCCTGGTGGTCCGACCCGCTGCCGGCTGGCACGCGGCCACGGGGCTGGCACCGGGGCTGGCGGCAGCGCAGAGCCGGCACCGCCGCTCGTCTGGAAAAGCGGTGCGCACCTAACTCACACCTCTGCTGCTCTAATTTACACCTCGGTAGATGTGGCCGGGGGCATCAGCAGGGAGGCACCTCAATAATTTCCTTACAGGTGTTTTCAGAGGAGAGCAGGAAGGGAGGGGTGGACCGATGGCCTCCCTCTAATTGCCATCCCACCCCCCCCAGCCCCAACACCCTCGCCAGTGCGATGCTGCAGAGGACCCACTGCCACCGGCACCTTTGGCTCACCTGAGATGGGCTGAAAGGAAGAGGGATGAGGTGGTGAAGTTACCGCTGTGGAGTCGAGGGGATGTTTCCACAACTTGTAACTGTACTCACAAGTTTGTGAAGGGTAGGCTGAAACACGTTTGCAATTCTTTGATATTTGTCAGCAAACTGAGATTGCTTATCTGTTCAGAAGGAGAAAAAAAGGGATGCAAAAGTTATAGAAGACACAGCCAAAAACTTTGGTCTACAAACAGAATTTCCTAGATTGAAGCTCTGCCAGTGGGGCCATTTTCCTTGTGTGAGGAATAACACAATTCCCACCTGCTACATCAGGTTCAGATATTATGTGTTCCTGAGGATCAATTACGTTTATGCCATACAGTTGAGTTTTACCAGGCAGCTGTGGATTTCCAGGAACAGAGGTATTTCCTACAGCACCGTGTAGGGCTCAGTACAGCCCAGTAAATAAGCTGATGACTCCCTTGGCTCTGCTCCTTGGGGCATTTCTTAAAGTGCAGTCTTGGAGCACAGTGTTCTTAAATCAAAGCATAAAAATAACCAAAACAGTATCAAGTGAGTTGTAGGAGCTGGCAGAGTGGAGGTAATAAACAAAGTTAAAACAGCCTGATCACAATATCCTGCTACCGGAGAAGAACAAGCAATACTCTCTTACGGTGAAATAGAGAAACTTTCTTGTGACAAGGCATTGATTTTCCCAAAAAGGGAAGGGAGAACAAACTGCAGCCGCAATGTAGCGTGTATGAGCACCAAGAGGGTATAACGATGACAACATTGAGTAAGTATCTCGTCTCCAAAAGCTCGGGCTGCGTGACCTTTAGCAGCGTTCGGGATCGTGTGTCCGTTTAGGACGTCATTAAACAAGACAGGCTTCCTCCGACCGAACAGTGCGTAGAAGTAATTGGAGCGGTTCTGAGGAGCGGAATTCCAGACTAGCTAGTTAACCAACTTGGAAAAGCTATGTGTCAGTAAGAAACCCAACACAAAAAATCAGTTTTGGATAATAGCTCTGTACTCCGTGTTCAAGTGAGTAACCTGGTTTCCATGACATGTCTAGTGCAGGTCCCAGTGGTCCCAGTGCTTGGTGCGCTACAGAGCCAAGGGCGGGATGTGAATGCCTTTAAGGCAAACTTAGATCAACTGGAGTAGTCTTTAGGATCTCGCCAGTTGAGCTCATGGAGAGTGGATAGCTACGTGATCGCTGAGAGCTTCGCAGATCTGTGCCAGAGGGAGGGATCACAGGGAACCGATGGGGCTCAACCCAAGGTCTGGCGCTCTGAAGCTGAGGGTGGTGCTGTGAGCGTGCCTCTCGTGGCCAGGTAAGCTATGAGTGGCATTTGAAAGCCACTCTATAGAGTGGAATAATGAGAGTGAAGAACTGCAAGGTAGCTTGAAGACTGACATTAATTACCCACTAATTTTCTAGCTGCGATCTATGAAATACTTGTTGCTGATCCCCAGACAGATGGCTAGTCACATAGGACAGGCTTCTCCTCTTTATTTCCATCTGCTATATTTCATTAAGACAGCTAAAAATAAAAATATCCCTAATGTTATTTTTCCATGTAAGTTACTGCTACAGTGACTTGATGCAACTGTGAATAGAAGAGTTTCCAAGCGACAAGATTTTCTTAATTAATTTGTGATCCTTGGCATGAAAAGTGACTGCAAACCCCTACACTAGACTCATCATGAGTGCTACACTTACTTCTAAGTGCTATTTGTCTAGAAGAGTCAGTTCAAAACAATTTTTTCTGGTGTAAGGAGAGAAAAGAGGCTGCTGTCTCTTCTGAGCAGAAGACATTACCATTTTCAGGTTCTAACCACTTGTAGACGGCGCCTACGAGATGGCGATGTAATCAAGGAGATCCTTCAGGCACGAAGTCTTCTCTCCCTCTATGTAGTAGGAATATCTTCAGAAACAGCTTTTCTGCACAGCTCCAAACCTCTTTTCAGCCAGCACAGTGCCCAAAAGCTGCCTTGGGGGGAAAATGCATTTTTGGGAGGTGGTTTTATTCTGTCTTAAACAGACTTTTTGGCTCTATCTAACGTGTCTTTGTGTATGGAGAAGCTGGGTTCTTGCACACACAGCTCCACCAATTTCAGCGTTTAGTTCCTGATGTATTAAAATGTTTTCCAGGGAAGCTAAGGTCTCCCAGGTTGCAAGTTACTTATTTTCCAAAAGAGACAAAAGCCTGAAACATGAAAGTTGATAATCTTTTCTAGCCCTTCCACGCCTTTCCCACAAACTCTTTTGGAGGAGAAAAACTCTCCCTTATTTCATGATGAACTTTTAGCACGTTTCAGAAGAAGGAACTGAGAGGTGGCCCAAACACCTCAAAGTAAGTGCAGAAACAGGGAGCAAGCAGCCCAGCAGAAGCAGCCTGTTGTGATGAGGAGCTCCAGGGACTTACCTAACACTTGGTCTTACCTAACACTTGGTCTCCAGAACTTAAGATGAAATCTGGGACTGATATCTCTGACCTGAGCTATCTTTATTCTTCACCACAAAGGCCATTGCCATAGGCTTCCTGAATGGCGATCACAGATGCTTGTGAGAGATGAACTCTATGGCTTTACCCTACTTTTTAAAGTCTAAAGCAAACATGCTATTTTAGACAACACAACTCAAAGTGCCACTAGTCCTGTGCCTTAGTGACACTGCCTACAACACAGGCGAGAACCTTTGTTCTCACCCCTCCTTTATTAGTTGCTTCTGCTTAGAAAAGCAAGCAATTTCCTCACTCTCCTGGAAACGTTCCCATGAGGAAATTCCTCCTCCCAAGCTGGAGCCACGGAGCCACAGAACCAATTGTACAATCCCTCCTTCTCTTGGATCACAATGTTTTCCCATTTGCCTGGGCTCTTGCCACTCATCCCAGCCTGTCACCCCAGGAGAACCTTTGGCTTCGTTCTTGTGGCCGTTCTTCCTCCTCCAAGAGCAGTTATTTGAGTTCCACCCTAAGATCACACTGACTTAGGCCCCAGTTTAGCAAGGAATTTTATCACATGCTTAAGTGTAATTGACTCAGACCTTCAATCTGTTTCTAGCTTATCAGTAGCACGGGTGGGTAAAGCTGTTGTCCTCTTACATGCTCTTGACTCCCGTGGAGACTGGCTCTTGATGAGCAAAGGGTGCATGTGCATAAAATTGAGCAGAAACCCAGATAAGGAGGACTGCCGAACTGGACTTCATCCAGCACCGTGGCATGTCTTTTAAGACCTAATTATCTTCACACAACACTGTGGAGCTGTCAGCTCCATGGCTGTGACACACCACAGGTTATTGGGTACTGCCACCCCAGCTCGCCACTGCTGCACAGTAATTAAACGTTGGGTAGTCTGTGCCTTACTCAAACTTTGCCTTGGATACTAGGAGTCCTGAATAAGAACTTCAGGATTAATTCTTAAGCTTAGGAGCAGAGAATGTGGCTAAGGTTGGCAAAAAGCAATGATTGCCTCCAGTCCAGAAAAAAAAATAATCCAGTAATACTAAATTCAGTATTTTTTTCTGCTTAAACCACAGTGAATGCAGTATCACTTCATTTTCCTGCAGGGCCTCATCAGAGCAGTACAAGGCTTAATGACAATAGCTAAAGAAACAGAAAGACACCATGGATTTTGCTTAGCCACTTATAACATTTACCTTTGAAGTCTGGCATATTTAATTCAGATCATATAAAAATTCCAGTGGTGAAGGGTGGAGAAAATTGGATGTTGAATGAAGACTTTTGTTTTCCTGAACAGAGCTGAAATGAAGCCGGGTTGAGACGATCAGATTTCTCCTATAGGTCAGAAGTTCAATGTATCATCAGATTTCATGTCATGGGGCTGTTCTGTTCCTAATTGCAACCAGCCAGGACTCTGCACATCAGTGAGCTCTTACTCTGGGCTCCTTCCATAAGATATATATTGCAGTCAAAGTAGTAACTAAATAATTTCAAATGTATTTTTAAGAGTGAATCATTACCTTTCAATTCTACAACACAGCAGAAAATGAAATTAGATGCTAGCTTATGTTCATATAAAATATAAAACCCAATATTTAACTGGATCATCGCTACAGCAAGTTTATTTTGCACAAATTTAATACAAGCATTAAGCTATGAACCTCTGGTAGCTATGATCTCAGATTCAAAGGTATCTGGAACCTCACAGTGGCAGAGGAACCAAAACCCTGAGAAACCTGGTCCAAGGGCCCAGGCCCCGACCTCAAATGTCAGCTGTGGAGGATGGATGAAACATGGTTGAGCTAAGCTGAGTGTGTGCAGTAGTGAGAAGGGATCTGCGCACCAGCACTCTGCAGCACACGTCCTGAATGATCCCACCACATAACTAAATGAATTATTTATACATCTTGGGGAGAGAAGCTAGAGCCACATCTGAAGCTGAAACAATAAAAACCCAACAAACAGCTTAGCACTTAGCTGATGACTGACTTTTTGAATAATTTAGATTCCTCAGAGACATCCACGGTGGACCAGCACAACCTCCTATGGACACCCATTCATCCGCAAAATAAAGTGAGACAGAGCGAGCATGTGGGCTGTTTGGCCAGTCAGATCACAACACCAAATGGTGGCAGAGGAACACAAGCTCCTGCACCACGATGATATGGAGCAACGACTGAGAATCAAGCTGGGGTACCTCACGTTAACCCAATAGCTAACGAGGTTAACCTAAAGCAACTTTACAGCGCGTATGGCTTCTGCAGAGCGCCTTCCAGCACACCTCTGCTTTAAGAAACCTCTGTTTCCTGTGGTCTTTAACTCTCAGAGAGGTTTTATCCTCCCTACATCCAGGACAGACCATCTTGTGACCTGCAACACGTTTTTCCCTTAATGAATCGTCTTCTAAACATTTTCATACTGAAAATAGGGCTGTCACAGGTTTCGGCATACTCTGGTTGCCCATGTTAGGAAGAATGAGGCTTTTGCTGGTGCTGTAGGACAGCTTTGAGATGTCGCTTCGGAGAAGTGCCAGCCAAGAGGAGCAAGACCGCACAGAAGACACGTCTGTGTTCCTCGGATGCTATGAATTTCTTTCAAAGCCAAGAAACCTGAAACTGCAGTGGCAAGTCAGACTTCCTCTCGAGATGGAGTCGAGGCAGGCTAATTTTAGTCACCATGCACTATGCAAATCACCATGCTGTAGCGGAGTCTATTTTTTCAAGTGCTGACTGCCAAACTTGCTGCAGGGCATCAGCTCTTCATATGGGTCTTAAAGAGGTTTGAGACCAGCTCCTTGGTTGGCGGTGCTACGTCTCAGACGAAGGGGGCGTGCGCTCACAGGGGCCCTGCTAGAAAGCAGACTTTCAATAGGGAAGGTCTACATGAATGGCTGAGATCATATATTGATTTTCTAGCTGGCCAGAATTAGCTCTTAGTGGTTTTTTGGAACGTGTTTTTGGTTCTACATGTAGTTTTATTTTTCCTTTAAAAACTCCCCTGATAAGCTGCACACCATGGGCCCACAGGAGGTGATGGGAGTGCTGGTATCTGGATCATGACCAATATCTGTAGATAAAGGAAGCAGATCGCTGTTGGGTTTTAGATTTATTCTCTAAATATTTGGCACATTCACGGAGTTCACTTTTAACTGGGATTGGTCTGACTTCCTAGGAAAGAAGTAATTCTTATAAAAATTATTATTAGACTGTGATTCATGGCACTCATTTAAAAGACAGAGGCAGATATGAGAAACACAGAGCAGCAGAAGCAAGGCAAGATACTCTTCCAGGAGGCCCAGGCTTTAGCACAGGCAGTAAATTGTTACATTTCTCTTCAATATTAAAAAGATTTAGCATGCAGACTCTCATCTGATAACTTTCATAATGTCTCTATCACGAGTCATACTATGACTGAATCATTCTTTGTGTTTAAAAGAAACAATTCTCCATTATTTCTTATCGACCTATCATAGATAGCTTCAGAAACTTTATTTTCTTAACTTTAAGAATAACCACTTCCAAGTTTGATGTCTTATCCACAACATTCAAGGCATTTATCCATGCAGGCAGGTCTGCCTGGAGCTGAGTTCGTAAAGGCACTTTGAATCCTCAACTCAAAACTGAGGCAGAGGAGTCAAAGCAGGAGCTACTTTTCAACTGTGAAATTATTTCAAAAGGTGCTCCTATGTTCTATGGCTGATCTTGGATCTTTAGCATAAGGGGTTTTGATCTGAGGCTCGAACTCTAGTGAGTGGTCAGAATTTCTCTTCTGCAGGCTTTAGGGAGGACTTGGAGGAAAAAACATGCATAGCAGAATCAAATTTAGACACGGAAGCTGTGAAACATCCCATTGCATTTAGGGCATGGGAAGGGACGGCCACTGCATTCCTGTGAATGCGGGAGTTGCTGCATTGTGCATTTATTTCCATTTACACACACAGTCTGGCTATTTGCGAAGAGTCCAGCAATGCTCAGACAAAGACCTGACCACAACTAAACCAAATAACTGTAGGACTGCACACACTCCCCAGCCATTGAAGGGTGGGATGGAGGAAAAAGATCTTTTCCATCCTAAAAGCCTGGGATGATCCAAGTGGAATTTGGGTCACCTGCTCTGGGGGAAGGCAGGCGAGGGGCCAGGCAGCCGCGGGATGTCCTCGGTCCTGTGCGGAGCCGGCAGCTGGCAGCGGGGTTGGGGGGGATGCGGGCAGGAGGGGGCTCAGGGGAACTGGGGGCTAGAGGCCACGTGGATGAAAACGATTCACCTGCTTAATTCCCAGCATCTTCCTAAAAATGGATCATCTCCCATGGAAGTGGAGCCATGTCCCAAACCGAAGGGCAGGGAGCAATAAAGAGCCTCTGTGGAGATGAATGGAGTGTTTGTGCCGCCGGGTGCTTTGCCCGGGCGAGCAGACGCGCTGCCTTTCAGTGCAGCTAGGCTCTATTTTTGTACCTTTTCTGTGTCGTTTCATCCCCCCTCAGCTTCATATTAAATCTGACCTTTCTGCTGCACTTGACTGGGGAAATGCAATCACCTACTTTGCTTTCTTCAGGGTGATACATCATTGCATATGGCAGGTAGATAAGTGTATCTGGAAAATACCGCCGCATGTGAGACTAGGCAGGGAAAAATATCTGCGAGTAGGTCAGGATCCACTTGAAGTCCTGCCAGACCTGCCTGAGCACAAATATATTTTTCAAGCTGGATGTTTAACTCCCACTGGCTCCCGTGAAAACTCAGTGATGGCAGAAAATATTCTTTTGCTTTGAACAGCAGAGAGAGACTCCAGTTGCCCCTGGCTGCAGTAAGCCCTGAGCGAGCACGGTGAGGCTTCTGGGGTTTGTGATGCTACAAAGAGCTGGGAAATTACAAAGGAAGAAAAGGAATATTTCAGGTTTCAAACCCTGGCTAGAAATGGACCTAAATACGCCGTTGTGCAACCCTTGGGCTGGAACCGAGCCTGTGCGTTGCACAAAACAAACTCCACTCCAAAGGAGTTTAATACCCAAGTGCAGCCATAGGCATCAGGGCTTCCCAGGGGACAACAGCCACCTCCCACACACGGCTGTTAGAGCACCCTTACAGAAACTGTAGGGATCTCTTCTAATTAATGCAGCTATAAATTACACACATCTGGTGTGGATTTGATCTGTTGGCTATTGACGATACTAATTGCTGTAACACGGTGATGATTCTGAAACGATGGCAGAGCTAATAGAGCAGGAAAGGCACGGGGACATGGCATGGCTGCAGTTCAGGGGAAGCAATAAACAGTTTTCTTACAGTGGTGTCTATTTTATATGTCCAGGAGCGGAATAAAAGAGCCTGCACTGTGCTCAGAGTTGCTACAACTGCTTGTCTTTACTGCTCCTCGTAGTATCTCAATGCGGTGCCAGCCAGAGGTACCGGCATATTCAGGATACAACCTCTAATGAGTGACAGTGGGGACGAGGGTCAGCTCAGCAAACGCAAGGGCAGGGCCCCCACCCACTTGGGCTTTGAAACCCCTTAATTAAGGTGAAGAAATGCCTTGGCATCACAGCTTGTTCTACTCATTTTAGTCCTGTAGAAGCTCTACTCAATGTTGAAGTGATTAAAGACTAAGCTAACTTGCCACAGCAGCATCATCCAACAAAAACAAAGGCAGTTCAGCTAAAATTGGTTTGAAAATGCTCATTAATTAAGCTAATGTAAATTAGCATAGATGTGGGCTTGCTAACACTCTTTTCCCCCTCTTCTTACCTAACTGGGACTAATTATTTCTCTAATTATGATGTAATTGTGTGGCCTTGGGATCATTGATTACAGATGCTCTTCCTCGTCTCCTTGTTTTGTCTGAATCCAAGTAGAAGAGAGGGATGCGCTTCTGGGACGTGCTGCTACTCCTTTCGGCTGCAGTCTTGACCTTAAAAAAAAAAAGAAGAAAAGAAAAGTGAGTAAGCTGAGCTATTTATAGTTGAGCTAATTATTTTGATGTGATATGACAGTAGCAGAGTCTGTTTTCTCTTCACTCAATTAATGGCAATGGAAAAGCCATCCAATACCTTTTAACGGTATTCACTGGCTACAATACCAACCTTTGCTTAATGGTTTAAGGCGCAGGATTTTGCAGTACAGCAACTGGGGGGGGAGGGGGCAGGGGCACAATGCTGCCTCGTGGTTCTGATTGATGTAGAAGCAGCTGTGATGTGAGGAGCTGAGAGGGGGGGTGCTGTTATTAGAGAAAAAAACTCTACTATTTGGTGGGAAGGCAGCGTGCAGCAAGCCCGCACAAGGCACGACATAAATTCGTATGGGTCAAAGCTCAGGTATCTTCTAGGACTCTTGGTGGACACCAAGGAATTTGAAATAGCTAAAGATTCACTCTTTAGTAGTGGGGAAACTGAGGCAGAAGTTGATAGCCTGGGAAAGGTTGCAAAGCACGTAAATGGTCAGAGAGTGACAATCTTGGTCTGTAGACTCTGACCTGTCCAGAGAAGGTGGATCCACACTGGGCTTTTCACTGTCTCTTACCTGCCTTTGTGCTGTTCCTGTGCAGAAGTTTGAGACGTGAGACCTGCTGGACAGCAAACAAACTGGGGAAGGTGGAGGGGACAGAGGGGGATGTCTTGGCCAAATTTTTTACTGCCTGTTACTAAAGATTCTGCAACAAAACCCACCCTCTGAGCACCATGATGTGTTTTCTTGGTCTCTGGGGAAGCTGCTAATAGCAGCTATCCCTGGTCTCTGTTTTGGAGCTGGACAAGAAGCTAGATTTATATTCTTTAAAATTTTGGAATTGAAAACAAATAAAAATGGAGCAAATCTTTACCTTTAACCAGGATAGAATTTGAAATCCTGAACTTTTGTGAGTTATTTCTGGTGGAAAAGAACTTCACTGTTGAAGCTTGGGTCTTACTCTCCCTCCAAGGCTTATAAAATAGTTTTTATTCCTCACCACCCTCAGGGTGTTCTGCAGTTTGTCCCTCTCCATGACCACAAAACTCCTGGCAGAGGATTTGCTGTGTATTACAGGGCTTTCTTCACTGTTGCAAGAGGGGGAGGAAAAAAAAAACCAAAAAACGCTCTCTCTCCTTTAAAGGCTTTGATCAGGTCCCTGAAATCTGTGTGCTTCTCAGGTTGCTTTTGGTGACCTTTCAGGCTTTCAGAAAGCAGGTGCTGTTTGCGAAGCCTTTACGTGACTGTCGCTTTGTTTTCCCTGTATTTATCTTTTTTGAACCACACGGGCCAGGCAGCTGCAGGTACAGTGCAATATTCATGAGAGGCTCTGATTTATGCAGGCACAAGGCTGTGCAGTGGGATTACAGGGTACTGAATGTTATATGCAGTTTTAACTTCTTTTTATGACCAAAGGATACAGCCAGAGGTTCTCAAATATGGAATTTATGAGAGCCTCATTCATGCAGGTTTTAAAGGGCCCCTGTATCTCTGCCTCGCAAAGCCGCTGCGCAGAACGTCGGGGTGAGCAGCCCGCTCACCTTTGCCGGTTAACAGGAGTATGGATGGAAATCCAGTGAGGTGGTGGGTCTGACTCCCAAACGGGCTCTGCGTGCAGGGTCTGGGTGCTCCTGCAGTGTCTGCGTGGCCCCAGCCCTCCTCTGGGTTCCGCACCGGCACCGGAGGCACAGAGAACCTCCCTGCGATACCGACACCCCCGAACCTTCCCAGCAGGGACTCTCCGCAGTATGGGGCTGAGGGGTAACTTCAGGGCTCCGAAAGCCTTCCGTAGTCCCAGCTAAATACCGGCGGGTATTTGTGGCAAGTCCAGGCACTGTCTGGCCCTCGAACTTGCACTCCCGTGCTCCATGCCAACGCGACTCGCTCCTGTGCTGACTTAACTTTGCGCTTTGTATCTGACCTGCAAGTCCTTTCTCCCAAAAAGGAGCCTCTTTGCTCGCAGGAGGAGTGGGGTTTGTGTGCCTGGCAGCTCAGCGGGCACCGCCAGCCACCTGCAATTTGCATTGTGGATTATGAAACATAAAATTCAAGGTATTAGATGTGATAATGTGGCCCTGCAACGTAATGTGTATGTCTGATGTGGTGAATTATCCAGCCCTCTCCTGCTTTGAGCATTACACATTGAAATACATGTACTTGCGTCCCACATGGCTGTTTTGGGGAGAGAAATGATTCTTTGGAAAGTTACCAGCGTTTTTGTAGTGGAACTGGAATCATTGGTACATTCAGAAACCCAGTAACAGGTTTCTGATGGGAGATGCCCCCCACCCGTTGATTTAAAACAGAGTCCAGTAGCCTATGACTGTCTCCAGCTCCAGAACCCCTGGGAGAGGGCAAAGGGGACCTGCTCCAGTTTCCATAAGCACCATGAGAAGTCATTTCCAAGCCCGACATCTCAGAAGAAGGCTCGTGTCATGCTTTGTGCTCCAGGATGATCAATGCACGGTCCTGCCAGCGAGCCCCAAGTCCTCATCTCCTGGACAAAGCTGCCACAAACGCCTCTGAGTCCAACCTGGATGAGTGGAAAAAGCCTCACCCAGCTCCTGTGGCTCGTGCCTTCAGCTTCTATTTCTGCAGAAGGGGAGCTCTCCTTTCCATCTTCCCTCCCTGCCATGCCATCCAGGAAAACAAAAAGGCACTGCTCACATCTGCTCTTTTCTCCTCCTACACGCAGGCTCCTTCTCGGCTCTCTATTAAAGCCCTTCCCACGCAGAGGCGTAGGCAGGCTCATGCGCACACATCGCAGCGTACAATTTTCTCCCATCCCTTGGGAGCAACGTTTGCAGTGGTGACTGGTGAGGGTTTATTTTTGTTCTTCTCTCAGGCTTTGGTTAACGGGCTTGTCGGTCTCCAACCGCACCTACTCCTCTAGCGACGAGCCCGTGCACCGTGGAACGGCAGGGCTGCCATGGAAGCTTATGGAGACACTGTGAGTGGGTGGAAATGGAAGCAGCAACGTATGTAGAAATTTCTCATTGCAAAGTTATGCTCAGGTGCGTTTACTTCTACCAAGAGGGGTTACTAAGGAAACAAGGAGCTGATTTCTGGAAGAAAAAAAATAAAAAAGCAGATGTTTCTAATGAACAACAAAAGCTATATTTGTCCTTCAACTTCTGTGTGCTGGGATCTGTTCTTTGGTCTCCAGTAATTGAAAAGTGTCTGATTTCGAGCCCTGCCATCGCTCTCTTGTCCCAGCCCTGTCCCTGGGGCCCACAGCCATGGCAGGGTGCCGAGCCTTCACCAGAAAATGCATGAGCTCTGAGTCACTCCTCCTCCTGGCAAAGGAACCAGGAGAATCCATCTGGGCTCGTTCCATCCTGAAAAACTTGCCACGTTTTGCAATTTGCACATTTTTCTCCTCTGATTGGAACGGGTTGGCTTTTCCTGAAGCTGGCGTGGCTTTTTGCTGCAACAAGAAAAATCCCCATCAAAATAAATTTTGCAGAAAAGTTTAATCTGAGAGTTTCAAAGCTAAACAATGCCGACTGCTGCGCGGAAAGCTCTGCAGAAAGATGCTGGGCTCTTTCCCACAGCCCTGATCAAGCCCGGTTGCCAATTATCAGTTTGTGTGTAGGTCGTGTCCCAGCTGAGGCTGCTACGGGGGGAAAAGTTGAGCCGTCAACACGGCAAGAGAAGAGTAGGGGACTGCCCGGAGGGTGCAAAATAAAGGCAGAGGTTTGAAGGCGCTGGAAGAGGTCAGGCTCTGGTCTCCCTTTGCAGGGCTCGGAGGCAGGTTTTGCAGTGCTGGGGCTGGATCGTGCAGGCAGGACTGGAGAGTGGTCGACCTCCAGCCCAGCCGAGACTTGCCGATCGATGGGAACGAGTGAGTTACTGGTATCAGAACTATCCTCAAAAACGCAACGAGATGATGAATTGCACCAGGAGGCATTAGTAGTTGTGTCAAGAGTATCTACTTCATAACGTCAAAATTGAAAGGGTTTTAAGACAGAATGTTACTCTATAAGGGGAAAAATACACTTTCCAAGTTAAGAAATTGGATCTAAATACCTAAAGCAATTCAGAAAATTCTGTAATAGAAACATGAATAGGCACAGCATCATTAAGAACATTTCAAACATAATCCTCCACTGAAGTTCTCCAGTATAGAAGCAAAGAAAAAGAATTAAAAAAAAAAAAAAATTATATTTCCTGAATAGTGTGTTTAGTTTGGGGGATGTGACATAATTGTGTATTTTCCCACCATTCAGAAAGTATAATTCCCTAAGTTATCACAAGGAACACTTGGTCATTAAAAAAAAAAAAAAAATCTAAGCTTGCAAGCCTGATACATTTTGCAGTGTGATTAACCTGCTGGCTTCCAGAGTATTTAATTCAAACAAAGAAAAAGTTCAAAGAGAGCGGTTCGGTTTATCTTGATATATATTTTTTTTTTCCTGTGAACACAGAAAAATACAAATAAGAGTTTATGCTGGTTTTGATAGATTCACAATACTGTTAGATTACACCCAGGCCATCCTGAAGACATGTACTTCTTTTAGACTTTGCTATCAAGCAATTTAAAAAACCCTAATGCATTGGAAATTAATTCCAGAAGAAAGGAAAGGAAAAGATTGTTGTTTTTTCCGCTTTAGCTATTCTTGCTAACGCTTGTGTGCAAATGGCAACGAGGATAGCAAAAAAAGGAGACACTTGTAGCAATGTATTTATTCAGCAGCAGGAAAGGGCAGCATAGTGTTTTTGTTTTTTTTTTAACTGCCTCTGCATGATTGGGTTTATATTATAACTGGTGGTGACAAATAGTGCATGTCTGGCTGCGATGGTTTCTAGTGACATAAAAGGTGTGTCTGAAACAGATCATGGTCTTCTAGAGGGATTGGTGCTTTTCCTACGGGAAATAACCCCTTTTACCCAAGCACTGAAACGCTGCTGCCATCACACTGGGGTACGAAGGACTGATCCGGAGCTGAAGCTCCTGGGGCAGCTGCGGCTCCGCTTGCTCTGGCAGGAGAACAAACTGTCTTTACACAGCTGTATCCACCCGAGGGGCTGCACTGCTTTAGGGATCTCTTTCAAATACGGCGTTTCCAAGGCAGGTCCCGGGGGTGCGACGTGGTCACCCCCGCCGGGAAACGCAGAAGGTGTGCGTGTCGCATCGCCTGCTGGGTTTCTCCTCGCTGCTGGTTGAGGGCAGGTTAGAAGTGGTGGTACTGTGGACAAAAGGAAAAATAAAGGAAGTTTTTTGATAGGGAGTTCCATAGCTTGCTTCAGTATCCTATCGCTTTCTGGAAGCATTTTTAAATTGCCTGAAGGACAGTTGCACAGTATTTCCAGCTGTCACAGTCAGACCTGGGATATCAATATTTTTCAGTTTTTAATAAGAATGAAAAATCCCCTAAGTAAGGCTTATACTGAACAGTGTTGGGTATTTTCTTTTTGTTTGTTTTTTTTTTTAATGTTATGGTGCTGTTATAAAAATGTCACAGTTGAGCCTGTTGAGAACAGTTGAGCACAGTCACAGCTTCCAATTTAGTAGATCCTTCATTATTTATCTATGAGGGGGGAAAAAAGTGACTATATTTTCCTAAATAACCCTGTAAGATACCCGATCTCTGGTATCACTGTGCTGACCTCCGCTTTGGCACCGGCACAAAAACCCCACTGGACCTGCCAGGGCTCCCGGGTTCACAGGGTGGTCAGGACAAGCAAGCGATGGAAATATTTTTGGGACGCGCTGGGATTCCCCCTGCGATCCCAACCAGCACAGGCAGCCTTGCTATTTAAACTGACTCCGGAGTCGCAGAGCACGACACTGGCCCATTCAGACCCTGAGGGCTGTTTGTTATCCAGCAGCAGCTCAGTCTTACTGAGATTGAACATTGTCAATTATAGAGAAATTAAGAGCATCGTGAAGAAGAGTTTGTGCTTAAAACTCAACTGGGATCTGCTCAGATCCATCTGTGTTTTTGCCAGAGCAGGCACGGCCAAAGCCCAGCGCAGCTTCAGTCTCAAGCTGTGGGTGACGAAGAGTTGCAAAATACCCAAGTCATTTTGGAACCTACTTGTCCAAAGAAATAGTCAGCAACCCAGGCGTCACCTGCATGCTCTGGTTTCTTAAATAGGTACATCCCCAAAGCCTTGGCTCTGAAGAAACATCATCTGAAAAGCATGATCTGCTTAGAGCAGTGAATTAAAAAAAAAAAGTAAAGTTGTGTATATTATTCCTTCAGTGAGGAATTATTGCTTGAATGACGAACTCAAATGAGGGAAGACAATTTCTGCCCTTTCTTTCAACTTTTAATTTATTTTTTTTTTAATATAAAGAAGTCCCGTGGCATTGACACTGCTGAAAGAAGCATTTTAAAACCAAAGGAAAGCTTTTAAGCCTTGAAGAACTGCTGGCAGGGAGAAAACACGGCCATCTGCTCTTACCCCTGTCTTCAGGGTGGGGGTTTTAACTTCAGCCCTGGCAAAGGATGCTGAAGGGATGATGGCCGGTGGGTTTACCAGAGACTTGGTGTTGAAGCCCATGTCCAGTATGGAAAAGGTCATTGAAGGTCTTGTATCTCAAAAGCTTTTCCATGAGACACCACTGCGGCTTCAGAACAGGATTTTCCTGCAGTGGCAAATGTGGAAATCCACTCGAGTGTTCTGCTCTGCTGCCCCTAAAGCTGACCTGTCCTGCTAGTAATAATGACTGTGAATCCTGGGAGTATTTAAGGGAGTGGCGGCACCAGACTCTGTTCTGCTTGCCTTCTGCAAAACCTGCTGCTCCTGGGAATGTTTGTGGGAGCTGGGAGTCTTAAAACTAACGCTGGGAAACACTGGCATCAAGCAAATCTTAAAGTTTGTGTTTCCCCATGGATCTGTAAAAAAAAAAAAAAAAAAAAAAAAAAATTAAAAATTCATGGATTTATGCCACTTCAGCAATTGGATAGAAACGCACCATGCGGTTTAGCAGTACCAATGGTAACCTTGATTTTATTTATTTTCCAAAAAGCCTTTAAATATTTACAACAAATTGCTCAGGAAAGAATCACACGTTACTCATTTTCATTGTTGTTCTGATAAAATTTCAAAATCAAATTTTGAGGAAAATGCCTGCTGGTAGACACATTATGGCGAGAAAAAACCCAACAGATCAGCTGTGGTAGTGCTCGAGATTTATATGGGTGATTATATCTCACAGGAAATGCAAGTTTCCTAAAGAAATAACATTTTCTTCTTGTGCTGTTGAGGAACGCTGCACAGACCATAAATGATGACAAAGCCATGCGCGTGCTCAGGCAGATATTTGGCCGGGGGTTTGTTTTTTGGGATGCCCTTTTCCAAAGCTCCGCAGCTGGGTCTGCACTGCGTTTTAGGTCCAGACTGACGCAGGAACAGCCACGTTTCCTCTTGTTTCAGGTCACTGAGTTTATGCATCCAAGCTCCAAATCAGCCCAAGTTGACTTGAAACGCTGCCAGCCTGGCCTGGGAGTTGAAAGCCTAAGTCTAACCAGGAAATCTCCTCTTGATGAAAGTCTGGGGAGGGGCAGAGGGCGCAATCTGTGCTCTGTCATACGTGCATGTCAATAATTTTATCTGCAGCGAGTTTAACGCTCAGAGGACCCACTGAAAACAAAAAGTAAAGGTTTGCAAAGCACAGCTCCGTTTCGTGTACCCTCTACCTAAACTATTCACTAAGACATCTGAGAATGCGCGAACCCCGTTTATCAAACCTTTTCCATGTTGGTTAAACCCTCCTGCGTGGTCCATCTCCCAGCGAAACACCCAACGGTGCCGAAGCTGAGTCCGTTTGAGCCGTGTTCCTCTGGGGACCATTCCCTTTGCTGACACGTGTCTGCTTTGGGGGGAACTGGTCCCTACTAGGGGGCCATCGGCATCACCCCGTGCTGGGACGGGAGCCCAAAAACCCGCGGGACGCTTGTCTGGGCTGGAGGTGTGAATACGATCAGTCTGGATTTGCACAGAGCTGGTCTGGCAGGGCTGAGAAATGAAGGGCAGGATGTAAAGAAGGGATCTGGGGCTGTTTGTACGCGGGTGCTCGCTGCTGAGAGCAGCAACATTCCATCGGGGGGGCCTCTCCTGGATGGAGCCCCCGTACACATGGGGGCACAGGCACAGCCAGCCCCAGGGCATGTTGGTTACTGCAAGTTTCCTCCTGCCCTGGTTTGCAAAATCACCTGGTTTGGGGCTGGACCGAAGGGTAAATGTGTGATGCTGAACCTGCCGGACCCAGCAGCAGCATTCGTGGCACGAGCTGGGCGGGGGGAAATCCATCTCCAGTCAGGTCCCCGCAGCTGAAGCATCTTTCATCTATGTGCAAATGTTGAACGAGCACAAGTCCAAGTATCGTTCTAAAGCCCACTGCTGGTTTGTGCAGTTTAATGATTTCCTCAGATTTTTTTAGTTATTTATGTCCATTCTTTAAAGGCTCCTGGCTCCTTAACTTTTTTTTTTTTCATACAGTATTTTCTGAGCATGTTTTCCAATTAAACGTTGATGAAAGGTGCCTTGCTTAAGAGGATGGGGGTTTGAGGAGCACTTGGGTCTGATTCAGCAAAAGCACTTGATTATCTTTGGTTTAATTTTACAAAGTAGTTAAGCACGTGCCCAAAGCTGAGTATGTCCTTAAGCCCACCTCTGCTCAGCAAAGCATTTAAACTTGTGCTTTGCTTCAACCAGAGACAAGGGATTTTCAGCATATGCTTAAATATTCCCCAAACCTGGACCCCAAGCAGCTCTGGCAGATGACAACCCTCCTGCCTTTCTAGAACTCCGGGATCTGTCCCACTACTAAAAACATTTCAAAAAATTCCTTAAAATATCATACTGCTGGTAAAAGCAAGAGCAGCTCCTCTGCGGTGTCAGGGGCTGTCCCGCACTGTCCTCCCCAGTTTGGGGCTGGAAGGACTGTTTCCAGGGCAGGGAGGGATGGATGTTTTTCAAGTGCGTGAAGCTTTGTGGTTGCACTGACTGTCGTCTTGCTCTGAATCTGGGGGATGTTGTACACACGGAGCGCAGGTCCCTGCCTGAAGCCTGTGGGTGTTGCTGAAATACAATAAGTGGCTCGTGTGATTCGACCGGAGCCACTTTGCTGCATCCGGCCGAGCCCCGTTCCCTTTGCTGGATGTGTCTGTATTGGTGGTGACTTCCACAACACCCTTTCTGTTTTAAGGCTTCGAGCGTGTTGATGTGTTTGAATCTCAGCCTCACTGGAGGGAAAGCTCAGATGGGAGATGTTCTGGGTGGAGTCTGGTGGTTTGTCAAAATAGTCAGCAGAGATGGTCTGAAGCGGAGTCCAGCAAAACCAGGCAGGTTGGGATCAGCGGGGCTTCCCCTGAGATCACCTGTTGGGTTCCTGGGCATCTCCTGTGCTGAGTTGCTCTGAAACCCGTGAGATTGGCAGCACTTGGACTCCCAAATCAAATTATCCTGGAAAGCAGAAAGGCTCAAAGCCTTGGCTGAGCCAGAAATCACTATTTTCTGGGATTCAGCAACAGCCTTAAATCACAGCTTCCGTAATCCAAATTTGGAAAAAGTGCCGTTCAGATTTTTGACCCAGAGCTGAATCCTGATGCAGTCATTTAATAGCTGCCATGAACGCAATGACTGTGGCCAGATGGGGTGGCACCATTGCATGTGCTGCAATCGGGTGCATTGGGCAGTGGCAGCCATGCAGTAGGCACCCATCGCCCATGAGTAAATAAAGGCTTTCCTTCTGTATATAAAAAATCTCTGTAAGAACAGCACACCCAACACAAACAGCACCGAGCATCCTCCCTGTCGTCTGCTCCCGTGCCGCAGCGTCAAGGTGACGCAGCGTACGGATGAGCATCGTGGGTGCTGGCGCCTGTCCTGTGCTTGGGAACCAAAGGGATGATGAAACACAACAGTTACGGTGGTGCTTTGGGTTCATTTGCTGGCACTTTGGATAAAAAGCTACATTTTCCAGAGTGAGGAGTCTCCTCAGTCCCTTGAATAAAACCATCTGCTGATCACGTAGCACTAGTGCCAGGCGAAGGGCTGGGGGCTGGGAAACAAGAGTAAATGGATAAAACCAATCAGTGCCAATTTTCAGATGGGGATGATCCAAGTACCACAAGAAAGATCAGATCTATTCCCAGCTCTCCAGCCGAAGCTCATCCTTAGGACGGGACAAAGCAAAAGCCTAGATCCAAAGAGCTCTCAAGTTTTTTTTGGTTCAGGAATCCACTCCGGTTGTTGAAGATGTAGCTCCCTCCTTGCCTGTCTAGTCCCCTCTCGCGTGCCTTGGCTGCCCGGCTCTATCAGTACAGACTTCCTCTTTTTTTTTGCCAAGGCATGGGGGACATTTAACAAATCATATTTTTTTCAGAGTATATTCCTTCTCTGCAAAGCTCTTGGCTATTCCTATCTTTTTTAGAAGCTTTAAAAAAAAAAAAAGTTGTTTGTGGTGCTAACGGTATGGAATGAGATAAAGCTTTATGCCATTTTTAGCGCTCTTGGAACAGAGAGAATTGGAGGAACTGAAAATATATGCTTAATCGCCCCCAGGAAAGACTGCCATAATATTTTGGGTTGCATAAGCAAACTAAATTGGAAATCTGGAATCTATTCAAGACCTTTTGATCAGGGAGCTTTGCAAGTGCAGAAAAGTAAAAACACAGACAGATGGGGATTAGAGTTGAGCATCAGGAGAATAATTTCCTCTTTTAATTTCAGTTCCGCCAACATATAAAAAGCATTAACAATCCAGTTACGTAACGTGCGTCAGAGCCCAGCTCTACGGAGCAGCACTGCGCGCTGTAATTAAGCCATTACACAGCCTGTGTTTGCTGCACGAAGGTAGGAGTCACTTTGCACAAGAAAATGACACACACACCCCCCTTCAAAAATCTGGGCAAATGTCCTGGCCAAAATTAGAACCAGTTATCGAGGCTAATAGGAGCTGCAGGGGGTTCAGGGAAAATTGAAGCCTGCTCCGAGATACTGCTGGGTTGACAAAATCCAATTGACGATCGCTTGCAAACCCCAATCCACCCTATTTTTCTCTATCTTTGTTGCTAAATCAGCTTCAGTGGGAGAAAGGAGATTAGACTGAGGAGCGAGCGGAGATGTTTTTGCTGATTGTTTGACATTGGGAACAACGGTCCATAATATACTTTGTGTTATTCTAATAGTAGGATCTGGAGAGAAGGCACTGCAATAGCCAGAGGCTGGCAAGAGCCTCACAAATTTGAGGCTGCAAAGGCTGGCAGAACGGATTAGATTTCTGATCTTGCCTGTTTTCCTCTTCTCGGGGGATATTTTTGCACACAGTGGCTGATGAAGAGTGATGCAAAAAAGTACTAAGAGGGCGGTCTAAATAGAGCCACTTACATTTCAGGATCAACTAACTGGACACGGCTTCTGAACAGGTTTTGAAGAGTCTCTGATATCCCAAAATATCCATATTAAGAACTATTTGCCTACTGGGATCAACTCCCTAAACTGCTGATGTCTGCAGCCTTTAGATAAAAGCCACTTCTTCCAGGTAGCTCAATTTTTTTTAATGTTTTGGGGTTTTTTTTGCCAGCAGATTTAACTGCAGTTACTTTTGCTCACGTTTCACTCTTGTTACGTGACCTTAGGTTGGGAGAGGACTGAGATTTCACAGACCGGTTCTGCTTTTCTTCATTTCAATTAATATCGCATATGGGAAGACATCTGTATTCTTGGCATTGCTTTATGATACTCTGCATAGGCAGGAGCTTGGAGGAGCCTCGAGGAGGTCTCTGTAGCGGGAGCATAGCTGCCCATGGCATTTTTCTCCCTTCCTGAGAAATCCCAAACTGGCCAAGACAAACCCTTGGAGCTGTCCCATCACAGCCCTCGCTCCGGCCCCTCGTGGGAGGGATACAGTGAGGAAATCCCGACCTCCTGGCAAACCTGAAGCAGTGTCTGAGGGCAACCAGTAACTGTGGCAGATCAGAGCTGCTTGCAGGCTGCTGCTTTAGGTACCGCGCTGGGCTTGGGATTTGGGAACAGGCGGTCGCTTTTTGTATGGAATCGCTGAACAAGTGCAGAGTCCAGCCGGCTGTCGGACCTGGGGACCGTGGTTACAAGAAGACCACAAGAAGTTAGTCATGTGCGAGCAGTTTGCCAGGCTGATTTGCCACAATAAATAAATAAAAATAAGACAGAGGCATTAAAAAATGAGTTTTACACATGACTGGCACGCCATTTCCATTCAAATGGGTTATACCGTAGGTGCACATGAGATCATAGGCTGCTATTTAAGGAGGAAACCTCTACTTATATAAATGTCTGATTATGCAACTGTCATGGAAACCAGAGATGACAAAGATGTATTAGATTAGCTTGTCCATTCCCTCAGAGCACAGGATTGTTCCTTGCGGTTTATTTTTCGCTCAGGATTTTAAGAAACGAGCAGTGGCTGCTGGATGCCTAGATCGAGAAGGGATGATTTATAGTACGAGCTGAGCTGTCACTTTTCTAACCGTGGTTTGCTTTGGAAACTCAAGAACAGAAGTGCTTCAAGTCACTGGTCGCATCCGATGATCCTCGCATCAGCGTTTAGTTCCACCCTGTGCTTGTACGTCCAGAGTACTATTGCTTTCATTACTTAAAATACATGCCAGAGTCTTAAAGGACATATTTCTAGTGTTCTGCCTGACCTTTCTTTAATTTTCATCCTCTACCTCTGTTGTCTTTCCAAATAATACTCCACTTTCTGTTTTTGCACCCTGCCAGCGTGTCCCTCATTCGCTGTTGTTGCTTAGCCAAGCTATATAAATTTAGCTCTTCTTAATCTTTTCTCATAGTCAATCTTTCTAGCCACGCTCATTTTTGCTGCTACACAGGGAAATCAGCAGAGATTAGTATTTTAATCTTCTTTCCCTGTTTAAAGAAACCCCAGGAACTGTACATTTTGAATGGTTTTCCTGTGACTTTAAATTATAATATTTAAAAAGAAATATATTTTTCTACAAATGTTTCTCAACTTTCCCCTCTAGTTCCTCTCTGTCATTGATTTATCTGCTCTTCTACCTTATGAGAAAATGGCTTTTTTTAAAAAATAAAACCACTAGATTTAACTTCAGGTTGATTTCTTACCTTGAACAAGGTAAAACTGTTCAACCGTCATAAACTATACGGTTTAGTCTCACCCACAATAGCCAGCTTAGCTAATTCTGCAGAATTAACCTGAACTGGTTTTAAACCAAACCCTCTGGGTTGTCTGGTCCCACCAGACTTGGGATTTGGGAGGACATGTGGCAGTATGAAGACAAAAAGATTAACGCTGCCAGTAGTATTTACCCTCATTTGTGTAAACTGGTTCCTCTTTTATTGTGTTTTTTGCCGCCTTGCAATGTATTTGGTAGCTCTTATTTTCTTTGAAGGTGGTCTCCTTGCTCTCTCTTAATCCCAATGGTTGCTGAACTCTTTTGTTCACCCCATGTCCAATTCAGATAATGATATATAATTGCAATATGCAGCTTTGGTTCTTAAGACCTATGTAGGACTATGTTTAAAGAGTTTTAAAGAATAAATTCTTTTTATCTGTAGCTGGGCTTTAGCCACGGTCATAGGGCAAATTAAATTTAGGCTCCATCAGATCCCAGCAAGGAAACAAACTGCAGAGTTGGGGCTTCTCCCCTGACGGGAGGTCCCAGACCCAACGCGTACCTGTTCATTACCTGTCGGTGCCAACGGGAAAGCTGCTACCACTGCCACGAAATATGGGGAGAAGCCGACACTTGATGAGCAGGACCTCAAAATTACCAAAGGGCTTCGTGCTGAATCATTGCATCAGGCTTAGGAGCTAATTCTGGTCTCGCTGAAGTCATTTGAAAAACTCTTTTCATGTGGGCATGGTTCCCGCTGACAATCCTGCCAAGCGCCCCGGCGCTAACCTACAACACCTCCCCTATCTCCCCGTGCAGCTCCGGGGCTATTTTAGCCGAGGCTGTCAGTTGAGCTGAATTGTTCCATTATGTGGTGACTTTGCAATGTGGAAAAGTGTTCAGGAGGGACCACTCTCTAAATGAGAGGAGAGTTATTGAGTCTCCAGGGGCAATTCAGTCATTGATTTTCTTTTTTTTATTTATTTATTTTTTTTATTGTTATTTTTTTTTCCTGAGGCAGCTGATACAGGGAGCAATTACAGTGGTGATTTTTCTGTGATATGGATCTCAATTGACCATGCAGTGGAGGGACGTGTGCTTATTTCACTTAAAACCCCACTACAGGGCAATGCTTTCCAGCCACTACTGAACTGAGACAGATTTGACCCTAGAGATAAAGATTCAGATTGTAATATCTCGCCCTGTATATCCTTCCATCAGCAAGAAGACAATGAAACTTAGTGCTTATGGGATGATTTATAAGACCAAAGTGCTCCAACTACTCATCTTAAATCACAGCAATTGCACTACAGATAGGCAAGCAGACTTTTTTTTGGAGCAGGTCAGATGAGTTCCAACCTTCTCTTCAAGTATTTAAGAGAAGTCCTTAAAAGCATGAACCTGCTTCACTGCACTTCTTAAAAGAACAAGCTACCCCAGGGAGAACTTGCCCAGTCCCCTCCCCGTTCCTCCGCAGCAGATGACCATGTTGCTGCTGTCCCCTCTTCCACGAACAGACACGTTTCCGCAGGAATCATCCCTGAATTTCATCTGTAAGAGCCTTTGAGATCCTTCTAAATAATTTCAGCGTGAGCTATCGTTAGGAAGCTAAAAATCAAAGGCACGAGGACCAGCATATTTACTAAGATGGAAAAGGCTTTCAGCAAAATGAGAACCACATTGAAGCATTTGGGAGTTTCTCTCCGTACAGATTCCGAAAGGGGTCACGGGTTCGTGGTGCACTGGCAAGCACAGCGATGCTGTGTATTCAGCATAGGCAGTAATTACATCTCCTCTTTCTAAATTATGTTATCAGGAAACATCTATATTGTTTGCATGGGTCTAGATTACGCTCTGAGAATAGAATGTTCTCTGTATAAAGAGCATGGCTGGAGTAAATCAATGAGGATGCACTCAGAAACATCAATTAAAGGTAATACAAGTCTTTAGCACAGTATCAGGGAGCTAGCAGAGCTGGAAATTCCTATTTTCCCAACCCTGCCTTCTTGCCTAGGAAAGCGACAAAGCAGAACTACTCAGAAATTCATAAGGTTTAAAAATAAAATACTTGTCTCCTCTCATCTTCTTCTTTACTCCGGCTTTTACTCGGTGCCGCTTCCCAGCACAGTAGATGAACGTAATGTTTTTCTTCAAGAGATCTCAGACTTCTGTAGGGTTAAGTGGTTGCCCTTCTGCGAGTGTCACTAGCCAAGCACCTTGGGTTTGGGGTGTCTGCTTTGGGACACCTGCAATCTGATTTCCTGAGATGCTGAGAGCCCGCTGCTGCTTCCAGCAGGAGTTCAGGCTTCCCAGCTCCGCTGAAAATCAGGTCCCCAGGCTCCTTCCGACCAGCACCCAGAAATTCCAGATATTTCCAAGTTTGCAGTTACCTCTGAATACAAAATAGCAGTAAATCTACGATAGAAGTGAGAACAAAATCCAGACCTTTTGCCTTCCCAGTATGTAATACCTGGTGCTCGTTCGCAGAAGGGTTGGTGAGCTTTGGACATAATTAGCAAGGGAGATGTACGTAAAGGCCATCAACGTGTTCTCCACTGGTCCCAGCAATTTCCTGTTATTTAGGAAAATGGGAAACTAATGTGACTCTTCCTTCAGCCTATTAATGCTGCACTCCCTTCGCAGATGTTAATACAAACAAGAAATCTGAGCCTGGGTTTGAGCCTCTCTGGTGCTCAAAGCAGTTCACGCACAGGGTTCCTGTTCAGGCCCATTTGTTACCGACGTGATGCTCATCCATCATTGTGACTGTAATGGTGAGAGGTGGAAAATTTTCCCCTAGCTACTGGGAAGAAAAAGGACCTTACGTAGAATTTATAAGCTTCTTCAGCTGAGCTAATTATTCAGGAAATGGTATTTTTCATTGCAAGAAGTGCAGGCGAGTAGATTCCATTCATAACTCAAATACCAAACAGCTTTAGCACCTTCGGTTTTGGTGGCTTATTTTATTAATATGAAGGTAGGGGTTTTTTAGTTGATTTTTTTTTTCTTTCCGAATGCTTTTTCCCTTTGGGCAGAAAGCTGCTCCCTTTTCGTCACAGCCTCGATAATGAATTGCAGTGTACAAAGCCGGTCATACAATACGCAGCGGCGGCAGTGCGGAGCGAGAATCTTTGGGAAGAGTTTCCATAGAAACATTGACGTCCTCCTGGCGAACAGGACACCGAGTTCCTTCAATGGGAGGTATGGGGTTTTAAAGGAGCAGGAGGTGGCGGGAAGCCAATCCAGCAGAGCTATGACTCTGCATCTCCCAGCAGAATAAGGGGTTTGAGCTGGTGGGAGGGGAAAGAAAAAAAAAAAAATGACCCAATTACCCTCGCATTATCAAAATGTCGGAGTTGATGGTTGCTGCTTGAACGGTGCTGTGCATAGCCTAGTAAATAATTAAACTGCTGACCGCAGAGTGCGCGAGAACCGGCAGCCAAAAACCATAAATACTCAAGGCTGTGAACTAGCGGCTTCTGAAAAAATCTTGTCAGATTTTGTCAAAGACTCCAGCCCCAGAAGCCTTAAATTCAGCACAAATCAGCATGACGCAGGCATAAAGCTCCCGGGGATGAGCAAGGTTGCACCCCGGCAATGTGCACCCTCCCCTTCCCTGCTTGTCTTGGAACGAGACAAGTGTTTTGCTCATGTTCCAGCTCTGTGTTTTAAATAGCCTCGTGTCTACCCAGCTAAATAGTGGCAGAGCAGCCCTGTCTGGAAGAGGCTGTTTCTAGAAGGAAAACAGTCAGAGGAAATGTTTTTGCCAGAAATGTTGGAAATGATACAAAACAAAAAGGGAGCATGCAAAAGAATTCGCCGCTGAGCGCTCCCTGGGGTTTTTGTTCAGGCTCGTGAAATGCCTTGTTTCGGAGCAATCCCCGGATAAGGTGGCAGACATCCCTTCTCAGGAAGCGTGTGACCCAGCCCGAGGCCCCGTCCAACACCCGGGGACACCGGCTGGAGCCCTTCCACCAGCTGCGGGGCTTTGGCTCCGGATCCAAGAGCCAAAAACCGTGGCCCATCCTGAACAACCCATCTGACCCAACCTGGTTGCTCTCAGCCTTCGCGGCGTCCTCCGGCTCTTTGACTCTGAGTTGGATAACTTGCAATTCAGGCAACGCTCTGGTGCGGTCTGACGCATCCTGATTAGAGTCTTTGTCACCCTCCCGAATACCCGAGCACCTTCCCATGGCGAGTTACCTGCGGTGAGGAGCCCCTACTGCAGCTCTTCCTCTATTTCTCTCCAGCGCCAATATGGCAGGGGTGTCATTTGCCCAGCACATCCCTGTGGGATGCAGTTTGCTTTGCGAAGGTGAGCTGGCAGGAGGGTGCGCTCCGCCGGGACACCGCGGCGCTCGGAGGGAGCTTTGCTACCTGCAGGGGCAGGTGCCACGTTCTTGAACCAGCTTTATCCTCTCTGCAAGGATAAAGCTGTTGGAAAGTACCTTGTACCTTGCAGTTTTGCATAGTTCTGGGTTTTTTCGTGTACACAGCTTAAAAATCTCTCCAGAGTGATTAGCAGCAAATACAAAGCATCCACAAGTCCCTCACAGTTTAACGGGAGCCTCGGGTACCCTGCACCTCTAGTAGTCTGCTCCAGGTAGTCTTCAGTCAGGCACCAAAGGCAAACTGCTCTTGCGAGGATGCTGACCCGAAGCACTTCTCCTTCTCAATGCTCAGAAAATGCAGTTATTTATACTGCTGTTATTAAAATACTGAAAAGTCTATGCTGAAGGTTAAATTATTTCAAATCTATATGGTTGTGATGCTACATGAAGTTCTGGTTTATGATTTTATAGCAAAGACGTTTATTTATTCAGTGGGCTCCAGGTAGGACATTTGATACCAGATTCGGAATTCATCTATTTGCGGAATGTTTGCATGGAGATTATTTTGCTTAAACCTGTTCCTCAAGATTCATTGTAGACACAAAAAGACAGAAAGGTCAGAGGATCTCAAAGAGGTTTCTTGAGTTTTAGGGACTTACTCAGATTGTTTCAAAGGATGATGGCAGGAATTACTTTCAAGGGAATAGGAAGAGAGGGTGAAAAAGATCTCCATCTTCCTGAGCAGTACCTAGCTCTTTTTGTCCATTAGTCTCAAAGTGTTTTGCTGCAGAATAAAAAATATTTAATTCTGCTCTTGTTGATGCAGAAGCCTTAGAAATAAGGATCAGTTTAGAATGACAGCCATTTAACTTGAGCACTTCGTCCTTACTTACAATTTAAGTGGATTTGAAGGTTTGTTATTCTTTCTTGATTACCATCGCTTCAGAAGGTGTTCACCTAGCACGGCAATGAACTTGATTTAAATACCCAGGTAGGCTGGATTTGCACGTACCCGGAACAGCAGACGACAAACCTCGCACGCCACCGCGATAAGGCAGCTGGGTGAGAGGTGGGGCTGAGGGCAAAGCCTGGCGCTGCTCCATGGGGAGGCAGGGGCTCGGGGTGCTCAGCGCCGGGCTGAGCCACCCGCGGTGCACGAGACCCTCGCTCTGGCACAGACCCGTCCGTACACACACACAAAGAGAGTGCTTAGTTAGGCAGAAATAGAGTTAAAGCAGGGGGACACACTGGTTTGACTGCAGTTGTAGCCTCCAAGCACTTTGACGTGGTATTTCTGCAAGAACGAGCAATAAGTGAAATTATCTACAACCGATATTAAACTGGCGCATTACAGTGGTCCTGAATTTCTCTTAAACCACATCTTATTACAGCACCTCTTATGCCAGAGGTGCCTTGCCTCCCAGGTTTTCTGCCGAGCTGCGGTGCTGGGAGCGCACTCGCTGTTGGGGTGGTGCCTCTCACCACGGCAAAGGCACCGCTCCGCTCCAGCTGCTTCCGAGGCCCCGGCCAAGAAAAGCCTCTTTACAGACACTCAGCTGAGAAGTTGCACTTAAGTCTTATGAAACCTGACAGACCCTCGTCATCCCCTTCGGTGCTATACTGAACCAGGAGGCAAACTCGTCATCAAATAACAAATAATTCCCATTGAGGGCAGATTTATCTGGAAGCTGAAGGGGGCAGGGGCTGCAAAGCTGCTGGCAGAACCATGCGCTGTGCGGAGGGGCAATGCCCCACTGAATCCATACAGGCTCGCACTTGGTGGAGAGATGCTACAAATGTTTCTACGTACTGCTTAAAGACTTGTGTTTGACTTAAAAAGTGAGCTGGTTCCCGTTCCATGTATCTTGTAGTCAAGAGCTGTCAAACACATTATAGATGTTTATATTCAGCCACTCTGTTTAGATGAAGCATCAGTATCCTGCTCCCGAGCTGAATCAGGAGTCTTTCTCTGCACCTGAGCCTACGTGGTCGCTCCCTTTAGGTGGAGCTTCTGGAAAACCACAGCCACAGGGAACGCTTCGCAAATCCACGGCACAGACCCATTCCTCCTCCTGGAGCAGAGCCTGTGCAAACAGCAGGGAAAATTGTGTTCCCTGTAACAGATCGCCTGAGCTCTCCTTCCAGCAGATCCTGCTTCTTTTTCACATCAGCTCCTCTACTGAATGTAGGACGCGGGAGATGCTCAATGCCGCCTTCTGGGCTCTCGTCCATCACATTTGCAACGTTTTTGTGATACGACAGTAATGGCGTGCTGCTGGTGTTAAGGGCGCGCGATGGGAAAAGCCTTTCCGAAGGCGCTCGGTCTTTGACCGCTCTTTGTATTAGCAGAAAACAAAGTCTTTCTTTCAATAATGAAAAACGAATTCCCGGTTTATCCCTCAAAATGGCGGCAGGTTGCTGTTCCTCAGGCGCCATGCAAACCCGTTGCAGCAGCTGTTTTGCATAGCTACATTCCCTACAAACAGCTGAAATCGGCAAGGCGAGGAGCCCGAGGCTTCAACGCCGCGCTGGAGATCGAGAGGGTATAATAGAAAACAACAAAAAGGAAGAACAGACCTTGTTAAAGATGGGAATCTGATACCAAAAACTAAGCATGGTCATAACAATTACAGCCATCTAGTGGGCAAAAGGTTTTTTTAAAAAAAATAAAATAGTATTGATACTCAATTTCTACAGTAAAATACCTGTAAATGAAAGTGGTCTGGCAAACAACCTGAGGGGAGGAGCTTGTACCATGTTTTTTTTTTAACTATACTTCAGGAATACATAAAATCTTAAGTATTCTCCCTTTTGCATTGTACTCTGGAAATATTAGGAAAATTAAGTCTCATCTGGTGCTACTGTTTTAACAGAGATTGCTGAGAACACCTGCTGGAGTGTGTTATTGCTCACACTTCGGCTGGAGGGACAGGGCTGATTTTTTTTAACAGATATTTCCTTTCTCTAAATGGTTCATTAAATTTTAAAGTTAGACATATGACAACACAAGCTTTAAGTTAAGTAGATGGCAACAAATCAACAGGCTTCACAGCGTGACTAAGGATCTCTTTCTTCACATGCTTTGTACATATTCTTTTGGCTCTTGATGTCATCCATCATTTCAGGAGCTCCTCAGGCTTCACAGGGTATTTCATGTTCGATACGATCTCCAGAGACTTTCTACTGAAAAAGCAAATTGGAAAGTAAGTATTTCATCTAAATCTTTGCATATCAAAAGGAAGAAAAAGTACATCCGCTTCTTTATCTTACTTTTATATGGAGCATATGGGCTGCAATGATGAACTTCAGATCTCACTTCCAAAAACTCCAAAGCATTTTGATTCAGCCCATAATAAAATCTGCACTGGGATTTCACAACAATGCTTTTTAATCCACCTCAGAGGAGGGAAAAGATTGTTGGTGAGAAGGTTCGCTCTGTTGGAAGTTTTTGGGTTGTTAGCGGGTTTTTTTTAAAAAAAAACTTAGTCATCTGCATTCAAGATTTTAAAAACGTATTTAGGGAACAAACAAACCTTCTCAGCATAATCTCCACAAGCTTTTGATTGCATGCCTTGGAGTGGAAGAACAGGCTATAGGATTTTTTAACCCCATGACAAGAAAAGAAATAACTGGCTGTGAATTTTGGAAATCCTCTTTGGCATGTGTTCACGCCGGTATTAATGCAAACCGCCCCATGCCGATCTCTTGACTCATCCCAAACGGCAGTTTCTGACACCCATCCCATCCGTAGCCGGCGTTGCCTCGGGAGAAAACACAGCAGCTCCTCCCTTCCTTCCTGAACGCTCACGTGCTCGTACCGCTGCCAAACGGGTGCATCTTCCGTATTTCCAAGTATTTCATCTGGGGTCTGAGCTTGTGCCGGCGGATCCCAATGGGGAATTTGTCACTGTGTCATTCATCTTGACTCCCAGATCCCAGGACATGGAGCAGCTCGT
The DNA here is from genome assembly GCF_009769465.1 of Tauraco erythrolophus. NCBI lineage: Eukaryota > Metazoa > Chordata > Aves > Musophagiformes > Musophagidae > Tauraco > Tauraco erythrolophus. The sequence continues at coordinate 6,658,809 of NC_141484.1, forward strand.
GGTGTGTCCTTGTGCCAGCCCTGGTTTCATGTTCAGGGCACGAGAAGCTCTTTGCAGCAAGTATGTCAAATTCTCTTCGCACCTCTGGTGCAAATCTCTTTGAAGGCAACTGCACGTCAAACATAGCATTATGTTGCTTCTAAATCCTATATGTATTCATAGGACTCAGTGATCCTTACAGGTCCCTTCCAACTCCAGATATTCTATGATGTACGTAATTTATATATTATTTACATAGTGTATAAATATCCAAGCAACCATTATGAGGAAGCAGACAATGTCTGCGCAGGAAAATACTGTTTAAATACCGCAGCCCTGCAGAATCTCGTGTGTTGGATTAAATCTCGACCCACATTCATTTGTGCCAATGTCAGGAGGGCGTTTTCCTCGTCCTACAGATGAGAGGTGAGGAGCAAAGGGCAGAGGCTCAGCTGCTCTAACTGTGAATTTCTTGACCTCTGACAGTTTTGGGGTTTTTTTTAATCACAGCCTTTTCTAAGCATAGGCTGTGCAGTATAACATGCCATATAAAATCCCTGATAGATACAGAGCTGGATTTGTGATGCAGTTACTGGTATTTCATTAACCTTTATCTTGACAAGTGGAAATAACACGCTGTGATTCAGGGTAAATTTTTCACTTGCAGAGAAAAACAGTGCCAAAAGAAAGCGAACGGGCTAGAAATTAATAAATACAAACCTCGATAGCAAAAATCAACTTCCAGCTTGACTTGGCCCCTTGTGCGTGTTTTGGGCGTGTTGGGCTGCCGTGACCATGCTCTGCGGGGCACGACAGAGCCGCAGCTCGCACGTCGCTCAGGAGCCCACATTCGGGGATGGGGGTGGCCCCCCTCCCAGCTCCTTCCTCTGTTTTTTCCACCCAGATGAAGACACAGGCCTCAAGGATTGTCCATCCCACCTCGTGCCATGCCAGGTCTGCATCCCCATGGTCCCACTGGGCTCAACTCCAAAACGTGCCTTGCTCTCCTCACCGGCTACTCACGCTCACGGTCTCGATGGTGTGGGTACGCAACCGCCGACCCGCTGGAACCCCAGGGAAAACATTTCTAGCAGAGCCTGAGCTAAATACAGCCTCTCTGAGACTGCAGACTCGCTGGTGGCGAGCAGAGTCCCACAGCGGAGACGACAGAGCTGGTGAGTAATAAGGATAACTCATGTTTTCCCAAGTCAAAAACCAGCCTGACTCACCACTATTTTGCTTCTTTTATTGTTATTTGTATCGCTCTGATGCCAGACAGCAGATCTCAGTTATGGAGCTGAGGGTTTTATCACCATATAACAGGAGAAAGTGCCCTCTGAAATGCTTTCAAAGTAAATCAGTGGGAGGGGAAAAAGAAAAAGCAAAGCCACTTGCCCATTGCTGCCCTGTAATTCAGGGCTGAAGACCTCCAATACTCTGCTCCTAACTAAGCACCTTTGCTCACCCACGGTGGCATATTTTCCATCTGGCCTTGCCTTGCTTTAAGCTTAGGTTTATAAATAGTCAATACCGTCTAGTTTTCCAAATAAGAGATCTGCTTAGAGTGCGTGTTGTGCTCCAGGGAGCACTTGCTGCTGGCTGGGGCCACTTGTATCCATATCTTTCTATCAAGACATTGATCTGAGGCCACAGGAGAGCAAAACGTGCCATCAGAAGATGAGCAGGAGAAGGCAGATACACCATGGGTATAGCAGAGGCCACCCCTGCCCCGTTCGCTCTGGCTGTGTCGCCCTGTAGTGAGCAGCACAGCTCCTGCTCCTCTGTTAGATGAAGTCAGGATCTATTCCTGGGCAGGGCTGCCATGGAAAATGTCTCTCTGGAGCTGACATTTGCCAGGGATAATGTCTCTCTCTCAGGCCAGTATCTAGCACAGGATAAGGTTCACACTGTTCGTGATACACATCAGCCTTTTGAGGCTGTTGCGACACCCTGGGGCAGGGAGCAGAGCAGTCATACCCACCGCTACACCTGCAGAGGAGATACGCATCTATCCCTTGAAAGTCGTGATCCTTACCCTGAGGAGTTTAATAAAACATAAGGGCCTGGATCCGGTAACATGAACAGGAGCAGAATTGTACCCAGGTCCAGAGAGAAAAGGACAAACGAAGAGAACCTGGATGTCAAAGAGACACAAGCTGCCTGGGAGATCAACGCAGACAAGCTCTGCAAAAGGTCTGGGGTTTAATGAGAGATGAGTCGGATGGAACTTGGCATAGATAAAAGCTATTAGGAAGAGCAGAGAAGAACACGAGATGCAGATAGGGAGAGGAGACAGAGAACAGCTGGAAGAGGAGGCTGGGAAGAAAGCAGGTAGAGAGGGGTGAAGTTTGTCTTGACCAGTGAGACAGCTACAGCCGCTGCGGGGCCTGGGAGAAGCCCGAGGCTATAGAGGAGCCGTGCAGACAGCAAAGCTGATCGGCTGCGGGAGCGGCACAGATGCGGTGGCGATGGGCATCTCCATGGTGGGCACAGAGCTGCTCCCAGGCTCTGCGCTGGCCCAAGCGTTGGAGGCAGCCTCTACATTTTAGGGGGTTGTTTGGGTTTTTTTCTAAAGCAGAGCCCAGAGGGGTTCAGCAGCGGCAGCTCTAATCTCTGCCCAAAGCACCCCGGGGCCTCCAAGTCCCAGCATCTGCTGAGAATGACCCTAAAAATGAACTAAACGTGTGCCACCTCTGTGACAGTGGGTCACACTCGCCATGGCAGAGGTGCCGGTGAAGCTCTGCTGATCCACATCCACCGCGGATGGGGTCGCCCAGGCTGGCACCACACCTACCCCAGACCAGCCACAGTGCCAAAGGGCAGAACAGCAGAGGGGCAAGGGGTTGTTCAATCCCATCTCGGCTCACATCTTGGCTTGGGAAGACATGCCTGGCATTTTTGTCGGCAGTGTCTCTCGAAATAAATCATCAGCCGTTCTGGAGAACCCTGCCTGCGTATTAGGACAATTATTGCTTTCTTCCAGCCTCGGCTGTGTAAAAATGCATTGCTTCTCTTTATGAGAAATTCTCATCTCCTTCTGTCAGTCATCTTGTCTCAGCAGGGAAAAAAAATCCCCAAGCCCTGTCATATCAGAAAATGAGAAAATTATCAATATCTAAAGTGTATGTGAAAAATACGAGCTCTTTCTCCATTTAGAAGAATGGGTCTCGGTTGTAAAGTCTTACAAATGTTAGCAGCTCCTCAGACATTCAAAAATGTTAATGATCCTAAGGTACTAAAATAGCTCGCCGTAGAGTTCTCCATATTAAACATACTGCCTTGCCCTCTGCAGCCATCTAGAAGGCTCTATCATAGATGAATGGTCCTATACATCGCTTTGTGCATTCAGGAAGCAGAGTCAGGATTAGCATATTCACGCAGCCACAGCATGCTCTGATGATTGCCTGTGTATCAGGAGTGAGGATGGAGCTTCTCTGCCTGAGGTCAGCTTAATAAATACTATTAGCTTCCTCCTACCGAGCGTAGGAATAGAAAACAATCTGTCAATAGCTGTAGCTTTGAATAGGAATCCTTGAGTAAAGTAAATCTCTCTACTCCAGATTTCCGCTGGCCTCGTTACGCTGCTTTGGGAAGAGAGGAGGGACTCGGGAGGGGACAGCCCCCAGCCCCGCAGCAGCACCCAGCTGGGACACAGATGGGGGTCCCTGCCAGCCCCAGGAATGACCCCCCTGTCATGATGGTGTCTGAACCAGTCCCGGGGTCCTCTCTCACCAAAAGACCAGTAGCTACTTTCCCACTGCCCTTCTGGGGGGAAGGTGGGTGTTCGGGTAAGTGGGCTCAGCCTCCTGCCCTAGAGCCATGCACAGATCCCTGCACTGTCTGGGGGCTTGCGTTGTTGTTGCCTTCAAAACGCTTGATTTTGGAGTCAGGTCCCCATGGGAAACCCAGGAGCAGCTCCTTCCCTCCCTCAGACTGTCTACAGACTCCAGCAGACCTCACCTCTGCTGGTTGTACCCACCTCCCGCCCCGGCGCTTTGGACTAGGTCCCACAAACGTGCATCTCCAAATGCTTCAGCACAGCCTGAAGCAGCTAAAACTGCCACGTGCCACAATACCAGAGGTCTGAATCACATCCCCAGGCATGCAGAAGAGCGGTTTAATTCAGATCTAAACCTTATTAATGCTGCCTGGAATCACAGGTTTGAGTGTTGGCACCTGGGAAGCTGCCTGGCTTGGGGCATGAGTGGGGGAACATGGAGGAACTCACTGCTTCTACAGCACTCCTGCGGTAGGACTTACAATGAGATCTGAATCTGTTCTGCTTTTTTTCTTCTTCAAATATATGTCCATTTTGCCTCTATGAGCCATCAATTGTTTTATTTCCCTATCAGATAAGTTTGTTCCTCTCACTGTAGCTTTGGGCTTTTGCAGCTGAATAGGACCCAGGAGACCTGAGCATCAGGACTGAAGACAGAGCACGGCACAAAAAGGGCAGCTGGTGCTCAGCAGACACCACAAACCACTTAACATGTCTTTTGTTTATGAGCTATTGTTCGGTTAAATATAGTACCTGTAGCTCGAACAACAGGCAGCGGCAGGGCACATGCCTTGAGCGCTCGCGGGCTGTCACCGCGGTGAGGTTTAGGGCGCGAGGCCAGCGGCAGAGTACGGCAGGTTTGCCGAGAAAAGCCCCTGTAACACCGTTGTATCCCACCCATTAGCAGAGCTGCCGAGGAGAAGACACAACTGGTTTTTATTGCATTTCTTCCAGCGCACAGCGAGCAAGTTTATTTAATGAATTTCGTGCAGGGAAAGGTGGATGTCGCAGGGCTTTGGGCTCCGGAGCCGTGGGATGGTGGATGGAGCTGTGGGAGTGCTGCTCCAGGAGAGAGGTCCAGGGCACTCCGGGTGGGCCACCCACACTGGGCTCCTCTTCCTCCCACACCAAGGTGAGCTGGACCCCCAGGAGAAGCTTCCTAACCTTCCTCAAGCCAGGCAGGTCATTTCTGGGATGCTTGAGATGGAAGCAAGGGTCCCGCTGCCCTGCTTGCAGGTCAATCCCCTCCTGACCTGCTGGGACCCCATCCCAGCTGGGCATTCCTCTTGCCTACGGGCAAGAAATGGGGCATTTTCAGACACTTAAGCAAGCGCTTTCTCAAAACTTTGTGGTGGGACTGCAAAGGGAGTTGCTGTTTGATCAATCAGTCCAGAGCTTTTTGCATGCTCCAAGCAAATGAAATGTGAATTACTTTTTTTTTATTTATTTTTAATTTATTTCCTTAGTTCAGAGGCTGAACCAAGTTTTCTGATCTAATTAGTTCTCCCTTCCCAAACAAATATAACGGCTTTGAAAAATTGCCCATACTTTTACACACCTGACATCTGGATTTGGTGAAACTTTTTATATGCTACTTCTGGTCTGGAGGAAGGGAAGATGATATTTAGTAGATGATCTTTACCCTCATTTTTAAGAAAAAAAAATCCAAACCATCAATTCTGCTGCTGGCAATTGAAAAAGCAGTTAGGCTGAATTCTCTTTTAAGTGAACAAACACTTCTGGATCTATTTATACCTGCCCTGAAGCAGACTACTGTAGGTGGAAATGCTGCAATTATTTCCTTTCCCTGCTTTCCACTGTCCTATAAAGATTTCCTGGAGCGGCTTGTTAGCAAGTTGCTGTTGTACATGGTGAAATTAAAATCAAACCCATATTAACAATGAAACCAATTTGACTAAAAATGCCTAAAACGAGCTGTAACAAAGGTGAGACAAGCTTGAAGGCTGCAAAGAGACAGCTTTTGTTGCTTAGCCCCATCTATCTAAGAAGGCTGAGAATTACAAACGACGAGGATGGCTGGCAGTTGAGGGGGGACAGGGACCTGATCAGTAGTGATGGGGAGATGCAACAACGTACTTCTTCCTGTGTTCCCTTTTTCATCAGTGCACGTTTTCAATTTAATTCCCCTCCCTAAAGAGTCCGTCTCCTTCATCCTCCTTCTCCATTCCTCCCTCCCCCTTCTCCCTTGGTTTACTTCTCAGAGCAGATGATCTCCTCCACTCACCACCCAGGTTAACTCTGGTTTCAGTATCAAAGATCATTTAAGCTGAAAATAGCTTTTACTGAGTCCGTGTTACAACCCAGGAGTGTCTGGTCACCAGATAGGATAGGATCTCCAGCTGCCTCTCAGACGGCGTGTCGGAGGGTTATCTGCGCTCTGGTACTCTCAGTACCGTGGCCACAAGCCATTATACTCCATAGCAATTCGGGAGGGTCGAGGACTCGATTACAGCTGATTATGGGCTGGGGGGGAGGAGCTAATGAAACAGGGAAAAAAAATTAATTAACATTCAGCAGGGCAGCCTGTTCTGTAAAGAGACTTAGTTTTCATGGAATGGAAAAGGATATATTTTTAAGTGACCATAAATTTTTATCGCTGTATATTGCTATGGATTATTAGGAAACGTCTAGTGGTGATATTTTCTATTGCCTTCTGGGGTACAGAGTCCAAATTACTCAGTTATGTGAAATAACCCCATACTGTTTAGCTGTACGAAATGTTGCCCTTCAGTTCCAAGTAAGAAGTGATGATGCTTCTGGAGCAAGAGGACGGATGTGTGATAAATCCCGCTGCTCTGAACTTTCTGCCTCCCTTGCAGCACAAGGGAACGGCGCCTGTGAATTGTGAACAGACGGTGTGTCTGCAGCGGTTAGATGTGCTCAGTATTTTAGTGACCCCCTAAATGTATAGAGGCATCTTTACTTCGGGAAGATTACACATATATGGCAAACTGGTGGAGGGAAGGAACAATGAATTGGCCATGGGGACGGCTGTAACGAGTCCCTACGGAGAGAGTCCGAGTAGAGACTTCAAAATCCTCACTACACTTAAAAAAATAAATAGACTGTGTTGATAGCAGGAGATGCAAAAAAAAAAAAAGGCAGCAATTCAGTGAAGTTTTACTGCAATATATTTTGGAAGATTTGCCAGATGGCTGGCAGCAAGACTTTTAAACTCTGGCTTTCATTCCGCGCCAGCCATATTATCATCCATCAGACAGTCACTTTGGACTGACATTGCAGAGCGTGGCTGTCTCCTTTACGTTTGCCTCGCTCCTGTTTATTTCCAGCTGATTTATTTATATCTGGAACTGATACACGTGGCACGATTTCTTTGTTTCATTAAAAGATTCCTTGATCTAAGCTTTAAAAGATTTGTCTTCAGAGAGATCAAAGTCAACCAAGTGTATGTCTGGCATCCCTGAGTTCTTCTGATATCCCAGTCTTCGGGTAAGTCTGGAAAAGGCGTTTTGTTGCAGAGTAGTAAACCGTGGTGATGAGGTTGAAGTAGAGCTGGCCATTGATTCTTGGGTACTAATACATACCCATCATCGCGGCTTCTTAATTATTATTTTCTAAGAGGTGAAACACAGTTAACAGAGCTTGCACTGTCAAACGCGAGTCAAGGTAAAACCCAGTGCCAACTGCAAGCATGGAAAATTACATCCCACTGCCCAGCAACTCACAGTCAAGCAAGTAAAATACGATTTGCACAGCTGAGCAGAGGCATTGTCCGGGTGCTAACCTAGGAGCCAAGCACTCCTAAACCCCGTCTGTCGCGACCTGTTGCTTACTCCTGGGAAAGCTGCACACGGAGAGTTCTCTAAAAGAGGCTATTAATTCTGCAGACCTTATTTATTAATTTTGGGCTGTGAATCTCCATGTCCCCTAATTCCTAGACCAGCGGTGGCATGCTGTGACTGCGACAGAGCTGTCTCACTCCTTCCTATTGCTGGAGGAACCGCGGAAGCCACTTCTTCCCAGCTTAGCTCAATTACTCCCAAAATTAGCAGGTCTCAAGTGCACATTTCAAGCCTCACTGCCTGTTACCTGCCAGTGCCACTGAAAGGACAGGGTGTTTGCGGGCGCTTTGAAGACGTAAAGCTGTATAGAATTGCTGAGTGTTATTGTGGATGGTTAGAGTACGTCCTGGATATGAATCATCTTGCTCTTTCTGACCTACTGTCCTAATTGAGAGTCATTTATTCTTTAGACGCTCGTCACTGCCTGGGCCATACCTTTTGGCGATGAAGCAGCAGCCTGGAGCTGCAGGTATTTGCCCTGCTCCCTCATTACGTGACAAATTAGAGGAGATTGAGTAAACTGACATGCTGAATCACGGATCCTCCCCAAATGTGACCCCCAACCCCTGCCCCTTTGTTTTGCTGTTTTCTGTGGCAGGGTCAGGCCAGGACGTGGCTTTCCCGTTGGCTATGTGAATTTTACTGCTGTGCATGTTCCAGTAAAATCAAAGGCCTTCGAAAAGGGATTCTGTGGAAGCTTTTTTTTTCTTTGTCAGTGCCTTTACACTCATTAGTTATAGTTTAGAGCACAAGCCTCGGGGCAGGACCAGCACAGTTGCTCCTGTTTGATTCCGCGGGCAGTACTGCTTCTTCAAAAACAACCTCCGTCGCCTTGGGGGTCAGCACCGAGAGATGTTTCAGCCTTGTTTCTCCAGCACGTTTAAGAAGTATACTCTTCCCTGACCATCTTGTATCTTCTTCTATTTATTAAAGGGAGGACTGATTGCCTGCTTTGAGACCCCCATGGTGACAGTCTGCCTGGTCACATCCCTTTGAAGAATTTCTATCCGAGGGCTTATCTTCGCTGCAGAATGAGCTCGGGCTTTCAGCAGAGGGTCCCCTGCCTCCCTGCCCTGCCCACGCTCCTCCCGGCAGCCTAACAGTAACTTGCAGCCCAGCGACCCACCAGTCGCTGTAGATGAAAAGTTTAAACGCTCGAGTCACAAGCACGGCCGCTGTGACGCGGACGGCAGCGTACATCGCTCCCCGCTGCACATCCCCCGGTGCCTCCCTCCAGTCTTCCCGGGGATGTTCCTCCTTGTCATCCAGGTGCTTCCCTGATTCGGCTGAATCGGGAACATCAATACTTCCGCTGTCCCCGTCTGGATGTCACTTGCACAGGCTGGTGTCAAACACTGGAGCAAGAGCGATCCGGACAGGAATATTGAGCTTGAGCATCTGGTTTTTCCCCCTTTGAAAACACACTTCTTGTGTGAGAGCGACCTGTCAAACGGAGCCCAGGCTGGGAGTAACGACCAGCCCTAACCCCTGGGGAAGCCATGGAGGTTTTTATGCATTTCACTGCTACCTTTGAAGGGTTCAGATAGTCTTTTTTTTTCTCTCAGAATGTGTTGTTTTCTTCACTATTGGAGATTCCCTTTTTTGTTTGTTTTTTTTTATTATGTCTTTTAAACATATCTGTATTTCGCAAAGGTACAGCGTTTGCGCAGATCAACCAGATGACATCAGATCCTTTATTCTGGCCAGATTCTGACCCAGCTCCAGATCAGCTTTGAATTTCACATTCAACTCTTCATGCCATATTTATAGTGGGTTTTTTTAACAATCAATTTTATTCTTTTATCTTGGAGGTTCATTTGTCTCTGCAAATATATTCCAGCGGAGCTTCTCTTCACTCTGCTGAAGGAAGTCCTTGAAGAAAAGTTGATCCAACTTGGAAGAGAACAGACAGGTAACAGACACTCAGTCTCCTGGTGTGAAGGAACAATTGCATTATTATCTCTCTGTACTTGGAGATAAATGAGATTTACCCTCTTTAAGGCAAGGCAGGTATGACTTATTACCAGATAATAAAAGTTAAAAGTCCTGGTAAGGAACAAGGTTGGGCTGTGCAGAGACAAGTGCTTCTGGACAACCTAAGCCTGACGTTAATGCCAAAGTTACTCTTCATTTCTGAGTTATTACCTGATATGAAACCAGTCCTACATATAAAGGAAACAAATTTCAGCCTCTTCCCTACCTGATTTTCAACAGCTACTAATGAAATACTTCAGTCAGCAAGAAATGTTCATAGCTAGCTGGAAACTAAACCAAGTCCTGCCACTTCCATGACTGGTTTCACTCCCAGATCCTCCAGCTCAGGGCTGGTGTCTTCCGCAAATCCTTGTGGGTGAGATTGCTGGTTAATAATTGCTGTTATCCCAATTATTTAGGTCATGGTCATTCTTCCTCTCCTTCTTTTCACTACCTGAGTGACAGAGTCAGAGCAGAGATTACCCAAAGGCACAAGTGCTGGTTTCTTAGTGCCACAGTCAGCTAAATTTGAGCTCTCTGCCTGGTATCCATGGCTCAGTTCACCTCGGGTCTCTGGCATTGCTTCTTAAAATTGCCCTTCTTCCACTTCATTTCAAAACCTGAAAATTGTTCTGGTTTTAAGGGTAGTTGCACAGTTACACCTCCAAAGCGAGTTTTGTGATATGAGGTCTTCAAGGGAAAAAAAATGAGATTTTTTTACTTGGGGCTGCGTTTGCTTGCTTGTGTTTGCAGGTGCTTTTATTAAAAGAGTCTGCTACAAGCAGTGTCATGTACGTAAAACGATGCAGCCTCAGATTTGACTCAAGTAAAATTCTGAGAATTTATAGAAAAGCGTTTGGTGAGAAAACATTGGCAGCTATGTAGCCTTAGAAACTAGAGAGTTAGAGTTGCAGCTTGGAAAATGGGTATGAATATGGAGAGCCGGGACTTGGAATAATCACAAGGGAGGCAACTGCACCAGCCAGGATGAAAGATGAGAGTTTCAGCAGAAAATTGATCAAGATAACGAAGCAGGGGGAAGATGTCTTGTGACAGCAGCTGGATTTGTAGCATCTAGCCTCAAATAGGAGCATGAAACATAAGTTTGCTTGGAGGGGAGAAAAATCAATCAGAAGATTTCACACAGGATTGTGAGACTATAGCAAGCTCCAAGACGCCCTGGAACGCTGCACCATTTACCCTAATCGGAGGGTGAGTCAGCACTCAATTATGTTCAGGCAATTTTATATTCAGTTTTCTATGCGTTGGCGACAAAGCAATTTAGATAATATGGCCATATAGCAGAATCACCTTCTTTACAAATCCGAGTTACATTAGCTACAATAAAAAGTATGTCACTCTGAGTGCTCATTTTCCAGCATATAAAATAATCATCATGTGGGATCAAGAAGAAATCTCTTCTTCCCACTGCCAAACCCAACGTAATTGTGCAACATGGCTGTTTCATCCCTTCTTCTGAAGTTGTTAGTTACAGCTACTCTTGAGACTAGAGAGATCCACCGCTGTGTGCACGTACTATCTGAAGCTTTGTGCATTAATAATAGCATATGAGATAATAGCTCCTACTGGTGTGTGTATTCAAGAGAAAATATTCTGTTACAACGAAGTGGGTTATCTATACGTGAGGATGGCTCAGTCTGTCCATCACATGGTAAAGATCTGTGAAACAGAACAATCCATGTTTCTCTCCCTGCTGCTGCTTTGCTGCCAAGCCCCGAGCGTACCGTCCGGGAAGATCTCGAGGTGTGGCTCCAGGTTAACACAGCGTTTTGCCATCAGTTCAGGAAAGATGTCATGCTAATTTGACCTTTTGGTTAATCTTTTAAGGCATGTGTTATATTATTCTGGAGCAATTATACCTTTAGGAATCAGAAGCTGGAGAGGAAATGAGTGATTTACTATGCTTTGAATCAACAATTTAAACTGAATGATTGTTTCAACGCCAGAGACAGATTCAGTCTTCCATGAACTGCTCCTTACATGAGCAGGAGGCATGAACTGTGGTAAAAACAGGACACACCAACTGTGTTAAAATCCACTTTGCATGTCTCAGGAGCAAACACGCAGCTTGAATCTTCATTCCCCTCCATTATTCCTGTTGCCATGACTTGATGGACTTTAATAGGAGTTGAATAAGGGCCAGACCTGGAACACAGCGAACTCAAAGAGAAATTTCCATTTGCCTTTTTTTTTCCTATGGATAATAACCTTAAAGATTCAGGGTCAAACCTTCAGCTGTCATAAGCTGGCATCTTTCCACTCAACTAGCTCTTCATGTCTGAACGAATACAGAGTCACTAGATTTCTGTTCATCTGCAAAGAAGCATCCACATTTTTAATATTAATACGAAGATAGTTTTCAGTGATCTCCCTCTCAAGAGAATGATTTTCAAACTGTATTCATCAAGACACTGACATTTGAACTCATTTTACTTTGAAGTCACCATCATTCAAATTGTCACAGCTTGACAGCACAGTCAGTTAACTCGGCGCTTCTCAAACTAATGCTCTCAGACCCCATATCAATACCTGTAACCTTTGGCTTTCCTAAATGTGATATTCTGCGTGTCATCTGGCAGTCACTGCCTAAACTCTCCAAGTTCTGAGCAGCTACTGGGCTCTGCATAAAACACTCTTACGAATAGGAATAGTATTGCAGAAAGGCAGTATTGCCCAGTCAACGGCCACGGGCTCCAGGAAAAACAGATTATCACCTGAAAGCTTAAAATATGGATGGTCTCTTACTGAGCTGTATTGTTCTTGATTGCTCTAAATTCTTAGTCAAGAACCAGGTGAGGTCTTCTAGGGATGTTAAAATTCTATTTTGTTCTGGAATGGAGGCATCTTCTAATTGGTTCTAATCTTTTATTGGTTCATAAATTGACAATGTGAGACACATCCTTCCCTCCTCTTCTCTTTCAAAATGTGTCCGCCTTGTTTTCTTGAAAGACCAGAGAACAGTAAAGGGTTCATCTGATCCTTACTAAGTCAAAAAAAACACTGCTGGGAAAGCCAAAGGGTGCAGATTCAGAGCAGTGGCTTAGAGGACATCATGAGTAGCAAGAAAAAGTAGTTTTGGCTGGACCTTTGCCTACATAAAGTTGAGTTTCCATTCGTTTCTAAGGGAGCCCCCTGGTAATTTTCAGATCAGCTTTTCTTACCCTATCCGAAGATAAACAGAATGTCAAAAAATTAGCAGAACTGCTATGTTTATCAGGCAGTTTTGGTAAACAGATGCCCCTCTGTTGCTCCTTCTTTCAGTTTAGGCAGACTGACTGAAAGTTACTTCCTTCTACTCATTTTTTTCCCATCTAGTATCTTTTTTCACATTGAGTATCTCTCAGGAAAAAGACTGAACAGTTTTCCTGGATTTCCCCTCGCAGAAAAATGATTTACCCGTCTTCCTGGAAAATGCTAACTACACAAAATTCTCTAGTAAGTTCTTAATGAAACTTTTCAAGCTACCTTCATGTATCGTAAATCGAAAGGGCAAAAGACCAGACCTTCACCACCAGTGTTTGATTTTGATCCCCATAAAATAATTAAGGTGAGCGGTGCTTACAGTTTAAAAAGCAGCTTTCTGTCTCTTTAAAACTGTTTATGAATCATTGTTTGGAATGAGCACAGGAAAGCATCTGAAGCTGATTAACTAAGAAGTTACATGGCTATCAGCTAGGACAGCCCTAGCCTCATGATTTTATCTATTAGCAGATAGTGTGGAACTAACTGACATTAAACTGGCAGAATCCCAGCACAAAGGTGAACTCGAGGAAAAATTATATTGGATTTTAATAAAACTTTCCTCAAAGGTCAGCCTTATTCTTCAGCCCAATTATTCATAGCTGTAGAAAATTCCAATATTCATTAAGTATTTCCCATTTTCTCCTCCCCCATTACAATATCTATCTACCTGTGACCATTATTTTTCTCAGCATTTTTATTTAGATTCCTTACTCCTTGTTTCACTCTTTCTACCTGGCCTTCTCAGGATCTGTACCCCATTCTCAAAATGTCACTTATCAGGCTCCTCTTCAAGAACAGATCCTGCCTCATACCAGCTTCAGGACAAAAAAAACCTTTTCACTTATCCTTGAAGGTGGCTGAAACTTTGGGAAGACCAAAGCTTTGGTGTAAAGTCTTTATTAAAGTGTGTCAGGTTTCTCCTGTTTTTATTTTTCCTTCTCACCCAGCAGCTGCCTCTGCGTCTTGCTCAGGACTCCAGTACCTTTTGCCAAGTAAGCTATAACGTTAGTAGCATGCCACTTAGGAGAGAATGATGTCCTTGTAAGCTCTAAGCTCCTGTAGATCAGTCTCCTTTACTGATATTGGCCCAGCAAAAGAATGTATTTTTTCTTTTTTTTTTAAAGAAGAGTCACTAATATCGAAGAAAGTACCAGCTCAGAAGGGTTTTTTCAGAGTGTACTGACCACACAAAGCTGTAGATACCCAGATCTGGAAACTGCTTCTCGATCCTTGGCATACAAGCTCCAGCTCTTGGTAGCCAAGTTTCTAAAACTTGGCATCACTGCAGCCACTAAGCTCATCTACTCCCACAGCAGAGGAACTTCTGCTGCCAGTGTCGTGCTTTGCCCGCCCGGCTGAGCTGTGCGGGGCAGGCCAGCCCAGTGCATCTCACGAGAACCGGTACCCGGGCTTCCCGGGCTTCCAGGACAGGATGCACGGTGCTGGGCTGTTCTCACAATCACAGCCCCTCACTACCGTACCCTCTGTTCTCCCCCTTTTACCACAATTATTTCCCTCCTTCCACTTCAAAGCCTACTTCTCCCAGTCTGTGGTGGGATTAGCTGTACCTCTGTCAAGACCAATAGACCAGGTCCTCCCTTCCCCAGCCCCTCCCTGCATGCTCCCACATCCCCAGGACACTAATCCCATTCTTTGGAATTCCTCAGCCCCCTGTGCTATAGAAGAACAAGCCCTGGCACAGCCCAAGTTGCTGTGGAGCCACGGAGCAGTTTCCAGCTGACTGTGGCTGTTTGCCCCGGGGGTGCGAGCCTGCAGTTATCACAAACACATCCTGCCCAGTGTGCACTGAACTGGGCACAGGGAGCTGCCCACAGCAGCCCCTGCCCACCAGCTGTTCCTCATCAGAGGTAACTAACCGTCTGCCTCCTTCACATGATTAGAGACAAGCTTGGGGCCCTAGAAGATGCGCTGGCTGGGACACTGTCCTGTGAACTTCTCTGGTTTTGGCTAAATTATCTTCTTGGTTATTCTTTACTCCATCAAAACAATGTTACATACAAGTTAATTCTGTGGTTCCCATCTAAAAAATCGCTGTGGTCAGAGAGCTCCAGAAGCTGGGCAACATCTGAGAGGTAGATACACCCTCTATAACGTGTATTTATGGAAAAAACGCCGCTTAAACTGCTAAAGTGAAATGTAAGAGAATCCACACTACATTTCAAAACCATTGTTCAGATATACGCTGGAGAGCAGCCAGGCTTGGTTGGTCATGCTGGTAGATGATGGGGAAAAGGAACATGCGTTAAAATCAGCAAATGGATAAAACTGGGCTACAGAAGGATGAGTACAATGGGAAAAGCTTTCCATTTTTTTTAAATCAAAGTCCAAGCTCCCACACTAAAAGGAGGATTGTGTTCCTAAATAGGAAAACATTAAAAAAGAGACTGTACTATACTTGGGAATGTATGGTACAAAGCTTTATGTCCACTGTCAGGATAAATCTTACATATTCTGCAAGGAACAGCAACATTCATTTAGCAGAGAAGATGAAAAGGAGAAAGATGGGTGGTGGAATTTCTGAGCCTTGCATTCTCTTACATTCTTGCCCATGTTGACATAGATTAGTAAAAACGTTCTCAGATATTTTCAATTTCTTTGAACAACTTTTAAGATTAATAAAGAGTATTGTATAATAGATATTGTATTGAGCAATAAATATTACTGATTTAGATTTCTGAGCAATAAATATTACTGATTTAGATTTTTGAAGAGTGCTATCAATTATTTTAGGAACCAGCTTTAGATTGGTTTAGTAGAAAAAAGAAGATCCCTTTGTAGAGACTATAGGGTCTCTAAAGGGTCTTGTAGAGATGTAGGTCTTTGGCAATGCAGATCTTGGCTCTCGAGATTAAGACGGCAGAGACCCAGACTGTAGAAATTGTAGTTCACTTGCTGGTGACGGCTCTTGCTGGCCAGCATCGCAGGGTATGGCTACGAACAGGGGATGAGAGCAAAGCCCTTCTCGTTTAATATAGATTAAGAAAGTCTTCTTACTTCTAATCTCACTCCTGCCTCTCTGCCACGCTCTGAAATACTTCTGTTGGTTTCTCTGCTGGGGAGAAAAATCGTCAAAGTTTGTCAGGAAAGATGAGAATATGTATTTTTTGTTTTCTTTTAAGATTAATCTTTCAGTTGACTAGAACTGGCAACATGAGTAAAATCTTGCTGCTGGAGTTGTTGTTTCATATTGATTGCATTTTTAAAGATTTTTCTAGCAGGGAGAGGTAGACACGTTGTTATTGCTGTGTATTAATCAAAAGAACTGAAAAATACTGCGGGCCCTATTCCGCCCTCTTTGTGGATCAAAAAGCCAGTTGAGATTTTAAGAATACAAGTGATCCTGGATTAGACTCTGTTTTTAGGTGCTAACAATTTAATTTTACTACTGAAGAGGTTATTCTTAGGGCAATCACCTGTCTTTAACGTTTAACATCGGATTTGTTCAAGAGCATGCAATTTTAGCATTGACTGTTAGAAGCTTCCTTTACATAAGCCGTAGAAAAGTACATCACCAACATCACCATTTTTACAGCTTTAAAGGACCCCACAGCTGCCTTGATTACAAATGCATTAGCTCCGTGTATTTAATTCAGTTCCTAATGCTTCTCATGTAGTGTCAAAGCCATTTGGAAGAGAGTCTCTGCTTTTACAACCTTGATTTTTATTTTTTTTTTAGCAACTCAGCAGCGTGGTTGTTCAGTTTGTAAAGCTCCTTATGAAATCTCACCTGAAAACATCCATCTACGGAGCTGTGCAGTTTTTCCCACTTCAAAGGGAAATCTGCCGCTGCTGCTACCCCAGTCAGCGCAGAACTGAGCACAGTAACATGTTGAACTGTTTACTGACACAGATGATGTTGGCTGGCAATTTGTTCAGTGTTTGTTGTACCAGGGAGATTTCTAATTTAAAAAAAAATTAATGCATTTCTCTTTTCGCCTTATCAGTTTTGGTAGTTATTTCACATATTCTCTTAATTTTTGTGGTAAAAGTAATAACAACTTGTTAAAAACAAAAAAAATGCCAAGACTCTCGTTTGGATTCCTGGCTGTGCTACAGCAATTCTCAGTAGTCTCCCAGTTGCCAATGCCTGTAATTTTATAATCTTCATGCTTTATTTTCCATTTGGGGTGCAGAGTGATGACAGATGACCCAATTTTCATTGAAGGCCCGTGCAATCCTTTATGGTTAAAACCGAATGAAGAATAGGGGGAAAAATCTTAACTATTTTGACTCTGAATTAAAATTTTCCAAGTTGTTTGCAGTATTGCAATCCTAGTAGCATCAACATTGACACAGTTGAATAAAGATTATGTGTTTTACAATGCATTAGGCCTCCTAGCATAAATTTTTGGCTGTGGAAAATCCCAACTACTACCCTTGCTATCTTCCTTTCCTTAACATTTCGGTTTTCAGGCTCCTGCCTCCCACACAGTCTCATATATATTCTAAGCTCCAAAGGGTTAAAGTCCTGGCATTTCTTCTGACTGGCATTTCCAAATCTCTCCTGGGGCCCATGCAGCGTTTATGCCAAAATGCTTTATAATTATACAAACACAGAGCAAGAGGAGGAGGGAGAAAAAAAAAAAAAACCACCAACAAAAAACACAACACCCTCTGCAATTTATCCTGCAAAACCCGGTCCTGCTCGCCGGTTTGAAGCCCACCGTGCCAACCCCGAGCCTAATAACGCCCACAAGTGGTATGTGACGAGCAAACCCAGTGATGTTTTAACGGACACGGGGCCCGGTTCTCCCGCCACCGGGCCTGGTTCTAATCCCGGGCGGCTCTCCGTGCGGGAGAAGGAGGCGGTGGCGGCGCAGTCAGCATCAGGCCGGGCCGCACGGCTGTTGCCGCCAGGCCCAGATCGGGCTCGGTGGCACCGGGGCGGCCCGCAGGGCCCGGCCGGCGACGGCCCGACCTCCCCCACAGCGCACGGCGGGGCAGCGCCTGCGCCCCCCGCCCCCGCCGCCGCCGCCATTCCCCCCGCGAGCTTCGTTCTCCCCAAAACTGGGGTCTGACGTCTGCCTCCGCGATACGGAGTGACCAATCAGGCGGCGACCAGGGCGGGCAGGCAGCCAATCGGCCAGCGTTGCTACCTGGGGGGAGTATTTTTAGCCGCGGCGGGCAGGGGGGGCTGTGAGGGGCCCGCCCGGGGTGTCGCGCTGCGCCCCCTCCCGTCAGGGCAGGGCTCGCCGAGGGGAGGCCCGCCCCGCCGCTGGCTGAGGCCGCAGCCTGGCCGCCCGCCTCCGGGGCTGCAGGGCGCCCTCGCACCCGTCAGTCGTTCCGGCGCTGCCGGCCCCCGCCATCGCCGCCGCCGAAGTCCCCGCGGGCCGTCACCGCCCGCCCCCCTTGCCGCGCCGCAGCGGCGGTCATGGGAGATGTAGTTCAGCGCGGGGCCCCCCCCTCCCCCCCCCCTTCCCTGCGGAGATGAGGGGCGCGAGGGCAGGGTTTGACGTAGGCAGTGACGCAACGGTGTTGTGAGGTGAGGAGCGAGCTGACGTAGAGAGCGACCCCTCCACGCCGGGGTGGGGGAAGGGGAGGCAAACGCAGGCCTCGCGAGGGGGGCGGGGCCTGGCGGTGAGGGGCGGGGCCAGGCAAGGCACCAGCCACTGGAGGGCGGGGTCGGTGGGCGTGGCCGGGCGGGGCGCGGCGAGGGGGCGGGGCAAGGAAGGCGATATATAGGGGCGCGGCGCGCGGCGGGGCAGGAGCAGAAGGAGCGCAGCTGCGGCGGCCGAGCGCGCCCGTCCTGGGGGTGTGAGCAGCGCAGCCCTCCCCCCCTTTCCCTCCCCCCCCCTTTTTTTTTTTCCGACCCTCCCCCCTCCCTTTTTTTTTTTTCTCTTTCCTTTCCCCTCCCATCCTCGCCGAGGGAGCCGGCTCGCGGAGATGGGGGTCGGGTGCTGAGCCGCCCCCGCCCTGCACTCACACCCCCGCCGGGATTGCTTGCACTACCCCCCGCACACCCCCCGGGTGAGTACCGCTCGCTGAGGGCGGGGGGACGGCCCCGGCCGGCGCGGGGGTGTGCGCTGGGGAGGCCCAGGCCGAAGGCAGGCGCCGAGGCGGGGGGGCTGAGGCAGCCGCCGCCCGGTGCCGGGCGTGAGGCGAGCGAGGGGCTGAGGCAGCCGCCGCCCGGCACCTGAGGCGGGCGCGGCGCCGGCCGCTGAGGCAGCGATCGCCCGGCCCTGGCGGCTGAGGCGGCCCCGGCCCCTGAGGCGGGGGCGGCCGAGGGGTACGCGGCCCGGCCGTGAGGCGGGCGGCCCGGGGTGCCGAGGCGGTCACGTCCCCGCGGTGACGAAGCCTGAGGCGGGCACGGCCCCGCGGGGAGGAGAAGGACCGGGGTGCCGTGGGGGACGCAGCGATGCAGGAGCCGGGGCAGCTGCGGTGGGAAGACGGGCGCGGGGGCCGCCGGCAGCCCCTCAGGGAGGGAGTGCTGCCCGGGGAGCCGGGCTGCGAGAGGGTCCCTCCCAAGGCGGCCCCTCGACGCGCTGGGCTGGGAGGGGTGCGCATTGCCGGCTGACTAATTGCTGCTGTTTGCGCTGGGCCTCTCCGGGCAGCCCTGGCAGCCGTCCTGCCGGACCCTGCCCCAGCGGGGGGGCCGAGACGGGTGTCGCCGGCCCGCGGTGCCGGCTTGTGTGCTGAGGAGAGGGGCCTTGCCTCCCCCCCGCCCCGCTTCCAGCCGTCTCCCTTCCTCTTCTTCATTTTCTTTCTTACGGGCTCAGAAAATGCTGCTCTTCCTCCTCCTCCTCCTCCTGCTGTTGCCGGAGCTCCCGGGGCCGTGAGCAGAAATCTAATGAGACCCGACTGCCTGGTTATGTAACTGCCCACACTGCTTAAGGCTCCTGCCCTCAGCCCCAGCGCCGGGGCTCTGCCGCCGGAGCAGTTAATGGGCTTCGATCCCGGAGAAATATTGTCCTCTTTAATTTAAAAAAAAAAAAAAATTAAAAAGCTGGGAATGATCAAGCTGATTTGTTTGATCAGCTGCTTGTACCGTGGATCAGTTTTGGGGCTTAGAAAAATTTATAGCGTCTGCTCGGTGCACCTTGAAAGGATCATTTAATTCCTAAAGGACATGGAGGAAGGGAAACAAAACAGATGGATTAATACATCATTTTTAAATGCCCCTTTTAACCACCCAATCAGCTTTTCTGTACTGATTGTGTCCCTTTTGTAAATATCTTCTGTTTGCCCTTGATCTTTTCCTATCCCCACCCAGTGCTGATCCAGCAAACGTTTAAAGGTCGCCTTATCATACAAGCTTTCAAACTATTCCAATACCATGTTGGGGAGAACACGAGTGGCTTGGAAACAGGGTTCCAGACTTTAAAAGGAGATTATTTGGAGCAAGAAATAAAAAACCATTGTATTCACATTGTTAGAGGATTTTGGTACTGACTTTGATTTCTCCAATCTTCAGTGACAGCTACGCTGAATTTTGTTCCTAGTGATGCAGTGCAGAAAAACACACTGTTAATTGAAATTCTTGTTGGGCGTTTAACTTGAGCCAAAAAATACGGATTTCATTTCATTGGAACTTTTTGAACAAAGGTGTCTCTTGTGGATGAGTACCTTTATGCTAAGGTACTGCAGAATTTTTGTTATAGCAGTACATGTGCTAATACTTGATTGTTGCCCCTTCTTTAACTTCAGATGGCTAATTTCCCTTTTGTCCTTTGTGAAGGAGTGGCAACCATATTTTATATTAAATATAAAATGGAGTCGTGGAGAAGGAGAAAAGCAATCGCTTTTGAGGCTATCAGATACCCTGTTGGCTCTAGTAACTTTTTGAAATCTGGACTACAGACTGTGATATATGAATTTAATATCTGTTTTTATATTAAATGTGATAATGTAGAATAATTTGTAGGAAGGGGTGAACTTGTGAATTAATTTATTGTAATAATTTCACCGTCATTGCCACCCTTATGACAGAAGGATGAGTCTGTTCTGTACGTGTTGACTGCACTACCACCTCAGCTATTCTGAGGAAGAATCCTTGTGTATGTGCAGCGGACATTTTCTCTTCAGTTAGCATAATTTCACCAGCACGTCGTTTATGCGGGTGATTTGCTTGGGCTTAAAATAAATATTGCATAACTTTAGTTCCTTGTGTGAAATTTTCTAAAGCAACTGTTAACATTTTTATAATCCTGTAGCTTACGGTGCAACCAATATCCTTGCAAACTTTCAAATGATAAATGACCCTTGGACTAAGACCTTTCAAGCTAAACTCATGGTCTGGTGCTAAATTTTGCAGCTGAGGACTATAAATCATCCAAATACGGGTTGGTAATCGAACCCTTGACAGGCCTGGCAGTTCTGTGATGTCTTAAAAATGATCCTTGCTGCTTTGTGAATAACTGAAAGGCGAGCTCATGTGATTTTGCTGTGCCCCGTGCTGTATATGTAAACACATGCCTAGCGCATCTTCTGCAGCATTGTTTGTAAGACCTACTGGATGTAGTTGACATCCTCGCCTTCTGCAGGCAGGATGCACGTTCTTTGACTTGAAAAGTAACCTCTTTTATGCAGAAAGTGAAGCTGAAAGAATAGGCCTTGGAGCTTGATCTTATGCTTTCCTTATTTGGATGTGTTTGCTTTTGTTTTTTCTTAAAGGAACAAGAGCACTCAAGGTGAAGGATAATAACCGACTCGAATCAGCACTTTGAATGAAATTTTGTTTCCCTGTGGCATCTTGAACACTTTCTTCTTCTTCGGGTTTTGAAACAGACTTATAACTTTGTGGCATAGCAGCTATGCAGCTTGAAATCCAAGTAGCACTCAATTTTATTATTTCATATTTGTACAATAAGCTTCCCAGACGACGTGTCAACATTTTTGGTGAAGAGCTTGAAAGACTTCTTAAGAAGAAGTATGAAGGGCACTGGTATCCAGAAAAGCCATACAAAGGATCAGGGTTTAGATGTATACATATAGGGGAGAAAGTGGACCCGGTCATAGAACAAGCATCCAAAGAGAGTGGTTTGGACATTGATGATGTTCGTGGCAACTTGCCTCAGGATCTTAGTGTTTGGATTGACCCATTTGAGGTTTCATACCAAATCGGTGAAAAGGGACCAGTGAAAGTGCTTTATGTGGATGATAATGAAAATGGATGTGAGTTGGATAAGGAAATCAAGAACAGCTTTAACCCAGAGGCCCAGGTGTTCATGCCAATTAGTGACCCAGCATCTTCAGTGTCTAGTTCTCCTTCTCCTCCCTTTGGTCACTCTGCTGCTGTGAGCCCAACTTTCATGCCCCGCTCCACTCAGCCTTTAACCTTCACCACTGCCACATTTGCTGCCACCAAGTTTGGCTCGACCAAAATGAAGAATAGCGGCCGTAGCAACAAGGTCGCCCGCACATCTCCCACCAACCTTGGCTTGAATGTCAATGACCTGTTGAAGCAGAAAGCCCTTTCCTCCTCCATGCACTCTCTCTACGGCCTTGGCTTAGGCAGTCAGCAGCAGCAGCAACAACAGCAGAAGACTTCTGCCCTTTCTCCTAACGCAAAGGAGTTCATTTTCCCCAACATGCAGGGTCAAGGTAGTACCAGTAGCATCTTTCCTGGTGACAGCCCCCTTAACCTCAGTCCTCTCCAGTACAGTAATGCCTTTGATATGTTTGCAGCCTACGGAGGTCTAAATGAGAAGTCTTTTGTGGATGGCTTGAATTTTAGTTTAAACAACATGCAGTATTCTAACCAGCAATTCCAGCCAGTTATGGCTAACTAAAAATAAACCGAACGTGAAATACGAGTAAATACTATTGTACAAGTTAAAATGCACGTACCCAAGGGTGTATCTTTTTTTCCACCTCTTGAGATTTTTTTTAAGGCTTGTAGTATGAATACATTCAAGCTTGGTTAGATAAATACGACATGCATCATTTTTTCATTTGCCAACCAAGCACAAAATTATTTTATACTGACTGTACATTACGAAAATATACTCTCAGAATATGGCCTCTTACAGTATTTAAGATATAGCAAGGACGTGGCTGATTTTTTTATGTGTGTATATATATATGTCCACAAACATATATGTATATATATATTTAAAAATTGGCAGTAATAGGTGGATTTATTGGTCTTTTTCTAATTGTATAATTTAATTTAGTACAAAGTTTGTAAAATATCAGAGTATATATATTGTTTCTACAACATGGTATGGCATTTATATCTTTTTACTACAGTGATCTGTGACAGCTGCAGCAGCTTCATGTTGTATTTTTTTTACTGAAATTGTAAGATATCCATCTTAAAGACATCAATTCTAAAAAAAAAAAATAAAAAGTTGTGTACAGAATATTCCTTAGTGGTGGAATTAAAATGTACGAAATATTTGCTTTTTTCAAAAGAAACACAAATTGTATTTTCTGTTAAAAGTTTAAAGATTTTTGCTATATATTATGGAAGAAAATGTAATCGTAAATATTAATTTTGTACCTACATTGTGCAATACTTGAAAAAAGGTATAAAAGTATTTTGAGTCAGTGTCTTACATGTTAAGAGGGACTGAAATAGTTTATATTAAGTTTGTATTAAAATTCTTTAAAATTAATTGCCTGTGGTGGTCTGTGTTTTTACTGCTCCGCTGAAGATCCGAGGCTGCGTTCTGATGTTGTCAGTGCTAATGATGCAAAAGAGTCTGACTCAGTGCATCCCAGAGGAGCCGTGGAGGGGGCTGCTGTGTTGATGCACCACGATAATGGGGTGCTTCACCCAAAATACTACTGACAAAGCTGATTAAGTACTTGCCTGCAATTATTTGAGCAAACTTTCACTTGTTTTCTATAACTGCAGCTTGCTGAAGCCAGAAGGTAATTTTTTTTTTTTTCCCCTCGAGAGTTAAGACTGTGAGCTCTGTGAATGCTGAGTTATTGTGCGATGTGACGTGTCTAGAAGGGACTCAGGTGATTCGATGAAATTCACTTTCCGTGTCATCAGAGTGGATTTGAACTGTTAACTGTTATCTGGAGAGGTCCTAGACCAATGCATCAGCGTTTTGTTTCTGTATTAGGGATTAATAGCTCAGAAACCAGACTGAATAAAAGTGCTGATTTACAGTTTACTAATCTCATTGTAAACTTTCATTTTATATGCTCTATTAAAAAGAGAAATGTACTGCAACTGCAGTGTGACATTCTAAGGTTTTTGTTTTGCTGGATTTTAACCAATTTCAACTTAATAGGTTCTGAAAATGTGAACGTGAGTAGGAGGAGAAAAAATTCAGAGTCTGACAAAACAACTCAGCTTTTCCAGGGCTATTCTGAAGTTACATCCCTTGCTCTTTTCCGTTTGTTCGGCAAATAGTGTTCCGTGCTAACGGACATTGCCAAGGGAAAGAGAAACTTGCTGCTTTACTCCGTAAATCTAACAAATACCAACTTGTTTTCCATGGCAGTTTCAGTTGTACCAAGAGAAGATACACACGAAGTGGATGGTCCTCTGGCTCATGATGATGAATTCTAAACTGCAGGAGTAGTACAGGATTAAAATTTTCTCAACTTTAGTATTCTAAAACTGGATTTTGAGACTGAAGATCAGTCTTTTCCTACTTGGTGCACTTGATTTTACAACAGGCGTAGATTCCACGCACGTGTACACCGCCGGTTTGGTGGAAATAGTCTAGTGCTGCAAGGAGGAGGGTGTTTCTCGATACCAGCGTGAGATCTTTGCTTTGGACAGAGGCTGTGGAGAAGCGGACAGGGTGGAGGTGCGAGGCTGACCGTGGTATCCATTTCTAATGCCATGACAACTAATTCAAAAGCAATAATGGAGCGAATGTTGTTTTTAGGCATTCATCTGTCTGTATTGAACTGGCTCCTTTTTATTGAGTTTGCCATCTGGTTTATCTTTCCACTAATGGCACATCAGTGGACAGAACCATACTTAAAAGTGCATCGTTTGGTATCTAATTCTAAGTGGATGATTTTGCTTTAAAAAGGAATTAGAAAAAAATTCGAAGAAAATATTGGATCAATTACTAGAAAATGGAGAATGTTAGCTCTATGTATTGTTTCTATTTGTAGGCTTTTAAGACTTAACTACAATTTTACTATTTACAATACAATAATAATACCTGAACTGCCTAGGAGCTTGAGCAGCTTTGGCAGTGGAAACTAGTCTGTTCTGTAATATTTCTATTCCTGTGACTTAAACTGAGATCATTTGTCTTAAAGGCTCATCCTCTTCCCATTCTGATTTGTTCAATTCTACTGTAACGAGCTGTGCGTATGAAAGGCAGTGGTTTGCAGTGGGGAAGAATCTCTGGAAACAAGGTTGGTTTTTGCAGCACTTTTTAATACAAAGATTTGAATAAGCAGGGTTTGCTCATGGTGCTTTGCAAGGAGACGATCTGTAGAGAGAGCTTCCAGTTTTCTCAAAGAATGCAAATATGAAAATTTTGAATGTTTTCTCTTACTCCTTTCAGAAATCATAGACATGTGCCTTCTCTTCAGACTACTTCACCCATTTATTGATCTTTTGCTAAAGTTTGGTGCCAAACTTGTTAGGTCAGACATTGACATTGCATCATTCTGTTCTGAGTGCCAAATCAATCTCTGGTTTAATTTGCACGTACCCGGTATTCTGCTCTTGAGCTGTGCTCTCAGGTAGGTGCCTTTGCTTTGAGAGAAAGGACCTAAAAGGAGCGAAGGGGAAAAGGAAGCATTTGCTCAGTTATGCAAGTTCTTTTGTATTTTCTTTTGTGAACGTGCAATTTACTTCCTTAAATTGCCAGTCTAAGTTAAACCTCGGAAGATGTCTTTAATTTACAGTGAAGAAAAGGATAAAAGCTGAAGTGTGCAGCCCCCTTGATGCTGCTTAGTGCATCCTGTCTCTTCGCTCAGGGTCCCCACCCAAGCACAAGCTCAAAGCATTTTTCATCTGTAAGGCTCACGCAATTCAGCACCAGTAGGTAACTTTTGAAAATCGCAGTCCGAGATCTGCGCAACTGAGTTCAGAGGTGTCTCGGCGTGGCAGGGCAGAGGGGTTCCGTGGGCAGCCACAGCCTGCGCTGCGTTCGTTCTGCGGGTAGGTGACAGACCTTACTCTTGTTCGAAGTCCAGTAGCCATCACCAAAATCAAATGGATCTGATTATTTCTGCGAAGGAGAGCCAGCTCACAGGTGGAGTTTGCGACACGTAGTGCTTCGTTACTGCGTCGTGCTCTCAAGGTCCGTGCTGCAGATGGAATCCAGAGGGCATCAGCTGACCTGGCACCAGAGCCTCGGTGAGTACCAGTTTTGTGGTTCTTTTGACTTCAACTAAGCTGTCATAATTTATACAAATGGAGGACTGGGTGTAAGCCACAGAAAGATCCATCCCTCCCTCACCATGCAAAATTAGAAAGCCTCTAAACATTGCTTGTACGATCTCTTGCTGCAGACAGCATGGCAGATGATGACCCAGCTACAGCGGGGCCACATGCCCAGCTGCCGGCACCCTCTGCTCCCTCCCTGCTGCAGCCTGCAAAAGCCCAATGGTCACAAACAGCCCAGTTGCATTTCTGCAATATCAAGTAACCAAACAACTAGTTGTTAAATCAGCTCTTTGGACCGGCATGGGATCAAACCAGAGTTCATCTACTGATCTGACGCCCCAGACTGTTCTATTAACGTTTCAGGAATAAATACCTCAGAGTTTGTGTTGGTAGTTTTGGAGCAGATGAAGCAAACCGGCGGTTCAGCACTCTTTTTTATATCATCAGCAAGTTGATTTAAATTGAGTGTACGGAGTTGGCTGCATTCCTCTCATGAGCTGCATAAAAAGTTTGCTAAATCGAAGTGCCAGAGCTGTAAAATCCTGCTGAAGGGATTGTTTCCAAAGATCAGCGAGAGGAACGGTTAAACTGTTACCGTGGCAGTGCGCGTATGACTTTTGGCCTCTTGGCTTTATTTTAGTGACGGTAGTAAGGAGTTTTGCCTTACAGAAGGGAAAAAGCATTAAGACTTGGGAACATAAACCACATTCCCTTTGGCACTACGAGTTCTCTACCTCATAGACAAAATATGATCAGTGTGCGGAACGAATAGCAGGTGTAAAATATTTTTAGAAAAAACCTTGGCGTGCAGCGCAGACATCCCTCAACCCCCAATCCTTTATTCTGTCAACTTTTGTTTGTTATAAACAACCCGTGGTATTGATGGCTGCACTTTTGGTGGAACTTGCTGCAGTTTTCATTTGGTAATCCAGCACTTCAGAGGCCTGAAATGGGAGATCCTCTCCTCCTCTGAGAGCTGAGACACCATTACATTTAAACAGTCCGTCAGCTCCGTGCCCTCGTGGAGCTCGTTGTGCTGCGTTCCCTTTTCCCCTCGGCTTCAAGATTACCCATAGCATAAAACAAAAGAGGACCCTGGGAATGTAGTGCCTTAATTATTGTTTAGTGCCCCTGCAAGCTTCTTTGAGAAGGTTCTATCAACAGGACAGGCTAATGCAATTAAAACCAGACCTGGAAACCCACCGTTTTTCCTTGGCAGAATATATTTATTCCTTGCTACACCCATAACCCCTTCCTTTGTCTTTTCTGCCTCTCCCACAGCATCCTTGGACAGACCGGCTTGTGCGTTGCTCCCTTTGTTCGCTGCCTCTCACTACTTGCTCTGCTGCACCAGCCTTTCACGTTACTCCTCTTCTCACCCAGACTCCGCTCCTCGCTGACCTCATCTCTGAAGCTGCTGGATGCAGGAACTGCTGTGCCATGGGATTCCTCAGCACGCGAGGCTCTGGCCACCGAAAGGTACCCTCTCCCTCCACCCCTGGTAGGCTTATTTGACTGCACTTTATCTCTAAAGGCAGAGCGTAAACAACTCCTGAATGTCTGAATACGGTTAAGGATTATATTAGGTGCTCACAGTCTCCCGAAACTGGGTGAATTTGCTGCTTGGGCAGCCTTACCCAGTAACGCAACAGCCTGGGACTTTTTAGTCACGTTGATGGAAATGAGAGGTGGCAGGTTAGTGAAGAACATGGTATAATAGATGACAATGTGGGCACCCCATGTTCCAGATCTGACTCTGGGCAAGTCACTGCCCTTTTCTGTGTTGGTTTCCTCCTCCGTCTCCATTGAAATTCGCTGTTAGCAAGTGTCAGACGTTAGCTGGCTATTGCTGTCTTTTTGCTGTCAATAAGGAACTTCATCCAATTTCCGTATGCCACAGGAACATCTTCTGAGGTTGACCTACCGTTCCCTCCTTTTATTGCCTTTAGTCTCCGTGGCCTTTGAGAGTCTCCTCTGTTGTACAGTTCACTTAACGTGTATTAGATGACCTTTACGTTTTGAAATAAGGCATGCATATAAAAGTAAAGCACTTGATTCTCATTGTCCACGGTATATAGAGTCTGATTCATCCACTATCGGAGCAGAAGGCCTCTGGGGCAGTGAGGTCTCACATGCTGACTATTGTGATTCTCTGAAAGAATTTCTGTGGGTGTTCCTATAGATATGGAAGTATATACTCTTCCAGTACAAATCATGTGAAAATTTTACACCATCCTACTCACTGGAGTTGGTGCTGGTCAAAATTAGACTTGCATACAGATTTTACAAACTAAAACAAATTCTCCTTTGATTTTCATTAGACTCTAGGGTTAAGCATCCCGTGTGCCAGCACAGAGACTGGGTTCTGCCACCAGCTGTGCTATGAACTGTCTGCCCAGCCTTCAACAGATTGCTTCAGCCTCGTCAAGCGTAGTTTCGGTGTTTTTAAGCCCATACTTAAGCCTTTAACTCCCTGCTGAGTTTCAGATGTTGCAGATAACCGCGAGGTATTTTTGAAGCCAACAGGTTCTCAGTCTGTCTGTGTCTCTCAGGGTTAGTCAGGTATTTGCAGCACCCTTGTTCGGCAATTTCGTGGGAAGAGTGAAAAATTCCTGAATACCATTGGAAATGTTAACACCTGAGGCAGTTACCTACTTTGCAGATATTTGTGAATCTCATATTTATTTCCTGCTCTGAGCCGTAGCTCGTATTTCACTTGAGAACAACTGATATTTCATTTTTAAGCAACGCGTAACGATGATCTCCATTTGTGCCTCCTAGACTGTTACAGCGCTGTCCTCAAAGGCTCGTTTCAGTATTGCCAAACCAAATAACTCGAGAAACGGCGATTCAGGCCTCCAGGAACATTTTAGAAATTATGAGGTAATCGTAAATAATAATCAGCCTCGCACCATATTAATTTATCTTCTGGGTATAGGCTTAAATAGATTTCAGAATGTTCTAGCTTTTCTCTACAAGTCCACTAAGAATTTTTAGGTGAAAATTTAGATTCTTAGGAAATCACAGGTTCCCTGGGACTGGCACTTCACAGGAAACAAAGTTTCTAAGGGACAGTGATGAACTCGAAAGTGTTGGCTATTAACCACAGCTGCTGGATGGAATCAGATGGCTAAGTGATGGAGAACCGAGATACCACCGCCCTGCTGGCCGGGCCGTTCGCATCACGGATTTGACAGCCCGGTGGCAACGACTGCAGGAGACCAACTCGAATTAACGTACACAAACTGATACAGGACAGAACCACTCAGGAAGAGACCAACCCCTCCATCTCCGACCTCTCACTCCTGACCTTCAAGGAAGATCTCCAAAACTGCTTCAGAAGACAATCGACTACTAAAATTCCTGACTCTAGGATATAAAAATCACACATCATGCATCAAAATATCGATTGCATGTTACGTTATAATTTTTGCTACCACCAGCCATCCCTAGGCAATAATTATTCCTTTCTCTCTCGTCCCCTCTGTGTGCCATAAATGACATTATCAGCTGTCCTCTGGCTAGTATCCTCCCTTTGATCAGCAGGAGCCAATCATCCTTTCTCTCAAATTGCCTAATTCATTAATATAATGAAGTTTAACTCAGAACAATTATTCTCAACCTGTATTTAGCTCTAAGGTTATTGCTTCTATTTCAGACCTAAGGAAGCCTTCTGTGCCTGAAAGCATGTCTAGTTATTCCAAGTATGCCAGCTGACCTGATAAACGGTGTCCCCTCTCCCTGCCCTTGCCTCGCTTACGCCTTGCACTGTCCTCGCTCCAACGCATCTGCTGCACCGCTGTGCTCGTTCCTGCTCAGCTGAGTCTACAAACGAAGGCATAGCCTTGATGAGCTACTATGGGAGGTACTCTATTAGCCCAATTAATAGGAGGGAAGCGCAGGCATCACATGGTGGAGCTGCTCGCTCTGTAAGCCATCCGTCCCACCTTGTCTGAGATTGCTTTGCTGGCCCCGAGCGTGCCACGTGGCAGTGGCTGGTGGGAGGTAAGCAAAGCTGCTGGTGACACCAGAGACCTGTGAGCAAGGCTGACTTGGTGATCACCTCAGCAGATGGCACGCATTTGGGGGTGATGAACTTTCAGAAGTCAGTAAGGTTGTCTGTCTTTTTTTCTTAGTGTCTCTGCAGTTTCAAGAACCAGTATTTGAAGCAGCTTACCTGTCCAAAGTCAGGTATCAGAAGATCCGTTAAATGTAGGGTCTGGATCTCATCTCTACAGATCAGTCCTTTTTTAAATGTTCTGCTGTACAACCTGTCTCTCACCTTGTTTATTCTTTGAAATTCCTACATTTTCCCCTCTTGATTTTTCTTTCTGTTTTCCTTCAAGGTCTTCCTTAAAACTTACTTTTCTTAATTTCTTTCCCAAACAAAGCCGTTGTCCCCGTTCTGAGGTCTGTGCCTCACCATGTGTGATTTGCAGTGTATTATCCGATGGTGACTGTGATCTCTTCAGGGCAGGGCTGTGTCCCTCTCCAGACTCACAGTTGCCTGTTTTACTCTACGAGGTTGAATAAGGAAGACAGAAATAGAAGAGTATACGGACACTCCCAAATAAACTGTGTATTTTGTGAGCTATGTTCAAGAAACAAACGCAGGAACAATTGTTATTAGTAACATGGTTTACGCTGCACCACTGGAGGCTTGAGAAGAAATAGATGCTTTAGGCAGAGAAGCTTCCTTTACAAAACGCTCGTGGAAGATATTTATCTAAAAATACACATAGTTATGGCAGAGAATGATGTTCCTCTGCTGATCTATAGTTAATTGGATCCAATGGCAACACAGGACTCTCAAATCTTGTCAACAATCCTGCTGTAGTAATGTCACGTACTGTATCCCTTTCCTTCTCTGCAGCACCCCGGAGCGCTGCCCAGACTGATTCCCATGGTCTCTGCTGCTGCTGTGGAGACAGTCCAGCTCACTTGGCTCTCCCACCGCTCCTGCTGAGGCTCAGAAGCGGAGGATGGACGGAGAGGAGGATGACCATGACCCTGTTCACCTAAAACAGAGGTAACTGTGGGGAAGGAAACCTTCACTATGCAGGACAGATTTTTGCTTCTAACAATCACTGAAATTTTTCCTCTCTACCTATGTGCAGTGGGTAATATGCAGCGAATAATGCATTTTAAAATATATTTTAGTCTGAGGTCTCCAATGAGTTGGGCTTTTCGATGCCTGCACAAATGGACTCCACATACTTAAATGTCTGCCTGACCGAAAACAAGCGATATGTAAGCAGAGACAGAGATCATCTGTGAGACTGACTTTGAGATGACTCTCTCCAAAAGTCAGAATGTTTACAGCTAGGATTTTGACTTTGCCTATTTTCCGGAGAGATCTGAGGCTGTCCAGCCCAACCCTGCCCCCGGGAGCATTGCTGCAGGGTGGCAACTGGCTGGTTCCCTCTCCTGACGTTTACATTTGCTTGAACAAAGGGCTTGTTCTGGCTGGGCGTGCTGCGGCTGGGCTCTCGTGTTGTCCAGTTCCTGGTTGCTTTTTGGGAAGAGCTGGCTGTGCTCTTGTGCCCGGCTTTGAGTCACTTCTGTACAGCGCTCTCAGCTTGGATATTTTTGTCTTTTGTCATGTATAAAAAGATATCTGTATTATTTGCAAGCAGTTAGTCATCTGCTAGCCAGAAAGGGATTGTTTTCCTTAAGGATGTTTAGGATCACATAACTCTTACAGGCAGAGGGGAAAATGTCCATAGATGTTGGGATTAGTCGTCTAACTGCTGCAGTTATCTTCATGCACAGCCTTTTCTTTCACTCCCTGTTAGAGCTCCTGAGCTTGAGGACTGTATCTGATCTCCAGCCTTTCCCATAATGACGTTTATACGGGCAAGATGAAAGACAAAGGGGAGCCCAGGCTGTATAACCTCTAGTCAGTTATTTGCTTCTTTACTTGGTTGTTTTTTCCATAACCACTTGATAAATGATGCCCTGGAGAGCTGGGAATGAAGGGGTATGACCTGCTCACCGTGCTCGCCTGCTCCTGGCTTCCAGCAGCGGTTCAGATTTCTCTGGGCCTCCCCTCCCCGTCAGCATGAGGTATAACCCCGTTTCTGTGCCTTGCAGAGGTGCCGTGAGGTTTCCTTCTCACTTGAGAGCTCTGGGGTATGATCCCACTGCCATCATAAAGCATCTCCTGGTCATCAACAGACTTTTATCTGTAGAAAAGCCCCATGTGGTATCACTGTCCCTGTCCTCGAGGTGGGGACAGGCCAGAGGAGAGATGGAGGAGCCACCAGCCGTTCCCTGCGGAGCTGAGGACGAGGTGAGCTGTGGACTATGGCACCACGAAGGTCAGCCTTGTCCTCCTGTGAAACGCACCATCCTTCCCGCATCACGGGAAAAGAGAAAGTATTACCTACTTTCCATCCATTCAATATCCTCTACGTGATCGGGACGCGCTTAAATGGGGGACAGCGGCTTTGTGGGGGTGTTTTTAAGGGAGATGATGTCCAGTGGGACTAAATGGCAGCAGCTGTCGCTTAACGCAGACAGGGGCACAAATCCTTCTTGCTGGCGATGAGCCTGGCTATGCGGTGCCCACCGCGATGGCGTTCATCGGTGTGCAGCACCCAGCGGCGTCCCAGCAGCGCGGGGACGAGGCAGGCGGGACAAAAAGAAAGAAAATTGGAAATCGGTCGCTATTACTTGTAACTCTTTGAAAAGTCCTCTTAGAAGCAGACCCCAAAAGTGTACCAAACCCCAACGGATTTAGGCTGCCAGTCCCTCGGCGGCGCAGTCAGCGCAGGGCGAGGGGTCTGGGCCAGGCGCCTCGCTGCTGTGCGAGTTGTTTGCCTTTGCAGAGGTCAGGTGCTGGGAGGCCACTTGCAGAGCAAATGCCTTTGCTGTGCACGTTGTCCTCGTGAACTGGAAGAACCTGCAGGACTGGTGAAACGGGGACCCTGCAGCCAGCTCCTGCCAGCATTCACTTGGGGATTTTTTCTTTCCTGGGTCCTTCCAGAAATGAAGTAACATTTGCTGGGAGGTGCCTTTCAACGTGGCAATTGGCCCACGAGGCTGGGGTGAGGCATGGCCGGGTATAGGATGCACTAAAAATATATGTGACAAATGTAAACACTGGCTTTTGCCGGGGTGGGAGCATGTTTGCCGAGGAGTGCCGGCGCGGCGAGCGGGGCGGTCGGCGGTGCTGTGTGCTGCAGGTGACGGAGCAGTGGGGGGGGACACACAACGCTTTCTTCCTCTGGGTTGTTTGTTTTTTTTAAAGCAATGATTTAAGATTTTGGCAGCTTCACACGTTAAAATTGCAGCTTTTCTGTCATCGTGTCATCATAACCCCAGGTTTCAACAGGTAGAGAAAGAAATTGGGAGGGGGGAGATAAGGAAATGAAGAAAGAGGAAGGACCCATCGGAGGGGAAATGCCTCCACCCCTGCCCTCGTCTGCTGGCCTCTCTTCTTTGTTTGGTTTTCTCTTTAATTTTAAGATGTAAAAGCAGACGTAAAAATTAGGAAGGAGGTAGCGTGACCCCCAGCTCGTGGCCGAAGGCAGAGCTCTCCCCTCGTCCAGCCTCCCGGCGCGGTGAGCAGGGGACGGGGCACGGTGACACGGCGGGTGCCACGTCAGCAGCCGGCACGCTCCTGCCCGTGGCTGCCAACAAAGGTGGCCATTGAGAGCCCGGCGCGACCGCGCTCGGCCATTGTGCTCAGGAGCGGGGCTGAGCCCACCAGTTCACTTTTGCGCAGGCAGCTGATGAGCCACGTGAGTGTGCTCTCCTCCTCCTCCTCCCGCTCCTGCTCCTCTCCAGCAGGTCTCCAGGGCGGCTGGGGAACAGCGGTGGGCTGCCGGCTGGACGGTTGTGCGAGAGGTGGCCGGTTGTGCGAGAGGTGGCCGGTCGAGCCAGGACAGAGGACTGTGCTGGGTGGAAATGGGTTCCCCCTGGTGACTGAGCAACACCCACCCAAGCAGCCACAAAACAAACAAACGTGCTTTTCCCCAGCCCGTGGGCTTTTTTTTTTGTCAGCTGAGGATGTAACAGCAGAATAAGGGAAAATGTGGCTTTTTATATCCCTCCCTTGCCCTTGCTGACTCCAGCCATCCCGTGCGTGCAGCTCCAGAAGGAATGAATAAAATTATTTTGTTCAAGGCACTTCTGCTCCAGAGCATGAAGTTACTCAGCGTTTGCAGGACCAGGTCATTGTAGATATTTTTATCCTGCGTCTATTTTGCTCTGTCTCCGCTGACGTATAATGGATGATTCCAATTAACAGTGCATGAATGTAAACAATGCTTTACTCATACATTACAAATCAAGAGAGAATTTTTTTTTTTTAGTTTCGTTTGCAAAAACATATTCATGTTCACATTATTTTTATGCAAAAATGAAAGCACCTGAACCCCAGGCCAGGGAAGGTTTGGTGAGCAGAGAGTGTTGGAGCCTGGCTGAACCGCGTTAGATAAACAAACTCATGATTTTGAAAGTAGACCTAGAGGAGTTTGCAAATACATTTATTTAAGCAAGCAACCCATCTGCTCCTACCAGTAATGGCTTTGCAGACCAGTTGTGTATTTGCTCAGCTCGCAGGCCAAGTTTTGCATGTATTACATGGTTTGCACAAATCGATACATTAACGTAGACGCACACGCTCACATCTGGAACACACGAGCCATGAAGACAGGGATTTAAATAGTGACCTAGTTAGCACCTTGCAGTGTCTGGATCTTCAGGGCAAAACCATAATATTTCTCTTTTATTTTTTGTAAGGAACTGTTAGATTTCATAAGGCAATGCCCATTTCATGGGGCTGCGTGGCTCCTGCCGATGCAGCTACCAGGAGAGCGAGGTTTGGAGCTGCTGCACTCACCTGGCTGGCCAAGAAGGAGATCTCTGAATTACATGTGAACGTAGCACAGCTGGATGGAGGATCTGCCCCCGCTCACAGCATTGCCACGTCCATGGAGATGCATTTTAGTTCTAGCTACAGAAGCAGGGAAAAGAAAGCTTTTTCCAGAATAAGAAAACTAGTCCCTTATATGGGAAATACTGAATATAAGCAGAACCCCAAAGGTCCTACCTAGAAATATATTTCTGAGCCCTTCAGGGTGTTGGGGCTCCCTGTTTCTACTTAGGTGTCTGTCTCCCACCGCTTCCTCCTGTGGTGGGACCTGAGGCTCTAGAAACCTCCCTTCTTGCCAGAAATATTTGTAGAAACAGTATTTTTTTCATCACACCAGGGAACGCTTGCAGAATGCAATCCCGAGTGGTCAGTCCAGAGCAGTTACCCTGGAGCTTGATTTGAGGAGCTGTGCTGGCCCAGCAAAATCCAGGAGCTGTTTCTACGATACGCTCCCTTGAGCGGGCTGGTGAGAAAAGTGGAGGCCAGAAACTTAAATTTTATGACCTTTTAATGCCCAGAGGCTCAAACCCGTGACAAAAGTCTCACTGGTCAAGGCAAGTACTAAAAAATAGGAGAAAGGAAAGAAAAAACTCCAAACTTGTCCTCTCTCCAGATTACCAACTAAACAACCTGTGAGCTGCAATAATTCTGCAAAAGATGCTCTCAGGAGTGTTTTTTACAGTGAAAGTAGTCATAAATAATAATAAAAAAATGCATGTGTGTGTATTTTACAAAGCAAGGAAAAAATTTCCTCCTCTTCAAGCCCATAGTCTGTGAATAATTTGTGAACAAGAGAAGCAGCTCCATCTATCTTACACGGCATTTGCTGCAAATCATTTGCTCATGTGTAAATCTTCCTGCCAGGGCAGGAGCAGCAAATCCTCCTTCAATTTTTGGCTGCTGAAAAACTTCTATTGCTAAACATGAAAAATTGAATCGCTAAGTAACAGGTGTAGAGGTGCATCTCAGGATTAATATATGCCCAGTGCCCACGATGGAGGGGCTGGGGGACAGTCTTTACGAGGCAGCTGGGGGCTGCGGGGCAGGATTTTGGGCTGGCACATGTTGCTGAGCCACAAGGGATAATTAATAATTTTGCAGGAAAACAAAAGCCAAGACAAAAAGACCAGCTGTAAAACCTGCTTCCCTCCCAGCACACCTACAGCGAGCAGGCAAACAGCGGCTACCTGAGTGAGATGCTTCAGAGCATCCCATCTTGGAGAAAACTCATTTTTGAGAGCTTGCAGGAGGTCCCTAGGTGGCAACACTGCTCCTCCTGACCCTCCTGCGAGTCTCCTCCTGGTTGATGGATTGCGGAAAGCTCCTGCTTTGGAGATTATGTGACTAAGTGAGACCTTAAACTTGCACTCACAAATAAAAGTGAGAAAAAGAGTATCCATTCAATGCTGGTGGTGGCAAAGGAAAGCTGAAACCTGTGATTGCTGAAAGGCTCTGCCATCTGAAGGCAAGTTAACCGCCAGCCCAACGAGTATCAACTGCAGCAAGGTGGTTCAGCTCTTCCAGCTTCTACAACTGGGACCAAGGACGCTCCGCCAGGTCGTGGCACCGAGGGACCACTTGATCCGTCCCGTCACCCATCTCTTTGGACTGTAAGCTCTCTGCAGGTGAGAAGCGTCTCTCCATCGCTGTCGGCAGCCTGTGGCCCCATGATACAAACACGGTAAATGACCCCGAGCACAGACACAAGCCAGACAGTCAGGGAGAAAAATGCTCACCCTGCTTCAAATATTTTCAGGCAAAAGCATCATCAGAGACCCAACAGATAGGAGATTTTGGTGTAAGTCCTGCTTATGACACCTGTTAGATGAGTAGATCCGAGAAAGCCATTAACGTTTTCCTTTTAAGGTATGTTTATTCAGTGGTGACTCTGTGCCAGCCTGCTGTGTCCGTACACAGCCCTTCCAGCACTGCGGCTCTGGGCACACATGCCTGTAAACGGCTGCTCCATCATCCAAACGCCAAAGCAACTGATAAAAGGAAGATACTTTTGCCCATCTCTTGATTAGGTGACTTTTGGAACTGGCTAGCACAGTCAAAATAATGAATTGCGAATATTATGATCAAATATACCATTTGAGTTTCATCCTGAGTTAATTACCTGAGCAGTATACATCTGGTAGCTACAATAAATTACAGCAGAAATGGAGAATTTGATTGCAATATTCACTTTTCAGATGATCTGCAGGTCAAGTACTATTCACTGAAGAGATTCATGAATAATTTTGAATAACTGGACCAAATATATTTAGAAACTGTGCAATCTGCAAACAGGGAAAGAAAAAGCCTCAAATAAATTATACATTGTGCCTTCTTCCTGCAGCTCTGCAAATGGATTTGATTGCCTTATCACACTCCAGACTATTTTTTTTTTGTTCCCCCCATAAATCCCAAATCTCTCCTGCTGTATTACTGACCAGGCAAAGGATGAAACGGAAGGAGAACCAGCCATCGGGCGGGCGGTGTTGCTTTCCCCTTGGAAAATGTCAATTATACAGCCGGCTGGCTGTGAAACAGTTCCACTAACCAGGACAAAGCCAGCCCCAACTGGAGAACGCGGCGCTTCCAGCACATCGGGCGACCGGACAGACGGACGCCACGCGCCCTCTGGCGTCGGGCGCGGGGAGCATCCCGACACTCCTGCCCCGAGTTCCAGCGCTCTGACGTCATTTCAGCGCGGAGCCATGAGGGGTTTGTTTCTTTGCACCCCCAAATTTTGCAAAAATAGGAAGACGTGGCCGCGTGGGGAAGACGTCGGGTCCTCCGTGCTGAGGCGGCGGTGGGCGCGATGGTGGGCGCGTGAGCCGTTGGGGGCCGGCGCTTGGGTTTGGCTCGTGTCATTAAATTAGACGTGGTTGAACATTGCTGGATGGAGAACCTGATCCTGCCTGTTTCTATGGTGAGTCCTGTTGAGGACAGTGAGACCTCCTCTGCCCCACAGCTGTCTCTATAATACCCTGCTTGCTCCTTGCTTTCTGTCCAGGGATGGAGGGACTTGGCCAAGGCCAACCTTGCAGAAGTTTCCTGAGGGAGCTTTGTGATTCCCAGCATTTTCCTCAAACACCCTGTAGATACAGCAATGGCGGGATACCTTCTAAGGAGATGCTCCGGAGGTGGGAGG
Organism: Tauraco erythrolophus; assembly: GCF_009769465.1. Taxonomy (NCBI): domain Eukaryota; kingdom Metazoa; phylum Chordata; class Aves; order Musophagiformes; family Musophagidae; genus Tauraco; species Tauraco erythrolophus. The sequence continues at coordinate 6,696,927 of NC_141484.1, forward strand.
ACGTGTGACTGTGACTGTTGTCCCTCCTGCAGGGAAGGCAAGTGGAGGTAAGGTTCCTATTTTAGCAAGATTTGGCTTTATGGGACTGGGGTGTGGCTGAGATTTATCTGGTGATCTTAGGAGTGAGTCTTTAATAGCAAGTAGCGTTTTCTTAGCAAGGCAGTAACCAGCCCAGTTTGAGCCCTACGTGCAAGCGCTGCTGGGTTTTTAAGATGTCCATAGGCTTTTGTGCTTGTTAATGGGAGTGTTGCAAGCTGTCAAGATGCTGGTGCTGTTTTGAGAGGTGCGATGTGCAGGATCTGCTCTGGGGGCTGCCTTCACATCAGAAGCAGTCTGGACTGGCCACTCTGGTCAGAGCCATGTGTGGATCATTCATGCCTCAAATGGGAACAGCTTGTTTGAAGTGGTCACAGGAATGCACGGCTAGGACTCACTTTGCCCCTGTGTATATTAATCAATACTGCATTTCATCTGCTATTTTGTCATCCTGTCACTTGGTATTACGATGCCCTTCTACAGCTCCTCACAGTCAGCTTGCGGTTCCGCAGCTGTAAATAACTTGATATCAACAACATATTTTGTAACCCACTTCTCCCATCCCTCTTCCAGACTGTCTACATCAAGCAGCCCAGGCCCTCACACAGGTCCCCTCGGATGCTGCTGATGACTCCCCTTCATTGCGAAAACTGACCTTTCAGTCTTGCCCTTTCTTTCTGATGTTTCAACCATTTGTTGGCTCAAGAGACTGCCTCACCTCTCCCTGCAGGACGGCATAGTGGCTTTAAAAGCCTTGGGTGAGGAAGTTGCTCTAAGGCCTTGATCCAAGTCAGCTCCATCAGCTGGACCACTCCATCCTCATGAGTGCTTCGTTAAGAGTTACAGAACGTCACTTCCCTCTGTTGAAGTCCACAGACTCTTCCTCTTTCCATCATATTTATCTTTCAGCTGAGCGTTTTATCCTCTATTACAGTTTCTACCAGACTTGCTGAGATTTCATACGCAGCCCTCAGGAACCCTTCTCTAAAATTAGCCCCACGTTTTCCCCCTTCCATCCTCAGGTCCTGCCGCAGACTGAAGCAAAGGTTATCCACTGCAGTTAATGGTTAAGCGATTTCTTACGTGAGTACTTTTACCCTTGGGTGAACACCATCTGATCCTGGAGATTTATCACTGTTGGTTTTCTATTTATTTCAAGCAGCAGAAGAAGTCATGTGCTTTACAGGTGTTACGATACCCCCTTGGTTTGCGTGTGTTAGGGGTGAAGTGAAGGAGGAAGAGAAGGCACAAACCCCTTTATGGGTAGTTCCTTGCAAGGCCAGTTAATCCAGTCCAACTACCATGCTGTCATGACAGTTTAAGGTGAAAAAATGCTCCCTCTCCTCCCTCTAAATGAATCTTTTCCTCATTCTCTTTTCTCCAGGCTTCTCCTTTCCTCCTGCATTTCTAGCCATTGCTGGGACAAATGACAGGGGTAGGATTTGCCAGGTGGAACAAGACCCATGGCCCTTTCCACCCTGTAAGCCCCAGGGGGTCATACAAGAGGACCCGGAGCAGGGTTTGGAGGAGGTTCATCTCCATCCCAAACTGCCCATAATCCTGAAACATGGACATTCATGTCCGTTGGGTTTTGCTCTCAATGCCACTGTCAGAACTGCTGTGGCCATGAGCTTCTGCAGCACGTGCAGGTTTGCAACCACCAGCAAGCCTGAGGTTTGGAGGAGACCCTCGAAGTGTGCCAACTGGGCACACGGTTCAGCAGCTGATAGGTCAGCACCGGCACAGGCTGGCACCATGCAGGGCTGGCTGAGACAACGGGTGGTAACAGGGATGTGCACTGAGTAAAACACCTAAATCAGAGAGTTTCCTGACTTTAAAACCTGGAGAACCGCCTTTGGAAGACTTTCCATTTGCTTTCTAAACTCTCAAGCCTGACTGTCACATCATTTTCCCAGCTGTAAATAGCTGTGAATTAAACAGGCTGCGCTGCTTTTTTGGCTAATAGATACGTCTGCTAGTGCTGTGGCGTTATCTTCGTATCCCACTGGTGTTTGCATTGTAGATCAGGAGCTTGAGCTGGCTTTTTTTATTTTCTTTTTCAAGATTTAAAGAGCTGGCGGAACATTTATTCAGTTGTGCAATCTCCATTCAGAGTATCTCTCAGATCCTGGACATGGGACTCATTTTTTGTCCTTTGACAGCCGCTGTAAATCAATAAGGCAGTTGGAGGTCGCTTGTAGTCAATCAGTAACCAGAGCTGGCCAAGGGGAAAACACTAAATATTTGGTGTAAAAGCACAGGCTCTAAACTCAAAGTTCTCACTCAGGGTGACATTTTCGCAGCTGTGCCTTCGGAAACCCAGCTCCATCCAGCCTCAATGTACATATCCAGCCTGGCCATGATCTTTTCCTGGTAACTGCCTACACGGAGAATTGCACGGCACGTGCACACCGCAGGAGTTACAGCAAACCGGGGCACGAGGTGCTTCAGGTGGAGGAAGTGGGTCTCGTGGTGCAAGGTGCTAATTTGGTGCAGGCTGAATTACCCCTCCTTTCTGCAGGAAGTCATTAGGTGTTGGCTGAAGCCGTGCGTGACCTTTGTCACAGCCACCTCCCTCAGGAACCGAGACCCGTGGACAGGTGGTAATTCTTGCAGGGGTCCGTAATTCCCTTTGAAACAACTGGGAGCTAAGCTCTTAAATACCTTGGCTGTCTGAATCATATTCCAACGGTGTCATCATCTCTGTTTGCTCCTCATTCTGGAGGTTGTTGCTCATAAAAATTTCTGCCTGACCTCACCTCCAGCCCCTGCAATGAGAACACACTCAATTTCCTCTTTCCTTTGACCTCAGCTGCTCTGGGCTTTGCAGTGATGCAGGATCCTATCTCTGAGTAATCCTCCAGCCACCCCTCTGTGCACGTAGCACGGGGCCCTCGTGCCCTGTGCTGCCAGCTGTACCATGCACTGGGCCCTATACGTGATCTGGACGTGCTCTAGCAGCCCCCGTGCAGGAGCTGCACCCCATCCTTTTTTTGCTGGTACTTCGTCCCCCTGTGATCGGAGCCAGGCACAATAACCTGGGACCCATTTTCGGATCCGTATGCCAGATGGTTCCCATTGAGCTCTAGCTGCAGGGTTTGCAGATTCACGTGTTGCACTTGTCAGCTCCGCCCCAGGCTGGGCGGTGGGCACGCCGTGCTGGTGCCAGCGCCACGGTGCTGTCCTGCCCACAGAAGTGTCTGTCGGATCCAGCCCTGGACTCTGGGAGCTCCTGCAGGGCTCGGACCTGGCTAATGTGGCTCTGCTTCCCCGCTGCTTCCCGGGCCACTGTCTGTGGGAAATGCTTCTTCTCTGGTGTCCACACACAGAGGAGAGCTTCAACAGTGGCTGGTGGCTTTGGAGGTGGCATCCTTCCTCCAGCTCATCCCTGGAGCCTCACACAGGCGCTCGTGCTCCTTCCAGCCCGATGCCAGGCAAGGAGCGGAATCAAGCAGGCTCTTCCCTTTCTCTCTCTCTTTCATACACTTAACACAAACTTTAAATATTGGCATTTTCTTCCAGCTTTCTGACATCCCTGAGAGCTGCACCCCGGAGAGCAGGAGGGAGAACTGAGCACCCGAGCAACACAAAAGGGATTTTCTGATCAGGAGCCGCATGCAAGTACCTATTAGCCTCGCGAGGGCTTTAACGGCATCGTTTAGTGCCTGGCCCGGCGCGCAGGCTTTCCTCAGCCTGGTTCACTGGGCAGGCTCGGATTTTAGGCTTCTTAAGGGTTTAATAAGGGGCTGAACTAAAATACTGGCTTTGAGCAGAGAGCTAAATTCTTCAAGGTCAGAAGGTGGAGAGGCTCAGGGTTAGGGTCAGTCCCATGCCATGGGGAGGTGCGGTGCTCCCAGGACGGCCGGGGATGGATTTTCCCCCTGGGGAGCAAGCGAGGGGATGCCCATGGCACTGCTCCTTCTGCCCGGGGGCGGCTGTGGTGTTCCTGTGCAGCAGAGCACAGCCCTGCGCTCCCCGGGGGCTACAGCACAGCTCGTGGCTCCCGACAGCACCGGTCATGGCCAATATTTGTCTCCTCTGGGTGACCTGTCACCGCGGGGTGGATTGCTGGTACCGAGCTGGTCCCGGCCAACGTGCCTGCATGGCACCACAGGAGCTGAACCCATCAGCCTGACCCACAGCAGAGCGGGGACCGTGTCAGTTTGGGCAGGAGCTACCCGAGTGTGGCCGTACCACGTCTGGGAGCTGAGCTGACCTGTTTGGTGTCCCCTCACGCTGCACCGCACTGGAAAACTGACCCAAAATGCCCACGGGACCCCCCGTGCGAGCCCTCGCACACCAGGACTGCGTGCCTGGAGGGGCTGGGAGACGCGTTACGCCTTGCACAACCCTGGGTCTCAGGGCAGCAGGTCACTTGCACGCTCTCTTCGCTTTAAGCACGTGCTTTATTCCCGGGGGTTTCTCCCGGAGTAAAAGTTAAGACGGCGTTTTAGGCCCCAGGCTTAAGCTCTGCAATGTGCTGGATGGAAAAGCAACGAACCGTGTGCTTTTTGCTCTCAGCTACGTTTGCGTCCCGGCTCTTCTGGAACAAGCAGGTACGTGTCTCCCAAGTCACTCCAACACTCCCACACTTGCAAAATCCTTTAGCTTTTGGAAAAAAAGAGCCATATAAAGCCAGTTTTTGTTAAACTTCCATCCTCTGATGCCTCTGTGTTAGAAAGTATGACAAGAACAAGACAGTTCCTACGGCTTGCTTGAAAAATGACAGATGAGCCATCGGAACAGTGGCAGTTGCCACCGCCAGGGACGATGGGGCAGTGGTGGTGAGTGCTGCAGAGGGCAGCGGGGCTGGCACCTCCCGGCTCCAGAAAATGGTCTTCCCAAGAACATATGCAAACTTTATGGACCTTTAACTGGAGTTTATCTGATGTACGCTTAGGAAAGGTGCAACAAAAAAACGAGCAGGTATTTTCTTGGCCAGGAAGTCTGGTCTAGGCTCCCCTCCCTCCCACCCAGCTTCTTCTGAAATTATACAAATAACCAGAGATTTAGATCCATCCCTCTTGCCAGAGCATTTCAGACATAACCCAAGCCCAGACCGCTGGGAGAGGAGCCTAGTTCTCCATCATGCTGGGGTCTCTGCCCGTGGCTAGTGCAGGACATGGAAAGCCTTCACGGAAACACAGCTGGCCCTACGGTCACCGCTGTTACCCTCACTGTTATTCTCCCTTGCTGCAACCACAAAACACCCAACGTGCACAGGCCTTGGGAGGTTTACAGCCCTGCACGTCGCGCTGAAGCCCAGCATCAGCCTATTTAAGCTCTTTCCCCCAGTCCTTATTGTCCCCAGCCCCAACGTGAGTCTGCTAAAGCAGACGTGGCCACCACCGGCCACCGGCCTGCTGCCCACCCCGCAGCAAGCCCGTCAGATGGCACCACGGAGCAGCGCTGGCTGCACCTTCCTCCCTCTTGCCCAGACACGTCTTGATACCCGTCCAGCCTTGGACTGGGCCTTTGTGGAAGGCAGAAAGCTCTGGGCACCGCCGTAGTAACTCCCTGGAGCGACCGAACACAGAGCAATGATAAGGCTCGCCGCGCCGCGCTCGCCCCGCTTCCCTGCAGCGACGCTCCTTAGCGGAGGCAGGATTGTTCCAGGATCAGCCTTTTCTTTATTTAAGGATTTTTGCATAGGTAAATGTTACATTTTTGGACACACAAACGTTAAAATGTGTACGCACGCGCTCACACCCACAGCCCGTGCTGCCTCTCTTAGGGTGTTTATTCATACGCCTATATACAGTGGCCTGGCAGAAAATGTTTTCCGTGGTTTGAAAGAGTGCTCCAAAAGGGTCAGACGGATAAATGCCTTTCAGGAGCGTCCGCTCGGCGCATCCGTGTCTGTGCAGTTGGGTGTCAGCAGTCTGTGTCTGCGTAACACAGTCTGCAGACTGTGTCTTGCGCTATTCTGTTTTGAATTTTGTTCTGACTCCTCTTACTTTGCTCTCTCGCCCACAAAAGCAGGATTTCTAATGAAAACAGGCAATAAACTGCTGCTTGTGCTCCGGTGTAAAGGGTTTTCAAAAGCAAGACAGCTGGCAGCACGCTGCCATCCTTCTGCCCTGGAATTTTTGTGATAGACAATATATTGATTAAAACAAAAACAGGGAAGTGCTATGGAATGAGGGGTTTTGCTGACCTTGTTCTGCTGGCAGAAAAGTCATTTCGGGGTGAGACTGTGCCTTGAGCTTCTACAGGGACCTGTTGTCCTGGGCATAGGATCAAGGGAGTTTTTCCTCCAGTAAGGATTGTGAGATAGGTAGTAGTTGCCTTTTAAAAATGAGATACATTCCAAAGAAAACTGCTAGGGAAATTTCAATTAAAAGAAGCAAATTCATAATGCGTAGATTGGTTAAATGTGCACAATTGTAAAGACAGACAATAATTTACAGGCTTTTCTCTTGAAATACTAGTGCTGCTCTAAGGAGACAAGAGTGTGACTGACTTATAATGACTTACCATAGCATTTCCATACTGTAAACGAGACAGATTAAGTTGACATTATATATTACTTAGCTGTGTACCAATTAGCTAAACAAATGCTACGAATTCCGTCATTTATGATGGAAGCTACATAAAAATTGTCTAATTACTGCAGTGAGTCATCTAGTTAAATGGCACTCCTATGTGGACGAATTTATTTCAATGCAAGATTAATAGCCTTTTGCTGCTGTTTTACGTGCTTGCCAAAGACCATACTACGTTGTTGCTAAGCATCATTAATGGATTAAAATAAGGGTTCTGCAAAATTCCTACGGTGTATCTTCAAACAGCTTGTTTAGTTTGTGCACTAGCCTAGCGCTCGTTAGCCCTACGTAACACACGGACCTGGAAGGCTGACACGTGTGCAGGAGGTTAATGCAATCCTAGGAACTCTTTCAAAAGCTCACAGGTCTTCTTGTGGATGACTTCGCGGAGTTTCCGCACACGCCGGATGCTGGAGGTCCCCACAAAGCTGTCTGGCTGTAGGACAGCCATGCCGTTGTGGACATCTCCCATGATGATGAGCTGGCCGTCCACTGTGGTCATGTTGGGACACGGGCAGCTCCAGTCCATGTTCAAAAGTGTGATTTCTAGTGGTTCCTTCCCCAGGAATTTTAATCCCATTTTTTCATCTTTGAGAATCTCCTCCACTGTCACCAGGGCATGTCCCGAGTCTTGGTCTTCGGTCAGCTCTGTTATTCGGCCCAGGATGACAAAGTCGCTTTTGCAGAAGCTTGTCACCAGCTTCTGGCGTGGTTTGCAAGCTTTGCAGTGCGTGTTCTTCGGGAAAGGGCACATCTCTTCGCAGGCCTCCCGGCTCTCAAAGTTGTTCTCGTTGCCGCCACACCCGCCATAAATGAAGGACTGGCACTGCTTTGTCAAGCTGTTGTAGGCCCATCTGGGCTCGTAGGCTTTGCAGTGACCTTGGAGGGCTGGCAGGTTGCAAATGTTGATTGGGCCGTTCATGCACGTTAACATACAGTTCTCGTAGGTCTCAAAGTGGTTGAGGTTGCTGTTACAGTTCCCATAGATGAAAGTAAAGCAGTTGTTTTTCTTTGCATCATAGTACCACCTGGTCTGCTCTTCCCCGCAGTCTTCACTGTCTGGTTGCTTCAGGCACTCATCAGTTGGAAAATGTGTTTTGTTTTGGGAAGCTTCTTTGGATGTGGGTTCTCCTTTGATGACTGACAAAGGGAAATCAGCCCTGAGAAGGCCACCACTGTTTTTAGCAGTGCAGGTGTAGATGCCTGCGTCTTGGAGCTGAGTGTTGTAGATGACCAGCTGGGCGATGTTGGTGACCACCACATTCCCTCTGACGTGATTTGGCTTCATAATGACTTTGTCTTTCCCATCAACCTGCTTCTCCCACGTGATTTCTGGCTTGGGTCTCCCTGTAACATCACAGAGGAAGCTGACGGTCTCTCCCACGTAGACTGACTGGTGGATGGGGTTGTTCACCAGAGCAGGCGGCAAGATATCAATGACTGTTGTCTCGGAATAGGCAGTAGTAGGGCGAGCTGTTGTTTCTGGTGGGATAGGGCTGGTGTTTGGCCAGGTAAGATGGTACCTACAGGTGACTACATTCAGTGTAATGCCTTTGATGCAAGCTTCTGCATCCATGTAGCACTTGTTGTAGTAGGTGAGCCCGTCGGAGGCACAGGTGAAGCTCGGCTCCTTCTCACACCTGTCCTTGCACTTGCAGACAGGTTGCCCGTCCCAGATGTCGCACTCTGAGCCTTGCTGGATGCACATGAAACGGTCACAGGTTGCCTCCTTCGGCATTCCCACCGGCCCTTTTTTCCCCTTGACATCCATGTACCGAGCTGCCACACAACTCTTCGTTCCACAGACATTGGGGCAGCACTTCTCAAAGGTCTCGCACTCCTGCGGGGAAAGAAAATGACCCAATCATTACTAGGGACAGAGTAAAGTCCTTTTTAGAGACCCGGCAAGCAGAGAGCCCAGAAACTTTCAAGGTGTTAGCTCAGGGGTCTGCCACAGATATCTGTGGTCTGAAACTCGGTGTCCCCACTGACAATCAGTAGAAACATCCCTCCAGCATCTCCCAAGAGGTGTCTAAACACACTGGGGTTTCTGAAGTGCTCCAAGAGAAGACTCTCGAGAAGGAAGATGTATTTCTGTTTCTGAAACACTGACCTCATCCTAAGTCTTTCCTAGAGTCACATGGACTTCTTGACTACTGAACCAACAACCCCCCCTTCCACACTCTCCAAAACGCCTGAGGACAAGCCCTGAGAAACAAGAGCGGATGGAAAGTCTTATCATATGGCTGTAGGCAGTAATCCTTCTTATTTTGCACAGAAGTATGTAAAGTATTATTTGAATTCCCTGAGACTAACAGCCTACTCTTGGAGGTGAAACTGCCAAGGATTTGTAATTGTTCACATTGTAGAGGAAATAATAGAATATTTCAAAAGTAAAGAAATTCTTGCTCCAAAAATAATTTTTCTATGGTATTTAGAAAAACAAACCCAAAACAGCTCATTATGGCTTCTCTGCCCTATTTTAGTCCGATTTCCAAGTGCAGCATCGCTCTTCTAGTGATTTATTACACCCTGTCTCAGCTAGAGTCAGCTCTAAATTGCGGTTAATTTTAGCAGAATTTTCATCTTCTGTGCAGAAAAGGTATTTGACATGTGTGATCACGGCTGCTGTGGCGTTATGGACTACTTTAAAGCACCATGAACACTGCTACCACGTACCCAATGGGGCACACTTCCACCGTGTTAAACCTCTACAACCCCTCCGAAACCCAACGGCTTTCTCCATAAGTGAGAACAAAACATTTTTTTAAGCTCCCAAACTAAATAGCTTCCCGCGAGTCCAGTATCCTTTCCTTATTGGGAAAAAGATGACCTAATAACATAACTCCTTCCTCATTTCCAGCAGCACATTACTAGGTTTCAGAAGCAAAGTTAGAAACCAGAGCGGGGAACGTTTTCGGCTGGGGTGAAGGAGTTGGGGGTTCAGCAAAGCCGGTGGCGGAGCCCTCGGCCGCTTTCAGACCGCTCGCTCTGTGCGAGGCCTCGGAACTCCGAGCTGCCACAAGGCAAAAGTGAGTATTTTTAGCCAGTGGCTTCTGGCATTCAGTTTTTGACCAGTAAATTATTAAAACAACGTCCTCTGCTGCTGCTGCTGCTGGGGTTTTGCAAGTGTTTTAATGTTCGTTGCTGCACCTGGTAGTTGAAATAAAGGGGGCTTGTGTGGGAATAGCAAAAGTAAAACCAGCGCCTTCATTCGTAACACATGGGCTCCATCTGGGCAAATCTCTTTGTTTACTTGATGGCCAGCCTTCTTCTCTATTCCTCCCTCACCCCCCTGCTCCTTTCAGCCCTGCAGAAACAACCTGGCTGCGGAACATAAACCCAGTGACTTTCTTCAGCATGGTACGTGTTGCCGTCAGCCTGGTTTGGGCTGCGGGAGCTTTGCCGTTAGACGTGATGTAAGGGGCAGGACGAGCAGGTATTTTCAGACGCCAGCTTGAGCTGGCAGTGCTGACAGGTTGAAAAATGAATTTTAGGGTTGTGAGCTAAGCACGTTTTGAGCTGGGAGCAGCACAGAGAACATCTGCCTGGTCCTTTTACCCATGCCCCTGTTTTGCACTCCAAGCACACTTTGTGTTTCAAGTGCAGCAAAGGCTGATGCTTTACACGTGAAATCAAATGATTTCGCACATGAGTCCTCCCAGAAATATAAAGCGTTGACGATGGCCACCACCACCAAAGAACATGGTGACACTGCTAAAATAGTATGGATTGGCCCCCAGGCATGCTGAGCTCTGGAGTATCAAAGTCAGACGTTTCTCTTGAGAAAAAAGCAAGGAAGACGATCAAACAGAGCGAGTGCTCTACCCGTGTGTGGAGTGTGACAGCTGCCACACACCTCCCCGCGTAACTGATGGATAGCTCATCAAACCTTTCGTTCTCTGTAGGTCACGGGCCAGTTAGACGGTGCGCTGCCCGCACCAAGTCCCGCACGGCGCCGGCACCTTTCTGGCTGGAACGGACACAGCGCGGAGCGAACGAGCCCACCGGCAAACCCCAGCGCCCGCCACGCAGCCGGACAAAACCGCACATCACTCACCAGGTCAGCTTCGCACTCCCTCTTGCAAGTGCTCTGCGCGTCTACCCACAGGTTGGGGTTCATGTCATTGGGGCATATCCCGGCGTGGGAATAGCGGATGGGAGGTAGAGCTCTCCCTTTCAGAGAGACCTCCAGAAGCAAGAGGACACTGCTCTTCCCCAGCAAGATCCACATCCACCGAGTGAACAGCACCAACATCTCAGAACTTCTCCAGGGCAATGGCAGTGACCGAGCTGGAGGCAGTTCTTGTTTGCTTGGGGTTGCTTTTTTTTTTTTTTTTTCGGTAAGCCTTAAATTTTCGAGGAACCCAAATGCACCTGACTTCTGTAAAAACTTCAGCGAGCTCCTTTGCTGCCTCTGTCGATAGTGCAGTTTGGTCTGGACCTCATTGGATTAAAGGTCCTAGGAAGTCACCCCCTTATTTTAAGAGAAATGCTAATAGTCTGAGCAGAGTTAGCTCTATTTATACCCTGCCTCTGTTAACAAGTCAGAAAAAGTAAACTTGATTTCTTTGACAGGCACACGCTTCCTATGTCCTGGTGGCAGTCAGACAGATTTGTTGCAAGAAAAAAAAGCTGGAAAGAGTTTAAAAGGCTGGAACTGGCACGGTGGGACCCCTGCATGTTTCTGAATGCAGGGAGGCCTTCTTAACCCCTTTAGACCTAAAGTACTTCCCTATGCTAAGAATGGCATTTGCTTCTGAAAGAGTACTTGTCTAAATAACACGGACCCACGGTCAGGGGATTTCCCCACGGCGAGGGGCTGCACAATCACTTGCTAAAAGGAACGAGTAATAGGATTGAAGCAATTAAAGCTGGAATATCATATTTTAGTGAAGGAGGTAGGGAAGAAATAACTTCTTTAAACTCAGGATCGACAAAGCCGGACGTCTTCGTAACTTCTCTCGGGGTTCCTCTGGGCTTTTTCTTCTCTTTGGTGGGGAGATTTGCAGGACGCCGGGGTTAACGCTGCCCTCCGGCCCCACCAGCAAGATGTTAAAAGTGTCCCTGAATTCCTCCACATTTCCTGACAGCCAGATCCCATTGTACAGTGCATTGCTGACCCCTTTAACAGCGACAACAAAAAAATAGTAGAAGTTTAACTCTATGGAAACCTGCATAAAGGAATGTACAGCATTTTTGCATTGCGGGGCGGGGGGGAAGTTCAGTCAAGCTGAGTTCCTCTTTCCCTGATTATTACAGCGAGGAGCTGATCCTGCTCATGCTGAACACGTGCCAAAATCCAGAGACGAGTGGCTGGAGCCAGAGTTGCTCAGCACCTTCCAGAATGAGAGCTTTTGGGCTGAGTTCTGGGCTAGCTTGGATGGATCCTGCCCAGTGCTAAGAGCCTCCTGGGAGGACCAGGTAAGTTTGCAGCCCACGTGAGGTTCAGCAGGACCGGACCAGCAGCACTGTGCTTTGGTAGGAGGGAAGGTCGTGCATCTGCCCTGTGCCCGGCGCTGAGCGCTGCGAAGCCGACAGACCCAGGCGCAACCAACCCTTCCTTCAGTAAAGCTTTTCTGTTGGGTTTATGAAACCAGGGTTGGTTTTCCTGGCTGAGTTTGGGTCTAATTCTCCTCCGAGTGACGACGGCTGCCAACCAGTACAACCAGTGGTGAACTGGGCCACCACGCAGGCAATGCCCCAGCCATGGGGCTCCTGCTCCTGCCCTGGGGCAGTGACCTGCTGGTGTTTCGCCTCCAAAAGGAAGGGAGAGCAACCTGAAGCCCCTCTGCCCTCGACTGTGGCATTTCTGTACCAACCCAGGCTTATAAAAGAGGCTCTAACAGTTTTGATTTGTGTGACTGCATTAACGATATGCACAGTATTTGAATTTCCTATGACGTGCAGAGAGAAGTTGTCCAAATTAGCTATTTATAAGGAGTGAAGTCAACCACCAGGCAGCAGTTTGCAGTTGATTTATTCTCTCTGAAACTTTAGAAACCTGCATGACACTCGTACAAAGTGCGGCTGGGCGCAAAATGTTTTATTCAATACTTGTTTACAAAGACGAACGCAGCACCCTGTGATGCCTAAAAAAGCCAACCAAAAATGACACATTCCCAAGAGGTACTTAAAATTCTTACAGCTCTATTAACAACAAAATCACATGTATTAGTGGTTCTGTTGACTAAACAAAGACACTTTATATTGTAAAACTGACTACAGATAAACTTTGAACCCAGCTATACATGGGTCTCCGGAGCGCGGGTATCCCAGGCACCAGAGGAGCCACCGTGATGAGTGTGGGGGTCTCACCTCGACAGCTGCTGTGCATGTATGGCATCTGGCCTTGGTCCATGGGATCGCCACCGTGTAGCTGTGGATAAGTCGTATTTCTCTGCCATCCTGAGTCTTTTTGGGCTCTTTTACCTCCTTACCTGCTGGGCCAAAGGTGGGGAGCTGGTTGGTCCCTGGTGGTCTTGCAGCCTCTGTCTCCTCTCCTGGTGCCAGAAAGCCACCTCCTTGCACACTTTGGCTGTGCAGAGTGAGAGACCCACCAGTGCAGGCCCACTGCAGATGGGACTCCCTTCTGAGGAGGAAGGAATAACTCTATCTTGTTTTTTTTCCTCTCCCAGACCAAGGATCCCCTTGCCCAAAGGCACATTTCAGCTGCGGGGGAGCAGCATGGGGCTCTGAAGAATCAGACACTGGTTTGCATTAGAGAGACGGAGCAGTCTTCTGCTTTGCTCTATGTCTTCCTCCATCCAGAGGGAAATTCTCCAGGGACAGGTAAGTCCCACCGCAGCTTTTTGCTCCCAAGTAGCATGTTCAGTGCATGACGGCCAGGGTGGTGGAGCTCAAGAGGTGACAGATCAATGCGCCCGGCTGAAGGAGTGGTTGCATGGGACATGGAACTCGGCTGATTTAATTGTGTCCCTATTGCAGGTCACGGGGGTCGTTCAAGGAAAGGCCGTTTGAATGGCTGGATTTGATGTACTGTCACCCCAAACATTGGGCCGGCACTTGACACAGCAGAGAGGGGCAGGGACATCTTGTGGGAGCTTGGGAAAAAGGGCAAAGCAATTATCATTAATGACAATGATGGGTTTGTTGGGTCACGGGACCCAATGAGGCGTGAGAAACTTGTGTACACTGAGAAATCCTGCTTTCAGCAAAACTTTTGCGTAGGACGCCTCTTTGGGAACCAAATCCTGGCCTAATCCAATGGAAACCAGACAGACACTGTGCCCCTCCAGCTCCCATCGCTCCAGGAACAGGGAGTGCTCAGACCCATGAAGGATCAGTCCCTTGGCCACTTGAACACAGCCGAGAGAGAGAGGAAAACAGCACCATAAATCTCCCTGTGAATATGGGCAGGCAGCTCCTGAGGTCAGAGGAGGCAGCAAGGACTCTGAATAATCCTCGACAGCTGCCCCGTCCCTGCCAGGACATCCCAGACAGGCTGTTACCCAACCTGAGGGACACATCCAGGGGAGGACACCACTATGCAGGCTGCCCTGGGCTGGCTTGGGGACAGCAGGGACCCTGCTTGTCCCAGCACGGACAGCCAAGCTCTGCCTCATGCACTCAACATCTCCTGGGTTCCACCGAGGGCTGTTTTCTCACCTGGTTTACATTAATTTAACTCCACTGACCTCAAAGGATCTGACCAGGTACTCCATCTAACACCAGCTGTGATCAGGGTCTTTGTCAAGGTCCCTGGGCATATTTTTTTGGCTCTAACTTGTTTATAAAGCATCATGCATTTTTTTTTTCTTTTCTATAAGAAATAAAACAATCCTTATACTCCATTTTTATAAACAAATCTATTATGATCGCTAAGTTTACAGCTTCTCTTGTCTCATCCATGTCAGATATTGATGTGATAAAGACCTTCCCAAATGAGTTCAAGCCTTGGAAGAAACCCCGCTACTGCCCCAAAATCCCTTTTCTGATCAAGGTATTGATGGGAGTCTGTCGGATGGGGAGCTGGGATGATCCTTCTCTGGATCTCGGATGAACAAACCTGAACCCTGATGGCACAAAGCAACGTCCCAGATCTGCTCCTGGCAGTGGGGACACGCAGCCTGTGACCAGCCCGTGCTCCGCAGATGTCCGTCCGACACTACACCACAGTCCTGAAAAGCCCTCCCAGGGTGCCCAGGGTCCTGGTCAGGGCTGTTGATCTAGAGTTGGCTTAACTGTTGCTGGTTTTGTAAACGATGACTTCTTTGCCCTTTTTCTTACTCTTACCGAGCTCCTCTGGGATGTCCTTGCCCTTCTCTGCTCCGTTGACCCAGTGTTTGGCGTGACCCTTTCTAATCGAGGAGGGAAACAGGATTCTCTGGCACACAGGAAAGTATAATTGCATTGTTTTTTTTTTCTTATACCACTGTTGGAGGAACAGCAAACTGTTGATTGAATTTATTAGGCAAAACGAGCAACTCTCATCTGGAGTTACTCGGGGTGGTGGATTGATTTGCCAGTTTTATTGTGGAAGGGCTCTTGGCAGGAACCGTCGCCCCGCGATGTCGAACCTCCCATCTCCCATCGATCTCTGCCTCGGCAGAGGGGCCCTTCCCGATCCGGCCTCTCGTGCTGTCCGGGCTCGCCGCCACTCGCAGCCCGTTCTGCCAACACAAACACAAACCACCCCCTCTCCAGGCACGGCTGTGATTCAGCGCTGCCGGGTGGTGGCTGGTGCATGGCGGCATCCGGAGCCCTAACGCGAGGGCTCGCGGCTGTGCCGGGGTGCGATGGGTGCCTGTGGCACCCACTGCCAGGAGAGGCAAGCCCGGGGCTGCGGGTGGGACCAGCATGCCTCTGCTGGACCTCTTCTGCCTTTAAGCTTAGCCTAAAGCAAAGGCTTCGGTCCTTGAGGCCTCCCTCCTCCTCCACGCAGGGCAGCTGGGCACAGCAGCACCTGGTACTAACCCCCTGCCCCTTCTTCCAAACACGGCACTAAGCCCTGCCCTGGGCACGCAGCCCCACCACACGCTCTTCTTCAGTCCCACCATCATCGTTCACACTCCTTAGGCGGCTCCTCGTCAGTGCACAGATGAAATGCACTTTTAAAACCCACCTCTGTCTCATTTAGAAAGTAACGATGTTCCAGTCTGTACGGAACGCTTCGTGCACTCGCGGCCGATAGCCGGACACTGGAGAGGGAATGTCACTGCTGGATCACTCTTGGAGCACAGCTGCTCACCTCAAGCAGTGACGTTGCTTCCAAACCCACACCGAAATCCAGACGATGACTTGGGACCGCAGCCTTAGCTTTCTTGGGATTGCAAGGGGTCAAATCTTCTCCACTGAGCGATGCCTGGCTCCCACAAGCCTTGGCAGGACGCACTCAGCGCCAGGGCTGAGGGGCCAGCTGGGATGCCCAGCCTGGATGCCTTTCCACATCCCTTAGAAGAACACACGGCTCACACTGGCTGTGAGGTTGGCTGAGCAAGGAGGATTTTTGGCCCCATGTGATGCACCTCCGAACATCAAAGCGCAGGCAAAGGCTGCGGCGTGGCCACATGCCACAGGTTGCCCAGAGAAGTTGTGGCTGCCTCATCCCTGGCAGTGTTCAAGGCCAGGTTGGATGGAGCTTTAAGCAACCTGGTGCAGTGGAGGGTTTCCCTGCCCATGGCAGGGGGGCTGGAACTAGATGGTCTTTGAGGTCCCTTCCGACCCAAACCATTCTATGGTTCTGTGCTTCGGGAGCACACACACGGGAGCAGAGGTGGATTCGGGCTGAAGGTACGCGGTGGTAACGGCGTGCCCAGGTCCTGTTTTCGGGGCTGTTCAGATGCATAATTAGCAGCAGAAGCATATTTCAGTTTCTCCCTAGTTAAGATTTCTGTCAGGGTTCCCTGTAAGCACCCGTAGCTGACACGTGCTGGTTTTGACTCCTGAAATAACCCCCCCGAGCAGAGCACGGCGCGTGCAGGCAGGCGCAGGAACCGGGGGCACATCTCGAGCAGCGATTGCTCACCGAAACCAGCCGCCGTTTACGCACGTTCTGCCTCACGCGCAGATGCTCAGTAAGCAGAAGTTAATGTAGTTAGACAAAAGGGCTCAGTTTGGGGGGAAAATCAATAATGTCAGCGAGTTTATTACAGGGTTATGGGCCACCTGCTAGAACTCGGCATTAGGCCGTGCTACGTTGTGTTTCGGTGGGGGCTGATGGCATCGCACTCAGACAAGGCAAGCGCCAGAATTATTATTTTATGCCTCGGCAGATGGCTTCTGCTCAGGGGGGTTTTATCGTCGAATGCAGACGTTCGACTAATCATCGTTTGCTTTCTCTTTCTCTAACGTAAGCTGGGCAGGAAGCAATTGCCAGTTTGATGGCGGATCATTATCGCTAGGTTTATTCTGTCTGAAACAGCACAGCAAGAGGCGAAGAGGATACAAAGGAAGATAATCAACCAGTTATCAGTGAGATATGGGGAAAAGCTGGGCTCAGAGGCTTGTCTCTCACTGGCCCATCTCCTTTCTCTCTCAGAGGCAAAGCCTTAGATATCCTATAGATAATTTGGGGAGGCCACGAAGTTGATACCTTTGGATTGTCAAGATTGCAAAGGTCAACCGCTGGGAATGAGTTCATCCTGCCTTAAAGCAGGAGGGTCTCAGTCACTTCCCAAAGTTCCTTCCAGCCCTGTTCTCTGTCACCCTCAACGTGGAGCAAGACCTGCTCTATCAGTTGAGTTAGGGAAATCTGAGAACCGAGATGCAACCTGGAAAGCCAAGAAACAGAAATCGCAGCCACGGCGGCATCATTGCACAGCCCGTTGCTTTCCATGTTAGGCCATCCCAGTTAGAGATGGTGCATGGTGCACAGGCTGGACACCGGCACTGTCACCTGCTGAACACGGGAAACCCGCACCACAGCAGAGAGCTGAGCACCTCACTTTGCTGTAGGTTCTGGTAACTAGTGGTTCATTTCGTGGCCAGCTTCAGCAACAGCACTTCAGGAAACCCTGGCACCAAATCCGTGGTGTGTTCCCATGTCTTGCAGCACTGCTGTGCCTGTATAAGCCATAGCATGGAAACCTCAGAGCTCAACTGGTACATTGTTGTTTATGATTTTCAGTTTTTCTGCTTGGTTCCAGCTCGATTTGAATGAAAGCTCAGAATAAAAGTGGGGTGTGGGCCTGGCATGTGGTCAGGCTGAGTGCTCAGCACATCTTTCACCCAAGCTGGTGATGTTTCTCCAGGTACCTGAGTTAATTTACTTCCACATGTAGGAGGCTAATTATTATGAAGAATATTATTAAGCCCATTGCACAGATTCACTTCAGTCTGCAAATGACCCTAATTTAACCTCCCTTATTTACTTTTAGGAATTTAAAGCTGGGAGGAAATCACTTGCTGAGTATCACGCAGCAACAGCCATGAAAGGCTGGAGTTCCAGACCCTGCTTCCAACCCCACGGGCACCATTTGCTTGTCAAAACCCTAATTCAATATAGAAATGTCATGTTGTGTTTGTTTGTGATGTGATCCACCTTACATAAACTGTAAGGTTTTAACCGGCTGTGCTAATTTAAGTTAAACTTCTCCCCCCATCACCTTTCTTCCTTGAAAAAACAGAGTTTCTCCTGGTTTGTACTGTAAGCCTTCATTGCCGTAACTTCAGCATGCAGATACCACCTCTGAGATGAGGTGACCCTTTGTCGCTCTGAGATGACCCTTTAACAAAGTTAATGAACCTTTCAGTGGATGAGGTCGAAGCTGAGGGTTTGTAAGGTGAGATAAGAACTGCTGCGGATTTGCCTGGTTTTGTGCTTTGTTGTGAGACTTCACCAAACCACTGAATCTGTCGATGTTTGGAAGCCCTCCTTGTGGCTGGGAGCCTCTCCAGGAGATGCAGAGCAGCTCCCAGCGACTGTGCTTTTCATCGGGCAATGAGCGTTGGCTTTTTCAGACAACCTGGAAGTCCCAGAGCTCCTCTGAGGGTTTGGTATCCAAAACTTCACTATAAACAATAATTAATTTTCACAAAATGGAACTATTTCCATTTCTGCAAATATCATGAAATCCTTTTAGTGTCAATTCCGTCTTCTTGGAATTCAAATCTAAATTAGGACAAAATTCTTTTTAACTGAAGAATTATTGCCTTTGTTTGGCTTTGCTGGTTGTTAGCGGTCCTGGCTGTCACTCAGCACATCCTCTGACCACACTCAGCGTGTGACCTCTGCCAGAAGCAGTCCCCTACCTGGTAATTGTGTCTATTAACAGTCTTCCCAAGAGAGGAACTATTTTGTTTCCACTTGCTCTGTGTACTCTGTAGCCACCAGATGCAAGACATCATCTGGTCTGCACTGCTTGAACCTCGATGATGGCCATCAGAAAGAGTAAATCTCTTCTGGGCGGCTGACGCCGTTACTTGAAATGCCCAAAGGAGACTAAATGCAGATCTGGTGTAAACAGGGTGCCCCTCTCCTGGCATTCAGTCCGCAGCAGATCTGATCCCAGGCTAGATGTGTGAGTGATGTCTGCAAAGCTGTGATGATCCACTTCCATTGATCTTTAGAATAGCCAGCCAGTCCTGCCTGCCCTGCCAACGGGATGTTTGTCTGCATTTAATGGCCTTTTTTTCATTGTAGCTCTTTCTGATTTCAGCTAATTGAACGTACATTTTTATTTTGATCTTTTATTGTTTGCAGCATGAAGAGTCCACCTGCAGCCTACGTCGTCGCAGGGTTCACTGAGATGCAGCACCTTCTTTTCCATGGCAGTTTTGAAGCTAACGAGTCCTTGATTGCCTGACGTGATGGTGGCCGGCAGAGCGATTGTAGGTAATGGTGAAGAGATTCACGTGGTTTAATCGTTACAATTTTCCTGTGCCTCCAGGGCCTGCGCGTTGGGTTCATTGCACTGTCTACCCAGTTGCCAGGATTGTGTTTTAATGATAGACGCAGCAGGCTGCCTTTGAGCAGGGAGGTACAAAGGAACCGGAGCATCGTTAGAGGCGAGCGTTTCCAACGCGCTCTGTAATGGCCTGATTTCTCCCCGATTGAAGTCGATGGTAAATATTCTGCTGACTTCAAAGGGGAGCGGGGTGAGGTTACAGCCAAACGCTCTTGGAAATCCCACCCAGCGCTTGATTTTTCGTGACCTGAAGGCCAGTTCAGTCAGCTCTGCTTCCACAAAGGAGCTTTCAGGAGTCCTGTAAAAGCTGCCGGAGTGATTTTAGCCCAGGGTTCACATGGTAGGAGCATGTGAATTGTGGCAAATCTAGAGGACAATTCAGCCCTCCCAAGTTCTGATTTCTCTTCTGCAGATGTCTGGCTGTCATCGCTTTTGCTCTCTCCTCGTTGACTATCGGGAAGTTTAAGGCAATGGGATTCCTAATTAGGTACTTTGGTTTGGTGGGGTGAACTCCTGCAGTGGGACAGGAGGATCTGGGGTACCCTCACAAAACCTTTGTCTTTGCTGTGCATCAGCCATGACAACAAGGCGGCCTATGTGCCTGGAAAACCTTTACATTATCTCTGCAACCCATGGCATGAGCTGTGACTTTGTCTCTTCCCATCACAGAGAAAATGGTCTTGAAGTCATTTATCTTTTGTGTTTCTTCTTTTGTAATTTTACCGTGAGTGTTTCCAGGGATAGGGCATCTACCACCTCTCTGGGTAGATACTTCTTGTGTGTTTCTACAACAGTGCAGTTACAAAGCTCTGCAGGGTGGAAAATCAGACACTTCCACACGCTTCCAAACATTTCCATGAGCTAATTTCCTTTTAAAATCAATCAGATTTGTCAATACGGAATTGTTACCTGCACAGGACCCGTTCCTGTTTCTGCCACTGACTCGCTCTGCGAGCCTAAACCACTTAATTCTCCCTGTGCCACAGCTCCCACCTCTCCGAAGGGGAACACAAAGCTCACAAGTGGGTCAAATGACATCAGTTTGTCTTTTAAACCCCTACTTCTTGCCATTGCCGCAGAAGCGATGTGTGAGTGTGAGGCGTGACTTGCTGCAACCCCAAAACTGTCTGAAAAAAATGACGAGTGCAAAAATTGTATCTACCACCATTTGTTTCCGTGTCTTAAGCTGCAGCTTAAGCACAACCCTTTCTAGCTCACACACACACATACTTTTTTTTAACTTTGCCCTGGCTAGAAACCTAGTACTGTTACTGTTTCAGAACATACACTTGGTTTGTACTTTCTCAGCTCCTTCCCGATTTCTCTGCGGAACCTGGCGTACCCACGGCCATAGAAAACCAGGTTAGTGCACAGTAGAGGCTTTCATGGCCACTAATCTTGGTGACAAAATGATTCGAACAAACACTTCTTGTGTCACCAATATATATTATGTAAAACCTTGTGACTTTGATTATGTGTCTATAATACAGATTAGTCTGTTTGGGTGTTTGGTGCTGACCTCCAATAAGCTCCTAAAGTATTAGCAAGAATTTGCAAGTGACAGGCAGGCAGAGGTGCTGTTCAGCCTAATCCCATTCTCCAAACTCCGACTACATGTGTCTGAACAGTTTCTGTTGCTTTCCTTAAGGCACCGGGTTATTTCTTCCTCTGCGCCCTCCCAGCTGCCTTTGTCCTTCTCTCCACTGCTCTGATGTGTCACAAATGTTGGAAGATTTAGCTAACCTTATGGATTAGAGCCAGGAAGACAGCGAGAACAAATTTAGAATAGGAGGCAGAGAATGTACCAGCTGGGAGGTGATGCTGTCAATCTCCATGGAGACCTTTTTAGTTACAGCTTTGCTAATTGCTCTGTTGAATTGTTTAGCGTGTGGTCGAAAGCCCGTCCAAGCCAGTGGAGTGTTTCTAATTGACTGGCCATGTCTCAGGACCACGAAGAGTGCAGAGGGCATAGCCCTTACGTGTAACCGGTTATGATTTGCTTTTGTGGCTTTCTCCTTGATGGCCAAAACACAACCTAAGGAGAATCCAGACACCTTGATCTGGTCTCCTGCACAGAGCCAGCTTCTTCTAAAGAAAAAAAAAAAGCCCTGCAGAAACAAATGATGCAGACCTTGCCTTAGCAAAACAATTTTTTTCTAAGGAATGCAGGTGAACCACCTCTGTCATCTTGTTAACACCACGTGCACTTTCCACACGAGTCAGCTCCTGTGGGAGATGAACTGAGACAAGATCCAAAGAAGCGTTTTGGCTCTGAACACCTAGATAGGACATGGCCCTATGCAGGAGTCAGGCAACTACATACCTTTGCCCCATGTCCCCCAGATGTTTCATGACTTGGGAGACGAAAGTGAGGGACTACAGACACAGGCAGAGAGGAATGCACCAGATGTCTGCAGAAAAAGCAAAGGTGGTCCCTCATCTGCTCAGTGGTCTGGGTTAGGACATCTCTTAGTTCAGAGGGGACCAGGCGCACGACTGGGGACCCTACCCACAACCGCAACACAAGCAACAATAACCCTCAGGGGGAGAAGTTTGGATCCACGGCACTGCAGCTCAGGCTTCTCATTACTTGAAGCCAAACTGGCTTTAGATACTAATCCACTGAACAATTTCCAGTTGTTATCAAAATCTATTGGACTTCTTAACCATGAGTCCCTGAGCTGATGTACCACCTCCCTCAGGTTCCAGTTCCCTGACTTGTTTGTTCAGAAATGATTTATTTGTCCTACAAATAGGTACAATGTTAAATTAACAAATGAAAAAAAAAAAAATCAACCACACACCATGCCTGATTTCTAAAGGGATCTGGCTGCCTGAGCAGATCCTTTTCCTGCAGATAACCAGTCCCCCAAATATCAATGCCATTTGCCAACCCCCCCATCAAATTTCACTCCATGCTGCAGGCGCGTGCATCTGTGTGCATGCGTGTGTGCTCACACTGCCTAAAAAATCTCTTTCTTAGGCATTCAGCTTCCCCTTGAGCCCTCAACAGGGCTGAAAAATCCATGGGATAGCTGGTTGCACTGTGATTCAGGGATGCTCCAGGTGGCTAAGACCCAGCCTAAATCCCAGCTCTCAGCGTTGCTGCTCAGCGATTTGGTGAAAAGAGCCATGATTTAAGGTCAAAAGAAAGGTGATCAATGAGTTTCCTGCAACTTTGCAATTCATTGGAAGGATTTATTTATCTCATCAAGAATAGAGAAACTAAAGGAAGGGCCCTAGCCACCCTGTCTCAGGTGCTCATCTTCCTGCCACTAGACAGCTGGAAATTATTGGGTTCAAACTCATTACCTTTGGCTCCTTCGACAGTAGGTAGAACACAATAGGCATCTCCAGAGGATGATTTGTCTGTGCTATTCTTAGACACCTGTCCCAGTATGAGATGAATCAGCCTCTGTGCTGCCTGTTTCTTCCCATGGGCATGAAGTGAGCATTGGGTGACGCAGGCTCAGACTTGATAACGTGGAGCTTCGAATTTAGCCTAATTCACCTACAAACCCTCCCACAGGGACTTCCATGGGGCCAGCACAAAAACTGGTATAGTAGAAACTGCTTGTCCCGTGTGACTTTGACTTCTCCCTCTGAGACCATCTCCTCTGCATTCAAACACTCAGTGAAAGGCCCAAAGTAAGCAGCATAAATTAATTTAAAACTAGGTGAATATTGGGCTTGATTTTTAATTCATTCCGTCTTTAGTCTCCACCAGGCCTGCCATTTCCCGGAGCCTTAATGCCATAACAGCTTTAAATCCCTATCCATGTGTGTATGCACATTAAGTATAACATTTAAGGTTTCTGAATACCCTCTCACAACTGTAGGGTTGGTTGAAATTGCCAGAAACATTATTTTGGTGGGTTGGGTGAGGACTGGGTGTTTCAAATACAACTGTACAGCTGTATCACTGAGTAACTGGGAATTAATTAATCCTTTAAAAAAATGTTTAATAATAATTTTAAATGACTGAGAATTCAGTTAAAGGAGTTGGGGAATAAAACCTGAAATGCAAAGAGAGTGAAAAACTTCCTAAGCCTTAAAAAACCCACAGAAGCAAAGACCAAACAGGCAGACCATGGTTTCTCCAAAAAAGGAGAAAAGAACCAATCCAGAGGTTCAGTCACAGTCAGAAGCTTGCAAAAAGACAGATATTAAACCCAAACCAATAAAATCTGGAAAACTTGCTCTGAGGACAAAGAAGGGCCCAATTCTCCCCTGTGGTTCCTCCAAGCAGCCGCAGGATGCCCAAGCACGTCACAGCCAGGCGCTGGCTGTGCACTGCCGGGCATGCCCCGGCGCTCCCACCCGTGCCCGCTGGCTGCCAGGGCTGCACCCGAGGCTGGTGGGTACGGCTCCCTGTGGAGCGGTGAACGCGCAGGGAGCACTGTGCACCTGTAGATCACAAAGAAAACCAAACATCACTGATCTGGGCTCCAGGCACAAGCGCTCTCCCTGCGGCTCAGAGCTCAGCGTGTTGCTGCCGAAGGCCAAGGGCTTTTAGCAGGCAAAGGGAAGGGTTTGGGAAGCGAAGCGACTGCTCGCTTTTGCGTGCGGCAGCGGGTGCGATTCCCAGCAGCTTCCAAAGGCGATGGCCAGCTCTCTGCCGGCACCTGCCTCTGGGCCGCCGGATCCGTGCAGCCCCTGCTGCTCTTGGCAGGGAGATGCGTGCGGTGTGCCCTGCACAGGTACAGGCACCAAGCGCGGGCACAAACCCAGCTGCCATGTGGGAAAGGGGAGGGGAGGAGCAGGGAAAGAACAAGGTCTTGGCTTTGCTCGGTTTTGGTGTGTGCAACACTGGTGGGGACAAACGGGGCGGGGGGCAGTGCCTGCAAGGGGGGCTGAGGCTCCACGCACGAGGCAGGAGCTGGAAGGCTCATGGCAGCAGTGAGGAGTTTTGAATCAAGGGAACTCGCCGCTAATCCTCTTCCACACAGTCTTTCTTGTGGGAGGAAATCTTATGACACCTCGGAGCAGTACACTGTGTAACTAAGCAATGGTGAACCCGAGTTCCATTTAACAGGGCTTGGCACAAACACGAGAGAGTAGGATACTCATCCCCAGAGAGCGTGAGAGAGACCATCGCAGTGTGTCGAGTCCTTAAAAGCCCTGGTGTGGCCTTGGGAGAGGAGCTCAAGTAGAGAAAACAAAAAAGAGGACAAAAAAGGCCCCATAACCCTAAAGAAATCAGCTCACTGTGCTGGGCTTCCCTGCGCTTGTTGCTGAAACATTGCATAATGTCCCTTTGCACTACGCGGAGCTTTGAAATCCGCAGGATCGAAGCCGTATGGAGGCACTATGGATGTGCCGAGACAAATTTAAAGGCATTTTACAGTTACAGCAGGAAGTGCAAAGCCACAGCGCGGCTTCTCTTGCTGTTCCGCCGTGACATCTAGTGGCACAGTGCAGTTTTACTCATCAACTCGGGTCTGGTTTTTTAGGCCTGCTCCTGCACTCATCTCCTGAACAGCTTTTCCCCATCAGTTTGAGAGAGGTTGCATGTGACTTTGGAAAAGGCTATTTTGCCACTTTATCCTATTGGATTTTATAAACTAGGATTGCTTAAAGCTTTCAGGGAGTGCAAGAGAGCCTTCTGCTTCCCAGAGTGTATTGCCACGTCTCCACATTTGTGTCTTGTCTTTGTTTTACAGCTTTATGCCACGGATGCTGAAATAGACAAAAGAGCTCATGGGGTTAAGAAGTGTGATCGTTTAAGACAACTTTTACCAAAAAAAGAAGTGAGTTAAAATAAAAAGATCTAAGTGACAGCAGCTGAAGGTTGGACTTGGAGGTCTCTGAGGTCTGCATTTGCAGTTATTACTAATTGTGAGTAGAAGAGGGTTAAATCTTGTTTGCAAACCCTTCTCTAAATCGAACTGTTGCTCCTACAGTTGGTCGTGTCTTTTGGTACAAGCTGGGCAAAATTTTTGCTCAGCCTGTTGGCATTCTCTTGCGTGAGATCAACGGCATGTGATCCGGTGTTAAAAAAATGCTACTGAGTCACCGTGTAACCTTTGTCATGCCAGTTACAAATGCCACCGCTCTCTGTGCGTGCCCCTCCTGCGTTCCGGAGGGTGGTTTGCAGGGATGCTGGGCACTCAGAAAGGTCTAACCTGTGTGCCACAGCCTCTCCCGACTGATTAGAATGAAGATGATTGTTCCTCTTTTTCCGCATTTTGAAGCTCCATTTATATTGATAGATATTTGGGAACTGTTTGGACGTTAAATGCTGCAGGAATAGTCTTCACATAATTGCAGCAACTGCCATGGCAGGAACATGGCAACCCAAGTCCTAAATTAAACAGCAGGTTAAAAATAATGTCGCTAATAAGAAAAGTAAGCGATAAAAGAGACGCGATGAAAAACCGCCCTGCTTAGTGCCGATTTCTCATTAGCGGCAGGCACTGATGCCAAAAGTGGAACCCTGGAGTTAAAAAAGGGCTCTCCACCGCACACCACAGCGTTTAATTAAGAGCGTGAGCAACTCGCCGGAGAGGCAAGGGCTGGGAATGGGGGTGCCGGGGGTGCCCAGGGACAGCCCTGGCACGTGTCGCTCCCGGCCCGCGCCTTCGGAACCCGTCCGGGGTCCCCGCCCGGGGCGGCCCCGGGGCGCGCAGGCAGGAGCCCGGGGGGCAGCTCAGCCGGTTAAAAACGCCCCAAGGAGGGCAAAGCCACGTTGACGCGCCCCCGCTGGGTGGGCGATTTGGAACCGCAGCTTTTTCCCTCTTCCCCGGGCATTCCCCTCGGGAAGCGCAGCCCGCGCGCGGCGCACACCCCGCCCCGGCCCGGGCACAAGATGGCGGCGGCCGCCAGGGCGCCCGCTGGAGCGAAGGGCCGGGGCGGCGGGCGGCGGGGCGGGGAGGGCCCGGCGGCGCGGCGCTGAGGAGGCTGCCCGGCCCGCCGGCCCCTCGCCGCCTTCTGACGGGCTGCGGCGGCCCGAGGTGGGGCTGCAGCAGCGGGCCGAGGCGCGGGGGGCCCTGTCTGGCGCGCCCCGGCACCGGCGATGAGCGGCGCGGCGGAGGCGCGGGAGCTCGAGGAGCGGCTAAGGGAGGCGGCGGCGCTGGGAGACGTGGAGGAGGTGCGGCGGCTGCTGAGCGCGGGGGCGGACATCAACTCCCGCAACGAGATCAACGGCTGGTGAGGGGCGGACGGGCCGCGCGCCTCCCCGGGCGGGTCGGGCGGTGGGTCGGGCTGCCGGTGCCCGCGGCGGGCCCCGAGCGCGGGCGGCTGCCGGGCCCGGCTCCCGCTGGGGAGGCGGCTGCCCTCGCCCCGCGGGGGTGTTCGGCAGGGCGGGCAGGCTCGGGGCTCCCCTCGGGAGAGGCGGGAGAGAGCGGCTTTGGGGATGCAGCTCTCCGTGGGTTTCCCGTTTACAGAAAAGGAAATGCTTATCTCGAGAGGCTTTGAGATTTACTGCTAAGGAGGATCATAATAAAGGCCGCCATCCTCCTTCCACCTGGCACTGTGGGTTTTGTTGGCTCGAGGACCTCTGCTCAAGTAGCTCATGTCCACCAACAGCAGAGGACAATCAGCGTTTACGCTGTAGGAAGGCCAAGGAGGGCCTTCCCCCTAAAAAAGTGATGCAGTGAAGGAAACTTTATTCCCAGTTGTTGTCACTCGACGTGCAACTCAGGCGAGTTAGGATGGGCGCGTGAGCAGGAGCCGGGGCGATGGAGCTGGGGCGATGGCGCCGGGGCTGGTGGCACAACTCCGCTTCCTTCCCCCGCAGGACCTGTTTGCACTGGGCCTGTAAGCGGAACCACGCGCAGGTGGTGTCCTGCCTGCTGGATGCTGGTGCCGATAAGCAGATCCTCACTGCTAAAGGAGAGCTGGCTGCAGAGTTAACTTCGAAACCAGGCATCCGGAAGATTTTGGGAGGTACCGTTCCCATCTTAAAAGTTATCTAGAATTCTTGGTCTGAAGCATTTTTAGTGCTTTTATCTGAGGTGGTGGATTGGCAAAACTTTGGCTGGGACTATTGTATCTCATGAGACAGCTCTGTAATTCATACTCAGACCAATGGACTGGGGGATTTCAGGTGGGGAGGCCTTTTATTCTGAGCTGTGTCACTGAGAGATTGAAAAGCAGATACTTCGGGAAATGTGCCACTGCAGTCCTGTTTGCTCATTAAGCAGAACCTAGCATGCAGGCTGCAAATGCAGGCTTTCACAGTTGTACCATTTGACTGTTGTCTGACCATAAGAAAAGTTACAAATCCACTCAAAACACCTGCATCATTTCAGAAGTTATGGCTTCTGAACATTTTGTTATACTGTGACTTGTAGCGTGATTAATTTTTGGCCCATAATTGTGTCATGCACTTCTCATACACACAGCAAACCTAGTCAGATGTGACACCCCGGAATGCTGCCAGTGCCTGTTTCCATCAGCATCTTGGTACCGTTTGCCAGATTAAAATTTTGAAGTGCTTCACCTTTGGGAATGTTGATGTTCTGTCTTCTCCTAATTGCATTTAAATTGCTCTCTACAATAGTACACTCTTACGTCAACAGTGCATGGTTATCTTAAATGAAGTTGCAGCCAAATCATGACTGAGGTTCCAAGCCACAGCTGAAGGAGTGGCATGTCCTTTGCATAAGCATTTTGGTTTTGTTTTGGGCAAAGTGCTCAGCTGTTGGACTTAGCTCATGGCAAACGACTTGCATTCTACACCATCTCAAGGGTGTGTGAATGAACTCTGCTCATGACTGCTTTATTTCTCTGTCTGCCAAGCTTTCATGCGTTTCCTGGGGAATAAACACCTATCACACATTCTCCTAAATGGTTTTTATTCTGGGAGTGCAGTGCTATTGAGCACATCTTTCTGAACTCCTTCGACATTAGTATCAGTGTCCTGTAATCCTCAGCCAGGCAAAAATGTCATTTACTGCAGTACTTTTAAGCAACAGAAGAGTTGGCTTGGGTATTGTATCAAATGCTCACTCGAAGAAACACTCTGTTTAATTTGTTGGCATGGGTCATAATAAACTCTTTACAGCACTGTTACTAAAAGCATTACAAAATTACATTTAGCAAAGAACTACTAGTCAGTCAGTTCCTTTGAAAACGCTGGAACAACACTGCTAGAAATGACGTATCTTGCAATGGTTATTTTTTTCCCCACTTTGCTTTTAAAAACCACAATACATTGTAGAAATTTGGAGACTTTTCTTTCATTTTACAGCTACTTGCCTTGCAGGTATTACATGCTTATGATAAATCAGTATCACCCTCTGATTACCTCAGAATGGGATGTAGTTTTAGGACGCAACAGGAAAACTAACTATATTCAAAATGAGAAAGGTCTATCCAGTAACATGGTGGCTTTTTTTCTCTCTCCATCCCCTACCCCCCTTTCTGAACTCCATTAATAGAGGAAGAAACTGAATGTCAAGGAGTGAAGGATCTAAATTTGCCAATTGTTCCAAACTACTTGGCCAGCCCACCGTTCCCTTACGCTTACACCGAAGAAAGCATTCCATGCAGCTTGGCAGAATCCCAGAATGAAAGTGCTTCCACCTCTCCTGCTTCCCAGTGTGAAACTAGTCCTTGCTCATCGGCGACTCAGGTTGAAAGCACACGCACGCCCACATCGTGCACCAGCGAAGATGATTTTCCTGCACTAGCCGCTGCGGAACAGCTGCCTGCCCCGTCAGCGACCATCGCCGTGCCGGAGCGCGCCGAGCCCGAGGTGCGGAACGAGCCCGAGGTGCGGAACGGCCCCGTTTGGCAGCCGGCGCAGCACAGCAGGGGGCTGTTCTCTCCGGTAGCATCCGCGCAGGCTGCACCTCTGCACACCGACAGTTCTCCTACTGGTCCCACGCCAACGTTTCAGCCCTTTTTCTTTACTGGAACTTTCCCATATAACATGCAAGGTAATGACATCTCATTTCCCGTCCTTCTGTTATACTCTGTTCCATGTTTTTGTTACTGGGGGAAAGATGAATTTAAAGAATCATTCCATTTTCAGACTTGTGTGCAACAGAGGCAGAAATGCTGAATTCCTTGGCCAAAAGTACCCAGAACTTTTTTTCTGCTCTGCTAAGTAAAACAACTGTTACACTGTATTTTAAACATGGTAATAATCTGTGAACCGATGGAAAGATCAGTCCAAGCAGCATAAAAATTCACATTCTGCAATATGTTGTATAGCATCAAACGCATCTCTGGTAGTTTGGTAATAACTTGACTTTGTGTCTGGATGGATCAGATTTTTAACACTGTAAACATGGTTCCCCGGTGTATTTCTTGCTCTTGAAATGGAGGCTTCCATTAACTGCACAGTATTTCTCAGTGAAATAATAGACATTGCATTATAAAACCTGAATTTGAAAGATAATGGTAAATACTGTAGTGTTAGGTTTGGGTTGGATTTTTTTTGAGGAAAAAAACTTTTTAATCTTTTTTTCAATCAGAACTTGTGCTTAAGGTGAGAGTGCAGAACCTCAGAGACAATGACTTCATTGAAATTGAACTGGACAGACAAGAACTGACCTATCAAGATCTGCTGAGAGTGAGTTGCTGTGAATTGGGCGTTAATCCAGAACAAGTGGAGAAGATCAGAAAATTACCTAATACGCTAGTAAGAAAGGTAAGAACTGACATCAGAGATTAATTTGACTTTGCAGGCAAGAGAGGAGGCATTTCTGTGAAATGACCAGCAAAACTGACATAAGCTCATGAATTCAAAAGGATGTTGGACTCCTTAAAACTTCGTCATAACTTAAAAAATATTCTTGTCAAAACAGGCAGAGTATTTCAGCTCCTAAAGCACATGAAACTATTACAGCTTGACTTTTTAAAAAATGTCTCAGAAACAGTGCATTAGTATGCTTTTAACATAATTGCCTTGGACTACTGCACTGGTTGCTTGCTTAAAAAGAACAAATAGGGGAAAGAAACCCACAAATTGGCATGTGAATAATTTAAAGATGTGCCATTAACAAATGAACATGCTCTTCTGTTCCAAATATACCTATTCTGGAGGTCTGTAAATGAAGCACATTTGGTCACAGCTCTCAGTTAAGTGACACGCACAAACACGGTCAAATCATACTGATGTTCCAGGAGACAAAAATGTGCTGTTCAAGGAGAACAGAAACCACAACATGCTTTGACAGAAGGAGTGTATACTGGTAGGATTTTTTTCTTTCATTATTTATTCCTATCATTGGGTGTGACCTCCCTGGAATTCTAGTTTGTGCTTCCTTTAGCTGTTATTATAAAGATTTACAAAGTAAGACCAGATATGTTTAGAAGTAACACGTAGTTCTGTCTGTTCTATAAAAGGACAAGGATGTTGCCAGACTTCAGGACTTCCAAGAGCTGGAGCTGGTTCTTGTGAAAAGTGACGGCTCTCCTTTCAGAAATGCTGCATCAGCCCTGACTGAGAGACCGTGCTACAACAGCAGAGCATCAAAGCTGACCTACTGACTCTTCCAGATGCATCTAGAGTATGAAAACCTGCTCATTATATGCTGCTGCCTTCTGAAGGCAGTGAATTAAGCGTGTATAAAACCTTAAGTTATTGTTAGGGTTACTATTTTAACTAATAGTTTATCTTTTATATTTAATATCCCCTTTGCTTTTATTTTTTTACTTGATACTGTATTCTGATAAGGGATACCTCATTTGTCTACTAAAATCACAAGCTTCCAATGTCTTTCAGTGAAGTTCATTGGTTGTATTTGTCAACAGAGGGCAGGAGACTTAATTATTGATACAAAAAGTATTTTGAGTACTCCCACTCTTTGACCAAGTATGGAAAGTCATGGAAAAAAAGATTCAGGAATTTGTGTGTGTGTGTTTACGTGGTTTTTTTTAAACTTCCTGATTAAGTTAAATATCAGAGAGTATTTGGCATAAAATGAACAGTTGCTCTCTTAAAATCGTGTAACTGAGAAGTCCTTAATCTGTTTCCTTTTCACAAAGGTTTACCAGGATGTGTTGTGGTGCCTACTGGGGCTAGAAATAGGTAGTGCTCTGAAGTGACAGGAGAAAAACTTTCACTGGGCTGAAAGTTAAGTGGAGCAAGAGTGTCCACATTTCAATGTTTTGTTTCTTTCCTGTATGAGAATACTGTAACTTAAGTGATGGCATCCCTCCACCTCCACAAAAAATAGATGGAAGCCCCTCTTAATTAAGGAGCATTTAAGTCGTAAAGCAAGTTAAGGTGCCCTTTCAAAAGAGCTAGGGCAGAGGAACACAAATCTGTGTCCGTGGTTTTGTTTGTTTTCCCCAGCGACAAGGAGACTATGTGTTATTCGCACCAGACGTCAGTAAAGTCAGGTAACTTGTTCGTGGCCCACCCTCACAGACCAGTTCCAGGGCGTGTGGTTAGTTCCTGCTGTGTGAGGAGCAGGAGAAGCACAACAGTAAGGCACGTACTGTGCCCTTGATGAGCCGTACTGAACTGGAAACATACACCACCAGGAAACAACCAACCTGTAACTCTGCATGTCGCACGGTCTACTATGGCTTCTACACAGCATCCAGCGTTTTAGCGAGGTGAGTACCAGAAGGGCTGAATACCTCCAGGTGCTTTCAACTGCATTTTTTTGGTGAAAAAAACCCACAAAACCCAACGGACTCTGGTTAAGCTACTGACTGCTTAACTTTCATTTACGCATGTCAGTAATGAAAATATCCATCTGTGGTTTTATGAATGGCAAAAGTCAGCATTAAACCACACCCTAAGTCACTCCTTTTCAGTCCAAACAAAGTATTTAAGTGGCAGTATTGCTGGAGTATTAACAGCCTGAATTTTTTCCTGTTAACCTGGCATGCCCCAAAGTTACACCTTAAGAGGCTTTTTGTTTTCTTTTGTACCAAAAACTACAATGATGACCTTTGCACCAAAAACCTTAATTGGGTACTGGGGCCGGTGGAGGGGTGAGTCATCACTTTTTTCTGGATATGAGCTGCTTCCCCACTCCTCCCCACTCAGTATGGATTTTCCTTCCATCTCTGCTTTATTAAGCTACATTAGAGCAGAGTTTACGCACAGCCGATGCAGTGTGTGGTGTTGCTGATCTGACTGTAGTGTTGACATTCAGACTATAAATAGTACAATCAACGTGTTCTGGTAGGAGCAGCATGGCTGCCCCCTGCCTGAGCTTCCTGCAGCACAGCTGCTTTATCCTTGAAGTGGCTCCTCCAAGCCAGGTCAGTAAAAGCACCCATGGCAGCCCCTTCTGCCACCAGCAGAGACACCTGCCTCTGGGTTCGGGATTTCACCAAGTTCTTCTTGCTTAGTGTATTCAAAATAATTACCATCCTTTACCCTTGGCTCCATGTTCATCTTATCACTCAAAATTCTGCTAGCCCCCATTCTCAAGCCTGGCTCTTCTCTCTCCAGGAACTGGACTAGTTTAAAGCCCAATTCAAGTCCTGGTAAGCTCAAGACTGTGACACAGTATAAAGTAAAATTTCCCAACCATGGCTCCCGCTTTGTTCTTCCTGTAGGACAGGAAAGGAGGTTTTGTTTTAACAACTGCATATTTGTCTTTTCAGCATAGCTTGGAAGCTAAAGCTAGTTCAGATTATGTGCAATAACTGCTTGAAAAACAGCAGTAGTTAAATAGCTCAAAATTAAGAGTACCTAATTTCTTTTCAGTTCTTTTGTTTAGGAAATCGGTGTAAAGATTGCCTCTGCTAATTACTAAACATTCAGCTATTGGAGCAGCTGGTTTTAAAAAAGCTTTATTTGCTGGTTTAAAAAAAGCTTTATTTGCTCTAGTTTCCACAACGAATAACAGTTAATGTGGTAAGACTAAAACTTTAATCATGATCTGACTGTAATAATAACAGTAAGTCTATGCATTCAGAGAAATATTTTTGTATGTTTTATGCAGTTTGATAAACTCTAAGGCACACTAGTTATGTTAACTGTTTGTTGTTGTTGGTTTTCCTTTGAACAGTAAACTGTTGGTATGACAACTGAAACTAAGTTTACAAAACTTACTGTTCTTCCAAGGACAACTTTTGTTTGCACTACAGACTTGTACTGAACTGACACAGCTACTCTTCACTTATATTAAAAGTATCAGTTGTTTCAAGTACCTACATCTCTTTCTTTTTCAGGGGCGGGGTGTGGGGGATGATGCATGGCACTCTAGAGTGGACAGCACCCTCTTAAAAATCTAACACAACTTTAAAAAAATCCTGGGCCAGTACATTTTTAACACCTCACAAAAGACTGGCCGGCTGCCAAAACCAGTATGGAGAAACCATGCAGGAGGTGCTTATTTAAGTAAGCCACTTGCTTTTCCATAGCATTCTTAGAAAATCTGAGACGATATTTATCATGGGCTTGAGCCCTGAGGATGACATTTTTCACACAGATGCATCTGTTCTGGAGACTCCCGTTACGAAGGTAGTTACCAGAAAGGCACCATGTTTCCTATGCTCTGAAAGACAGAATTTTTCCTTCACCTTCAATGCACTAGAGAAAGACTCCACTATCAGACACACCAACTTAACACAAGGTACCTCATTTCATCATTTGTACCTCTGCAAAATAAGGAAGGAAAAACACTAGTCCTCTAACAAATATGTGCAATGGAAGGTGCATGACAAACATTTCAGCCACTGAAAGCAGTAACACATTCAGGCAGTAGCTGAATCATGTCTTTTACACAAGTTTCAAAAGGAGTGGGTGTTCATGAAATTAGAACTTAGTTATAATTTTACTCATGCTCACTTGCATTCATTTTTCTCGTTTGTTTTGTGGGTTTTTGTTTGTTTTAAAACTGCACTACCCAGTGTCATGCCCCTGGGCCCCCATACAGGTGTCTGCTTTAGAAAGATAAAAGTCAAAAAAAGGCACATGGCTGGCTGCATGTGGTACCCCTCCTTGGCAAAAACCCAGCACTCATGTCACCAGAGGGACCACCATGCAGGTCCTTTCATAAGTGCACTTCCACAGATAGATGATGCAAGGCACACCAACATTGCAACAAGCAAGTTACAGTGGTGCTTTGTCCGTGTTTGACTTCAGTTACATGTACAATCAAGTCCTGCATACTAACAGGAAGGATAATGCTCTTTGTAAATGATATCCCTCACAGACACAGCACTGAAGTGCACTTTACTGTCTCTACTGCCGACTAGTACACGCAGTTCTTTTCCAACAGGAACTATGCTTCACGAGGAAGCGTAAGGGAAGTCTCTCTTCCCTGCTATCTGTTGTAGCATGCCAACTGCAAACAGTTGTTAATTAACATTTCAAACTGATACTGCAATGCAAATATAAAGGCAGCCTGATGGCCAATCTCATCAGTGGCATCTTGATGATAAATAACACTGTCAAAGTCTTAACTGCTTTATAAAGGCTTAGGGCCTACGTTTTCATTGCGCGATTTCTGTTATTTCTTAACCAACTGCAGCATAAGCCCCACTTTTTAGGGGACACAGAATCCCACAGCTGTCCAACTGCTGAGAAAGTAAGCTTGAAATGAAATACTAACTGATGGTACTAAAAAAAAAACAAACCCAGAAACACCACAGAATAACTAAGCATCCAAATTAATGGACTAAGCTTGAAGACATGAGTAGATTTATTAGGAAAGAAACTTATTTAATATTAAACGTTCAATGACAGAGACAATCAAATTTGTAACAGAAATTCAAAGATACTTTATTTCCATTTCTTGTATATCAAGAAGCTAGGAATAGCTTAGTTGTAAAAATGGGATTCATTTTAGTTCGATTCACACAAATACTAAACATTTATTCTTGTGTTTTAAAGTCCAAGAATGAAAACTTGCAATTAAACACTGAGCAAGCCATGTGTTCAGGTTATGTTGGTTTCTTATCTTAAAAAGTCTTAAAGAAAAAAAGATACAGGACTTATATTCTCAGTAGCATGTGTGCTATTATCAACACATCTTTATGAATTCTGGGAGGAAACACCAGTCCTGAATTAAATTTTATAAAAAAAAAATTCTAACTCAACTTTATATTTCTCTACGCCACTACAGCTTTCTTTCACCTCATTTTAATGCAGATCTTCAGTTTAAGCTGTCTTCCGTTGTCTTCGCAGACTCTTCATGTAGTAGTCCTATAATGGAAAATTTTGGGAAAACAGACAATTAGACAGCATTAAGGGCATTTAGTTTACCATTCCTATATATTGGCCCAGTTGTTAGCTGTCATCTTAACTCTACAAAAATGTCAACATTGAACATGACTGGCTTTAGAAGCAATAATGTAGCATTAACGGTTTAATAATCAGCATTAAGTGTTTAAGAGTTCCTAGCATAAATAATGAAACTACAGTAACAATTTATGTTGCAAGAAGCTCATTTATCAGCTGTACTCTCCATTGTTAGTTCCTTATTTCAGGTATACAACTAAACACCTTCTGTAAGAGTAAGAAAGCTATGTCAAGAGTGGGGAAAAAACTTCAGGTTTTCCTTTTAACAGAGTATTTGTATTTCCTATTTTAGCTCTTTCATTTCCAACAAAGTTTTTCAGCATACATTCTTGCCATGAACATTCCAATCATTTGGTGGCATCTGTCTTTACATTTGCCTTAGGAGTCTGTTATCAGCCATTCCACTTCTCTGCACTATGGCTGACTGCAAATTCTCCTACACAGTAGGAAATATTAAACACATACCTCTTAAAGACTTGAATTGCATTGAAAGTAACAAGGCGATTATTATGTAGTGTTTATTGCATTTTAAACTCTTTAAAGATATCTAATTCTGGGCAGCACTGCATCCCTACATACAGTTGAAAGAAAATTCCATTCTGTTAACATCAGATTAACAGTATTCACACAATACACAAAAAGTCCTTTTCACTATCTTGAAAATCAAAAACACAACAGTAAGCTTAAAGATTACAGGCAACAGCATTCAAACATGGATGTGGGTAGAGAAAGGAGTACCTGGCATGAGTACCTGCTTAGTTTGACTGAATCCTTGATTTTTAATTTGGCT
This sequence comes from Tauraco erythrolophus, assembly GCF_009769465.1. Lineage (NCBI taxonomy): Eukaryota > Metazoa > Chordata > Aves > Musophagiformes > Musophagidae > Tauraco > Tauraco erythrolophus. The sequence goes on from NC_141484.1 coordinate 6,733,332, forward strand.
TTTCATGGGCCGCTCACAACACCAACGCTGTGTGAGGTATGGTAGTCAGCTGCAATAATTCATAAACCCTACACTTCCATCAATCCAATGCTACTGGCTCTCGAGTTACAGAACAAACTGCATTAGAATGCAAGGCAATAAAGCAAAAAAACTAGAAACATCCTTGACAAAGAAATACTAGCAGTTTATATGAAAACAAAGTAGTCCAACATGTGCCTCAAATATTAAGTATTAAAGCAAAAGTTTCTGCTGATGTACCAACACAATATGGACTTAAATACAAAAACAGTTCAACTTTTTAAAAAAACGATAACAAAATCCCTAAAAATAAAAAAGGATAATTAATTTTTCTATGGTGACTATATTACCATATATAAATGTCCCAAAGAGGCACATTAATGGGGGCACGAGTCTGCTACAAAATAGCTGAGACAAAACAATGTACCTCAAAATGTTTTGCAGGACTACACTGTCTTTTCCTTCAGAAGGTGCTTTAGTATGTCTTCTTACTTGGCTTAGTTCCATCTTCATCTGTGCATACTTACGCTGCACTGTTAAACAGTAACAAAAAGCCCTAATCAAAGTTTGAAATAATGCACTTACCTCTGTCTGATCTGAGGTCATATCAGATCAGTTTTAATTGGACTGAGTGTCACCTTCAGATTTAATGTCTTCACTGGTCCCATTGACCTCATTCTTAGTATCACTCTCCTTCGAGTCTGTATTTGTGTCTTCACTCTGTTTTTCTCGACTACTGGACTTCATACTACTTTTTTTATCATCAGATCCCCTCTTTTCTGCCATGAAAGAAGACATTGACCATGGATTTCAAAGTAAAAACAAACATTGCACATGAGATATATATTGCATACAACATGGGACAATTACTTTCTATAGCAATAACAGTAATACTCAAAAAGTTACAGAAATAGGCTTCAGACTACTGTGCTGGAATGGAGAGGGTACAAAAAAGGTCAAAGGGTGGGGAAAAGAGGAGAAAGGACAGATCTCCTAACAGAGGCAGCTGCTCAGCTGTCTGTTCAAACACACAAAATCGGGGTTAAAGAGGCAGTCGAGAAGTTAGGCAAATATGTAATTATGATGCATGGCTTCCTTACTTATCGTGGGCCACTCTTTGTCCCAAGTTTTAATTTATGATGTGTATGGCCTTCTTTGGTTTACAATTCTCATTAAACATGGTTCTTGAAAACAGAACCGGCAGGGAGCCAGTTCTGGTGCATTATCAAATAAATCAATAGTTGCCAATCAAAAATAAACGAGGAACGCCAAACAATCAAATACTGGGAGAAACAAACAACATTAAGCACCGCTACCTTTGAAGGTGGGGATCGCAGTGACAATTAACTTTACTGTAGAGTATGTCACAGAAGCTGCAGACTTGTCAGCATGATTAATTCTCAATTTTATAAAAACAGTAATCATTTATAATCCACTCATTAAAAAGGCTTGGGGAGACAGTTTGCAAGATACATAAAAAGCACTATTTTCCAAAGGTAAAGGAACAGCAAGATGGAAAGAACCTCGTAATTCCATCATGAACAGGAAAGCTGACTGGAGGTTTTGCTACACTGCTGAAAACCTCATTTTTTCCTCAATAATCTTCAAAGAAGGAAGGAAGCCAGAAATAAAAATATTTCCATGGGAAGAAAAACATTCCATAATGGAGCTGCGTGCCTCATCCATAAATTCGCAAATTTAACAAAAATATCAATTCTTTCTATATTATTTCACATCATAATATTCAACCTTTGATGAGTAAAGACACTTTGGAAAGGAAAAAAAAAATCTGAAAAACCAACCTCTTGGATGTCATCACACAGAACAACATTCATGCTCTTTTTTTCTGATTATTCCCTGCTATCCGGGCAATTAAAATAAATAATATAAATATATATATATTTCCCCCCAATACAGGAACACACAGATTGAACACTCCGAAAAAGCTATTTTAAATAATGTTATCACCTAGACTGGCATTACACACTTCTGGAATATAGAAGACAAAGTAGAAATTAAGCTTGAAAAGAGAAGCAACATCCCGACTTCTTTATTTTAAAACAGACCACCAACGGGAGGAGTAAAGACCCCACAGAAATGAGGGCAACTGCCTAACGAACACTAGTGCTGGGGTTTCACCTGAAGCAGCACATCCAGCGCACGGTGCCTGGAGGAAGCACGCAGCGATGTCAAAAAGCCAACTGGAGAACTAATCATTTTGTATCTGTCTGCCCTCGGTTTTGCAACTCCGCAGGTAGATTGCACTCTAACTAACCTTGTTAAAAAGTCTTCTTTTTGTGTCTTATAGGTATCTCCGATGCACACGTAGATCCACTGAGGAATAGTAGTCTTGTTTCCCCGCAGAGGACTAGTAGTCAGTCCAATAATCTTATCTTCTGTCCTATGTAGATATGGTAGATCTTAATAGCCCTATGGATGTGCAGTGTGCAGGGTTTTGTTCTGTCTTGTTTGTTTCTTGAATTTATTCAGGAAGGATAATTTTGTTTAAGGTTAAAAAACTACTAAACTGTGGTATGAAAGATGAAACTCTGCTGTAAACTTTAATAAAATAGTTTTACCATAGCAAACCTCCAGTTTGCCAAGCGGAACTGAGAAAGTGTATTCAACAAATAGTCCAATAACTGAACTTCTTTCAACTCCTGGAGTATCTGCAAGCAGTTAAGTTCCTCCACTGTATTTTCAATCAGTAAGATTTCTTTCTTTAAAAGCATATACAATTAGTTTGCTGTTGAAATTGTGTCTATTATTTCAGCTGTGATCTACTAGGTGTCATCACTTAATATTGACTTTGCTTCCTGATTCAGCACATGCACGTTTTTCTGATTGAGTTCACGTGGGCAACTGAGATTTATTTTGTAAGAATTCTTACCGGGGTAATGTGAATGGTTTTACTGTTCAGGGAATGCAAAAATCAGTCAAACATAATATCCAGTATTACTGAGGGGTTGGGTGTTCTGACAGTATTTGCTGAGGTTTAATCACTAACATGAAAACACAGTCACAAATATAATAGAAGTATTGAATCCAGATTAAGGAAGCTAAAGAGCCAAGTTAGTGCTCTGGACGCAAGTTCCAGTATTAACTCTTCATAAAATGAAGGTACTTGCAGAACAGATGTTTGCCTTTTCTTAAAAAAAAAACCCACCTTAATTATTCCACCTACTCTGAGGGCAGTTTACTTGACAGTACCTGTGTTCTGCTGGTTTATATTAAGCTAATGCTCAGCTGGTGTTCACAGCTGGCAGGCTCCCTCCTTTAGCAAAGGTATCCCTATTCCTGAAACTTGAGTCAGAAATTGCCTCCATTTTTACATATATTTTTTTTCTTACCATCTTAAAGATCTCTGTATTCCACAGCATTTTAGTAAACAAGAAGCCAGGACTTCTGAATTTTCAAAGTATGGCACTAATTTAATGCGTAACAGTAGGCAAGTCTTGGGTAACTGTTCCTTGGGTCTTTTTTTGGGTGGTTTTTTTGTTTGGTTTTTTTTTTCCCCCGCCCTGTTAAGATTCATATTTATAAAGCAGTTTGAGATTTCAAGATGAAAGGCACTACCAGGAGTAGTTACAGTCAGGCCTTTGCTGTTTGCTTTTATAACTGCAGATCAATGGCAGATAAAAGACAATTACATTCTGAAGCCAATATTCCAACGGAGCAGTAAACATAGTAAGTTAGGCCTTAACTTCTACATTATTTCTCTAAAGCAAGCTACTTAACTACCAACAATGCCACACTGCAAACATGAGGATATACTGGTGTTTACAGCATCAGAGAAATTCAATGTTTGCTTGTTAAATACTATTGGTTTGGCTTTCTCCTTCCCCCCCCCCCCATTTTTTGTATTGAAGATTTTTCTCAACAAAGGAAAAACAAACTTCTTCAGTATTACAGTCCTGCTCTAAGGCCTATTTGTGTTTCTGCAAGTGTTATTGAAAAAAGTAATTGATTTTCCAAGGTGGAATTTTCATCACGGCTCATAGCATCACCTCATTGTTCTCATTTCTGGAGGAAGAAAGTAGCAAGCAGCAAACAAAACGACCAGCAAGGAAATCAATCAAGTTAAAACTAAAAATATTGAGATGCTGAAGAAAGTTCACTAGCTCCTCCATTTATGGAAGGATTAAGGAAAAAACTGAAAAGCCATTAATCTCAGCAACAGACCAAATGTGAGTAAATACTAACAGTTATTTATATGCATAGATACACTCAGAGAACTGAACAGGACTTTCTTGACTAAGTACCAGAAATCTGTTCATAAAGTAGACAAAAGAGACACAATATCAGATAGGAATAAAGTAATAAATGGACAGATATAGATTACAATACTGAATCCGAATTTAAACACTACGCATCAGTTCCACTGCCAATGAGCAAGCAACTAAAAACTGCTTGCTTATAAAGGGCAAAGCAAAATGAGAGACGAATCGATACTAAAGATGCACCATAGTGTAAACCAGAGAAATTAAAACGATCCAAGGAAGTCAGGCAAGAAAAATACATAAAGCATTACCAACATTTTCGGAACTAATCTGCCGGGTCAATATGGAAAAGTAAGGGTAGGGCAAACAGGCCTATGCAATCAGAAAGACGCACATAGCACCTTTCATTTCAGAGAACCTCCAAAGCCCCTTAGGAACATAACAGAGCTGTTTCACCCATTACTGACCGTCAGCTCCAACTACACATGGAGCGGCTGCTCCGGACTGCACATTAGCCAGCAGTTTAAGCCAGAAGTTAGTATTACATTCCTCCAGACTTTTAAAGGGGGAAATTTGGCAGTACCAGTGAATTAGCGTCTTTTCACAGAACGTGAATCTGTAGCGTTCTCTCTGTAGCTCTTTTTAATCCTACTTTAAGGTAAAGCTTCTCAACACTGGCCTTTGATGAAGCATTGAGTCACCATCAATGCTGTTGTACAATGCATATACTGCTATAAAAGCGCTCCAAGGACTGATACAGCATTCCTTTGAGACTCACCTGAATAGTGACAAAGCAAATCTCACTTCATTTACAAAAAAAACCCCACAAAACAAGGGGAGTGGGGAGAAGGATGGGAGGAAGAGCAGAAGATTGGACAGAGGGCATGAAATTGTAATTTAGAGCTTTACAGAAATTCTGTAAGATTTCTCTTGGACTGCATTCATAGATTTTGAGAAAAAATAAAAGCATTGTTAAAGGAAAATAAAGGAATCATGATCTTGTAGAGAAGCAATAGATGCTGCAGGTTAAAAACCAGCTACCAATCTCCCACAAAACACGTACCAGCAAAGGGTAATTACGGAAACATCTGCTAAGAGTAGGAGTAGAAGATATTCACTCTTACGAAAATCTGATTACAAGCTTCTATTTTTCTGAAGGTAAACAGGTCTTAAAATACATCAAAATCCTCACACACTTAATTTGCAGACAAAGTGGTAAGCTTTTAATAACTACTGTAACTAAGAGGTGAACACTGAGGTGCACGTATGCACGCACGTGAGTTAATAACTGGAATGAACAAAATGCTCTAAATTGGTTAACAGCAACCCAGAGTTTATAAAACCAGATCTGACTTCATGCCAAGAACTTTCAGTCACTCACTGAAAGACTAAGAGCTTTTGAGACTTTAGGGAAAGATTAGTTTCAGAACATGACATGAACTCAAGTGTTCACACAAACATACCTTTTTCTTTTGACTTCCTGTCTTGTTCTCTCTCTCTGCTTTTGCTTCTGTGCTTGTAGGATTTCCGATCCCGGCTCTTTGATCGCCTCCTGTCCCTACTGCGAGACCTGTGTTTTCTTTCTGATCTATCATGACTGCGGCTTCTTCGTCGGTCACGACTCCTTAACATTCAGAGGAAATTTCAAAAATGTAAATGTCAGCTGGTATTTTGTGAAACAGTAGCACTTTCCAATTCATTGATTATTTGCACTCAGTACATTAAGACCTGGCTTCACATTGTCTTCTTCATTTACTCAAACATTCCACCACACAGCTTAAAAGATATCCACTACTAGACACCCCCACAGACCACCACACACCCTCACAGACCTGCTTCGCCTTCTTTCTCTGCTTCTTGATCTTTTGTGGTCTCGTGAACGGCTGCATCTTCTGTCAGATGTTCTGCTTGAATGTCTACTCCGTGAACGACTCCTTTTACGTCTCTCTCTATCACGAGCCCTCTCTTTTTCCTTTTCTTCTTCTTCACGTCGTCTCTTCCTTTCCCGCTCTTCTCTTTCCCGTTCCCTCTCTTTCTCTCTCTCTTCTCGTTCTTGCTTCTCTTTTTTTAACCTCTCATCACGGTCAGGTTCTTCTGTTCTTTTTCGTAACTTTTCCTTTAAAAAAAATTCACAGAAAGAAATGAAGATTACTCAAGATAAACCATTCAACATAACTTAGGTTTATACATTTTGAAGATGTAGAAGCTTAAGCTTCTGAAGTATTTCAGGTTTTCTTTCCAAACAGAGGATGGCCTACACAAAAGCCCTTTCTAAAATCCCTGAAACAGAAATCCTCTGTCTTGCAGAACTTTTTTCTTGTCATTCTCAAAAGAACAGAGGCCACACTGCAGTTCTTTACAAAAGCTACAAAAAATTCCCACCTGAATTTACATCTTTGCTTACATCCAGTGTAATCACATATGACAAAGAACATCAGTGGAAGCACAATGCTAAATGTGCAGTGGGATTCCATTTAATTTTTATATACTATCTTGAGAGTATTTCACCCACTTGATAAAGTCCACTGAACAGCCTTTTGTTTACCATAGGAAGCCTCCAAGCAATTTTTTACGTTCAATAACTGAAGAGATGCTTACCTTTAAATCTTCTACAGTAGCTTTTATTTTGGCATAACCCATATGCTGCTTTCCCATCAAGTGGTCATCTACCCTAGACTGTGCATCTCCTACAATTAAAAAGGCTCCACAAACTTCACAAACTTCCATTTGCTTTTCCTGGGCTGCAAAGCTCTCGATTGTCTGCAGAAGAAAAATATTCAATAAAGCAAAAGAAAAGTTTTAGCCAGAAGCCAGTGAAGAGGTTTAGAACTTTACTGTTACTGTTGTCAAATCCTAGGCACTAATGAAAGTTGAAAATCATTAACTGAACGCTTTGTCTTCAGAGCACTGCAGCTACTAGGATTAACAGGGCAAAAATAGGCTGCATACACCCATTCCATGTAAGCCACAAGGAAAGAGTCAATTATAAAACACAAAACAAACGCTATTCCTCACTGCAAAGGATTAATATGTATATAGCTGTATCTGTAGATTCCTTACAATCTCAGGATTAAGGAAAATAAAAATCAGTTTTCTCTGAAGAGGACTTCTTTGGCATGAATTGAAATGTCTGGAGCTGCAGAATAACCATGGAATATGTCTCAAGAAATATATCATGAAGAAATACAAAAAGGAACACTGGGCTTTTATTTAAAAGGACAGCAACGAAATTAATTCACTGTTTCAATGGACATACAAGAAATACACCAGAATTTCCACATAAACCCAAGCGATTATTACTGTGCAATGTTCATGAATCATACAGTATGGACTATGATTCAGTAGGACCAACACTACTGCCTGCAACATTTCAGAACTTTTGAAAAATAAAACAGAAATCAATTTCGGTGTATTATTAAACACCGAAATACAATGTTTAAACATAAGCTCCTTTTTGTTGACAGGAATTTGCTACTTAACACATTACTTTTGGCTTCTGTAGCTCTCGAAGTCAGACAGATGCCTGTCTCTAGTCACAGCCCTAACACAAGGGCTTTCTGTAACAGTCAGATTGGTAGTTCAGTGAAATAATATTTCAGAAGCTACTTGGCAAAGTTTAACTGAGACTTGAACTAGAGTAAGCTGCAAGCTCACCTCCAGGACTGCTACGTAAATAACTTCATTATTTGTGTGTATGAAACCCACTCTCGAAGTAGCATGCTAAATCAACATACTCAATTAACACATTTAAGTGTCACGTTATTGTCTAAAAAAATTCTGCACAGAACTTGCACACCTTCAGTGTAAAAACAAGGTTATTAAGAACACACTGTTGCATCAAATTTTGAAATAAGTCTGACAGAACTATAAACACATTACTTACTGACGTTGTAGACCTCAGCAATTCTCTCTCTTCCTTTAACTGTTCAACAAGTTTCATCATTCCTTGTGCCTCCTCCACCTTCCCTTCTGAACCTAGTTCTTCAATCTAAAGGACAATTAAAAAATTCAACTATAATTTTTAATCAAGTAACAAAAGCAAGAGATCTCTCTTATACGGGGTAAAAAAACCTCACCTGTTGTAGAAGTACATCAATTTTGTCAGTTAACACTTGAATCTTCTCCTCATTTTTACCGGTAGGTCCCGCTCCCTGCCAAACAGTACAAGTGTTGAGGTTTTGTTGGTTTTGGTTTAGTTAAAATAATTTTAAAACACATGAATGTGTGTCTTCTCATATTCCAGAGACACTTTAGGAATAACCTCCCCTTGCCTCTTCTCCCATGAAGACCTACTAATAATAATAGTCTAGTCTAACACAAAACACTCAACACAGCTTACTCCGTTCTTGCTGAGTGAAGCAAGCTCTAGTCACACTAATTCCTCCTAAATCAACAAAAATGTTCAAGGCCCTGGCCCATAAAAGGTAAGACATCTGAATTCAAAGTCCTAAATTTAAACTCTGAATCTGCCATGGAGCTATTACATATCTTTGCAGACATTCAAGTATGAGTTAGAAGTTCCACGGGCCCTGAAATTTAACTTCTGAGCATAAACGCAAAAAGAATCTCACTTCATCCAAAATGTACTTGTTAGTAGTGTTCTCTCTATAGGCTGCTGGAACAGACTTACATCTGCTTCCCCCACCACCTTTGCTCTATTCCACAGCCAATAAGTTCTCCTGACCAAGGATACTCTCCCCAGCTCCCTCTGAAGCAACTGGACTTTGCACAGAACAATTAACTGGGGCAGCAAAAAGGCTCAAGGCTACCCTAGCAGCCACGAAAATGTAAGAGAGCAGTGACTGCTCCAAGTCAATCAATCAAGAGACAAGAAAAAAAATCAGTGGAGTTAACATGTAAAATTTTTCTCCCAGTCAGTTCAAGCTTTTCATTAACAGCTGTCTAGTATGCAGCTTGGAACTGAGAAAAGCTGCACTGAAGTACTTCTTTCTCCAACTTCCATGATTCCATCACTGCCTGCCAATGGTGGTGATGGAGCAGAAAGAGGCTACAGCCTAAGGGTGGCAGATGACCGGGGGATTTAGCATCACCAGCTGCTGAAAGACCCAGTACTTGCCTACTTCAGTAACATCAATGTGAGACAGCTTACTAACTGAGGGGGAAGGAGGAATCTGCAACTAAGGGAGAGAAGGTTATCTGAGGGTAAAGACAACACTTGACAGGATTAATGTTCCAGGGCAGAGAACAGATACTGATTCTAAGGAAAAAAAGACTGGGAGAATAGAGAGGGACTCCTGCTGACTGTGGAGCCACTTGGCTTGTCCATTAGGGCTAGATGCAATCTGCTGGCTAACAATTGAGGAGATTTATCTAATAGGAATCCTCTGGAAAACAATATATTTTACCCAAAGAGACAAGGTAAAGAGAACATGAAGACACTATCTAGAGGAAAAATTGCCTCAATGATTCTTCCAGACTCACCCCAGAAGACTGTTGATTCTGTGACAGTGCCAAACGAGCATGGCCTCTTCGAATCCTGCGTTCTACCTCTGCAAGCAAGCTTTGCAAATAGCGTAAGAAGTCTCTTTCATAGCCCACTTTCATAAAACGAGAGCTCTTCTCATACCTGGTAAAATATTTCAAAAATGAAAGCTCACGTCACTCCATAACGTATGAAAAATAAATAATAAAACCTACAATGTTATAAATTCTTACTCGAGGTAAGAGCATATTATACATTTAAATAAATGTTTACATAAATGAAAAAGCAATTAGTTTCTCATGGTTGGGTGGCTTTTAGGAAATTTCAAACACACTAGAAACACTATTTGCATTAACATATCAACTAAAATACTTACTGTTTACGTAGATTTTCATCATGAATTTTTTCACAAGGACCTAAAAAGACCAAACAAAAAGTTTAAGCTTGCATTCTTGAATGCTGTATTCACACTCCATCAGCATTTGTTTGTGCACCATAATGAAAAGAGTTATAAACACTTCCCAGGGACTCTTATGCCTGCCTTTCTGCTTTCTTTGCTTGGAGTTTGAAAGACACATTAAAGAAAAAGAATGTCAATATGGTTTACTAATTATAAAACCAAAGGAGATTCTGAATCACATATAAAGTCTTCACATAAAATAGAATTTCCATATCAAGTTCTGCACAGGTGAAACTACACAAACAAAATAATACCTTAAACACCTGGGGCCTTAAGGGGAAGGAAAAAAAAAAAAGAAAAAAGAAAAATGACATAGGAAGGGTAATTTAACCAAGCACTTTCAAAGCTCCAGTGTTCTTTGTCATAAACAAGTGGCTTCGTAAAACGTTGACTTTCCGAGTAGAATTAGGAGGTATGTGGCCTGAGTTTCTGAAGGCAGTCATGTTAAAGTTCCTCACCTTCCCCAGTCTATCAAACTCTGCAATGGACTAGGAAATTAATGCTAAGACAAGAAGCCTGTTTTTCCTAGTTACTGTCTCCAAACCACACGTTGTCTGCATACCATCACTTGAAAGCTACTAGTAATTAGAGATGGCCTTCAGTAATAACTATTCTAGTAAATGAGTATCTAACATAATGAGGCCCAAAAATGTAAGGAAAAAAAACTTTTTTCACTTAGAGGAAGTAGGATCTGGAGTAAATACTGCTCTTAACATAGTATATCACGGCAACCCTTTAAAAATAAAAGTCTCTTTTTAAAGTGTTTTGACAGAGCATTAAGCAATAAAAACGTAGTGTGCAAACAAAAGTTCAACAGTAATTACATACAAGTGAATAAAGTTACAAGACTTACAGACTTACCTAAATCAGAACGGGTATTTGTAAATAATTCAGCTGGGCAAAAGCCACAAAGGTAGTATTTACAAACCTGACAGAGGGGAAAAAAGAAATAACCATCATTTTTTTCTTCATGAATTAGCAGTTTTAGATAATTGCTTCTATCTTCTAAAATACAGTGTAAAAGCCCCCTTTGCACACTGCAAAATTTCTGAAAATTACACAGGTACACCCTCTATCTTTGTGTTACTTGGTAGCAGTAAACACTACAAGGTGCATCTTAACCAAAAAACACCAAAATTCTTACTTTCCATTGCAATAACAGTATTTCTTAATTCTATTGCTAAATATTTCAGATTACAGGAAAGTGTCATCTATTTGTAAATGCAATATAGCATTTGGTATTTCCAAAGGAATTAAATCACACTGGACTACTGAAAAAGTTACTGTGAAGTTCCCTAACTGTGAACACCTACAAGGGGTGAGAAACATCTGCCTTGGAAGCACGAAAGCAAGTTCCTCTTAGCTTGTCTGTAACAATTTTGTGTTCAGCCTCCACTTCTTCAATGCTACCGGCTTGGAGAACAGGAGCCATCAGCATTCAAACTGAGGCACTGCCTCAAGGATTCTGCTGTCCATCAAAAGACTTAAGAACACACACAGTAACTATCCAAACGCTTCCCTGCTCCATTGCTTTTAAAAATGCCTACTTTAAGAATGACATGCAAAGACACGCTGTATACCTCTTAAGGCAGACGACATTCATTTTAACCTCGTTTCCTGCCAACTAAAAAAGGATTTGTTTTGTTTCTACATAGTCTATTTCTACTTTAGCAAGTCAGGTTCTTTTTGATAACAGAAAAATACCACCAGGAAGTCAAGAAAAAAACCAAGCTGTTAGTCTAGCCAGTAAATACTTAACATATGATGGGATAAAACCAGCTTTTGTTAAAAAGATTATTCACCCTCACCCATGAGCATGGGCTTGGCTGGTCAAGTTGGTCAGTTCTTGAAGTTCATAAACAGAAATACCTCCTGTCTATCCATCAGAACAGCCAAGAAGATAAAAATCAGAAATACTTTCACCTCTAACTTCATAAGCAATCTTAAATAATTAATTCTTCAATAGACCCTTCCCCTGGATGTGATGACCAGTAATTAACTTAAGCATCAATCCAAAACTAGTCTGGACATTCTTCTAACATCTCCTTTATGTTACACCAGTTTCTAGTGTTTGGCAAATCTAGTAATTGCTACTGCACATTACAACCTAGTTCTAACAATTTCACACATTCTGTGGACAAAGATTTGTGACATATTATTTCCTCAGATACATTCAAAGTATTTTAACAAACAGGTGAAGAGAGACACCCAAAACCAATCCCACACCAACACCTCACCGAAATGCCTGTGACACCAGTTGATCAAATTAGATCAGTCTGATTTATTTTTCCACACTAACTGCCAGACTGCAAATCAGACTACAGAAGTTAAAACTGGACTGACTGCTTTACAGATTACACAGAAAAACAATCAAGCTTTCTACTAACAAGCCATGGACACAAAAAAAAAAACCCAAACCAAAACAGAAATCTCTTATCACATAATTTGAATACTTCTCTTGTGATCCAGGTTACAACACTGTGGCACCTATCTGAAGCCATTTGTCAGGAATAGTTAAGAAAACATCACACGAAATCACAATTTGTTTTTTCTTCTTAGGAAGCAAGCAGAAAGTTACTGGAAAAAATGTGGTTTCAGAATCTGCTCTCTTCTCTGAAAGCTCCAATATCCCTTGTTCTAATATCACGTTGTTTCAAGGGAGCAGTTTCTAGAATGAACTCCTGTACTAATCAATAGAAATATAATTTCTAATTTCTCTCTACATTCTTTTTCTCCTCCGTTTTCTCATCCTCACATCCAAGTACTGAAGTCAGTGAAAAGGCACTTCCCCTAGAAAAATTTAGGGATGGATTAAACAATTTCCTAAGATGCAGGGAACACAACAATAACAATCTGACCATATTATGATGTAAATAGAGTTGTAGAACGTCTTGTATCAGCTCAAAAATTAGGCAAACCAGTCTGTAACAGCTTTGAAACAAGTAGCAACAAAAGGAGCAAAAGAGAAATTAGAGGCAAAAGTATGATCAAGAAAAAAAAAACAACTCAAAACCAAAACAATACCAGAAATAATTATTTTATACGCAGCACTGCTAGGAAAAGCCTCCTCTTATGAGCTGATGGTTAAAGCTAGAAACTGTAATGACCAATATGAAAATATGCAGCTTAAACATGTGTCACATGTATTAATTATTTATATATTGAAAACCCAACAACAAAAACCACACACACTGAAAAGTTGCAGAAATTTTCTCCTAACTAGCTCTGGATGTTCTGGTACCTAATGAATTCCTTGACATGCTCTCCTAAGAGGCAGTCTGCAGAGAAATACTTAGATTAGAGTGGTTCAGACTAGCGTGTCTGCAGCAATTTTCTCCCTCTCATACCTATTTTATTATGCTCTTCAACTGATTTTGCTTCAACAGAAAAACATTACTTGAGAGAATCTTGCAGTTATCTGGAAAGGTATCGTTCTGGCTTAGCTTCAAGGTGTGGCACATCTGCCTTGACAAGCTGCAGAAGCCAGTCAGCTGCACTTAGGGTCGGTCTTCAGTAATCAATGATGAGTAAGAACAGAAAGGGCCAAAAAATGGATGAAGCATCACAGAGCCTTTGAAGGACAGAAACAGAGGTGATATGCTTCAAATGGCATTACTCATCCATGGCTTATCAGACTGCTGCGCTTAGCTCAAGTCAGGAATATGGGAATACATTCCATATTTGCAGAAACAGCGCAACAGGCAGTTTAGTACCGACATTTACTTAAGCAGGTAACAAGCACTTAGTTCTTTTTACCATATTATTCTGATGACTCTGCTACCAAGAAGGTGGAATAAGGAATGTTACTGTCAAACTACTGCAGCAGGATTAGCCATAACTTTCGTCTCAAAGCTCTTAGGGTCTCATTTCAATAAGACGTTAGAATAAATACAGATAGACACTTGGAACTTTCCACTTCATCTCAAATTCACTAATCCTTGAAATCTCTTGGAGATAGTGAAGTAGTATCCCTCACCTCAAAGTTAACTAAGCTGACAAGAACGGTTAGCTCTTCCACAGTTTGTGAACCAATTCAAAGCTTTCTTGTATAAAGAAACTATTAACAGCTCTGTATCATTACGATGTTCCTCTTCTGCAAGAAATTAATTACTGATGGAGAAGTATCAGCATAACTGTAATAAACAATTATGTAAGCAAATTCCTTTAGGCAGACAATTCCTAGTAAAAAAGGCTGAGAGTAAAATGTAGCAGGTTGTGGCCTACACACCAAAAACTAGAAAATTCCTTCATTTAGACGAGTTCTCCGAAATCATTAAATTTCACTTACATCAGACATTTTACGAGCAATGCCTAGCCACCCAAAACCAAACACACACAAGTCCTTCTCCCAAATCCACTCTTACAGACAACCTTCCGTTACTAGTATTATTCCAAAACAAGTAACACTTAAGTCCTCCTTCCCTTCACCCCCTGGAGGATTAAGTTCTGAGATTCCACCTAGGTGCAAACCAATTTAGGTCCTTGGCATTAAAAAAATAAAAATGTAACACATCATAAATAGCTAATACCATCAAATCATATTTTAAATACAGAACCTACATTTCAAGAAACTGCATTCCTATCAGAGATAACTGCTCACAGTCACTTGTCCATAACAGCTCTCCGACCCTCCCCACTTTCTGAAAACACAGAATTTACCCTGAATGAACTATCACAATCTCAAAGCCTTATACAAAGCATGGGTAGTCAATGCTGGGCTTTCTTGTGCTACACAACAGCCTCAGACCTCTTATGCAATCGCTGTTTCCACAGGAATTTAGTTTTGTATAGGTGGCATATTAAAGCAAGAATGTGTGAATCAATAAAGTTACTGTTCCAGAAATATACTTTGTCTACAGATATGACAGTAAGCAGAAAGACTAAAATATATGACCCTAATAATTTCCTCCTGCATACAAAACAGAAAGCCTTTATGCCAAAACTAGAATTGATCATCTAAGGATGCAATACTGAAATATACAGCAACTGGGATTGCATTTTTTTTTTTTAAGATTAAAGGCTTTAATCATGTCAAAGGTTTAAAGTAAGAACTTACAGTCTACAAAAGGCACATACATAATCAATGTTTCATTAGAACTGAAAATAAATGCTCAGCTATCACACTCAGCTTCCACACCTTCAAAACAACCTACTCCTATCTTGTATTTCATTGCATCTTCCATGCAGTTTTTGATATCCACCTAGATGCAATTTACAAATGGTGAAGAAAATAGAGATGAGCTTGTTTTGATAACCTTCCATATCTAAAACTGATCAAATGTGACACAAAATCCTAGACTTTGGTATGAATACAACATGCTTACACGGGAAAGGCTATGTTGATATGTGCCTGATTGTACAAGAAATGACATTAGCATATGTATTTCATCTGAAAAGCAAAACAGTAGTCAAGTAGATGAATTAATGTTACTATTTGAACCTTATCTGCATTTCCTGTCTTTTAAAACACGTCAGCATTGCAAATTTAATCTTTAGGTGATGCAGGAAGACCAACTGAAACACGTTTTAACAGCAGTATTTTTTTTTGTTATGAATTTGTCAGTTGACCATAGGAATCTATGAAAACATTCCTTTCCGAGAGGTCGCATTGAATTATGGTCCTATAAACTTCATAAACAAAAGCAGGCACAAAACAAACAGCAGCAGTTCCTGCAAGAATGAAGGCTCGACCCAAAGTCTATAAATTTCTCTCTGGTCTCAGACACAGGACAGCTCTTCACTTTCTAAATTGTCAAAGGAGGACTGGGAAGAAGAAACAAAGCCCCATTTCTGAAACAGTAAAACTGAATAACAGCTTAGAGACAGATTACTATGGTTATAGTCAATCTCTTCAGCCTAAAATTAAAAAAATTGCTTATTTGAAAATGAAGAAACTCATCTGAACTTGATTAAAGAGGAAAAAAAGTCTTTTTCACCCTAAGAAATAAACCAAAACAACCCCCCTATCTATTCTACCAACATGGCTCAAGCCATTGACTTTGTATTTCCAAAGCTGAGCAACTCTTCCTTGAGTTCAGAATCAAAAGAAAATATGTAACTGAACACCTAACTGAATGATATTTGTTTAATAAGAGAAGTCTAGAAAGACATTAAGAAGGTCATGAAAACTTCCTGAACTCACAATTTCCTCCTGACATGCACAGCTTACTTACACAGCAGCGTTTTTCAATGGGGGGGGGGGGGGGGGGGGGGGGGGGGGGGAAGGTTCCCTGCGCTTGCAAAATCTAAGGGAAGACAGATTTTGTCCTTATCTCATGCATTCTGAGACAAATTAAAACATGTATTAGCCATGTTTAAAACAACATAGCTCTCGTATGAAAACATGAAATTCCCACCTCTGCGATTTATGATGGAATTTAGAGTAGCCAAAAGTAAACGTTTCTCCCACCTCCCAGTTTAACAAATGCTAAAAGGGGAGGAACCAAATGCTTTTT
The DNA here is from genome assembly GCF_009769465.1 of Tauraco erythrolophus. Taxonomy (NCBI): domain Eukaryota; kingdom Metazoa; phylum Chordata; class Aves; order Musophagiformes; family Musophagidae; genus Tauraco; species Tauraco erythrolophus. The sequence goes on from NC_141484.1 coordinate 6,749,928, forward strand.
GCAGCTTAAATCACAGAAATTCCTACCACACAGACAATAAATAAGCTATTGCAACTGGGACACTTTCTTTTAACATACACCATAACTCAAAAAATATATTATAAACAAGGGGATAAAAACCCAAAGAATTTCAGCTGTGTTCATCTCTCCCAAAGAAAGCCTATAGAAATTTTGTAACTACCATTGATTTTCTGTGAAATAACTTACAACATAATTCATTACTGCTCAACCATACCCGGGAAGAAACCCCACTCTAATAATAATAATAATCATCATCATCATCTTGTTTGAGCTATTTATTGCAGAAAATTAATGAACCACCACATTAATAAAAAATACATTAGTACTACCAACCGACGCACTGTTTCAGTTAGCCCCCCACTAGGAACTGCAGAACTCCTTTGACAGAGGAAATAAGGAATCAAGCTTTTCTTAGCAAAATCTTCAGTTTCAAAAGTCTTATGGTTCTTCCTTGCGCCACAACCTCCACACAGTTAAGTCAGTATGCTGGTAGCCTTCTGTTTCCCTCCCCAATTCCACACTCACGAAGAGATCCAAAGACATTTGTCTTCCCAACTACTAACATCTGCCTCATCCCTCTTCGTGCAAGCCAGCAGGCTTCTACTCCTAAGAGAAGAACTCCACAACCCCCGCCTCTCCAACATGTTATTTTTCCCCTCCCCTGGAGGTCTCAGCCACCAACAGGCCTCTCGGAAACCCCCGGTCCGGTTTGCCGACGCTCGGTGGAGAACACGCCACGGCGAACACCGCCTCTCCCCCGCGCGCAGGAACCCAAACACAGGGCCTCTCTCCTCCCATCGGCCCAAACAACAGCGCAGCCCTCTCCCGCACCGCTTTGCTACCGCGGGATCCTCCTCCCGCCCGGCCGCTCGCTTCCTCCTCCTCAAGGCTCGGCGAGGTTCCCGCGCAGCGGCTCGGGCCTAACCCACCCCGCGGCCGCCATGCCGGAACCGCGCACGGAGGGCCCGACCCGCACCCCCACCAGAGCCCCCCTGGGCCGGGGCCGCATCCCTTCCCCCCGTCCCCGCTGCTGCCCTCGGGCCGGGAGAAGCTACAGGCCCGCGCCAGCGGTCCGTGCCGCTACAAAGCCCCAGCGCTACGAGGGGGATGGGAAGGAGGGAGGGAGGGGGGAGGAGAGGCGGCTCCGCTTCACTCACGCTCTCATGGTCCCACCGCACGTTGCTGCGCTTCTCATCCGGGGCCAGGTTTCTGTCCCGGCCCATAAGCTCATCCAGGAGCTGGGCGGCCGATATCATCGTGTCCTCCTGGCCGAATCCCCCCCTCGCCAAATGCCGCCGCCTCTCCTCCCCAACCGACCGCGCCGCCGCTGAGAGTGACAGAGACAAAATGGCGGCGCGGCTCCTCGCCCTGCCCAGAATGCACCGCGCGCCGCCTAACCGCCTCTGGGGCCTGGCGGAACGCGGGCCGGGCCCGCTGGCGGCCTCGCGGGGCGGGAACAGCCGCGCCCCCGCGGAGGCCGGGACGGCTCCTGGGTTGAGACTTGAGACGGCGGCGGAGAAAAACGGGGGGGGGGGGGGGCTGCCAACAAGCGCAGAGGGCTTCACTTAGGAGAGGCGGACCCCCTCCCGCGGCCCGGCCTGGGAGCGTCGTCGTGCGCGCGGCCGCTGAGGGACCGGAGGGATGAGGAGGTACCGGCACCGGGAGGCAACGCGCCGGTGCGTGGCCGGGCGGGGCGGGCGGCTCGAGGGGTACCGCGGGCCCCTCTGCTCCCGGGCAGCGTCAGCGCCATCCCTGACACACCGTTACTGACCTCTCGAGTGCCGCCGGCACCGGGTATTCCCTTAGGAATTCTACCTGTACAGTGGGGGAAAAAAAAGCCTCTCAGATCTTACAACCAGTTTCTGCTCGTTTGGGTATTTGTTTCCTTTCTGAACGTGACTTTGTACTTTGTCTTTACCGAATTTCTCATACCAATTTTCAACTACTTCTCGATTTCTCAAAATCATTTTGATAATCCTAAGTGCATGAAATTAATTAAACTTTTCAGTTGTATTTTTGGAAGAGCTCGAAGTCTGTATTTGTGCTCATCTTGTAAAACCCACAGGACTCGGGCGGCCTCGCTCAGGATGACGGAGGGCTTCACGCAAACGCCAGCGTTACCTGCAGAGTTTTCTTTCCCACCTCCGTTATGCAGTGCTGTAAGACACCACAAAGTTTTTCCAAGTTTTGCAATTTTATAATGATTTAACAACCCACTGGAACTGCTGGAAGAGTGTAATTTAAGTCGATGCAACATAACTTGTATGAATTTTCAGTCTTAACATCCTACAGTCTGGGTTTTGGGGGCGGGATGGGAGGCGGGTGTTTGCTTTATAAAACGGGTAGAACTGGTCTGTGTTTCACTTTCTTTATGTTACTCCCAAGTGCACCAGGAAAGCAAACAGGTACACTGGAGCCTGACTACTGCAGATTCCCCAGAATAGCGGCATGGTCGCACAGAGCAGACTACGACAGAACTAGCTAGCTCCCTGGCTAGAGTTTGAAATTATTGACTTTCTATAGCTGTGAAATTTTTACCAGCTCTTCTCTCTCCTGTAACTTGGTTTTGGACAAATCCACAACTACCAAAACAAGCTTTTCAAAACAAATAATGCAAATTACAAGAATTACCTGTCATCTTTCCAGTTGATTTGCAGGCAGATGTTAGTCGTGGGTTTTTTTAATAGATTAATTGATTTTGCTGAGAACCCACAAAGATGATGGGAATCTCCTACACAGAACTGCATGATTCTGGAGCCCGCAGGAACAAATACGAGGGCAGGACACGCTGTGCGTTATGCAATGTGTATATGGAATAATGCCCCAGTGCCTCGGGGCTGCCCGGTACCCGCGTGTGGCCGGTAAGGCGGCGGGACAGAGCGGCCGCGGTCGCCAGCGCGGCTGTGAGCCGGAACTCGATGCCCGGGCCGGGGTTGTTACCGGTAATAGAGTCCCCCGGCGGAGCGCGGCCCGGACCCCTGCGGGGGTGACACCGGGCGCCGCTCCGCCGCTGGAACCGGCGGGGTCTGTTTCCCACCGCCGGTGTCTCTCCGCGGCCGGTTGGTGCGCGGGAGACGAGGGCCCGCCCCGGCCCGGGGGCGGTCGGCGGCCGCGGCGAGATGGCGGCTCCGGCGGCCGAGCGGGAGCGGCAGGAGCGGCTGCGGGAGGCGGCGGCGCTGGGGGACGAGCAGGAGGTTCAGAGGCTGGTGGAGCTGGGGGTCAGCCTCAACTCCCAGAACGAAGTCAACGGCTGGTAAGGCTCCCTCCCGCCGCCCCCCCGCTCTAACAGCGATTTCTCCTCCGGTTTTCCGGTGCGGAGGCTGCCGTGGGTTCGCTCTTTTACATGAAATACAAACCAGTTTGAATTTGGAATGGAATTGAAAGGTCGATCCGTTGCCAGATACTCCTCTCTGTAAATACCTCTCTTCCAAAGAGGGAAAAACGGTGATGCAGCTGATAACCGCTGTGACAAGCACGCGTCCCCATCCCACCTCCTGCCTGGCTCCTGTTGTGCTTCTCCAGGTCACTACGTTGTTACTTTATGGTGCCTTTTTTTTTTTTTTTTTTGGCAGCCTGAGACAGCGCGGGAGTCAAAACGCAAAACTCGTGTTCATGTCTAACCAGAAATATTTTTTGTTGTCAGGTTTGAACATGACTTTCCCTTTCAGCTGGGAACTTGAAGGCTATTTCAGTGATATATATATATATATATATAAATGCTTTGGTTTTGACATCTCGTTCGGGTACCACCTGACGACACCAAAACCAAGATTTTTCTGTAATATTCACTTGTACAAGCAGGACTCTATACATGAACACACACACACACACATTCACAATGGTATTTGAAGCAGAATTTACGGAGAACGCTCAGGCATTTTTGGAAACTCTTTTCCATAAGTTCAATTCAGCCTGTATTTGCTGTGCTGTATTGTGCTTGAATTTGTAATTAAAAATAGGAAGAATAAAATTAGGAAAAGAGCTAGACTCTTAAAGATGAAAACTCAATTAGTAATTTTGAGAAGCGTGGGACACTTGCAACTTGATGTTTAAAGTGTGGTGACTAACATTAGAACTTGTAAAAATTTTAGAGAACTGATTCATAAAGATGTTAAATTATCTTAGTGTGTAAGATAAACAGCTGCTTGTCATCAAAATGAGTTTGTGTGTAAAACTGGAATTGATCGAAGAAATTGGTCATAAAATATATTTTTTTTTTTAAAATAATGATCTGGTCATATTTAACTGTGGCAATAAATGGATCTTCTCTGTTATTTAAATTTGCCTGTAGAATTTGAATGTCTCCAATGACATCAGTATCGCTGATGCTAAGAGGTGCCAAGTACTTACATTTTGATACGTGTCAAATCCATGGGTAGCTGGTACCTCTCTGTATGAGACCATGTGAAATGATCAGGATGGATCCAAAATGAGGCCAATGCTATTGAGGCTTACGCACCTTCTGTACAAATTAAACCTGCAGATTTTGCACGAAAAGCAAACACAGCCATTGTCTGTGCTTTTTCCCACCACTTTGGTCCAAACTAGTTTATGACAAGGCAATGCGCTACTTTAGAATCCATGCAGCGTCTTGCACTCATTTCACAAGATGATATGTGTAAAAAGCCCAGAAAACACTGCATAGTAAAAAAAAAACCCGGTCTGAGTTTCATGGAGCTTGTCTCAGATTCTGTGGCATCTTTGGTGTTAAGGAATACTCTCTCAGGAATACTGTCTCCTGACAAAATTCTTTTATCCTATTTAAAAACGGCACTTTCTAGCTGAAATGCACAGCCCAACCTTGGAGAGAGAATGCGGGATTTTACACTGTTGTTAGCAATATCACCTCTGAAACACAGATTTTGTGTCATCCTTCCTAGGGTAGTCTATGAAGAAAAATATTATGAATACATACACTTACATTCATGTCTTCAGTTCGATCTAATTCTACATAACCTGTTACTGCAGTGACTAGTCCCACTGTCTTTAATGCAGAGATACTTTCTGCCATCAAGATGCATTAATTTTAGTAAGAAGAAATTGTAGAATTGAGCCTTTTGTTTCTGGTAAGACAGGTTTAATTAAATCAGAATATATAACAATGAACAAGAAGAAGGTTTTGCAAGTTACCTTGTCTTCTCTTGGTTTTACCTAGTTTGTTCCTCTAGAGATTAGATTATTTCTTTTCTCCATCACATTCTTTTACATAAGAAAATTTAAAAGAACAGAATTTTGTATTCAAAGTTGGGAGTTACTGGTCAAGATACAACTCTGCAGTCCAATGACTGTGTCTCTTAAAAAAAAGAAAGTGGAAAAAGCTTTTTAGAGCAGGACTTTCAACTGAAACTTTTCCCTTTGTAAGTGTGTTATTTATCTCTGCTTTATTTTATTTAATTCTTAAAAACCAAACAAACAAACTTGGAGAAGGGTTGTGTTCATTTTTTCAAAGAGTTTCCTTCAACCGGAGATAGAGAATTAAAATAAAAGTTAAAAGCTGGAGAAAGGTCAAACATCACGAGAACCTGAGATAGGGACGAATGGTAAGACTGTACAGCGAGTTACAATGTGAGTCTGCTAAGTCCCTAATACTAAGCACTAAATAAGCTAAGTAGCTTTTAAGATGTTTCTTTATTAGTGTCTCTAGGTCAGCAACTGCAAATAATAATGAAAAAAAACCAGAAAAGCCGTTAGTTCTGTGCATCAGTTACAGATGCAGAATACTAGTTGTCTGCAGATCAGAGCTTGGGAATTGCTGGTGCAGTGAACAGCAACTGGGCAAAGAACTGTGCTTACAAACTACGCTTACAATATTTTAAACATAATTTACTTCCCCAAAAGTGCAAGTCATTGTGCTGAGAGCATTAATTAAAGAGTAAAAATAGCATCCTAGGGAAGTATCTCTATTAGCTCACATATACACAGGCAAGTATTTTAAGTACAACTTATTCTTTTAAAGATTAAAATAGCATACACAAGCCGCCTTTTTATTTTTCCACAAATGTTAGCAGCCTAATAAAGGACAAATGGAAAAGATCTTGAACTTTAAAAATACTACTCTGGTAACTTGGTATCAAGAGCATTAGAGCAAGGGAAAATTACATCAGCAGGTGTCCCTGCAGGCTCCTCCAAAACCAGTGTAAATTTCCAAGGAAGATTGCAATTAAAACCTTTTTTAAGTTAGACATGCATTAGATCTTGTTCTTCTCATAGGCAGCAAGAACGAGTGAAAATTAATCTGCTATAATTTAGTATTTCCAACAGCGTTAACATTTTCCATGTGCAGGACGTGTTTGCACTGGGCATGTAAACGGAACCATGCTCCAGTGGTGGCTTACCTGCTGCACGCTGGTGCTGACAAGGAGATCCTCACGAAGAAGGGAGAAAGTCCGGCCCAATTAACGTCGAAGAGAGAGATAAGGAAGATGTTGGGAGGTAAACCTATTGGCTATGCGATCTGATCATCAGAGACTGTAGTGAAAGGTGGTTTAAAGCATGTATGTTCCAATCTTTATTTTGCATGTGAAGACACTGTGTTTGGGTTTTAGTAATAACTATGGTTTGATTTCCACAGTGTTCACTTGGTAAGAAATCCAAGTTTAAGAAAAGAGGATTACCAACAAATTCTACATCCAGCTAGCCAAACTTTTTTCTAAACACTGAAAAATTAGAAAAACTGTTCTTAGAAAAATGCCACGATTAAACCCGTGGTAGATAGATGCAGCTTCCTATTTTCAAAAGAGCAACAGGAGAAAATCTCTCAAATATGTACGAAGCCTTTATATGAGCAACACCTCATTTTCCTGGTGCTCTATGGAGCTTAGACACTGTGTTGAATAAATGGAAAATTAGCAGCCCAGAGAAACAGCTCATTAAAGGATTTCCGTAGAGCATTTGTATTGTGTTTTGTAACTGTTGGAGCAGAGTAGGCTTTCCTGCTAGAGGTGATAAGAATTTGAAATGGGGTCGATTAACAACCTTTTCCCTCCTCTTTGTATTCCCTTGTCTGGTTTTGTTTTCATTATTGTCTCCCAGCTGTTGAATTGGTAATGTTTCAGCTCTCCCAGTACTGCATGTTCTTTTCCCTTTATCCCCTGCCTTAATCGGACAAGGTATTACCCTTTGGTTTTCATCGCCTTATACATTATGAAGACAATAGTGTTGTACCACCAGAGACCGTGTTACAACCTGCTGGCCATGGATTGAAAGAAAACGAATCAAACCGAAAGTATTGCAGTGTTTCGAAGGAAATAGCACCCGTAGAATTACTGGAATCAGATTCTGCTTTTGTGTTTACTGTATTGCAACACCTGAGCACGGTTCGGTTTACTGTAGAAAAAAAGGCATAGTGCTTCTTGATTCATCTTTTATCCTGTGATGCTTTTAACCTTCCACTCCCTCCCCCTAAAAAAAATCGAAAGGAAAAAAAAAGAAAGAAACCCCAAAGTGCAATAGCAATACTTCATTTTTTTTCCCCTCAAATGAGCTTTGGAGAACATTGTTTTGTTTGTTTTACAGTGGAAGATGATGAACTCCCAGACTTCAAGAAAGATTCAGATCTGCCAATCATCCCCAATTATCTGGCTAACCCACCTTTCCCTTACGTTTATAACACCATGAGTAACAGTATTCCAGATCTCTCCGTGAATGGGAGTATCGCACACGTGGGACCGCCAGAGACCAACTCTCCTTCCTTACCTGATGTGGAGAGGTGCACGCGTGCACCATTACAGAGTGGGAACGCTGCTCCCGAGGCAGTGGATAGTGGAGGCACCCCATCGCTGCCCAGAGGGTTCACTGCACCACCACGCTCCAAAGCCATCCTTCAGAGAGGTCCGGTTTACCAGGGACCCGTGTCTTGGGGCAGGAGTGCCCCTTCGCCAGCTGGATCAAATCAGTCTGTACCTCAGCAGGAGAACGGCTCCTGTGCAGGGCCCGTGCCGGCATTTCAGCCCGTTTTCTTCACAGGAGCTTTTCCACTTAATATGCAAGGTAACAGTAACAGCCTCTTCTCGCTTTGTCTTAGAACTTCTGTCATCTTGGACAGTGAAAACAGACTAATCAGGGTTACGCGTATTCACAGCACTTCCAGAGATTTTTTAGGTTCCCATGCTTAGGCATTCAGGAAACATTTGAAGGCATAAAGAGGCAGATAATCCTGTTTCTGCTGGAACTGTTATTAAAATATTGATGCAAACATTTGCCATTTGTCTCAAACGCTATAAAAGCATAGAGACACCAGGGTAATCTAATTCTCTAAATAGCTTGCTAACTAATAGCTTTCTTACTAATGGTGAACTATTACACCATTTACCTGCCATTTCTGCAGGCAAATAATGCCTGCCCAAAGAGGGAAATCTGGAATTTCAGTTTCAGTTCAGAATGTCATTCTTGAAATAAAAGGTGTTCTGATGCCATGAATTAGCAAGAAGTTAACCGATGACCAAAATAATCAAAAAACCAATAAAAGCAATCTTGGGTTGCTCAGGAAATTCATAACCAGTATGATCTGATTTTAAGTTAGCTTGAATCCAGTAAGAAGAGTATTCATGCAAAGGTTCATACATGCACATGCACACACTGTATTAGATTTGTAATGATTTTTTCATATAGGTTGATGAAAGTCAATCTAATGAAGACTGTGGTCACACAAGTCCAGTCGTTTGCTTTCTGAGGATTCTTGTATTGTTACAAATGACACAAACAAGGTTAATAAAACATAGAAATATTTGGAAGTTAGAATAGAGATATCTTTTCCAATTCCTAAATACATCTGCCTGTTAATGTACCTTTTTATTTCTAATAGAACTGGTGCTTAAAGTTAGAATACAAAACCCTAATCTTAGAGAAAATGACTTCATTGAAATTGAACTGGACAGACAAGAGCTGACCTATAAGGAGCTGCTCCGAGTGAGTTGCCGTGAGCTGGGTGTTAACCCTGAGCACGTACAGAAGATCAGAAAATTACCAAATACAATGTTAAGAAAGGTAAGAACTCTCAATTCTGAAGTGCAGTAACTTACAAAAAAGATTTTTAGGTTACCATTACAAAGGAATAATTTGTTGGTCACCTGCAGAGGCCCATGTTGCAAAAAACCCAAACAAAACAACAAAAACCTCCCTTCAACTTCCATAAGTTGTTTTTGGTTTAGTTAAAAAGGTTTTCAAATTTCATGATCATTTCTTTTCACAAACATTTGGTGTTGAGCCCAATTACTATATGATTTCTCTACTACATTCTTGAATTCAGCACTGTGACCTGCCGTCAGCGTTCAGAAAAGCCAGCAGTGCTCAGCCGAGTGGTGCTCGTTCAGCGCGGACTGCACGCAGTCCGTTCCAAAACCAGCAAGGCGTTGCAGAATTATTCTGAGCGCAGGTCTCTGAGTGTAACTGTCCTTTTGCTTCGGCGATGCTTACCTGTGCTGACCTGCTGTGCTCATTCCCCGTTGACCTTTCTTTTACTCTCAGATCCCTCTAGAGCATTGTTGGCGTCAGTCGTGGAGCTGATCTGATTAGTACTAGAGCAATAGACTTCACTGTACTGCATCTTCACTGACTATAAGATGACTTAGTCAAGAAGTGGAAAGAAAAAAAAAAACATAGACAAACAATTCTGTCACTTGCCAACTTAAGTTGTTGAAAAGACTGTTTTTATTTCCGGCTCTAATTACTTCAGGCTCACCAGGTAGGACTGCAGGACACTTATTGTTCCTTAAGGTGACATACAACTAATTCTACGTAATGCTGTTTAGCAGCAGAGTGGTGCTGCAGAGGGGTCAGAGCTGGAGCCTGTGCTGGGGGAGGGGTGTTTGCCACTGCTCCCCTGAGACCCTGCCTGAGCCAGCGCTGCGGGGCCGCTCCGGAGCAGGCTACGTGCAGGACCTTCTTGGGTAGGGGCAAGAATCAATTCATGAGCTTCTAAGAATTACCAAGGGCAAAAAAAAAAAAAGGAGTTGGGAGAGGCATGCAGTAGATCTCTACAAGTGTGATTCCACTAATCACTTGCACTCACCGCCAGTATTGCATTCCTTCTAAAACAGCCTGAAGTGAGGAGCTGAATAGGATCCCAGAATAAATACAAGATGCAACAGGATGTCTGCTTTCCAGTTTACTGTAAAGAATTGTCATATTTATGGATAAATACATACCTTGTGTTAGTATGAGCCTATTATTTTAACTTACCTCTGCAAAATCGATTAGATGGTTTATGACCTAACAACTTATTGTGTTTATTTAAAGGACAAAGATGTTGCAAGGCTACAGGATTTCCAAGAACTGGAGCTTGTTCTAACAGTAAGCGACAAAAACTTACTTTTCAGAGTCCCAACACTTTCTGAACGGAGTGGTTATAACAAGAAGGCATCAGAACTGACGTACTAATTGTTTAAAGAAATAAAACAAAATATTTGTATCTCTCATTTAAAACTACAGTTGAAAATACAATTATCTATAAGGGCTAATGATGTTAAAAAAATCTATTTTGTTAACCTCGAAATAAACTGCAGTTGTTATGCACAGTTACAGCCTCTAGTTAATCTAAGAGTAATGAGTCTGATACAAAAGTAGCTTAAAGCAAAGGAAGTATTGGTAGAACTGTCTCTGAATGCAACATTTTTCCTTACAAAAATCTTGAAATACTGTAGAGTTAGCAGCTCTCAGGGAAAGGCTTACCTTAAACTGTTCTAATAATTCGTTTGCTATAAAATAGCAGAGGTACTCAAGCTAAAGAGCCTGCCATGAAACCCATTTAATATTTCTACTGAGTCCATTACCATTAACGTTAATTTTTTAGATCGTGTGTTTTAAGTCTTATCTTATTTAGAAGGAGAAAACCAGAAGGGTTTAAATCTGTGGAAGAAGCACAAAACTATGTCTAGTTTAAATACTATCAAGTGACTTACTACCTGCGATTTCTTAATCCCTGTTTACACTTTTCCCTATTTCTCAGGTTGAAAACAAAAAGTGACAGTAATTTTTCAAATCGTAAATATGCTCTCAACCAAAATCCCTTTTATTGTTGTCTGTCAATAGAGAGTATTGACATGTGCAATTTAAAATACTATTTTTGTTACTGTATTGAAAACACAGTTCTCCAATGCTGCTTTAATTTCCCCTTTTAAAAGCACAAATATTGTAATTTTATTTTCCTTTTACCTCTACATTCCTGAGAAAGATCCTATCTTGAAACTTCAAAGTTGCCTGTGTAAAAAGAAACTAGTGAACTGCCCAGGATTTTCTGGGCTGATATTAAATCTTGATGTTCCTATGCAATGTATTTTCTTTTTTTCCAATGACTTGTGTTTTCTTGCGTTGCTTACTGAAAAATGACTTTTCCTGTTAACTTAAAATTCAGAATTAGACTACTTTGCTATGAAATTCTGGAATAAATAAATTGAAAAGTATTTAAGAGCTGGATTTTATCTATTTTTTTTTTAGGATTTTAGTATTTACTGAGTCATCTGCATTTGAAGAAGAGTTGTATTCGGTAGCCTAACTGTAAAAGCATGTATTATGGATCAGATGAATGAACTAAAGTTAAGAGATATAGCAGGCAAGCAGAACACACCAAACTGGACTGAATTTCCCACTGTTTTTTCACCTTCCCCCGTCCTCCCCAACCCAGTTTCTTTGGAAACTACAGCAACCAAAGGAATTTATTGTCTTGTCTAAGAATTTACAGCCCAGGTTAGCTGTACGTTGTATGTGGATGTGAGCAGGGACCCACCCAAAGTAGCTGGAGGAAAGGCTGAGGTGAGAACTGCATCGTGAGCTCTTACCGCTCCAGATTTCTTCCTCTGACCGGACTAGGGTTTCCACCACAGCCTTGTCTCCTTTCTCAGAGGCTGTGGCAGGTAAAGAAGTTCATCCTTGCCCCGCGGTCGGAGCAGTCACCTGTATTACCGCTAATACAGTAGGAACTGGTACCCAGATTTCCCCGTGCTCTCTCTGTCTCATCCAGTGAATGGCACTTTGTGCAAAGGGAAGCAGCTTCAGCCGGAGTGGCTGAGCACGCGAGAGGGAGCCCTCTCCCAGTCTGCCGTGTAGTCGGATGTCCAGTGTTCCCCTGGAAGCACAGATCCATGCAAACACCCAGATTTCCTGTGTGCCCATTAACTGGACTGAAGCTCGGTCTCCTAAGGCGAACAGTAGAACGCTTTGTCACCACAAAATACCCTCTCGTGAAAAGCGTTGGAGGTCAAATGTGGTCCGAGTCATTTATTTTTTATACCAAATTGCACGTGGTGTATTAACTTCTGTATAACGAAGTAAGAGAGTTGTTGTTCCTCGTATCACACTGTGTCTGTTGCAATCCCTGGCACACGGAACAGATGGGGTTTAGGCATCGGCTGTTTAAATGCCAGCTAAATCCATGAAGGTACCAGGCTTAACCAGTCAGACCTACTAGAGGAAAGCTCAGCTGCTGGGTTGCTGACTTGATTGTTATACTGATTATTTTGCACACATACAGATCACTATCTATGCATTCAGAGGAATATTTTTCTACCTTATGCAGTTTATACACAGATGATGCTATTAACACTGCTAACAATCTGATCAGTGTATAATCATTATGTTACTGTGTATGATAAATACTTTGTGCTCTGCTGTATGAAATGTTTATGGCAAGTGAATGCTTGGCTGCAGATTCTTGCTTCTATTTAGTAAGTATTATTTGTAAGAATTAATAAATGATTATTTCTGTCTTCTCAAAGTTTTTCTGAACTTTACTTATGGAGAAACCCACGAACTTCCTTCCTCTGGGTGGAGGAAGTGAACAACTAAAGCAAGAGACATTCCATCAGATTCTATCAGCAAATACTGTTTAAACACAGTACACCCTTTATCTGAGGAGGCTTGGTTATCAATAATAAGGTAGGTATTTATTTCTGCAAAACAAATCACATATTATGTCAGGTGATGAAGTGCTGAATGAGTTAAATTACACATCTGCTCAGCACCCATGTTCAGCTTAAGTGGAAACTTACTCATAGTGTCTTCAGAAATACAGCAAAATTATAATACTTCTGTGCCAATCATGTCCCTGCAGGCTTATGTGGAGTCTACTAAATGGATAAAAATTATGTAGTTAATGATTTACATTAAGCCATTTGTAGGTTTAGTTTTAAATACACGTTACTCATAATTCTTATGCCAATGAGGAATTTTATAATGTTTAAGTTGCCCTGGGCAGGGATACCAAAGGTCCTGGGGTAGCTCACAGCCTGGAAGTTGTGGCATTCAACTCCCTTGTCCTGGGGGTAAATATTGAAAGGAACAGGTTGGAATCACTCAGAGATTATACATTATTTGTCTATTTTTCAGCTGAGTCACTGCTTAACTGGGCCTGTCTTTCCACTTCAAAGCCAATGAATCCTTATGCAGAAAACACAGAAAACAGGTGTATTTTGTACCATTAATATAATTTACTAATTGTAAACCTGAATACAGTACATATTACCCTGCGATACATAACATTTTCTTGGCCGGATATTTGGCATTCTTTGGAAAAAAAAAAGGAGATAATAAAATACTTTATGTATATAGAAAATACTTAAAAATATAAAATTCACTTTCTGGTCCTTATAATTGTAAAATACTTTGTTCACATATCATAAGTTTAGTCTACTACAAAAACTGCTTTGTAAATTACAGTACATTCACAAGTCACTTTTGTGGCAAGTCAGTAATGTTAAAAAAACCAAAACAAAACACAAACCAAAAACCCCAGAGGTCTTCTTTTCATGCTAGTCCAGCATCTTTGGCCATACTGTAGAAAATACCCTTTGATGCTATAAGGCTTGCAGGTGTATCGAATTCAGCTATGGTTCCATTGTCTAGAACAAGAACCCTGTGCAAAACAAAAGGTGGTGGTGGAGGGGGAAGATACGTCAGTGAATTCCTCGCAAGAAACGTGATACACCTTTTTATCACAAAGCAAACTGCTCTAAGCTTTGCCTTTGTGTTGCTCAATTATTTTCACACGTTGAAACATAACAGATGATAAACATTCTCCCTGAGCTGCTGTTTGATTTGAAAAGGTACAGGACAGTCACTATCTTCCAGGGGGGAAACAAAGAAAGAAAAATAAAAAAGTGTCATACTGGTATGTAGTACCAGAAAGCCAAGGAGATAAAAGCTTATGAAGTATAGCAATCTATTTTAAAGTAATTAATATGACATGATGTTAGAGAAAAAGTTACAGCAGCTCCTAGTTAAAAAAGGATCCATAAAATTGCTGATGGGGCCATTAATGCAACTGGGTAGCGTCTCTGGCACAGCTCTGGTTAGTGAATATAGAACATCTTTCTTATGCCAACAGAAGCAAAGTCGGGTCTGGATATTCTAGGATTATATGGTTTAAACATCATTGCTAACACACTACCTGACAAGAGCCTCAGTGTGACTATCTAGAGACAAACCCGACCCTTTTAAGTGCTGCTTCACATACCCAGTAAACCAGTGAGCCCCCCCTCCACGCACCGTGAAGAGATTTTTACCTCGTGTAATCCATAATGGTGTTCAGCCTGTGCGCTATGGTCAGCACTGTGCAGGCTTCAAACTGGGTCCTAATTGTCATCTGGATAAGATCATCCGTCTCGAGATCGATCGCTGCCGTCGCTTCGTCGAGGATCAGGACTCTCGTCTTGCGAAGCAGCGCTCTGGCCAGACAGACCAGTTGCCGCTGGCCAACGCTGGGAACACAGGCAGGGTTTCACAAACGAGGCCCCCCTGCCCTCAGCCCTCCACTGCGCAGAACCACTTGTGCTACAGCAGATTGCTCCTCAGGTAAAGTTACCCAGCAAGAAAAATAGGATTTAGCAAACAGCCCCGTCTGTCAGCCCTGGAGCTAATAAATACACATTGCAGCATTACTCAGCTAGTTTTAGCATATGAGTTCACCTGCTGCCTGACCCAGGAATGACAGACCCACCAAATGCTCCTTTTCTATCACCGTGACAAAAGCCAGGGGGACTAACAATTACGATGCTTCTGGCACGAGTTTTCAGAAACACACACTATTGTAATGACACTCAGCATATGCAATTTATTTTATTTTTTTTTTAAAGAGAGAAAAAGAAGTGTTCTGAGGCTGTAAGTCCTTTCTACCATCAAAAAAACCCCAAACACCTGGGCAGACCATGCTTCCTCTCCTGCTACAGCAGCCCCTCAGACACAGCCTCTGTCCCAGTGTCTCTGCGGGATGAGGAAGGAGCTGAACATTCATCACGTACATAATCTGGTTACACCACAGTCTTGGAAGCCAACACAGCGTATCCAAGCATGGCATTTTATCATCCCCATTCATGTCTTCATGGGTCTTCCAAACAATAATGGAAAATAAACATTGCTAAAGTGTCAGTTTATCATAGAATTATAGAGTTTAGGCAGAGGACTCTTATTAGCACAACAGTTACATATGTTACTGTGGCGTTTCTCTTCCTACCAAACCATCTTTAAGGAACTGCCTATTCCTAATACACTGTCATCCTGAGACTTCTTTCTTTACTGGTAAGACAGGATTTCGGTTTGGGAGAAACCCTTCCCAGCAGCAGAGAAGAATCAGATCACTCGTGGCAGTAGGCACAGGCAAACGTTTGAGCCTTTGTAGTTTTCTTGAAATAGGACCTGGTGGCCAAATCTTGTCAGACACAACGGACTACAGTGTAAACCTGTGCTCAGGTGTCACTCACTGTTACAGCCAATCAAAAGCTCAGGGTATGTTTCCAGTCCAAGCATCCCTTACCTAAGATTCTCTCCTCCTTCTGAGCATTCATAGTCCAACATGGATGGCTGACTGCTGACAAACCTCTTGAGATGAGACAGTTCAAGAGCTTTCCATATTTCTTCATCTGAATACTTATTAAATGGATCCAGGTTCATCCTCAATGTTCCAGAAAAGAGAACAGGATCCTGGATGTAAAACCAACTTTCATTAGACAAGTGCTTTAGCTGGTTTAAGTACAGATATTAAAATACGAGTTATTGCTTTGAAGTCTCCATTGCATTGCATTCACCACCTCCCAATCCTATCCACTCCAAAAATACGTTACATTATACACACTTTTAACTCAAGTTCCAACTGTAAAGATGCTTTATCCTAAATCCTATTTTATCACCCAGCACCAGCTTATAAGGTGGCAGAACAAGACCGCTTAAAGTAAAAATAGTTTGTTCTTCTGAAATAATTTTGTGAGTGTAACAAAGCGTTTTCCTCTGTGGATAAACCATTTCTTACGGTTTGCTAAGCTGTTAGAAATCCTTCCTTTATGGACACACACAGACACTGTACCTGGGGAATAATTGTTAGCCGCGATCGAAGGTCATGGAGACCAATCTCCGAAATTTTCACACCATCAATTTTAATTTCCCCTTTTGCAGCTTCCAGGATCCTAAAGAGACAGAGGGTCATGGAGGACTTCCCCGCTCCGGTTCTGCCAACAATTCCAATCTACAACAAATCACAGGTTTAACAACAAAGCATTTAGTTAAAACCAAAATAAAACCCAACAAAAAAAAAAAAACCACAAACCTTTCAAGATGCCTCTAAGAGGTCTGACACAAGATTTGAATCCAAGAATGTAACCATCCTTCCCTAGAAACTCCCTGTGTCATACACTGTAAGGTATATATTGCCATCCCTGTAATTTGAATGATATTGCATATCAATATGTACATAGGCCTAGAGCCATCCTACATAACTTTGGGTGATTAGCTGAAGCACCCATGTGAGGAGTCCAATCACTCAAGGACAAGAAACAAAGTCTGAATTGCCGTCTGAAAAGCTTTTAGGGTAAGCACATGTATCTCCACTCCAGAAGGCGGTTGTCATCCTGTCTGCTCAGTGTAAGGATAATTTTCTTCTCTTCTAACAACAGCCTGTTAACTGGAGGACTTTCCCATGCTAATTGTTCTGTTACCAGCACACAAAACCCAGAACTTTCAGTTGAAGCATGAAGAAGCGGATCTCCCAGAACAAAGACAACTTCCTGATTAAGGAAGCGAAGAATGCCATGCCAAAAATTTCACAGGAAAAGCCAGAGAGTGGAAAAAGCTGGAATTTCTTCTCCCATCTGCGCTGTTTCAGCAAACCATTCTTTTCACTGAATTTTTGTCACTTGCGCTGGTGCCTCCTACATGGTGAGCAGTCACCTGTTGCCAGCCTAACTGGGAAAGTCCAGAAAGCCCCATGCAATTGGTCCTACTACTGCCAGCCTGGAGGATGCTGGCACACCAACAGCATGGTTATCACTGCTGGCTCCTGCAGTGCCAGCTTGAGTAGGTCTCCACCACAGTGGTCAAGTGTGCTTGTAGCCCCTGTACTCCACTCTACACTCTAGGGTTGTCACTGGAGGTGCAGAGCAAAGTTCTAGCAAAGATCTACAGCTGGTAACTCACCTTTTCTCCACCGTGCACTTGGAGGTTTAGACCCTTCAGCACAAGATCCAGGCCCTTCCTGTACCTCACTGAATAATTCACAAACTCCAGCTCTCCCTTGGATGGCCAGTCTTCTGGGGGACTCTTGTCCTCAATGATCCAGGGAGCCTAAGGAAAACAGGAGTCAGAAATGCCTCATACAGGTTTAAGAAAAAATAATTCAAACTTAGATACAAATGTTAACATTTGTGGGTTACTAGAAACATATCTGATAAATCAAATCACCATTATCAAATAAATTTATAACGATGGGGGAAAATCTTGGGTTCCAAAGCATTCACCCATTTTGGTATTTGTTGTGATGTTTACAGGAAAAATGTCTGAGTATATAGGGCCAAATCCTCGATGGATATAAATTAACATTTTTTCCATTAACTTTAATACAACACTGCCTGTTTCACACCAGCTCAAGCTCTGGCTTAAAACATGCATCGTGCATCTTGTCTAGCTTTCTTTTAGCTTCCAGATTAAATATTTGACCTCTGGAATGGTACACTGCAGCTCTCCTCAGATCCTCCATTTCCTACTTCTTAGTCTCTCATAATGCACACAGGGCTAACAAAACCCAGTGTGTCCACAGGGCAGCAGATTTCCCAGCATAGCTCCACCTGCCACCTTCACAAGTATTTGCAACAAGGGTAGATGACTGGATGATTTTCCTGGGTTAGGCAGGACTGTGCTCCTAGAGATGTTCTCTCGGGGGAGACAAGGACTGATTAAGCTGATTAAAAAAAAATACTATTGAAAACGTGTGCATAGCCTGATAATTGTACCGCAGCTGTGCTCACTAGCTGGATCAGAGCACCATCCATGCAGGTAGGACTATGCATCAACACTTCAAACCCAATGGGAGCAATATTCTGATGGTGAAACTCATCTCTGTTGTACTATAGCCACTCACAGTAGCAGAAAATGAGATACTAAGCACAGACTGCATGACAGCAGTAATAATTTGGAGCTGTGATAGCATAAATTACAGTTCAGAGTGTGACATTTGTTCAGGTTAAACGATAACAGTCTCAGAGCAGGAACTCTCTCTCAAGAGTCTAAAGAAAAACCACGTAAATGTGTGCATTAAAATTTCACCACGCTTGTTGGTGAGCATGCTTGATGCTTGGTAACTGACCTCTGTTTCAGTTTCGGAATACTCTTTTATTCTTTCAACAGCCACAATGTTAGTTTCAAGCTCTGAAGTCATTCGAACCATCCAATTCAGAGACATGGTCACCTTGGTGAAGGTAAGGAACAAAATATCACCCACAAAGGAACAACAGATTTAATAATAGTAACAACAAAATCAGACAGTGCTATTAAGACACGGATTCACATTAATATTATGAATGGAATAATTACCTTTGCATCGACATTAACACAGTTATGAGACAAGTCTACAGATAATCAGGTGCTCATGTGAAGCAACATATGCCTCAACGGTGATTTAACAAATGGCCCTCTCAAAGTTGGTTTGAAGCCATTCCCCTAGCCACGGGCCTCACTGGAAAATTCCTAACAGCAATCCTGCACACTCATGGTATCTAAAAAGCTTCTGGCAAGACTGAGGTCATTAAATCTGCTAAACTGTCCACAGCTTGGGTGAGTACAGTTTATCTTACCTATTTATGGATCCTGTTGATCCGCCTGTGATTACCTGGACACACAGAAGTGCTACGTAGCAGGCATAATGCTCAAATGACCTGTTCTCGGTGGATGCATCTGACACTCCCTGAGCTTCCTGCATGCCACCACTGGGGATACTGGAGTGCAGCACAACCTCAATGCTCCCGAAGTGCCCTTAAGTCCTACTGCATGTCAGCTTGCTGATGGTCTGTCAGCATTCAGTGTAAATCTTTACTGTTTCCAGATGTCCCACAACTAATTTTTATTATTTCCTTAACTTTGGCTTTAACAAGCACTTAAATTATTGCTAATATATCCATACATCTACAAAAATGCAAAGCCATGAATGAACAGAAAGCTGTAATACATACCTGTAACGCATAAGATACTGAAAGTCCTACCAAGCCGGCATTCAGGTTGTTTTTACCAATCACAGCAAAAAGGGCAGCAAAAAGGACAACACAGTTCCCCACAAATTCAACTCGAATGCCCAGCCACCTGGTAAAAAGGCAGAGGTAAGCAGAGTGGTAAACGGTTGGTTGGACCAGTGATGCAAACACAGAATTATCTAAGTGGAAACAAGACGTTATATGCCTTTTACCTGTTTGATACTATGCTGGGATAGTAACTCTTCTGATTTTCATCCGTCTTCAGATCACTGATGTCTATGAAGGACTTCTCTCTCCTATAGGCTCTGATGACACTGGCCCCTGACACTGTTTCTGAGAAGTGTGAGTAGATGGGAGATCTGCTCACAGACTCCAGACGCTTCAGCTGGCGAGAGGTAGCTACGTAGAATCGCTGATGTGTTTTGGAGAAAATTGAAGGGTACATGAAATACTTTCTCTTTTAATTAATAGTGAAGAAATTTTTAGGTTAAGGATTTAAAGGAGATTGCTACTGATGCACTTCAACTCTCCAAAATATTCTCTACAATTAAGAAGAATTTCAGGAAAGTTACCTTTGCTTCATTCCACAACAGAGTAACGGGTAACTGCAATTTCTATAGACTGTAAGTTGAATTTATCTATGTCCCTTTAAATTTAGTTAGTATAGCCTAACAAAATGAATCCATTTGTAGGAGCCTCATTTTCCAAGAAAATGAAACATGAATCTGCACCTCCGTTATCAGGTCTCTATTTATGGTCTATAAAATAAGCTTCACTTGCTCAGAAGTCAATAAAATTGATGTTTTCTATTTTCAACATTTTAACTCCTCACCACCTTAAAAGATTGTCAATATGTCAAATATATACACACTTCAATATATGGAAGTGCACTGCAGCTCCATCTCTAGCAGTAGGCTTATTTGTTATTACTTAAAAGCAAAAAAAAAGGTTATGCCTATTTATTTCATGACCTCATCTCACAGAACATTTCTTTTTCTGGGAGAAGTAAATAATGCTTTGTTTACATAAACATGTAGTTACTTCAGATATTTCCATTTTACCCCAAGTTCATGGGTTTTATCCAAAAAAAGAAACATGAGCAATGGAAAAAGAGTCATTGCAATGGTAGTCAGGTATTTTTCCAGTTACCTGAACAAAGAAGTACAGAATTGCAAGTGGAACTATAACCACAGCGAAGAGTGGAGTACTTGCTATAATTATAATGATTGTCGATAAAGAGGTGAAGAATGTTCCGAGGAACATCAAGATGGTTGGTGGGATTACTTCATCGATCACATAGACGTCCTTCGAAAAGCGGTTGATGATGCGGCCGGTTGGGGTTGTGTCGTAGAAGGACTGTGGGGTGTGCAATTTGTTCTCCAGCAGAGCAGCATGGAGTGTCTGGGCTGCATTAATGCCTCCCATGGCCAGGGTGAAGGAAGAGATGAGTACTATGAGGCCTACCAGGTGAAAAGGAGACATGTTAACCAGTGAACATGATGTTCCCGATTCGCAGCTCTGACTCTCGGTAGTTTCTGTTGTGCTAGAAGCTTTTTTTGCTTTACTATATTCCCTGTCCACCCTTCCCACCGGCACTACGGCTGTGCCGAAGGCACAGCAACATCTCCTGTAGGATTTCACCATGCTGTCCACATAAGACAGATGCACAACCCTCCTTTCTCTGCTTTCCGCGAGCCTCCATGAAGTCCTAATGCTACACCTTTGCCTCAACCCTTCAGCCTCTTCTGCACCTAAGTTTTCATGTTTTCTCTCCAACTTACTTCTCAAGCTTCCATGTCACCTGCTCAACCCCAAGGGCTTCACAAAAAAATTAAAAGTGTTGGACCGAGCTCAGACTTTGTAGCTCCACGTTATGTTACTTCCCTTCCTCAGGACAGGATGTGGAGGGCAATTTTGGTCACCAGCAACCGGAGCCATGGCTTTCTCACCTAATTCCTCTTTACTAAACATTCAGGCATCACGATTTTGTCTAGGCTCACCTTGTAAGAGGCCCAAGGCAGCATAGACTCCGATTCGCATGGCTGTGTTCTGCTGAGTCCCGTTTATCACCGGCTCATTGGTCCAGTCACTGAGCCACACGTTGGCCCCAATAGCAGCAGCATTTTGACAGCAATGGAGAAAACATATCACTAAAGAAACGACAGGGCCGACAGCCTTCATGTATTGCCAGAACACTGTTAGCTTTACCTGCAAAATCAAACACCAGAGCTGGTTTGTACAACTTACACAACCAGGAGTTCAGACAGAAGAAGAGAAAAAAAAAAAAAACCTCTTCAGCAGAGGAACTGCTAAGGTAAAAACTGCCCAAACTCTAATATAGCACAGAGAACAGTTCATCTGCCTGAGCTCCACGTCAGGGAGATGACTTTCAAAAGAAACCAGAAACTTCTCTGAAATACTCTTTTCCTCCATTTTGAGGAACTATATTTTATTAATTTTGTGGGGTTTTATTTTTTAAGGCTATGCCAAACGTGAAAAAGAAAAAAAAGAGGCTGATCAAATAGCAGCAAAGGATGGGTAATAAGAAAAGGAGCCAAGATTCTCAGGCAAAGAAGTAACTTGGCAGACATATCAAGCTCAGGACTAGTTTAAGTGGTCTATTTAAGGGAAAGCACCGAATAAGCCTCCATTCAGGTGTCTTTACAGCAGCTTCAATAAGGTACCAAATGGTAGTGCACCCCAACAGGAACATCCACAGACGATGCCTGTGGCAAAAAGTAAAGATGCTATTTAGAGTAGTGCAGAAAGGCAGAGAAGCAGAGAGACAGAGACTCAGGACAAAACTCTGTCTCTAAAAAAGTGTAAGAAGGAATAATTAAAAGAATAGGTGTTGCTGATTAGGGAATCTGAAAGCTACAATAATCCACAGAAACAGCTAATTACATGGCTGTAGCATGGACCATGTACATCAGATTAAACAGGACACACAGAGCCTTCTGAAGTGGAGGGAAGGGGTTTTATTTAACAAAAACCTCCTGCTCCTATTCCATCTGCTGCTCTTTTCTGTTCCTTTCTTTCCCTTTTGTATTCCCATCTTCTCGTTTTTTCCATCTTTTCTCTTTTCCCCTGTTTCTATGTGACTCCCTGTCCCTGCTCAGTGAGAGCGCAGCCCATATAGAATCTAGGAGCTTAAAATGCTCTTGAAGATGGGGTGGCAGGTATCACTTCGAACAGACCCACTGGCACAGAGCAGGCAGCTGGCTCGTACAACCCACTGCTGCAGGTCTTCAAATACCCAGCGCTGCAGCTGGACTCCACAGCAGCCAAACAGTTTAAAAAAGCGCTGAAAGGTCCGCAATGCAAACACAGCGGTGATGGAGCACAGTGCTACACCATACCAGGTGACTGTGGCAGGAGCTGGAAGGGACATTTTTTTTTCCCCTCTAAGTATGTCCAGGTGCAGAAATCTCTGCCAAAATCCCCTATTTGAATGGTCAGTGGCCACCAGATTAATGCCTAAAATCTGCAGCCATAATTTATACAACACATTTAACAGAATTGATCAAATGTAAAAATATTTTTTTTTCAAACGGAAAAAAAAAATGTAGAAGAAGGGAGGGGGGAATCAAACTATACCGTTCCCGTTTCAGTGGTTTCAGCCTGAATAAGTTTCTCATTAGGATTTTTTCTTGGCAGAGGAGGCTCTGCTGGCTTCTTTTCACAGACTCTTCGTTTTGTTGACATTTTGTTGGGACATTCTCCTCCTTCAGAAGATATTACACTAAGTTGCCTAGTCAAAACAAGAGAGTCATTAGGAGAAAAAGGGCATATTGTGGCAGTGCTAAGGCAAGACTGGGATGCAGCAGATTGGACTTATTCCCAGCTCTTCTGCTGAGTTCCCATGACAGCCTCACTCACAGCTACGGGTGCTCGTATCACCGCTCTGAACGTTCAGTCATGTCAGAAATACAGTTCCTAACAAAGGCTGTGGCAGGGCCTGGGCTCTGCGGTAAAGGCCATCAGATGCCTCACTGCAAGAGAGATGTTTCAAAGCTGAGCCCTGAGCTTCTCTGTTTTCACATCAACAGCAGCTGGACAGTGTCCATGGGCACGGTCATGAAAACTTTTAAAGATTTCCAAGATTCCCAATGGAAAGGCGCAACACAAAGGGTTTATTTATCACGCAAGTGGCAGCAGCTCAGTGTTGCGTGGGTAAATACATACAGTGGTGTTACCTGAGAACCAGAGAGCTGCTTTAAGAAATCGGTTCAGTTCAGATTAAAAGGAGGATTGCAGATGTTTGATCTTCTTTTGATGTTCTTTCACATTTATTTTGAAAAGGACACTAAACCAATTTATTTATAAGAGGAAACTAAAGCCCAGACTGAGAGGCAGTATGTGACTAACATCTTTCAGATGCATTTCAGGCCAGACACAGATTATAAACACAAAAGGACCTCATGTTTACCTAAGAAACTGTTTTCGGACCTCGTTTGTCACCGGTTCGCTATCTGCCAGATCAGTGTGGATGCTGAGGGTGTCTTCGGCTAGCAGGACTTCTTCCTCCTCCAGCACTGCAAGACAACATCACATCTCAGATTTTCTGCTGCAGAAAGCACAGAAAAAGCTGGCTATACAGAGCAAGAGTCATAAAAAACAATACCACAGCAGGAAAATCAAAGTGCATAAACTCCCCCACAGTTTTGCTTACATCCCGTCTGTGCATCACTTTTCCTAACTAGATTGCAAAGATCTTGTGAGGCAGGTTGGCTGCCAAATGCATTTACAACACTTCTGGCACGCTAAAGGAATGTGATAAGCAATAGTGTTATAGTTGGTTCTAGCTAAATTCACTTATAGGGCATGCTCTAGGCATGATCTTGGGATGGGGAAGTCACGTCAGGAACTAGGGCAAGCCTCTGCTGTTGGTAGATGTCATGCATGTTCTTCTCTGCCTGTCTGGAGAGAAGCAGTGCTGCAATCAAAGAGCATGGGAACACTTATCAAAACGCTTTAATCTTGTATCATTTTATCAGAATCAAATCAAGCTGAAAAGTAACCCAAGATTAAAATGTCACTTTAACTTTGCTATATGAAAAAAAAAAAATTACAACACATAAACAGAGAGAAAATGCCAGACTCTGGGTAGCCTCTTTGTTCTTGGCTACTCCATTTTCCTGCTGAGCTTGACCTTGCTAGTTGTAAAATAAATTCCCAACTTCAAAATAATTTCTAACACAAGAATCGCTTTTTTCTAGGGCAAACCACATGAAACTTTGAAAGAAATTCATGAAAACATTTATCAATAATTCAGACCTGGCCATAGAGAACAATTTTCTTGGTAGTGCAGAAAGACAAACGCCAGGTTGTCATAAAAAAGCAGGGGACACTTTATACAGAGAAAATTTCTGTAATCTGGTTGACAGAATAAGACATATTTTAAGAAAAAGCAATACTGTACTCGATGGCTCATCCTCTTCGATGTCTTCGTCAAGTGCATAATTTCGCAGGAATTCTGCAAAGGCTTTGTTTTGTTTCAGAAGGTCTTGGTAAGATCCCATTTCAGAGATTTTGCCATCTACCAGGACAACTATATGGTCTACCTGAGGCAGGAAGCTGATGCCATGGGTCACCAGAATTCGGGTCTGGATAGGGAAAAAGAGGAAAAACCCACATCTCTCAGTTGTCACCTGGGGACTAACACTACTACTCAGCATGCCAAATACTACCACATTTTTGGACAGGGCATGAGTTAATTATGTCAAGATGAAATTCCAGGGGAAATACACTGTCCTTGTTAGCCAAATTAGCTTGGAAATATGTACATGAACTTAGTACGCTTCCTACTGCACGCTGATACAACCACAGAGAGAAGTAAACCAACTCAATCATCATTTCCCCCTTTCCCTTATGCTGACCTTCTTTGCAGCCCATCCCTTCAGAGCTCTGAGATAGTCTGAGAAGATGGTAACAGGAGTAGAAGGGGAAGTAAGGAGATCACAATTTGGTTGCATAATGCCAAAGACCTCTGTAAAATCAGTAAGCTGTTACAACTTCCTCACTGCACTGCCTCCACGTAACAACAAGCAATACCAAGCTGACAACCTTTACAAGTTTCTGCAAATGCCTTGTTTTTGGAGATCTCACAGTAGGGATTTAAAAAAAAAAAAATAGACCAAAAAATAGACCAAGTTTCTGCCTCTACATGTTCTGACTAGACCACATCACTTCTGGGCACGCCTAAATAGCAGCTCACTGCAGTCTGTGCTGTGGGGAAAAGGTGTCCATGTTGCCAATTAAACACAGAAATTTAGGGATGATTCAGCACTCAAGCCTCAGTGGTGAAACAGCTCTCCCGTTACCCATCAGTGTTTCTGAGTTTGTGTGCATTTTAAGAGGATCTAAATGCCAGCTTACTTTTCCTTTAAGTACCCCATCTGGACCAATAACTTTGTCAAAGATGTGCTTTGCCACATGGGAGTCCACAGCAGAAAGAGGATCATCTAATAGGTAAATGTCAGAGTTGCTGTACACCGCACGAGCGAGGCTCACTCGCTGCCTCTGGCCACCTGAGAGGTTGATGCCCTGAAGGGAAACCAGAGAGAACAAAACATATCACACCACTCGGTTCCAACAACAGCTATGACTTTTCATGGCTCTCACCCAGTCAAACACACGGATGCTAAATGAAACATGAGATGCTGAAGAGAATAACTCACTCAGTGCCAGAGACAGGAACAGAACGCCTCTAAATCTGTTTGTTCACTGCCAAACTTCCACTCACCCGGCAATCTGGAGACGGAATAAGCCTCTTGCTTAATAAGCTCCTAAAGGGAGCTGTTAAAATGCAAAACTATAAAAAGGAAGACCATCAACCAGGATGTACAATGCAAACATTCAAAGCAGGGCTGTGGCACCTGGAACATCTTCCACATCTCTCATCTTACATACAAATCTTCATATCCACCTCATTTCATGAAAGCTATTTCAAATTTAGCAGTCTATGAAAAAAATCTTTGTTGGTAATCACAGATGTAAAAGTTTCTCATTAAAATGAGGTGTTAAGGGATGATCATATCACTTTTTCACTTGAAGCACACCATATGTTCCCTCCCTTTTTAACTCTACAAGAAAAGGAAAGACTAAGCATTCTGGACAGATGCACCTTTACAATTGGACAACAAGTAGGGGATGCTCTGATTTTCCACGGCTAGATGTGCAAATCATGCATCACAGTACAAACACACGCTTAAAGTTATGAATAAGTTTTAAGTCCAACTGCCTTCTACAAAACTGCACCACATGTTTCAGCGTTGATTGCAGCAGGAATGTCATCGTAAAGATCCAAGCAAGATTAAGCACTGGCTTTACAGCATTCTCTCTTTAGCTAAACAGAACAGGCATCACAAGCAGGCCTGACTTGGAAAAAAAAAAAAAAATTACCTTCTCTCCTATTTCAGTCTGATCTCCTCCTGGCAGCATTTCCAAGTCAGGTTTTAAAGCACAAGCCTCCAGGACATTTTGATATTTTTGTTCATTAGGAGCTTGGCCAAACAAAATGTTATCTTTCAGTGTAGCATTCTGGATCCAGGCTTGTTGAGGCACATAAGCAACAGAACCCTAGACCAAGGAGGGAGAAAGGAAACCTCTAACTTGTTGTAAACAACAATCCATGCTTACAACTCTGATTAAGATCTGCAGCACATAGATATGGCTTCTGTTTGATATACGTTCGCATTATACACATAGTTGTGCTAATTGCTGATGTAGAGTTGATAGAATCAGGAAAGTCATTTCACATAAAACACAACTGAACAGGTGTGAGAAAAACCCAAATAAACATGCAGACAAGCTGACATAGGAGCAAACAGAATTCCCTCTCCAGCCTCATGTACATTATAAGCAATGGCAGGTATAAGCAGCACATTACTGTACCATCATTAAATGCCATCATAAACAATACCAACCTTCACAGCCACTTCTCCTTCCAGCTTTTCCATTTCCCCCAGGAGAGCAGACACCAGAGAAGACTTTCCACAGCCAACATGGCCAACAACAGCAACCAAAGCACCACTGGAGACCAACAGATTTACACTGTGGAGGAAACAGGCTGGAAATTAATTAAACATTAGTTTACTAAAGACATTACAGGTCTTTAAACCAGGGCTGAAATAGGCAGTGACAAATCAGCCTGACTGGATATAGTAAGCATAGGCTGGCCACTGGTCTTCTGCTCTCTTTCTTGTGCACAATGAATTGTAACCAGAACTGTAGGAGTAAATGGAAACTCAGCATTAATCTATCTTGTTGGTTGTGAGATCAGTAGGATTGGTAGCAAGCCTTCTAAGACTCTTTGCTGTGTGTCGTACCAGTCCATCAGCAAGGCAAACAGGGTTAATAAGCATTCTGAAAGCAATCTTCCAGATGTCTTTTGGGTTTTGATTTTAAAACCAAGAGCAATTGTATGAAAGCAGTGAGTGAATACATCTCATCTAAAAATGTTCAAACCACTTTAGTATCATATTTCCAGTGTTAGTGTTCATGACGACATGAGAAAATCAAAACTTTCCCAATTAAAATCCTTTACTGTTTTCTCCACTATGTTCTTAAAGGTATTCCTTTAGATCCTGGTTTTGGAGGTGAACTGGTTCGGAGATGACTGACAGACACAGTTTCTATGCCATTAAAGTGTCTTTCACTAACGAAATCAAGCCAAACTTCTGTTTGCACAGATCCTGATGCAGAACTAGTGTTCTAAATCTTATGCATACTCTTAACAAGCAGGTAGTCGATGCTTTGAATGCTGTCAGAGGTTTTTTGTTTGTTTTAAAAAAACATTCAAAGCAGGAAAACTCAAAATCACTATTTTTTTTTTTTTCATTATTCTTTCCCTCTAGCTGAGTTTTGCCTTACTGCTACTTTAGGAAGTCACCAGGTAATTTTTAGACCCAGGTGGCTAGCAATTTGAGGTGGAGATGCATGGTTCTTTCTGAAATAAATTCCAGAACACTGAAGTCTACCTGGTTGCATATTTGTTTGCCTGAACCAAACTTGCTCCTTTGAACTCTAAACCTCTTGCTTGAAGGTTACCTGTGTATAACCTGTTAACTTATATAATACACTCAGCACAGCAGCACGAGCTCCTTGGACTGAGAATTCTAAGAAAACTTATCAGGTTTCTGCGATTTTTTGATCTGATAACAAAGCATAACATAAGGAAGTATATACTTTCAGGCAAATTCTGTTTGCATTCATTCAAACAGGCAAACGAGGAAAACATGCACCCCCATGGTCTGGAAATGGCCCATGTAGAGCCACAGGGACGAGTCTGCCACAAGACTCTCACTTGCACGTGCAAGTCCAAACCCAGATATCTCAACTGTCCTCATAATCCATCGGATCAATTTGATTTGTCCAACACTTCAGAAAAAAAAAAAGTATATTTAAGAAATTTATGTAGCCTTTCTGTCCTTTAATAGGCAACTCTTTCATGCTAGTCGCTGTGGAGTTCAAGTCTCACAGCACTGTTCTGTAAAGCCTAAATACCACGAGGCACGAGGATTAGACTGATGTTTTAAAAGCAGACGAGATGCACATGTGGGATGTGTGGAAACGACCTTTTCCAGAAGTGAGCCTGCAGATATTACTAGACCTTTCAAACAGATCTCCCAGGAGCCAGAAACCAGGAATCAGGTAGATGTTGCATTGCAATTGCATTAAGAAATCTTACTCTTTCAAAGATGGCTTAAGCTCCTTTCCCCAGCTGAACGTCGCGTTTGTTACACTGACGGCACAGCCTGTGTGACAAAAATGCAACAACAGAGAAGGCAGGAAATACATAACACAGAATTGTATGGCTGAGAGACTGGCAGACAGAGCAATCTTCATTTATGGGTGTTTCACATACACTACAGTTCCCTTTTCTGCTGGCATGGGAAGCACAGTCTCATGACAGCGGGACACAAGACAGGCTTGTTCAGAGTCAAAATGACTGATCGCAGCTTGGGCTATAGACTATGAGCTTACAGACCTATAGAGCTGAAAAGCTGTCCTGCTTCACCCTGCGCCGGTGAGGCTGGTCCCAGCATTTGCTGATCCGAATCCCCACGCAACTGTTAGCTCAACTTCACTTCGGAAACCACTTCCGAGTCGGGAGGAGACCACTGCATGCTGTTGACTTTGATGTATCAGATTAAATTTGCCTCTGCACAGCTTTTTGCTTGCCACACTAACAAGTTACAGATCTGCAGGCTTTCTTTACCTCCTGGTGAAGTAGTGTAAAACAGTAATTGCATGACAGCCACAGAGTCATCCCTCCTCCTCCTCCTGTCTCTACAGCATCACACACAAGAGAAGTTTCAAACCACAGTATCACCAAAACACATTACGTAAGAAGACACGTTTTTTTGAGACCACCTGGTTTGCTTATTTGTTTTGGGATGCTGTTTCCAACAGAAGAAATAAAAACTGTTTACACTGTTCCTGGGCATTTGTGCAGTGTAAAAGGTTTGAGCAGGCCTTGCTGTCCGTAGTCAGTGGATGCACTTCATTACTCAGCACTTTTAGCATCCAATACATTGTGGGTGCAAACTCAGGCCCAATAACTCATCTCAAAGCTCAAAAATATAGCCAGAAACTTCTGTAATTTTCACATAGCCTGAACAACAAACATACACTTTTCAAAGCAGCAGCTTCTTTTTTTTCAAAACAAAGAATATTATTGTTATTGTATTTTTGCTTTTTTTTTGTAGCTCAACTAGTCCAAAACAAATACAAGATGTTTGTTGTACTAGCATAGTTTAGAAAAATATTGATGTCTTTACCTGGTGCAATCACTTTTGTTTCCACACAGTTTGGATCAAGTTCATCATGACTCAGGAACTGCTGAATTCTCTTCAGGGAAACGCTTGTCTAAGAAAAGAGCGCGGTGTTATTTTGTCATTCTTTTCATAGGGACTTAATACTCTTACTACTGGAAAAGAAAGTATGCAGAATGGCTTAAGCTTTCACCCCAGGGGCTTCCTGAACAGTGACTCATTCTTTCCCTGCCATCAGTCTTATGCCGAAATTCAAGCTTTCAACTGTGAAATTTCTCAGACCAAGCTGAGTTAATCTGAGTGATGCAAAATTCACACAGACAAGCTTGCTCAGAAGAGGTCAGGCTTTCCCATACAGGGCAGCAGTAGAGAAAGGATCTAAGAAAGAAAACCAGCTAACAGGCAGGTGTAAGGGATCTCTGCATTCCGGAAATCTTTTTGTTCAAGTTGTTCAAAACGACTCGTGCACCAGATCCTCCTTACCTGCACGATGTTGCTAATGACTTGCGGCAGCATACTGAGGGGAAACTTCAAGATATTAAACAACGAGAGGGAGACAAAGGCCTTTTCTGCATCCAGGATATTCTTTTCACCCACGGAAACATACACAGCAAATGTTGTCAATGCTACCTGAAAGCCAGAAAGTGAGCTTACTGCCAGACATATCTAATATTTTGACATTTTGAAAAGCAGTCAGGCCTGATACTTTTATTTCAAAGATGCTTATCAACAACAAAGTTGGGCAAATTCTCTGTTTCCAACCTTTTCAACATGCTCTAAGAATGACAAGTCATATGAACAAGTTGATAGAACAAAGGGCACGCAGAATTAAATAACGTTCAGACTACTAACTCCTACGTTTAGTTGAACTCGGAGATTCAAGAGGTGAACTTCAGAACTTGGGTAAACAAAAACGAGAAGCGGTTATCTGGCTGTGGTTTGGCTGCACTTCCAACTCCACCCAACCAAATTTTCCCATTGTAAACTGCAGGCTAAGCAAACAAAACTTACTCATCAATAGGAAAGGAAGTAAAACCCAAGTTATTTGCTGGTTCGCTGTAAGACAGGGATCATCCACTGCGGAGGGACCATCCCTTGCAGTAAACTAACGGTGAGTATGAACGGGAACGTGTGTTTAAGGAAGTGCAGTAACTTTAAAGAAACACGAAAGAGGCAGGATCTTGACACTGTTAAGAATATTTCTGCAGGGTTGGGCCTTTGATCTCAACAACAGTTCACTAGGAATATTTTTGACAAAGCATTTATCTGAGTATTTTTCTTCACCAAAATTCTTTCGGTAAAAGGGATTCACAGTGCAATGAAATAGAAAATAGAGGGAAAAAGAAAATTGAGGAAAAAGCATTTCAGAATTGGCAATGTACCATTTGGGCTTTATTTTTTTACATTAAATCAATCTTTTTTTAAGCTATAGAATAATTTAACAACTCCCTCTCCCACCAGAGCACTGTAACACAAAAGGTAGAAATGAGAGCTTAAGACAGACATTGTTCTGACTGACTCAATTAAAATTTTTTTTCTGCTATTTTTGCTATTCACAAATACCTCTGAGGTTGCAAATTCCAGTTTCAATTTGTTATGGGAAGTACTTTGAAGTGGTTGGAAATTCTACGGAGATAGCTATTCCCAGCTTCCACTAGCAGGCTTTATCAAGAAACACTCTAATACCGATTAACAAAAAAGGCTTTAGCGAACAGGGAACTTTGCTTCAAAGCATGTGAATATTTTTTTTTAAAAAACTATTTACATTTTATTCCTGTGTACACTTAGTAAGCAGAAAGCCTCACACTCATCCTTCAAGGATGTACTTGTACAGCTTCAAAAGTCATGCAAATTCAATTTACCAGGAATGGCGAGCTGATCCATGCGAAGGTGGACAAAGAATTGAGATAGGCAGATTTTTTCAAAACTCGTAGCTCGTTCTTTCGTATCTCCAACACTTTTTCTGAAAATGATGGCTCCCAAGCATACAGCTTCAGCACCTTTATGCCACCCAGAATCTCATTCATTAATTTAATGCGGGAGTCTTTATATCGCATTTGTTCCACCTAGGTTATGAGCAAACACAGGAGACAGAGTGTCACAGGAATGACTAGAAGAGAGCTTTCAACATGTCTCACAGGGGTGATGGTCCTTGGGCTATTCTTAAAGAGGATGCAAAAGGTAATTAAAGAAAGCCAGACTGTTATCAGTACACTTACTGTGCAAGTCCATACCTGCAAAGAAATCAGAAATCAAAGAAAATGGCTAAAAAGCAGACTATAAAAGCTTTCTGCTCATCTTAACTGTAAGGGGTTACATTTTTCAAAACCACCTTAAATAAAGATTCAGGCACTTCACAAAAATTCTACCCCACTTCTGCCTTTGATTTCTTCAGATTTTTTTTCCTCATATGCATAGTTGTATTTCTTAGGGCATCCCCTGAAAATTGTGGTTACTCCCAGTTTATTTTTTTTCCTATACATTAGAATACAGTGCTTCATTCAGTTACTTTAAAAAAAAAAAAAAAAAAAAAAATCAATCTTTTCTCAGCTGTACAGACAAAACGAAAAACTGCGTTCATACACACACGCACACCAAGTTATGCAGCTCTGAGCATCTTAAAATGGGCAAGGGAGAAAAGAAATGTTAATACTAACATGTTAGCTTCCAAGAGATTTAATGGGAAGCCTGGATGTCTCTAAGGCATATAATAATACCACTCTGTTACTCAGGCTGTGCTTAAATGTCATAATTTATATTCGTTTTCCAACTCTTACCTTTTTCACATCAACAGCTTGATTTTTTTTTCTTAAATCTTCCAAACAGTCACTGATAGGTTACACAGCACAAGCCACTTATTAGATTTTTCTAGCACAAAGCCAGAGGGCTGTGTTATATTGGTTTTTTTTCAGCCTTCCTTGACTAGAGATGACTAAGAGTACAAAGAAAGGAATAAAGGATCTTTTTACCTTAAGGTAATAATTCAAATTTAGCCCAGCTCAGTAGCAGTGAAAGTCAGCACTGGCTACTAGCATAAAGAACAAGCTCCCAGGTTTCAGTTCCCATCTCTGAAAACAGTCATTCACAGATTAAAGAACAGCATTTATTTGCTCTTTCTCTAGACACACCTAGAAGAAGCTACCAGGTGAAGGGATATCGAGACAAAGAAACTTCTTGCTAATCCCAGCAGCTGCTCCAGCATTATGAAGAGCCACTGACTCAATGCCACATTTTTCCCTGAAATAGCATTCAATTCCCTATGGAAAAAACTATCCGAGAGGATACAGTTATTAAACGTATCAGTACAATCTTACTCATAAGTAAATTGGTGCAAATGGCAGCTCATTAACAGCCACGACAATCACTGATGCCTTCATTTCTCCTAGCACAGCTGCCAATTTGGATAACGTCACCTTCTCTGCTGGTACCTTACCTGGAATGCTCTGGTTTTCATTGCTATTGCGGAGTTAAATGGGATAAGTAAAACCATCACAGCAACTCCTGCCAGCACAGAAGGCCCTAAAGTCTTGATTGAAAGAAAAAAGGTAAGTTGTTGTTGTACCCAAGTGCCGCTGTTCCCTATGGTGAGCATTAAAACAACAGTAGGTTACAGAAACAGAAATGAATGTTTTAAATGGACAAGTTGAACCCCTCCCAGTGAAGTGTTTCAATTCCACAGAACAACTATGAGGAGGAGACAGAAAAATATCACATTATTATGTGAATTATTGAATTGCATTGTTATTATGCTAGTAATTGAAAATATTGAATTACTGAAATTAATTGAATTATTATTATGCTAGTATTGGTGATAGAGTGATTTGTGATTTGAGTGGTTCCCAGTGGGAGGGGAAAGTGAGTTTGAACTAACGCAAATACAGAGCTATTGAGCAAATGTAGAAAGGGAACAAATAACCACACAGAATGAATTTTTCCACTGACTTCTCTCTGACCTAGGGGACTGTAATTACTGAATTAATCCAGTACCCTCAATCCGAGTAAAAGCATACGAACTGCTAGCTACCAGAGTTCAGCTTACCAGCAGAGCAGTAACTCATAAAGCTGCTGCAACTTAATGGCTTTCAAGTCTAAATCAATATGGTTATGTTGTTGCTACTGTTTTATGCAGTAAAACAAATTAATTGCATAGAAACATTTTAAGGACGAAAGCCAGTGTTCAGACTGAACCTGGAATAAACCAGAAACAACTCACTGTAGCACAGGAAAAATTACAGTTATTCCAGGTAGATTTGTTTCATGTTGACTTCCACAAAACTTCTTTATATGGCATGATATAATCTTTATACACGGCTTACATTTCCTTATGTCCAGGGTTTTTTTGTTTGGTTTGGTTTTCAAACCATTTTGCTCAAGCTCTCATTTGTATCAACTACTGGGAACACTGTGATGAGTCCAAGACTGATCCTATCAAAGCATGGTATGGACAGAGAAGACATAAAGGCTACCTTTTGCTTCAAATGCCTTATCTCGCCTACCAGCTGAACAAAGTAAGTAAGAGACTAATTGATCATGTACACCAGTACAAGCTATTTTACTATAATGCAGAACAGTAAGTTTCTAAAAAAGCAGTGGTGGGTCAAATTAACAAAAAAATAATAAGCTTGCACACCATTTAGACAAATTCTGAAAAAATGTGACAATGTTTGTACCTCCCAGAGGAAATATAAAGCTAGAAATATCTGGAGTGGTGCAGACCACAACATGTTCAGGAAAGTCATCAGGTCCATGAAACGTTGGGCATCCACCGACATCAAGTTGACAATTTCTCCAACAGTAGACGAGCGCTTCGCTGAGTTTGTGATGACTAAGGACTGATAAATAAGAGAAATTCAGTGGATTCACAATCTTGATATGTATGGAGAAACACAGAGAAGAAATCCTCAATTATTAGCAAAACAAGACACTGTCCAAGAATGTGCTTCTTCAACAAAAATAAAATAATTCACAGCTACATCAATTCCTAATCTCCAAAGAACAAGATTTCATAAAATGGTTTGCTTTGTATGTAGCATTCTGAAGAAAACCTAGTTGCATCTAATCAACTCATAGCACAAACGTACTATTCTCCTG
Source organism: Tauraco erythrolophus (assembly GCF_009769465.1). NCBI lineage: Eukaryota > Metazoa > Chordata > Aves > Musophagiformes > Musophagidae > Tauraco > Tauraco erythrolophus. The sequence goes on from NC_141484.1 coordinate 6,785,257, forward strand.
GATCCCTTTTCCAAATATTTAAAGTGAACGAATATTTGCCTGTGATATGTCTGGTGACCTACCAGGACACCCACATTAAGTTGCTGACCACTAGAAAATTCTGTGAAGTATGACAAAGCTACTCCTAAAACCTCACCCAATACCCCAATCTTTCATATTCCAGGACGCTATTCTTCTCCAATACGCCTGCTCTTCCCTGAGTATTTGAGAACTGAGGCCACTTGCTTGGCTATACACTGGTGTTCCAGTCCATAAAATGCTCCAGTCTTACCTTTCGGTATATCACTCCAGTGATCCCAGTTCTCAGCCTCATCCCAGTAACAAAGCAGTACTGGAAATGCTGGTGGAGTATGAGCGTCTGCAGCACAGCACAGATAAACATCAAAGCTGCAATCAAGAATCCCCACCAGGCTGGGGCATCTTTGTTCTTAATGAAGCTGATTAATACACTGTTTTTCAGAAGATTAGGGAAGGAAGAGGAAAAAGAAACAAAAATTAAAAACATGCAGCAAGTTTAATGGGACATAACACAGCTTCTCTCAACCATGGCATCCTGCCACATCCTCTCTCTAACCACAAAAAGCAAACAGCTCTCCAGGATGCAAGCTGAGTTACGATTTCAGTCAGACAATGCTGCAAAGATACACCAGCAAAACCGTGGGCTTTGCCAGGGAGAAAGTCCGTTTGCAAATGAGCCTGTAGAAAAGGAAATGACCAGAAACTCTAGGTTTCCCCTGAGATCCAGCATTTAATCACACACTCACTGGCTGAGTTCTGTTAGGCAGCACCCGGGGGCAAGAGGTGGATGAGAGGACACAGTAGGCCAGTGCAGTAAAGCAGGTGAAACCAGCCTCTTACCCAAATCCTTTTCAAGCAGCCTAAGTGCTGCTGCCTGGGGTGCTTTCCCACAAAAAAAAAAGCCAGATTAAAAGACAACCTCCTGGATGGGTGCATAAAGAGTTTTTCACTCCTACATTTTTTGGTGAAATGGTAGTATCATTAAACTGGCTATATCATCTTTTATTAATAAGCCATTTCTTACTACACACAGCTGCTCTCCCCACGAGATCTGCACAGTCATACAGCAAACAAGCAGAACAACATATGGAAATGTCCAGTGTCCTCAAAAAACATATTTGTGATTTCAGCCTACTGACCAGAGTATTGAATTGTCAAAATATGGGAGAAACAGCGATTTGACTCCATGGTTCAAATAACTAGCAGGGGGAAAATACACCCGGAAACTATAAACCAGGCCCCAAAGTCTTGCATTAGAAGCATGAAGTCGCTAAATATTTCTTCTTCTAGTCCAGAGAGATCTTCCTTCTGCACTGCACCAGTCATTCATGTAAGTGGCCAGCTTCAGGAAAACCTCCTCCTCGCAGTCCCAGCACGGGATTCAGCAATCTTTTTAGAAACATAGAACTATCTTACATGCAACCTGCCAGACAGCCATGGCTTTTTCATTTTCTCTTACTACTAGCAGTGCATTTTCCAAGACTGCAGGAATTTAGACTTGAGAAGAAATTCCCCATCATATGCCTTGAGATATCATTGACAACATATCCAGGAATTTATGCAAATTTGAGAAATTCCCAGAATAGATCATACTTAACGTATTTTCAGAAGGAAGCCAGCTGCCTCCTCTTCACTAGGGACTCTGGAAGGAGACAGACTGCAAGCTATTAAATGTCACCATGCTGGGTCAGACCCTCTTTTTAGCAAATTTTTGGGTATGTCACAAACCACCCACAGAACGTTATCTCAGAACACGGCTCCTCACCGGTGTTATTTTAAGAGACATTCATATAGGAGCAGGGCCCTCTTCTCCCCTTCCCCACATCCACCTGTGGCCTCCATCCAAACTCCATTCCTCTCTCATGCATTAAGAGGACTATGTGCTTTTCCATTGATTTGGAAATAAAAAATAATTGTTTGATAGAAATGCTGGTATTTCCACTGTTACTTTCTTCTTAGTTAATTATTATCTGGCGAAATTCTCACTTTAAGAACAGTACTAACAGAGGAAAAAAATGTGGGGGTCATGCAAAATCCTTTATGGATCAGGCTGAGGAACTGGTCCCTCTGGACATGGGAGGTACAGGAGTTCCTCATACAAGGAGAGTTTGAGGACATCTCACTTTTGTCAAGATCTCTTTTTTTTTTAATAGAACCATAATTTTCTTTCACATGGAAATTTACTGCCACTGTGCCTCACACTTTCGCATTGCTGTGCACAACTAAGAACACACGAACTCATCTAAATGGTTCCAAATCTTTCCCAGATGACAGTGGCATGGCCAAAGCACCACATACTTGAGCATCATGCTTCATTTGTGTATCAAGTCACGCTACAGCTGCAGCCACCACCAACACATGTGGGTATCATATGTACAGAGACTACTGGATCCAGCAAGCAGTGCTTCACTTCGATTTCACAAATAATCCTTTAGAAACGGGGAGAAATTGCTTTGGACTGCTGCAAGGAGCAACAGGTAATTTGTAATTCAAAGCTGTCTAGTGCTGATGGGTGATTTACGAACCTTGCATTTCAGTGAAGCTTGTCCAATTTACAGCTTAGTCCACAATAAAGAAGTCCTGTCTTACGGCATTTCAGTGGGAAGGTGAGGGAGCATACACACACAGCACTGTGAGGGAAACTAGCTATGCATTTCAAAAATAAATAATCTGTGCCAAAGCCAAGCTCCGTAGGGATTGCACACAGAAACTACTCACACAGTAAACCAACCTTAACAGCTTAGGGTTGACAAAAGAAAGTAGGTCTTGTATCAGCTTGAAGAAGGAGCCAATTAAGAAGTATGGCCCAAAGGTCCTCAACAAAGCTTTGAGAAAGGAAGGCTTTCTATTGTGCTTTTTATCTCTGATCAGAACTTCTGCTTCCTCTGGACCATCACCAACATGATTCAGCACATGGTTAGATTTCTTCATATATGTCACATCTTCTTTCCTAGGAGAAAGAAACAAGCAATTGGAGACAACTGACAACAAGTACGTCATTCTCCTACGTGTACAACACTGCAGTAACATCTAAACGTCTGCTCCTTTCTTTACTCTGCTACTTACTGATCAACAGCAAGACTTTCAACAAGACCTATATGTGTTCAGGGATAGGCCACTCTTCTGCAGTGAGTCTTGTTTTCTTTTCTTTTTCTGCAGTACTTATGAGGTACTCCATAGACCAGAAAATCAGTCACCATGGGATGAGAACATGGCCCAAAGGAGTAGGAGATGAAGGCTTGACTTCCTTTAGCAGAGGACAGAGCTGACCTTGAATCTCCAACTTCTTGTAAATGAATCCTCTAACAGTTGCTATCTACATCCCACAAAAGGCATCTCACCTAGTCCTCTGCAAGTGTGTTTGTTACTCAATTAGTAGCTGTACTAAACCTTTAGCCTTATCTGATCACACAGCTGCTTTCAGAAAAGCAGCCTGAATCCCTCTGTGGAGACAAGCGCTGAACCACCCGCCAAGCTAAGAGAGGAACCAGGCACAGCCCTCTCGAAATATAGTTTCGCATTCCTAGAAACTTGAAAGAGTGCAAACATAGCACCTCCAAACCCGAGCCACCTCCGAGATCTGGGCCACAGCTGTTCAAGGTTCTTCCAGGACAGAAACTTTGGGTTTAGGTGCCTAAATTTTACTCAGGTGACAATTTAAGCTTTTAAACCCTGTTTGGCTGTATCCAGTTCTTATTTTGTGCCTCTCTTTCTTCATCTGGAAAAGAAGCCAGCAAAAGTGACCTCTTCTTCAAAGCTCTTTGAGACTGACTGATGAAAAATGGACTCAACAGGTCCATGCTGCTCTCCAGAGCTCTAGGTGTGTTTTCCAGAAGCACCTCCGGGGTTTAGGATCCTGACTTGTGTTGCCCATCAATAAAGAGGGGGTGCTCTGGGAAATTATTTCCTCCACGAATTGCTCTCAAAGAGCAGCCTGGCAGCTTTTCTACTAGCAAATACCGAATTGCTGTTGTTTCTTGGGGGCTAGGGGACCTAGAGAACAATTTCCTGAACGTCAGCCAGGAAGGTTAAGTTCAGGTGGAGCAGGGAAGAGGAAATTAGTCTAGAGCACATAAGTCTTATGAAAAGGGATAGATGGAAGAGAGACCCTAGAAACATTGAAGACTTACAAGAAGGCATTTGAAAAATAACTCGTAAGTACTACCAAGTGAGGTTGGATTTATGATTCTTCATAAAGAGTGTGCAGATTTTTTGGAGCTGGCTGGCTGCAGAGTCAAATAATTCCAACAGCCTGTGAGCGTTCAAAATGATCACTGTGCCTAACAGTTCACAGGTAGAAACTTGTTCACATCCTTTCAGACAAAGGCATGTGCAAATCCCAATTTCTTTGCAATAAAGTTTGAGAGCAGGGGGAGAACCTAAACCAGACAATTTATTTTATTTTTCCTCCAGACAAGAACAAACAGTGTTGTCTTTGTCCTTCCAGATCAAACCTGGAGGGTTTATGAGCAAAGCCTTATTTTTCTGGCAAGCAGGCTGTTAAACTCATTGAAGGATTTGAAGAAACAAGACTACTTGCCCCTGGCTTTGTGCTGTTAAAAATGTTTATTACAGTGAGCTAAGAGCAAAGCAACTGTTCTCTCACAGCAAAAAAAAATCCCAAAGGGAGAAAATGCACTTCTAGTGTTTACTACGGGTAGCTAGGTGAGGTCAGGTTTTCAGCAATGTGTGGGACTGCTCACACCCAGTTTTTTATCAAAGCAAAAAGCATGTGCCTGGTTTCCATTATTTATAGCAGGACAGATAATAGACGCTGGTTATCTCATGGGAAAACACACAGCTTTCTCAGTGGTGATGACAAGGCCCTGCATCTTCAATTTGTCTTCATAAGCATGGTCTCTAAAACCAGAAGCTAACTAAAAATGAGGCAAAATAGATTCCAGCTCTGTCTTCTCCATCCAGCACAGCTCTAACTTTCTTAGAACCAGCTGCACTTATCAGTAAAGTGAGTGAGTAGAGACTTCAGCCATACACACAAAGGCAGCAAAAGGAAAGGAAAAATGCTTTAGTATCTATATTAACAACTTAAATCCACACTCATCTCTCCTGTAATCCGTTCGTAGCAAATGAATTATTAGCAATTATTTAACAGAAATTCACAAGACAGCTGTGAAGCAAGATTTAAGAAAGATTTTGTAGATTTAAGAACAACAGAAATGTGATAATCATTACCATAAAATAAGTTCAAAGCTTTAGATATGCCAGAGTTGCAACTGATTTTTTTTTTAAATAAATTACTACTATGTACACTGCAAATATTTTCCATGACACTTTCAACATGTGTACAACTTGACACAGCATTTTTAATGTCATAAAAGCAGATTTAATGAAAAGAGTTAAAAAAAAAAGTATTTACAACAGCTCCCAAGCAACTACCACTAATATTATTTGACATGAAGTAATTGAGAATACCTACTTACAACTGAAGAGTAAGTAGAGCCACGAAGCTTTTACAGTTATATGAAACCCAGCAATCTGGAGTATAGAGACTTGCTTTGTTTTTGCTCTTTTCCCCACCTTAGAATCATTAATATAGTTGCCACAAAATTTTACCTGAGCTACATAAAAGCCAGAATTTATGGTTAAATTCATTGCCAGCTGGCCCCAGTTTGTATGAATAATTTCCAAAATGCAATGAATCCCCTGACAAAACTCCAGGCACGGTTTCTGGTTTCGTAGCAAAAGTTTTCCTGGACCCCAGGCACTTCTGCACAATGGCTGCGCTCTTACTACATGAAAACGTGGGGGAGTAAGATTTATGTCTATGTCATGAGACCAGAACCCAGACAATGCACGTTATTCCACACCATAAAAATAGAGACATTAAGAAAACAACAACAACAAAAAAGCAAAGTAAAACCACAACACACATACACACAGAGCATTAGTGGACACGCTGCTGGTGTTAGTGCTGGAAACCTTTCAAATTTTAGCTGTGAAGTGGAACTCTCCACATCATATTTAGCCTTGCCAAGAACCTTACAACTCTCTCCTAATATTATCACATAATAGGGTCTTTCCAGTTTGGCAAGGATATGCGCAGATGAGAACAGAGGAAAGCCTCCACATGGAGAAGAAATCTACACAATGAAAGGAAATGGACGTGCAGGCCTCCTCCTTATTGACATTTTTGATTTGAAACACACTATTATCATATCTATTTGTTTGGAAAGTTTTTGGACACTAACCAGTGGGAGAAGGAAATACAATTGCACAATAGATAATTTCTTCAGATCAAATTAGGACAGAACATGCAATAAAAAGGATATCCTCTCCGGCACGGATGTAACTATATGCCAGTTATGACCCTCATCCCATTTCCATCAGAGACGATGAGAATTTTGCTGGTAACTTTCTAGGCAACAGGAGTAGGGTCTCAGCTCTTAAAGTGGGATATCTCTTCCCCTCCTGCCTTTCACACCTTTTGAGTTCCATATCTTTCCTGCTAGGAAGTGAACAGCTGCTCACTGCTAAGAGCCTTAAGGCTAAAAATAGTGTCAGGCCAAAAAACCCACGATGGGGATGATGAGGAATTCGTTTTGGTTCATGGTGCCTAGAAGCTGTGCTCTAACATGCCTAGGAGGGATGCAATTACAGAGTTAGACCTCTACCAGCTCAGTGATGAAAGTGGTTCGTTTTCTACAATGCACTCAACTCCATCCCTTCTGCTGGTGCACCTTCAGCCCTTCTCCACATGGTAACCAGCACTACTCGCCCACGTGGATTTTAAGCACCAAGCTAAAAAGTGTGTTGGTGGTACACAAGCCCCAGAAGGCTGCTGCTTGCCCCTACCTAGGCATACTAAAATAAACAAATTTGACTGTTGATGTGAATGAAGAAGAGACAGGCTGAAGAGGCAGGTGCCATTTTTAGTTGGCTCATTTTCAGCCATGAGCAGCTTATTAATGTTGAAACAACTCAGATCAATCTCTGTCTGCAGACTTGTTTGTATACTTACTGTTTGCACTCTGCTTTTTCTTTGTCCCACTCTATACTTAGTTGCTCCACAACCACTTTTGAAGTATCATCTTCATTCAGTGACCACAAATCTTTATCTTCGAGGGGCCTTTTGTACCCCTGGATTGCCATGCTGCACATATGGAGAAAAACAGCTCAATTCAGTTTGGCTAATAGTACTTATTACTGGAACTATTTGGCTAATAGTACTATCTGAAACTATTAAGCTAATGAAAGCAAGAAGATACATCTCCACAGAAAGGGTGATAATTATACCTCAGTCTCCTTTGTTCTTTACACCAATGTTTGCAATTAAGGAAAGAACATTACATAGTTTTGATTACACATATTTTATCAAAAGTATCACTTCAGAAAAAAAGGACAAAAAAAAACAGCTACCAGAAGCACTTGAATGAAACTGTAGTGTTAAATGAAAACAGTGAAGCTTTAGAAGTCTATCTGGAATAACTGTCAGAGGTGAAGAAAATGCAAAAGTGAAGCTCTCATAAGGTAAAGGAAAATCAGATTTCTCTGAAAACTAGAGTTCCTCAACTGTAAGAGGAATTTTGTCAAGGGATACAAACATCTAGTTGCCGAGAATCTCAATGGGGAAGCTGAACATTCAAAACCCTGGAAGTTTAGAAAGATCTCACTCTCACTAAAAAGAACTTTACAGAGCTGTTGCCACGACAATGAAGTTACATGGATGCAAGAACGAAGATCTCAACATTCTCAACGGATATGGAAAAACTGGGTCTTAACATGACCTTTGACAGCTGTTTCACTTCTTTATTGTGGAATAGTAGTAAGCCCAATCTCAAATTTGCATCTTTAATACACGTGCCTTTTGACAGCAGTTATCAGTTGGTGGTAATCATTTGTATCTATAATCCAGTTTACTCTCCCTCTGGCACAGAAAATGTCCTCATAAAAGAGCATTCACCCATGAACCTCTACAGGAAACAAAATGCATCCTCAGGTTGGGTGAAAGGCTGCCACAATTAATCTTGTAGAACACAGTCTTACATCTTGTTTAGGTTACGTTCCAGCATGCAGTAAGCACAACTAGGCTGTACACCCTATTAGTCATGCCACAACCATTGCCACTGCTCTTCAGGGCAGAAGTTTGGGCAGTATGAGCACTCTGAAAGCTGTTTCTAAAGGGCGAATGCTAGAAGTGCTGACACCACTGTGGATGAAAGAGCATCCAACGTGAACTACTTACAGAGGAAAAATCTCTGTAGTGCTAACTCTGTACACCACACATCACAAGTAGACTTTAGGGTTGTCAGCTGTCCAACAGCTTGAAAAGAGAAGCTCACCTTGTAAACCACCAAAATGTCAATCTTGACAGGAAGCCTGAAGTTAACTCTGGACAGGGATTCTATAGTAAAGTTATGAGGGGAAAAAAACCCAAAATAAATAAAGCAAGTCATTTACCATTGCTTTAATAATAAGACAGTCTATTTTGATCAGTTTTGGTATATTATATGGTATATTACATGTATGTACCTTTGTCTTAACGAGACATAAAATTGACTTCTTTCATTTCCCGTGTCAAGTAGAGCTCTTTATCTTTAAAAATTGCTTCATATACTGCCTTTAAATCACACTTACATAAAGTTCGATGTCATTCTATGTTTCTGAAATGTTCATTTTAAGAAACGAACTCAACTTCTCTCTCAGCTTGGTTTAAATATAAATCCAATTATAGAGACCATTTTATGAATCGCAGAAGAAATTTAACCTGTAACACCACTAGTGTCTTCTGTTATTAATGTTTTTCCATATCTAGTCTCAACACATATAGAACTCATTTATTAAGACGACCCTTATAGATTTTAGCTAACTCTAAACGAATGTTAAGCAAGTACACTATCTCCACAAAACTCACTCTTGAAATCATTAATATTACACTTCAATGTTCATAAATGTAATTTAAACTGCTGTGAAGCAGCAAGTAGGAGAGCTGCTTTCACTACATAGTTTCCAGTTGTTATTGATGGCACATACAATGGAAAAAGGCTTCACACCCCAATATCACTCTCCATACCCAGTGTTTCATAAGAGGGTCACTACCTACTGCAATCTCAATGACAATCCAAAGCTGTTTTCAATGACAAGTATGTTCAGTGGATATCTCAAAACATGATATAGTCTGTAAAGGGCAAATAAAACAACACGAAAATACTTACAGGATCTGTATTAACAGGGGAAAAAAATGGAGGCTTTTCTTTAAAACATGAAAGGATCAACTCAATGATTATCAAAGCAAAGTAGATGTAAAAGGTGGTAAATCTGAACCTTTCATTTACATGGCCCTAGAGGGAAAAAGAAACACAGTAAATGACTGGTTTTATTGTACTTCCCAGCCCCCCAACATACACCCCCCACTCTGACTTTTTCAGTTTCTTTTGGCAATTCCTTTCTTCCTCTACAGTTGAATACTGCAAAGTAGCTGCTAGCAGGACTTATCTTACAAAAGTATGCACGTACTCTGTAAAGTGCCTAAGAACATGCTTATCTCCAAGGTTTTCATTAAATTACGTCAAGTTCAAAGTGCTTATACATCTTCACTGCATGCAGACACTCTCTGGAATCAGGGCTACATGACATCCTTTTAAATTACCTCCAGGGATTCTTGCAAGATCATGTCTTAAGCATAGGAATTGTCAACCCAGATCAGAGAACATCCATTTACTTTAGTATCTTGCCCCTGACAAGCCGTCAATGTTAAATACTTTCAGAAGAAGCTGCAAAAAACCACTGTATTGCATAATAACAGTTCCATCTGCTCTAGAGATATTTTCCGTCCTCATACGAGTCTGCAGTAGACTTAAAACTTCTTGCTGTGAAGGTACATCCCTTATACAGCTCTCATACTCTAATGTAGCAGTGAATGCTCTCAATGTTCACTTCAAATATTTAAACCTTAAGTGCAGGAGAAAGAATATTTGTTCCTCAGCAGTTGCAAGAACAGGAGAAACATTACCCATGCCCATTATAGGACTCCGCACCCACAATTTTAAGTTGATGAAGGATTCAAACATTGATAGTTCAATATTTGTACTTATTCACCACTACTACCGTGTTTAAATCGACTTTAAGTGGTGTTTGAGAGTGTCTCACCAGGATTGCAGCTATTTTCTGAAGAAGTTCTGCACAGACTGTCATTTAAGGTTTAATTCAATCTCCACTGGAATATTTACAACAGGCTGGTGCAGCAAAATCCTTGCTAAAAGGATAATGCTGCTAATAGTCACAAAAAAGTAAGTATAAAAAACAGAAATCACCAAGCAGAATCAACGCTGATTTCACTGAGGAGAAGCAATCAACTTAATGTTTTTCAAATACTCTTTTTCACTCTTAGCCTTTGATGATCTAATCACTGAAGCAATCTGCTTTGCCCTACTTAGTGAAATTCATTTCTCTGGAAAATGTAACAACTTTCTTACTGTGGGAAAACCTGCTATGTTTTTAAAAAGGACTCATAACATCCCAGGTTTCTTTCCTCTCCCTCCGACTTTCTGTTCTCTATTTACAGCCACAGTTGGAGTCAAAACGCTGTCTTCAGCACATCAGGCACTGACAAAAGACAGCCTATGGAGCTGTATAATGTGGCCAAGCTGCCTAAGCAAAAATGGAACATTATATATTAAAATGCGTCATCTCTGATTACTACCCATCCCTCTTTAAGCACAGGAGATGAAGGAGGCTGCAAAAGGGAAAATGGAAGGGGGGGCTGGGGTGGGGGTGAAGAAAAAGCATCTGTTCTAATATACATTCAGTCTTGGTACAGCCCTCATGTGTCTATCAGGTATCCAGTATAGCCTTGGGCTAAGCAAAATCTGCTTCTTGACATTGCATGAGAAATCCCAGCTCCCTTCAAGTCTGAGTCAAGGCAACGGAACCAAACCTCCCTTTCTCTCTGGCAAAAGCTGAGCTCAGATCTGACTCCAAACTCAGTGATTCATTCCCTTCACTGAGATGTTAATGCTACATTTCCTGTTCTCCAAGTGCTAACAAGGATGGCATGTTACCTGTGCTGTTGTAGTCATGATCTTAGACCGGAAAGGCCCCACGGCACAGAGCACAGACAAAAACCAGAAGATAATGAGCACTCCAGAGGACTGAACTCCTCTCAGCCTTTCGTATTGAATAAGCAATGTAGTTAACAGCTGTAAAAGTAAATACAGGAACACGTGAACACAATCCTGTCCCATTGCAGCCTTTATTCACGCTCTCAGTCGGCAGCTGTTACAGTCATCATCGACAACAGGACCTCTTTGAAATAAAGCCCATCATAACTTCATAGGAGTCAATGGCAAAACCTCCTCTCTCTAAGGAAGGCAGCAAATAGCTTTATGAAATAATTTGGTTTTACTGTTTTTAGAGCCTCATCTCCAGAATTTAATTTCCAAACCAGACTTTGTACCTAGGGCTAGACACAATTAAATATTAGCTACTAACATTTTAAACAAATGTAAAATTATTTCTCCAGTCCAGATGGACAATCATAACTTGTTCAGAAAACAAGATTAAAAAAAAAAATCTAACCAAGGGGATTAAAAACTTAATGGCAAATTTTACCGCTTCATTTTTCATTCAACAGCCACAAGCCTGTTTGTCATCCTAGGCAAAGCAAATTTGGTTTCTGTTTAAGGGAGGAACAACCACCAGATAAAAGACACAGTTTTGGCAAAGTCCAGTACAATACTGAACAATGTATAAGCCACAGTCTGTCACATCTCCCTGTTTAGGCAAAGTCATATCCAAATTCTCTCCACACCTGGATCACAAGCCTGGAGAAATGGATGAGACCAAAGTGAGAGGCAGAACAATCTCTCCATTATAAAGATTTAATTTACACAGCTGGGTCTACATGAAGAGATATCTGTAACTGGCCTTTTTGATAAGCAAAATTTGCTTCAGTAATACAAGTACTAATAGTTCAGTTAAAAGAGTACAGGATGAGGCAATGACGCAAAGGAACCCTTTTCCTCCTTCATCTAAGAAAGAGTTATTCTTATCAGTCACAAAAACAGGAATAGCTACAAACCACAGTGATGCCAACGATCAATGGAGTTACAAAATAGACTGGTGGAGGTGTTCTGTGTTGCAGGAGCTCGTGGAAGGAGTAGAAGAGATCTGCCCAGCTCACACACCACAGCAGGACACCAAACAGCTGGAAGCAGTCAAACAGAAACAGCATTGGTAAACTCTTCTCCAGGGGCAGTCGGAGTGCTACCAAAAATGTAAGACAACAAAACACACTGCTGCCTTGATCAGCTGCAGTCAGGCTCACGGAACTGTCCCACTGCATTCAAACCAAGGATCTCCTCTCAACTGCTTTCCAAGGGATGTGCAAACGCAGCCAGTAGAAAGACTTATGTATTACCTGGCTTTTTCCCCCTATTATTTGTTTAGATTGGAAACAAGGCAGCATGCAGATTAAAGGCAGACATGCCCTGAAGCAGAAGCCGAAATTTTTCTCCAGTTCTCTCATGGCCTATGGAGAGTGACTTACTTGCTTATCCTTAGACCTAGTTATTCATAAACTAGAGGTGCTGTTGACACCAGACATCTCTTAAGCACAAGATGCAGATGAATCACATAGCTATTGGGTGGGTAGAGGGGCTTGAAAAAACACCTTTAAGTCTTACTTTCACAGTGAGATGAAAGTCTCACTAGACCTAACTTAAGGTCTTTGTTTTCCAGTTTTCAGTGGTTTAAAAGCTTAACCAAGGGTGAAGCAGCATGTTTTGGCTCAAAATAAGGGTGAACTCTCTTCTGCAGAGCAATCAACTCCTTTCTCTACCCAGAAGGGTGGGCTTGCAGGATGGTATTTTCGACGGATGAGTTATCCTTTTGGTATCCTTCCTCAGAAATCTGCATGTACACTGGTTGTTCCTATAAGTACGTTCTTCAGTTCCTCCATAAATCAGAGGGAATTTTGTTTAACTGTCCTGCAGCACTTGCTTGGATACTGAACTAATGTGAACAAACTCAAAACTGCACATTACTTGTGGAGCACTGCAGAGAGATCTTACCGTTTTGAACCTGCTCAACATGGAAAGCACGATGTACCCTCTTTTGTTGTGCTTTAGGTAGAGAAGATAAAAGGGCAATGCACTCCATAGATAAATGCTAGGGATCCATGCTAGGATGGTATTCTGGAAACACGGTGTCAGGTCAGGATTATCAGTGTGTATCGAAAGATTTGAATCCTGGAAAAAAAGATGAGATTTTATTAATATAGAGGCAGAAGCCTGCCATTTGGAACATCTGCTTGAAGAAGTCGCATCCAAATTCTGCTGGAGTCAGCAAACGCCTCAGTAAAAGCTTTCCAAAACCACCTATCCCAGCTACTTGTGGTTATCTGTTATAGTAAAAGGGCTAAGTACAGTTTTAAATACTGGGCGAAACCTAGAAAAACAGACTTCTGCCCTCCTGTATCTCAGAGTTGGACATAAATTGCATAGCAGACAAATCTCTGGTGGTTTCTGTCTTGCTAAGGCTTAGTTACAGGTGCTGACTCCACAGCATTTCTCAGGCATTTCCAGCCTGGAGTGCAACTGTTAAAGCTCTTGAGGCAAAAATCTTTGACTTGAGAACTCAAGCCAGCACGAATGTCCAGCACTGGAGAAAATATCAGATTTAGATCAACCATAGGCTGACCTGGGAAAACCCCCTCCATTTATGACTAAAATTTTGTCCTTCTTACTCATATACCTTCAACTATAATTACTTCTCTATTCTAAACAAGGTAAAAGGAATCCCTGGCGGTATTCAGAGGTGTTCAAGGCCAGGTTGGATGAGGCTTTCCACTGGTCTAGTGGAAGGTGTCCTTGTCTGTGGCAGGGAGGTTGGAACTAGGGTTATCTTTAAGGTCCCTTCGCGACCCAAACCATTCCGGGATTCTATGAACGTATTCATGTGGAGGTAGGAATATGGGTTTTCTTGCAAACATTGCAAGCAACGCTTTCCATCTGTGACCTTGAACACAATTCACATAGGCAACTTGTACTAAGGATTTGAATGCAACCACGTGCAAACACACGTTACATAAGTTCAAACTAAAATAATTTCAGTACAGCTAAGGGGAATTGGCTTTAAACCAATCTACTGGAAATTCACACTTGCATTTCACCATCTGATGTGTCATCTTAAATGTGCTAGATAAATACTTACTTGCAGGAAATGTAAAATTACTTCGTTGTACTACTATTAACAAGCAGACGATAAAACTAGATTCTGTGGGTTCAACATGCCTTATCTCTGCACTAGAAATCATTTACTTGTACCTAATTATTTCTAGATATGAGCACTCAGTAGAAGTATGTTCCAGTTAAGCTGAGCCAACTTCTCCCCAACCCTTATAAATGAAATGATGACTAGTCTGAAGATGAATTCTTCAGAAACATTTCCAGTCTGCTTTGTTTACCAATACAAAAGAGACTGCATACTGAAGCAATGGTTGATTTTTGGAGAACTGAAGAGCCACATCTGCTGACAATCGTTCAGTTTCAGTGATGATCTGTCAGAAGGAACACGCATCACTGCATCGGTCCTCATACACACAAAAGAGCTCGTAAGTGTAATGAAACTACAAAGCCTTGGCAGGTTGCAGGATGGTTTGGCTGACTGTGACAAGTTTGTCACTCAGTACTTCAGCTTTGGCACACATGAACCTCTGGCAGCGGTGAAGGGGGCATAAATCCATTAGCTGTACATCTGAACTGCACCCTTTAATGCCGAGAGTTAGTGCCTCTCCAGCAGAGAAATGGCTATTTGGAGGCATACAAGCACCCAGCATGGGCCAGGGGGAATAAAAACATCGCCATTTACCTAAACAGGTTTGTCCAGACCTAGGGGAAACTCCAGCCACAAATCAGCAACACAGGGGCAATTACACTGCCATTCAAATACAAGATCAAAACCAAACAAACGACCAGCCTCAAATTCAAACTATTTTCTGTGCTTTCCTCCAGTGAGCAGGTCTCTGGCACCAGAGAGGAAGATAACATTCAAAGAGCACCCATTTTGGCTCATCATCAAAACATTTCAGCATCTCTAACATGAGAAGCTCCTCTAGCACTATGTGCCTGCAGCAGGGAGATGCCCTCGAGAAGTTTGGACCTGAAGAGCTCTTTAGTTTCCAAAGCAGGAGCTCATCTCTACCATTTATTCAACAAAATACTAATTTCCTCGTTAATTACATGTGGTTTAGCAATGTCTTGAGCATGTTTGCAATTGTGCTCCTTTTCCTTGCTGGAAAAAATCCTGGCAAAAGAAAAGCTGAGGAAGATAGCAACAATGTGGGCCCAGAATAAGACAAAGATTCTGTTTCAGGGAAAAGTTACTGGGGCTGAGGGGAAGCTCTCTTAATTTAAACCTTTCGTGTAAGACCAAAATGTCCAGAAATGGTTTTCTGTCTGACAGCAACCTAGAAACTGCCCCAGATGTCCATTAACTTTGGACTGAACACAAGCTGACTATTGTATCTAAGACACAGACTGTATGGCTGCCAAGCCGTTTAAAGGTTTTCATTAACTCTTATTTAAACAAGGCAGAGGACTTGCATTTCTGAATGTATAAATGCAGCTGGCCAGAAAATAAAAAGTCTGTCCTAAAAAAAAACACATAAGATTTTGAGATTCAGTTGAATTATCCCTGAGAATAAAAGTGGAACCTTTCCAAAATTCTGTGGAAGTACAAGAAGCAGCACCCACCCGGTGACCAACAAGAGCCTACTACTTCTATGGCATATGGGAAACATGGATGTGGAACAAAGGAGAAACCCGCAGCCAAGGTGACAGATCTGACTACTGGCTATCTTGGGAATGTTTCCCAGGTCCAATTCCATCCTGGTCCAGATAAACAAGCATTCCTGGAACCAATCTGGTTCTGTAAAAAGTTTCCCTTTCAATGAATTGGTGTTTTCTGAGAGCAGACACTTTCCACTCTTGAATATAATGAGAGAAGTTCCTGTTAGAAGACACAATACCTAAAACATTTAATTCATGTAATTCCATGCAAATTACTTTTCCTTCGCAAGATTGGACCACAGTGGACTAATGCTGCCATGTAATCTGTCATGTAGCAGGGACTCTGCTGTGAGTTATTATTACTTTTAAATCTGGGAATCCAAAAGTTGCATTTCTTACCACATTTCTTACCAAGCTGGATCTGTTTTCACAGAGCTGGCAGTTCCGCTTCACGGCTTTATAAACCACCACACTGACAGCATATATTCCAACATCCACTCCAACCCTAAACAACTCAAGTCAGAGTATGACATGGAGTCTCAATACAATCTATCCTGACTAACCCAACATTGTTAAATATTGCTAAATACCCTTCAATTCAGCACTAAAGTTACGGAACTCCACCCTTGATAGCAAACACCAGAAGCAACGGCTGGAGGGACACACCTGCTCTTTGACTCCTATCTTTAAGGCTCCTGCTTTAATCTGGCTTTGCCTTCCCATATTCTGGACCCTGTCCTGGTAAGCAGAGCAAGTTTAAATGTTTCTTGTGTCCTATTCTGACTGAGGATGAAAACACCCAGCTTGGGCTGTCTGAGTTTGAAGGTTTTCTTTGGACTTGCTACTGAAAGAGGTCTAATACGCTGATGTTGGATAGCACACACATCCCTCAGCTCAGGGCTCTGTGCTGTCCTGAGAGCTGCTCATCTTCCTCTGTGCATCACAGCTCTGCCTCAGTGTCCCCTTCAGTGAAAGCCCACTCTGCAGGCAGCTCTGTGACCCAGAGCCGGGGTGACCCATAGCCAGAATGACGCACCAACGGGCATTTCGCATAGGGAAACACTCAGCAGCACGTGTTGGGAAACACCACTTGCCCTAAGAAACTCATCCTAGAGAACTCAATAGCCAGCACTTCCATCACACCTAACATTGCTGTCAGCTTGCTTCCCCACAAGCAACCAAGTCTTAAGGGCAGTAACCTCTGACCTCTTCCCAATCCAGACTCCCACTGTGCTCCCTGGCTCCTCTAGGCTGCCAAGAGCTCTGTGGCAACTGGCTGTAAGTAGAAGCATTTCCTTGGATGTTGTACCATGCATCAGGCTGGAGGCTCTCCTGGTGAGATATAGCACTGCAGAAACACCAGCACGCTGTACCGAACTCCCTGGGCACACACATTACTTAATCCTGTAACAATACTTCAATGCAATGCCAACATCTATGGCAAAAGAAATCAGAGATGCTTATTACAGCTTCACAGCAGATGAGGGGTCCCTTGGAGTCTAAAACTTACAAATTAGTGGGGCTTTCTGTTCATCAGTTAAGAATATCATTGACATTAGCCCTCGCAGCAGCTTTCAATCATACTCATCACTCCAGTCACAGTCTTTGGATAAACACAGCCCTTGTAGTAAGGGCCATCTGTGCAGTAGGACTTACACTTATAAATACATGATCTTCATTTGAGGGAAGATATTCAAGAGAGGAAGCTCTGAGCAACGTTAAATCTGCTCTAATACTTAGTGCTTTCTATCACCACACTTTCCCCTCTGGAAAAGAACACTGCTATTGAAAAGGCCATCTTTAAAACTGATAATGCCTTTAAAGGAAACAAAAGTTCAATGCAACATATCTTGGGTTTCCTGCACATCATCCCTTACAGCTTTCAAATAAAAGGAGGAACAAACAGAAAGCCTAAAGCTAGGCTGAAAAATGACCAGGGAAATTCCTGTCTATCCCTTTCCCAAACCCCAAGGGTGCTAAGAGATCCTGCTGAGAAAGACCAGTTGGGGTTCTGGTCTTGAATTTAAGTCTAAACCAACTCCTATTCCACTACAGAAGTTTGAAATAAAAGTGCCTCACAGTGGCTTTACCCGGCATACAGCTGATGCTGCAGTAAAGCTCCTCAAACAGCCTTCAACAGAAAGCTTCCAAACCCTACGGAAGACTAACAATATCTTTAGTAATCTCAACCAGTTATATCCATTGAATGCACAAATGAATACACGTTTCTAAGCTTCCATAGTGCAAAAAGAATTGGGAAAAGCACAGGAAACAAATTCATTCTTTATCTGCTGGGAAGTTGAAGGCCATTGCACTGACGTCATTCACTCTCTACCCAAGGTTAATACATGCCATATCGCTGGTTCTGTGTCAGTTATCACTAGCTGGCATGTTATTTAAGATTAAAAATCAAATTGGAAAGCTGACTGGGAAGGTACACACGAAGAGTAAGAGATAGGGAAGTGAATAACTGAAAGTAACAATGCTTCCCTGCAGTAAATAAACATGGAAATGTTATCTCTTGTAGAAGAAATTGTCAGTGAGAACTTAAATGTGGAGGCAAATCTTCCTGCCCTTCTTTTGACCCTAATCTAGTAGATATCTTGGCAGTGAGTTTCACTCGCACAGGCCTGGGGGCGGGAGGGGGGAAGGAAAAAAAAAGAAAAAGAGGGGGGAAAAAAAAAAAAAAAAAAAAAGGCTTGCACTCAGCTCTACGGCACAGCTTCCTCCCAAGCATAGGGTGACTCTGCAGTTACGGCTCTGAACCACACCACCAGAAACCATCTATCAGGGCTCAGTCTCCTCTACTCCTCTACAGCGCTGGCTTATCTCAGCCCCTCCACGTCTCACCTCCCACTTCTGGCTGTTGTCCAACTTCTCTGCTTGGTCTCTGCTGGTAAACTCTCTGGGACAAACTCTACTACCTCTCTTAGAGCACAAACACCAAGGAGCGCTCTGCTCCAGGCCTCCAGAAGGCTGGCCGGCTCCAAATGGCCTCTTCAGAGCAATTCAGTTACGTTTCCGAAGGAACAATTTCACCTTTATGCATAAAGGAGTAACATGCTTCATTAATCCACAGCGACTGCTGCACAACTCAGTTCCTTCACACGACTGCACGAACAACCCTTCCCCACCTCCTCCCCTTCAGGCAGGGCAAGAGATAATGACATTCTCCACCCCAACACCACAGCGATACCGCTTGGAAAAAGACAGGCTTCAAGGGGTGTAAGCATTCATAGTACTGCAGGAATCACATAGTTAATAACGAGACATAGTATTTCTCTGTTTACAAGTCACACTGCAACAGCTACCTATGTTAGTGAAGGACACCTTGCAGGACACTGAATTTCCTTTTCCAGCAGTAAAGAGATCTTTAGTGGCTTATTTTAGTAGATCAAATAGACCTGACACAACAAGTTCAGAGCCTCTATGAGCTAGTTTATGGTCGTCAAGTAAATAGTCACAGATTTTGCTTGAGTTGAAGTTTCCTGGTACAAATGGTACCAACCACACAATGCACCCGAGAACTGTGGACCAGGCATTCGACAACCAAGGTACGGGCTTAGTGACAGATGCTATACAAAACAGTAAGTTTTTCTTTCTCCTCCTTTTAGTTTTTAAGAGTAGAAGTTCAGAGGTTGTCTGCTATCATGAACAAAAATGAGGCAGGATGACAAAAAAAGTAGGTTCCTACTCTGCCGCAGTCACAGGACCTCGGGGAAATAGGGCTTTCAGAAAAGCATCTGTAGTTTAACAAAGAGAGTAAAGTAGAAGTTGACCACAGCAAATATCTGCATCTAAGACAACATACACCTAAAGTAAAAGTAAACTCCATCTACTTCAACTCTTTTAGTAACAGTCAGTCTTTTGCTTGGACATGGGGACATTTATTGACTTGCAGAGGGAAAGGTATAATACGACGACAGACGTACAAATGCTCATGAATCAAAAGTAGGATTGAGAGGAAAAGGAAACAGGATTATTCTTTCAGCAGAATAAAGTCCCCGACTGTCTTTAGAACTGAACAAAGCTATACACTGCTGTAGAGAAAACCTTCTAATTGCATCAAAGGCCTCTCTCATGGCCTTGTGCAAGTACAAATAAAGGAGTGGGTTGCTCTACTTCAGCCCAGCATAATGAAGGGTGTGGGGGAATATCCTTAATTTGAGCCATCCCATCTCTTAGTTGAAAGGAACAGGGTAACCCAAGGATCATAATGAATGTCGCTCAATTAAGAAGAGGTAGGAACAGCTGAAACAGCTGCAAACAAGAGGACTCTGCTTATTTTCATCCTGACTCCTCCATCTGAAGCTGGCCCATCCAGCCGGGCTGATATACAAAAACAATAAAAGGGATTGTCACCAAAAAAATGTCATCAGTGCTGCTCTGACACGCTGTGTGCCTAGCGAGAGCTGGAATCGACAAACTGACTGCAGCAATAATGAGATTTCAGTGTCTGCTCAAGGCTGACTCCAACACGACAGTAACGTGGGAGTTCGGGGGGGCAGGACACAAAGGTGACGCGCCGTCTCAAGCACACATGGTTGGTCACGCTCTTCAGCTGCAGGGACACTCATTAGGGGAGCACCAAGGAGTCCAATGCAGCAGCAGGCTAGAGGGCAACGAACAGACTCTGGGTGCTAATGAGCTTTAATGCCAAGACTCAGCCTGGTTTACCACTCAGAACTGACCTGAGCTCACCTAACACAGACAAGCGTTACACTCTCGCTACGCGCTTGGAGTCAATTTGCACAAACCGTACTCGTTCTCAGTCCACAGACCTACTGATTTCAGTCACTTTTATCTGGAAAAAGAGTGAACTCTACAGTCCGGCCCTAAGCCATGGGAGAAGTTTCAGAGAGAAAAAGAGCTCACAAAGCCCCACTAATGGTAGCATCCATGGGAAATGCCTGCTCCTACACCTCTCCCTACCCTCTCAGCTACTCTCTCTTCTCTTCCCTTCTCAAAGGTTGGCCTGCAGTGTAGTGAAGCCAAAAAATTCAGACATAAATAAAAGATGGGATCAGGCTACTATGGAAAAGGAACATGTTAATCAGAGAAATCAGAGCAAAGGCAGAACTGTCCTGGTACATTGTTTTAACCCCAAACCAGTTCCATGCACAGCGTCTTTCCAGTATCACTAAGCGATGTAAACATGGAGCTTAAAACGTGATTTTGACACCCAGAAACCCCCTATTTCTAAAAGAATCGTGTTTAACTATGATCCGTGCAAACACCCTGCAAGTGAACCTGCCCATCCGGTGCTGGTATGAGGAGAGCGGCACCGTCCCTAACGAATTGCTGTGAGACCACAGTGGCCCAATTGCAACATGCTGACAATAACGATGCTTCAAACACTCAAATGAGCCAGAACTTCCACGCTTTGCCACAAACAGGCTTAGACACGGAAAATGAGTTTTTGCAGGTCACCAACATGTAAGCAACAAGTAGCAACTCTGTATCAGGGTAGGAGAATAAAGGGAAAAAAAGAAGCACATGGAATAGCATTGGTGCATATGAAGATCACCACTGGCTACGATTTTCCATCTGATAGATATTCCAGTAGCAAACTGTTTCCCCCAAGAAGATACATCTTGCTTTTTCAAAAGAGACAAAACATAAAGTGTTTTAAGGCTTTTTGTTTCACTTTGCCTGCTCTCACCTCCCCTTACTGTATAAAAAGATGATATCCAGAACATGGAGGTTTTTTTCCTTTTACTTTTCCATGTTTCCCACTGTACAAAATAACAAAGGGAAAATGAAAAAAATTGCATGTCTAAGAGGTGAGGGAAATTCTAGAATACAAGCCACTCGGCTAGGGGGAAAAGGAGAGATACCAAACAAAGAAATGAGAAGTATGCTGCTTTTTTCGATCCAAGTTTTACTGCATTGACTTCACCTTCGGCGCTGCTGTGAGGCTGGCACAGGGACAAGGCGCCCGCTCGCACGGGCCCAGCACAGGACCAAGGCTGTCGGTGGTACAAAAGCCTGAATGCATTCCTGGGAAGGTCTCTGGCCGCTTGCCGCTACGCTCTCCTCCAGCTCAGCCAAAAAACGTGCAACTGGATAATGGCCCATCATATTCATGGCAGTATCAGGAGAAAAATGGAGCATTAGCTTACTGGAAAAATCAAAGATCCTTTTTAATAGGCTTCTCAAAGGAATTTTTTAAAATTAAATTTTAAACAGTAATAGTCTGTTCATTTTAATACATTACAAATTTACACGTGTAGAAAGGAAAGAATTGTATCTCCAGTGGCATAGCAATTTGCCTACCAGGTAGGTTAGGCCCATCTCAAAATGCTTTATATTCTTAACTGTAATGATCAAATAAGCTCCACTTTAAGGAGCTCCTCAAGCGAGTCAGATTTTATTTTAAATATTATTTCTTTTCAGGAGGGAAACTTTATAGAATTCCTAAGTCCTAGACACTACATCTACCAGCCATGCCGCTTAAGATAAACGGTCAGTGCTGTGACCAGGGAGGAACAGTTATGTTGAAAGTTGAAGAATATATATGACCTTGAGTTTTGCTACAGAGAAAAAGTCTCCTTGTGGGGCTTTAATCTCCCATCAAAGCAAAGTGGGACCTTGCCTCCCTACAACAGGCTCCTGCTCCATACCATCTGCTCCATGTCATGACAACCTGTCCCACCCTCAGGAAATACATGGAAAGGAGGGATAAGCAGGCTTTTGTGCCCAGAAGATCTTTGTGAAGCATGTCCCAGAAACCCACAGTGCATCTGGGCAGAGGGGAAAAAAAAAAAAAGATTCTTCTCCCCTTGGGCATTTTTTTTTCATACAAATCCTTCAATTCTGGAATTGCAGCCCGGAATTCCAGAATTGCAAAAGGGAATTTCAGAAAGGACTCAACCATGCTGGTCAGATGCTGTGGTGACAATTTATCAGCTGCCCCACTCTCCTGCACAGAGGACTGTGCTGTTTGACCTGTCATTACGCTGGTTTGAAGGAAATGGCAGTGACTGCTTTCCTAGAAAAATATGAACAATCACATTCACGTATTCTACTGATAT
This sequence comes from Tauraco erythrolophus, assembly GCF_009769465.1. Classification (NCBI taxonomy): domain Eukaryota; kingdom Metazoa; phylum Chordata; class Aves; order Musophagiformes; family Musophagidae; genus Tauraco; species Tauraco erythrolophus. The sequence continues at coordinate 6,808,055 of NC_141484.1, forward strand.
TCTACTATATTTCACATGCTTCATTAATTGACACTAAGGCTTCCGTATATCCTTGATATTGGCAGCTTTCATTGGTATGAAAGGTCCTGGATAATACTCCAAATCTAATGCTAATATTTATACTGCTCTTGACATTGAGAATCTGAGGCCCAAATCCTTTAGCAACAGCTTCCATTCAACTCAGCTCAAGAATCTCAAAATCCTTGGAGGATTTGAGCTTGAGTACTTATTTGTTTTAAGTTCATGATATTACCAACACGGCTATCCTTTGAGAGAGCACAACTTCATAGATCTGATGTCTGTAGAGAACATTAAAGTGACCTATTTTGATCTCCTACCTAACATGAGACAGAACACAAATACCCGACACGACCGTTTGTGAAGAGATTTATAGAAGTGGGACTCAGTCATCTGAAGTTGGATGGAGTTAACAAAGATTACGTGCAGATCTGTATCATGTTTAAGTATCTATAAACATTGAATATTCTGTGTTTATCACTACATGGCAGAAGGGGAAGCTTGTATACAAGGAGCAGCCAGTCTGAGCCATACCATCCTACTGCAGAATCCCTCCTTTGCAATGACCTGCTACCACCTTTCGCTTCACTCTTCCCCTGCTGGAATTTAGTTGAAAATACAATAGAATAATTGAAATTTAATGTTTTATTATTAAATTTAGAGTCAAATCACATAAGTTGTGGGTTTTAAAAATAAACTTGTACATATGTTACAAGTACATTGTTTGTCATCTTCCTCAAAAGAAACATTTTTTCCTTACTGCAGCTCTGCTAAGTCATCTTGAACTACGAAAAATTTAAGCATGATACATGACGAAGCAAAAATGGAAATTACACAGAGGGGAAGCTGGTTGGCACTTTGAGCCAACAGAGCAGGAAGTTGCGTTTCCAGAGAGCAGCATGACTTTTAGTCCAAATCTACCGAAATTTCACAGAATGACTCAGGTGAAGGAATATCCGCAAACCTAAAGGTTAAAGGGTGCTTGTATGAGACTGTCTCCAAGAGAAGTGTGAGGTATTGTTTACTTTCGAGAGTTGCTGCAACTTCCTGTTGAATTACTCAAGAGTCTCTGGATGAAGAAGGAGCCAGCACTCCACGTGGGATGGGGGAGAAAAAAAAAAAAAGATATCCGTCAGGATACCAAGACACAGGGTAGGGAAGGAAACTGAGTGCTGTGGGCTACACAGAGTCAAAAGGAACAAGCCTGGATCTCATTCAGAACTGATTAGAAGTTGTGATCTCTCCTTTGAAGCGCTATATCACTTGTCATTCCATTTCCTATTTATGCTGTTAAAAAACCCAAACAAAACACTAAACCACAAGCTGCTGCGTAAGCCTAGGCACTTTGCCTGTCTGTAGGCTAAGGTTTATCCCACCTATCATCCCAACAGCACCCAAGTACTGCAGAGCACTAATGTTTTATCCTCACAGCAGGCACAGGGCCACTTCTTACCCAGAGAGTCTGAGCCACAAATAGACGATGCATCTTTTCACTGGAATAGAATTTGGTTTCTAAGCTCACGTTGCTTTGTCTCTAGACCAAAATACTTTGCAGCAAACTCTCCCTAGGATCACTTTGCTCTCCTCTTGGAGGAACTGCTCGTGTTTTACCTACAGCGGAGGTCATCAGCACAAATAAGTGATAATTCACTAGTACCTACTTCCCAAGTGTAGAGGTTGTGGGTCACATTAATTTGCATGCCTATCTAGCACACTTACTACCACAAAGTAAGTACGTGACATAATACATAGGAAACAATACGGGCAACAGTAACAACACACCTCAGGACTGCTCGTGTGGGTACACGCTATCGCACTCATCTGCTCCCAAAAAGATATTTGGCATGAGAACGCTGCTAGGAGATACCAACAATTAGCTCTGAATTCTCAGTTGAAGTAGACAGTATGATTCTGCCTGTTCAGATGAAGAGATTGCTCATTCTGCATTCGAAAAAACTAGTGTTCTGGTTGTTCCTCTTTTATACAAAACACCCTATATTTGTATTAGCAATTTGCTGATTGCATGTTCAACAGGTAACTAGTAGCTGGAAGTCAGAAGCTTTTATAGATTTCTAACGTGGACCTACAGTGTTTTCTTTAATTTCTTATTTCTAAAATGGGTCGAACAGGAAATTATTTGCCTCTGCACAAACACAAAAACCCAACCTGACGACATTTCCAGCAAAATTCCCCACTCTGCATCAGAAAGGAGTTGAAACCTTAACATTTTTGATCAGCCAAAAAACCCCAAGATAAGTCAATCACCTGTTAAAGTTGATATATTTCAATGTAAGCATTTTCAGGAGCTAATTCTGAACTGTTTTGGTTTGATTCTGACTTCCCTTTAACAGAAAAGTATTGTAGTTGGTTTAAACTTCAAAATAAAGAACTGTTTAAATGGAGCAGCATGTTTCCTTTCGCTCTAAACAGTTTTAAAACTGACACCAGTAGGGTCATTCAGCTTCCAAAAATATCTGGATTTTCTTTGACAAAATAGGAAGAAAGAGTCTAACTTCATAAGCTATGAAAAAGTGAACACTAATACTGGTTCCCATTTTATCAAGTTCCTGATCTTAACTGCAAAGCCGAACACCATTCATTTGTGTCCACCAGTCAGTAACTGCCTTTCACCTCGTTCTTCTTTCTTCAAGCGTACAGCAGTATGAGACACCCAACTTTTGAGGACATATTTCAAAAAGACACCTCCACCTGTGTTTTCTTATGGAACAGCATATTTGCACAGCAAATAATTTCAAGGTGACTGTCATCTACACGGTCATCTTAAAACGTCTCATAAATCAGTTCATTGCATATATTCCTGTTAAGAGAGAAAATACCACCAGCTACCACAACCAGGGTTTTAAGACACTTGGTCACTGAGTTCAATCTGCCAGTCACTGGGTCATATGTTCCATTTCACACAGCTACTGAATATCATTTTAAAACAATGAAAGAGATGGAAGGTTACTCTGACCCTAAACAACTCATTCCAAAGAAACAGAACAGGTCTACATGTATTAAGCAGTCTGCCCATTTTGTTTAAAGAACACCGCCCATCTCTTTTCAACCAGTCCCCTTTTATTATTTAGTAATATTTTATGTTAAGGTGTAAGTATCTGATAATTACTCGAAAAAAGAAGTTTCTGGAGAGCTTGTAACACAAGCCTGACATCTTCCTTCATAGACTCAAGACAGAAAATGCATTCCTCTGTCAATCCAAACTACGACATTTCAGATCGACTGGAGTTATCACATTTGCACTATTACTTCAAGCAAGGCTGAAGGTGTATTTTCTATCACTATTTATGCTTTGATTAACACATTTAGATCTCTTCATCATATATGCTGTAAATAAATGTCTATTAATTAAAATACCTTCCCTGGATTACTTTTATATTACTTCCTGCGATTTAGTTTCGAAAAGCTGTGGCAATATTAAAACCAGGATACACTACCTGAGCACAATACACCAGGCACAGAACCACAAAGGTACTGTGCTTGAGTTTATGGTACTGCATAAAGTACTGGATGATACGCTTATTTCATACTTAAAACCAGCAAAACTGCCTAAACATTTTACAGTAACGTATCAACAACTGCTATCAAAAGCTTTGGCCATGAAGAGTAGTTGCACTACAAGCCATTCTTGAGAAGCTAAGGACATGCTTTTTGAGGCAATCAATAAACTAGTGAGCAGTGTTGATCTGTTTGTGCTTGTTCCTGTTCTGTAAGTGTTTGTAGTAGAAATAAGAGGAGAAAATACTTGTTTGAGCAAGCTTATCTGCCAGCTGTTGCAGCAGAGAGCGTGCAGAGCACTTGGAAATGAAATCTGAAACTGAACAAAGAAATGTAACCAAGGGGCTTAGGAGCCTAAGTCCTCTTTTAAAAAGTAATGTTGAAACAGATTTTGAAAGATAATAGTTCTCTGAAGATGGAGCTCAGCATTAAGTCCTCCTACCCAATTGTTTGTGTTGTCCTTTAATAGCTTTCTAGCAGTGATTCATCTTCAGACATTCCTTTCATTCCCACTCATCTTTCTTTGAAAAAATCCCCCTTGAACTAAATCAATAAAAAAGAGAAAGGCACATGCAAAAAAGAGTGATTTATTGGAGGGCAGTTCCAGATTCACCATACACACTCAAATCCCCCTGGCTTCATACGGTCTAAAGTGTCTACCTCCACGGCATGAGAGGGAAGCAGCACACTGTACCTTGGGGAAAAAACCACACCAAGTAACAGTTAGCACTTACACACTTGGCCATCAGAGCAGACCACAGCAGCAATTCTCAAACTTTTCTTCTTACAAACCCAGAGCCTGCTGCAATCAGCCTTTCCAAAAGGCTGACGGCTCCAAATACCAACATAAGTCATCGCAGCCCTTGGAGGCTTGTGACCACCCTTGGCTGCCATGGACCCATTGCTTTTAGCAGTAACAAAGCACTTAACAGGAGCACTTTCCCACTCATGGGAGTGATTCTGAAGAGCAGCAGCAAACACTAAACCAGGACCCCTCAGAAGAAGGCAATAGCAGGTCCATCGCTATGAGTTCCACAGGTGGACTACAACTGTTGGGAGAGCCGCAAGAAACACCGCACCTCCTGCGGAAGGTGGGTCTCGTGGGTCCCCTGGGGCCTTGTAGGGTCTTGGCTCTGGTCTGGAGATGCTGAATCGCGAACAGCAAAGATGCCACTGCTCTGCGCCTGGTGCTGCTCCCCAGCCGGGTGCGGGAGGAGCCCCCGCGACCCGGGGAAAGATGCAGCTCCGCAGCAGAGCCCTTCGAAGCCGCAGGACCGACCTCTCCCGGCCCGCTCCAGCCCCTCAGCCCCGGCGCGCCGAGCGCACGGCCCCTTCCGCGGGTAAACTCCGCGGCGGCGGCGGCAGAGCGGGCACGGCGGTCAGCCTCCGCCCGGGGCTGGTCCCCGCTTCCCCCCGGCCCCTCGGCGCAAACCTCCCCTTCCAACTTTCTCCGCGGCGGGAGTAAGCCGCGGGAAGGAGGGGAGGGAGGCGCACCGCCAGCCGCGCTGCTTACCAGAAGCGGGACCCGCAGAAAGCCTCCATGGCCGCGGCAGGGGCGCGGAGCCTCCTCCAGGCCCACGCCGGGCACCCGACGGGAGAGAAGCCGGCTCCTGGGCGGGCCGAGGGCGGGGAGGAGCGGGACCGGCGCGCCCCGTCCCGCCCTCCCCGCCGGCGGCGGGAGGTGCCAGCGCCGCCGCCCCGCTGCCCGCGCCCCTCGGGGCGGGAGGCGCCGGTCGATTGCCGAGATGTGGCTTCTTGCTTTCCACGGGTGACCTCCTGTGGGAGGACCAAGCTCCTAGGAAACCTTTCCCCTGGCGAGTGTGACCTGCTGGGACAAGCAGACCAAGCTCTGGAGGGGGACACCGGTGGTCCCCACACGTCAAGCAAAGGGTGGGCTGGGTGACAGTCACCCAGAGCGGCTGTGCAGAGGTGGGGCATCTGCTGGGTTTGGGGCTGACCACCATCCAGACTGCTGAGGCTAACATCAACATCTTGGAGACGCTTCTTGTCTCCCCTTTAGAGCAGTGTGGTTGCCTCAGCGGGATTTAATTGAGTGTCACATCTCTTACCCATCCATCTGCAGTCTCTTTCCTTCACGTCAATTGCTTCCACTGTAGATGTGATTAAACCAGTGGCATGGATCTAATTCCGAAAGCTTTCAGCCAATAAATTCCACATATATGTGTAACTAATAGATTTTGTAATGTAGCACCTGGGACACAATCTGGATTTCACCTCCCCGTGATGCAGAAGCACTGTTTGCTTTCCTCTCAGGCAGGATTCTCCTACAGCATTACCGACCTTCCAGCACCTGCTGTTTGTTCACCACTTGCTGTAGCATCTGGTTCAATAACATCATCTCTGCAAAGCACCCTGCTGCCACACATCTGCTTAATGTTGTAAGAGTTTGTGTTTCCTTCCTCTCTGGAAGGTGATGAAACCATCGGGCAGAAGGGTGTTGTCAAAAATGCTCACCAGAACGAAGAAGATTGGTGAGAAACACAGTATTGCTGAGTCCCAAAATATTTCATCCCTAAAGAAAAATATTCTGCTAGTCTTTTATGAAGACCGTTGAAGACACTGGGAGCGATACCCACTCAGAGAACTATCGGAGGAAGCCATGTGCTTCCCACGAGCAATGCTGAGAATTTGTTCTAGACTTTTACTATAACCCGGCTGAAGGGGATGCAGTCCTTATTATTGTGGGAAGACAGGATCTTGGCCAAGAGAATGTTCTCGGGGTGATTGACTGCAAGATTTGATATCTCAGACTGATTCAGGCTAATCAGCACAATCACATTACAATCCTCTCAAGGAAATACTAGAGGAGCCCTAGCCAACGTGGGTGAAAGAAGATCTTCTAAGGGAATCGTGGGTTGTCTTTGCAAGTCTTACATCGAAAACTTTTGTTCAGATGGAATTGCACCACAATAAAAGCTTTAAGAAAGTTCAGTAGAAGCTGGGAGTTACTCCTTTACGGCTCTTTAAAATTCCTCTCCTGCAACAACCTGTGAGAGCAGTTGCTCCAAGAGAAGTGCTGAGAATTTGATCTCCTTTGAAATGCAAACATGCATCTCTGTTTCTTGCACCACAGAGCAGAACTTGATACAGTTTGAGAACGAACCCTAAATTAAGAGCAGCTCTGGCATTATAAGATGTCACAAGTACAGAGGCACCTCAAGAACAGCTACCGCAGGCTGTGTATACAGGAGGGGAGAGGTTATTTTGGTGTACTGCACAGTTCCATTGACATGTGCAATGTTGAATTAATCTCTGATTAAATTATTGACTTCAGTGGAATTGTTTCACTGTACCTGATGAGGAAAGTCCTGTATTAGGGTATTTCCTGAGTCTCACAGGACCCTAGAGCAAGGGGCCCTACATGATTTCTGCCTCTTCTTTGTGTTCCTAATTCATGGTGGGCAGTCCATGACATTAAACAGGGATGGTACCGATGAGTGGGTGCCAAGTGGGTACCAGCTCTCCTGTGTGCCCCTCCACAAGCTCAAGGAGAGACACCAGTCAGCCATCCTGGACCTCACAGAAGATGCTGCTGACTTGGACTCACTTTGCAGTGTAATATTGACTTCCAGGTGCTGTTTGGCAAAATGCACTAGCAGAGAGGCAAAAATCAAAGGCAGGAATATTAAAGTCTCAGATAGACAAGATGGAGGGGGAGGAAGCTTAAAAGCTCCTGGGAAGGGCCATGGTAAAGGATTCTGCTGAGCCTGGTGCAAAGCAGAGCCTGAAGCATTATCTCAGGCAGTTTGCTTTGGTCCTGTTTCTTTTTGATGATGGGAAGGAAGACAGATGTACATAGAACATGTCATTACTCCTGTGGTGTTCCCCCAAATGCAGGCTGGCTGTGCAGGAAAATGAAATGGCATCTTTGGTGCAAATGTCAGGGAGGTCATAAACTCACCTTTTTTCAACAGATGTTTATTCCAGGGAGTGGCAAGATCTGATCTGGGTTCATTCAGTAATGTATTTGCATCCTCTTTTCCATGCCAGCTGCATAGTAAAGGACTTTTCAACCTGCTAACACACAGAGCAGGTAAGTCAGTGCAATCATGAAGCGCTTACAAGGCACACCCAGGGCCACGCAGCGGAAGGTTAGCTATCAACTAGAGCAGGACAGGAGGTAACGTGAGAGGGAAGCTGTTTGTGTAAGCACAGTGCCAGGTACGAGGCAGGCTTCTTTCCATACCGCAACCGCATGCTGATTTGCAAAGCACTAAAAGCAAAATGAACTGTGACCGACTCCTGAAGAAATGCGTATAAAGAAGGACATTTAGAGTTGAGGATTGAGGAGAGCTTGAGCATGTGCAGCTCTGGAAGTCACAGCTTTATGGTTAGTTGACTATAAATATCACGTTCTTTCTCTGCTTGGAACAGCAGAGGCTCAACTTCCTTTCCAAGACCACAGAGGTGTCACATTTTGCAGATGGTAAGAAAAAGAGGCTGCCAAAGTAGCGTTTAAAGCAAGGCCCTATACATTTGCTTTATAAGAAAGGGGATGACACCTTGTTTTAACACATGTTAAGACGTGGACTTGTAACAAACTCTGCTTAAAGTCAACACTGCACGAGTAGCAGCAGACCAGGTTTCTTCTCAAACTGTTAATGAGGTTGCATGTAGTATGCATCTCTCTTCTGGCAGGAAAGGATTTAACTTTAATTTCCTCTTTTCTGGAAAGCTCAATGAGCACTTTAGAAGTCCCATGATAAAACAGATGAGGGAGTGGGCTGGGAATTTGCAGCCCCAGTTTTTACTCACGGCTCTGCTTTTGGGCATATATCTGCTACGTGGCTTTGTAGGCAAGGAGTGGAAGGCAAGATTCCTCTGGCTGGAAGAACAGAGGTGGCCATTCCCTGGAAAGCCAGTGCAGGGAGGTTGGGAACACACTGCGTTTGACCTGAGGCTGCACTATAAAGTCATTCTGCCAACTGTGGGGTGAGGTGAGGTCTGCCCAGAGCATCATGGCTCTGTAAAAGGAGAAAATAGTGTGCTATGACTCTTCCAGGATGCCGTATGTAATACCATCTTCCCCTGTTACATGAATGCTCCTACATTCATACTGAGAGTGATGAGCAGAAGAATCTAGGCATGCTAAGAACTGCCTAGATCACCCCAAGTGATCCTGGAGCTGCTTCAGCAGTAAGCAGACAAACACTAAATGCACTGGCTGTCTCTCTCGCCTGCTAGAGAATTCCACAAACATGCTCTCAAGTGCCTAAGTAGGTTGATGAAACCCGTGGCAGGTGTAACACACCCCCCAGCTTGTGGGCGGTTTAGCTGCAGAGGAGCTTGGAGTGCTGGACAAACAGCTGCAGACAAGCAGCATGTGGCGCTTGGGCTTTCTGGGGCGAAGATCCGAATCACTCTACTTCAGCCCTGACACAATTGCCAGAGCTTGTCCTCTCCCCTGCCACATCAGCTACCCCACAAGTCCCTCCTAGTTTTAATGGGCTGGAGCCGTTCAGGGTTTCACCGCAAAATGGGCACACAGAATTCACGGAATCTGCAGGAATCTCGCCGCAGACACAGGGTCCTGCTTTGTTTGAATGAGCAGGGAGCTGTCGCCAGCCCTTGGCCACGCAGAGCGGTCTGCGCTGCCTTCGCAGGTGTCAGCACAGCACGTGCTGTCCTCTGCAGTGTTTTCTCTTTGTAGAATGACTCCAATACTAACTTCTTCCTGATTTCCCCAGAACAGCTGGATTCTGCTTTCTGTTTCAGTAAAATAATTGTTAGCAGAGTAAGTAATTAAGTGGTTTAACCATCCTTTTCATTTCCCAGCTGGAGCTGCAGGGGTCTTGGTTGCATTATTTAGAGTATTAATAGATATGGAAAGATAATCTATTCAGAACCTTTGAAAGCTCACCAATTACAGCATCCAGTGACTCAAGCAATAATAGAAAATGCCAGAGGATGTTGTAAGACTATACAGTGTGTTGTAAACATATCCAAGCATGAACCCAACATGTAAAAACCACCTTAAAGTCCAACCACCCTCAAACGCAAAAGTGCCAGCAAGGCAACAGCTTTCGCTGATGACCGCTGACGACCACGCCAAACCAAACAGAAGCAGCAGGCCAAGGGGGACCTCACGGTACAGCCTGAACTAATGCACACAAACTTCCCGGCTAAACCACTTTGTGGCATTGCCATCTAGTGACAAACACCCAGCCTGTGCCCCAGCAACCGCGGAACCTCCGAGCACCTCGGCACAAGGGGCCTGCCTCGGTTATCTTCCTCCCTCACTGGGCCAAGCAGAGGTTAAACACCACGTTGGAGCTCACAGGTTGTGAACATATCATAGCTGCTGTGTGCGAGTGCACAGCCTGCACCGGCCTGGCACGGGTTGGCATGCGGAGGGGGGACTGCGTGCTGGGCTGAATATTTCACACGTGCTTAAAACGAGGCGTAAGCATGTGCAGGGACAAACAAGCCTCCCAGGTGCTGCCACAGCCTCTGGATGCTAGACAGCCCTGGAACTGTCCCTGGATCGGCTGGTGTCTCCCAGGGCTTTGCCGAAGGCTGAACCGTGCAGCTGGGCATGGCAGAGGCTGGCAGGTGTGCACAGCAGACCAGCTTCCAGCAGCTTCCACCAGCACCGAGCAATGCCTGTCCCTGCTGCGTGGCACCGCTGGCTGGCACGGCGCTCCGCAACATGGGGGAAATCCTTCCTCTTCTCCTGCCGGAGGAAGAGATTTTTATAAATTCAGTGGCTGAAAATCCAGCAGAAGTGGAAAACCCTCCTTTCGCCCCCCTCGCCCCCCCCGCAATACTGCGCTGGTTCTGCCACGCCGAGCTGGGTACCAAAGCGGTCCAGGGGCGGCCAGAGCCGCACCGCAGGCTCCTGCTCACACCCGTTTCCCCCGGTAGCCGGTGCCACGCTCCCGGTAGCCCGGCGGGGCCCTCGCCCGAGCCGCCCCGGGCCCACGAGGTGGCAGCAAAACGCTGCGCGCAGGGAGCCCCGGCCGCGGTGACCCTCACCCGCCTCCGGGCGGTGCCACTCGGGGCTCGGTCCCTCTGAAACTTTACTGGCCTTTAACCCTTCGGTCTGCGGGGTCCTCACCCCCCAGTAGCGGGTCACAGCCGGTCCGTGGCACGGGGTGGTCGGCAGGGAGCCGGGCACCTCGCTTTAAATTGCTTCTTCCTACCTTATTTTTTGGGGGTATTGTAGTATAGGTCACATCTACGACTTGTTGACCTGTCTCGATTTGCATCTCTGGAACACCTGGAATAGAGGAGGCACAAACTGGCCTTTCCTATTTCTCATGCAGCCACTTGCAGGGTTTTGCAGAGCCTTGCCTGGGAGATGGTGCTGTGCACACAGCTCTTCTGATGGGACACTGCTCTCCAGATAGCAGGACAGTTGGCCAAGGTCACCTAACTGTCTCAACTAAGCCAGAAACAAATGAAATTCAAAGTGCTACTCCCCTAGGTGCAGCTACCATTACACAGAAAACAACCTAGTTTCATAATGGCATCCAAATTACTCACCAGAGTAACAAAGTGCCATACCCACTGGCAAGTTGAGAGCAAGTGGCCAGCCTGGGTTGGAGCCTTCTAAAAACCACAAGCAAAACTCAGCAAAAGACCTTCATACAGGAACACTCACAAAACAGAGCAGAAAAACAACCTCCCTCCTAAGTCCCTCTGAACCCGAGCATTCGAAATGGAAGGATTTGCCATCTCGTGTAAGGAATTACCCCAGTGCTAAACTCACCTGTGAGCAGAGAGGTGTGAAGTGCTTGAACCTGTGAACTGTTCTGCTTTCTTGGCTCAAGTCTGGCTTACCTTAATACCATGGGGATCCTCCAGCCTCTGAGGGGTGGGAGGGCACTTCAGTGGTTCCAGCCTGGTGGGGTTAGCCCCACAGCCTGGACAACACAGCTGCATTACAGAGCTCACCTCTGCATGGATTTGTATGGGATTTTGCACAGATCCACATTTTCTCTCCGTTTAAGGGCTGACTTCCTTCCTGCTGCTTTCTACTCAGAGATGAATAGGAGGGGGCCTTTATCAAAACACCCTCTAGACAACATAACCACTCTGGATGTCAGTTTAGGATCCCTCCTGCTGCAGAGCAATCATCAAGTCATCCAAGCCAAAGTGAGAAACAGGGCTGCAGAGTGCCCAAATGCCTGATGGCTGCTCCCCAGAGGAGAGGAGACTTCACATTAGGAGCTAAATAATTAATTCACTAAAGACCCCTGAAGAGTTTAGGTTCAAATGTTTCCGGTGGTACCTAAGCAGCATCTGGAGCCAAAGCCCCCACGGCCCTGCAACACACAGTCCACAGCTCCCAGGGTGGTACCGTCCCCGCCAACTCCTCCTTTGCAAGGAGCTAAATGACTGTCGAAGGGATGGAGAAGAAGCTGGTGTACTTCAGGCTGGAAATCCTGAAGTTGTGAACACATGGAAAAGCCCAGCATCTTCCTCTTCACAGCAACGTGTTTTCATGGACAGAACAAATCCGCCCCTTCTCCTGACTCCTTTCTCCCCTTGGGCTCCAGCTCTCTCCGTTGCAGTCCCAGCAGCCACCTTTCTTATTGTTAAGAGCTCACCAAGCTGTCCTTTGCCAGCGTGGTGCCATGGCAGAAGCACAACTGATGGTCTCCTTGGTAAAACAGGACACCCTGGGCGACGCGCTGGGCCAGATTCACTTGGGGTGTCAAACCCAGTCACTTCACAAAGGGCCGACATGTCACCATCTCTCTTTCAACTTCCCGTCCACGACTGCTCTACAACACCTATTCCAGCTGTTCACAATTAAAACATGTTGGAAGATTTGACCGCTCTGAATGACACAGATTATCATCAGCAACGACAAAAAGGGAAGTGCACAGTTGTTTCTCTTCAAAAGCTTTTAATAGGACACATTTGTTTTTGTCATTTGTAAAGATTTACACTCATTTTTTGTCTTTTTTCTTTTTTTTAAAAAGGAACATTTTAACCAATTTTCCCCATGAATACCACCTTTTGTTGCCCTGACCAAAAGACCTCGTTTTGGCCCATATACCTGATACAGTATAACAATATATTAACTATTAAATACAAAGTTCTATAATATATACTAGGTTGTTACGGACATTGCAATGGTACTGTGCCTACTCTAGTCACCTTGTGTAATAGTGTACACGGGTTATTATAGCCAAAGGGCAGAAAAGGGGAGACTGGGGCAAAGCCTAATTTACAATGGTAACACTTTTGTTTTCTTTTTTTCTCCTTTTTTTTTTTTCATCTTGAACATACCTTGTGCTGAGTGCAATCTACAGAAGTCAAAAACAGTGTTTTCTTTGCCCTCTTCCAAAATATCTACAGTATAAATGGCCTGCAACCGAGCTAGGAAAAGTCAGTTCTATGTGCAAGGGGCTGCAAGAATGGAATTTACATTTTTCCAGACACGTCTGCGATCTCTCGTTCCCCACGCGTCAGACTGGCAATAGCGGAATACCCTCCTCCCACCTGCATACAGTAAATCCACAGTAGTAAAGTGCTGGTGTGCTTGAACGAACTGGATAGCCATGCGACTACTTTTTATGGTTGATAGGGGCTGAGTTTGGGGGTAAATGTTTTATATGGGTACAGTTCTCAAAGGTTAATAGCACTGCAATATCGTAGAACTTGAGCTTAGCTGCTTACTTCTAAACGCGACCTGGATGCAGGCTCTGAAACGCGGCTCTACGTGTTGTGATACAGTAGGTCTGGCTCCAGGTTTAGGAAAGAAATTTGTAGATAAGAGCTGCTTTTGTTCCCAAGATGCTACGCAGACTTTTAACAATTTCTCTATAGATTTCTACAAAAATATAAAAATTCTATCAACATAACCATTCTACAGAATTCCTGTGGATTTGTACATTTTGTTTAAAAAAAGTCAAATTCTATAAAACCCCCCAAAAGGTATTTAAAATTATTTTAAGATTATTGCACACACTGCAGTACCTTTGTATTTGTTTTTCAAAAGGGCGTCTAGAAAAAACTTATCTGGTTTAGAAAACAACCTATTTTACATGGATTTCTTTTCCTGAATGCGTCATCATGGAGTATTTTTTATTAGCTAGTCTTCACTGAATACTCACATATGATGTAAACTTTTTGTTACTTCCACAAACCTTGTCAGTGGGCAAACCCCCAAGTCTTGAAAACAGAAGAGCCTTGAGGCTTTCTGTTACATTTGGAGTTGAGCATTTGGATTAACATCACGTCACTGCTTTGTGCCATGATTTCAAGCTAAAATGTTCCATGTTTTGTTTTTGGTTTTTGTTGTTTTTTTTTTTTAAGGAAGGAACTGTATGAGTAGTATCATTCCAGCTATACAAACACAATCCTAATCATTAAGGAACCAGGGTCGGCAATTTTAGTGGCCCAGCTATTTTCCCAAATTATTTAGTACATGTGAAAGGGAAAGCTAAGGCTCATTAGGAGTGTAAAACCAGAAAGGGATTAAGAATATTTCTCAGGCTTAATACACTGTAATTTTATTACTTCCTTAAATATGATCTAGGGGAAGAACTGATGAAAGGTTTGTTTGAAATCATTGCTTTAAACGGGCTTAACTCCAGATTTGGCCTGGCATATCAAAGAGCTGTTTCCGTACGGGCCCATGTTGAAGAGGGAAAAAACGTCCTGGCCAAGAATTAATCTCACTGCAGTAAATAGTACAGAATGTTAATACTCCTGCTTCAAATACACTGATTGCCTGACATCCCCTGAAAGCCCTCACATTCCTACAGGACGTGTAAATCAATAGGGATTGTTTATGGAGTAAACGTCCCCAAGTGAAAACTAAAGGAGCTTAAGACCTCACATGGGCTGTTAGGTATGAACAGCATCTTCTTCTCGTGTGTACACTTGAAGCTAATGCAGACACCTGTAGTCGTGACAGCCTAATCTCCGGATGGCTGAAAGGCTGTACATCAACACATTGGAGTGATTTGAAAAGATCAGTAGTTCTCAAAAATGTTACAAACTCCCGACTGACAGAATTAGCACAAATCCTCCTCTTGCTGGCGCTGGTTTAAAGATCCGGCAAAGCCTTATCCATCCACGCAGTTTTAAACCTGTGATATTCACACGCTTCCAGCCATGCCTGCAGAGCCTCATTTGGCCTACGTCTTAACGTGATTTCGTGGAAGTTGGGTGAAGTGAATGTCTGGTTTCCATCAGTCTTGTGAAGAGCGGGAGGTGTCGAACCGGGCCGACCTCTCGTGATTTTTGGGCTGTGCTGTCCAGTTTTACAGACTGTTTTTTTGCAGAGGGCGTGAGCACAGAAGTAAACAGTTCATTTCTGAGAGGACTGGCATTAAGGACATGTTATAAAGTAAGGGCATTAATTTTGTTTTTATCGACTTTGTATCATGATATTGCTGCTTAAGGCTTTTGATACATTGGAAATAAAATTACAGTCTGGGTCTTGCAAATTAACTCCAGCAATGACAGCAAAACCCCTGACTTTCCAAACTGCAAATCAAGTCATTTCAGTACCTACAGACTTTCTCACATGTATTCTGTAAAATAGGCCTTGATTCTGTCGAACATGTAAGCGTACGATTTTAATTTTAAAGAATTACTTAATACAATCAACCTCAAGGCAGTTTAAGCAAGAGCTGAACTTTAAACGTTGCTTAAGCCCAGCGCTGTGTCATGTCTGCACTGAACTCACCCACCGCACGCCCTTCCGCAAGGGTGCAGAGATGGGAGCTCCACTGCAAACGGCAGGCTCACAGCCGCACAAAACTCAGCAAAAGAAACAGCCTGTGGGAAAACATCTCCAAAGTGACCCTAGGCTTTTCCTGCCTCAGGTTCCTAGGCATGTATGAATATTATCCTTTGACATGATTCCGTGAGTCACCAGTGGATGACCCACAATATCCTTTCGTAATTCAGTATCGTGTACAGCCACACGGCTCTACGCTCACCACCTTCAGACATCTGTCAGCATGTTGGACCTTCCTGGGTCTGTGCACCTGCCTTCATTCTGGATGTCGATTTTATGCAAGATTGGAATAGTATTTTGTAAAAAAAAAACCCGCCACTGCATTTCTATACTACCCAAACAATCTTTTTTCCAGGATATTATTGAAGTCCAAGGGGAAAAATAAATTACATTAAATAATCCTTATTTACTGCTGACTGTGGGATACATTTCCTCTGTAATGCACTAATTGGCTACATTTTGTGCTTTGCAAAACAAAATGAAACCCAAACAAAACAAAACAAAAAAAAAGAGAAGGGATTAAATATATATATATTTTTTAGGTTAAAATATTCATAAAAACCAACTTTATCTCAGAAATATTCTGAGATACATAAAATAGAAGAAAATTAAACGAGTCTTTAGTCACAAAATGTACTACATCCCGCAATACTAGATTCAATTAATTTAATAAAATATAATATACATATAGATTCTGCACATTGTATTGCTTTTACCTAAGCAGAACATATGCTTAAGTAAGCGTGATATAGGTTAACCACTCTTTTAACCAGCTGGTTCTTTAATCTTTCTTTGGAAATTTTTTTTACCCAGTGCCGTTTTGGAATACAGAGTTTTTTAGTTTGTTTTTTTTCTATTACATGAAAGGAAGAAAACGTTTGGCACCAACAGAAAAGTAACTCAGGGGTCCATTTCCGTTTGATCAAAGGAAAAGCTAGGAAGTGTCAACAAGTCTTTCTTTGGGGTAGGAGATGTTGACATACTGTCTGGAAGCAACGAATCCCCTATATCCATCGAATCCTTGGACTCACAAGATGGAGCACGCCGTCTCAAGCAAACGTCTCCACTGGCAGGTGAGATGCTGTGAGGTCCTCTAGGTAGCAAACTCTGTCCATCGGGTGGATCTATAGATATACACGGAGGGCTCAGTTTTTTCTTCTGCCGCGTTCCTTGCAAGCCTTCCATTTCACTTACCACCTGACTTATGAAGCCAGAAGAGCTAGATGTGGAATGGTGCTGAGGGCTGTTTTCCATTGAACAAATTTCTATTGAGTGTCTCCTTTGATCATCTAACCAAGAGGGCGGTTTTTTTAGAAGACCCTGGGTGTCTACACTGTGGTATTTCTTCAGGTCCTTCAATGTCACGTTGCCAGTATTGCCTATGTTCCTCTTAGGAGTGAGAGGCTGAACCTCTGAACAGGCACTCGAGGCTGTACAAGTTTCTGAAGTGAAAGGCTCCGAGGAGCTGCTTATTTCAGATACTTCTTGGTCCATTGAACCTCCAGGTGTCTCCTGATATGAGTCTGCACAAGCACACGATGCTGGTGCCTGCTTTGAAATATTATACTGGTTGTGGGAATGCTGCTGCGTGTGAACACTTGCCTGGCTCCACGCAGCCAACTCTTGCACTTCTGAGGGCGTCAGAGCCATTGATGACTCCTCCTTGGACACCGTGGGGACATTTGGGTCACAGAGTCCACTCACCTCGGTGTGGAGATTCTCCTTGCTATCCAAAGAGTCGTTCCTTATAGCCATCTGTATCAAAGCGCAAAGGGATCGGGGAGGAGGGGAGTTGCCAGATGAGAGAGACAGACCAAACAAAGGTTAGTACAAGCAAGGCACAACGTTTACAGGGCACTCAATTTGCTGAGATACCTCGTCACAGACCTGCTGACACTTGTCCTATGGGTTCTAGCAATTCCCACGCTTCAGTGACCTTGTGGGATTGTCCCTGCGTAAATTTGGCAGAATTTGGCCTTTTGTAACTGTTTAGCTTCCTCCTCTGAGGACGGAGGACTGCAAAAAACAGAACGCTCCCCCCAGACTTAGACATATTCTTGTTACGCAAAGGATGAGGGTCTACAGCAAAGCCCTTTATCATTTTAGCAGTGGAGGTACGAGCGGGAGAGGGAAGATGCACAAGTGAGCCTGTGTGTTCCCTTCTCTAGCTCAGGTGATGCTGAGGGCATGGAGCAGGATCCCCAGAGCCAGCAATGCCGGAGCAGCCACTCTCTGTGCCAGCAGCAGGGCAACAGCCTGTCCCTGGCTTCAGTCCCCAGGCTGGAGCCACGACTCTGCACCATCTTACGGCAGGGGAGCTGGAAAAGTTGGAGTCCAAAGCTGGACTAATAATAATAACCTGTAATTCTTTCAACTTATTCTGATGCTTGAGTTCAGGCTTCCTAAGGCACATTTTGCCTTGGCTGTCTAGAGCCGTACGCAGCATCAGCGCCCGCTGGCAGGGGGAACCTCTGGCGTGGTTTGTAGGCTTTGTCTTTTCACTGCACTGCATCTCTTGTCCAAAGGGCTTATAAATCAGCCACGTTAAGTGGCCCTTAAAGGCAGAGTCTCAGTTTGAGAAGACTCCTAAATGATTTTAAAGATTAAAAACTTCACAGAGAAATTTAGAGGAAATGAGTACAGCTGGTCTCAGTCCTTTAGAGAAGTGTAAGGAGATGAAATTCCTCATCCTAAGGAACGCTTTTGTGACGAATCGGCCCAAAATGATCTTAGAATTTATATAAAATTGTCCCGCAAGGATCATTTGAGCCAAATGATCCCTATTCAAGCAAAGCTCTCATCAGCTGCAGTAGGCACACGTGCGCGTGCAGAAACACCAGAGCCTATTGCTACATCTGCACGTTGGGGTCCCTTTGTCGTCTGCGAGAGTTGAGAGGATATTTAATACGGCACACGATTTTGTCCAATGCTGGTGAATCTGTGGCAACTAACCACAGTCAAGAGTGGAGCTAATTCTGGTCTCCTCAATGCCAACAGTTTCAGTGGGTGTTTGGGAGAAGAAATCACATTCATCCTAAGAAGACCACAAAAAGGTAGAATACAGAAGCGAAAAGTAACTCTTGACATTACTTTTGCTTGCACACCAACCTGTGTTGCACACACTGACAGCATTAGTCACCACCAGCTCTTTCTTTCCCTAGGATACAGGCATCTTCGGTAGTTGTTAGTAGTAACTGTTTGTACAAACATTTTACTGGTTTGTTTCAAAATAAAAAGACCCTCTGCCATCCCTCTGGGGTGTGCACTTGTAGTAGCCACAGCATGGTGTGGGCTACACCTTGGATACCCAGTCCTGGCACCAGAAAATCAATATAATTTTAATTTCAGGTAGAATTCGCCTGGAGAAAAGTTTTTGTGCAATGCACTGCCGAGGAGCCTTTTCCTCAGCAGGGAACGTTCTCTCAAAGCATCCGATCCACTCTCATCTTCATCTGTGAGCACATCGCTAATTATCAAACTGTCCAGAGTCTAAACTGCACGTTACTGTGGGGACTGTGTCCGCTCTCCAGCACTCTGGAGGGAAAGGGAGGTTAAACACACAGGTTTTAATGGTGGAGGAAAGTGCACGGACCAGGTATGTGGTGGACAAGATTTATCTGTGCACAAATTTAGGGTAGGAGAGGGGATAAAGGGGGAAGGGAAAGGAAAGAAAGAAAAGAAAGAAAAGAAAACAAATCAGAATTACATGCAATATATATATAACAATAAGGAAAAATGGGTAGTGCAGACCAAAACACTTTGCCAGTTCGGGCTATCGTGATGTGCTAGGAACAAATTAGTGGTGGCAATAAAAGGAGCCAAGCAGAGAGTACCTGAGCAAGCAGAAGCGTGAGGAGTGTAAAGGGAATTTGGCCTCTTCAAGGACTAAGTTTCACAGTGTCTGGCCATCTCGATCGCAATTACCAGTAACAGCAACACTGCGCTGCTGCCAGGAACAACCTCACTGCTCCCGTTAGCCACCTTGGGAGCTGCTTGCTACTCAGGAGCCTGCCCAAGGCAACACCTCACTAACCTTCAGAGAGACCTGTGTGGCCTGTGGACCATATCTGCTCACTGTCCCAAAGCTTTTTCCTTTCTGAAATGTCCCTCCAAGAGGATGCTCATGTCACTGCATGAGCAGAGGGAGGAGGGAGGGGAATAAAATAACTTCATCATATGAAAAGGTTTAGAAGAAGAAGCCTTCAAAGATATGAACGAAATTAGGCTGAGGAAGATGGCTAACATGGTAATTTATTCTAGATAAAGCAGTTCAAAAGGATGGGTCTGGTATTCATTAGAAAGCGAGAGAGAGTGCTTATGAACTGGAATCATGACATCAATTAGTTTCCCCATTAGCGGTGATTGGGGTAGCTGGCCAGCCCTGTGCAAACGAATACATGGTAGGAATTTCTTATGTCAATTCAGCATTACAGCCTAATGTAATTGTTAACCTTGGTACTTCACATTCGTTCTTAGAGCTTAATGAATCAACTGTCTAATTTGTCAATGTTGATTAAAAGATGAAAGAAAGGGGAATATTTTCATGCAGGAAAGAAATTGCTTTTGAAAAAATAGAACTGATCTATTTTGTGTGTATAAAATCAGGCACGAAACTATTTGAAGAAAGCCGAGTTTGGGACCAGACATGCCTCTGGTCCTGGTCCAACTGCACAATGAATATGCTTAAAAATGTGAGAGTGAAGCAGGAGTTTAAGTATTTTACTCAAAAAGCTCAATTTAAACTTATGCTTCCAATCAACCAGACTGGAACCTTTGATTAGACCTCTTAGATCTTTAGTTGAATCAGGATTTAAATCAATGCCAGGCAAAAAGAAACCAGAGATAAAACCAGTTGCAAAATAAAACACACTCTGTTTTGCATGTACTCAAACTTTCCAAAAGCACATAGGAGATTCAAAAGAATTTCAATTTTCAGTTCTCACTGTAAAACCAGTATGCTTTCCGTGATGGTTTTGCATACGAGATATCCAGCTTGTCTAAACGGTTTTGCCCTTTCGAGAAACAAGAGGAGCCAGAGGAAGGGTGCCCTGGGATGGAGGCTGCAGTCACTGCATCCTTTCAAGCACTGAGAAAATCACAGCAGTTAAGAATTAGTTCCTTAATCCCAATGAGCCCCTAGGGAGCATTTGGCTGCATTTATGAAGAGGATCAAAACAAAAAAGAAAAGTGCTAACAACGTGGAGAACATTTAGGCATGTTGCCAAAGGAGATGATACTCATCACATGCATTCTTTGGATACTCCTGCATGGCTTTCAGATCAAAATCCATCAACCTTTTTGTTATTTCTGTAAGAGAATTACAGTCCTCCGGAGGTTTCTCTGTGAATCCCTCCTAGAATTTAAAGTATGGTTCACCTGGAAACACGACAATATAAAACCTCAGCAGGTTCATGATCATAAGTCTGCTTACCTGCCTGCGGAGCAGCCTTTCAGTAGAAGGAGAGTGCACCTGCTGGGAACCCGGGGGTTTGCTCTCCCTCACCAAATGGTCGTGAGCTCTTACGTGGTGAAAATGGTCTTTAGGAATTTGCAGGAGAGAGCTGGTGTCTGCTGGCTGCGACTGCACCGATGCCTTTGAACCTTGCAAGAGAGAGAACAGACAGAAACGTGACATGTTCCGCTGGGGGTTGCGTCCCTGTCTCCATGACCTTTCGGAAAGAACTGTTCCGTTGCTCCTTGGCCGGGACAGGCATGGCGAAACCACTGAATTCAGCAACTGGATCTCCGTGATTGGGAAAAACCTCCCACCTACTAATAAACTACTCCAAAATTGTCTATGATTTCCTTTTTCTTGGCATTTTCCCCTGATCCAAACTGAGACTAGCTCCTGTTAAGAAAAGAAGATTATGAACTAGAAGTTCATCTGGACTGGCAATTTCTACATCCCTGCTTTAGGGCCAGTAACTTTGCAGGCAACCTGAGCACCGCATGGATCTGACTTTGAAGGACTCTAGAAAAGGATGTCTCCGGACCTGAGGGTATGCGGAGACCGACTGCAGGGATCTCAAAACCAGCATGCATGCTGGAAACGAAGTGAAAGGGAACGGCACCTGGCAGCTTTCAAGGCTACTTTTACAAAGCATCCCAAGGAGAAGGAAATACATACTCTCCAGCCTCTTTCTGACCCTTTGTGGTTGCTGGCTACTTCTTCTAAAAGATTTGAAACTCTGCATGCTCCCCCCCTGCCCTCCCCCTGGCTCAACATTTTTCAAAACAATTCATTTAACCTGGACCACATCCCAGAGAATCTCATTTGTCCTGGAATCTTTCCCAGAACAACAGCCCCATTACGAAGGAGTAGTCAAACAAATACCTCCTGCAAGTGCCAGTGTTGCTGACAACAAAACCTTTCTCAGCTTGAAATATTATGGCTTAGCCGTGGTGATTTATTAGAGGCGCCTGGCACCTTTCGCTATCTTCACAGCACTTTATAATATTACAAACTGTAAACAGGTAGGGGTGACTTCCCCCACCCTGAAAAGCTGTGACATTGTAGGTGGAACAGGACAACGATGCAGACGCCAAGATGTGGGCACCTTACCCACCTCTGAGTGCTTTGGCCCGCTTAAGACGATTGGAATTTCACCAGCAGGAGAAAAACACAAAAGGTTTAATTGCTTAATGTGGTTATGAATAAGACGTTGGCTTCATCTTTCCAAAATACTTCTCCTACATCTCAGTGGAACAGTTTTTCCTGTGGATTTACAAGGATGCAATGCCTGCCCCCCGCCAAGCCAGCGCTCTCAGATGGGGCTATTCAGTTCTCCAAGCTGGAAGTGTGATCTTGAAGAAAGAAGGGACTCAGAAATTACCCGCTTTTCAGTCAAGTTGATGTAGTTTTTGTTCAAGACAGGACAAACGCATCCAAATTAAGGGTCAAAAATGCAGCACTGGAAAATCCCTCTGTAGCAAATGGGATTCTTTCATACGGTCGGGGATTATAACTCCAAGGAATTTCTTGGCTGTTAGAGAGGGTCGTAAATTCTGGCTCCACTGAAGGTAACGGGAGTTCTGCTACTGGCTTCAGTAGGATTTGACCAGGATTTTAGAGGCACCTTTTGCATTATGTGCAAACAGGTTCTTCAAACACAGCTCTTGACCTTGAAAATTTTGCATTATGGCAGTGATTTCTCACAACTCCAGATTCATCTTCCTCCGTTGTGTCCGCATTTTTTTTTTCTGCTGTTCAACAGTCACTATTCATCCAAATTCTTATTACTATGCAAATTTCAACGTCTTATTTCTAATCTGTTCAAATCTCTTACCATTCCGAACGGTGCTGAAATTATGTTCTGCTTAGAGGCTTTCAAATGACAACGCTTGTAAAAACTCCTCTGTCTTATCTGTGACAAATGTCTAAAATGATGGCACATACGGAAGCATTAAGGACAGCTACCTTCTCGTACCAGCAGAAGGTAACCCCTAGCAGACAGAGTAAATGAAAGCACCTTGATAAGCACCGGGAGGCAGCTGCAAGAACAGGTTTAGCGGTGCAGGTAGAGACAGAGCCTTTGGTATCTGCAGTACGCTGTATCTAAGAATATCTCTGAATTTAGCTCTAAGGCGTATATCCCAACCACGCAAACTAGGAAGGAAGACTCCACACTGTCTCATTTTTCCATTCACCTCATGCTGAGATCTCTCTGAATTCAGCACATTTATGTTCATTTTACAGGCATTTAGAGACACCATTTTCCCTTCTTTCACAGATGTTCCCATATAGACCTTCCAAAATCTGCTAGAATAGGTACTGCTGCAAAAAAAATAGACATGAGGAAATACTTTTCTGCTGAGGTTTTTGCTCCAGGGCCATAGCTAGCTGAGGTGAGATGGATGGAGCCCAGGCTGTATGGACTGTGACCTTCGGGGAACCAGGCAGGAGGACAATCAGTGTTGAGCCAGGCCAACGGCTCACCGTCACATTGCCAAAACATTCAGAGGAAACGAGCTATTTTGAACAGCCTGGACTTTGTTAGGTTGTGGAGGGTCTTTGCAAGTTGTGGAGGGTCTTTGCAAAGCCATCCCACAGGTCTGGACACCAACACCTCACTAGAAATTGATGTCAATTTGCTGCGTCTTACTAAATAGCTTGGAAAATCTCAGCTATTGCTATATGGGAAAATCCTGCTCTTGTCCCAGCTGACAGATGTGTACCTGACTGGGATTTGTGATGTGCCGGATTCCTTTCGCCCAGGGAGGCAGGGCAGGGGCTGGAGTACGGTGGCTGGAACATGTAGCTGTCGTTTGGCAAAGAGTGGGTGCGCCCCACCGAAGGCTTTCTCACGCTCAGCAGGTCCTTGCTGGGAGACAGGGTCAGTGTGTCTTCTTTGGAGCGGAGATCAGCCTACGGGGAAAAAAAACAGTGAGGAAGGAAGATGTGACAGGGTGGGAAGAGGAGAAGTTCCCAGAAACGCTAGCGACAGCCATTGCAATCAGTATGGCACGATGGGCATGCACATCGTCAGTATGTACAAGTTGCACGAATGGATCTACCAGGAAGCTATACCCCTCTTTTTGTATTGTCAATAAATTGTCACACGGAATGAACCACAGAAACAGAGGAAGCAACACTGTAGTAATAAACCATGACTATTTCAGGGATATGCAAAGAAGGCATCATGCCTCAAGGCCAGCAAAGGTCACATGCTTTGCATAACTTTGATCCTCTGCAATAACAGTAAAGCTCTCTCTATGTGCCCTCATCAGCAAGTCAGACTTTTGCAAAGGTGAGTAGTTTCCTCTTCTAACAATAAAAAAAAACACCAAAAAAAACCCCTAGTTTACAGAAAATATTCTGTATTCTGGCTCCCCGCATAATTTTATTGTTTTTTCTTCTCACATAATAAATAACTAAACCCATTTTATTGAAAGCGATATCTAAACCTACTGCTTCAGGGTTAAAGCCATTCTCTAATTAGAAGGGATCCAATGCAAGGGAGGGTTATTGTATATATGTTGACAGTGGAGTTTTTACAGCTAAAGAGCCTCTTGGAATGGGCAGCACCAGAGGCAATATCAAATGAGGTGGATTCAGGTCTGATTTCACAAGGAAGTATCTCCATCCCAGAAATGTTCTTGGGTGTTATTATGTTGGACAGTTTTAGCAAAAATGGAAGCAAAGTCAACTTCCCTGGATATTTCTAATAAATGAATTATTTCATGTTTAGAAGGTCTCCATTGAAAAACACAGAAATAAGATGTGACACTGTAGTCTGATGCAGTATATTGCTGATCATTTTTGGAAATCTTTAAATCTTATTTTCTGACCAATCTTCCCCTCACTCAGTGCATTACAGGATTTCTGAAACCAACACTGAGATTTTTTTTCCCAATTTTATCCTTCAGTCATAAACCCAAAATTTCACTACAGCATTTCGTTCGCACAAGAAACATAATGAGCTTAAAAGGAATTTACAAAAATGAAAAAAAAAATGAGGAAAAAAGAAGAAAAGGAAAAAAAAGGAAGACCACTGTTGTAAATTTAATGAAGGAAACGGATCTGCACTGTCATGCAGCATTAGTTTCGGTCCTCGGGAACCTGCCGATTTGGATACAGCCTGGATACAGCCTAGATAAGAGAAGCTGCAGTCTCCTGATATAGCGCAGGGGAGGAGAGCGAAACCTGTGCTGGTAAAGCTGAGACTTGGGTTTTGGGAACCTCTCTGTTCCTGCCCGCCTTCCCCTGCAGAGCAGTATGTTTATCCTATTTAGCTTTCCTATTACTTAGCTTAAAGCAGCAAAGATGGTCTGAAATCTGAGATTTCCAATTCAAAACCATTTGGATCTGAACACGAGAATTTGGATGTGAGATCCTATCCAAACCCACCCTTTAATCAACCTTTAGGTTCATTGACAGGATCCAATACCACAGCGGGCTCGTTTCCACTTTCTGATCATCTCAGGGGAAATCTCGTGAGTGAACTTCATGAAAACCATTCAAAGTGGCTGCAAAATGATCTTTCGAGTCCAGCTCACAAACAGAGCAGTGGGAGCACATGACTTTTGGGTTCACTGGTAGTTTTGAAAAACATGTTGTTTTGACTTGACTGAAAATCAAATCTGAGTTTTTGGTGAAACTACAAAAAAAAATCCAAATCCAAATCCATTTTGAGTCAAACAAAGCATTCTGAGATATTTTTCAACTAAAGCTGTGTCTAAATGAAGTGTAAAAACACTGCATTTAGAGAAGATATCAATGAAAGCTTGCAGTTTTTCAGGAGTTTGGGAAACCATTTTGACCAAAACATTTTGTTAGTATTGACACAAGTTCACAAAATGCTTTGTCCAACCTGTTTTTTCTTTTTTGGGGAGGGAGAAAAAAACCATCTCTCTTGGCTATACCCTTGAGACTTTACTATGCTGTCAAACAGGTTTGTCTAATCTGACTCAAAACTAGACAGGCTCCCTGCTCAGTCCAGCTCTCCAGACTAACTGATTTTGAAACAAAAAGTCTCATACAAAACATTAAACGTAGTTTACAAAATCTTTTGCACGTGATGCCATGAAGCATGATGGGAAATATTGTCACGGTTTAAGAGATGTTTCCCAAATAAGTGCTAATTAGGATGACAGTCGACTAGAATGGCAGAAAATTTATCAACAACACAAACATCCAATGGCAGGTACATGAACAACAACAAAGAAAACAAGAATGATCCAAAAATGTTGGAAAAGGAGTTATGTCTGTTGTACAGCAGAAAAAAAAGCACTTGACTGCTACACAGCTAAAAATGTCTAATGTTTCAAAGAGGAGATGGTTAAGGCAGGGTTCAAAATACTGGTTATTTCATTCAAAAAGACACAAGATAGTCCAAACTTCCTTTTTTATTTTTTTTTTTTCAGTGAGATGACTGCTAGTAAGAATTCACAAAAGAAGCAGCATCTCAGAGAGATCCCCATCTGATATTTATAAAATAAACAGTCTGGCCCCAATCATGCAGAAAGCCTTGTGGTGCCTGTGTTCATAAAGACAAAAATCCATTACAAACCCAAGGGTTGTAGACGACCCCTCAGCAGAGGACACATGAGTCATTAGCTCATGGGTGTCTCTTCCATGCAGCATCGCTGATTTGTTTCAGATGGGGAGGAAATTTCAACCTTGATACTTTCCATTTTTTTTTACTCTATTTCACTTGTAGAAAACACATTGGTTTTACGTAAGATGCCAAAGGAGAAATAGAAATAAATACTTGTTCCTTGCAAGGAGCCAAGTTTGTGGACAAGAGTGATAACAACCCAGGACCTAATGGCATTAAGGACAATGTCCTGTTCAGGGGAAGGGTTGGTGCTATTTGGAAATGGGCTTGAACTGAAAATGCCATTAGGCAGGCGTAGAGGTGGAAGCAGTATTTCGAACCCTGTAAACATCAGACTATACAGCGACCAGTGTATGTACATTGCTTTCCAGAGCATTAAGTAAGTGTGTGTAAGTATCATCAGGAAAAGAGTCATCCGTCAGAGCTAAGGACCAGGACTTTTCAGAGAGAATATCTGACGTCAGAGACAGAGCCTCCATCTCAGCTAGAGGGATCTAAAGGGAGAGATGATTAAGCATAAGAAACCAGGACACAAATCTTTTGGAAAAGAAAAAAAAAAGTATCATAATCTAAATACTTCTAGACACTAAAGCAATATCCCTGCAGTGGGAGAAGCTACATCATGCACATTGTTACCAGGGACAGAACGTTACAGAAATGAAATATAACAAAGAAATGAAAAAAAGGGTAGGACATTCATACTTAAATGCTTACCAATGATCTGGGAGGGAGTTTAAAACCTTACACTAATGCTAGCATTGTATTGTGTTGTTCTCCTGTCTAGATGAAGAAGCAAAAGTAACATTACATTCATACTAGAGATATTTATCCTCTTGGCTATGATCAAATATAAGAGGTTTCAAGATCTTCCAAGTTCTCTGAAGTTGTTCCTACCCAATAACCACACTGTTTTCTTGGCCTCTAAAGCTAATCTGGTTGAGTCCACAAAGATTCCCCAACACTAAAATCATTTTGCAGGTGGGACTATGATGAACTTCCTAATGGGGAAGATGTCCCTTCCCTAAATGGGGACAGGGAGAAACTTAAGGCTTGATTTGGGTCAGTGAATGCCTTCCTGGTGCCTTCAGTGGGGTCTGGCCCACTAAAGAGCCTCCAGTGCCTGGGTAAGCACCAATAACTGTCCTACTAAAAGACCCGCCTGCGTCTTTCAGCCCCCAAATGCCACCCCAGCCCAAACGGCCCCAACAGCACCGAGCCGGGGGTGGGTGCCGCACCGATGCTGCACCGGTGCTGTCTGGCACTAACGCATCTGTGCTGGAGGCATGAAGTAATCGACAAAAATCTGTATCAAAATATCGATGAAGCTCTCTCCCTTGACACAGAGCTCTTTTTGTAAGAAATGTGAAACACCACTCCGGGTTTTGGAGAGAAAGTGGGGAAAGAGGGGACTGCAGCATCTCACCCAGAGCAGTGTCCCCGCTGCCAGGCATGGCAAGGAGCGACACTTGCCCTGCAGTGCAGGCTCAGCCCTCCCCAAATCCCCACCCTGGCTACATGCCTGAGGCTGGTGCCCGTGGCAGCGGGACAGTGGCACTGGGGACAGCATTTCATCGGTGACCTACAGACCAGGCTCACACTCGCAGGGGCCTCCTGATTCCAGACAAGTCCCAGGTGCTCCCTTTTCATTTCTCACTGTGCTTTTTTTTGCATTCCTATCCTCTATGCCTGAAAAAGCCTTTCAACAGCAACGTGTCTTCCAAGAGAAACCACAGAGGCCCAGATCTGCTGCACTTTACTTGTCAGAGGGCTGGATTTTCTCACTCTTAGAAACAGCATTGGTGGGGTGAAATAAACCCAGTGATGAGTGAACCTTGAGAGGCTCAGAACTTCAGCTGAGATAAGGAAGAGAGTCGGGCTTCTCTCATCTAACCTGGGGTTCGATATCTTCTCTAACACAGTCATCCGCTGGCAACGGATGAGAGAGATGCTTTGAAGAAGCTCCTGGTTTCATACGAGGCTCCCAAAAAAGCATCACCAGCATGAGGCCAGCCATCCCTAACGGGGACCTACCGGCCGGAGCCCGACCGTGCAGGGAAGGGCTGTGCTGGAGCGTGGTGGACACCAGCTCTGCTGGGAGCTGCTATTAATCAGGTTGCTTTCAGCAAGTCCCAGCGCTGCTCTAAATTCCTGACTTGCCTGAGAACATGACAAATGGTATGAACAGAAAAGCCAAAACGTAAACAAAACATCACCACCCCCCCTTCAGCCTCTCCTCTCCCAAAACTGAGTTTGAAGCCATCAAAACATTTCGTTGGAAACATTCAACTGATTTATATGGGTTTTAATTACAGGGGGGGAAAAAGAAAATAGCTTAAATTTTAAAAGAAAAAGCCATTGCAAACCGGAATGCTATATTTTTTCATTACAAAAACGTCAAAACAAAACCTTTTTTTTTTCGCTGCAGCAGCACTTTCTGGTGAAAAATGTTGTGACAAAAAATTTCCAACCAGCTCTCGCTGAGTTTCATACTGACCCTCTGCCTTCCCCGCCAAAGCTACCGTCTCTATTCCTCCGGCAATTCTTAGAGGCGACCACTTCCTATAGCTTAATAAACCTCAATCTGGAAAGGGACACGCAGCAATCAGAGGGAGACATGTTATCCCGCTATATAAAGATCTGCAGTAGGATTTCATTTTACCTAAGCTCGTTCCTTTCCTCTAATGAACCACCGAGTTGGATAATTTAGAGTGTCAGTGAGCTCATAAATAAGCACACTCATTTAACAAGAAAACTTCTCCTATTTTTAGCCAGAAGGGAAAAAAAAAATAATTCAAGAAATATGGAATTTGCTCAATTCCAACTGCAGGAAAAAATAGGTATTCTTGAATTATTATTATGGTCACTGCTGTGATTTAGGGAAAATATTTGCTCTAAAGAATAACACGCTTGAGAAAGTAGGTGTTTTATTCTAAGAAGTAAATGAACTAATTTTAAACAAGTATTACAGCCCTTGTTCGAGAAAGCACTGGCGCACACGACTACTAAAGTACATCGTTAAGGGCTGCCTCGCCTTCTAAATTCAGTTTGGATCAGAGATGAGGATCTAGTTTACAATGACCCACTTGCAAGAAGCCTCTTTAGGAAAATCATTCAAAACTGGATTGTCATGCAGTGTAAGTAGGCACAAAATGTCGAGACTGTTTTATGACCCCCCCCTCCCCAGCCCCGGCTCTGCTCTGGGCACTCCAGGCTCTGCAGACGTGTCCTGACACTGCTACAGAGTCCTGGATGTGGGCAAGGAGCCAGCTTAAGAACCCCACCGAAGGATGGAGCCGGGATTTTGTCCATTTTCCCCTGCAACACTCACAAACGGTAAATCCCAATGGAAAACTTCTTACTGTGTTGAAGAGAGAAACTCAGAGCCTGTACCTTTCCTCTTGCATTGATACATGACATCCTAAACCAAGATATTATCTCAACTCCCACAGAAAAAGCCAAAGTGATTTCTGCTTCAAAACCCCTGTGACTACATGACACAAAGTAAAGAACTTTAACTCTCCGTCAAAGGTCTCAGTCAAATTGAGTTTGGATGGAGACTTTGCAGGAAATTAGGAATATTAACCTGGTTCTCAGAGTTGTAATATTCGGGAGCTGGGAGGGCATAATGATGGCACACAGAGCCTGACAGGTTGTCCATCAGCTTCAGCTCTCCTTCCAGAGATTCCTGGATCAGCAGTGATATGGTATCAAACAAGTGCCTTTCCTAGGAGGGGTGGTGTGTGGCATGCGGAGAGAGGGAGCAAGCCAAAAAGGAGAGGGGGCAAAGCGAGGGACAGGGACGGAGAGAAAAGAGGACAGAGTGTAAAGCCCAGCGAACAAAAGGGGATAAAAACAGAAGAGAAGGAGGGGGGGAAAGACGGAAACGTTCAGGGAGAATAGCGGTGACAGAAACAACGGGACAGGAGAGGAGAGGAGAGAGAACAGTGCAGTAATATCACGGTGAGCAGTGACAGCTTTCTCAGACATCGCTAGAGACGGGGCTGACGGCAGCTGCCCCGGGGCCGCGGCTGCTCCCGCTCAGGGCCCTTCACGGGGACGATTCTCCCTCTCAGCAAACATGGCCGGTTACTCCTGGGATCTGGGCTGTGTAACGGGGCCAGTACAGCAGCATCTTGATACTTGGTGCTGTGAAATGCTACAGGACGCTACTGCTGTAAGGTTTCTATACCCACTGTCCATGTTTTTGAGCAAGAGGACCCAATACTTGACACCTAAATCCATATCCAGAGGGCACATAAATTAAAATAACCTGACTGGAAGAGAAGCTGAGCATCCTGTCCATGAAAGCTGCAGATGACCAGGACGGACACACGTCAGGTCACTAATTCATGTGCCAGACATGGGTTGAGGTGCCTCAGTTGTACTGGCCAGCTTCAAAGTGGCTGGCCACAGCACGAGGCAATGGGAGGTTATACAGAGCAGGGTCTGGCTTTTGCAGGCAGCGTGGGAGCAATTTGAGGGTTGCACCTTTCATGTAGGGAATGCCTACTACATACGGTGAAATGAAGGCCATCGTTACAAACAGCACACACTGCAAAAATCCTGGGGAAAAGGCAAGCAAAAGAGCATGCTGACCACACGTCCTTGCAGGGTCATGTCCTGGGAATTGTATTCCTCTGCTGTCGTGCTCAAGCATCAGATTTGGCCTGAAGATTTTGGCAGGGAGAATAAATAGAATAAAATCTCCTGGAGGTTTTTGAGGCTTCTGTTTGAGTGAAAGAGCAAGAAACACACACTCTGGATGTCATGATTAGAATAAGCCCTTTCCAAAGTCACCTTGAGAGAGGGCAGGTTTTACAGCCTGAGGAGCTGAGACTATCCTTCCTACTGATTTGTCTTGCAATTCCTCTTTTTGCCAGTGTGAGTACTGATGCTGAGGACAGGTTGCCAGTACTCGGCTTAATGTGTACAACAACAGTTGGGACGTGTTATTTCTTCCTATAGGATGTAGTGAATCTGGATTTCCCCATATTACCCTGAACTCCTTTTTCCTGTGCCAAAGAGCAGCTGTGGAGTCCAGCTCAGACATCAGTGACTTCTAATGGCACTCGAAATTTCCAGTAGCTTAGGAACTGAAACAAAGCTTAAGCAGGGATTTACTCTCTTTCACCCTTGGACTAAAGATCATAAATGAGTTTTTCATGCATTAGAATATTCATTAGTCCACCCCAGGCAGAAGCCAAGATATGGTGTTGTGAAATCATGACGTAATAAAAGTTAATGAGGTCTGTGTAGGGCTTAACCCAATTTGCAATCAGCTAAGACTAAAAAAAGGCTGGACCGTTTTTCTTGCATAATTCCAGTTCAGTTCCCTCCCAAAGGACCTGTCTGGGTCTCGACCTCACCTCTCTCATCCCTCAAACTGAGTCCTCATCCAGAAACTGTCCTTTAGAGAGACTTGTTGCAGCTTGTAGCAGCTACCACATTCCAGCCTTGCTTCTGCTAGCAGGAGTTTTGCCACTGGTTCTGGTGAGCTCAGGTTTGAGTCCCCTCTGGATTACTCTATTGTTAAAATAATCTTTTCTTACAAGCTTGACGGTGGGGATGGATTTTAAATTGAGGTTACATATAACAAATTTAATACTTAAGCAAAGATTAGCCGAGTTTTATTCCTCTTTTATGTTGCAGTTCACGGTTTGCATTAGAGAAGCAAACACGTTACAGTCATGATTCTGCTATCAGAAAGGGCCTAACCCAAACTCTAGATAAGAGCAAATTCAGCTGGCTCTGAAGTTGGCGGCTTGGGCACATCTCCAGAACAAATCGCAAAGCTCTCCACCTCCGAACAGATGCGTCAAGGTGGTCTGGAGACCTGCCCAGGGTCTCATCCCTGGAGCATCGGTTCCCACACCACGCAACAGTCAGCCAGCAGACAGCGAGGAATACAAGCCCTGGACGTACGGTACACCCGCTCCTTCATTACCAACTCGTGCATGTCTTCCCCTAGCAAATATGCAGGTCAAGCCCTCTTCACCCTCTAACTGAAATTCTCACCATAGGGTAAACTAATGAGAGCTGAGAATCCACCTTGATGTGCACGGGATTGGTACATCCTCGGGGGCTCTCGGGTCTCTCTCCACCGGCACTGCCTGTCCATGCAAAGATGTCCGAGGGGCTGTGTTGGCCGGGAGTGATTGTCTTCATTTCCATCTCCAGTTCTGCTTCCAGCTCCGCCTCCTCCTTAGCTTCCTTGTTGCTCTCCTCCAAGTGCTTCATAAGCACGGCGATCACCACGTTCACCAGGACAAACTGGGCCGTCAGCACAAAGGAGACGAAGTAGATGGGTGAAATGACGGTGTTGTAACAGGTGGACTCCTGGTCACAGTCTCTCAGCGTGTCCTGGAAACGGGGGAGATGATGAAGGGATGTGAAGAGGTTCCAGTATGGACCTTGGTCTGCATTCTGGTCATCTGGCTGCAATGGGTTCTCCTTTCGTGGAGAAAACTGGGAAGACTGGGCAAACTTCATGTCTAGAATGGCAAAATACTTGCCGGTAAAACCTTATGTTTCTGTTAGTCACCACAAGCAGGCTCAGAGGAAACTGTCCTTGGGGTGTGCAACACCAGACACGGACACCCTGCTGCTCCTAAAGGAAAGGCTGTTTCATCAGGGTAGCAACCAAATACACAAGAGCGTGGCAGATGGATCCGGGGCAAAGCAGGGTGCAGCCACAACCCACCAGCTATCCCACAGCACCTGGGTTTGCAGACACTCTTTCCTCAAGTTCACAAGCTGTCAGTAAGACTTTGGCCACCTGACACTCAACACAGGCTACAAATGGACAAAGAAGCAACATCTTTGGACTAGCTAGAACCCCAAATATTCATAGACCAGACTTCTTCACAATACACGCCTTTATGGCTGTCCCCTAAGAGAGATTCTCTCTCAGAAACGTGGATGTTCCCAGAAAAACCCCACAAAGTAACACTAATACCAACAATAACAGTACCTGGAGACTTTTAAGGAAAAACCCAACACTAACACATGTTACTGGGCTGAACTCATGTTTTACTTGAGAGATGAGTCCCTTTGTTTTTTCCCCTTCTTTTTAACTTGCTCTCTTAGGTTAAAAAAAAGGGAATATATGGAGCTTGCCAGGAGGCTGCGACCATAGGCACCGCCTTGCTGGGAGGAGGGAACAGAACTAGAGACTTCAGCCAGTGCACAAATGAAGAGACCAGCTCCCTGCAGGACGTGAGCGTCCTGGCTCAGCATCGTTACCGGTCTGGAGCAGAATGGATGGTTTCTAATTAAGCAATTTCAGGCAATATTCATTTCCCGTGGATCTCTTACCTTCATTATCCCATTCCAGTTGTCTCCCGTGGATACTCGGAAGAGAGTCAGAAAGGCCATCCCAAAGTTTCTGAAGGTGGCGTGCCGCCCCAGCCCCTCGCAAGGGTGCGTGTCGTCACACTCTGCGGGACCAAGCACGGCCGTGAGACCCCCGCTCACCCACCACTCCCACCCCTTCCACTGGCACGGCACAGGGGAAGACTCACCGAGGTCTCCAAACAGCTCCACTCCAAGAGCTGCAAATATGAAAAACAACAACATGAAGAGAAGACCCAGATTTCCCACCTGGAAAGAGAAAAAGAAATGGGGGGAAAAAAAACACAAAAAAAAGAACATTCATTGATTTTTTTGTTCCAGACCTGTTTCTTGCTGTATTCTTTAATCCAAAACTTAAATTGCTTCAGGGAAAAAATGACCTCAATGTGAGGACTGTATCTCAGACTGCTTCGGAAGGGAAATGGGATTCTCTAATGACAGTAAAGATAAAATGATTAGCATTCCTCTGCAGTAGGAAATTAGCTCTGGGCCAGAGGAGATGTGGTTTGATATGGCAGTGGGTTACCTGCGGCAGCGCTTGCATCACGGTGTCCAAGAGAGCTCTCATCCCTACAGCCATCTTCAGCAACTTCAACACTGCGGAAAACACGTTGGTAACATGGTAACGGCAGCGTTAGCACGGAGCCGCAAACTCAGTCCCTCTCCCGGGAGCCACAGATTATAGAAAGAGAAACGTAAGATCATGTCAAGTGTTCTCCGTTAGCCGCTGTAGTCCCTGGCCTTTTTACATCACTCCTGGTTGCCTGGATACTCTGAAAATCCCGTGAATAGCAGCATCACCTATCCTGAGACTTGGAGAAAGCGTCGTCGTTCTGCCTGCTTTTCCTTTCCCCACTATATCTGTGTTGGATCCATCTCCTCCTTCCTCTGGTTATCGTCAGCAATTACTTTCCCAGCCCTGGGGCTACTTTCCCACTTCCACAGGCTACCCACTTTCATACAATATTCATCGAGGAGCTGATTTACACATCTCTTCCAGAAGGTTGCGTTTCCAATTGGAAACCACATGTATTTTTAATTCTGAAAGGGATCCAATGCACAGGAAAACCACTTTTTTTCCCCCTTTGAGACACAGCAGCATTTCATTTCTCCTCCAATTCCTCCTTTGCTTAGATGAGGGCTGCAATCTTAGCAATTACACCTCAGAGCACAACGCTGCCCTTCAGGAGGGCCTGGGAGTGCTTTATGAAGGGCCTGAGCACTCATATTTTACGTCTTCATCGTTTGGCCCTGAGACCTCCCTGTTCTGAAAAGCCAGAAGCTGGCTTCCCACCTCGGGAACGTGTCGTTACAAGTCTGAAGGGACAGATGGATGCAGAGTGACGAGGCACGCTTCGTCACCGAGCAGCGAGATGTAAAGTCCCACGGGAAATTAAATTTATTAGATGCTTGTCTTTTAAAGCCCATGTACTCAAGCTTGTGTTCTCTAATCCCCATTAGAGATGACTTTGGATTTTTTTTCCAGGTACGTGTCTGGGAGTTACAGCCACAGCCATATCTCCTTTATTTATTTCTAAGCTCTCAGCCTTCAAGTCATCTTAAGACAGAAGCACAGGGTCAGCTGGCTCAGCTTTTTGACTCCTCGCAAGTATTTTCCCCCATTGTTCTTTTATTTGTTTACAGCCTGTCGATGCCAGAACTATGCACATCATGATGGGAATGTGCCCCAGAACCGTTTCCCAACACTTAACTCTCTCCTAGAGGGGACCCTGCACCTGGAACACAAGCCAATTCTGCTTTGTTCGTCTCACCTCGAGCAATCCTGAGAACCCTCATGATTCGGATAATAGTGGGGTTAATTGGGAGCGAAGCGTTCACCTCGATCTCTTCCAAAGTGATGCCCATGATAGACAGCAGCACGATTGCCAGATCTAATTGGTTCCATCTGGAGACAACACAAAACGAAGTTTAACAGCTACTAAGAAGCTGGCAAGGGGAGGCAGCTCGTTTCACGCGAATTCCAGTCATTTCAATGGTTCCAGCACTCAGATGAATCTGCAGCATTTTTCTGAGGGTATTATACAAAGGCAGTTATGTTATGAAATCATTATAACTAATGCATCTCGTTAGAAAACCAGCCAATTCCAAAGATATTCTTGACTGAGGGGAAACAGAAACAAAAGCCGGGCAGTTTTCTACCCGGAGGCTGCAGACCCCAGGGGAGATGCTGCGGGATCCGTCCAGCCGCTTCTGGACATGACAGACGTGGACCTCAGCGCGAGATGTGCCCTGGAAAGACCCAGACCCCGTGTCCAGTCCTCGCAACAAAAATCACACTGGGCGAAGGGAAGACCTTGAGGATTCGTGCCGGGTCAGAGGTGTAATCCCAGCACGGACACCCGAAACATGGGGAGATGAAGTGTGGAACCGTGCCCCAGCTGCTGAAGGGCTCGTGTCGAGCCCTGTTCAGTGCCAGCACTCCCGGTATTGACATTGAAGGAGGCAAACGTGGGAGGAGAAAAATTCACCAAGGACATAAAATCTGTATTTGTGAGGTGAGAGAGTGAAAATCTAGAAGCAGCAGCAATGTCTGCTGCTTGGCATCTGCATAAAAAGAGGTCCCTTTTCTCTTTCATTTCCACTCAGGACCAGATTCTCTCTCTTGGCATAAATTTTGTCACTTCACCAGGTCCTCTGGATTATTTGGACACACAACCGGTGTGGGAAGAGAACGAGCCGCTCGGTGCGAGACTCACTCCAATTTCGTCCACCCCCAAGGGCCAAACTGGTTCAATCACGCTCCTTGGCACGCACGACCCTTTCTCTAACTCACACCCCAAGCCTCCACCTACCCTAGTTTCAAGCAGTCACACCAAAAAGCGTTCGCACGTGTCAGACTGACATCACTGGGAAAAGCATCAGGGTCCAGGACACCGAATTTGGACAGTTTCCTCCAGAAACCTGCTGCTGCCCCCACAGTCAAGACAGAGCTTTTGTTACCTGTCTTGGAAGAAGCGACGAAACCCGAAGGCGATCAGCTTGAAAACAGACTCCAGGACAAAGATAACAGTGAAGATGTAATTGCAAATCTTCAGGGCTTCGTCGAGAACCTGGGATGTGGACACAGGACGGGGGTTAGATGAGGGGTTTGCTCTGCTGAGGGTCTTTGTTACCCACAAACCTGCTCTCCTCTTCTCTCACCAGTTACTCATTTCCAAACTACAGATAAAAGGCTCGAACTGTGGGTTCTCTGCGATGCCAAACATCCCGGGGAAAAGTCCCAGCGCTCCAGGGACTGCACACACTGCATTTCTGCCTGGCTCCAATCCAGCTGCTGCAATTCCCAGGAGGGGCTGACCCAAACCCGAGGCACAACTCGGACCCCACCGCAGTACCAGCCCCAGCCGGGATCGCCCGGGTGAGTGGTGGGAGCTGCCATGTGTGCGGGGGTCAGCAGCGCAAAACCCCTCGTTGCTTTTGGCAGAAAGCTGAATTTCATCCCACTCGCTCGTTTGTGCACTGCTGCGAGAGCCGGGGGCTGGCCGGGTCCGCGCAGGCACTGGCCAAATGGCTTCTTTGTGACAGCCCGTCATTTAGTGCTCACCGCGCGCTTTTGGCAAGGAGCAGGAGAGAGGGATGACACGGCAGCAGGAGCCAGTGCCTCGGGTTTTCCTCTGCCCACCCTTCCCTCCACACAAGTCACAGCCTGGCCATTAGCTACAGGTTCCTCCTGGCTGGGACAGCTCTGGCACGGTCAGAGGTGACGTCATCCCCAAAGTCCTGCTCGTGAAGAAGTGCCGTGGTAGCAGCATCCTGCACAGCCTCTTCAGTAACGTGCATTGAGTTTCTCACTGCTGGCAAACAACAAGGTAATAACCGTGTCCAGGGCACCGTAAGGGAATGTGGGAGATGGCAACAGAGCCATCTCAGACCAAAACCAAGACTTGCTGATCCCTGACTGGAAGAAATCCTAGCAGAATGGGTTTAACCACGTGCTCTGCCCTTATGCCGCAGTTTAGCTTCAAGCATCTGTGGATGAAAAGCCCCTCACCTGCCCGAGAAGTGAGGTGGCTCACATTAAAACCAAAGCTCAGCCACCAAAGGAAGCCGTGGCTCTGAACGAGCCTCCCTGTCTACTGCAGGGGACTTGGGCTCTGCCAGCAAATGAGCGTATTTCTTTGGCAAAAACAGATTTTCCCCTGCAACTCTTTGCTCGAATCGCCTCTATGCACACTGCAGCCCCTCCTCTCTACAGGCAGCCACAGCATCTCCGGCTGGAATCTCATCTGCACGGCATCCCAGGGTATCCCACCACCAGCCCCTTTCAGCACCACGCCAAGCAATCGTTAGTTTGGATATGAAGCTCTCTGGTACATTCAGCTTTTTAATTATCTGCAGGATCCCAGCCATCGGTCGCCCAGCCCAGAGGGATTTCGGGGACCTGATTCAGCAAGACTCTCAAGCACGTGCACGGCTCTAACCGTGCTGTCATCTCCGCACAGCCCAAGCTTGGAGTTAGTACCCAGATGCTGCATACCAGAGGCTTAGAGGCAAAATGTTATTTTCCTCAAGAAAATTAAAACCAAAAGCCTGCCCAGCGTTTTTATAACACAAGAGAAAACGTAGCTGCAAAACGCCTGCGGTGAGACGCTCGCCCGAGAGCGACTCCAGTCCAGGCTCCGTAGCCAACAGCCTTTTTCATCACCAAATGACTGAATCATGCAATGAGCCTTCCAGGGTATTTAAAGGTGACCTAAACAAAAAAAATTAATTGGGCTTGTGCCCTTTCACTTTTTGGCTTCTTTATGATAGGCTGGAGGGTATTTTTCCCCTCACTTGCCATGTCTTAGTTGTTTGGGGTTTTTTTACAGCCTAGTCTTCAAGAATACTTCCTCCTATTGTGTGTTATATTTATTCATTCTGAGAGTGTCTAATAAAAATAAGTACAAGTTATATGGCAAAGGCAGCTATTTCCATTCATTCTTATGCACCAGAGACTTGACATCCCAGGACAGGCTGTTTTTATTTCCAGAGTATGACAAAGACCCAGGAACTTAATATACAAAAGTGTATTTTAAAGACCAGCATGGAATCCAGTGCCTGTGAAAATTGGGCCCTATAGGACATTGGGGATTTAGAAGAAACTTTGCAATAAGAAACATTTCACAAATTCTTCTATTCTTTTTCCTTTACCTCCTTTTTTTGGTGGAAAACCTAAGTCAAATGGAAGATTTCAATGACGATCTCATCTAGGAAACCAACCAAACCTGCTCCCAACCTCATTTTCAAAGCAGTCCATTTGCACTTAACTAGAAGGGAGAGGTGCAATAGGATCCAGGTACAGAAAGCCACGGCTTGAGCTGGAAGCCAGGTGAAGGATGGATACACTCCACGGGGCAAAGGGACAGGTCGGGGATGGTGAACGGGGGCCTCGAGGTCTAAAAACAAAACTGGCCTTAAGTCTACCCATCAGCAACATCCCACCACGGCTGAGCATGTCCCCCTCCCGCTTTGTCCCCCTCTCTGTCCCAG
Source organism: Tauraco erythrolophus (assembly GCF_009769465.1). Classification (NCBI taxonomy): domain Eukaryota; kingdom Metazoa; phylum Chordata; class Aves; order Musophagiformes; family Musophagidae; genus Tauraco; species Tauraco erythrolophus. The sequence continues at coordinate 6,847,214 of NC_141484.1, forward strand.
TACCTTTGGCTGCTGGTAGTGCTCCATGGCCATGGTGATCACGTTGAGGCCAATCACTCCGGTGATGAACAAATCCAGGTAGTGGCTGGTGCACATCTGGTGGATCAGGAGGCGGAAGCGGGAGTAATCCGAATAGTAGGGCTTACACTGTGCTTCTGCAGCGGAGGGGAGGAGAGCGGAGAGGCACGTCAAGTCATTTCTCTGCATCTTTCTGAAGTCAATGCACCCTCACTTTCCAACTCCAAAGATGATAAATTCTAGATCAATTACAGCAACATGCTGTCTTCCCCCCCCCCCCTCCCTTTTTCTTACTGGCATGTTACCATTTTTAATACACAGCCGGGCTCCCGTCATCTTACATCCGTGAAACATCTTCAGTGGGACATGCACTATACTCAGCCTTATGGCATCAGGGATGAGGTGAGCTGAGACTATTGTGCTGCTAAAAAATGTTTTCCCTGTAGGGAAATTTAAATGAAAAGTACAATTTTTGTTTCTGCTGATCTTAAAAGATATTAAAAGTCCCCACAGCATCCAAAAGCCCAATTAATGATCAGATGTTGGGGACAGATTTACTAACGGAGACTTCAAAATACAGGCCATTGAGTTAGCGGTGGTTTTTGAAAGAGAAGTAATTCAGTCATATTATGTTCTTTGCGCTGTAGAGTGAACAAAATTCAACACTTTGGCTGTCAGAGCCCTGAAAAACGGTTCTTAAAAACACCAAGGAAAACTGATCAGTCAGCCTTAGCGATTAGAAAATAATGATCCTCCATTTAGACAAGATTATCAAAGTACAGATTTCACTGTTCAACTCATTCCCGCGTTTGGCTGCCTTAGGGATGACACATGCTCTTTAGACCCCGAATGTTCCTAGAGATAAACTCATTTACTCACCTAATCTCTAATGAGGAAATGCCAAGGCTGAGTATATAATTCAGTACAATTTTCAAGGAGGCATTATAATGCAGATTGAAGTGGAAAGGACTGTCTTGAATATGTCAGAGTATAATATCACACTCATAATTAGATGATCAACTGGTTATGAAAATTATTGAGCTGTAAGAATTACATGGCTTGATATTTAGTGCTGCTGAGCAAATGTACAGTTTGATACATTATTCTGAGCAAAAAGTTGGGCAGAATGAAGCCACGAAGCACAGGTTCGGGTTGCCCTCAGGGAAAACTAATTTTAGAAGATTAAATTTTGCCTGGAAATAGAATTCGCTTTGTCAATAGCCAATGACATTACAATCAAACCCATAGATTTAACGGTTTCATGTGCTCCCTGCTTCATTAACAGGGTCCTGAAAAATCAGAGAAGTTTTGTTTTTTCCATAGAGACAGACCTTTCCCTTACAGCCTGGAGACCAGAGAGACAAATCACTCAGCAGTTTTATTCTGTAGGGGTTTGGAATGCCCAAAATTCTGCTTCAGTGTCATCAAATGAAAGGCAGTATGAATATTCACTTTCTGATGTGCAGTGTGCTTTAGGTGATCTGTACCTTAGTGCTAAAGCACGGTATCGATGAAAAGGTCTACAAAATGAATTTTCATGCTGAATCTATTGAGTGCTTACAAAAAAGCTGCCTGGTAGCTGCTGACTCACTCGTAAGACTTTGTTAGATATCTCAGAATCTGCATAAATCTCCATAAAGTCAAGATATCTCGATCACATTATGCTAAATTATGAGTAGCAAATTAACGAAAATGTTTGAATACAATTAGGTTAGGAACAGGACCTATTTTTATGAACCAACTTATCATCTTGGAAAGAAACACCATCGTAATTGGATCACTTACTTCTTCTACATTTATGTATAATTCACGCTCAAAAAGAAAAACGTCAATGTTTCTGCCTTTTCTTGCAGTGGATTTACTTATGAATAATTACACTGGAATTCAAATTTTTCTTAGCTTTGATTGACAGGTAATTCCAAATCCTACAGAATAGCACCGACGCTGTTAGAAGAGAGAGAGGATTTAGAGAGAGGTTGTAAAATGTCTCCAGTGCAGGGCTCCTGCACCTGGATTAGCCAGCGCGTGACCTTATAAGCAGGGTTGTGCTAATTGTTCACAGATCTGCAAAGGCTTCTCCCCCTTTGCACCCCCACCCTCCCAAACCCCCAAGCTCCTTTCCACCTTTCCCAGCACATACCCCCACTTTTCCACAGCCAAACATCTCTGGCTGCGGCTCTCGCAGCCTTAGAAAATCACTGTTGGCAAACGTTTCATCCTTCCCCGTTGACGTTGCTCAGAGGGGATTGGTCAACCCTGTTTATGAATCACGGCACCGCTCGCCTCGCCGCGTGCCGGCCATGCGCGTTAGTGCGATACAGACGCTACCGCCGGGTGAACCACACACGAGCTGGCATGCTGGCTGAGGACTAGAGATCAACAGCGACTGTGTCTAGGTGGGCAGGGAACTTTCTGAACAGACCAAGCATTTTCTTGCTATTGCATAAATACCATTTATTTAACCCAACCCGCGCAGTTCTGCAGGGAAGTCGGGTGTTGCTCGTGTTTAATTATCCAGATGCGAAGTCCGTGCCCCCTATCACACAGTATCATTTCTAATTATTGCAGTAAAGATCTAAACAATACCAACATCTTGGGAAATACAGACATCTGTTAAACTCCAGGTGGTGAACTTCACAACTAACACAACACCACATTACTGTACTGTTACAATACACTGCATCAAGAACAACAAGAGCTCTGGGTTAGTCTCGGTTATTACTGGAAAGGTTAACTTGGCTTCCCGGCACACATGGCGTTAAAGAAAAGAGGAGGAGAGCAAACGAACAAAAGAATTGGCAGGATGAGAATGCGAGAAAATGGGGAAATACAGCAAAAGCCCACTACGAGGCATCGGGCTGGTAAACAGGGTGTAAATCAAGCTGCTTCACCGTGGCTGGAGGCCAGGAGTGGGGGAGAGGGAGAAGTGGCTCAAATTTAGATATCATTACACCGGAGAAAATCATCTCAGACAGTGGATCCTGAGCAATCTCCTCCTACCGCAGGTAGGAAGGAGACTTTGCAGCTAGTTGAGACCTGGCTTGGGAGAATCCCACCTGCATGTTCATCCTGGGCGATGGTGGTCTAAGGGGACCGCACCTGCAAGGGGTGCGGGTGCCTGGCACAGGGGCATCAGCTTTAGCTGGTCATTTTTATGGGTTCTCAGCTCGTTTCCCAATCAGACACATCCGTACTCCTCTTGGCATCCTCCTGCAGGCTTATATTCGATCCCCTTGACAAGGGCTGGGAGGCAGAGCATGGGACACTCAGCAGCCCCAGCCTGTGTCCTGGGGTAACCACACTCATCACCGTCTGCTCCTGCCCGTTTGGAAAGGCAGTCATAGAATTGTACAGGTTGGAAAAGACCTTGAAGATCATCAAGTCCAACCGTTAACCTAACACTGCCAAGTCCACTACTAAACCATGTCCCTAAGCACCACATCTACACATCTTTTAAATGCATCCAGGGATGGTGACTCAACCACTTCCCTAGGGAGCCTGTTCCAATGCTTGACAACTCTTTTGGTGAAGACACTTTTCCTAATACCCAACCTAAACCTCCCCTGGCACAACTTGAGGCCATTTCCTCTTGTCCTATCGCTTGTTACTTGGGAGAAGAGACTGACCCCCATCTTGCTACAATCTCCTTGCAGGTAGTTGTAGAGAGTGATAAGGTCTCCCCTGAGCCTCCTTTTCTCCAGGCCAAACAACCCCAGTTCCCTCAGCCGTTCCTCCTAAGACTCGTGCTCTAGACCCTTCACCAGCTTCGTAGCCCTTCTTTGGACATGCTCCAGCACCTTGATGACTTTCTTGTAGTGAGGGGCCCCAAACTGAACACAAGCACCACTGCTGCAGGATAAACGTTTCCCATTCCTAATCCCGCTCTAACTTCTCCTAGACCAAGTGCCATTCTGGTTTGGCAATCACAGCCCGGGTTTGGGGCGTTAAACCCCATGCTGCTGTTCCTCCAACAGCTCTAGGAGGTGACCTGTGAATGGCACCAGTGACCAGCAAACCAGTGCTGGAGGTACCCCTGGTTTTGGCTGGGCAATGCCACTGCCAGCTCCCAGTGGGTCCCAGAGCTCGGCCAGTCCCTGTGGGAGATGGGGCCGGGACCACTCTCTTCCCTAACTGCGTTTTCTTGGCCGGAATCAGGCTGGGCATGCAGCTCTGGAATATCTCCGAATAGCAGCTGCCTCCGAATATAGCCCTGTCAAGAGAGAAATTGCCACTTTCCCCGAGGTGGCTTTCAAGCCGGAGGTGCGTGGGCACAGGAAATTGGAATTCACGAGAGTGGGACAATTCCATTATTGTCTCCTCCAGCTTCTTCCTTCTCCTATAATAAGGGAATTAACTACTTTGCAGGTCTGCGTATATCTGGAGGACAGCGGCAAACCTGTGAGCAATGAGCCTGTGACGCAGCTGGATTTACAAACTGTATCAAGAATATTATTAGGTTAAAAAGTAGTTTGCACTGAAGGAACTTTTTTTATTTAAACACAGCGTTTTACTTGGCTTTTATTGTACTGAATGGATTTATTAAAAAAAAAAGGCAAAATGGAAAACGATAAATTATTTCCACTGAGAAGATTCCAGTTGTGATAGAATGGAGACTCAAAAAGAAAAAGGAAAAAAATAAAGTTATAATATCTCACTAAGTAACTGCACCAGGCAGCAACACACACACACACAATATTCCATCCTATCTTCACAGAAAGAGCAAAGCAGCCCCCTGTGAGTGCAGAGATTTGTGGAAGCTTTGGGGTCCCAACTCCAGATTTCTCATCAAATCACAGAGAAGGTTTATCTACAGCACCTGGGACTGATCCCCTCATATCCCCCACGGTCAGGTCCAGAAATTAAACCTTTCTATTCCCTCAGGCCAGTGCCTGAAGAGCAGCGTGGCACGTTCACTGCCACGGGATCCAAAGAAACACAAAGTGCAGACCTGACTATCGCACACCTTCTAAAGACAAACTAAGAGTCTTTCTGAACTCGTGCAGGACAACAGAAGGTTTGGAATTAGTTCAGTGCCTTAAAAATAAAATAAAATAAATCAGCCTTGACATAGCTCTGTAGGACCAGAAAAGGAATCATAACCAAATAAAAAGAAGAAAAAATAAACAGACCCCCCAAACCCAGTTACAACACCCCATCTTGTGCTGCCCCCCTTCGCAGGAGAGGACGGGAGAACTACCAAGAAGAGCAAGAATGAAAGCAAAGAAATAAAAGTACCAGGAATAGCAATGGGAAGGAGATTCAGGATTTATTAAAGCATGTTGTGATAACTCCCAACAAGACCTTAGAAACATAAGGTAGGAACCTCTGTCTCCCGGAGTTACCCTCTGCAGGGAAAGCCGATAGCCCTCACCTCACAATTTTTGTTTAATCAAAACTCCCTGCAATATGCAAGAGATGGATGGAGCCCTGCTCCCATCTCAAGCAGCGGGAGCTTGTTGACAGGTGAGCGCTTTAATGGCACAATTTTCCTGGCATATTATTTTTGTCGAAAATTACAGCTATATTTGTTTCTACGTTGACGCCTCTTTAATTATTCAGGCTAATATTCTTAAGATATGAATTAAACAAAACACTTGCCAAATCAAAGCTTCTTCTAAAAATACAAAGAACAAGGGACAGATTCGCAGCCCTGAGCATCGTCCTGGCAAAGTGGGAATGGGAAAGGGAGACGTGAGGGACTGCTGGTCGGGGTGGCCAGGTCAAACCCCTGGCAGTGCTCAGGACCTGGAAAGGCTTTGAGGTGGCATCTTTATTTCTTTGCATTTACAAGATGCCTCATGGATCAAGCAACTCTCAATCAATATGAAGAATGTACCAGTTTGGCAGCACAATGGGTAAATCCCACGTCCATGGCAAGGGTTGGTGTGGGAGCTGATCCTTCCGTTGAAGCGCTGAGGCTCTGCACTATATGGAATTTTACCCTGCTGAAAAAAGACTCTGCCTCCCTGGAACACAGCGGTTGTGGAGCAATGAGCAAGGGCTGGAGAAATAATAAAATAACCTCCCTAAAGTGAGACTGCCTGCCTTCCCGAGACACTCCTGCAAATTATTCAGAGAGTCCTAAGCTGGTGGTAGGAAAGCTAGAGTAAACAATAAAGGACCCATTTCACAGTCCAGTCATTATTCCCTAAGAAAAAAACAAAAAATAAAACAAAAGAAGGAAAAAAAAAAAGCCATGAAAAGTCTGACAGTGTCTTAATGAAAACTGAAAAAAAAAATACTGAAAAACATAACATGATCAAGGGGTAAATTAAGGGTTCGCAAGTGTCAGTCCTGAGGCAGGTCTGCAGACCTGCGGTTCAGAATGGTATGCGTGTGCCATGAAGTAAGCGAACGAGCTTTGCACCACACACAGGGTTTAGTGGGATGCCTCGGAGCAGCGGTGGCCAGCCGTTAGTGACACAGCACTGCCATTCACGTGGGACGAGACGTGCCGGCTTCCCAGTACCTTGCACTGCACTGGCTGAGCTCTCCATTAATACATCATCCAGCATTAGATCTAAAAGAACGAAACGGCATTAATCACCCGGCAGGACACACGGCAAGACTTCCCTTCCCCTTCAGACGTCCCTACGGCTCCCAGGCTCTCCGTCGCCTCTACCGGTAACGTTTCCTTGTGGGATCCTCTGCTGGTGCCTCATGGAGGGTGGGCTCAGGTACACAGGCTCATTGTGAAAAAGGAAGGGCTCTTGTGCTTCTCCCACGTACGCAGGTGGAAGCCCAAGAGATCCCTGAGAACCTCCTCGCTTGACGATGACGAAGGAGAAGACACTTCGGAAGGACAGGCTTTGTACATATCCTGCTGGGCCAGTGCAACTTAGAGAGACCACTCCTGCAGCTGCCTACATCTCACCAAGCTGGGATCTCACATGCTTTTCTGGTTTTCAGATGTCCGATTGGGTAAAGGCATTTGAAGAGTCTACGATCAAAAATGACTGTGCAACCAGTTAGATGTCTACATCTGTCTATGTCTGACATCCGTAGGTTGGTTTGGGCATCCGGGGACACTCAGGAAGCCCAGCTGAAAGAAACCCCCATGCAGTTGCTGACATGGTCAAAGCCCTGGTCTTGATATCATCTGCAAGCTCCCACCATGCAGAATGAAGTTGAGCAATGACACCTGTTGCCTCCGAGGGCAAAGCTGGACACGGTCAATTAAAACCAACTTTTCACTGAATGCGAATTGGGAAAACTGTTCTGAAGCGATTTGGAGGGCTTCATACTTTGCTCTTGAAAGGTTTTTTATGGCGATTGAATACTCAGCAATATTTGATCCTCAGTAAAATAGCTGTTTATTGCCTCTTTAATTAGGCATTTCATAGGACTGAATGAATAACTGCATCTCCAAGGATGGTTTGTGATTCCTTCCCGCTGGGAAATTGCCCAGACTTACGTCTTTTCTTCATCTAGTTCCTCTAGCATTATAAATAAGGTCATTAATAATAACTAAACATCTATTTTTCTTCTACAGAAATGTCTGCTTTCCAAAAGTGTAACTTTAAATAGGGATCTTTCTACCCAGCCTTTAAAAACATTTTCTAACTCATCGGCCTGAAACTGTGTTTGGGAACTTGGACTGGCCGAAAGAGCTTTCTAGGCATATCCTTGATGTAAAAAACAAAAAAATACTCTTTCCATCTGTATCTCACTTAACTGAGAACAGTCTAAAGTGTCCTCCACTGCTCTTGATGGGAGCCCCCATCTCTCCACTGCCCAGCGAGGGAGCCAGGCTCTTGGCATTAACCCAAGTTTGATGTCCAGAGGCTGGTGTGATATGTCCTATTGGTTACAAAACCTGGGGAGCTCATGGGACTTAAAGATGTGACCAAAGGAAAGTGCTGGGTGAGTGCTGATCCAAGAGGGGCCGAGTCACCATTGTGGTACATGGCTGCACGATTAAGCCTGTCACAGCTATTAAACACCTCTTAGACTATTGAAAAAAAATCAAACAGACTTAATATTACCAGCTTTGGGAACAAGCATCTGATCAGACAGCCTCTTAAACAGCACTGAAGTCTGTCAAAGACAGAGAGGAGATGTGAAAGGGGACACGGAGAGAGCAGCAGGCGGCTGACCAGGGAGGGACAGAGCGAGGCCATGGACTCGATGGGCAACGGAGAAAGTTCAGTCAGACAAGAGAGCATGCGAGAAGAGTACCTCCGACCTGTGGCCTCTGGCTGACTTATTTCTTACTTATTCAAACGAATGAAAAGAAAAAAAAAAAGGACTAAAGAACAAATGTCAGGTTGGAGACTTTTGACAGGGTGGAGGTCTAGCCTCCTTTCACCTGTAAAGCCTTCTCTAGGCAGGGCTGCAAGCTTGCACATCCAGTTTGGAGCTTGGTTCCATTTGCACCAGTGCTGTTTTGTCTACTTAGTCACTCTTCTCAACTGTTGTGTTTTTTTTTTTTTTTTCTAATCTGTATTTCTCAAGCAAATGCATTGATATGTTTCTCTAAGGAGTTTTTAAGCATTACTAGAATGAGATGGCTCCATTATTTTATTACACTCTTGAATAGCAGTGGTGCTACTGTGCCAATAAATAAACCTGCGTGATAAATGGGACAGGTAACATCACTGTGGCATTACAAGGCTGTAATAAACCAAATAGTGAATCCGGTTATCAGCAACAGTGCTCATGACTCAGAAGATTTATGGTGCCATTCGGCACTGCTGATCTTTGCAGTTATCACTATTTGTGTAACACGGAGCTCTGCTATCCAAGAAGCTCCAGGTCTGATTATGATTATATTTTAATTTAAATAACCTCCAACGGAAAGGTCATTGCAAATCATGCAGCCATTAAAAAGGCTTCCATGACTCCTTGCTCAGCCTAAAACGACACTATTTCCTTCATGCAAATTTTATAGCTGGACATGCTTTTGGGAGAAGAATGATCACCAGACGCGAGGCAGGGAGGGGAGGGAGGAGGGGATCGTGTGGAAGGTCAAGCAGGACTCAGAAAGATGTGGAAAGACTACCGACCAGCCATCTGTTTCTCCTTACTCCTTCTCTTTTTCTCCAGCCGGCGAAGCCTCTTCTCCTCCCGCCTCTTGGCTTCTTCCTCCTCCTGGTGCTGCCGACACTTGTGGAAATTCTCCACCACCACCCCCACAAACATGTTGAGGACGAAGAAGGCCACGATCAGCAGGAAGGAGATGAAGTAGAGGAGCATCCATGGGTTGTAGTTCATGACTGGCTGCAAAGTGGAGGAAGGCAAATGTTAACTGAACCTCAAAAAAATAGTAATAAAAAAAAGGAGCGAATTGATGTGGCTGCCATATCCATTCACCCGTGGGGCCCCTCTGAAACAGCTCTGTGTGCTTTGCTCTTCCCGAAAATTAGAGCCCTCTGAGACACTTTAACTCAATGCTCCCAAAACACAAAGCACATTGAGGACAGAAGAACCACCTCTTTTCTGCCAACGGTAGGACAGCAGCATTCTTTGCAGCTATTGCAAGTTCCTCACTGAAAACCTGTACCCACACAAAGCACTTCTCTCCTGAAACGTCCAAATTCCTTAAAAAGTCAAACTTTCATTCTTCGACGGGTGTGTTTCTCCTAATGCCAGTTACACCAGTCGTGTTGCAAAATCTGTAAGGAAAAAGCCAGATCCAAATCCAGACTGTCCACTTGACTCCTTGTCATGCCCCAGGACTTGAGTCAAACAGCCGCCTCGATCCCAACCCCACAACCCCATTTGATGGCAGAAGCCAACAGTAGTTTGCAAAACAGGAGCCAAAATGTGTGGCCTTTGACAACTAATTTCTTACAGCTCTGCTAGAGCACGTACCTGCTGGTCAACTCCCACAGCATCTAAGCCATCGTACATGATATCCACCCACCCGTCCTTGGAGGCCAGAACAAAGAGAGACATCAGGGCCTAGAAACACATGGGAAAAAAGTTAGACATAGTTGCACTAAAGCTTTTTTACCTGTAACATTTTACTCCTCTTTGCCCTTTCCTGTCTGGGGATCATCATCACCTGTCTGATAATGGGACACTTTGATGGCCAAAGGTTTCTCTTGGCAGCAAAACCCCATCAATGTCAGCACCTGGTTCACCAATGAGTGCTAATTCAGAAACCACAAAGCCAAAGACAAAAGCAGCTTCATTTCCACCCTCCAGGTCTCTACTGCTCCCGACTAATTAGTCCTCACCATGCTGCTAAAATAAGGCTGCGTTGCAGAGACGGCTGAAAGTGTCCGGCTCTATTAGACAAGCCCTTCTGCAAGATATATTTGGTTTGTTATGTAGCAGTGAAGCAATTAAGTACTCCACGAAGCCACATGTGCTTGTTCTGTTCCGAAAAAGAAGTGTATGCCTGCTTGGAAACACTACCTTTGGGATTTACCAAGACAGAATGCTGTGTATGTGAACTGAATATTTACTGCGACTGGTAGTGTCCTGTAAGAAAATCCCATGGGATAATAATGCACAGGTTTTAAGTCAAGGAAGGAAAGGAGCAAAGAAGCAGATTACCATTCTATTAATACCTGGCCGAGATTATCAAAATTATACTTGTGCCGGACCCATTTGTAGCTTGCTTCTGTACAATCCGATTTATTTGTGATGTTTCTGGTGTCCTCCCCCTGGCAGACAAAAAACTTGCCTTTGAAAAGCTGCAAAACACGCAAAGAAGAGAGGAAAGGTAAGGGTTCGGTTCGCAGGATTTCTGTGCAGATGATGGGCAGTTCTCCTGGGGGATTCTGCACGGCCCACGCTGACCGGAGAAGTTAAGCGAAACGGCCTCACTCGTGCTGGTTATTAAGTACGAGCAGCCTGTATAATATGCACCTAATGAGCAAATGCATGATTTCACCTCGTTTAGGACACCCACCTCGTGCATTAGGCTGTCTGGTTCAGTGATCTGAGACTGGCCTAACGGCCTTTTGCTTCTGGGTGGCCAGCTCAAGTGCAGCTCTGGCTAATAGCCCAGACCAGCTAACGGCTTCTTGCCACACGTGGAATCACTCTGGCGACTCCAGCCCACTGAACGATGCCGGTTTCAAGAGTCAGCAGAGGGAAGGTGGCACCAAGGAGGCACAGCGAGGGACCCAGCTGCGCTCTTAGGGGTCACACGGGGACGGTCAGAGAGGGGCCGAGCTGCGGCGATGACGCCGGGCTCTCGCCGAGTCCAGACCGCTGTCAGTCTGGCTCCGTGCTCTGATCCCAAGCGCTGTTCTCCAGCCACCGTTAGGCTCTGCAGTCTGTGCAGGCGTCTCTGAAATTATTCCTTGTGCAGAGCTTAAGGAGTCAAGCCTGGCTGGTGCTGGGTGCCTGATCCTGAGCTTATTTCCTTTGATGTAAGGCAGGAGAGACGCAGCTCGTGGAGAGTCAGCTCCTGCTTTACACCTGCACGAGGAACATGAGCCTCCACGCGTTTAATTCTAGACCCGGTGCTTCCCACACGCAGAACCGAGAGTGGCAGGGAATGATCACTGCTCCTGACAGGGTGATTGATGCTAGCAGGATGGATGCTATGAAAGCCTGGGAGACATCCAACAAATCCAGTTTTATTTGCTGACAGAAGCTATTGACATTACTGTTTTGGGGGGAAATGGCAGCCTGCTCTCCAGGCTCCTTAAAACCCCACCTGGGTATAGAGAAAAGACACTGACGGGTTTTGATCTGTTGTTCTAGACAAATATCGGTAGAAATAATAGTGAACAAGATAAACCCACGCGTTGCTCCATGGGTTTCCTTCAGAAACCAACAGCAGACGGATGCTCTCCAGGCATGCAAAATTAATCACCACTCAACGCAGCCATAAAACTTCTGGATGCAAGAAGAGAAGTATTCCCTGATCTTTCCATAGAGAAACACTATCCATGGGTAAGGCAGGCTGGGGAGATATAGCCTTCACAGAGAAAAGTTTTAATTAAGCAGGAAGGTAAACAACTGCTCTTAATACGTTGTCTATAAATGTAACTTCTCCAGGAGCTGGACTGCAACGCCGCTCGGATGGGAGCAGTAAGACAGCCTCTGTCAGCGTTGGGAAATACGAAGCTCAATTTGAAAAGATGCTGATTCCCTGTCGGAGCTTCAGATTTTAGCACTTCTGAAAGTAAAAGACCCAGTGGTTCCTACTGTACTTGTTTTACCAATCTATTGCTTGTGTCTTATTAATGACTATTCACACATGGACAAGCGCTACAATAAAACCAGTCTTTTTAAGAAGAAACATTGTTAGAAACCCGGACATCTGGATGCTGATAGCATAAAAACCTCTAGTTTGATCCTCAGTTTATACCTACATTGGAAAACCAACAGTAACTTTGAGACATCATCTTTTTACAGAAAATAGCTATGGCCCTCATGTTACACTTAATTAGACATAAATATTAACTGAGAATTTTGCATCCTGAATACAGGATCAGCCTTGCTTGCATCTCCCACTTGAGCACATCAATAGTCGTGACAATTTAACGTAAGACTGCAAGTCACTAGGGAAAGCAATCGCAATTAGCAGAGAGGAAATTCAAAGAGCATACTGCAAGTTTTGTCGCTTGGCATAAATTTTCCTGTGTCTGAGTTTTATATTGTTTTATGGGATATGCTTAGTTTTATGAATCTGTTTAGTATAATGGATGGATGTTGTTGCACTGTAATGCTAGCCAATCTAGCTGCTGAGGTGGTTATGGATGGCAGGATTTTCTTCTCTGCTTATTTTCGATGCTGTATTTATTATTTGAGCAGTATATTAGTATAAAACATTATATAAGACACCTTTCCAAGACAAAGCCAAACAGAGCTGCTTTCCAAAGCTGGCTGTGCAGATAAACTTCCAAAAGAAATAAGTGTTATGTCAGAATATTCACATGAAACAATCTCTTCTTCTCAGGTAACAAGAACTCCATTGCAGTGGAAACTCTGCCCTTTTCCCCTGGGTTCCTGCACTCCTGGGACTGAGGATATTGCCAGCAGAGCTGGCACAAAGCAGGCTCAGAAATCTCTATTTTTGCAAGCTTTCAGTTATACAAACTGTCAGAATCTGAATGAATCTCCAGGTCAAGGTCTCTCTAGAGTTTACAAACTAGCAATTTCAGCTTTTGAGAGTTTCTGTTTCCCCATTGGTTTATACCTAGAAGAGAGATGGAGGGGAGATGTCCCCATGTTATCTCCCAGTTGGAACAGGAATAGGATTTAACAGTTTCCCTGAGCAGAGTTTTTCTGGTGGTACATGTCATGCCTCAGGCCTGACCCTTCTCTGGTGTGGCCGGGGGAAGAAAGTGGAGGAATATCTTGATTCACATTCTGCTGCAGGCAGAGTAGAAGTCCTTGTGGTGGGGAAAGGACGAAGAAAACCCATTCTGTGCCTTTGAGGGGGTCATCAGGTTGGTTTTTGGATCACTGCATGCAACAGGGAAACTTCCAGGAAGTTCCATAGGTCAAGTGACACTTTGCCAAGACTTGGAAGTCAGGAATAAATGTGTCTTGAGAGCCTCAGAAAGGTCACGCTGTGCTGTTGGGGTGGAGACCAAGAGCTGCATAAACCCTTGGGTCTGAGTCATGCCAGGCTGTTAACTATGGCAAAGTTATGGATTCAAAACCAACACACATTTCTAGAGCTGGTCAGAAGACCTCAATGGAACCAGAGAGAGGCAAAACCAACCCCACCACACTGGTTCTAACCATTGCTCCTTCAGCTATGGCTAGGGATGCATACTACTGGGCCACTGGTGTTAGGTTCTAATTGCTAATGAGGTTTTAATGGCTAATCAATAATGGGAGATCTTCTCCGTCCTCACTAGGAGCAAGGAGCGTTCCCCAAGAAGGCCAACAGCCCATTAGTTCAGTTTCAGAGAGGCTTATAGTGTGCGCATTGGTAGAGATACCCATATGTGGGGCCATCTGGGGCTCGTTACACTTTCGGGTTAGGTGCTGAGGCTTAGCGGGGACTCACCTGAACTCCCAGGATCCCAAAGATTATGAAAAAGGCACAGCAGATGACCACGATGTTCCCAATGGGCTTCAGAGATGACATGAGAGTCTCCACCACCAGCTTCAGTCCTTGGGCTCGACTAATGACTCTGTGGGGTCAAGTAAGCACAAAAGCTATGTTAGTCCTGTTCTTGCCCAGTTCTGCCTCCTGTCAAGACAGAAGATGTGGAGAAAATACCATTAGGGAATTTTTTAGAATGGTAAATAACTCAAGAGTTATGATGGAAGAAACAGTTCTGAAAGATTAACCTGTGAGATTATGGAGGTATTTGAGGGAAGGGGTCTCTGCCTACGCATACAGCTTTGTATAAAAGAAGAGAAGGAGAAGACCACATATGAGTAGCCAGGCCAGAAAATTCACTGGAGAAGGACCTAGGAAAGTAAGATATAAAGGCTAGTCCCATATTTTTCAAACTCGGAATGATGGTTTTAATCTCACCCACTACCTATCCTTGATCCGTTTGCTGATCAGCATCTTCCAGTCATCATTCACTATAATACATTCAAGTCTTCATATTTTCCCTTTCTTATCATTTGGTCCAAAGAGCTCTCCAGGTTTCCAGCCTCGATCACATCTTCCCTGGGATCCAGCCTCTTAGTTTGAGCCATCGACAAACACACACCTTTATGCCTATAGCCTGCCCAGGACTGCCAAGAGTGGGCCTCCCAGTGCCCATTCCTGCGCAGATTCAGGCAAGGCTCTTGATTTCCCTGGCTCAGTCTCTGAAATGGATTCTTCCACAGCTGTCTGCACATCTGTAGTGATTATAGAGTCATAGAATGGTTTGAGTGAGAAGGGACCTTTAAAGGTCATCTAGTTCAACCCTTCTGCAGTGAGCAGGGACACCTTCCACTAGATCACCTTACTTCTGTAGCTCCTTTTTCTCTGGTAGTGCAAAAAATTTCCTAACAGAGGATTAGATTCTATGGGAAGGTTGGGGAAAAATAACGTGGACATCACAACAGAAGCAGGTTGTAAAAAAAAAAAAGAAAGGGTAGAAATTGTATTATACTCTCAAGGACATCACTACAAGGAAAGGACAAGGCTTGTGCGATTTAGAGAAGCCATCTCACTGTGCTGGGCAAGATAAATGAGGTGTTCACCTCCTTTTTTCTCTCACCACCTCTCTCCTGTTTCACCCCAAGTCTGGCTGCACCACCTGAAGCACAGTTGGACTTTTGTGGCCTGGAGAGGATCCAAGTTCTCCTCCTCTCTCCCCCTCCCCAGCTACGGTGGTCCCAGCAGAGATCCCCATAGGCACATCGACACGTCCGACACACGTGGCCTCAGCTGGGACCCCAGCCGAGCCTGCGCCAACCCTCTCCCGCCCCAGACCCAACAGGTAGAGCAAACTGCGGAGATCAATGTGCAGGCACCACGTCTTTCAAAAACTGTTGGCTTTAAACAGTCTTCTGAAAAGCTAAAAACTTATTTCCCTTTTTTCTGGTTAAATATTTACTCAAAATGTCAAGGGTAACTCATCAATTATCATTTTAAGAAAGAAACAGATGGTGGTATTTTTATCCGCTCCTTTACTAGTGGAACACAAAAGGCAGATGCTGCTGTTCCTCACGCTGGGTGTCTCTCCCGTGCAGCTGCTGGGCTACCTGCTTCCGATATCTGTGTTTTCTCGTGCTCAGACCTGCGTTATTTTAGGGAATGAGCGGGGGGGGGGGGGGGGGGGGGGGATGGCTCAGGGAGCAGAAGGCTGCTCAAGGCTGAGATGCCCCAGGGGACGGGGATCTTATGGATCCTCAGATGGTCTAAAGACCTCACCATCCCTCACATATTACCCTCATGCAGTCCTGGGTGAAATGCTGCAACTGCCAAACTACAGATGGGAGACTGAGGCATGGGAGGACTGCAAGCCATGTTCTCAGAAGTACACAGGCACCTCATTTCCAATTATTTCAATGGAAATTAGGTATTTCGGTGCCTTGGGAATCCTGACTTAGGTATTCTGCCCACTGCCACACAGGATGGAACTGAAGTCAGGACTTTTAAATAGAAGGCCTGCGGTCTAACTACTGGAGCATCCTTAAATTTGGGGGAACAAGGAGGAAATTTAGTCTCCAGAGTCTAAAATTGATAATTTTCTCCAACGCTTATTAGGAAAGCCTATTCTAGAAATAATAAAGTGATTTCCCTTGTGAGATACTATTTGGTATCCAGCAGAGAGAGAAAATAGGAGGTTACTCATCTGACTTCGTGAAGTCATGTGCGTTGAGAAAAAAAGGGCTGAGAATCTGCAGCATTTGGCTGCTTTCAGAGTTTTGATCAACCAGGGAATTCCTCAAATGAGAATGCATGAGGGTAAAAGCTGCCACCAGTTTAGCTCTGCACCAGTGCTGTTCTCAGCCCTACAGGGAGAGAAGACTTTGAAAAGGTTTTGAAAAATAATAGTTCTTACTAATGAAAACCTTCAGACCTTGGAGCTGCATCAGACTGATCCAACGTTGAGGCAAGTCCGTGCAAAGACTCTTGCTGCTCTCCCGAGAGTCTGATAACTCTCTAAGAAGTGCCAATGAAATGCTCAGCATTTCCAGATTATTAGTGTCACCTTCAATACGTCAACATACAGCGTCCCTGCACCTCATCAATATTGCCCAAGGTCCTGCTGATATCAGGCTTGCAAACTCGTATTATCTGACCCACCACTCCTGCGATTTATCGCTGAAGGATGCGGCTGATTTGGAGCCCTCTGGGCATGCCAGAGCTGTAGACTCACCGAGGTTGCATTCAGGACAATTCCAGTCTGCATTAGGCATATGACAAATGGGGAAATTAAAATGAGACTTTTTTTTTTTTCAGTGTGAAGAAATGTTAGTCCCTCGAGTTCCTCCTGGTTCTGCTGGTCTCAGCATTCCCAGTGCTGCTGAACCCCTGGTGTGAGACACTCCAAACCTACTGCCAGCCTCACCCCAGCTGGATCACATTTTCTAATGTTGAGCCTGCTAGTCTGATCAGAGCTCTCAGAAGAAGAAGTAGCACTTAGATGAAGTAGCAGATCAACGTTAATGAAGACCTTCCTCCATAGATCAAAAAAGAATTAGCAAAGGTGATAATATGATAAATAGAAGAGTCTATGAAATGACTATTTCATACTGCAATGGTATGAAAAGTGAATAATTTATCCATCTGCTTTGGAAGTCAAAGCCCAGGCTCTGTAGAGAGTGAAACAGCACTGGAGTCCCTCCACATTAATTCTGAATACATTTTCAATTTTGATTTCTCTTGTATCTTAAGCTACAACACTTGATCTCAAAAACAGCAGGTTGAATGAATTAGGAAGGAATGTTATTGTATAAGCAATCCCTCCACTGGCTGAAACATCAGAGGGTCATGGAAACATCTTTAAATGTCACTCCTTTGTGAATATATTTTTGGAATTCTGGTCATAAAGCTGGACTCGAATCCTCACGGATTCAATTTGGAGGTTGATAATCAATCATGCAATCAAACGCCCGTGACTGGCACACAGGCCAGTTGTTTTTTAATGCCCGCGCAAAAGGCACAAGCACGTGTGGGTTTGCGTGCTGCGTAAAGCGACGGGGTTGTTTTCACAGGAGAAAACAAGAGACAGAAAGAGGGAGGTCTTTGGCAAGAAGAACCCCTTCAGACTATCAACCAGGAAAGCCAACGCAGAGATGGTGAGGGCTGTCCCTGCCAGTTGAGTGTGACACGCACAGCCAGGGCTTGGCTTCTCTCCAACAGCGTCCTCCCTGCAGCCCTGTCCCCGAGTGCCCACAGAAAAGGAGGACGGAAGGAGCCAGGTTAACTCCTCTGTGGTGGGATGGAGCATTCACCTTAGCCCCTGATCTGTGCTTTCCTGGAAAGGAAAAACTTTGGCTCAGTCTCCACAGAGGACTTCACCTGGACACGGGGACTGGAGCACGGTGCGCAAAGACCTCAGGTCACCCGTTCCAGCTGTTGTTCCATGTCGATCCAGCTGAACATCCCGGGCAGATCCCCACGCCGCACAGCACAGCCCATGGCAAAGGCAGAGCGGGCAGAGGTGGCTCAGGGCAGCCCAGATGTGCATCGCAGAGGCAGATGGGCTTCCACATGCGGAGATTTATGACTTACTGAAAAGCTCCCAGTCTGATAGCTGCTTTTTCATTTCCTACAAATCTAATTACAGGGAATAGAACTGATTGTGACCATATTTAGGGAACAGGCTTGTTGCTGTCTTTTTACGTTTCCTTTGTAGTAGAAAGCAGGATGCTGGCTGAAAACATTCGCACGCTCTTTTGAGAAAACATATCAAATGCCAACAGGAATGAAAGAGCAATGGAAGAGCCTGATCCTGCACATGCTCCAGATGGCAGATCTTCCTCCAGCCTGCAGTTACCCAGTGGATTATTCTCCATAACCAGACTACTTATGCACATAGGTGACTGCAGAGAAAGTCTCTAGCAAATGAAGACTCAGGTCCTGGCTAGGCAGACCTATAGAGCTACAAAAAAGTACACAGGGCTTTCACTAGGTCAGACAGGTGACTCTAGTAGGGCTCAGCACAACTCACACTTCTAGATCCAATTTAACCACATCACCTCAAAAAAGCAACTTGCATTCCACAGTTCAGAGATGGAAAATCAATTCTAATTTTACCCAGAGCTATCCAGATTATTTTGTAAGTTTTCTTAACATGGGTCAAAAAGCAGGCAAAACAGAAGAGCCGAGCAGATCTAACGAACCAGCAATCTGGCAGAGTCACATAGGAAGACAGTGTAGTGATCTGGTCAGGGAGCTGAACCACACTGATGGTGCTATCTGTCCAGATAAAACTGATTAAAGCAGCTCACATCCTAAAACTCACCAGGCACAACATACACACAGCCCAAGTGAACAGAATGTCTTTCATAGCTGTTGAGAATATTTGAAAGATATACGTATAGGCATGGCCATTGTTATTTAGACTTATTATTCACGCAGGGATAGTAAAACAACATCTTCTGTCAGAAGCAGGGTCCTATTTTTCTGTCCTGAAAGAGAAAATCCTGACTCAAAGCGAACCTTTTATGAAGGAAGCGGCAGTAAGATATGACAGGCGCACAAAGATGCTTTGAGCAGGAAGGTTTATTAGCTGCTGCGGAACAAGAGCAGCAACAATGGTATTAAAGAGGGACTGCATTTAGCATGGAGAGAAACCTTCATGCCTCGGGGTACAGGGCAAAACACATGCCTGTTTGGAAGAGGTTGGTCCTTGGGCAGGTTCTTCAGAGGGGTGCGTGCCCCCTGAGCGTGGGATACTGCCTGCTCTCCGAGATGGGGGACCGAGTGAGCAGGACAATCACTTCCATCTTGTCTGGGCAATTTTTCAAAATAAATGTCTCTGTAAAATTAATGGGGAACTGAGGCCGGGGGGGGAAGCTTCTTTGCATTCCAGGTTAAGCAACAGTTTAGTCTCTGCTTCCTTAAAAATGATCTGTCACCTGCTACTAATTTCCTTCTTTGTTAGGAAAGCCATTGACTGCCTGAAGGAAAGGGGGGGAAGGAAGCTGTTAAGCTGCACTTTACACAGAGCAAATGAGAAGGCAAATAGCAGGGGATGTGTGTTTTAATGAGCGAAAGAGGCATTGATCAGTTTACTGCTGCACTTGGGGCTGGTCCCAAAGCACAGCGAGCGCCCGGAGCTCCATGCAGCTCTGCAGGACCTGCGGACGCTCATTGTCCGCGGAGCAGCAGGAGGCTGGGCACAACACTGGCGACGGACGCCATGCCCTTGTCTCTCGTGCCCCTTCCCTTGCACGAATGCTGCTGCTTGCAGGAGAGGCTCAGCTGCCCCTTTGGCACACACACCCTACTCTCTTTTAGCTCTTCCTCTGCTTACCTTAAGGGCCGCAGTGTCCTCAGCAGTCTCAAAACCCGTAGCATTCCCAGGATTTTCGTGCCGCTGTCTGACACCATCGAGACCAGGATGTCAATGACGGAGATGAGAACCAGCACCCCATCCAGCACGTTCCAGCTGCTTTTCAAGTAGGCTTTCTCCCCAAAACACAAGCCTAGTGCCACCACCTGCTCGGACACCAAGTTGCAACAAATTATGACTATTGCATGCAGTATGTTTCTTCCAGTTAGCAACCTGCTGAGAATGCATTATTTACAGATACAAGTCTGCAAGTCCATTTGCTTCCCAGTATAGAAGCCTAATTAGACGAATCAGCAAAGTGTTATATTGCAAGAATTATAAAAATACCTCTGCAGAAACATCCCAGATTGTCCCTTACAGCTGATGTATTTTTAATGCATCAAAATACTGTTCCTAACATGTTTAGCTCTGGCATAAAATGTTTGATCGCATTTTACTCCTACAGACTGCTGGAGTAAAGGTTCAGAGCAGCTGACCCAAAGCAATCAGTTACAAGCTTTGCAAATAAAGAAACTAGAGAAACTTCCCAAAGAAAGAGCAATTGTTCTGCGAGATGATTATGAATTACACAAGAGAGATTTACAGCAATGGGTTTCTGAGCCTCCTGCCTCAAATCCAGCAAAGTGTTTCAACGTGCTTAAGTCTCTCCCTCCTCAGGAAAGCACAGAGCTGCTTAGGTTGTTGAGGACAATTGGTTGTTGAAGACAATAGGACTTACATGCATGGTTGAAGTTAAGCATGTGCTCAAGAGCTTTGCTGAATAGGGAGGGATTGCTGAATTGAAGCATCCCATTGCTCATATAATGGTGTAAATCAAGAGCAACTTCAGTGAAATTGTTCTGATGTAAAACGTGCTCAGAATAAGGCGTGTTGTGGGTATTTGAATACGATTTGGAAGAGGAACCTTGCTCGTAGCTGGTAGACCGAGGGGGTTTGCCAGTCCGCTGTAATAAAACATCACTAATATAATACAGGCACTCTCATCCTCCAGCTTCATTTACCTTAACTGTCATCTCAGTCAGGAAGATAACTGTAAAGATGTAGTTGGAGAGTGTTAGGAAAATCCGCTCCTGTAAAAAAAGAAAAGGAGAGACGATGTTTTATAGCCTGCTCTCCGCAGCCGTACGTCTCTCTGCGCGTATCTGGGCGGCTGCTAACTGTTCTCCGGCTTCTGTGCCGAAACAAGTCTCGGACTGGTTGCTCGCAAAGAGGGGAAAATCCAAATATTTAGACAAGAGCAGCGCGGGGCACAGCACTGCCCGCGCCCGGGGCTGCCTCAGCACCATGGACAGGGGCAGCCGCCAGCACCTGCCCCCAAATCCCCCCCTCTGCCCCTAAATCCATCCCCCCCCTCTGCCCCCAAATCCCATCTGCCCCCAAACCTCCCCCCCCAGCAGAAACAGGGAGATCTCCCCCCTCGGATTGTGCTTGGCAAACCTCGACCTGCCCCTCACCTGCGGACGTCACCGCACAGTGCAAATACCACCGAGCTCCCAGTTCTCCGAGAAATTAAGTCAATATTAGAGCGGCTGTGCCGCAAGGCAAGCAGCACCCACGGGACGCCGGCACGCAGCTGGCATGAGTTGTCACAGCTCCGCCGAAGCCAGCGAAGCTCTGAGGGGGTTACGCCAGCTCAGACCTGTCCCCAAAAGGTTGATTCACTTGCCCAAAGCCACAGGCTAGACCTGGGCATGAAGCCCAACAGTCTCATCTCCCAGTGCCCTGTGCTACCCACCAGACCGTGCAGTCCTCGCTGCCACCGCTCTGCAATAGCAGCTTCTGATTACAGATGAGGCCATGGACTGGCTCCCTATCTGTAGTTAGCAGAAACCTTTCTTTTTAATGACGATCATTAAATAAATTACACTTTTCCCTAATCCCCAAACAATCTCTGATTGCCTGCACTGAGAAATGGGCAGCAGAAGGCGGAGGCCGGAGGAAAGATGATGCGTGTGCACGTATGAATGTGCGCGTACAATGGAACCAGCCCCGGTTCTGCTAATAGCAATTTGGGATTTATTTCTGCCGCTCCCTATGGACCAGTCCTGTAAGAGATGCAGATCTCTTGCTCAAAATGAGATGCAATTTAAACAAGACAAAACACCTTGGCAACTCTCTCGCTTCCCAGATCATGATTTACTGAAAGTGACTCAGGAACCACAGAGTAGCTTGTTTCCATACTGGGTCCATAATTAATTAGGTCCTAGACCTGCACGGTGATTGTGTGAGCTGTGACAGGAAACATCTCCAGCCACACAAAAGCTGACTGCCGCACAAAAGGCTGCGGTGGAGAGGTGGGCAGCGTGCAGGAGGAGGAGGGTGAGGATCTGCATGTGGGGCTGGAGATAAAACAGCAATAGTGTGGAGGAGAGACCGAGGACATTACATTCCTCTCTGGCAAGCGTGGGGCTATTTTGCAGGATAATTTCCCCGGCCCGTGTCGTGCACCCCGCGCTGGGGAGCGCGCGTTGGCTGGCAACGGCAGCCCCTGTTCCGATAAGCCAGCTGAAACTGGGACAGGGAACGAGAACTCGCTTGAAGCAGCCAGAAAATCCGCAGCTTGGGGAAGGAAAGCACAATTATTTTAAACAACTCAAGCTAAACTAACTCTCTCGGTTTCCAGACGAGAGCTCTGCGGGCGCAGGCAGGGCCTGAGCGCTCCTCCTGGCTCTCCTGCTCCCCAGCCACAGCTCGGCATCCCCCTTCTCCTCTCTGCTGCTCCCAGGCCATGGTCCGGCTCAGCTCTGGCCCTGGGTGACCCATTTCTGTTCCCTTCGTTATAGCCTGATGCTGCTGAATCTCACACCAGTTCCTATCACCTGTCCCTATCTTCCAACGCCGAGGGACACCACAGCTCATCCTTCTCCCCTCACATAGGAGGTAGTGTTTTTTTCGTGCTATAGCTCTTTGCTGTGGACTCCACCAACTCATCCATGTCACCCCATTCCCTTCAGCCCTGTGTAACCATGGTTCCTTATGGAGCCAGCCTTGGTGAACGGTGACTCTCAGAGGACACAGCAAAGGGCTCCAAAGGAGCATGTGGGATTTTTCAAGGGACATTCTCAGGGTGCCCTGTTTGGGAACAGCAGGGTGGTTCCTCCTGCTAGATGGGATGGCAGGGAGACCTGCTCTCTTCTTGTAGCTGTGAGTTGGTGCACCACAACTGCACGATAACCAAAAGAAAAAAAAAAAAAGAATTTAGGGGAGAGACTGCTGGGCAAACTATTACAGTAAGGAGGACTACTAGGGAAAGCTTAAAATAGGCACGGAGCAGCCAAGACTCCAGTTTTAAGGTCTTACATTGAGGATTCACAAAAATGAACAGCCTGACACGCCTACATCAACAAAACAGGATCCTATACGATTGTGATATGAGCAGTCTTTTGCAATACATCAGCAAGAGCCCAGTGTATCTCTCCACCACAATCTCTGCTAAAATAAAAGAGCAATAGGATGATTCTGCCCCTCTGATTGATGGACGTTGGTGCTGGAGGATCTGGTTTGAGAAATCCTTACGTAGTCTATTAAAACAAAACGGTTCGGGGAAATGGCATTGCAGCGCATGTATCGATTTGGCTTTTCTTGTGTCACAACAAAGCTGATACACAAAGGGGAGAGAAGAGTATAAAATGAACAGTTTCCCCCACTCCCTTCACACCACACATACATGCCCGTGGAGAACAGATGGAAGAAACGAACATTGTGCTGAGAGAGGAAAAGTGTTTGAAGGTTTATCAGAGAAGGAAACCGAGACAGATGTCATGCTTATGTCATGTGTTAAAACCTTGACCGTACTTGCAGAAATAGGATATTTGATATATTGCAGGCCATGAGTTCTGCTCTTGTACTTGGAAAGGACACTGGGTAGGGACCAGGAGAGCTGCTGTACCTCAATTAAAGGGTGTTGGCAGCTTCCCATTCAAAAAAGAGAAAGAAAGCATGACCGAGTGCAGAGCAGTGGGGTCCAAGCCACGGGTGTTGGCCCCGTGAAGAGCGCAGAACGTTAACCTCAGAAACTCACAGCGCTGTGAGGCTCGATTTTGGGCCGTTCCATGGCGATGGTAATGCAGTTCAGGAAAATGATCACCAAGACGATATGATCGAACATCTTGTGTGTGATGATTTTATTGCACATCAGACGGAATCTGTTGAGAAAGAAGAAAACAAAAAGAAAAAGGAGGACGCACAGACTAGCTATTAGTGCTCAACTGGTTGGAGAGAAATCCAGCAGCTTAACGCATGGCAGGGGAACCGAGCGCTCCGTTTGCAAAGCAGATGAGCTACAATCTCCCAATCCCCTCCCTGGCAGAGCCGCACGCTGCAGGCAGATCGGGGTATGAACAGGGAAGGACCCAAACGACAGAACTGGGCCACAGATTTCAAGCCCTGGTAATGTTCATCGAGGTCTCTGGGTCACTACAAACAGAGCAGTGGCTTCCACAACTCAGACATGCAGCGAGGTTTGGGTCCAAGCCCCTACCTGGTCCATAGCACTCAGGTTTAGCTTAAATAAAGGAAGAAATACTCCCAGCAAGTCCATAAGGGTTGAGCGCACATGGAACAAAGGGATAGAAGCTATTTATTGCGACAGATGGCTGTACACTGACCCAGGGTTTATAATACCGTATTACATTTCCCAAAGTCTGTTTCTGAAAATCCCTCTAATCTTTGTATGAATGAACTCGAACACCACGCAGGGCCCAGCAGCTCAAACATGGGAAACCCTCATTGGGCGCGGGTGCATGGCCAGAGGAACACACAGGAGAGCACGGAGCCCCGATGGCCCTGACACAGCTGGGCTGCGGGAAAAGCAGAGCTGGGGGCCTGTGGGTAAGGAGAGGTTGTTTTTTGGGGGTTGTTGGGAGAAGGAGGAAGGGAAGGAAGAGGACAGAGAAGTCCAGGCAGGTTTAGGAGGTCAAGGAGCATCCTTTGCTGTGTTTTAAGTGTGCACTGGAGGCAAATTCAGATTTATCTGATTAACACAGCACCCGTCTCCTTGCTTCAAATTCCTCACTCTCTGTCAAGTGAAAAACTTGCAGAGCATTGGCATCGCTGACGAAGCAAATGATGGACTTGATAAAGCTGTAGCCATGCCTTGGGCTCTGGGTCTCTCCTGGACACTCCTATGTCAGGGCCATGCCCGTGACAGCATGGCTCTCTGCAGCCAGTGGCCGTTTGCCGTGAGACCCCAATGCAGCACTGGAGCAGGGGAAGGTCTGGGAGTTTTGTGGATGACATATAGAGACCCATCTGGGATAGACAGGCAGAGCGAGCCATCGTAACGAGAGCACCGGTGCCCATCATGCTGTCGCCGCTTGAGCACAGCTGCCTTACCTGGAGTGAGGGGCGAAGATGTAGATGGACCAGGAGTCCCTCTCCTTGCAGCAGGTGGGGAGCCGTGCCTGCACCCAGGCCTTCATGCGGTCCCTTTTGCTCTAGGAGGAAAGCAGGCAGAAGAAGCGTACCGGGAGGAGAACACAGAGAGAATCGTTAAAACAATAAACCCCCCAAAACTTCCAAGCGAAGAACTCGAGGCAATTTTTCACTGAACGTATATCTCCAAGTGCTCAGTAAAGCTGGAATAAAATGGCCTCCCCAAAAAAAGACCCTGTTGGGCAGGGAACAGAGCTCTGGCAGCCAGGCAAGGGCTGTGCTGGCCCTGCAAGCTCATGGGTTCAGTCTGGCTTCTTTCTCCGCACGGCAGCTGCATCTGGCACACAGTTAGCCAAGAGGACCAACATGGTAAATAAAACCCTTGCCCAGAGGACTGATAACCTGTCCTGATCAAACTCCGTTCCTCCAGACACTCATCAGCTGCTTGCTGGAATCTTCTAAGGGGTTTTTGAGTATTTTTGTTGGGTTTTTCTGGTTTGGAGTTTTTTAAAGAATATCTAACATTTATGTCAGAGGTTATAAAGGCAGCAGAAGGAGGGATTCCTGCTGCTTGCTGGGCCAAGCCCTATGTCTGTGCCCCACTGGAAAGCTCGAGAAATCATTCAGGACCTGAGTTTTGGTCCAGGAACGCAACGGCAAGCATCTGCCTCTCATTCAGCATGAACAGATTAGATGGGAGATTATAAAGCCAGAAGGGAACATTGTGGCCAGCCTGACCTCCTGCATGAACACAGGCCATCCGACTCCCGAAAATTAATTCCTACTTGAAACCACGGCGCATCCTCAGTCACACATACTTATGTTTTAGATTGTCTGCAAGGTTGTTTGAGGCCAGGAGGGCAGATTGTAAAAGCCTTGGCCAACAGGTCAACCAAAAACATGAAAAATTTGATGCTGAGGGGAAGCCTCGTCTCGGCTGCAACAGCCTCTGGATTAGGTTTTATCACTTTCTCATCCATAGGTCTCCAAGGGGAGGTCAGGATCTTTAATCCAATTGACATTGCAGTACCAGCATCTTGAGCACGGACAACCAGCAGAAGCTGGGCGAACACCTCGCTCACCACGCTGGGGCTTTCCCAGCCCTTCCAAATCGAAGCACCAGAAGATAAACCCACAGACCGGTGTGTGCAATGACACCGGAGTGCTTTGCGTCTACAGACAAATAAAAACGAATCCTCACTCTGTCATTACCCTTATTTCCCTGCTACCACCTGGGCTTGGGTGGGCACATACACGGGAACGTGGCTACACGGGCTCTGCCAAGATATCTTCTGCAGATGTTCAGAGCCGTGAGGATGCAGAGGGGTGCAAAGCACAGCGCAGGAATCACCACTCGCACCCCGGGAGCACCCAGACCTCGGGGCTGAGGCACTTTTATTTATTTCACTCTAGAAACAGGGAGAGAAGATTCGTTTGGAGCCAAACCGTTAGCAAATGGAGGTACTCTGAACTGTAAAAATGGGATTTGTTAGGGTAATTGAGGGGAATGGAAGAAGTGCTTTCTGTTCCTGCACACGCTCAGCCAGCGGTCTCATTAGCGATGGGTAATAGCTAGCGTAGTGTCCGTTTTAATGAAAGCACTCGGTGACAACCTCAACCTTTCCGAAAACAAAAACCACCTTGTGAAAATAACAAGAAAAGTTTGAACAACAACAAAAACATACAACTTTCTACCCCTCTCCTTCAGCCGTCTGACCTGACCTTCCCTCCCCTCCTACACGGACACATGTCACGCCACAGCACACCAGTGGGGTTTGCCCATGTCTTGCTGTTTTCACATCCCTTTTCCAACTCCAGGAAAAGCGTCAGAACTGCTCCTTTCTCTCCAAACTGTATTTAATAGAGCGTGCATCCTCGGGGTCGTGTTAGCCCTTCGAGCAGCCTAGTTAGTTTAATTATCCGTAGATTTAACAAAGGTAAATAAATGGATAAAAATCAGGTGTCTGCTCAAAGTTGCGGTGAGAACAGTGATCGCTACTCCAGCCCCTGGACATGGAGTAATAGCTGCGACTCGGTCCAGTTCATTTTGCAAGCTGGAATGTTTCCAGAAGTATCTATTATTCAAAGCAGTTCTGGTATTTATCATGGGGATTTGTAGTGAATGGTAATGCGTCACCAGCACAGAATGCTTCTTTATACTCCTTTTGTCCAATTTTAATGCCAAAGATATTTCAGGGTTTGGCTAATTGTTGCAGCTTGCAGATCATGGGCTAAATCAGATAACAAAGGCAAAAAGGGATCTTCATCATGTCTCTCTATTCGGTGTGTTAGAGTAAGGGCGAGCACCATGGCTCGGTCGGGTCTGCAGCCCGGCGGCTCTGTATGGGGCCAAATCCATCCACAGAAATCCAAAGTCAAAGGAATGACTCCGGATTTCCACCAGTGGAACAGTGCAGTTCAGTTAATTTGAGCCAAATGTAAGATATTTGCGAAATAAAACCCGAGCGTTGCCAGCCTGAGCCCCACCAAGCGCTCCCTCCGCGAGGTCCAGCCGCGCGTCGGCTGCTCACAATCGGGCTGATTGCTGCTCAAGCCTGCATTATGTTCAAAGCCATGGATCAATTATGTGCTTTAAATCATATCTATTTGTTCCTAAAACACACCTGGACAGGATGAATAAAGACGAAGGGGGAGAAGAAAACTACTCTTTAATTCAGTCGCCAGTGACTTGGACAAAATCTCTCTGGCTAAGCCCACCTGAGCCCCCCCCTCAGGATGCGGGCAGGGGCCGGGGCACGGTGTGATGCTCCTTGCTCACGGGCAGCTTTTCTTATTATTTTTTCAGAACTTTCAGATATTAACGTGCTTCTGAGGGCAGGATGAAAGGCAGTTGGCTTTAAAAGATGACTGATGCACCGCTCGGAGTCAGGGAGAGGCTTAGATTTATAAAAGATTTATTATAAGGATGGTGGGGGAAACTGCTGAAAAACACTCTACAAGCAGCAACGGACCTCCAGGCAAGCTGGAAGCTGCACAGAGGCACTCGGGACTGGATTATTTAATTTAAATATGCAGCGGGGGCAGGTCGAGAGGGGCTGGGGAGAGGCTGGACCGCGTGCCACGGCAAAAAAAGTGCAATAGGCAACAGGGAAAGGAGCTGCAATTGCAACGAAGATCTTTATCCCCTGGAGGAGGGGACACATTTGGTTGCAGGTTCAATATTTCCCTCACTTTCTGCTCTGAGCACTCACCAATTTGGGTAGAAAAGTACCCAAAAGCATTCAAAATCCAGCATACGGGAAAAATGAAGACCTCAGAGCAGATCCCTGACTTCGGTCACCGGCGCGTGATCCCAACCAGGCAGCAGATCGCTCTGCCTGCGGTCACTCCTCGGCTGTGTTCATGCAAGGAAGAACAGATGTTGGTCCTCGGATTTTATGCTTCTGGGGAGAAGAGCTATCAGGGAACTGATTCTGGCCTCTCAGAGGGAGGTAAATTCAGAATAAACTCATCGAAGGCAGCGGAGAGGCACTAACATAACGGGAGCCTGGGAGACCCAAACGAAGCCTTTGCACATCCTTTTATTTCTGCGCAGACGCAATCAAAACCAGGCAGCAAGGAGAGCTTGTGAAGCTTTGTTGCAGAAGGGCATATTTAGGATTACTTTGATCCGAGTAACTGTTGAGTTTTCTTCTTTGGTTGGTGGGGGAGCTTTGAATTATTTCCTTTTTTTTTTTCCATTTAAAAAATAACGACCTTTTTTTCTGACTTTGTCAAGGCTAATTTAGGGGCAAAGCATCCCCTCAAACGTCAGGAGGGAATCACAAAGGGAAGCTCCGCAACCTGGGGACTCATTTCACTAATCTAAGCAATATTTTTCGATCCGTCTGGTTTAGCGATTTGCAGTGAATACATATTTCGGAGCACAGCACAAGGCATCAGTCAGCCGTGGATGTTCCAGCTGTGGCTGTATCATGGACTGGGACATGATTTAATTACCTTGTTTTGCCTTTTCTTTCCCTTTCCCTTTTTCCCTTTCCCCAAAAAGGCACTTTTTGTGGAGGCCTACAAGGAAGCTGGAGAGGGACTTTTTACAAGGGTGTGTAGTGATAGGACACGGGGCAATGGCTTTAAACTGAAAGAGGGGAGACCTCGATTAGATCAAAGGAAGAAATTTTTTACACTGAGGGTGGTGAGGCAATGGAACAGGTTGTCCAGAGAAGCTGTGGATGCCCCATCCCTGGAAGCGTTCAAGGCCAGGTTGAATAAGGCTTTGAGCAACCTGATCTAGGGGAAGGTGCCCCTGTCCATGGCAGGGGGTTGGAACTAGATGGAACTAGATGATCTTTAAGGTCCCTTCCAACTCAGACCATTCTATGATTTGCTTCTGACCACTCCATGGAAGAAGGCTGGAAGACCTTTGATCCAACCCTACGTGGCCACACCTTGGCATGCAGAAGATAACATTTGGTTTACGCTAAAACCAGCTGCTGTAATAAAGATTAAAAATATGATTCTTATTCAAAGGTCTGTCATCGGCGCTGACCGGAGGTGCAGGGCTGGGTGGGATGGGAGGGACATGTCCCATCACACGATGTCTCGCACAAGGGAGGCTACTGGCTTCTGATCTGGCAGGGGGAAAGGAAGGGACCTGCGAGATGTTTGGACCAGGTGAGCTGGAAAAAGCAGCAGATGATGGAGGATGAAAAAAAAAATCCCTATCTAGTGATAAAGAGCATGGTTTCTTGATTACTTTTAACAGTGCTTTTTTCAAAAATAATTACTGCTCCTTTTCTTAAAAAATTCAATTTACTTTATGGAGGTTAAAAACCAAGTTAAGACGAACAGAAAAAATCCCAGGCTGGGGATCCATGCTGGAAATGTAATGGGATAATGGCTTTTTTTAAAGGCAATTCACAGCTGAGTGACTCCATTCTGCCAGCACTGACTCTCTTTCTCCTCCTGTTCCTTCTCTGGAGTCACCACTGTCTTTGACATCCCTTCACATGCTCCAAATTCCATTTTCATTCAACAAACTCAGTAAAATATGGTAAACTCATATCCACGAGCTCCAGCATTCCTGTTCTCAGTACCTGCCCGTTTACCATCACGTGGCCCTACCCAAAACCCCTCTGCTTTGCCAGACAGAAACAGAGTTACCCCCTGGGGATGACACATCAGACCACCGCGGTTTTAAGCCTGAGATTGAGGTAAAGTGAAACAAAGAAGTAACCTGGGAAGGGCAGAAAACACCCTAAAAAGGTGCTTTAATGCCAAAACTGTCCCAAGGACATCCTGACGTGACAGTCCCCGTGAGCATTCTGCTGCCCAGCTCAAGCCCCTCACCGCCAGCCACGCCAAACGCCGTGGAAAAGCAGCCAAATTCCTTTTATTCCCTTAAGATACAAACATTCAGGTGGAAAAAGAGCCAGAGACCTTTGTCCCTGCCCTGTGCTTGCAGCCCTTTTAGCTAATATTTCCTAAAAAGTGCTTTTGGGCCCATGAAAGAGAGAAATTTATTGGACTACTGTCTCTTCATATTGAAATTAATGCAGAGCCTTTGAAATTACCACCGTCTCTACAGGACTGATGCCTTCATGGGAATGGGGGGACAAACCCTGCCCTTTCCTTGCCTGTTGACGTCAACAGAAATTGTCTGCTGCTGTGTGTGGGGGCAGAAAGCTGAATAACAGTTGGAGAATGGGGAAAGTTACTTGGTTTTTTTTTTTAAAAAGAAAAAAATAAAACCAGAAAAGCATATTTTTCTAAGAGAGAGTCTTCGCTCTGCACCTTTTAGTGGAACCTGTGGAGTTTTGCCCTGATCTCTCCAACATGAACCATTTGATATTGCACTGAAATACTTAATATGATGCCAACCCCATCTCTGGTGGCATCCAGAGTCCAGAGACCTTCTGGTGCTCCTCTGGTGAGACCCAGCCCCTGCAGCGGGCCATCGCTTCGCACCCAACCACATGCTCCCAGGAGAGGTACAGGCATCACTTCGACAAGGAAAAAAAGCCCAGAATGAGCGCTTGGCATTTCCTTACCATGTTGCCTTCATCGTCGCCATCATCGCAGTCCTGCCGGGGGTCATCCAGGTGGAGCTGGTGCAGCAGCAGACCCGGAGAGGTCTTCCCATTGCAGTCCTGGTGCTCGGAGGCAGAGGTGCGGCTGCTGTGCATGCTGCTGGTTCGGTACAGGGCGGGCACCTGCAAGGTGTCCTGGAGGTCGAAGGAGCCTTTTGTTTCCAGCGACTCCATGCGATGAGGCAAAGAGCCATTGAAGCTGCCAGCCCGACTGGAGTGCTCCTCGTCCGAGCTCTCCCCTTCCTCCGAACTCTCCTTCCCCTCCCCGGAGAGGAGGGATCTGCGCTCGCCGCTCTGCCCCCGACGCTTGAGGCTGGGGGCCCGGCCGATGCTGTTCCAGCTGGAGCGGCGGCTGTTCCAGCTGCTGCTGGCGCTCCAGGGGCTGTGTGGGGAGCTGCGGGTGCTGGGCTGCGGGAAGGACAGGGAGAATGTCAGCCCCGTGCCACCTACCCCGCGCTGGGCTGCTGCTGCGCCGGCTGGGGCAAAGGGACAGACGGACAGCCCCGCGAGTCCGACGGACACGTGCTGAGCATCTGCAGGAGGAGGTGACATGAGTACCGGGGACTTGAGCTCGTAGGCGGCGGGGTCCGTAGAGATGCCGCTGGCCCAGTGGGACTCGTAGCCCTGCGCTGCGTCTCCAAACATGGCACTCTTGGGCATGGGCATCGGCGTGGCGGCGGTGTGGATGATGAGCGGTGGGGTCAGGCTCTTCTTCAGCTCCGGGTGGTCGCTCAGGGCCATCACTGGAAGACACAAGTGGGTTTTAAGTGTCACACCTCGATGGGCATGTCTACAACCTGCTCCCAGGCAGGCAAAGCAGCTGCTGAGGGACAGCTCTCCTTCGGGCATCAGGAGGATGGGGCCAAAAAGCCCTTCTGGAGAGCTGAGAGCCCATCCTTCAGCCAGGCAGGGGAGCAAGGGTGTGTAAATCAAGAATGGGATCACGTGCCAACGGGAGAAGAGAGCAGATGCACATTTTCATCTGCTGCCCTTCAACCCTCCAACCAACACCTGCCAGCTCCAGCCCTGGGAACATCCTGCCCATGCTGGGCTCTCTCCATCCTCCTTCCCTGCAGCTCCACTGCCACTGGAGAAAGACCCCAAAAGCCCAAACCTTGGGCTCAGTGGGGCGATTACAGCCTACAAGCCATCATGTCTCTGCATCCCACAATCCCACCCCATGTCACAAGCCCGCTGGCCTCGGTCAAGCATGCCATGGCTTGGGCTATGCCGTTGTCTCTAGGAGGGCTCTTCCCTTCTGGACACGTTTTCGCAGCAAAGTGAGGTTTCTGTGCAAGGGCCCGTCCTCCCAGGGTTGTTACTCACAGGCTGGATTCGACAAGTTTTTCTTAAGTCCTCCCTCCTCTTCTAGGCTGGGGAGGAAGAGATCCCCCTCAGAATCGGACTTGGAAGCATCACCCTGGAGCAAAACAGAGGGTTTCAGCATGGAGGGCCAAGGGCCGTGGCACATGGACACCCCTCTGAAAAAACGGATTCCCGTCTCCAACACCACACCTATGGATCCACTGAATTTTGTACCACGATGCAACATCACCTTTCACAAAATGACGCATGCACATATTTATACCACAGACTAATTAACCTCCTACCAGGAAGACAGACTGCCTCTGGCTCCAAACGCGGTCCCAGAAAGGGATCAGGAAAAAACAAACCATTGCTTAATTTTTGCTGATGGAATTGCAGACCGGGCAGATATTAGGGAAAGACAGATATCTGGTGAGCAATTGGGGGACAAAAATTGACCCTACTCAGCTCTCTTAATTTACACACTATGGCTTAAAACTCCTTGTTGTGTGGCTCTTTCTAGGGATGCTTTGAAGAAGTGATCCAGGGTTTGGAAGAGGCACAAGGGACTCTGAGTTTCCAACGCAGCTCATGGGCACGTGTTGATGGATGCCCCACCAGCACAGGTAACGGCTGCCCTGGGCGGCCGTTCCCCTCCCAGTTGCAACACACAACAGAAGCCGAAGTTTCGTGGGTTTACGCTGCATCATTTTGGGGACTCAAATTCCGCTGTATCGTTTTGAATGCCGGGGGCTGAGCGAGAACTGCCCACTTTGACATGAGCCCATCAGGAGGAGACAGGTTTCCCATTGCTCGTGGCATGGTGCCCGGGCTCTCGTCTTGCGGCACAGACCCGATTAGGGACATCCCTGCGCACCCCACTGATCCTGTCCATTGGCTGCAGAAAGGCACTTAGGGTGTGGTATAGCCAGGATACACCCAACGGGCGGTGGTGCTCGCCAGAACGATACCCATCCAAAAGCGGATTCACCGCTGAAACTGCCGCTCTGGCAAAGGACACCAAGCCCCGTCGCGGTGTATGTCAGGAAGGAGGAGAGGCGGGAAGGGAGGGAGGATGCTGGGATGAAAGAAGCCAAGCAGACCCTCAACTTCAGCTGGGAAAGACCAGGAGCCCCAGAAAACCCCACCGAGGCTGAGCTGTGCCCCCAGGAGCCCTGGCCAGCACTGCAGAGGTTTGGTGCTCGGGTACCTGTTGGTTGTAAAAACCCAGAGGGGCCCCAGTGTGGGATGGGAGGAGGAGATGTCAGTCAAGACAAGGTCCAGTGCCCTCCACCTGTTAGACCAAATCCTGGAGGGACGGGCCCTGATATTCCCCCATGGGGTCACTAAACAGTTAAGGGATTTTTGCCAGGCAGACTGGATGCTCTCAGACACATGTTTTTAAGGTAAAAGACAGCATGATGTGAAGTGTTGGCTCAAAACTTCTCCTCCTGAGGATCCAGGACTTCTGTGCTGTTCAGGGAAGCACATCCTGGAGGACGCAGCTTGGGAAAGTCAGGAATGCACCTTGCAAGGGGGGGAGCAGTGAAGTCAGGTTGGCCTGAACTTTGCTGGAGTCAAAATGGTGTCTCCGCGGGAGCAGGGGCTCCAGCTGGCTCCAGGTTCGCTCCCCAAGGCTGCTCCCGGCTCAGCCCTGCCGTGGGGCTGCCAGGAGTGACTCATCCTCCCTAGTGGGTTATTAAAAAGGAATAAATAACGGGAAGAAATTTATGTGATTTGTATTCCTGGAGTGCTCTTTAACAGCCCAAAGGAAAGTTCTAGGGTGCAGGATGAGACGTGTGCCAAGATGGAAAAGCAGAGCTACATGGGGACTTCCCACCCCCCTCCCCAGCACCAAACCCCACGGCTGGAGGGCAGAAAGCATCTCCTCTAAAAACACCACGTGCCAGACGGAGTACGGTGCAGGCAAGCATCGCACAGCCGGGGCTGCTGCCCGTTACCTGTTCTTGCACTCCCAGTTTGCCTTTCTGGATAGAAAAGGGGTTATGAGAGAAGAGGGAGTTAAAATCCTTTTGGGAAACAAGGGTATGTCAAGATGGACCAGCCGGTACAACGGCTAAACCAGCCTGCACCAACAGGGACTGACACACTGGGATATGACGGGAAAGGGCTTTTGTGCCAAAGGAAAAGCCAGACTTCTCGGAAAGGACAGAAAGGGAAGGGAGCGGGAAAGAGAATGAGGAGGTTAGCAGAAGAGTGACGTTTGGAGTGTGCTTCGAATATCCACGGCTTCCTGACACCTGCACAGGATCATTCCACCTCCTGACCCGCACTGGAACGTGGCTGCAGATCCCAGCGTCCTGGCCAGCCCTCCTGGAACACGTCACAGAGTGGTGGCCGCAGTCCTGCCCTGTCCTGCCGAGCGCAGGGGTCCCCCACACACGTGTCCACAAACAGGCTTGATTCCAGGTCCCTTCTCTCCCGGGCACCCTCCTCTGCCCGCGTGATGGAGGGAGCCCTTAGCAGCTGTGCCCAGCAGCCAGCATCACTGCCCGCATCCCTAGGGATGTCCGCAGGATGTGACTGCACTGCGGAGGGGCTGTGATAGCCCCACGGAGAGCCTTCCCTGGGGCAGGTGTCCAGAAAGGGGTCGGTAGGAGCTGGGGCTGAAGCCACCATCCACTTCCCCGAAGCACCAACCTTAATTTACCCGGCTCCTCCAGAGAAGGAAGGGACTTAAAATCAAGGCTGACTTGACAATGAGGATGACAAAAAGGAAAGGAAAAAAACCCAACAAAACCACTCCCAAAAACACCCTCAAAAGAACAGCTACTACAATGAGAACAGCACGACGGCGTGCGACCAGGCACCACAAGAGAGACAAGCACGGCGGCAGTGGGATGTGCTGGGTACGTACCCCCGACGAGTCGACAGGCAGCTGAATACAGCTTAACTGCCCACTCGCGTCTTCTCGCTTGGAGATCTCCTGAAGGAGAAACGGGGGGAGGGAGGGGGGAGGAAGGGGAAGGGGGGGTTCAATTTTCACAGTTTCAACAGCAGGACTGAATGGGGAATCAAAGGAGAGAAAAAAAAACCACACGAAAAAGGCAGGGAAGGCAAGGAGGAGGGGAAGGAGAAGGAGGAGGGGCAGGGCCACGATGGGGAGCCGGGCTGGGGCACCCACGGCACCCAGAGCAGGGAAGGGCTGGAAGATCTCAGGTGTAGCGAAGCCCTTCAAAAGGACCAGCCTTACCTTTAAATTAAGTGTTTCGAACAGAGCTTGCTTCAGCTCCTCAGCGATAATTGTGCTAATGAAACACCAGCTAAGTATTGAAAACATGACCATTTTATTTACTTTTTTTTTTTTTTTGCAGCTGCATAATAGGATCTTTATTTATTCTGCCTTCATTAGGCAGCAACGGAGGCTTTTAATGAATGTTTGATTAACACAGTATCAGTCCTCTTACAGCCAGGTGAAATACCTCATTTAAGGAAAGTCTCCACAACCCGCTGTGAGTTCAGATCCCTCCTCATCCCCGTTAAAATCGGCAGGGTGCCCAAAGGGGCAGGGGGGCACAGCCCCAGCCTGGCAGGGTTTTGCCACACAAGTGGCCCCAGCAGCTCTTCCCAGCACCACCAGTCAGCCTTTCCCTAAACAATGGATCTTTCCTCCAGTTGCTACATGGTATGCAAAACTCATCCCACTCTAGGCTATGATGAAGAGTTTAAGACAGATGGAGCGGCTTTGGGATCGGGACGGGCCAACAGTGTCTTGCGAGGCACGTGACGGACACTTAATTTAAAGTCTTTGGTTGTAACAGAGAGAGACATCAAAAAGCCATAGAAAGAAAACCCAGAAACGCTTTTCTTTCACAAGGCAAATCCCATTGAAACCAATACGAAGGCAAAAGGTGAGGGATGCAAGAAAAACACCATCCAAAATCCTACTGAAGGAGAAGGGATCACTCCCTCTGGTCGAAGCCCAGAAGAAGTCAAAGTCTGTATTTCTCCAAGAACGCTACATCCAGAGAGCTGGTAAAGTCCTCCTGCAGAGGAAAGGATGGAGGGGCTGGAGGACCTGGCGTGCCAGGAGGGAGCAGGCACAAAGGTGGGGAAGGAATGAACCCATGAGTGAGGACAGCTGGGGACAAGGAAACCAGGAGATTACCAATGGAAGAATACACTTGGAGATGTTATTAGGAAGCCCCCTTGGGAAAGGAGCTCCATGCCTGACAAAGAGGAGTCATTGCCCGCATCGGAGAGAAGTCCCCAGGCAGAGACCCAAGAGGTCAAGCAGCAATTTTGAGTCAGCAGCTCAATCAAACGGAGTTCCCTGTCACCTTCCCCGCACCAACACCGAGCTCGAGCTAAATGGGAGAACACGCAGTCAAAAATAACCACATTGCAGAAGGCGCTGCCTGCACCTCTGCCTGCAAGAGAGAAGCAGGTTATGAAATAAAAAGAAAGCAGGGGGGGAAGGAAAAAAAAAAAAAAGAAACTCAACCCTGCAAAATATATTGCTCGGTATTTAAAGTTTGGAACAGGTCCTTTTTGTTTCTCAACTGCTTATATACATCGGCTGCTTAGCAACTGGGGCTGCAAAGCCATGCACTAAAATTAACGAGGTGCTTGCAGATTGAGGAAAGGCACTCAAGGAGCCAGGAGATAAAGGCAGCAGCCCCAGGATTGTGTTTCAGCCCACAAATCTGAAGGAGAATGGAAAAAAAAAAAAAGCCAACTCAACTCAGAAGAAGGGTCAAGTGCAATCACAGGAGGGATACGCCGGGGTTTGTTTACAGCAAGAGATGATCTCTCTATTAATTCTGCTTAAGAGAAGATCCTTTGTGTGCTGGCTAGCAAAAACCAGAACAAGATCTGTTTGCAAAGCTGAATAAAGCAGCGAGGCCAGAGCTGGCGGCCGACCTCCAGGAGACATCTGCTCCCTGTCTGTTGCGGGAAACTTGGGCTGAGCTGAGGGATCCCTTGATCCCATTGCAGTTTACTGGAGGATTGCAGAGAGCTCAGAGTAACAAGGACATGGAAGAAAGATTATTATTAAAATGTCATCATCAAAGTCTGTGATAACCCAGCACTGTCATCAGAGCCACAAGTTACAGGAACCTGGTGCAAGATCATTGGCATTGGAGATGGGCAGAATGAGCCAGAGAGGGCCCGATCTTTGGAGGCTGCGCTGGGTCCTGCTCCCGGCATGAGCATCGCTGGCTTCAGGCTGTCCCAGTGCTTTCCTGAATCAGAAGTTACTCCTGATTTACACCACAGTTAAAGCACATTTGCAGCTTTCACGGAAACCCCAGAGCTGGCATGGACCAGCCTGGTGCTGCCCAGCAGAGGAGAAGCCAGGGCAGGGATGGGGCAGCGCTGCTGCAAAAACCAGCCCAGGCAAACGGAGGGGATGCTGCAGGCGGTTCCTCTGGCTCCAGGTCAGACGTGCCCTCAAGGACTCGATTATCAGAATAAAACCGCAGCGCGTTAAGCTCGGGCATGAATTTATCGGGAGTTACGCCACGGTACCAGCAAAGCGAGCGCGGGATAAATCGCTGCCCAAGGAGCCAGGCACGCGGCGGGGACGGGGGAATGCCGGCGGGCGGGCACGGGGATGCGCCAACACGAAAACGTGGTCTGAGCCGAGGACCAGAGGTGTCAGCCTCCCTCGAGGCCAGGGGTTGGAAAAGGGGCTGCTGCATTTAAAAGCTGAGTCCTTTTCTCCAAGAAGCGGGTGCCGCAGGTGACCTCCCGCTCCGGCGACCTTCAGAGAATCAATTTGCTGGGCTGAACAGAAAGGTTCGGTTTCGAAGCCGTCATCACAAGCAGACACGGAGCTTTTTACCTCTTCTCGCTCAGGCCAGGGAACATTGTGCTATTTGGGAGAACTTGGCCGTGACCTTCCCTTCGGCTGAATAGGGGTGGGGGGGGATTTGCAGACAGAAACAGCTACAACAATAACAGTTAAAAAAGAAAAGCACCGACATGGAGAAGAGACGATACAAAAAATAAAAACCATTTCTTCTTGCTGTCTCCTGGTGCGGCTCCATTAATTTAACTCTAAACTGTGCTCCAAAAATAATAATAATAAAGATGGCTCTGTGCATAGCTATTCATAGCGTGGTAGGATATTATGACACACAAGCAAGAAATCTTAAATAATATTTAGTCACCCTAAAACACTTATAAAAATCAGAGATAGCATGTAAAAGCACAGCCTATACAAACAGATCCCAGTGAGCAGTTTTGGGTTATATTTACCTCTCCAGCCCCCTGGGAGGGTGTAAAGGTCCCTCCCCTTACTGATGTTCTTGGACAGTCGGAAAATTTTTGCAAAGGGCAGGTGGGCATCGCAGCCCCCTGCTCTGGGGTCTGGGTGACATGATCACTCGCTCCGAGCTGGACAGTTGGGAAGGCAGCAGGATGAAAAAAAAGGTTGAGTTCAAGCCTAAGTGCCCCCTTGCCCTTCCAGGAAAGCCACCAGCAACCTGGGATGTCTCGTGGAGGTTCCCAGCCCAAGGATGTAGCCAGCACAGACCAGAAATCATGTACTTTAAAATGTGCAGATCATTGCAGGGCCGGATGCAGGAAAAGCTCCGTGAACACATACCACTGAAAGAGACAATCGTGTCACTAACCTCTTACCAGCCTGAGCAAGTTTTCAGGAGGGGCTTTTAATCTGGCTGACAAAGGCGACGAGAACTGGTTCAAAGACCCTGTCATAGCAGCGAGCCCATCCGCAGCGCCCGACTCACCGCTGAATTCCCACTCCTGCGTTAACGCTAACAATGCTTTTCCTTTAAGCCCTTCGTTTAGAGGCCTTGCTGTATTAAATTGCACTGTGGCTAAGAAAAAGCAAGCAAGCAAGCAAAAAAAAAAAAAAATAAAGACAACTAATATTTTCCCCCACTTTTTTCATATACCACTCTTGTAAATGTATTGCTGTCCATCTCGGAAATCAAATTCCAGGATCTGAAGGCTCTGAAACTTTAGAAGAAAGCAAAGGCACAAGTGTGAGAACATTACCTCTGTCTGGAAACCCTCTACCAGGATGGCCACCAGCAGGTTAAAGAGAACGTAATTCCCAAACGTCATGAGAGCGATGAAGTAGAGAGCAGCCCAGGAGGAGGTCGATGCCATGCCGTTGTAGAGGACCTTGTTCCAGTCTTCCTGGGTCAAAATCTGCAAAGGAAGGGCCATCAAGAAAATGAAGATACTGGAGGGTTGCGTGCCGTTATCCCTGAGCCTGGCTGGGTATTGGTGCTCTGGATGGGCCAAATGAGCATCCCACTATGGCTGTAACCACAGAAGGATAAATCTGGCCCAAGCCATCTTCTGAGCCAGAGAACAGACAGGACCAAAGCCACCGTGACTCTCATGCTACTGCTAGGGATCCTGCCCAAACTGCCCCGACTCCCACCCACACCAAGGGACACGTTCAGCCATAAGGGAGTGCAGCCTCGCGTGGGCCAGACCTTTCCTTTGGTTGTCCAGAACAACTAAAAGTCCTTCACAGACCCAGCAGTTAGAGAGCTCAGAGCGGCTAGAACAAAGAACTGCACATATCCATTATGGGCTTAGAACGGATTCCATTTTTTGTCAAGATATCACCACGAATGGTCCTGATCTCCTCTCCATCTCCACCCTCTACACTTATTTTCACCCACCCAGCCCATACCCTGCAAATGCCAAGCTTTTGGCTTGGCTCCTGTCCTGCAGCCCCTCCTCATGAGCTGTCTGATTTATTGCAGAAAACGGTCTGAAGATCCCTACGTCCCTGCACTTGTGGTTTTGGGTCCTCTCTCTTCCACGGCAAGGAGCTTCACCGAGCTCTGCCAGGTGCTTTGGAAAACAACCCCAGCCCCTGCAGCCCCAAAACGCACACGAGTTGTGGCATTTTCCATTTCATACCTGGAAAACGGTGACGATGGCCCAGAGCAAGGAGTCGAAGTTCTTCCTGTCAGGCAGCGTGTCGCCATCTCGCTCCGAAGCAAACTTACAGCCAAAGAGGTGCATCCCCAGGATGCTGCACAGGAGGGAAACAGGGGCTCAACAGGAGACAACATCCATCTCCTGTTAAAAACTAATAATCATATTGCAGGACTGACTGTGTCTCCTCATTTCACCTGGGTAATTCCTTTTTTTTTTTTTTTTAAAAAAAGATGAATCATTCCGTTCCTTGAAAAACATGCCTTGAGATCATGCAAACCAGTTGTGAATTTGGGTCAAATCTGTCAAAGAGTTTCAACCAAAAAGTATGCCTGCTCCTTCTTTTTCCTTCTGCTTTGTTTTTTTTCAAGTCAAAACATTTTGTTTCCACATTTTCTAAACAAAATGTTTTGACTTTCTGGTTGGCAATGACACATTTTCAGCAAAATATGCTTAAATTGAATTAGGAAGACAAAAAGGGTTTCTGTGAAACGCCTGAATAAGAGATATCAGGGGACCCAAAACAACTTTTTCAATTTTGACAAGAAAACAGCACACCTTTCATTTTAGATTGATACTAAAAGAATAACTTGTTTTCCCCTGCTCTCAGCCAGTACCCTGAATAATCAAATTATTTACAGCTCTACTGAGCACCACAGCTGCAAGAGGTGGTTTTGGAGTGAAACGTCTCACTGGAAGACGGGACTTTATTCCATGGAAGAAACTGGCTTTCTTCAGCCTTCCCAGTGCCTGGACTGCTGGAAGACCGGAGTTGGCTGTTACAAGGAGACAGGCTTTTCTCAAAATCTAGACCAAAATTCAAAACTCTAGGGCTATGCCAAGCCTACTTCTAATGGTTCCACTGCAGAACCTCACTTCTCAGAAGAAAAGGCCCTGTGAGAGCACAAGTAGCACCACAGTTGACTCTATTTTAGGAACATCATCCTCTTCTTGGCAGTAAGTGATGGGACCGCTGTCTTGGGGTGATGTCAAGGAATCACCCAGCTGAAATATTTTCCTTGTAAATCATCTTGCAAAGACAGATGTCTTGCTTGGCCAGAGTTAAAAGAATTTAGTCAGGGCAGCAAGCCATCGCCAGCATTGGCCAGTGATGCTGTTCCTGGGACCGTTCATCTCAGCCATGTCCTGTTATGGACTCCATACATCTCACCTCATCATGGGATCCCACCTAAAACCCAGAGCAACCTCAGTACTGGGAATCGGAAGCACTCACCTGAAGATGAAGATGAAGAGCATCAGCAACATGCAGAATGTGGCCACATTGTCCATGGTCTTCATGAGGACTACGAGCTGGCGCTGGAGGGCTGGCATGAAGCGGACCAGCTTCAAAACTCGCATGAGCCGAAAAGTCCGCAGGACTGAGAGTCCCCCACCTTGCTGGCCCACTATCTCCCACACGCTGAGGGAGAAAAAAAAAGGTCATTGCAGGGTGAGAAGACAGCCTAAAGAGAAGGCACGGAGGAGAGGAAGCAAAGGGAGGGTGAAATTCAGAGAAGGGAGGGGTGGAAAACAGGTAGACACGTGCTGCCGATGTTCCCGGTGAGCTGGCCTCCATCCAGGCTTGCAAAGAGCAGGACATCACCGGAGTGTTAAAAACACACCTGCAAATCAGCAGCTGCAGGGGCAATTACAGCTTTTGCACATGCCAAAAAAAACCCAGACACCTACTTAATGGGGCAGTGGTGGTGCCATTTGGATCCTAGACTTTCCCAGGACTTTGAGACTGATAGTTTTCTGCTTGGGCCTCTTTCTAAAACGACCATAAAACAACTCCAAGATATGTATCAGCAATCATGTCTAGGAGAAATCATTTACAGCAGAGAAGTATAAAGCGTCATAGGAAGGTGTTTATGCCCACTCTCCACTACTTTCTGTTTAATTAA
Source organism: Tauraco erythrolophus (assembly GCF_009769465.1). Taxonomy (NCBI): domain Eukaryota; kingdom Metazoa; phylum Chordata; class Aves; order Musophagiformes; family Musophagidae; genus Tauraco; species Tauraco erythrolophus. Next base: position 6,889,592 of record NC_141484.1, read on the forward strand.
ACAGCCAAATGAGGGGAAACAGACATAAAGCTTGCTCTAGGTTTGTACCTAATCACCACGATGATCCCATCAAAGATGTTGTATGGATTCTTAATGTAGCCAAAAGGACCATAAACAAGGACTTTCAACAACATCTCCAGGGCAAAGAGGCTTGTGAAGACTATGTTGCTGATCTCCAGGGCGTTGGTGAGCTCCTCCGGCTGGGGAAAGAAGAGGAGGAGAGGGACACAGTAAGCAGCACAGCTCCATATCCAAAATTACACCTGGAAATACAACAAGCCCCAACACTGCAAGTGCAGGAATGCCGATGGTAATGGTACAACGAGAAAACACTCACTCAAAGCCCAGGAGAGAGAAGAAAAATACTATCCGAGTATTTAAGGTTTATACACCGTTGTAAATCGAGCGGGTAAATCCAGACATGGACTTCACGTTAATCGCAGCTTTAGTACGACCACAGGAGGTTTTAGTGGCGTGTACGGAGCCTTAACGCCTTCGCATCCTCCAAACCAATTCTCCTTACGCAGGAGGGATGGTCGGATTGTTTCCTCACATAAATACCCTTTTAGGGGCTGTCTTTTTATTTAGGATCTCATCAAAAGATTTAATCTAAGATTTTCAAATGCAGAGATTTGAGGCACTATTAACCAAAACGACCCAAAAAACCTCATTGTCAGGAAGCCCCAAATACTGCTGCTGAGGAAGGGCTCGATCCTGGCAATTCAGAGCAGCAATCTAAAAATAGAGGTACGAAAAAACCCTAACAAACGGATTTCCAGTAACCTTAGACCTAAATTAATACCTTTCATGTTTTTCTATCGTATTTCACAGAGGGTTCCCAACAATGCGAGCAGACACCCAGCGCTGTGCTTTCCCTGGCAGGTGGGCGGGCATTATTAGAAAACATATGGCAGAAGACAAAAACCGGTGGCGTAGCCTGTTCAGGATCAGTCAGTGGCAAAGACAGGAGCAGAATCTGCAGTACCAGATCCCTTCTCCCCGTTTAACCCCAACACACGGCCACAATTGCATGTTTCTACTTAAAAGCTTCATTAAAAATCAGGAGCCGACGTCCTGCTGGCAGATGGCCGCAGGGTCGGGTTGGCAACGCCGAGGTGCCCCACAGGGCAGTGGGCTGGCACCAGTCACTAAACTCCTCACGCACACCGGCTGCTGGATTCCTCCTAGGGGTAGTTGGCACTGAATTCACTCAGATACTTTTCTAAATCCCTATGTGTAATCACCCGCGGCTTTAGATGCCTGGATACCATGGTGGGTTACAGCCAGACGTGCAGATTCATGGCAGCTACACCACGCGCAGAAGCCGGCATGAGATGCGCACAGGCTGGCTGTTGACTGCTCCCACCACTTATACAAAACACCTTTATGGCTGGACAAAAACTTCCTACAACACAGAGGAGCTGCCATGCTGCAGCACACGCCGTAGAGTTAGACATGAACCCATAACCCAACCCCAACCCTCTCCAGGAGAGGAGATGGCTCAGGGGTAGGGTCAACACTTGATCAACTGTGTTTCAGAGCCTCAAGAAACTACAGCAATCAAAGGCTTCACAGATATACACTGACAAATAAACAGATAAATCCATGTCAGCATTTAACTCTCCTTCTTCGTGTCTCAAGGTTGAAATCTCCAGGCGCTGCTCGCCAAGCCCTCTCAGCTCAAGTTCCTCCAACCTAGTGCGATGGTAGATGAGGACCCAAATTGGTCTGCTGTTATCTCAGTGTGGTAGTGTAAACCCTGGGGACTTGCACCGATACTGGCAGGAGCTTGTGATGACAAAACAACGGTCCCAAGACAACAAAGGGGAAACAGCAGCATGGAAAATAAAAAGTAATAATGAAGGGAAAAAAAAAAAAAAAAAAAAGGAGGTGTTGAACACTTGCTGTATCTCAAACACCCTCGCTGAGGAGCAGATCCCTTGGCTAGAGATTGCCAAACACACCCTGGACATACAGCCCGAATCACCTCCTCGCTGATCTACAGCTAAAATACACACGCTCCCGCTTCCGACATTAAATGCAACCCTGGCTTAAAATCATACGCCTATGGGAACAGCCAGACACAGAGTAATAAATAGGCTGAGAGCTTATATGCCAAGCTGCACCTCAGGACAACTTCAAACAGCTGAAAGTCTACATTAGTCACAAAAAAAAAAACCCAACTCACTCAGGAGCGCCCCGGTGCCGAGGCAGACCGTGCCGTTATTGTTGCCGCAGTGATACTGCTGGAAAAGAAACGTGTTCCCGGCAGCTCTCCTTCTCATCCATCGGCACCGCTAACCCAGGCCCTGAAGGCTCATCTCCATCCTCCGCTCTCCCTCCACGACCGCGCTGCCGAATCCAACGGGCCCCGCAGGCACGACCCGGTTCAGTCCCTGGAAGCGTGAGCAGCCGTGGCACCCCGTTCCCGTGGGGGCTGACATGGGAAAACCCACCAGCCCCGCAGCGACATCGTGTTAACAGCATCAATTAATGAAACTCTGCACTTCGTGAGCACCTTCTGGGCAGAGACGTTGTTGGGACGTATAGTAACGTATTCTACGTGTAAGTGCGGATGGGAGGTGCTGGCTGATGTGGGGAGCCATGGAGGGAGCAACACTTGTGCTGCAGGTCTCCCAGGACCCCCAGCACCCACTGGAAGGGCCGCGATCCCCCCGGCCTGTGAAACATCCTTCTCAGCCCAGGAGAGCCCCAAACACCCCTGGCAGCAGTGTGGGAGGGCTATGGGTCAGCCTGTGCAGCGTGGTGATGCTCAGCACCCACAGCAGCGCTGGATCCATCCATCTCCCCCTGCTTCACCCCAAAAAAGCCACCTGCTCCCCACTCTTCCTCCACACGCTCTTTTCCACTTCCCTGACAGGAAACTGTTTTTAAAATCTGAGACATTGGGCGCCCATAATAAAAATGAAGAGTGAGATCTCCTGAACCAGCAGTGAGAATTAATATCCAAAAATATAAGATTAATGGCCAAAACGAGTCGAAAGAGGAAGGGAAAACCTCCCTTTCACCTGGCCAGGGGAAGCACACCACAACCAGACCTGGCTGAAATTGAGGAGTTATTTTGCTTTGGGAAACCACACATCCCTGAACAGCTGAGATGGGGCGATGCGAATCACTCGGAGGATTTTTGCAGCCGGCTGCAGAGCGCTCTGCCCCAAAGCCCTTGCTCCTGCTTGGGGGGGTCCCCAGGGCAGCTCACCAGCCTCCTGCAACAGCTCCACATCCTTTTCAAGGGACGCATCGCTGCTGCCAGACCATGGGGCACCTGCCTGGGCCCCCACCACGAGCACTGCCCGGGATTATTTATAAAAATAGAGGTGGGCTGAGATCGTGATCCTGCCCAAGGGGATCACAGCAAGGCTGCAGGGACGCAACCACTGCTGAGAACTCCAGCTACGGGATTTTCAAGCAGCCATAGGTGCATATAGATAATAAGACTGTGTATGAGATGCTTCTACTCTAGAGAAACCACAAACACATCTGAGACATCTTTCCTTAGAGATCATTGCAACACAGCAGGAAAAGGGCTTTTCTCTCCCACGGGAACTGAAATTGTCATCCCATCCCAAACGGGAATGCAGAGTTTCAGAATTGGTGAGCTGAAACACTTGGCCCAAAATTTTCAAAGCTCTCCCCTACATCTCAGTCCTTATTCCCTTATCCATTTGCTCTGTATCATAAATCAACTGAAATGAAAAAACATAAATAAAAGTCAGCCTGAAGAAGAACACGGAACTTTTTGTTCCTCAACTGTTCAAATGAATGTTTCAAATATCTCAGACGAAGTATTTCAATAAATATTTTTTTTAAAGCCAGTTCACTGAAACAGCTCTCCTCCCACAAACAGCTTCAAGTTTGATAAACTGCCATTTTCTGACAATAACTGTCTAATCAAGCCAATATTGACCAGCTCTAGACGTAATGTACCTAGGAGAGTCACCGACTCCTGACACACAACCAGCTCCACGGGTCCTTGCCAGGCACAGAGGAAAAGAGCTGGGAAAATTCAGCAGCTTTCCCCTCCAGGGCCACAACACAGCAGCCAGGGGAAGGCAACACCCTTCCTAAATTATATATTTGGAAAACAAATCCCTTCAGGACCCCCCAGAAAGGGTACTTTGCAGGGAAGCAGAGTCTGAGGGGCAGGTCCTGGGGTTTCTTTGCAGCACAAAGCCTCCTGCCCACCACCCCATTACAGCACGTCTGCCACATCTTCTCTGTTAAAAGAAGAGTCTGCTAATTCTCTCATCAGTACCAGCAGTGACTAATTAAAAGGAAAGCATCCTATGATTAAACAAGCAACACCCAGAAAGAGCAAGATACAAGTGTGATTCAGCTGTGGCACGAAACACCAGCTCTTCTGATGAGTCTTCAGTAAATACTGAATTTTGTTTCCAGGACACCTCGCCTTGCTGGACACGCAGACGCGGTGTCCTGGATAAATCATTCCCTGTTAGCTCTCTGTTTGCGTGGCGTCGATTTGTTGATGTACCAAACAGCACGTTGACGAGCTCTGGCAGCACACGAAACAGGAGCAGACAGCCCAGCATCCCTTGTGAGCCCCGGGAGGGCGGCGGGGAGGAGGCGGTGAGCCACGGGCACCCGTCCAGACGTAACCGTGCCTGGCAGGGTGCAAACCGCCGCGGCGAGGAGGGGATGATCTCCGTGCCCTGCCTCGAGGTTTCAGACAGGGCTGCCTGGCATCAAGCTGGGCACTGCTGTGGGGGCAGGAGGAGGTGAGGGAAGGGGGCTCCAGGCGCTAAGTGTTGCCCCAAAGGGTATCTCAGAGCCTGACCAGCGCCTTGCTCTTTTCCAGCATTCAGGAATAGACTGTAATGTGTTTCTTTGGGGTTTTTTTCCCATTCCCTCACCACGAGTGAGGTCTCTGATGGCAGAAGGGACGTGGCTCCGCTTCCATCTGGGCACAGTACAGTGGCACACGCTAGTGATTCCCATGTGTGGGGTGCCAAGGTGTCTGCTGGGCCAGCGGGGCTGCAGGCATCGAGTGGGGAAAAAGGTGAGGACAAGGGCTGGGGTCACTCCAAGCACAAGCCCCAGGGCTGCGTTCCCCAACTCCTGAAAGACAAGCCCCACTGCATGATGAAGTGCAACCAAGTGCCCTGGCCGAGGGTGCACAGAGCTTAGAAGGCGGCTTCTCCTGGCTTGCTCCAGCCATGACCCACACAAGGCACAGACACAGCACAGGCTCTTCATCATCATCATCATCATCATCAGACCTGCACCCAGCACCGCGGGCACATCTGGCACGGATCCGTCCATCCCTATTTCCCCCTTGCCGAGGCAGCGAGCTCCAGGCTGCGGCCAAACCCAGTCTTATCCAGCCCCTGCCCCTGGCCATGTCAGCGCAGAAGAGCAGAAGCATCTCAGGGTCTTTCCTCTCTATCTTCCTAACAATGAAATAAAATAGAAAAAATGCTTTGTCTTGCCAAGCAGAGAGAGGGATGGGGTGACCGGCCGGGAGGCAGATCCCTCCTGATCCCAAGGGCTCTGCTTCTGCGAGCGGATCCAGAAGACCATGAAAACTTCTAACCCATTCAAACGGCTGAAGAATAAAACCCTTCTGAAATCATTACCATGGCAACTAAGGAAAAATAACACAGAAAGAAAATACCGACCTCAGCTATTTCACAGGAAACACCAGCATTTTACTGACTCATCACTTGCAGATTTTTAATATATATACATGAGAAAAAAATCAAACAGGTCACACAAAGACATGATTTTCAACCTGACATCACTCTATGAGATCCTCTCCGCTCTCCACGTGGGTGCAGAGCCGGTCCATCCCAAAAAAGGACCAGACCATCAGTCCTGGGGCAAAACGCAAGAAATTCTCATGAACAGAAGCAGCTCTTAATTAACAAAATGAGATGCTTTTTTTTTTGCCCTCTCACACGCCTGATTCCCCATCATTTAGAGCTCATGGCCATGCCTGCAGTCAACCAACCAGCCTCCTCCGTGCCCTGCTCTCATCGCACCCACGTTATTCCCCCACCTTGGTGCACCCGCTGAGCCACAGCCATCCGGAAAACCATTTGGGTTCCCTTCAGCAAACGCAGCTCCTCTTAGCTCCAGAGCCTCCTGCTACTTTATAAACAGAAACTCAATCCACGCATATTTTCAGTGACGACATTCATTGTCTTTGGGGCTCCTTAAAAGGCATCAGGCTTTAGCTATCGTCCTGGGTCCGGCAGTGAGAACCCGAGCTGTGCTTAATTGGAGCCTGATAGACTGATAGGCTTCCTCGACTCATCTTTTGCCAAATTGGTTAAAAAAAGTCCTCCCTCTGGAAAACAGTTCTGAAAGTAGCGGGACTGCAGCGGTTTTTGCTCTGTTCCTCCTGGGGCAGGAGACACGGAAAGGGCTGTGTGCTCGCTGCTCGGTGGGCTGGAGGAGGAGGACTGCTGGGAAGTTCAGGATTTATAGGCATTTACTAAAAGGAAATTACTTTGACAGACAAGCGAACAAGTCCAGCTTCATCCCATCACCACATGGGAAAGGAGGATTTTGTTACGGGCTGAATGGAGGCTGAGTATTTCATGCCACGGCAAGTCATGCTGTAAGAAAGGGAGAAAAGCAGCTTTCATTTCGTAGAAGTCGGAGTTGTCTGCACAGAAGGGACTCCCCTTCCACCACCACCGCTAATCTCACCTTCCAGCTGTTCCTCCTCATTCCAATTAACAAATGTCCCTTCCCACCTCACACCTGATGAAGGAAGGAGCTGAGTCCCATGGACACGGCACCTTCCAACACAAGACCTTCCTCTCCACCCCCATCCTTGTTGAGCAGCCATGGCCAACAACCGAATTCCCTGGCTCCAACTGCCCATATGGGCCCATGTCCCCATGCACCCCTGCCTCCTGTCCACCCTGAGCCTGAGGTGCAAATGAGGGCACAAGCCCCAAGCATGATGGAGAACCTCATCAACCAACCCTGAAGGGACCTGCCATGAACTCTCCCTGCCCAGGACCATAAACAGGACTTGCAGACCACGCCATGCTCCCCCAAGCCCTGGGGCTGGGGTCTCTTTACTGCTCTCAGGAGGCACAGCAGATATTCTTGACTGAACTCCTTATCTCTCTCAGCTTGAGATTTCTGGATGAATATTATCCCAGAAAACGCAAGAAAAACATGAACTGGCTCATCCCTCTGCCCAGGTTTCGAAGGAGCTTAAGCTGAACAAAAGCTGCATTTCCACTTGGTCACACCTTGTAAGTACTTGAGATTTAAAGACCTCTATTTTGAGTTAATCTAAACCAAGTTTGAAACTTATCTCCCCATTAGTACTTGAGAAGGTACCAGGGGGAGGGAGGAAATCAAAAAAGAGAAAGAAAAAGGCTTTCTCCGTACGGCTCCTGCACAGTTCTGCTGAACCTGGGTTTCTGATGCTGGTAACACTATCTCTAATGCTGACAGACGTCCATGGGAGAAAAGCCGGTCGTTTCCTAACATCAGCAAAAACCCAATTATAACAAAATGCTGAAATCCAGCAGAGCTGAGGGAAAAAAGCACTCGGCTCCTGTCCCGCTCCCGCTGGTGGCTGAGCAGGGTGGGAAGGGGCTCTGCGAGGACACGGGTGGCAGCAGGGCAGAGTCGCAGGCACCAAAAGCATTGGGACCAACCTCTATGAGGAGAATCGAAGCAAAAATGGGACTGATCCTGGGGAAATCACCAATAATCAGCAATCAGGAGTGCTTAGAGATGAAATTATTTGCTGGTGCAAGCTGAAGATGCTCCAGAAGCTCTAGCTGAGTTTGCTGGCTCCCACCCAAGGGGAACAACCACAATAATCAAAGGCGGAGCAGAGAGAAACGCCCGGCTATCTGCAGAGAGCAGCGATTTTTCATTCGCGCGGGGACGAAGCGAGTTTCGAAAGCACGCATCATTTTCCCATTTCACTGAGCTGGAGTCTCTTCTCAACGCTGCCTGCGCGGAGATAACATGAGGGTACAGATGGCAGCTGAAACAACAGCTGTAACGATAGGATCTAAGGCAGCCCCAGTATTTCCAGCCTCTGAACTAAATTAACGGGAAAGGATTGACACTTATGGCTCCCCATCCAGGGAGCTGAAGAAAACTTTAGTAGATGTCAAGGAATCCACATAGGCTCATCTCTAAAGCATGCAAAGAACTGAATTATCTGATAAAAAACCTCATAGACTTTCCATTTGCATGAAATCTCATTTAATTTTCAAATCATTCAGTCTCCAGAACCAGGGTGAAATCTGCTTTATAGGCACAGCCCACTTTTTTAATGACTACGAGGGCCGCGGCACCCCTCTATTTTGCATGGCACTCCGCAAGAGCTTCGTGAGCGAGTCTATTAAAACACACGAGTTCCTACAAGACCTCATAAACCCTTCGAATCACTGAGGAGCAGAAGAACCCCCGAGGTCCATAAAAAGAATTACCCCCAATAACAAACAGAGAGCTGGTTTTGAAATCAGTGATCCTAGCGATTAACAGCTCCGATGACTTCCATTAGCGTTGACTTGACTCCTCCAGTCTCCAACAACAAACCGTTAATAAGAGTAATTTCTGCTTAAGCAGGAGCTAATTGAATATAGCATGTGCAAATCTATAGGGCACCTCATTTTCCTACTGTGGGAGTGCCCTATGCAGCTGTGAAATGAAGTTGACACTAGCTACGAGCCCCGCGTTGGGCAAAGCCGAGGGAGAGGAAGCCTCGCTGTGCTGCCAAAGCTTTCATTGCTTGGCCAAGAGTAGCTGGCATAGGGCTGGAGAGATGTGTAATGGAGTTAAATAGAGACAGGGGATATGCACCAAAGTGGAAGTGACGATACCTCTAGGAAGAGAAGACGTGATGCAGAGAGCCCCAGGTGCAGCACCAGCTGCTGCCTGGGTGTGGGACGGGTCTCAGGGTCCCTGCGTGCACAGGAAACAATTCAAGAGAGGTGCAAGAGACATCAAAAATATTTTACGAAAAAAGGGATTCCCTTCCTTCTAGACCTGGAGGCCTGACACAAATCCGTGCACATGAAAGGAGTCACAACTCAGATGTCCTGGATTGATCTTACGTGGAGCTGCAGAGGTTGGAAGGGACATGGTGTTGCCCACAACCGCCCTACGCAGCCAGACAAGGGCAGCACGCGCCCTGCGAGCCGCAGCTCATCCCTTGATTCGCCACAGCCTCCTTGGGACATGAACGAGCGCTTGGCAAGATCTCGTTTTGGCACACAGGCATGTCAAAGGAGCAGCCTCCATATGCCCGACAAATCTGCAGCTGCTCTCCACCACTCCTGCGGCCAGCAGCAAAACTTTCAACTTGGCTTGAAACTGGTGGAGATGAGGATGCTCTTGACCACCAAGTCCTGAGAGCAAAGTGCTTCTGATCCTCAAGACACTCTTGTTTCTTGAGGCAGCGCTCACAAACGGATCCAGACCTGCCTTCCTCCAGCCTGCCCCGGGCTTTGGACACTAACACAGACTCAAAAGCACCCAAGACCTGAGACACCAGCCTGCCAAATCCCCACTGCCCAGCTCCGTTCCACCACTTCTCCATGGAGCAATCAAGTTTTCCTCCACATGGAGAAATCAAGCAGTGGGTGTCACGACAGCTAACAATTTTCAGTTACCTTCTTTCCTGCTCTCTGCATTCAGGCAGAGGCACAAGTACATAAATACCACTTGGGTGACTGTTATTAATGCTTGAACATGGAGCCTAATGGTTCCCCCTCACCAGCAGGTTTTCTAACCCTTTACCTCCCCTCTCAATCATCCTGGATACCTGAAAATTTCACGTCCTCTGACGCTGATTAAGACAACTCCCATGTTCTCCAGACTGTTTACATAAATAGACATTTTAATGCATTTTGCCAGCAAGCTTTCCTTTGACGCCTTGGCACAGATGGTTGATATTTCCGTGCCGCGGCAGCTATTAGATCGTAATGTTACCAGTAACGACTTTACATCATTTGTACCATGTATGCTCCAGGCCCCTGCAGCAGGACACACTGGGAATTCAGCTACCATGGGCTCAGGCTGCTCCTGCCTTCACCAATAGAGTTTGCACCCCTTGGCTTGGAGACATTGCTGCTTTGTGGATCCATACAACACCTTGCTGTAGCTGGGGGTACTCCACCCATTGTCCTCCTGCTATGGGGACGTCAAGCATCGCCTCTTCCCACTCCCTGGGAGACCTGCCTCGCATGGATGATGAGCTTTTCTCCTTGGGTGCTGTCCTAGAGAGACATTTGCCCTTTTCATCTCTCCAATTTGCTTTTAAAAATTAACAAAAGGTTCCCTACAGGTCTGAACCAATTTCCTCTTCCTTCCTTTGGAGCCACCAGAGTTTTGGACCAATCTAGATCCAAGTCCCCATGAGCTCCAGCCACAGATATGAACTGACTGCGGCTTTGGGGAGGCCAGTGCAGGACTCTCCAGTCTCTTTCTTGTTATGTTAACAATAGCAAAACACCGCAGAGACGGCGGCTGAAATTCAAGCGCTATTTAAACAAATGAATATGTAGGGTATAGTTCATACAATGCGAGTTCAGACGAGGAAAATCAGAACAGCCAGGCAGCTCAATGTGAACCAGATTTTCAAAACAAAAACAAAACCCCAAAGCCCTTCCTCAAGGAAGCCCTCGCCGAATTCTTTCCCCTGCTGAGAAGTCCAACATCACGCCTTGTACTAAAGCTTTTGCATTTCACTCCAAGGAAGGATTTGAAGGGGGGAAAAAAAAAAAAAGGCAAAAGCAGCACATTATGGAACGGGGTCTGGCTTGCAGCCAGGGCTGGGGGGAAAGCAGCACAGAAACCCTTTGGTTTAGCAGCACATTTCACTCCCGCTCCATGGCAGAACAAGGCTTTGCAAAGCCCTCGCCGTTTAAACCCGCAGCGCTGCAGAGTCTCAGCTTCCCTAAGGCGAATCAGTCAATTGGTTCGACTGTATTTAAAATCCCCCAGAGTCCACCTTTAAATCACCTTTATATTCCTCTACCCAAAGCTAATAGTTTCTACCTGCATTTCGCTTCATCTCTGTAGAAAAACAAGCTATTTAGCAGTCACATTAATAATCCGCAGCAATCTGGTTGTCATTTCCCTGATGGAAAATTTCATGCTGCTGCCCGGCAGCCGCGACACGGCGAGTGCTGCGTGCACCTCCAGCCGCTCCGCGTCCTTCCCACCAAACCCCGCCGCAGCGAGGGTGGCAAGGGGCAGAGGTGGGGAGGACGGGCAGAAGAGGCAGAGCTAAGCCCAGTCAGGCATGCGTAGGGTTCATGGACATGCAGGAACAGTGTGGAAGCAGCCTGATGCTGAGGGAGAAAGTCAGCGAGCTTGTATCAGGAGGAGCTTTGAGGAAACCCAGCTCCTGAACCCCTGGCCATACCATGGTGAAATATCTGTGGACAATGACGTTACTGCGGAAGGTGGTCTATGGAGAAGAGCTTTAGGATGGAAGGTCCTAAGGTAGGAGATGAGCTCCTGGGGACACGAACTACCTTTGCTATGTGCATCCAGCACCCCTGGCCACAGGAGCTCAGTCTGGCCAGGTTCACTGGTGGGTGAAGGCAAATAAACAGCAAGAGGTGGGGGCCAGTGTGTTCAACACACTCCAAACTTCCACTCATTTTGACAAGCTTTCAAACCACCACTTCATCCAAAATATCTCAACCTGGCCTCCTCTGTTAAGCAAATAACTGTAAAGACTGTTTCAGTCTTCTAGGCATCTTCCATGGAGAAAAGCAGGTCCCTCCAGGATGCCTGTTCCAAGGCGAGATGCAAAGCCTCCTGAGGAGCGTACTTCCCTCCCCTGGCTATAATGAGGACCTCAGCTAACCAGCTTATGTTCTGAAGTCCAGGATGTTCCAGTGGTCCCAGAGCTGCTGAATCCCACCCGACACTGCTGGAGACAGACAGGAGGACAGAAGCGTTCCTCTTCCCAGAGTAACCACCAGCCCATCCATCCTCTCACCTCTGGCAAGGTGCTGGTAAACAACACGTAGCTTTTGACATGGCACCATGAAACATGTCCTGAAAGTATTTATCCTAATATAGCCCCATGTGCCCAGGGTGGCCTCATGTGAAAAGCCCAAGAACTAAATATTCATTAAATAAGCAGAGAGCTTAATATAGAAAGTCATGGAGTCAAGTACTCTTCAAGCCCCCTCACATCTTTGCAAACATCAGCCAATGAAGATAAATTTGGCGCGGTTGATCACTTGCACTTTTAGGAAAGGCTCTTCTAAAAGAAAAAAAAAAAAAAATCACATGTTTCAGTGTTTATAATCTCTGCAGAAAGGCCTGGTCCAGCATTTCTTCCTTCTAATTCCTGCTCTCATAACTGTCAGATTATGAAACCGCAGGCTATAAGCCTCCCGAGTTTACAGAAAAACACCTCTCTGCTCTCTGCCGCCGCTTCGAGCAGATGAACTAATAAAAACACGCTCTGCTATTCCCTCCAAGCGCCTGGCAGAAAGGAATCTGGAACAGTAGTAGCTTCAAAATACCGTCAAAGAAAGCAACCACCCACAGCGTCTGGAGTCCCCCCACGCTTATCAGCTCCCTTCACCTTGTTGCCCGAAAACCACCACAAAAGTCTGCCTCTTCCCATCCAGCTGCCCAGCAGAATGCACAGCTGGCTGGGGCAGCAGCCAGCACCCCGCCGCCCTGGTTCCCCTGAGCCAAAGAACGAAGGAGCCGTGCTGCCTATAGGGCGTTGGATGACAGGAGCTTGCTCGGCCACCCATCCCAGTGGGATGGTCCTCCTGGTACCCGCACAGGAGCCTACATCAGCATCTCCCAAAGATGCTCCTGACAAACGGCAACAAGCTTCAACAATTCACCCCTTGGACAGGGGCAGCAAAGACACAGCAGATCTGCTTTCAGCTCTCAGCCAAAGGAGGGATGCAGCTGTTGATCGCTCTCCTGGAGCCACTTCCCCCAGGTTCTTAGGAGATGATCTTCCCAATGTTATTAAACACAGGTGGAACTGCTCAAGCTTCCCCGTGGAGCTCCCACCAAGGGCAGCGCGTGAAGGTGAAACCTGCAGCACTTCAGATCACGTCGCTGTTTGATGTGTCCCGAGAACAGCACCCAGCCAGCCTGCATTAGGGCATCAGGGAGGAGGTGCTGGCTGGAGGGGACACATCGAGCGCAGCCGTGTCTCCCTGCCCTACAGTCGCTGAGGCGTTAATGCCACAGGAGGACATGGGGATTCAGAGCCAGTCTCTGCAGCCACCACCACTGCCCACGGGGAGTGGTGGGACAAACGCCTTGGCGTGCAACCACGAGCCGCTCTGCAAACCCAGAGTGTGCCCGGGAGGGAGAAAGGTAAACAGCCACGACTGGAGATGTGAGGGAGCTGCCGGCACTGGGACGGGGGGGGCCGTGCCTGTCTGGTGGGGAGCTCTGGCACCCCAGGAGAAGCACCATGCCAGCTGGGCAGGTATGTAACAAGGTTTTGCAGCATATCACCATCCCTGCTAATAAACTCTTTCCCCCCCGCACGCAAGCAGAGCGTGCACCTGCAGCACCACGCCGTCCCACGCCTGCGGCAGGACTGAGGACGCCGGGCCAGGCGTGCCACGGCACCAGCCATGAAACCTACGTGAGACCAGACTGTGCAAAAGCCTCTCTGAAAGCAGAGCTCTTGTCATCCTTACGGAGACAATTCAATAGGAACGTGGCAACTCCTTTTCTTGACGACTATATACAGGGAAAGGCTGGGCTAGGTGACAAGCGCGAGAGGCTGGAGCAGAGGCAGCCTCTTGCCTGCAAGGACTCAGATAATCGAGTGGAGGAATAGCCAACGATGAGTCTATTTTGGACTCCACATGCTGTTGCTGGAGCACTCACCGGAGAGGCGAAGGCATTTGTTACCTTCTCTCTGGAGACTGCAAATCCAATAGACTTCCCTGCCTGCAGCTGCACTGGTCCCGGAGCCGGCAGCCGCCGGCTGCACCGCTCGGACAGCTGGGCTGGCACAAACCCAGCAGTGAACAGCTGCTCCCTCTCCTTGAGCCCTGCGCCACAGAAACCTGCAACGCGTGGTGCTGCCCACAGGACGATGGTCACGGGATGGTGCTGAGCATCCTGGCAGGGCCACGACACGGGAGCTCACACAGCCCAGTACCAGCCCAGGCAATCGCCGCCTGCCTCTGCCTGCAAGCTGGAGGCAGGCTCAGAGGAGAAAAATCAGCCCTGCTCTGTCCTGGGACCCTTCCCACAACACCCCAATGCCTCTTGTCCCAAACCACCTGCCAGTGGCCAGATTCAGACCCGTAAGCCCTCCTGCATCCCCGCCGTGCCAGGAGCCACCGGGATGGCACTCACCTGCTCGTGGTACTCGATGCCCATGCTGAGCGTGTTGATGAGGATGGCCACCATGATCCCACGGCCAAAATACTTGCTGTCCACAATCTTCCGGAAGGTCTCGCACACCACGTGCCAGAAGGCCAGCACCCGGCTCGCTCTCCTGGCCCGGGCTCGGCCCCGCTGTGGGTCCCGCTGGTCGCTGTAGTGGGCATCCTGCGTGAACTCGTAGACCCCATCGCTGTCCGAGTCGGCTGTCTCATTGTCCGTCAGCTCAGCCTCGCTCGCCAGCGCCTTGAGGCAGTACGGGCAGCCCTCGGGGCTGCAGGAGCCGCCGTCCAGCTTGGTGCAGGGGCTGGAGATCTTGCAGGAGCTTTGGCAGGGACCTGAAATGCCAGCAGGGCAGGGCGGGCCCGTCAGCCGGGATGGGCAGCAAACCCCCAGCCCTGTTAGCACGAAACCATCACCCGCCACACAACAGGTGTTTCCTAAGGGGAAAAGGGCTCCTGCGGGGTTGAAGAGCCCTCGGCAAACCCCAAGTGCCTTTTCCCTAGTTACAAAGCCTTCTTTGCTGGCCCCAGGCGGCTGACATTGCCACCAGCCCAGGACCCCTAGCCCACCTCACTGTTCCTCTGGTCATTAGGGCCAGCTCCCCTGGCCCTGGCAGACTCCGGGCTGGAATTAGAGGGAGCACAGTCACCAGCACCCTCCTTTCCTGCTCCCGCTGTTTGCTGATGCCCCAAAATCCCCAGTGTTTCCCCTCCCTGTGCTGCCCCCAACGGCAGCTCCCGGGTGACAATACCAGTGGGATATTCCCCAAAACTCGCCCAGCTGGCTGCCAGGGCAGGAGACTCCGGACCCACGCAGCAGCACCATGCGGCGACATGAATAAAAACCCAGCGTTAAATCACCTCCGAGCCCAGCTCTGTGTATTTAGGCTCCAGGCAGCTCCAGGCTGCTGGGCAGGACTTCCCTCCCAGCTCCTAGCTGGAAAGATCAATGCCACTGCAGTGGGGGAAAACATGGCACTGATCGCCTCGGAAAGCTAGGCCAGAAACGTTTCTTGGAGGTTGAGAGGGTTTAGACTAGACTGGCCCAAGTCCCCAAACCTCAGGGTGTGGACGGGGAAAGAGCATCTTGTGGTGAAGGTACGGAACCCCCGACCCAGGAAAGCTGCGTTCCATGTCTGGCTCTGTTCAGGCTTTCCGAGCAAATCACAGAGTTTTGATACTTGGCGTCTGTGATTGCCACGGAGCACTCGTACAGAGCAGGCACCCCATCTCCCCACACCCCGAGTCCAATGGGGAGCGGAGCTACGGGGCGTGCTGGGGCCTGAGTCATTCAGATGGTCTCAAGCTCAGCAGTGGGCAATGGGGCCACTGCCAACCCCCGGGTTTTAGCAAGGAAGGGATGTGGCCGGTTGGAAGCAGCTGGGCTGGGCTCCAGCTCTGCTCGGTGTCACAGAGCCCTGTTCTAGGTGATTTGGGGAGCACAGGGATTTGGGGAGTGTTCCCTGTAATTGCAAAAGAAATTAGCTTGACTGGGAGGGGATGGGAAAGACGATGGGCTCATCATAAACATTCATTTCCCTTGGATTTTTGCAAATATGAAGTCTGGGCGGTTGAAACCTCTCTCCTAATTTTATCTATAAAAGGCATTAGGTAGGTCAGAAGGTCCACGTTGGCCTCACCTGGAAAGCCATCACCTTTCTCTGTCACATGGACTGAAAAGAACCCTGCGAAGATTCAGAAAGAGAAGGAAATTAGGTGGTAGGTTGTATTTCTGCAAGACAGCCCCAGACCAACGTCCAGCCCCAGGCTCACCCGTACTCTGCGTCTCCAGCAGCTTGTGCATGGTGCTGTACGGCCCAGGGGGAATGTTGAGGCTCGTCAAGGTGCTGCTCCCGGCACCCACCGCTGCCTCCCCCAGGCTCTTCTCTTTCAGCACCTCCTGGGAAGTGCTGGGGTGCACAGTGGGGTACACCTTGCTGCCCACGATGTTCTTGGGGATCCCCTCTGGGCTCGGCAGGCTGAGGCCCGGCTGCGGGAGAGATGACCGGCAGCGCACCGGCTCGACATGGCAGTCGGCGTGGTAGATGCTATGGACAGACTCGGTGTTGCTGGGGGCGGCACCGGGGGCCCCATGGGGGCTTGTTGCCGACGGGGGGAGCATCAGCCGGTTGGTGCCGTTGTGGACCGAGCTGGTCTCCACGTCACTGATCTCTGGGCTGGCACGAGGCGCCCGCAGGTTCCCATTGCCCAGGTGATAGTGGTGGTGGTGGTGGTGATGGTGGTGGATGAGGTGGTGCACGGAGGACCTCTTCCTGCTCCGGCGCTTCCCAGCATGTCGGTCGGCCCCTGCCTTGCTCGTGGGGCTGGTGAGGAAGCCCATCCTCACGCCCACCACCCGGTAGACCTGCACAAGCTGCTTGCTGCCTTTTCGGGCAATGTAAACCAGGTACTTGAGGAGCTCGTCGTAGCAGCTGCCTGGCTCTGAGAAGCTGGCAAGGGTGCTGGCGTTGGACAGGTAGCGCACCCTCTGCTCCTTCATCAGCTGGCTCTCGCGCTGCTTGGTCTCAGAGAACTGCGTTGCTATCACCACCAGGCAGAGGTTGATCATGAAGAAGGAGCCCACCTAAGGGCACAGGAGCCATCAGCCACCTCGGAGTGGCCATACCCACCCTAGAGCCCTGCCTCACCCAGCCAGCCCCATTGCCCGCGTCACCCGGCAGGGACCACCGGCGAGAGGCTGACTCACCTCCCCCAGCCCCCGCCCCGGGTTCTCCCATGCCAGCGCTCCACGGAAGACGTCAGAGATCAAAGACAAGAGCAGATTATTTTGACAAAAAGCTTTTGCTCTTTTAAGACAGTGTTTTTCCCTCTCCGCAGACAGCGGTCATAATTATCACAATTAGTGGCATTACGATGAGCGCGCTGAGCCTTCCTGATAGGAGCGTTTTTTCTGGCAGCGCGTGGGCAGCTCGCGGGCAGATCCCTTTCCCCTGCTAACGGGATTTGCGGGTGACTGTTACGCAAGGGCAGCAGCAGCCCCTGCCCACAGCTCGGAGGTTTTATTTTCAACCAGGGTTTCATGAGGTTCTGCCTTCTGCAGAGCCCAGCCTGGCTCACAGAGAATCACTGACGTGCTAAGGGGCCGTCACACGCCGCCACTGTTACACAGCATCTGGAAAAGTACTGCTTGCTCTTCCTCTTCCCCTTGTTTCGGGGTGCTGAGAGCAAGAGATTGTTTGTTTTTTGGGGGAAGCTGGTAGATGAACCAGAAAAAGCATCCTGGGCTAGATGACCTCCTACTTTCTCATCAGGGTTGGAATCCTGGTTTGATGAGGAGCAGAGATCTCCACAATGGCCTAATGGACAATGTGCAGCTATTTTGCTGGACTTAGTTTAATTAGACAGCGAGAAAGGGACTCATCTCACTTATCTCAGCTACATCTGAGTGAGGCACCTAATGATCCTTTAGAGTCAAGAGAGAAATAGGCACATCAAGTCTGCAATGCATCTAATTTATTTTGGATGTCTACCTTCGGAGGAGATGAATCACTCCCTTAAAGCACCTATTTTTCTCCCTTGACGATAAAGGGAGTCTAGACAACGAGCTCAGCCAGTCACGGTAGACAATTCTGCTTGCATAGATGAAGCCCATCATGGAGCCCACCCCACAGAAACTCTTTGTTGGCTCCTTTGTGGGTGGTCTCGGATGATGCTGTGAAGTGTGGGTGGGCCGTGGGCAGTAATCTCTTCCCTCCTTCCCTTAATGTGCTCTCTGAAGTTTGGGACTGTTTTCCCAAAACGTCCCCTCTGCACCAAGGACCCAGCCAGCCGGGTTCTTCAGTAGGGGGGGAATTTCTGGGCAGCCTCCTCCCTTCCGAAGCTCAAAACCTGACCAGGGGAAATTTGTCTAGTTTAAAACTTAAATTCAAGGTGGCAACTAAGGATAACAAGGAGAGAAGCAGTAGAAACAGCAGCAACAGAAGTCTCTCTGCCATACCTTAACACATCTTTCTTTCCTTCCTTCATGTTTGCAGCAAAACACAGCTGCAATGCAACGCCGTACTGAAGCTGCGTGTCTTGCAGCAGGATGGTTTCTACCCCTCCTACGCAGCATCAGCCTTTATATTCACTGTATTATCTGCCCTGTTCCTCTGGGTCACTCCACTCTGCCCTCTCCAAATGCCAGGAGGTCCCCCATGTTCCCCTAAGACCACTCACAATGATCAGAAGGATGAAGTAGATGAAGTTGTAGAAGGAGTGTGCATCCATGACAAAGTACATGATGTCCACCCAGCCTTCCAGTGTGATGACCTGGTGGAGATAGGAAGGCAAAATGAACCCATCAAGGCTCAGTGACACCACCAAGCACACAAGCAACATTTCTCATGGCTGGGTCATTTCTAGCACCCATAGCTGGTCTTGGTGCAGTGCAAGACACTGAGAAGCCAAATCCTGCTCCCACCAATGCCAATAGCCACATTGCCAGCTGCCCAGGCTGAACCCAGCCCTTCTTTTCCAGCGAGACCTGAGGCCCATTCTTGCATTTTGCAGAGGGAAGAGCAGGGTCTAGGCTCTGCTCTACATCAGGATGGTCTTCTCGCATGCACACAAGTTTTGGAGACTTGGGTTTTGTCCATGCACATGAGATGGAGGCATCTTCAAAACAGGTATTAGACTGTATCCCTGACATTTGGAGCACTCACGCGCTACTGTATAAGTGCTTGCTGGTGCAAAATAGCTCCCCAGGAGTGCAATTACACACCCCCCGGGAACATGTTGCAGGGCATGACCGAGCGCTCCCCACCTCGTGACAGGTTGCACGCAGGGCTCACCTGAAATATCGCGATCCAGGCGTAGCCAATGTTATCGAAGTTGATGGCTCCCTTGAAGGGGTTGTGCTCCCCAGCAGAGCAGTTGGTGTAATACTGGTTCCAGTTGACACAGGACGTGTTGGTGGTGTCATTGTAGGAATAATAATCCAAGGTGCATTCGAGACCTTCTTCCCTCCGTGTTGGGATACTCCGGCAGTAGCGCATCCCGTTCTCCCGGGGCTGGGAGCAGATGAAGGGGTTCTCATCTTCGTTCTCTGTCTGGTAGTATCGCTCCAAATCCACTGTGTATGGGCTGAAAGAGTCCAGACAGGGAAGGCGTTTGCACACCGACTGCAGGCAATCTGGCAAGGTAACAAGTGTAACAGCAACGAAGTCTGACATATTTTATTCTGGATCTCAAAGTTTGGTGGTTTTTTTTTTCTTTTAAAGGGATCCCCCTTGGACTTTTTGCAGCCCCAGTTGGTGGGATGATGTCCCTATCTGGGCTTTGGGAAATTGAGGGACTCAGCAACCCCTCCGATGACATTACTAAGAGTCACTCCACCTGGAGGTGCCCTGGCTTTGACTTTCGGGGACTAAGTGCAGGATTCAGCCCAGCATGGCTTCTCTGAAATGTCTTTGCTGCTGTAAGATGGAAATCCGTCAGTTTAAGCTCCTGTATCTCCTGTCTTCCTGGAGATGCTGAGAATGGCTTGGGGAGACTCCATGCACAACGACCTCCCAAGCTTCCTAAAACCAGAGACTGGGCCTTCATTCGCATTCCACAGTGCCTGTTCAGCCCGCAGATAAGCTCTAAATTCCCTCTGAGGGTGGCCTTACCGCAGCGACCCAGGCGAAAACACTTCAGGGAGATGGAACAGCCCACGGCCAGCCCGAAACTGGCTCCTTGCTCTGCACACAGCTATCTCCTTGATGCTGCCAGGACTCCCACTAAAGCCCGCAAAGATATTTTTAAGCCTAGTTCAGCCCAGTTAATTCCTGCAGAATTGCCTTTAATACCCTTCAAAGCATATTTAAACCCCTGGAATTCTGGCTCAATTAAGCAGCACCCAGACCTGTGGCTCTGTTGGATTTACACAGTGGTGAAGCAGGTCCCCAGCTCTGCTGCCATTTACTTAAGAGGGACGTGCCCTGGTAAGGGCTCTCCCCAGCGCTCTTTGAGGGCACGACGTACAAGAGGGGTAGCAGCCGGTCAGGAGATGTGTAGCAGAGGACAACTGGCACATCACGCCAGCTCCGGAGCCAAGATTCAGCTGGGCCCCAGCGGCATCATCATGGTCCTGCTGTATGCCAGAGGGAGAGACTTTGGGTTCCAAGGCTTCTCCATCTGGGTGCAGATCTAGCCAGATCAACTTCAGGGAGTCAACATTTGAAAGCGACCCACTCAAAGGTGACAGGGGTGCCGGAGCTCAGCAGAGCAGCCACCAAGGGCTTGCAGTCACCTGTACTTCACCAAGCATTCAAAGGGAGGTGGTGGTGGAAAAAAGCAGGTAGGTAGGAGAATAGGTATGGAAATTGTGGTCTGAAAGAGGCTGACAACTACCAGAACAGAGGGATACTTCAACCACCATTGAAACTTTCCTACATCTGGCAAGCTGGCTGCCCAGGAAACTGGGTGCTGCAGAAACCCGTTTGACCACAATAGTCCTCTTGGCCTTAAAATCCAGAGTTCTATGAAAAACAACAGAGGACAGGGACTATCTCTTGCTCTGAGACTGAAAAGGATCTAGCATCACAAAATGTATGGTAGCTCCATCAGCCTCCCCTGGGGTTTAGGTGGGTCTACAAACACTGTACCAATAAACATCACCAGCTGCTGAATGGGATTCAGACCTCCATGTCCTGACAAACGCAGAAAAGGTCACACAATGACACATCGAATTTGGAAAGCCCGAACTCTTATTCTCAGGGTTTTTTTGGAGGCTGGTATCAATCAGAGGTTCCCAAGTGCCAGCCGAGGGTCAGGGACAGCCCTGGAGGACTCGAACGGCAAATTGTCACAGCTTGCTCTGCTCTGGCTGTGCCTGCCTGGGCGGGAGTTGTGGTGGCATTTAGGAGCAGGGAGCATTTACAGCAGACCGAGGTGATTTAAGGGATGATGTCCTTGTCTCCTGGAGGGACAGGAGCTGGAGAGACACTTCTGCTGCCCGCGCAGACTCACATGCTGAAGTTTTCGGGGAGGAAGCAGCGGTTCCTGAGCAAACCTGCCCACAGCTGGACTCCCACGATGCCGAAGATGAAGAAGACGAAGAAGCAGAGGAGGAGGACGTTCCCCAGCATGGGCAGCGTGTCCAACAGAAGAGTCACCAGGATGCGCATACCTGAGGTGAAGAGGAAGTGATCAGGGAAAGGGCAAGGTCCATGATGGATTTTCTTATTCTGGCGATATCCTCCTGACCTTTTCCTTTCCGTCCATACTTCTCCTTCCACTGACAGCGCTGCCTTCCCAGCCACTGTCCTTGTCGCCCACACATGGCTTGCAAACACCCGCAGCTCCCCAGTCCCCTCTGGTTCCCCCCCAAAGCCCCTGAGATATCCCCTTCATCCACGTCCCGCTCTTGGGCACACAACGAACCTTCCCTTCTCCTCTCTCCTCCCTCCACATCTCAAGTCCTCTTCTCCTCCTAAAGTTTTCTAGCAATCACGTCTCCTTTCTTCCCTGAGACCAAACTCCAACAGTCTCCTTTGCTCAGTCGTATTTCTTTCCCCACTCAGTATATATCAAAATTCCCTTCCCTCCCTAATTCCCCTCATCTACCCTAAATCCCTTCCCTTCCTTAAAATACAGGACTCTCTCTGGCAGTTAATTCTCACAAGTTCGGGAACAACCAGTTCTATAACAAAGACAAATTGATGGTGACTCCAACTTGACATTTACACACAAAAAAATTGATTTCATCTGACGTCTCTGTAATATTCTGCTCATCTCTCGCTCTCCTTCCTTCCCCATCTTCTGCATTCTCTCACTCGCTTATATTGATTTTCATTTAAAGAAAGCTTTACTGTTGCACCCCTTGCTTTGATACTTCAAGAAGACTTTTTTTTCTCTCTTCCTGATGCTGTCACCTCCTCTGTCAGGTATTTTCTTCTACTCCTCTACCGGGGAACAACCACCTTGCGTCAACTCCTAATTAACTGAAATGACTTTCTGTGGTTACTGCATTTATCATCGTACAAAAAATCTCCTTTTTCTCTTCCCACCTTACACTTCTATCCCATTGTAACTACATAGCAGAGAAGCCAAGATAAATTACCCGGGATTTCAAAATACATTAAGTGAATTACATCCCCAGTTAGACAGTGGTGGATAAATTCAGCCATCCATCAGTTCAGCAGCGGGGATAAAAAAACCCCATTGCAAACAGGATTCTGAAGCTATCATGATTGAAACAGCAGCAGCAGCTGCAAAGCCAGATTAAGTTCAAGAGTCAGGACTGGAAAAATAACCACAGCCCGGGCACCTCCAGCATGGGCGGACAGAACTGAGGCTGATCGGTTCTCATCACGGCATTGGGCTCGGTCAGACAGGGCAGTTCAGGCTTGGGTTTAGTTTGGCTGAAACGATGCTGGATCTGATATCCAGGAACCAGAAAAATGACATTTCTGGTGCGGTTGTACTTACGTTTTTCACACCCAATCCATATGGCAGCTGAGGTGGACGGAGCTCGCGTCTCTCGCAGCACTCCGGGCTTTGCCCAGCAAAGTTTGGTTGGGTTTGGCAGTTTGGTGGGGTTTGCCACGGCCAATGCCTCTCCGAGCACAGGGCTGGGTTGCTGTGGCCTGCCATGATGCTGCTGCGATGCAGGAGCAGGCAATGCCACCTGTTGCTGTTCAAGGGGGGTCTGAGATCCTCATGTCTGACCTGGTAAACCAGCACTGAATAGACACCTTCCATCCCACCCAGGCACGCTTTGGAGGTTTTTAGCTATACAGATCAACTCTAGGGAGCAGAGCAAGAGATGCTCCAAGACGAAGCTCCTCAGCACCTCCTGGGGAACCGTCTCCAGACACAACAAGCTTTCCTTGCCTCAGTTTCTCCAAGAAAAGATGGGGTAATGCAGGGAGGGTGGGAGCACCATGGCTCAGATCTCTCTGCCCATATTGCCTGGGAAAGGCTGTTGGCTCAGTCAATCCCTATCACCTGCATCCCTTCACCTTAGCAGCCTCCTAAGACCCTCTTCAGATGAGAAAGGCAGGCGTCTGAAGACAGCCCTAGATGTCTTATTGACTGGTGGCTCATCTCTGATGCCACCAGTGTCAAAAAGAATATTACTTAAAGCAGGAGAATGACAGGCACTGGAAACCACAGAGCAGTGGTAGCTCTACCAGGCTTGGATGAACGTTTGAGCTGCAACATAAGATAGGAAGTACCCGTGTTCGCTCTTCCATCTTTGGGGCACAGATAAAAAGAACTTGCACAACTGAAAGGAATAAGGATCTGACTTACTGGGGACCCTGTTGATGGCCCTGAGCGGCCGCAGGACGCGGACAGTGCGGACCGCTGAGAAGCTGACGTTCTGCAGGTCCAGGGAGTACTCCAGCATCCTGCGAAAGACACGAATGCGGAGAAGCGTCAAGGATCTTCTGGAGAAATGTTAGATTATCAAACATTATAAATCAAACATTATATGGCAACCGCTCACAGAGGGACTCGTTACTGCATCTCTCCCATCAGGAGAGTTTGCCAGAGGAATTAATTAAGGGTTGTTTACGTATCAGAATAAAGTCAATGAGCGAGAACATGATACACCAGCTCACACAGCCACACGTCTTGTCTCTCTCTTATCTGCTTTGGTTACTGGTTTTGCACAGGTCCAGGGCAGAAGCTTCTGGAAGTTCCTGCACCCTTCAGGAGGGCAATTTCCACAAACAGCCTTGTTTTTAACAACAATTAAACAGATACTCTAATCAATCTGGATTTGTTGTGCTGAGCAGCACCCTGTAAAGCAGAGGAGGATCCCCTGGTGCAGATCCTCCCCACAGGGCACAGGCGATGTGCAGCACAGGACACGAAGCTACACCAACTCTACCCAGCAGAGATCATTGGCAGGGGGGACTCAGGTGGATGGGCAAGAACATAAATCAAAACTGATGACACTTGCAGATAACAAATGGGACAAACATGGACCAAGGGACCTCCCAGCGCTCCTACACTGTGCCTGGTGGGGTCTCAGGACCTTGAGGTGCAACCTTCACATGGCTTCATCTGAGGATGCACTTGGACCACTGCAAATCCCTGGGGTCCCCCAACATCATCTTGCTCTGCTCACGGCACCTTTGCTCAAGCACAGCAAGGCCATCAGTCACATCACCACCAGCACTTTGCTCTCCAGCTGGGGGAAAACACAAGTCCTCTGCCCAAAAGCATTCCTGAAGAGGCAGAGCCAGGCAAAGGCAAGGACAAGGACCACGAGGCTCCCCGCACAGCTGGACTCCCGCTGCCACAGGCAACCACAGGATATTAATCTCTTCCGAAAGTTATCAAGTTCCACCTCAAAGCTCGTTGGGCAGTTCCCTCCCTCCAACTCGGACGGTTAGATGCCTAACTTCCAGCCTAAATTTATTCGGAACAAGCTCATATCCATTTGTTCTTACGGCAGCACTGTCTTTTAAGTAGCTTCTATAGCTGTTCTTGTCGCTGGTGTTTACTCACCCGATGTCTTTGCGGAGGACAAATCACATCCCCCCTCAGCCTTGATTTTGCAAAGCCAAACAAACCAAGCTCTTCATCCCCATCTCACAGACAGGCTCTCTGCTTCCGGGTCACAACCCTTCTCCACCCCTGCCCTGGCCTGAATTAATCTTACTTGATTAGACATCAAGCTTCTGGAGGAGGCTTTGCTGGTGCCTGGCACAAAGGCACCAGTGCTGCCCTCTCCCTCCCTGCTGGAAATCCCACAGGATCCATCAATGCTGTGATGGCTTTGCAGAGGTTCATGCTCTTGCTGCGATCAGCCAAACCCACCCTCCTTCCTCCTGGCCATCGGCAGGTGAGGAGCATGGGGGGCTGGAGAAGACTTTCTCTTTCTAACCCCCAAATATATGACTCTGTGCTTCCTGCTGTGACACTTTATCCCATCACAGAAATGATCTGAGGACTGGAGCCTCTCTCCTATGAAAACAGGCTGAGAGAGTTGGGGTTGATCAGCCTGGAGAAGGCTCCGGGGAGACCTTCTAGCAGCCTTCCAGTGCCTAAAGGGGCTACAAGAAAGCCAGAGAGGAGTTTTGGACAATGGCAAGTAGTGATAGGACAAGGGGCAATGGCTTTAAACTGAAAGAGGGGAGATTTCAATTAGACCAAAGGAAGAAATTTTTTACACTGAGGGTGGTGAGGCACTGGAACAGGTTGCCCAGAGAAGCTGTGGCTCCCCCATTCCTGTAAGCATTCAAGGACAGGTTGGATGAGGCTTTGAGGAACCTGGTGTAGTGGAAGATGTCCCTGCCCATAGCAGGGGAATTGGAACTAGATGACCTTGAAGGTCCCTTCCAACCCAAATCATTCTATGATTTCTCTTGATAGGCCCTGATGAGGATGACGACGATCAAACTAAATCTAAGATCAAAACAACCTCAACATATTGCTCCATATTTAGCTGACACCCACAGC
This sequence comes from Tauraco erythrolophus, assembly GCF_009769465.1. Taxonomy (NCBI): domain Eukaryota; kingdom Metazoa; phylum Chordata; class Aves; order Musophagiformes; family Musophagidae; genus Tauraco; species Tauraco erythrolophus. The sequence goes on from NC_141484.1 coordinate 6,915,361, forward strand.
GTGGGACAGTCCCAGAACATGAATGCACACTGGACAGACACGCATGGATGCTACAAGTATCTTCTCATCCCCTGAACGGAGAGGAAGGCAGCGTGTCCACGAAAGCCCACCTGGCCCCCGTGACAAAACCAGCCCCTTCCTCGGTGTGCAGGACTTGCCACATTGGGTGAGCTTTGGCTTGGGAAGAAGAAGGGCAGCCATTTCCGTGGAATTTAATGGTTCTCAGGTTTCACCCACTGTTTGAAAATGAAATTTTTGTATGGTTTGCAGGATTCAGGTTAAAAGCCCACATCAAACATAGAGCTTTTCTTTCATCCATTATTAAAACAGAGGCTACCGGCAAAATTCAGAGCAGCATATGGTTACTTGCACTAAGACGAATCATTTTCTGATTAATGACAGCTTGAGACTTGCTTGCAGAGACATGTGTGCTTGTAATCTGCAAAGGTCATATTGTAAAATATGTCTAATTTAACATATTAAAGAACAATTATAATGCCAAATTTAAAGAAAAACAACCAACCAACCTACAACCCACTAGGTTGTGCGAACACTTGAACACCAAGACCAAAACCAGGTCAGTGCTCTCCTGCCTTGGCTGCTGGACACCGCTACCAGCACAAGCGTCACAGCACCATGTGCTGAGCCCCAGACCTGGACTTCAGGATCCCCACATTGCTGATAACTAACAACTCAAGAGCCCTGAGAGAACCCTGTATGGGGGGAAAAAAACTATGGGTAAAAGTCAATCACTAAAGAGCAAGTCCAACGAGAGTCCCACCACTTCCCAGCTCAAAGGTCACCTCCCAAGGCAAGGGGATGCATGGAATCGATCCATGTCCCCAGCAAGGGGACATACCCCGGGAGAGCGAATGTCAGGATGTCACCAATCGGCGAGGTGACAGGTGCATTTACCAGCATATATAACATTTACGCACTGAAAATCTGCAGCGTTAAAGGCCCCTGATGCAGCTTCAACTCAAATGTCATTTCTGTTCAAACAGGAAAGCGCGACGGCTGTCAGCACCTCTGCCGTGGACCCGCTGCCCGGCCGAGTTAAAGGCTCAGGAACACACTCCGCGTTAAATAGGATGGATTCACAGCAAACGCTGAGACTCGTCAGAGTGATCGGCAACCCCCAATTGCTGGAGTTACGCAGAAGGAAAGTGGAAACATTTAGGACTTTCTAAGAATAAAACTGGAGCATCTGCAAAGCCAGACGTACAACAGTGGTGGGATGCAGAGAGGGAGCTGATGCAAACCTTTGGCAAACGCTCCTCCAAGAAGGAAAACTCCCGGGACTTAACAGATAGACACAGGGGATGCCTCAGGAAGGACTGGGCAGCTGAAATTCACTCCTGTTCTGCCTGGAGACAGCGAGACTTGGAGCACACGGGGGTTTCTTTCATACCAAACCCAAACAGTGATTCTCAGGAGCATCACAGCAGGGGTCGAATGGGCTCTTCTCACCCAGAGAGCCTCTAAGAGCACAGAAGATGGTGTGAAGACCCATCAGAGTCATGGAGTTTGTGCTGAGGGTGTTTTCCCAGGAAAACCCGAACTCTCCCCATTCCCATCTGGGTGCTGGGGATGCTGTAGAGTCAGGGGATGTGACCAAGGTGACTCAAGGAAGCAGTAGCAAAGCAGCAGTGCTGCAGGCAGGGCAGCCCCCAGCAGCTGCCCACCCCAGCACAGAGCCACCACTCACTGCCGGCGAGAGATAGGCTCCGATTTATTCAGCACTAAAAGGTTTCCAAACTGGGCTTATCTACAAAGCACAGCAACCGGTGGATGATATTGAGCCATCGGTGTTGGAAAACACAAGGGGGAAATTATTGAGGCTGCGTTGTGTCTTCAGAAAGCTGGAATGGAATGTCCCCTCGGCCCTTGCCGCGCTCCACTTTTGCTCAAGCGCTGCTTTTCAAGCCTTGCGAGTCTCACCGCAGTCGTGGGTGTTGCTTAATTTTAAAAATACTCATTTTAATCAAGCTGAACAGAATAGAAAGAATAGCACCGGGGGGAGCATGAGCCCTGCAGCCTGCAGGATCCGGCCGCGCTGTAGGTCCCAGCCAGGACACTTGACTAATGAGGCTTTTGAAGCAGCAGCAAGTTCAGCTTAAGAACAGATAGAAACTAAAGAATGCTCTTTTTAAAAACTCCTAAAACTTAAAAAAAAACAAGGTTTTTCACAGGTGGGGTTGAGTCAGCTGGGCTGCAACAGAGGCAGCTGGGGGGGTTTCTTTTACCCGGCAGGTTTCCATGAGCCAGGGACGCAGCGTGCCTGGGATTGCTCTGCTTCGAAGGCTGCAGTAAGGTGGCACAGAGCAGAGAGTGTCCGCAGCTGGGGGCCTTTGCTGGTCCCAGGTCTCAGTTGCTCCTCATCCTCCCAAAAGTCACTTAAAGCATCAAACTGCAAAGCTCGACCCCAGATTTTGAACCCCCCAGAGGTTTGCAATCATGAGTATCAGCAGATGCAGTTCTGCCACTTCTGCTCAGAGCAAAGAGGACCTAATTTGGGATGAGCCAGGACACAGCAGGGCTCAGGGAGGAGGCTCCCAACTTCCAGGACACTCACATCCATCCTGGAGAGCACGGGCCAGGCTCCTGGGAGAGGGTTTGGTGCAGCTTTCGCTGCAGCTCAAAGGGGCTGCGGCTGTGATTGCACATTGGGTAATTGCGTGTGCAATTGCTTACACGGGCAATTACCCGCTGGCACACATGGTGCCCGGGCAGCACAGAGGGCACCGCGCCGCCCCGTCCCCGTGGCACTGCTCCTCGGTGCCAGAGGGGATGAAAAAGCAACATTCAGCCCTGCCTCTCTGGTGGGTTTTTTTGTGGGTTTTTTTTAAGGGATGAGGGACTAACACATGGGGACTGAACCGCTTTTGCCCGTGGCCGCAGCGGGAGGCTGCAGCAGGGACTCCCATGGGCAGACCCACACCACCGCTTTCTTCCCCACATCCGAACCGGGGAGTTGAATCAGTCCCTTGATGGGCTCTGTACAGCTCAGGTGCCCGTCAGAGACCCGTCGGGCAGCACTGTCCTCATCCCAAATTCTGAGCTAAAGAGCTTTCCAGAAACCATCCAGGTTTAGATGAAGCAGGGATGGAGCAGGGGACTGCGGCATCCCTCCTCTACCAGTACCTATGAATACGGCGAGGCTCCCTGCAGTGTGTTTCATCCCTGAAATTCAGCACTCAAAACCAGGAGGGAGCAAGACATCCTTAAGAGTTGTTTACGAAGGCTTCAGCAGAGCTAACTCTTTAATACAGCCTTCAACAGGGGGAGAAAAAGCGATAACAAACATTAGAAGAAGCATTCAGGAAGCAAAGAGGAAAGAAATGGCGTCTCCGTTTCCAAAGAAAGCAGCCTGCCAACCCCTCCAGCCCCAGCTCGTCTCAAATTGTCAGCAAAATATTCCAGAAGCGTTTAACTTTCCTACACAGTGCTTCCAGAGGCCCGTTACCGTTACAAGGAGCAAAGCGCAGACAGGACTCCGCAGACTTGGCCAAACGACTGACTGAGCCCCGAGCAAGAGCAGAGCCCATGGCTCAGCCCCAGGCAGTGCCAGCCCTGGGCGGTGCCAGCCCCACTCCGACAGAGCGGAAACGCAGGCACAGAGCAGAGCCCTGGTCCAAAGCCCTACCCTGCATCTAGAGAAGGTGCAGAGAAACCCTGTAAGCTCTGGCAACACCAAATCATCCCCTCATTTAAAGCTTCTCTCCTTGGGAAACAATTAATCACTGCGGGGTTTTGGGGGGATTTTTGGGATGGGGAGGGTTTAAAGCACAACTCGATCCACAGGGATGCAGAGGGTCAGAGAAGTCCTTAACTGACCAAAGTCAAAATGAGCTGATGTCCTGCCAGTTGGTGGGACTCCAGCAAAGTGGCTGGGGCTGGCCCCAGCTCAGGGGCAGGCAGATCTCACTCCATGGCTATCTTCTTCCAACCGGAGAAGAGGTCCCTGCGCCCCGCCCGGAGGAGAGGGGGCAGAGCAGGTGCTAGGTCCCGCAGCAGCCAGGGAGACAGCAAGTCAGGGCACATCTCCATCCCACAGCTCCAGTTCACCAGCCCAGGCCTCAGCCAGTGCTAAACTGTAAACGTTTCTGTATATTTCTGGATGTAAACAAGCGTTCGACCTTGATACTTCAGTGTCTCACGCTGGGAGAGGTCGAAATCGTATTGAATCGTCTTTGGAGGGTGAGAGCTGGCTTGCAAAGCCCGTTAACCTTCAAGCGTTCTCTTAAAAGCTAACTCCCCAAATCCTCTTCTTTAAAATAACACAACCTAATTATGCCATTCATCACTTTTTTGTCTTCCCTTTTCCCCATGCAACTCCATAACCTACAGCCAAAGCCATGTTTCACTGTGCTGAGTTTTGATAATACAGCGCTATTCTCATCTCCAGCAAGTTTTACTGTAATTACAGAGATGTGTTGCAGACATTACACACTCTACAATTAGCGCTAATTGCATTACATTGTCACAAAGAAGTCATTTACTCTCCATGAGCTCATGAGATTGGTCTGGACAGTTTAACGGAGCTGAGAAGTACTTAACGACACGCCACGAAAGCGGCCGGCAGCGCAGCGGGCACGAGCACACCACCCAGCAACACTACCGGCCCTCCTAATTCTAGTACAAGAAATAATAAAGAAGAAGAAATAAAGAACACACAGGGTGACTTTAGCAGGCTCCAGCCCTCGGCTGTGCTGCTGATGTTTCCAACCTTACCAGAGCTGGTCCCACCTTGCCCAATGTCCCATCACTGCAGCCCCTAACATTGCTCAGACACTTCAAGAGGCAACTTTGAGCCCTCTCAAAGGAGAGAGAGAGACAGAGGCTGGTGCAGCTGGAAAGCACAAGCTTGTTGCCTCCTGCAGAAGACGAGTTTACAGGGACAGTTACAGCTCTTGGCCTTTCTGCTGTCCATCTCTTCCTCCAGCCTGGGTCTTGAGTCTCACTATGTCTTTCAGCCTCTGCAGCACCCCATGGCAATGAGTTTCCCAGGCCAAGGATGCGCTGGGACACTTGGCACATCCTTACTGGTTGTATTGGTCCACTGTTTCGGTTCTCCCAGCTGCCTGGCAGAGGTGTGTGCCATCACCCTATGGGGCTGGCAACAGACCGTAAGCAAAGTCCACCAAGATGTTACCCCTTCTCAGGGCACACCGAACCTATGCCAAGTAAACAGCCCAGCTGGGAGGGTCCCCTGCTCCTTTCCAGGAAAATTCAGTAAATTTGATCTCTAGCTCTATCAAAAGAGGAAAAAAACACTGTTTTCCCAAAGGTCTTTGGGCTCTTGGAGTGGAGAGGGGAGGCAAGAGCTGGCGAGCGATTCGTGTGTCAAAGCAACTCAGCTCACTGGCCAGGGGCCAGGGACTTTTCATGTGGATTTCCAGCCTCTGCCAGGAGACTCTCGGGTGCTGGAAGAGCCTTTAATTCAAACCAGGTGCCTTTGAAAGGAAAACACTCAAAAAGGCGAACTTGGTCGCTTTCTCTCAAAAAAAAAAAAAATAATGAGGGCAGTCACGCACATTTCACTGAACTCTCCTCCCTGGCACACTGCTCCGTGCTCCCAACCGCCCGATGGAAACCAAAACCACCAGCGGGGCTGGAGGGAGAAGAGCCGAGCCCCGTGCCCAGCAAGGAGCCCCAGGACACAGACTGGCCAAAATCCGACACAAACAGCTTTATCACCCTGCCCTGCTCGATGAGTCGAGCACCAGCTCTCCCGCGAGCTACAGAGAGAACCCACCACAGAGTCAGGATGCACAACGCTGACGGTGCTGATGGCCAGCAAGCCCCCAGACTTCACTGCTCCCCCAAATCCAACGCTTGCCAAGCGGTGCTGCAAATGACAGAGAAGCGCGGGGAGAGGGGGAACCGCTGCGCCAGGCTTACCCTGCGATGACGATGAAGAAGTCCAGGCGGTTCCACGTGTCTCCCAAGTAGCATTTCTTCCCAAAAATCCCCAGTGCGATCATCTTGACGATCATTTCCACAGCAAAGAAGGCAAAGATGAAATCATCGAAGCTCTGCAAAAGAAAGGAAGGGAGGAGGGATGCTCTGGCATCGCCATGGGCTCGCACTGGCGGAGGAAATGAGAGACCTGATTCCACCAAGGTCTCCTCTTGCACCACTGAGAGCTAAAATGCCCGAGCAGAGGCAGAGCTGGGAGCAGCCCCATGCCTTCCCCCAACCCAGACTGGTCAACAGCACCCACAGCACTGGGATAAAGGGATGAATATATTTTGGGCTCTGTTTTCACTATAAAACCAATGCTTAAACCTCCCCGAGCACTCCAAGAAACGCTTGGCTACACTGGGGCCAGCACAGCCCGGCACGGGCTTTGCCTGATGACACCGCACATCTGAGCACCAAATCAGCATTTTCCATGTGCTGGCTGGGTCCTTCCCGCTGCCCATCAACCCGGGGCCGCCATTAAGCCAAAAGCAGCATCCGGGCTGTACCTGGAGGATCCTGCAGCGCGGCGAGTCGCAGGCGATGTCCTCGCAGGGGTGGAACATGCCCAGCGTGACACAGTTGAGCAGGATGACCAGCATGCTCACCCTCTCGAACCACCTGCACGGCACCCGTCAAGGAAGCAACAGACCCAGACCAGTGCTCACGAGCGGCTGCCGCCAAATCAGAAAGGTTTTTCTGTGATTCGAGGCAAGGTACATGCCAGCTTCCCAGGGTCAGGCTTTGCCCGGAGAGCCCACTGGCTGCCCGGACATCCACACAGCAGACCCACGGTGCATCCGCCCTGCGCTGCCATCAGCGGCTGCAGCAAATGTGACAATCGCTACTGAATGGAAGTTGCATGGCAAGAGCACCAAGTGCTGACGTTATGGATTAAAAAATAAAATTAAGAGAACGATACCGACTTTTAGACAAAAGAAAAACCTGCACTGTTGATTTCCCTCTCCTGAGATTTCATGGAAAAGCACTTTAACAACATTACAATTTTCTACTAACCGTGTTGCGGCTTATCCCAGAGGTGTTTCCCTGAAGTCGCTGCTTGGACTTTTCATTCCCAGTCCAAATTAAGACTGTCCAAACCATTAACCAACCGCCTAAAAGACTGGGAGGGCCAGCAGAGCCCATCCCCTCCCAACTGCTGCCTCGTGGAGCAACTTTAGCGAGCTGAGCTGCCAGGGCAGACTCTGGACGCAGTTACTTTTGGAGCAGAACAAGTCATCCTGCTGCTGCAGCAAATCCTCCTAGGGACAGTTCAGACCTGGTGCCTAAATTTCTGCATCCTTCTAGGGGGTATTTCCAGCCAGCTCCCACCTTCCCAGGGAAAGGAAAGTGAAATCCGGGAGACACTGCAATGTGGTGCCAAGGATGTCTTCCAGATATGGGGAAAACACCCCACGGGCTGCAGTGACCCGCAGGCAGCAGCTTCCAGGCTCGAAGTAAAATAACTGTGACCCTTGTCAGACACAAGTTCTCGCTGCCATGCGGGAGCGGGTGGTGTTTGGGAGCCCGTGCTGCAGCGTTATCTCGCTGAGGAAGAAGAAGGTGAGGATGAATCAGTAGGTGCCTCCCCAGCAGGCACGCGGGGCTGGAGCTGGCAGCTCCTGCCACCCATCCTGGGTGAATTCCTGGGAAATCACATGGGGCTGAGTCATGGCTCGGTCGTCGGCAATCTGGATCTTTTAATCGGAAGAAATGTTTACAAGATATCGGGATAGACATTCCAACTGTCAGGTCGGGGCTACGGGCTGGAATATTTAGCCCAAATATAGTCCTGCGGGGGCAGGCGCGGTGGGCAGCCGGAGGAGGGGGCAGCACAGTGGGGTATCTGCAGGTGCTCCCTGGCTCAGGGGGCTGGGAATATCCCACAGAGCCAGCCACTCCGCGGCTCTGCCAGCAAGGAGCTGCAAAGCCTTTGAGAACATAAAGAATTAGAAAAAATCCCAACAACCCTGTAAGATCCCAAAAGGGTGACAGAAGGACCACATGTCCTGAAGGGCTGTGCGGGATGTTCCGCAGGGAAGCACGGTGGCCAGGGAGCAGCCTGCTCAGCTGGGTCAAAACCTGCAGAGACTCACGGATGTTCCCCAGATCCGCAGAGCTTCATGCAAATTCTTTTGTGGCGGTGGAGAAGACCCTGCACTGGGCCTGGCTCTTCTCCACGGGTCCCAGCTCCGCTGGGAATGGGACCTGGGTGATGCTTTTGCCATGGCGGGCAGCGGCCTGAGGACCGTGAGCTCCCGAGCAAGCAGAGATGGGCACAAACCGCGTGCTTGGAGCCGCTTCCCATCTCATCTCCACCCTCTCCAAGACTCGGAGCAGCCCTAACACCCACCTGGGGCGGCTGAGCAGCCTCAAGCTCATCACAGCCCTGTGTCCAGCACCAAGGGGTGGCTGGAATGGCAGGAACAGCACGGGGTGGCACCTAGGGTCCCGTCCCTGTCCTCCTCCAGCACACCACAGACGGCAAAGCCATGGACGCTTCTCAATGCTCGTTAGCGTGCCGCACCGGCACGGTGACCAATAGCAAGTGGAAGGTAGCCAGGAGAGTGCAGATGCCACGACCTGCCATGCACGGGGTGCAGCCAGCAGGGAGATGAGGGGAGCAGGGCCAGAGCTGCACCCACCAAAGGGTCCTCGTGGTGCAGGCAGGCAGCAGCCCCCACCCACCCAAACACCCCCTGCCCAGAGCCCCAGCACTCCCCATCTCGGCATGGCACAGCTCCCCCATGCTGTCCCCCAGCGAGGCAATGGCCAACACCCCACATCCCGTCCTGTCCCCCTGGCTCTGCCCGTGCCCCCAGCCGGGGCTGCTCCCTGCCCTCCCACCCCAACTGCCCGTGCCGGAACCAACACCCCGCAGGCTGGCTGGGAGGGGCCTCACGGAGCAGGAGGGGATTTTCTTTGCCGATGGCAGGATTTTTCCTCCCCAGCTTTAACCACAGACCCACTTATCAGCATATCGCTCCCTCAAGCAAATACATTTCAGTCCAATATAACACTTCAATCTGATTAAATATTCCCAGGACAGGGACGCTGGCGGTGCTGAGGGCGGTATGTTAATGCGCAGCTGATAGATCAGAAGGTTGGGGGGGGTATTTATTTTTTTGCCTTTTTTCTTTTTTTCCAGCTGAATGAAACTTCAAGCTCTTTCTTCTGCTAATGGGATTTCAGAGGCGCACAAAGTGCTGATGGCTACGGCTTTGTACCGACCCTCCTTTGAGCCGGGCGGCTGACAAAGGGAAACTCTTCAATTAGCGAAAGCAGAAGGTGCTTTGTGGAATGCCGCTCTCGAAGGGGCAAAGGGGCTTTGGGAAGCACCAACGACCGCGCTGCTCCTCGGCCAGCAGCGATGGTAAGGAAGAGGCGGCGAACGCAGAAATACCCAGTAACACTTTTGTTGTAACCTGACTTCAAAATCAGAAGATACAGAGCACTGGGGGGGGGAAGGGAAAATATCCAGAAGTCACTCACTCACTCATTACAAACAGGAGCCTTTGCACAGAGCAAGAGCCCTCAGCCCCCTCCCCACCGCGAGCGATTCCCGGGCTACCTGCCTGCGCTCGGCAGAGCCTGACCTTTCGTAATTAAGAGGCCAGAGCCCCAGATTCAATTAGCCGGCACTACCCAGCTTAATGTAATCAAAAGAGAAAGATATTGCATTACGCTCGCTATGATTGGGTTGCAGAAGTTTGGATCAATTCACCAGCGAGTGAATTAAATGGGATGCCATCGCTCGAGGGCTGCAGCAACCAAGAGGACGGTGGGCACAACGCTCGGTCCATCCCAGCCTGGGCTCTCTCCACCGAGCCAGAGCACACACCCCACGCTCCTGGCGCGCACTTTGGCTGGGAGATGGGGAGAGCGGGGGGCACTGCGCTGCAGCATCGCCCGTGCCCAGGGGCAGTGGTCTCTTTGCCAGGAGGGGACGGGCATCCCTGCCAACGGCCCAGTCAGGCACAAGGGCAGCGTTCAGTGATGCTTTACAGGGACACACTCTTCTGTGGGATTGGCATTTATTTCTTCCCTTAGTGTTCTGTTACTCCCAGTGGCTTCTGCTGTTCCCCCTCTCCTCCTTCCCTGCATCCCTCTCCTTCCTCTCTAGCTCGTTCCCTGACCCCCTCCGCCAGCTCTCCCTAAGCAGCACCGAAGCTCCAGCAAAGCAGCAATGTGCTGCCATCACCGGGACACGGGCTGGGATCCTCCGAAAGCACAGCCAGGGAGATGGGGACCAAGGCAGCTCGGGGAGCTGCAAGCCTGTGTCCTGCAATAAACCCAACCATAGAAATGCATCAAATCACCTGGATCCAGCCAGGTGACACCTGGGCTCTGCTCTGCTGCCAGTTTTCTGGGGCAAGGAGAGGTCGCCTGGACCCACGGGCCATGGCCACAGCTGCAGTCGGGTCCCCTATCACCACCCGCGGTCATTTCTCCTGTGCCGGGCAAAGCCTTCGCTTGCCGGGACGGCGGCTGGTTTTTGACAAATGTGTTGAAAGCGCTGGCGAGGCCTTGGAAATTTTTGTGCAAATGTGATGTGAAAATTGGGTTGAAATGACAGGCTTCCTCTGCAGTGTCACCGAGTCCCACCAGCTTAGGAGTGACACTGGGATAAGCTGCAGACTTTAATGAGAGCGGAGTTTTAGGCTTCATTCATATCATCAATTCCAGAAATAGCCCCTTTGACAGGAGCATAATGGGACTTCCAGGGTCTGGCCTTTGGGGGGGGCGGGAAGAGGCAGGGACTAAAATCCTAAAACATTAATTCAGGCCGTTTGCAAGGGAAGTTAAAAGTCCTTAGAATTAATCTGCCTCGTGGATGGAAATAATAACCCCTTCCCAGCCTCGTCTCCAACCGCACCCGGCCAGGAGGAAAAGGCTCTTAATGTCATGCCCAGTTGAAAGGGTACAGGATTCCCATCACAATTCTGGACATGTAATTGGATTATTTTTGTTTTCCTACCACATCCTTTCTTGTATAAGAAAAGGTGGATGAACTACTTAGGGATATGGTTTAATGGGGGATTAGGGACGGTTGGCCTGGATGATCTCTAAGGTCTTTTCCAACCTAGAAATCTATGAATCTATGAAAGCGAAACCCGCACCTATCTTTTGCTTTTAGCCTTGTGGGAAACGTTTGCATCCCCTTGGATGCCGTGTGTCACAGGTGCTCTCGGAGCATCTTTAATCCAGCAAACCCCTCGCTGCGCTCGCAGTCAAGTGCTGGCAGGGATCTGCCACCCGCTGCGATGCTGACACGGCCTCTACCCTCTGGGTTTGCCCCCCCAGATGCTTTGCCAGGTGCAGTACCCTCTCTCCCTCCGGCCAACACCAGAGTGGGATGAAGCAGGGAAGATGCAGCAGGTTTACAGCCCTTCCCGTGGCATCGCACCCACAGCGAAACTGTTTTTTTCCCTGGCAGGGCAGCCCAGGCATGCTCCTCACATGCATGCCATGGAGCGTGTGCCTCCTGCCCCACCGTCCGTGGGGATTTGTGCCGGGCGAGCCCACACACCAGGGCGTTCCTGGAAAGCGAAGCCAAGCGTAAAGGGGTTTAAAAATCCAAATGGGACTCAGACGGCATTTCCACCATGTGCCCGGCACCTGCCCCATCCCAGGTCACTGCATCTGGCACCCCGAGCGCGTGCTGCCAGGAGCCGACGCGACCCAGTGTAGCCCCGGCATCCCTGTCCACAAGCTCGGAGTGGGAATGAGCCAGGCGGGAGCATCCCTGCCTCAGCACTGCTCTGTCCCTCTTTGCAACCACGTCCCTTACGGCGCGGACAGATGCAGGAGGTTATTTTAATTTATGCAGATTGACAATTAAACCTGGGAAACCAAAACAGGGCGATTATTCATGCCAGCGTTTTTTGGAAATTTCACCTCTAATTTATTTTCCCTTGCAGATGTTCAAGGGGAGGCACCAGCACCTGCTTCCCTCTGCCACAAAAGGGCCGCGCTCCGCTCCCGCCTCACCAACACTGCGGGGCCGCAGCCACCCCACGGTCCCCAAAGGCCCCGTAACGCACAAGAGCAACTGTACAGCCCAAAAGTAGAGGGAAAAGGGGATTTCAGGGAGTAATCATCTTCATCAGCTTTTCGTTTTTCTCCCAAAGAGTTAAGCGGCGCGCTGTCGGCCGCGGGCAGGGGATGCACTCCTCTGCCTCCGGAACGCAGCCACTTCTCAAGGGGGATGTAGGATTTGCTCAGCAGCACAGAGGAACCCTGCTCAGCTGCCCAGGTGATGAAGCAAAGAACGATGCTGTATTTAGAGGGGATGAAGCTCGATAAAGACAGACGCTTTGTCAAAAAAATAAAATTCTGATGAGGTTCTTATTTGCTTTACTGTTTCAGAATTGTTTCCCCATAACGTTTTAGATTTGTGCTTCAAGGTGTGTGTTTTTTTCCAGCAACCAAAAGGCTTTAAAAATCTTATTGCTTAAAGAGAGGGGAAAAAAAGAGAAGATAAAAAAAATCCTGCAAGCTGAGTGTCTTGCATAATCTCCAAACTTCAGGAGCTTTTAAGAAAAGCCCTACATATCACTTGCAATTAACTCCTGAACCAAGAGCTGGGAGGGCTCGGCTGCTGGCAGCCCGGCCTCAGGACCAGCATCTGGCAGGATGAGTGCTTTAAAAAAATAAAATCAAATAAAAGCGTCAAAGCAAGAGAACTTCAGGCTGAATTTATTCTGGCGTCTCACCCCAGTCCATCCTTCTTCCTTACGCCTCTCTCGGCATCACAGAGCAGAGACCAAAAAAACAGCCCAAAAATGGCATAGTGCCTAGCCGGTGTCTAGCCCCCAGCAAGCAGGACGGGTTGGGGCGGATGCCCCACGGGGCCAGAGCTCACCAGCTCTTTCACTAAATGCCAGGATCCCAACCCTTGCTGCCCCGTGCCGCCCAAAGGGAAGAGCAGCAGAGCAGCCACGGAGCCTTGCTTGCCCCACTGAGCCCAGCACAAGCCCCAGCTCTCCCCGACCTCCCTCTCCCTCCTCTCCTATTGCTGGTTTAGCACCTTCTGCTGACACTTGGAGGGGCTCGGGGATGGGCTCTCCTCCTGCTCACCCCACCAAAACAGGGCTGCAGCGGTGGGACCATGCCCTGGCACACAAGTGCCTTTCCTCGTCCTCCTCCCGGCTCAGCCTCCGCACCAGCCATCGCCTCCCAGGACAGAGCCGCAGGGATGAGCTCCCTCCCAGCAGTGCACGCGTGGCGTTACCAAAGGGGTTGTGAGCAGTAAAATCCTTCCTAATGGCCTCCTCCTCCGCAGGGGTTACCACTTAAAATACACTAAATATGCCAAAGTCATTGCTGGGGCTTGATAATATATTTAAGACCTTATTTCCCACCACGCCTTATGAAGCGCATAGCAGATATACACTTAACCCCCATATATACACATCTTTTAACTCACTGGCTGCAAACTGTCCCTTAATAGCGCCTGGCCTCAAAGCTCGGCGGAGCAGAAGAACAGCGGGCTGGCTGCTCGCCAGGCTGTACCCATGGCACCCAGCTGGGCTGTACCCATGGCACCCAGCCGGGCCGCCCCGTCGTGATGCTCAACCCCAGCCATGGTCCAGGAGGGAGGAAAACCCATGGAAACTCAGGTGAATGCTGCAACACATGCAGATGCATCGTGCCCACCATGGTCCCACAGAAAAACACCAGAAACTCCTCTGTCGCGCTAAGACACTCGGGATATTTGGGATACTATTAAGTTTCTACCCTCCCTGATGCGGCTTCCTGCGCTACTCAAGACAAAAACTGTTATGCAAGGCTTTCTGAACAAGTTGCAGTGAAATCTTTGTAACATCCTACACCGACACATAGTTGGGATATGTCACATATTTGTCTTATTTTGTTCCTCCTTTGTCCTTTTTTTAGTCTCTTTCTACTTTTTCCCCCTTGGAAGTACGCTGGTTCCCATGGAAACAGTGATGTTATGGGTATGGACAGAGCTTCAGTGACGTCCACAGGTTCAGTATAAAAGCGGATTTATGTAACAGTTGGTGAAATGAAGGAATTGAAGAGATGGCTCCGCAGGGCCACACGTGTGGCATCGGTGCTCCGTGCCAGGGATGGCACTTGGTCAGGAGGGCTCACACCGACACCGGAAAGAACAAGAGGGCAGGGCAGAGAGGAGGAGATCCCAGACACATGGGAAGGTGGAGAGGGATAAAACTTGCCCTAAATATACATATATATACATAAATTAATATACTTATTTACTTATATTTTTCTATTTATACATTCATATATTCTCATGGAGAGCATCTCTCGCCCTTTGCTGCTGGAGCACTGGGCAGCTGGGGGACAAGAGTACTGACCCCGGGCACAGAAAACCTCCTCCCGTCACTGCGGGAGGGCAGCCGGGCCCTGCTGCTGCCCCAGCGGCCGGCTGCGACAGCGGCCATGGAGCCGTGAGCCCAGCCCGGCACTGCCGGCCTCCACGGCCAGGGAAGGAGATCCCCTCCTGGCCAGACATCCCTGAACAGGGAAGGGGAGCATCTCCGGGAGGCTCCTGACAGCTTCAAAGTCTGAGCAAAACAGGCACAGTTCCTCTTTTTTGCGAGCCTGTGATTTAAATCCCTTCCTAGGGCAGCGCACAGATGGAGGGGATGTCTCTCCTCCTCCTCTTCCATCGGTCCCCAAGGAAAAAGCCCGAACAGCTTCCAAAATGAGACATTGCCGTGCCCAGAGACATGCCACCTCAAATCGCCCCTCTCCCCGCAGAGACTTCGCTGGCAGGCACCGCGCCGCTCAGAGCCAAACCCCCCGAAAATCAACGTATTAATAAAGCCGGGGAAGCGACAGGCTGATTACAGCCCCGCTCCATCCCAGGGACGTGCTGGTGAGAACAAGCCTGTGTTAATTGTCCTGGCAGCTCCTCCGCTTCCCGTACAATCCCCGACACACTCTGGGAAGCTTCGACAGGCTCTCTGCTCCCACTGCCACTGGGTTAACCTGCCTCAGCCAGGAAAACGCTGCGCCCAGCTCTGCGGAGCCAAAATATTCCTTGGGGAGCCGAAATATTCCCTGGGAAGCCAAAATATTCCGAGCATCAGCTGACTCCCTCTGCACCCCTCTGCCCTGTGGACCACTCTCTGCCCCAACCCCCTGGTTGTAGCCCTCTCGACCCCCCCCCAGCCACCAGCATGAGCTCGAACCCAATCCCAGCTTATTAAAAATAGACAAAGCGAGGGCATGAAAGATTCATCCGGGGCAGGGGATGTCAGCAGCTGCAGCAGGGAGCACGGGAGACGGGACAGCTCTGCAGGGACAAAAAGCAGCCACCAATTAATAATGCTTCCCTAATTGCCCGAACAAGGGCAGCAGGATGGCACCGAGATGCGGTAATGGCACAAGAACCTCAAAACCCGGCAAAGCCGGGAGAGGCGGCCGATACAGCCCGTCCTCAGTCCTCGCATTTGCTGCAGCGATCCCGGCTGCAGCTGGAGCTCGGGTGGAGCAGAGGGAATTCCCGCTGACTGGGGGCCAGGAGAAAGCTCAGAGGGAAGAGCTGGGACACGAACAAGCTGAACAAATCAGCTCCATCTCCATCCGACACGCATGACCAGTTTCTACCCCCATGCCTCTCCCGCAGCCCGTTCCTGTCCATCCGCAGACACCCGGGTGAGGGATGCTCAAGGGCAGGATCTGAGAGATGGGGAAATCGGGGTGCGGGGGATGCGCGGACCATCTCAGCCTGCGGCACGGCACAGCCCTCACCCGGCAGACCCCGCGGCTGCCAGACCCACAAAGTCGTTACCAAGATCTCCAAAACAGCAAGTGAGCATGTGGGTGCTTCCAAACACCCTTCCATCACCTTCTTCTGCCAGGCAGGGAAACGCCACCGCCCGAGGCAAACACCTCCCGAGGCCGTTAGAGAAGCTCCCCCCTGCAGTGCTGTCCCAACACAAGGACGACATGAAGCTGTTGGAGCGGCTCCAGAGTAGGCCACAAAAACAATCCAAGGGCTGGAGCATCTCTGATATGGAGACAGGCTGAGAGAGTTGGGGCTGTTCAGCCTGGAGAAGAGAAGGCTCCAGGGAGACCTTCTAGCAGCCTTCCAGTACCTAAAGTGGCTACAAGAAAGCTGGAGAGGGGCTTTACAAGGGCGTGTAGTGACAGGAACACAGGGCAATGGCTCTAAACTGAAAGAGGGGAGATTTCGATTGGATCTAAGGAAGAAATTTTTACACTGAGAGTGGTGAGGCACTGGCACAGGTTGCCCAGAGAAGCTGTGGATGCCCCATCCCTGGAAGCATTCAAGGACAGGTTGGATGGGGCTTTGAGTAACTTGCCAAGCCTCGCAAAAAGCTCAGAGGACAAACCCAAGGACAAATCCATCATCCTCTTAACCCTATGGACAAAGACAAGGCAGGAGGGACCACTATCATGTCTTCTGGAGGATGCAAATGGCTCAAGACCTGTTAAAGCAGAGCTGGGGGGTGGCAGACCCCATGTCCCCAAACTTTCCCCCTTCCCCTCCGCTGGTGCCAGCATTCTGCCCTGACCTGGGGACACCAATCAAGGGGTTCCCAGGAGCTTCTTGGAGTAATGGTAGAAAGGATAACTAAGGCAAGAGCCTCTTTTGGGGCAAATCCTTCTCCGGGCATCAGCGGAAGCCGTGCCCACCCACCACAGCACCGAGCCCTTTCCACTTCAGTAGTCAACGCCAGGTATAACTTTCCATACAAAGCTTTGGTGAAGAAATACAGCTTTTGGGGCAACTCAAACTACCCACCAATTTTTGTTTATGGTTTCTGACCTGGCTTCGAGTTGAGGAAAAAAAAATATTAAAAAACTGTGTTTACAAAGTCTGAATATGATGACTATTTTCCAACTGGCCTGCTTCAGTGCTTTTCTTAGAAACGAAGCCAACATTTCCTTTCTGAAAAAAACATCAACGTAAAATGCGGTATTTTGTGGCAGGTTAAGTACTTAATTAGACAGGAACCATCTTACATGCTTCAGATTTTAAAGTCTACAATACAAAAAAAATAAAAGAAGAAAAATAGTGGTTTTCAGCGCAAGCAACACAGAGCTTCCACAACAGGGACGAGCGTTAAGAAGGTCATTGTGCAGGTGGGGAAACGGAGGTCAAGGCCCTCCCAGCCCCCAGCCTTCTCTCCTCTAAGGAGAGGTTGCTCCTGCCCATGGCATGCCGGGAGGGAGCAGCCAGTTGAAGCCCGTGGCAGGTGATGCCCAAGGAGAACATCTCCGGGGGATGCTTGAGCCTCAGCCATCCCGTGCTGGTGCGCCTGACTCAGCTCCTGAGGTGCCTACGAGTAACATTCGTCTGCGTGAACTGAAACATCTTGACACCACGTCAAAATACAGCAGCAACTAAACGGGACTAAAAGCCGGCACAGGGTTTATGCGGAACGACGGGGCACAGGGAGCTGCTCTGCCCAGGGCTGGGCCACCGCGGGGGAACGGCTGGAGCTGGCCAGGGGGCTCGGGCGAGGCTTGCTTGGTCTAATTGCTTCCTGAATGCAAATCCATGGCTGGGAACTCATTAATTAGCATCTCCCTGGCAGAGGAGGAGGAGGGGGGAGGTGGCAGAGGCAGGAAGATAGGGTCAGCAGAGCACTCAGCACGCCCTGCTGCGGAGCAGAGCTCTGCCACAGCACTTCAATGGACATGGGAGGAGATGCCACCCCAAAACACGTCCTGGCTTCATGCCTCCAAATGGCCACAGCCCAGCCCAAAACAGGGTGAGATCAGCCCAAAAGCAGGATCCACAGCACACGCTCCAGCCCAAACACTGGGCTGAGCTCAAACACAATGTCCTACACATGCCACATGCCACTGCCTGCTGCTACTGCCCAAAAAAACAGAGGTAGACATGGAGAGAAGACGTATAACCCCCAGAAGCAGGCAGGGGCTCCAGAGCAGGTTTGCATGATGGAACTTGGATTAAATACCTGAATGAAGTCCTAGGAAAGGCCACCAAAAAAAGGCTTTCTCAGTAACGTTTAGGGTGCATCCTATGGAATCTGCCTGCAGGGATGGCACAGGCCCCTGCTTTCCCCTCCCCAGGCAAGTATAAGCCGAGGTGATGGTGAGGACGGCAGTGCTGTTGCAGGAAATGCCAGGGGAATCTGCATCCGGTGCTGCCAGCCGCTCGGCCAGAGGAGGGCCTGGAGCTGACCTGGTCTGCGCCCATGTCCCCCACCCCTGTAACACCCTCAGGACCCTCGGGCACCGGGGCTGCTGCAGAAGACAGTCTGGGTTTGTGTTTTGCACTATCTTGGTGTTCTCAGGGGAAACCTGCCAGCACGGCAGACCAGTCTCCTGTCCAGGAGAGGAAAACTGAGGAACAGGGGGAAGCAGAACTGGCAGGCACCCACCTTCCCGACAGGCAGGGTGCAGGCAGCACTCCTGAGCTCCCCGGGGGTTGGGGCATCGCACCGTTTTGGTGCTTTCAGCTTCGGTGACAGCGCGTTGATGTCTCCTCACGGAGACAGGAAGGGAGAGCAGAGTGGGGGTGGGACTGGGACCAGCAGTGGCAGGGATGGGGATGGGATGGGACAGGGAATCGCTGCACGGGGTGGCCGTTGGCCAGAGATGCTCATTCAGCTCCAGCACTGGCAGATCCTTCTGGGGATCCCAAAGTGCAGCTGACCCAGCGCGGGGGCTTTTCTTCCCCAGGATCAGTGGATGAGCTTGCTGGGGTGCAGCAGCACACAAGCACGTGGGACAGCACCCACAGGGTCGATGTGTGCAGAAGACCCACAGCAGGAACCACTCCAGTGCTGACACCCCACGGTGCCGTTGGCGGGGATCTGGCCAGTGCCCTCCACCCGGCATGACTCAAGCAGGAGTCTATTAAATAAACACAAACCACCTCATTTAATTAGCATCAGGCTTCAACAGCAGCTGACAAAAGCCAGGAAGCTCAGGGAGAGGACAGCACGTCATCCGTGATGCCTCAGAGAGGCTCCAGCACAGCACCAGGGGCCTGACTCTGCCCAACAGCCCCTCCTGTGTCGGAGAGAAACCAAGCAGGGAGACCCCGGCACAGGCTCCATGATGCCCACCCCTTCCAATGTCAGCTTTGCTGAGGTGGCTCGGAACGAGGTCGGTTTGAGCCCATTTAGGTGGAAATCATCACTTTGGGGGTGCACGTCCCGCAGTGAGCCCCGTCGAGGGACTGGGCGCTCTCGGTGCAGGTGACCTGACCCTCGCATCAGTGACCGCTGGGTTGGGACAGAGGTGGGAAATGCTCCGGTACTCAGCCCCCACCAAGCTGCTCCCTGTCCTTTCTTCTCCAAAACCCCCATTAAACCAAACCCAGACTCGACAGCAGGATGAGCCCTGCTCCCGCAGCCGCATCCAGCCCCGCACACCGCTGTGTCCTGGCACAGCCCCAGGCTGCTCTGGAAAAGCCTCAGCCAGGGCGTTCGGCCACTTCAGGAGCCTTAAACCAAATGATTTCTAACATTTCTGATCTCGCCAAAAGCTTCATGAAAAATGCACCGAATCCCCCAGGTTCCCAATCTCCTGCATGTCACCCAACCCTCACGCACTTTGGCTTAGGAAAAGCAACAAGGACAACATTTGGCAACCCAAAATTCCCGCAGGGCTGTTCGGTCCCAGCCCGGGCGATCGCCACCTCACTGGAAACCCACAGATTATGGGGAAAACCCCCAAACCCTCGCAGAAAAGCCATCGGCAGCACGAGCAGAAGGAGAACAGCAGGCTGGGGAGAAGCCCCCTCGGAGAGTCGCGGTGGCACCAGCCCCAGCACCGCTTGCTGCGGAGCTCCCAGTGTGGACACACCAACCCACAACCAATTTAAACCAGAGCCTCCTGATACTCAGCCACCCGCTGTGCCGGAATATAATTATGGGTTCAAGGTGCAAAATTCCGCAAGGCTGAGCAGGCAGGAGGGAGGACACGGTACAAAGCCAGCCCTCTGGTTTGGCACACCAGAAGCACGACGGCCTTTCCTAAAATCCAGCTCAGAACTCAAACCTCAGATTTCTATGGGGTTTTTTAAAATATTTTTTTTTTGCCCCCCCTCTCTAGATGTGACTCATCCTTAAGCGGCATCTCCAGCCAGCGCGCTGCTCCTGATGAGCTGCTATTGATTTACTCCATGTGCGGACAAGCTTATTGGGGAATAAGGGCGCCTTGTTCCTGTTCCAGGATCCGCGTGTCTCCGCACATGGAGTTAATTAAGAAAGAGCTCCATGTGTAGGCAAGCCCTCATCAAGCCCCAGCACCTAACGAAGGCACACAGCCTAGCCCCAGCATCTTCTGCATCCCCGCCCCAGGGCCTGGGTGATGCTCGGTGGGTGCAAACGGAGCAGTGGGGCTGAGGCGCCGGCCCTAGGGACCCCAGCCGACCCCCTGTCTGGACACAAAACGGGCCCCTCAAAGCCTTTCAAAGGGCAGCTCCTCCCAGCCAGCACCGTGCTCCGGCAGGACGGCTGTAACGGGAGCAAAGCCCGCTTTAAAAATTAATGTGGAACAAAAGAATTTCCACAAAATAAAAATTGCAGTTTCTTTCCCATTAATAACATATTACGAGACTCACTAAAGAGGCTGCAGGCTCCAGCTCCTGCCCTTCGCTGTCCTGTCTCCCTCTCCATCACAGCCTCCCCAGCCCCTCCTGCTCCCCCTCCACTTTCCACTGCTGCTCTCTGCGGCGAAAGCTTCCGAAATGGCCAAGAAAGCTCCAACCTCCCCATCTCAGCTCATCGTGGGCAACTCTCTCCGATCCCGTATGATTTCATCATCTGCCCTCTAATGCAGAAGAGATGTTCTAACTAATAAAGTTAAAAGCAAAAAAGAAGCCGAAAATAAAGCCATCAGGCACGGGACTGATCTGTGTTTGTCTTCTTCTTAATGCCATTATTGCCTTGAAATGAGCTCTAGATATTACTGCTCCCTCATTAACAGCTGCTCCGGATTCCCTCCGAACCCCGGAGACTGGATCCAAATGAATCCCACAGCCAGAAAAAGGGGGTTTTAACCACAACAGCAGCAACATGGACAGAAACTCGGATTAGAGCATCTCACGGTGCTAATATTTATATTTTCTCCAAGACTGTAAGGAGACAAGATATTTTGGCAGAGGAGAGGAGGTGCAGAAGTGCGGGCACGCACGGAGCGGAGCGGGACGCGGATGCTTTCAGGCACTCGCAATCCATTTACACCTCATAAAATTCTCATTGCTTTTGCCTGGAACAAGTGCAGTGACCGCACCAGCCCCTATTAAAAATGCCAGGATATTCTGCAGCAGGCAGCTGGAGCGTCGCTGCCCCGGCACGGGCAGCATGGGACCCGCTCGATGCCCAGGGAGGCAAGAGCTTGCTTGTAACCTGGGTGTCAAATATCTCGTTTTATGGGGTAGGAGATTTTGAGGTGATTTTAGTCTCCTCTGCAAAACTGCAAGGTGCAATTTAATCAAGTCCTTTGGAGCTCTGCCCTTCCCCACACAGGGCAGCGCTCTCAGATGTCCCCACTCTTCTCACTGAGCTAAAGAATCAGAGATCATAGAATGGTCTGGGTTGGAAGGGACCTTCAAGATCATCTAGTTCCAACCCCCCTGCCATGGGCAGGGACACCTTCCACTACACCAGGTTGCTCAAAGCATCATCCAACCTGGCCTTGAACACTTCCAGGGATGAGGCAACCTGTTCCAGTGCCTCACCACCCTCAGTGTAAAAAATTTCTTCCTTATATCTAATCTAAATCTCCCCTCTTTCAGTTTAGAGCCATTGCCCCATGTCCTATCACCACATGCCCTTGTCAAAAGCCCCTCTCCAGCTTTCTTGTAGCCCCTTTAGGTACAGGAAGGCTGCTAGGTCTCCCCGGAGTCTTCTCTTCTGAAGGCTGAACAGCCCCAACTCTCTCAGCCTGTCTCCATAGCAGAGATGCTCCTCTGGAGCCGCTCCAACAACTCTGTGTCCTTCTGATGTTGGGGACCCCAGAGCTGAACACAGCCCTGCATGGGGGTCTCACGAGAGCAGAGCAGAGGGGCAGAACGCCCTCCCTCTACCTGCTGCCCACACTGCTTTGGGTGCAGCCCAGGACACGGTTGGCTTTCTGGGCTGCCAGCGCATGTTGCCGGCTCATGGTGAGCAACACCCAATCCCCCCAAGTCCTTCTCCTCGAGGCTGCTCTCAATCCATTCTCTGCCCAGCCACAAAAACCAGCCCTGGTGCTTCTCAGCGATTTTCTTCAAGCAGGATGGCCCAGGGAAACCTCCCCAGCACCAAGCCCCTTCCCTCAGCCCAGTACTATGGGCAGAGCCATGGCCCGGGTGCTGCCCACAGCTCAGAGCCTGGGGCACAGGGAAGCACCCAGGAGGGAACAAGGAAGAACTCAGCACTTCATTTCCCCACGTGCATCCCACACCGAGGGGCTGGGGGCTCCTGTCACCTCCCCCAAGTCGTTCCCAGCCCTGTGCCTGCTCCGACACTCCTGCTTTTGGCTGTGAACGGTCACTCCGATCACGCTCAAATGCTCGGGGGATGGCAGGAGCTGCCAGCAAATACATTAGTGAGAGCAGTGCAGCCGGGGGGAAGGGGATAAGCTTTGTGCATCTTGCCAGGCTGCTTTTCTCCTGCCTTTGCTCTCAGCAACTGTAAATAAGGAAGACTGAGCTGGATTAGAGGTTACTGTCCTATCAAGGGTACTTCTGCACGTCCTAACTCATTTTCCCCTGATCTGGCCTCTCCCATCCCATCTGTGCTGCGGCCACGATTCCTGCAGCCCCGAGCACCGGCAGGTGCCTTTCAGGCATCCTGGGGAGATGACATCTCCAAACGACAAGAGAGCAAAAGCAAGTGGGTTTCCCACAAGAGCAGCCGCCAGCGAGGGGAACCGCTGCCTGCTGAGCACCGCGAGGACCGGGCAGCCCGGCCGCCTCCACCACGCCGGCTCCTGCTTCCCGGCAACACCCATGGCCCGGCGGCAAAAAGGATCACACCGTGGACTGACTGAAAGCAGGAGGGAGCAAAAAGTCAGGCACAGGGCACCAGGCAGCAAGTGGGAAGTGAAATGTAAAAGCCTGGGGTGCCTTTCCTGCTCCGGTGCTGCTGGATGCCCAGCATCCTACTCCCACTGCGGGCAAACAGTGACCCAGCACGCTGCCCACACCGCGGCTCCCCAGGACTCTGCCAGCGCCGGCAGCACGTGATTCCAGCAGGATCCAGAGGAACTGGATTTGTGCTTTGCCCCTGTCCTGTCACACTCTGCAAGCTCCATCCCAAAGTGATGCGAATTTGGGATAGAAATGTCTCGGGGGCATCTTCCAGCCCCGGACACGTGCAGCCTGGCTGAGGTCATTTTGTAGGAGGACGAGCCAGGCACAAAACCAAAATACTGCAAGCTCTGGCACGCAAAGATGATGCAGGTACTTGGGCTGGGACCAGTCCTCAGTCCCAGGAAACCTTTATTGCAATTCTTGCTCATCCAAGTTTCGCAGACAGGCCCCGATCGCAAGCAAGGGGTTGGCGTATTCACAGAATTAAAACTAATTTGTTCCTGCCCAGACCAGAGGAGCACAAGTGACCTCTGGTCCATACAAGGAGACAAAACACAAAGACATATGTTTTGCCTCCTCCCTACATCTCCTGGTGGTCCCTGCTGCCCCGGCACTGCAAGCTGCGGGGCTCAGGGAAGCTGCTTCCCAGCCTAGGCAGGCACTTTGGAAACAGCTCCCACCTCCCGGTGCGACCCACCAGCCCATGCCTGTACCCAGTTTGGTGAGCTTCAGGATCCCAGCTAAGTCCACCTAATTCAAAGCTCGACTTCTGCAAGCATTTCACCACCTACTCTTGGCAAAACGAACCTGGGGCACCGGCAGACTGCTCAGCGGAGCAAGGTTGCAGTTTTCCTTTCAAGGGATTTTGCTTTGTATTTGGGCAGCAGGAGCAGCCTGGGGCAGCAGCAGGACGAGGAGCAGAGAGCAGCAGCTTCAGCCTCACCCTCACCACCCACCACCACCGCAGATGGTCCACGTGCTGCCGAAAGCATCCTGGCACAAGGCCCCAGCCGAGGAGCTGGATGCAGCTTAGGTTAACGCAGGTGCTTTGGTCACCTCTGGTTCCGCTTTCCCTTCACCACTGTTCATGGAAAAACAGATTTCAGAGGTTGGGGCGTGATAAGGGGTCTGAAGCCTGGGTCTGCTTTTGCTTTCCATGCCTGGAGGGATCCAGCCCCCATCCCTCAGCACTTCCAAGGGCACCCAACTCACCTGGCTCAAACCAGGCTGCCCCAAACCAAAACTCTCTATTTTTCTCTTAAGTTCAAAGAAATTCAGATAAATTCCCTCTCATTAGCCTCATCATCTGCTCCGAGATCTTGGCAAGGCTGGTGGTGCCAGTGCCAAGTGAAGGGAAGGAGGCTCCATCTCCAGACCCAAGCCACCTCTGCAGACCTACGGAGCCAGACTACTTCCAGGTTTGACCCTCGAGATCTGACCAGCAGTCTATTAAAACCAGGCCATTTACTGAAGTGCTTAGATCTGGACTTCAAATGGCTAAAATTAGCCAGGAAAGTTGCGCTTTTCTGGCTTTCTCATCCCATGCCTCAGTTTCTAAAACCAGGGAAGAGCAGAACAATTATTTCTCTCCAACACTTTCGAAAGCACTTGGAGATCTTCAGATGACAGCACGATTTGGTACAGACGTATTCATTATTCTTCCCCTCCATGGAGCCGTGTTAAATCTTTCTCCATATAAAGTCATTTTCTAAATTAGGTAAAGACGGTGAGTTTTGCACTGAGCACATGTGGGTATTTTTATAAAATGTTTAAAACTTCTTGTCTGACTTTTCCTCCCCTTGAAGGACAACGTACTGAATTAAACCCTCCTGTGACCCCGTTTTGTTTCACCCTCGAGGACTTCTCAGTAAGACTTTGCCAAAAAGTCACATCAGCGAGTTCACTTCATCGTGGATAATAAACGGCAAAGCTCGGGTTCACGTGCTGCTTGGGCTTAGTGGGAAGAGAGGGGCTGGGGATGCTCCGCCACAGCCCCCAAAGGGTTTAACACGTCGCTTTTGCTACCCAGAACCAGACAGGCAAGTCCGCACGAATCCCGCAGGAACCGCGGCCGCAGACGAAGCCTCCAGCTCGTCTCCAGTTTCCATCCATGCCTCGTTCTGCTCAACCAGAAACGCTGCCAAAGCGGCCCTGCGGCCGCTGGCTCCGCTCCCCAAAACACGTACCACAGAAGATGAACCGGTGGGGGGTCCCAGGCTGCTCCCCAGGCAGGCAGGAGGGTGCTCTCCCTCCTTGCCAGCACCCTGAGGTGCAGGACTGGGTGTCCCCGCACCTTTGCAGGGTGCAGAGCTGGGGACAAGCACCCTTCCCAGAGAATGTGACCACAAGGTTATCCCTTACAGAGCCCTCCCAAGGAGGGGATTTTTTTTCCTTGGAGAAGGGGGTTATAGTGGCAGTAGCTGCGCAGAGATGGGATCAATCTCCTCCAGCCCGCCGCTACAAAACACAGCCCCCATGAGGAGCCTGGGCTGGGGCGCACCCCAGCCCCTCCGCACGCATTCAGCACGGCTCTGCATCAGGGACTTGGTGGTCTCTCATTTCCAAGGAAAAGGGCCAAAAGCCAGGAGGGCAAAAACAAACATGGGGAGGTGGGTACCAGCCCTGCTGGGTGCCAGCTTTGAGCAGGGGAGTGTTTCTGCCAGGCTCTCGCCATCACCTGCCAGCTTTGTTGGGGGCTGTGGAGCCGCAGCCCAGAGCATGGATGGATCCTGAGCACAGACAGCAAACACGGGAAAGGTCACCCCGCTCAGGACAGCAAGCTTGAGCAAAGCCGCCACTGTGTCAACAGGGAAAAGGTTTGAGCCGAATCAAAATAAGACATGGACACCAAGAAACGTGCCTGCGGAGAGTTCGGGAAGGTTTGGTGTCTCAGCCATAGCTTGCTGGACGAGGAGGTCATGGGGGATGCTGTGTCAACCAAACAGCTTTGGGCTTTTGGCCGGCAAACCAGCCCCTTCGGCTCTCCCCGCATGGCTGCTGTGCCAGGAATGTGCTTGGCAGAGCCCAGCCCGGCTCCTGAGAGCTGGGCACGGGGAGCACCCTTCCCAAACCCTGCACCCCCCACCCCAGGGAGCGAGGGGAGCCAGCTGTGTCGCAGGACCCCGGGAGGGTTAGCAGGGGCTCTGAGTGCTGGGAAACCCACGGCCATCGGCTCCAGATGTGCTCACCAGCGGCAGAGATGCCAGTAGCAAGGTGGTGGGACCCCTCTTTGCCTGCCAGGGGTCAGAAACACCACAGCATAAAATGATATACGTACCATGGCAAAAATAAAAGCAACCGAGTGAGACACACAGGAGCTGCGACCAGGCGCTTCTCCCTCTCCGCAGCCACCGGGACCCTGGAGCAGATCCCGGCTCTGCCTCCCTCCGCTTGCCCCTGCTGCACCCGCTGGGCACTGCAGGGGTTTCAGGGCTTCCCATGGTGCCACCGCTCCCTCTGGGTGCAGGGACAATCCCTGCAGCCACAAAACAGGACCCAATGCAGTGGGATGAAGGGACTCACAGTGCCCCAAGGGACATGGCACGGGGACAACTGGGATGGAGGATGGCCAGCACTAGCCCTGCCATCCAAACGCCAAAGCAGAAATTTCTTATCCTCCAAAAAAACTTCCTGCACTTAAATTTCTGTTATTTTTAACCTCACTACTGCATTATAAATATCCATCGGGTCCGGTGCTTGCCTCCCAGGCCAGCCACTGCGGGTTCGTGCTCCATCTGGGGCAAACTTTATGGCTTTACTTTTCTGAGAGATGATCCAAAGCCTTGGAGGGGAGCCAGAGAAAGGCCTGACCCGTGCGGAGAGGCCAAGGGAACCGGAGCCGCCCCGTGGGGCTGCGGGGTCAGGAGGTGCCGGGACTGTCCCCACTTGGAAAGGAAGGGGTCGCTGGGAACCCGCCACATGCGGGTGGGAGAGCAGGTCTGGGGCGGGTGAATGTTTCTCGGGAAAGCCGGGCTCCTCCTGCAGAGAGCACCCTGAAAACATCCTGGTGCACTCGTGTGCGCTCAAATTTACCCCCGTATCGGGTCCTGAGCTGCTGGCACAGCAGAGCTCCCTGGGGGGAAATCCAGGGGCCGGGCACCAGAGCAACAAGCAGGGCTGATGGAGGACGGGCGAGAGATGCTCACGGCTAGGGACAGTGACACCCACGCCAGGGACACACTAAGGGCACAGCACCTTCCCCAGCACCCACAGCACACGTGCAGCAGGGACAGGCGAGGGCTGCTCAGCCCTTCACCGTGGCCTCTGCTCCCCTCCAGCACCTGCGGCTAGAAGCAAGTGGATCCCCCCGGGCAGGGCAGCCCAGCCGGGCTGCAGCAGGGCACTGGCTCCCGCTCCCATTTTCCTGTCCGTGCAGCAAAGGACGCTCCAGCAGCCTGGGCAATTGTTCTCGTAGTCTGTAAGAACGAGATTAAAACCGCCCTGCTCGACCAATGTGAGTGGCAGAGGAATAAAAAAAAAAAAAAGAAAAAAATCCTCGAGAAAAGCTTTAATTCCAGCCACTCCAAGGCACGGAGCCAGCCCAGCTCCACAGGGCTCCCAGCATGGACCCTGCAGTGCTGCGGCCACATCCCTCCCAGGCCAGGGGGTCCCTGCACGGGAGCAGCAGACTTTTTGTTAGCAGCTTGGAAACTTTTCCTAGTGGAAGGTTCCCCAAAGTGCTGGGAATTTCATCCTCGAGCTGTTTATTTTCCATATTTCTGCAGATTTCACTTGTGGTTCAGAGGAATTCAGGCACAATTAGAGTCACTGCCACTCACCCGCCGCAGCCCAGCGCGGCAGCACCAGGACCCGCTGCCCAGCTGGCCAGGAAACCACCTGCCTCAAAACCCAGGCAGGGACGAGGGGCTCTGCCCTGCACCCCTTCCTTGCACAGAGGTGATGGCCAAGGCCAAGAGCTTCCCAGGAAAGCCTTGGGGGAGACAGGCTCCCACCACCAAGCTAGGAGAGACATGTCTCCCAGAGCCATTCTGGTAGAGGGAACAACATCCCGACCCTCCAGACCCTTCCTTGCAGTGGGAAGATTTGGCCCAGAAATGGTGCTGTTGAATAACCACCCCCCAATCCCATCCCATCCTTCACCAGCACGGACCCCTACACTCCTCAGATCTGATCCTTCCTGATTAATCAGTTATAAAGGATAAGTGGGAACAGGCTGGAAGAAAGAGGGGGCCAAATCTTGATGGTTAATTAGGCGGTCATGGGATGAGGCTGCGTACAAGGGGAGTGTCGCTCACCCCACGGCTCAGCTGGCTTTGCCCCCAGCTTGTGCGGGGTTTTCCCCTCCTCCAGCAGCTTTCCCTACGACACTCCCCAGCCCAGAATGCCTCAGAGGGGACAGGACAGCTCAAGCATGCCACAGGATGGAGAAGACTGCTCTTCTTCATGGAAACCCATGCTTTTGGTGTGTACTTTTAAGGACAGACCCCACAGCCTGAGGCTTGGGATGTTGCACCCTCTTGGGCTGTTGCTTCTGTGGGATCCCTGGCCAGTCTGCAGCCCCCATCACCTCCAGATCTGCAACAGAGAGACTCTGCCTGCCAGCACAGCCTGACATTCCTCAGGGGATGGGTCCAGACCCCTGCGCTGCCGAGACTTTGTATCTGAGCAGGATCGAGCAGAATGGGGCCCCAGCCTTGCTCCGGGAAGGCTCACGAGCAAACCAATCCTCCAGGCACTGGAAAGCAGAGATCCCAACCCAAGCCCTGGCAAAGGTGTCGGAGCATGGGGAGCCTGGGACAGTTGGCATCCCAATACAGCAGAGTCGGACTGACCAGCGGGTTTACAGAGCCCTCGCTCCAGAGAAGAGTGGCTCTGGCCATGCTGGCATCACCTGCCCTATCCCACGGCACCGGGAACGGGAGAGCATCAACCCCTACCAAAACCAGCCAGGAGAGCCCAGGATGCAGCACCAGCCTCGCTCCATCCTCTCCACTTGCTCTCCCCCACCGCTTCCCATGGGATCGTCTCGGCTGCGGGAATGGCAGTGGTGAGAAAAAACGGGGATCGGCTGCGGAAAACAAAGTCTGAATAAAAAACAAAAACCTCAAAACCCGCAGCTGCTGGCGGCAGAGCCCTGGTTCTCAGAGCTGCAGCTCACCCCGTCGGGGGCCAGCACGCCCCGGAGTGAGCTACGTGCCCGAATCAAAGGCAGGCGCGACCAGAGCGATCCAAATAACACACGCAAACGGGCTGTTTGCAAATAAACAGAGCGAGCCGGCGGAAGCGGCGGAGAAAGGAATGCTCTCCAGTTCAGGAAGGTTGGGATGTGCTGGTGGGCAGCCCGAGGAAGGAATGCAGTGACGTCCATCCAGCTAATAAATTAATGAGAGGAATTATTGGCCCAGCTCTCCATCGCCGTGAGGAGCTGAGCATGGCCAGGACCCTGCCGGGAGTCCTGGGAAGCATTTGCTGCCGACGCTTCCAGGGAGGGCTCAGCACAGTGACAACGGGTTTGGGCAGTTTTCACCCCAGCAATGGGGTGGTGAAGGCTGGGGACATGCCGGGAGACGCACTAAGTGCCAGGGGCCACGCACGCGTTTCCATGACGGGTGACAGTCCCCCCCTGCCCTGCCCAGCACCGCCAAGGGCACGGTGTGCCGGGGTCACTGGCACGTCTGGGTCACCAGCGCTGCAGCGTCACGGCGGGCAACCAGCCAGGGTGGGCAGAGCCACCCCTGTGTCCCCCTCCGAGGCCACAGCTGCTCTCCCACTGCCTGGCTCTGCCCCCTCAACAGCACACCTAAGCCTAATGACTTCCTAATTAGCAGGGCCACAAGGTATGAGATGACAGACCGGAGCGATGTCCCTGGGACACGATGGCATGCAGCTCAAACGCTGTTAAACACAAACAGCAAACAGAGGTTGCTGCCCCCCAGCCTGGGGTACCATCGCTTTTCAGGATCCCTCAAGCTGGAGCTGCCCCAACAAGGGAGCAAACGACAAAGCCTGAGATTCCACGGCCACATGAGCAGGATCACGGCCCAAATTGCACGAGGGGAACCTCAAGCATGTGTTGAGCGCTCCCAGGAGCGCTCCCACTGCCAGCACGCCTTCCCATGCCTCCGCTCCCAGCCCCACGCCGTCATGGCCCCGGTGGGTTTTTTCCCTTTCAAACAAGCTGTCGCTCCCAGGGAGCAGTTTCCCGGGCAGCACCATGACCCCACTCCCCGGAGAGGCAGGGCCGTGGCTGGGATTCATTCTCAGGGTTATAAAACCCGGCAGTCACCCGCAGGCTGGGCTTCCCCTCCACAGGGCCATGCTGGGAACGCAGCAGCGAGGGGCGAAGGGCATGAGCCGCCCACGCCAGCACCCAGTATCCCACCAGCCTTTCAGCCCTGTGGTGGTAGAGAGGAAGAGGAGGGAGACAGTTATGGTCCATATGTCATCCCCCCCAGCAGCAAAGGGCAAGGTGACCACTGCAGGGGCTGCCCCAGCTCCATGGGTGCCAGCAGCAGGAGGAAGAGGAGGGTCCCAAAACCATGGCAGAGCAGAGCAGGGACAAGCTGCAAAGCCCCCGGTGAGGGTGCAGAGTTCCTGCAATGCTCTGCCCCAGCAGCAGGTAGGGGGCTGACCCCCACCCCCCGCAGCCTCCTCAGCCCCACAGGGTTGGGTTTGGCCATTACTGAAAGCCAGAGCCATGCCCTCGGCAGATCACCCATGCAGACCACAAGCCCACCCCCCCAATTATTACTAGAAGCTAGTGAGACATTAAAATCCAAACCCAAAGTGGCGGCTCCATGCTCGGGACAGCCGGTGCAGGGGCCACACTCAGACTGAGCCAGGACCAACTCTGCCCTGCGGCTCCCAATGACCAAAGAGCCACCAGCCCCGGGCAAACCCCGAGCGGGAAGCAGGGGAAGGCAACCGCAGAGGAGCCCGTCCCTGACGCTGCAGTGGGCTCCGGCTGCAGAGATGCTGGGCGGAGGCAGGCGGGCACGGTGCCGCACGGTGCCGTAAACAACACGCGGGTATACGAGGCCCCAGGGACCGGGGAGGCTGTTACGTTACCAAATCCTCATCCACCCGGGGAAATAGCAGGTGCTGAGCAGCAGCGGCTGCCAAGATACGGTATTTATATACGTATATATGTATTTTAAGAAGTAAAATACAAAAATGGTCTGCGTGAGCAAGAGGAAGGTCGTGAGTGGTGGGAGAGGAGCCAGAGGCACCAGTTCCTAATACTCATTTCACACTGTTGGTTGGGGATGATGCTCTCCCCTGCGATACCCACACTACTGATGAGGAAACTGAGGCAGCACAGACCTTTGGGATTCCCTGAGCCCCCTGCGACCCCAAACCCCCAGGAGCTGCCAGTGCAAAGATGGATCCCTTGAGACACCCGTCCCAAATGTTGCTCACAGGCAGGGAGGCATTCCACTGGGACTGCCCAAGGGACAAAAGACAAAGGGACAAGCCAGCAGAGCCAGTTCCTCCCAAATGTGCCTTCTTGGGGCTCCCCCAGCTGAGCTGTGGGGATCTTGGGGGGCTGCAGCAGCAGGATAGGGGACACTGAGCCACCCAATGCCCACCCCATGGGAACGGGATCACAGGACCAGCTCAGCCCCAAAATGATCGCCCCAGGGATGTCCCCCTGCTCCCTGCCACCACCCCCAGGCACAGCGAGCCCCCCTCGGGGCTGAGCACTACCCCTTCGTGCCCCCTGGGATCCACACGAAGGTAAAACAGGACTGTCAGGCTCCCAGCCAGGGGTTGCTGTCACATCATCCACTCCCCCAGCGAGAAATGGGCTCGTGGGGCACGTCCTCCCCGGGGCCGGCATCCCAGAGCAGCTCCCAGCACCAGCTGCTCCCCCAGGGAGGAAAAGGAGAGCTGGGGCTGAGGAAGAAGATGGTGCATGTGGAGGGAACAGCATTAGAAAGCCAACCCATTGCCAACTGCACCAAGTTGTGCAATACCTGAAATGTCACTGCAAGTTCCTCTTTTGTTCCCTCGGCCCCAAGTGGGGAAGCAGGGCCGAACCTCCCACCACCACCAAGACACACACACCCCCCCCTCATTTCATTTCTAAAGCCAAATGTGGTTTCCCTGCAGCATCCCCAGCTCAGCCAGCCAGTGCCAACAGGGCACGTTAGCAGGAAAGGGCCTGGTCCAAAGGGAACGTGCCCGTCTTCGGGGTCACTGTGGAAAGCAGCCACTGAGCGCCAGCATGCTGCAATCGCTCCCTGCCCTCCCTTCCCCACTCCCTCCTCTCTCCAAGATAAATATTTCGGCTTTTCCCTCCTTCCAGGCAGCGGTGCTCAGTGGCTCCGCACGTTTTCAGCGGGTGAGCAGCAGCCTGTGACGCCGGGGCAGCAGCAGCTGCTTTGTCCTGCACACACCCAAGGCAGCAGCAATGCTCGTGGTGCCCTGGGGCATCCCCAGCCTCACCAGCACGTGCACAGGGACCCCATCCTCAGCCCCGCCATTAACGAAACCACCCAAAACTGGGGCAGGTGAGGTGGCACACAGCCACCCCAGCCCCGTTACCTGTCCTCCTTGAAAAGCAGACGCAGGGGAATCATGCACTGGCTTAATTAAAGGGGCAAGGGGTGAGCAGCCATAACAGGAGAGGAGCGGAGCCTCGTTAGAGGTTACACAATGATGTCTCAATCAACCAAGCTGCTCCGCAGAGCGCAGCTGGTGCAGCCGCTTGGGGTTTGGCTGGTGCCCGCTCATGGCTGCGGTTGCCCAGGCTCAGGGCGCAGGCAAGGCAGGCACGGGCAGCAGTTGCCAGTGCCTGTCTGACGGAGAGCGGGGACGTGATGCAAAGTGACACGTGTTTACTCTCCACAAACACGCGTGTGCCGGGTCCCCGTAGCCCACCTGGCACCAGCTACCCCGATCCATCACCAGTGCCTGTCCATCCGCAGAGGACACTGAAAACCTTGGTACCTTGGGTACTAAGGTAGCAGGATGGGTGCAGGATGTGTCCCCCTGCACCTCTCCGGGTGCAGCAGCCGGTTTTCAGCTCACGAGCAGCAAGGTGATGCCAGGGATGCGGGACGCATGGCACCCTGCTCAGCCACAGCACCAGCAAGCGATTCCCTCGGCAGGGAACCAGCCTGAGTAATTTTAGAAAATGCCACTCTGCTAAAAACCACCCTCCACACCTCCAGTGCCAGCCTGTGAGCTCCGCGTTCCCCCCGGCTTTTATTTGGGCAGGCGTGGGCCGGGCAGGAGCAAGGAGCGCCCGGCGCTGCCAGCTCGCCCAGCCAGCTGCTCCCCCGGCTGTCCCGGCAGCTGGAGTCGTGGGAACACACCAGAAGTCGCTAGGAAAGCATGAAAACATAAATCACGCTCCTCATCCACAGCTTGGGATGGGGCTGGAGGCGAGGGGAAGCCGCCGTTTGTGCCGTTCCTAAAGGCACTGGGTTGGTGCAGGGCTCACCAAGCAGCTCTGCCAGCTAAGGGAGACGACAGCCAAGGGCAGAGGCTGAAGCACCGAGACCGCGGGCACCTCTGAGTGCCATGCTGGGCTCCTGGGGACCCGGCTGGGGCAGATTTAAAGCCGCACTCGAGCCTTGACAGCCCCCCAGCAGCAGCAGCCTGCCTGCGTGGCTGTACAGGGGGCACATCCTGCACCCCATCCTGCTACTCTGGTACCCAACGGCCTCACAACCTGCAGCATCCTCATCATCATCCCTGATTGCAGGGCATAGCTGGTGGTGAGGGAGAAGGAGGAGGAAGCTCCCACCAACTCTCCTGGCCAGCATACGTGCTTTTTTTTCTACTTTTTTTATAAATAAAATAAAATCCACACGTTTAAAGGTGATGAGGTATTTCAAGCCACGCTCGTTAGCACCTGCCGTGAGCATCTCCAAAAGCACCGCTCATTCATCCCCGCTGCCCACGCGCCCTGGGCAGTGACAGCGGGAGGGGTGGGGAGGGGTCCCTGGGATCTGCACCACCCTGCAGGGAGCTGGCACAGGGACAATGACACCAGCTTCCCGTCTCCTGTGCTACTCCGGCTGGGCAAGGTGAGATGCCATGGGAAGGGCACCTGCCCCCGCTCCGCTGGGCAGCATAATTCCATGCAGAGACCCGACACACTCATCTCCCCCACCTCCGCCCAAGCAGGGCAGGATCAGGCCCCGCGGGAGCTGCCAACAGCGTGTTCCCCTTCCCCCTCCTCCAGCCCAGCTGCAGCACAGGGCCGTGGGAGGTGGGAATGAAGCAGGGAAAGGTATCAAACGTGGCACCGAATCCGGCCATAAATAATCTCCCGGGTGCAGCCAGGTTTTGCAGCCTTTCCCTCACCTTCCTCCAGCAAACCTGAGAGCGTCCTGGATTCCCAACCTGGAAACAGAGCGAGACGGTGGAAATAGCAGCAGCTTTTTCCCCCTCTTCTGAAAAAGACAGGAGCAAAAAGCAGCAGCGTTGGGGCAAGCTGCAGTCTCACCCAGCTCCACGGGTAGCACCAGCCACGGTGCAAGGACAAGGTGACCCATGCTGCAACGACCCATGGCCCCTCCACCCCCTTCCCACCCCAGGAAAAATTTATCTCATGATTAAGTCGCAGGGTTGCCAAAAAGACCCTGCCTCGCATGGCTCTTCCTGTACGCCTGGAGGCAAATCATCTCATCTGCCATATGCATCGCTTCAGCGGATAAAATTCATGGAATAATAACAACTAGGATTTTTTTTTCCTGCTCCCCGCCATCCTCTCTCGTGCCTGTTGGGAGCACAGGCTCCCCAGGATGGCATCAGCTGCCCAAGAACACTGTGGCACCCAGCACGGCTGAACCCACGGGTGCCACGTTACACAAGGATGTGCCACTGCTCAGTCTGGCTGTCCTTGGAAGATAGTCCAGGCAAAACCAAGGTAGCTGCCCTCCTCACCTTCCCCCAGGGCACTCAACGCTAACGCGATAATCTCCTCTCCCCACGCACATGCGGTTTCTTGGAAAAGCAATAAAAGAGAATAAAAATGCGAGCCTGGGAATGCTGGACGTTTCCTAAGCCACCACCCCAGCAAGGCTCGGATGGCCAAAAGGCGAGGGGAGGGATGCCCACGGCTCCGGGACATCCCGATGGGAACCCTGGGGGAAGCACAGCTGCTCAACACCTCATCCCACCACAGCACTGCCAGCATACCCCAGCCAGGAAACCCCCCCATTTAATCCACTTTAGCCTGAGAAATTAGGGGTAGGGACCATGGTTTGGGGAGATATGTGGATTTTTGGCAGGTTCCTGTGAGGCTGGAGGCAGGAGCTGCCCAGCCCAGGCTCCCGCAGACATGCCCTCGCCAACCCACTGCCGGCGTCAGCCCAGCAGTGTCCTCCAGGGCTGCAAACACCCAAATCACTGCCAACACCGAAACCTCGGCCGTGGCAGCAGCTCACCCCAGGCAGGCTCTTGGCAAAAGCACGCGGGCGCTGCGTGCACACAAATCCTCGGCAGGGATGTATTAGTTCAGTCACGCAGACCTATTGATTCAGGAGCATTAATTGGTCTTCGCTGTTCAAATACCGACCTCAATTAGAGCCACTTTTCCTTCCTCCCCCCCCTTTTTTTTTCCCCTTTGCTGGATCTTTACACCCTTGGCTCTGCTAGTTTAAATACCAGAATACCTACTCTGGCCTTGGGGAGACTTGGCGTTAACTGTACATTTGTATCTAATTTATAGTCGGGCTCTTCGCAGCCGTAATGAGCACGTCTCTAAAGGAAAGGGAGCGGGGGGATGCAGGGGATGTTTGCTGCCAGGCTCGGAGCCGCTCAGTCATTAAAGGGGATTTGGGGATGGCACTGCCAGCTCCGAGCTCCCGGTTTGAACAAATCCCAGCTTCGGATGATGCTCAGCTGGCACAGCCTTTCCCCACGAGTTATCCCGTCTATGTCATGCGCATCCCAGAGGAGAACCAGAGCTCCGTCCCGCCACAGCCCGCCCGGCCCCCAGCCTCCCGCTAGCCAGGAACGCAACGGCCCTTGAAGTTGTTCTAATTCTCATTATTTCCTTCCACTGATTTCCTACGCGTGGCATCCCAAGCCAAAGCCCAGGAGAGAAAACGGCCAGGATTTCAGATTTAATTAAGCCTCGCTGAGCTGGCTGCAGCCTCCTTCGAGGCTGGTGCTGATGCTGTCACGGCTGAGCCTCCTGTGCGAGGCAGGATGAGCCCGTGCCCACCTCAGGGAGCCAGAGGGGACAACTCCTGCCTGATGCTGGCACATGGGTCCCTGTTAAAGTCCACGGCTTGGGGCTAATTCCCATCCCAGAAGCACCACACGCTTGTCAGGGTAAGAAGCCAAATGGTTGGAAATTCTACCCCAATTCCCTATTTTATTTCGGGTTTTGCTGTTTGAACGGAGCCCTGGGATCTTCAGCCTGGTGCCAAAGCCATGTTGGAAATCGAAAGCTGACTTCAGTAGGCTGGAAGAGAGGCAAGCTGCACTGCCAGGGTCTAAAATGAACCTAAAGAAAGCTTTTCTCAGGGCTCTGATGCTAAAAGGAGGGGAGCAGGGTGCTGTGGGCACCCATAGGGACCCCCGACTCTGGTACCATGCAGAAGAAACGAGCTCCCTGGCAGAGGCAGAAGCACCCAATGAAGCCACCCAAAATTGCAGGTTAATTCTCTGTCTGGGGACAACTGGTTCTGGGGACAAACAGCAGGAAGGTGGCTGTGGGAAGGACTCCCCCAGCTTGGGGTCTTCTCTCTGCCTGGGGTAAACCAAGTTGTCTACAGAAGGTTGCCAGGGTGCAAAGCCAGCGGGAAGCAGAGAGACACAAAACTGGGTATTTTGCTCTCTCTCACCAGCTGCCCCAACCAGTTTCAGCAGAACCTGGAAGAGGAGTAAAAGACATCTCAAAGATAACTAAACTCCCTCAATTTGCACCCCAAATTGCCAGCTAAGTAGAGGAAGAGCAGGGCAAGCATGCCATGTCCCTGGGCAGAGGCAGAGCCCTGGCCTGCCCCAGCCACTCTCAGCACGCTGGCTGACCAGCTGGCACAGCCTTGGCTTTCGCACAAAACCGTTTCCAGTCCTGCTTTAAAAAGATGAGCTGGAAATCGCAGCCCCGAGAGCCACCAGTGGCCCCACAGGCCACGGCGGCTCAGGCCAATGGGGTTATACTGGTGCATTACCCATGTGCCAAACCGCTCCTTCCTTTTGCCATTTATTGTGGATATCTGATTATCTTCCACCCCTCTAAACTCTAAACAGCGAGGTTTGGACCTGCTCTCGGTCAGGGTTTATCTTCCCACAATAGATAAACCACAGGTAAAACTCTGAAAAGTCTCAACCATTTTGAAGTCTCACTCAACCAACACTCGAGTAAAGTCAGAGCTTGAGTGTTCCAGAAAGCCGGCAGGACCTGGACACTGCTGAAGGTGTTATC
This sequence comes from Tauraco erythrolophus, assembly GCF_009769465.1. Classification (NCBI taxonomy): domain Eukaryota; kingdom Metazoa; phylum Chordata; class Aves; order Musophagiformes; family Musophagidae; genus Tauraco; species Tauraco erythrolophus. The sequence goes on from NC_141484.1 coordinate 6,952,698, forward strand.
CACCCGTGTCCCCCAAGCCCTTGCAGACCGACCGCCAGTCAGGAGGAGAAAACTAAATAAAAGAGAAAAGGTTGGCCTGAAAGTTCACCAAAAAAAAATAATATTAACCAGCTCAGTCCACAGCCACTAAAAAAAACAAACCTGTAAAGCTTCCCAAAGCCACCGCATTTATTTGCGGGAGCATTTGCAGGAACCAGAGATACTCCTAAGCGTCCGTGCAATGTGTTTTTAACGGCAGGTCTGCAACAATGGGGGAAGAAGAGCTGAAATGTATTTGCAAGAAATGCTTCGACAGCTCCAAATAAATGCACTCCTAAAATTTCCAGCCTGTTAGCGGGTAAACCCAGGGAATGGCTGCGTTTGCTGCAGCGATTCAGCACGAATGTGGCTCCCAGCACGCGCGTCCAGCTCGACATCCGCAGCCTCTACAAGAGCCCGCACGGCCCCACCACGGCGTAACCCCGGCAGACCCCTCGCACCCCGCACCTACAAATCCTAATCAGCCCACAGCTGCTAGGGCTAGCTCATGGGGAGCTGAGCCAGCCAGGGCAGGGACTGCGTGGGGAGCCGGCGCACATCCTGGCGCCTCCCCCTTGCTGGATGCTGCCCATCAAGGAGCGACATTCCCAGCCTCTACGCCCCATTTTGGCGGCTTGGGAAACCCCAGCTTAGGAGACTGAGGACAAGGCAACCCCAGACATGGCAGGAAAATCCAGCCTGCGAGTGCCTGCAAATATCCTACTGTGAAACCGTTTTGCAGGCAGCAAGGCAGTTTCCAGCCCTGGGAACCTCTTATTTTTCTCCCCGTTCAACAACACAAAGCCCATCGGCCAATAATTCCAAATCATTTTTCCCCCCTTCCAGACCTGCTGCCCTCGAGAGAAAAAAAAAAAGGGAAAACAATCCTGGCAGGACGCACCTTACACATCTTCATCATCTGGGAGCATCCCATGGGGCTGCACCCCAGCATCACATTAGAAGCCCAATTTCCACAAAGCCCCTGGGGTCCCGCAGCCCCTGAGCATCCCCCAGTTACACCCCGACCCCCCCTCCTTCCCCTCAACGGCAGGTTCACCTCAGGATAAACCCCCCCACACCCCCCGGAGCGGAGATTTAACGCAGCAATGCTAAAAACCTACCCGGCCCGTTTCCATGGGTACGGGAGGCACATGTTGCTATGTGATGTTCGGTCCGTTACCATGGAGACGGCAGGGATGTCACCACGCAGGGCTTATTAGTTGCCATGGCTATTAAAAGGCGCTTGTCCTCTGGGGACCTCCAAGGACCAGGGCCACCAGCTTCCCTTACGCCTCTCTCTGGGATGGCACCAGCTCCCTGGGAGCCCAGTGGGAATCTGGCCATGAAGGTCCCCAGGACCAGGCAGGTCCCCAAGGCCACGGTGATGGGCACCTCTGAGGTAAGATAAAGAGGGGACCCAGATCCACATTTTTCCACAGAGAGCAGCATCACCTCCCAGGCCACCGTGTGCCATCTGACCTAAACCTGAGCAGAGCACCCCAGAAATGGGGATTTATTGGTGGGGCTGTAGTCCCAGATGAGAGACCCCAACCCCCCAAGATGAGCACAGGGAAGGGGCCTGGTTGCCGTCTGCCCACTGATTCCCCATTATATGCCCCCATTAGCACAGCAGGGAGTAGAAATCTTCGTCCCACTTTGGAGATGCCTGCACAACCAAAGCCATGCGTTTCCAGGCAGAAACACAACAGGGCTCCGCCCTTACAGACAAGGCAGTGCCACAAAATAAACGTAAGAGCATCATCCACCTCGAAATCCTGCAGACAGCCCTAACCTGGCCTTCCATATGGGGAACATGGTTGCCCAGAGAAGTTGTAGATGCCCCATCCCTGGAAGTGTTCAAGGTCAGGTTGGATGAGGCGTTGAGCAACCTGGTGTAGTGGAGGGTGTCCCTGCCCATGGCAAGGGAGTTCGAACTAGATGATCTGTGAGGTCCCTTCCAACCCAAACCATTCTGTGATTCTATGAACTGAGGCTAAAAATAAAAACACACCTGATCCTGAGGCTGGGGTTTATCTGGGCACCCCACTCTGCTGCGGGCTACAGCTTTTCATTCTCCCCCTGTCTGTGCTTTGCACAGCTACAGCCATCCCGGCAACGTGAGCGAGCCTGACCCTGAACAAGGGGCTGAGCAGAGCAGGGTCCCATGGGACCATCTGAGACCACAGAGCTGCTCAGTCACTCACTAAGGACCAGCGCAGAAGGTTAATTGGACATTTCCGTGGCCAGACCTTCAGCCTTTCCCTCCCTCCTCCTCCTGCCTTCCCCAGCCTCCTGTAAACAGCCACACAGCATGTACAGCCCCTGCCTGCTACTTCCAAAGCCCGTTTCTCCACACAGAGAGCTTCTTGCTCCCTTCTCCAGCCCCTGCAGCCACCCAGGCTACCAGCACCGGCCCCCAGCCTCACCCCACTCCCCGCAGCTCCAAGCCCCGGCTCAGACCGCAGCCCTCAACCTGCTGCCCCGTCTTCTCTTTAATTGCATCCAGGAGGAGAAGGAGATGCAAGAAAGTCCTGGCTTTTATATATTTTTGGGGTTTTTTTCCCCTTTAGACTGGCCCAGGCCCCCACCACAGAGCCACTGCACCACACCACCGGGACCACGTCTGAACCCATCTCTATTCGACCGCAAATCACTTCCCCAACAAGCTCAAAGCGGGTTTTTACACGGCCATATAAACCCTCGTGGAAAATACTTAACACCTCTTATTAAATAAATTAAAGGTATGATTTTCTCATCATTTTGTTAGATTTTCTAGGAAGGATATAATTTTTCATTTAACTCCACTGGACAAAAAAAACCCACAACTGGAAACCTATAGAAAGGTATGTTACCCTGTAGTGGAAAATTAGATTCCTCCTACGCAATACTATAGGATGATTTAAATATAACATATAGGAATATAGCATGTTATTAAATTGTATAGTATCTTTTGGAAAGACCTACATAGGATTCTAAAAATTACTCCCCAAACTATTATGTTTCAATCTAGCCCAGTTGGTTTCCTTTCTATTACACGCTGCAAGACCTTTCCTGAAAGGCTGGGGTTTTACTTGTGTCTTGAAACGCTGCCGCAATCACACTCCGAGAACGGCTCCAAACACCTCCGGACACGACAAACCCAAGTGGGAAATCCCCGGCTTTGATGGGGAGGGATGTGACCCCCATCGCTCCCCCACAGTCAAAAAATGCCTTTATTGGCAGAGGGGAGAGGGGTCCAGCCCAGGCAGAGCTCGTCCCAGCCCCTTGGCTTCACAGGCACAAAGTAATTCTGTATTTCAATTTATCTGGTCCCAGCCCTCTCCCAGCGCTCGCTACCCCAAATATTAAGAGGGGGTTCAAATAATTATCAGTGCCCCAGCATTGTGCACCCGTCCTCTTCCCCCTCTGCAAGAAAAAAGGGTTAGGGATAAAAGTTGCCTTTAGCTGTTGCCATAGAGACTCTCCGGCTCGGCATAGAAACCCCAAATCTCGTCAAAAATGGAAGAATTTAAGATTTTAATCAGCAAGAACGCACAGGAGGCCAGAAGCATCAATGCACATCCTCGCCTCAACAGACTCTGCCTTTGGATGCATTCGCCCTTCGTTTAATTGCATCCAAAGAGCTGGCCAGGAGTGGGGACGGAAAAAGAGAGGAACAAAAGCAACGAAAACCCCGTCCGCTTTCGAGTATTTTCTCTCCCCACCGAAGCAGCCGCTTGCTGGCCAGGCTCATTTCTGGACCAACCACCCCCCAAGCCAAGCTGCTTGTGTTCCCATTTGCTTTATCCGCTGCCAGAAAAAGAAAATAAAATTCAACAATACAAGCTAGGCGAAATATTTCCCGGAACCACCGCTATTCCTCCCATAAACTTCACCTCGCAGCCAGCGCGGCCAGCAGCGGGGGGAGGAAAAACAAAACGAAAATCCCAACTTCTCCTGCTGCAAGATGTTTTTGTGACCGTCTCGAAATCGCTCTCTTCTGCCGCGTCCTCCGCATTCACTTCCACCGCGACCACGAATCAAACACCGTGGGATAAACTCACTGCTCTGGCATTTTCACTGCTTGGCAGAGCCCCGGCTCCGGCCGTGGCTCCCGGCTAAGACAAACACCGCCGGGAGCACGCTCCGGTGGCTGCCTTTCCCCCGCCAGCCCAGGCGGCACACTGCAGCATGCCGAGGCGGCTGGACAATCCTATTTTACCACCATTTAAGACTCATGGTGAGTTTGGGAGGGGACAGCATCCACCAGCGGCTTGGGGATGGGGCAGCAGTTTCACCAGGCAGTGGGATGCCGGGGATAACCAAAGCCACGGCATTGGGAAAAGCCTCCGTTGCCAAGGGGTGTTGTGTTTCGTGCCTGAGGATATGGAGTTTGAGGAATACCAAAACAAGGAACTTCAAAAAGGAGCGGTGTTGGCCCAGGGAATATTGTTGTATGAGCTCAGCCTCTTCGGAGCGATGGAAAAAATCACGCGCTGACCCCAAAGGGCCGGCAGGAGGACTCAGTGTGTGGGGGCTGAGTCGAGAGATGTGCCACCACCATCCACCCCAGGGGCCCAGAGCGGAACAGGGGGGATGCAGGCATCCGTGGCAGCACCCTGCAAGAGGGGGTGTTCCCCTGCACACCCCAGCACCCCGAGCTGCTCCGCAGCCCCAAAGCTGGGGAAGGACCCGGACCCAGGGGCTCAGGCAGGTGCCCCACAAGCCCAGGACACACTGCCATAGAGGCGAGCTCGCCATCGGCTTGCAGCCTGGCCAGGCTGAGGTGTCTCTCCAAAACCTTCCACTGCCGCCAAGTCCCCATCTGTTCAGCTTCCGAGCCAGCCCCTCGCCTTTACCTGCTGCTGCCCACCCAAGATGCCCACCAGGACAAGGGTTTCTTTGCTTTCCGCTAAGCCCATCCCTCCCAGTGCTGGAGGATGCACCCACAGCACCGTCAGCTCCTCCAGAAACCAAGTGCTGGAGTCAGGACCCGGCTGGCAAGGAAGGGGCCAGAGGGAAAGGGTGCAGATGGGGAGTTACAGACCAGAAGAGCCACTCCAGCACCAGCTCATCTTTGGAAACAAGATGACTTTGGCTTGAAGGTCACTGGGAGAGGAGCTTTGTGACACCTTTCTGTGCCTTTGCTCTTCTTCCATTGCAAAAGTGGGTCTCACCACCATGCTGCCATGTCCTGGGCTCTGTTCAGCTAAGAGTGGGTACGTGTACGTACACACACACACAGTGCAACCCTACAAGTGCCCTGGAGCCCCCCCCCCCCCCCCCCCCCCCCACTCTCAGGGCTGCTGCCAGGCTTAGGGACCTTCTTTGCTCCGGAATAAGGCATCCAGGCACCCATGGGTGCAGCCAAGCACCTGCACGGCCTCGAGATTTAGGGCTGAGGCAGAGGGTCCCACCTCCTGTCCCCACATAAAAGCTATGGAACACTCCAAATACAATCCCCCAAGGGCAGGGAAAGGCTCCCAAGTGCCTGGCGCTGCCTGGCCCCCCAGCCCAGCCCTCCCTACCCCCTCGAGCAGCTCCCTTGCCTGCTTTCTCTCTCGCTGTGCCTGTGTGTGGGTGTATTTGGAAGCGAGATCTTTCCAGCTGAACTGCAAAACGAAATGCAGAGATCACAACTCCTCGAATAGCTTTATCGCGCGCGCGCACACATACACACCCCCCAACCTCCATCCTGCCCCCGATGCAAAGCCCAGACAATAGCAAAAAAATAGTTAAAAAAATAAAAAAACAGAGGTGGAAAAATCAAGATATTGGGCAGATGAAAGGAGGGGATTTGGGGGAGGGGAGAAGGAGGCGGCACAGCAAAGCACTTTTGGTGCATCCTTTCGTCCCCCAATTCCCCGTCAGATTGGAAGTTGACCACCACTCGCCCAACTCGCTGTGCTCCCAGGGCCCAGACAGTCCCATTCCATGGGGCTACAAGAAAAGAGAAAACAAAACCCAGCAAAAAGCCAAGCCCAAACTCCAGCTGTGAGATTTGAGTGTCTGCTGCTGGAAGAGTCAGAGCCCATCCACTGAGATGAAGGAAGAAGCGTCTCCACCCTTGCTGCGGGTGCCCCGCGCCACCTCAGGCTCCTCCGCTCTTATCCGGCCTCGTAAGAGACAGGATTCCCCCATGCTGCTACCACGAGCAGTTTCTGAAGAAGAAGGGGCTTCAATTTGCCCTTGGCAGGGGAAACCGCTCCCATGGGAGCTGCATGTCGGCAGCCAGTGCTGGAAGCAGAGTCTGGGGAAGGGTTAGGACGTGCTCCGTCCCAAGGGATGGGCTGGCAGGGTGAAAACAGAAGCATCCTAATAAATATTCTCACTAGGAGCAACACCTAACCCCAGCATGGGCACGTGCCAGGGCCCAGAGCAATGGGGAAGGGGCAGGGGAGGCACAGGGCTTGGGGCTCAGGGCATGGCTCGTCTGGCCCGCAGACTTCTCCGCTAACACGGGCCGTGCCGGAGAACGGAGTCAACATGCGCTGCCGTAAGGAGAGTCACGTAGGCAGGGAGTCATCCTGGTGGGAGGGAAACGTCCACCTGAGCTAGAGGAAGGTCGTACTGCCATGGCTCAGCCCAGGGGTGCTCCAGCACCAGCTCCAGCCTCCTTAGGGGACCGCAACAGGTCAGCCCAGTCCATGCCATCACTAAACCACGAGCTTCCCAAGCTGCTGACTCTGTGTGCACCCACATATGTGTGCATACGACAGGTGCAGGACACGGAGAAGCTCACCCGCCCGGGCACAGGACATGCCAAGCTACAGAACACCCCGTGCCAGCCCCACACCGGCGTTGTGGGGCTGCCACGGCTCGCCCCGCATTGGCATCATCTCCACTGGGTCACCCAGACTGAAGCATCCACACGGCACCGAGGGCTGAGAAGGAAGATCTCCTTCCGCTCTCCAGGCTCACAGATACCCAACCCTCGGCCAGGACTATTCAGGGGCATGCTGAGACCTCCCAGCTCATCTCCCCAAGGCATCCTCAACCCTCAAACAACTGCCTCAGGGGGACAAAATCCTGGGCACAAGGAAAAAGGGAGCAGAGAGAGCCTGAGGATCCAGCTGCAATCCATCCCAACACCAGAGCCGACGAGCTTCACCCGTGCCTCTCCCCCGAGTCGAATCGGGCTCCACGCCGCCAGCACTGAGCCAGCCGGAACATTACAAATAATAAAGCGATTTATGCGAGGCAGAGGCCTTTAAATTTATGCCGTACACTCGCTGTGAAGTGCAAACCCATTCCCCTCCGCACGTGGCTGGGTTCTTTGTCAGAGAAATTCGGATTTTTGACCCCAGAAGTCAGGATGAGTCTCCAAAGGAGCATCAGAGACAGACGTGCGCTGTGACCCCGAGCAGATTATGGTCTCAAGGGTATATCCCGAGACATATTTATGGTTCTCCAAAGCAAGATAAGTCAATAACCACATACAGTAGCAGTTACAAGTCAGATATTAATTTAATTCCTCTCCTCCCTGTCTGCCCAAATAAGCATTAATTCAACAGAGCATCAGGACTCAGTTATTTGTCATTCTTACTGGGGTTTCTCTTTTCTCCCATTAAGGTAGAATTGCTACAACCAGGCTACCTAGACACCATGGTTCCCGAATTAAAGATACTCTGCATCCGACACAGGCACGGGAGCTGCCAGCCTGGACCCAGGATTCATGCTATCAGCAGCTAACGCTGATGCGGAGGAGGCTGGTGAAAGCACAGCCCATCAAATGCACTTGAAAGCCTTATTCAACCTGCAGCAGAAGGAATATTTTATTCCTAAAAACCCTGGGGCTGAGCAGGAGCTGAGACATTTGCTCCCGCCCGCAGGATCCAGCCAACACAGCCCTGGGAGGGCTGTGCTCCCCCCCAAGACAGGGTCCCCATCACCTCACCACCCCCTGGAGTCGGGTTCCTCCCAAGTCTAGTCTCAACCCAGAGCTAAAAATGAACCTTATTCATGATTAACATCTATATTTGCATAGCATGGCTGGCAGCTTAACACCAAATAAACATTTTGGCAGAGGGAGCTGCAGGCATGGGGGTGAGCCCTGCCCTCCAGAAGGGAGCTGCAGCCTTGCCACGGGCTCACGAGCACTTTCTAATTGAATTAACAAATCTTTAACAACGTCCTGTTGGCCATCTGGGCCAGGGAGGGCTCTGCCTTGGGCCGCTCTGGCCACTGGCATCTCAGGTGCAGGCAGAGGCAGCCAATAATGCCGCAGGAGGAGTGAGAGCTAAACCTGACCTGATTGAGTTATGAATCCCAGGAAATCCTGAAGGCATAAACCCCCCCGGGGCAGTCAGTCTGCCAAGGTGCGTGAACCCCCATGAATCCCCTTACCCAGCTCCGCTGCCGGCTGCAGATTCACCTTCAGCCCCGAGGTCAGGGATCGTCTCGAGGCTGGTTGGGTGAATGCACCAGGGAAAAGCTCTTGGAAGGGAGCCAAATTAGAGATAAATATAAGGATGCTTTGCATTGGGAACTCTGTAAGTGTGGGGCTAGTGTATGGATTACAGTAAATAAATCCCCTTTTCTTTATCAGCTTGTCTGTGCCAAGCTCCCAGCTCTCGCCCATCACCTGCTTTAGCATTTCGTTCCCATTTTCAGCCCCCTCTTGCCCTCACTCTGGGGTCTCACACCCCGGGCAGAGGGAGAGAGAAAGCAGGGAGGACACAAGCGACAAAAACACCCCCATCAAACAACAGCCAGTCCCTTCTGCCCAGAAAACGACGTTTCAGGCACCAGACCCAAACCAACAGACAATTTCCATCCGCTTGTGACTAACCGGTGAACTGGGGGTTGAGTCCTGGCCACGTCCTGGCCCCACACACGTGTGCGTGGCCCCAGTTTGGGGCTCACACTGTGACCTGCCCAGCCACACCGCACCTCAGGCACGCAGTGCCATTCCCAACACCCCGACAGCCCGTTCCCGTAAGGCAGTAACCACACCATGGCAGTCAGCGCGGAGATCGAGCCGTGTTGTTTCTCTCAACAAATATTCAGGCTGAAATATGTGCTTTTTCCATCTGCTTGAGCTCCTTTGCTGGGGCTTTGGTAGGAAGCAGATGTGAGAGCATCCCAAAGCACGATCAGTCGTTACTCACTACATTATATAAAACCATGAGAATTTCCTTCTTTCCCCCCGCGCCCGTTTCTTAGCACCAGACTAGATTCCTGGGTGAGAGGCCAAGGCTGGCAAAAGCCAAAGCCAAACAAACCCAGGTTAGGGGAAACCTCCGTGTGCATCACCAACCAAAGGGAATATTTCACGTCTAGGTCGCTCAGCGGAGAGCCAAGGCACCGGGGAAGGGAAAGCCACGATCTGGCCTCGTAACAAACCCCGAAACACTTAGGCCTCCTAATTAACTAGGAAATTCAACCCCTTCCAAACCACAGGGAAGCTTCAAAGCCCTCCCAACCTGACTCTGGATGCTCCTTCCCCGGTTCCCCATGGATGGCCCCGCTTCCCCAGACTCTCCTCCCCATCCACAGCAGCCAGCGAAGCCACCTGGGGCAAAGGCTCCCTGGGGCTCCTCTTCCAAGGGAAAATGATTTCATGATCCAAATGAAAAAGCCATAAGGGAAGGTTCATTTTGGCCAAAGGTTTTTCTCCCTTCCAGCGACACAGTAGAAAAAGAAGAGCTGAGAGAGACCTGGGTAGGGACTGGGGGCAATCAAAAACTTGGTCTTTTCTGCATGGGAAAAAAAAAATTGAAAGTAAAAAAATGGGAAAGAAGTATTTTCCAGCATGCCGCCAAAACATCTGCAGGGGATGGAGGGGGGAGAAGAAAGTAGAAAATTTTCTCTGCATCATAAAATCCTGGACATTTCCAGACCGGCTCCAACACCCAGTGCTACAGAACGGGGCAGAGAGCCGGAAAGCTGAACTAGTAAGGAGCAGCGAGTCCGCATGGATCGGCCGGGAGACACATCAGCCCCACGGATGAGCGGCAGCTGGGGTGGTCCGGCCCCATCCTGAACTACCGCCTGTCTGAGCCCCCCGGTCCTGGGCATGAGGGGCTGCGGAAGAGGCTGCAATCCCCTCCCAGCCGCCCTGCCTCTGCTCCTGCCTCCAAATGAATAGCAGGTCTCCGGAGACAGCCCCGCGTGGGAGCCCTTGTTCCGGATTTCCTACAAGGAGCCAAAGCGGAGCCGTCCCTGAGGAGAGCAGGGTCCCCGGGGCAGGACGAGGCCACCCCTCCCGGCCGGGGCTCCCCACGCCGGGATGACATAACCGCGAACCGCGTGGAGCCAAGCCTTTTGTCTGCACGCCGGGAGAGAGGGAGGGAAAGCAAGAAAGGAAGAAAAGAAAGAAAACTTCTGGAAGTCATTACGATTCCTTCACTCCAGTCTCCTTTTGGCAGACAGCTTCCCTCTCCCCTTCCCTCCCACCCCCACCCCCCCAACCCGCTTCAAAATGCCAGCCTAGGATTTTTAAATGAGAAAAAGCTGCACTGTACTCCAGTGCTTGGATAAACTCCTACACAAACTTCCAGATGTGACACAACAGCCTGGAAGAGGGAATTCGCAGAAGAATCTCCTTAAAAAAAAACACACACGCACACACAGGGAGCAAAGGAAGCGGGCAGCTGCCAGCACAGTCGGGCGATGGATGGGTCCAGAGATCCCTGAGGAGAGGTGGGGCGTTACCCAGATTAGGATCGAGTGGCTCTGCTGGGGGGGAACGCCGGCAACTGACCCGTGGTCTGGGAGAAGAACAGCCCTCACTGCTCCTGCCTTGCGTGCTCCTAAGGGGCTGGGGAACAGCAGGGAAGAGGTTTTGCAGTTATTTGTCCCCTGGGAGGAGGGATAAGCACCCCACCCTTGGGCTGCCCTTGCTAAAAGGCGATGGGTCCGGCTTCACTCCAACATCCTCACACAGCAGCTGGAGCAAGTCCAGAGATGTGCCAGCACCTGCCCAGGGAGCAGCAGGATGCTCCATCCCAGCTGAGGGGACTGGGGGACTGAGGAACACACACACACACCACCCCCAGCCTGGCAAGTCGTGTTTCTCATTTCCCCCCAGGAGCCAGGGAAGGGAACACAGAGGTGGCAGGGTGGCAGCATTTCCATCTGCATAGGGAGGAGTGGGAGGCACCGGCTGGTGAACCAGGACACAGGAGAGAAACAAGTTCAGGTGCTCTGGGATGGATCAGACGCAGAGGAAGCAAACAGATTCTGACTGCTTTGTGGCGTTTTTAAATCAAAACAAGATCCTTTTCAGGTCTAACCTCTCAAATTGAAGCTTTTTGCTTTGTTAAACTCAAAAGGGAGGTTGGAACAAACGTACTGAGGTTTAAAGGACACTACATGCACTCTTCCCTCAAAACACCCCCCTTTGATAAAAAAAAATTGTATTTTTAACCCTGTGCTACAATTGAATCCTTCAGACAGCAGCGCCTGGCTCTCCTCACAAGCTGGCACAGTCGGGGGGGGGGGGGGGGCGCGAGGACCTCGAGGTGATGGGGGTTCCACTTGCCCATTGCAGGCATCCCCACAGGAGGGAAGCTCTTCAGGGGGCACCACTGGGGTTGGGCAGCCCAACCCGCAGCACAGCTCAGTGGGTTCAGTTCTCATCCCACCACGCAGGAGGATCCTCACTCCAGCGCAGACACACAGACGCATCCCTCCAGGAGAGCCAGATCCAGTCAGGCTGACGCAGAGCCAGGCAGGCACACAGACCCACAGGGCTCGGGGTGAGCTCAGTGGGTGAGGGCTGTCAACCCCCTCGGCGGGGCCATTGCTGCCTTCCAGGATGCGCCAAGCTCCGGCGGCTCCAGCCGTCCCATGAGCCAGCCCGGCGCAGACCTCAGTTATGTCCTGGCATGAAGCCCCCAGCCTGCTGGCCATCTGCAGCTCTGCCGACTTCCAGCAAGAGCTGGGGGCACTCGGCAGCTCCCCGGCACGGAGCCTTTGATCATCCACCTCTCGCTAATGGGAAGCGAACGGAGCCATGCGAGGCGGCTGCGGGAAGAACCCTCTGGGTTTCATTGCAGACCAAAGACAGGGCTGGTTGCCACGACCAGATCAAGACGAGTCTCTTTCCTAAAACCATTTTTGAAACCCAAATCGCAGGGACCGTGCACCAAAGCAAGACAGGAGCTGTCCTCTCTGTGCCACTCAAACCTCCCCTCCCCAGTGAGGGTATGGGCAGAGCTGCTGCCCCATCACTCTCCGGACCAGAAAGAAAAAGATGGGATTTCAACCAATTTGGGGGCATCTCCCCAGAATGGCACCTTTCAGCAGTTGTTGCAGCCCCCCGTTGCCAGTGTGCCACTCTCCAGGCGGCAGCGCTCCACGGGCAGGCACAGCACAGGGAAGAGGCAGGTTTCAGCAGCACAATAGAGATCACGGCCCCTTTCAGTTACACTGGTATTTTCCTATTCAGAGCTTTTAACACCGAGCAGTTGCATCCTCCCCACTTTCTCCATCCCCGCTCTTCAATCACTCCGCAACTCTCAAGAAATAGCCTCGTTTCTAGTCTCTGATCAGAGGAGCAGCCTGGCACAGACCCCGCTACAGCCTTTCATCCTCCCGGCCTTCATGGTGCTTTTATTTCAGAAGTGAAAGCCAGGTAACCAGCTCACCTCTTTTCTCCCCCTCCAGAGATGCTGCCTTCTCCTCTCACTGCCTCGCCAGCATGCACTCCAGGACACCACAGCCCTTCCCAGTCCCCAGCCCATGGGTTCAGTGTCATGACCATTAAACACATTCCCCCATGTCCCTGCTCCTTCCCTGTTGACCCAGGGAGTCCTGACCTCAGGCAGAACCTTTCATCTCAGAGCCTCTGGGAACACACGAGTGGGAAACCAGGCTCATCCCGCCTAAGTCCTCGCAGCACCTGGAGAGGTTTTCACTCAGACTGTGATGGTGTGGAGGGGGAGGACAGCTTGGCAGGGCTGATACAGTTTTAGGGTTAAAACCCCAAGATTTCAGGCTCTGGAGTATTTCTGGATCAGGACAAACTTCATGACCTCTTTTAGCCCTAAGGGAGAGGAGGAGCAGGAGAGCAGCACAGCTCACCCCCGTTCTGCTCCAGACAGCAAGGGAGAAAAAGCCCCGGGCAGAGGATGCTCTGAATGGAAACACAGTAGAAAAAGCCCAACAAACCACCCTGACAGGACTTCACTGGACACTCAGCACATCAACCGTCACCCTCCCCGTAACCCCACATCCCAGCTTTGGCTACCGCAGTCACACACGCTGCCTGGACAGGGATGGGAAGCAGCATCCCAGGAGCTCCAGCTGCACCCCAGGGCCATGAGCTGCCCATCCCAAGGCAGGCAAGGGAGCTGCGGGTACAGGAGCAGCACCAGCACCTCTTCCTGACACCCCATCAGCAGCAAAGTTGATCAGACAGATTAGAGCAGCACAAAGCCAAGCAGTTCCTGTGTAGGCAGCCAGCCTCACCTGCAGAAAGGTAAAAACCACCCGAGAGCGCAGCAGAAGGCAGCGACAACCCCAAACCCCCCGGGGCCAGATTCACCAGCCACGTGAGCCCAAGTGCTGTCACTCCGCTCCAGGGCAGCTGGTGGCAACAAAGACTTTCCAGCAACATGATTATACGGTTTTAGCACCGGGACACGATTCCTAGAAGATCGCAGCCTGAGAAGGGCCACTTTACTGGCCCACCACACTAAAGGAAAAAAAAATTAAAGTAATAAATCTAAACAAGCACTAGGTTCAGGTCCAGCACTCGGGCTGCAGGGAGCCGAAGGAATGAGCATGATGCTGCTTCTGCTGAACAGCCCTGCGAGTGATGGGACGCAACGCAGGTGCCAAGCTGGCCACCACCTTCCTCTCGTCTGTTTAACCACTTTTTTTTGTGTGCATGTGCTGTTTTTAAAGAAACTCCCCCACCCCTGGGTCAGTGACCCTGTAAACAAACAGCCGCACGCAGACCCGACTCGGAGACCCATGGCATTGTCCCCCACGGATCCCAGCAAGTGCTTTTCTGTGTCGGTAACAAGTGGAAAAATTAGCGACAAGGAAAATCCCAGCTTGCAGGGCTGCACCTAGTGCTCGTCCCCCGCTCACAGCGGGGCTTGCAGGTGCCCACAATACCACTAATTTTCCAAGGACAAAAGTTAATCTGCTTGTATTTGCAGGCACAGAGGAGAAGATGCATTTCAAGCCATTATTGGAGTGGGGGATTTTACTGAAAACAACTAAAAACATGCAGGTGTGGACACCTGCTTCAGAACAACATCATTAGGAAGGGAAATAAAAAAAATAAGACTTAAAAACATTTAAATCAGCAATCATAAATAATATTAGTCATAGCAGGCAGTAAGAACAAACTGACTTGCAGTCTGTCATTAATGTTTCTTCCCAAAGCAGGCGGCTTCACAAAGTTGCAAGATTTCCTAAGATGCTTAAATAAATGCAGCTTTGAACTGCTTCGCTGGTGTGTAAGAGATTTGAGGGGAAACTGCTGGGAGTATTCCTAACTGGGTAGAAAAAAAAAAAAATCTCACTTTTACCCTCGTGGGGGACATTTTAGGAAAGAAGGCAGCCTGTTTATCAGATAAATTATTGCTGAAGCTAAAGTAAAACAATATTCACAACTCTGGCAGACCCTCACTGCTCTTCCCGGGCACATCGACCTCAGCTGAGATGTAATTCCTTAATGGTTCCCGCACACCAGGAGCGAAGGACGACTCTGGCCCTCCATACCATGTAACATGTCCTCCCCACTACCGCACAGCCTCTCCCACTCCAGATGTGGGTTTGCTGCCCATACATACTCGCCTGCCTTCGGCACAGGCAGAGCGGTGCGGAGCCAGTAACTTCCTGTGGAGCCGGGCAGTGGCCATCTCTCCCACACCAGTCCCTGCTGGAAGCCTCATCGCTTTGCTTTATTTCATTTTGGGTTTTTGTTTCTGCAAATAATAAATGGAACCGGAGTTCGCGGATAGTAAAACACATTCAGTGCTATGAACCGTGTGCTTGTTGCAACTCAACTCCAAGGGAGGCTTTAAAGGCACCAAGACCATGGCAAGAAGCAATTTTTCTATTGTCTTTTCTCTTTCTGGTTCCTCCTCCCCTCTTCTTTTGAAAGCTTAAACTTGACTAAAGCAGCTCAGACATAGAGCCCGCGCCAGGGCAGACAGGGAGTTTGGAAGGAGACCAGATGCCTTTGTGGGGTCACAGCTCACCCCAGGAGCTGGTGAGCAGCAGCCCTTGGCCGATGCATGTCCAGGGACCGTGATCCCCACCTTGCCCAGACCCCTCAAAGCAGGGAGCATCTCCCAGGGGGCTGGAGAGTGAGCCCTTGGGCCGGCCTCGCACGCTCTGAATTATTTAGGGACTCTAGAATCGGGCCGTAAACCAACCCCCCCAGCACCACCGCCTCCCCCCAGATCGCACCCTCCTTAAAATCCTCGGGGAAGGGACCGAGGAGCCTAAAATGGGCGAGAAACGAGGTCAGGGAGGAAGAACGGTTCTGCAATGGGGGGAGACTGGAGTTAGGGTCCCTCGGCGTGCCGGGAGGAGCGGGGACACCGGAAGCCGTCCGATCGCCCGGGGGGAGGAAGGGCCGCCGCGCCTCCCGCCCGACTCCGCGTGGAGCGGAGCGGCGGGGCCCGCGGGAGCCCGGGCATCGCGGCGGAGCGGCCGGGGAAGAGGAGCCCCGCACCCCCCGCCCCGCACCCTGCCAGGGAGCGCCGAGCCCTCGGCAACAGCACGGAAAACTTCCCGGCCGGACACCGGGGAAGGGGCAAGCACGGCCCGGGTGCCTCCCGCTACCCCGGGGATAGAGAGTGATGGGTCCTCCAAAATCCCGGCTCCTTCCCCATCACCCGGCGGGCTCCAGCCGGGAGGTGCCCCCCGCCCTGCCCGCCGCTCCGGGAGTCGGGGGGGGGGGGGGGGGAGGCCCCGCGGGGCTTACCTCGCCGCCGAGCACCTGCAAAGGATACGGGTTACAGACCAGCCGGAGGCACCAGCTCCGCGGCCGGCTCTCCTGGCTCAGGTAGAAGAAGACGACGGGGGCCAGCGCCGGGTAGGGCAGCGCCTCCGCCTCCGAGTCGCCGCTGCCCGCCTCCCTGTCCCCCGGCCCCGGGCGGCCCCCGGCCCCGGACAGGTCATTAAGGCGGATGAAAGTCTTGGCTCTGCCCGGCTCCGGCTCCTCCTCGGCCGCTCGCGGTCCATCCTCGTCCATCCTCCGGCCGGCAGCCCCGGGGGAAGCCGGGGCGACGCGGGGCGAGCCGGTGGGGCGCCTAGAGGGGCGCGGCCATGGCGGGGCCGGGGGGCTGGGGGCTGCGGCGGGGCGGCTTCAGCGTCGGGGTGGCATGGCCGGGCGAGCCGCTGCCTCGCCCCCCGCCGGGGCCGGGGCCGGGCCGGGCCGCCCCCCTCGCCCTGCCCTGCCGTCTGCGGGCTCCGTAGCTCCTCCTCGCTGTGCCTCCCGGGGCCCGAGCCGGGCGAGTCGCGGGCAGGGAGGCGGCGGCGGGGCGGCCCCCGCAGCCGGTGCTGGCCCCCACCCGCGGGGCGGGCCGCCTTAGCGGCTCTGCCTGCCCCCTCCGCGCCGCAACATCTGCCCGGGGCGGGGGGTGCTGCCCGGCGCCCCGGGGACGGCCGGCGGAGGATGCTCCCGCGGGCGGCGGCGCCGAGGCGAGCGCTCCGCACAGCTGGATCCCTCACTCCAACTTCAAGTCCCGGCTCCTCCTCCCCCCGCTGCCAATGGGGGCTCGCCCCCGGCCCCTCCGCACCTTCCCATTGGCTGCCGCGGGTGTCCGTCCGGGCAGCACAGCTGGACGGGCAGGCATGGTCCCCCGGCGCGGCGGCGGGGCTGGACGGGGCGCACCCGCCCGGCGCTGGCCGGCTGGGGGTCGGGCCCGGTCACCTCCTGCCGTGGGGAGGGACCTGCAGCGCCGGGCGCTGGGGACGGGGGGAAGAGAGCCCTGCGCTGCGTTACACGCAGGCAGACCCCGGTGGGACACGCTGCAGCACCGGGAGAGAGGGAAGCCGGTGAGCGGCAAGGGTAGGGGGAAGATGGGGCAGGGAGAGGCTGCCCCGGCTCGGCCTCTACTGCGGGAGAACAGAAGCCCCAGGCGAGGGAGGCCGGCCGGGGTCAAGGTACCGATGGCAGCAGGAGCCGGTACCGGGAGCTAGGCGGACGCCAGCTGCAGCCCCCGGTAGCCCGGGGATCAGCGCCCTCCCGGGTACCTCGGCTCCGCTCCTAGCTGCTGCTCCGGCGGCCCCTGCCTGAGACCCTCGCCCTACTGCAGGGCCCCGGGCGGCTTCCCCCGCCGATTGCGGGCGGAGGCAGTGGTGCTGGACTCGGCGCATGTGGGTCACTGCCGTGTGTCCCCCCGCCCCCCGCAGACCCCGGTTCCCATTGAGGGGCCACCCCGTTGGGAGCAGGTCGCCCCTGGGCTGGGCGGGGGCGCGATCCTGGCCAGTAGCTCCCAAAGGAGCCGGGCCCCTAGCGGGGGGGACCCGCAAACCCCCAGCCCCAGGAGCAGCGAGTGCCCCCGCTCCCCCCTGCTCGGAGGACGCGGCCGGAGCTCCCTCTACCGGTGCGAGTCCCAGCCGCGACGGGAACCGGCCCCGACGGCAGGGACGGCGCCGCAAGCATCTCCCGGGGGAGGGGGAAGGACGCGGGGGCGAGCCACGCTGCCCAGGCCTTTCCCGGGTCAGAGGTAAGCCACGCTTGGGGCTCCTGGCCACGGCGCAAGCCAGAGACCTTCCTTCAGGAAGGCCAGAGTAAAGGATTTACTGCAGACACCCTCGTTTTGAGGGCAGGCATTCCCCCATGCTGAGCCAAGGCCCTAGAAACCAGTAGAAATAGTTTCTCACCTTTCCCTGGTAGTCCCCACATTGTATAGATACATATGAGCATCCCCTTCCCCAGAGCTCCAGCTAGCCCAAAACCACCTGCAAGAGCAATAGGAAGATGCTCTTGTCTGACCCAAAATGCCTTCTCTGGGCTGAATCCTGCTGGCCTGGGAGCACACTTGATCTTGGATTCACAGCCTGTGCTGTCCAGCCTGAGACAAATCATGTGGCTGTTGGCAAAACCTCAAGGCCAGCTGGGCTCTGCTGCAGAACAGCAAGAGACAGTGTCCGGGGAAAGGAAGAGACACAAACCCCACAGCGCATTGCCAGGAGACCCTCCCTGCAAGCCCAGGGCAACATGAGCATGACAGCACATGTGACACCAGGTGAGCAGAGAGCCACAACATGGGGGCTAAGGATGAGGGTTCCCATTTCTTTTCCATATTTCTGAGCCATTTCCCTCTGTGGATGCAGTGTCTGCACCCACGGAGGCTGAAGCTCAGCAGGTCTTTGGCCTTTCCCCACTCCTGCCAAAGTAAGCAGACACAACAACATGCCAGGAGCTCCCTCACTTCCCCAGCAAAGGCTCCTGCAGTGGGGGAAACACCAGCCTTCGCCATCTCCCCCCTTACAGAGCACAGCCCAGCAGCACAACAGCTCAGCCGTTGTACAAATGCAACTCACGGAAAGGTCCACAGATACATTTGCATGTGCAAGGTGCAGTCTTAGATCAAGCAATTTCCTCGCTACATATGTACAGCCTGGCCACAGCTGCTTTTGATCCGATTCTCTTTGTATCCAATTCTCTTTGTATCCCCATAATGTACAGAGAGCCTTTGTGTGTCAGTCTGTTTATTTAAATGGATTTGGAGCAAACATTTTTTTAAAAGCTGAAGCTTTGAGCCTCTAAGTGGGTTACCAGATTATATGCTGTCTCCATTTTAATTACATTTGGCTCGTTTTGTTTATTGCGTACATTTTCAAGAATTAGGCTCGGCGTGAGAATTGAGAACGTTTCACTTTAGAAGATACCTGGCCTGTAAAGGGATCCAACATCACACAGGAGAGATGATGCAAACCTTCCCATCCGAAAGAGCGCTCCCCCTTCAACCAGGAAAGGAAAAGAAGACAGACTCAATGGAGCCATATATCCTCTAAATTTAAAAGGAAGCATCCAAGTGTCAGGAGGATCAAGCCAGCACCAGTCTAGCAGGATTTTGGCATCTGTGTACTACAGCAAAGGCAGATAAGGATGCTTTTGCCAGGGAAGAGCGACCTTGGTTGCGGATCTCCACAGGATGAGAGCGCAGAGCCTGTCACAGCCCGGCCAGCAGCGGAGCAGAGGGAGTATGTGGGGCTTTGCTGTCTCACCTCAGGTGGGCAGAGGAATTAAACCAGTTGCCCCTGACCCAGCCCAGGACATCTCCCCAGGGAGCCCTTCCCACCCAATCAGGGTAGACCAGGAATGTCTTCCTCAAACACACGGAGGGCATTCAGCTTTGAGACAGAAGCAGAACAATCGGTCAAGGAGAGGGAGCACGGCTCCAGCCTGGAGCTTTGGTAAGAGGGATGGAAAGCAGCAGAAAGCGACTCTGGAGACCAGAGCTGCAGATTTAGGGGTTGGGGATGTAAATGAGAAGAAATTTCAATACAGCGTAAGAAACTAATGAGGTCACATTCACCTCACATGCACAGTCCTGGCCTCTTAATTATACCAAAGATAGCATAGGAGAGAGGGATGGGGGTGAGCCAGGGACAGCTCGGGGGATGGCTGGAATTTTAGGGCAGTGGTGGTTTTGAAGGGACAAGAGGAAGGGGGCTCATGCACTACAACAGCAGTTATGCTTCCAGCACCGGGTGCTATGCACCCCAAACTGCTCAGCAGACCCCAGGCAGGGACACCTGAGGAGGAAGAAGCAGCCCTACTTTTATCCTAGCACAACCCTCTTGTTCTCCTTTCCCCCCTTGCAGCAGAGCTTCCCCCCACCATTTCAGAGCTCTTTTGGGAGAGCCCCACACTCTTTTTTCTTAGCAGTACTTCCAGGAAAAGCACCACGAGTAATATTTCATGTCGTTGGGGAGCTTTAGCTGAGCTGATGCTCACCAAGGACGGCTCCGGCGTGGTAATGGGATTTGGAGTCAGCTGTACAGGAGCTGCACTGAGCTGCGCTGGGAAAAGCCTACAGCTGGAACCGGTTTTGCAGGAGGCAGATTGAAGACAGCCTCAACGGAGCAGCTCCCATCCGATGGGAACGAGTCACTGTTTGTTTTGCTGTTGACATACAGCTGCAGTAGCTGTGGGTGATTTTAATAAGGCAGGATAATATTTCTATCAGTTCTGGGAGCTATAGATTGAAGC
This sequence comes from Tauraco erythrolophus, assembly GCF_009769465.1. Lineage (NCBI taxonomy): Eukaryota > Metazoa > Chordata > Aves > Musophagiformes > Musophagidae > Tauraco > Tauraco erythrolophus. The sequence continues at coordinate 6,972,835 of NC_141484.1, forward strand.
CATATAGGCATCTGGCTCGGGGCTGAGTGATAAATCGCAACAAGCTCCTAAGCTCTTCTCATGCCTTGGAACCAGAGAGAAAACACGCATTTTGTTTCAAATGTCCCAGTCTGGGGGCAGAGCAGCCCTCCCACCACCAGTTTACAGACCCAGGTGCTGTTGAAGACCACTTTGGCACATCAAGCCTACTCCATCCCCGCTCCCCACCCCACCAGTGACAGAGAGTGCCATGAGACTGTAGCCTTTGCTGGGAGGGGGGCTCCTGGCCACCCCATCAGTGAATTAACTCCTTGACAAACACCTTTCACTGTATTTCAGCTGACACAGCTACAGCAGAGACACCCAACAAACCCGGCCCTGCGCAGTCCCCACTTCCTTCCCAGTATCCATCCTCCTGCTCCTCCCAGCCCCGACACAGCCCCCCAGAGTACTCCCACCCCTCAGTGCCCACAGCTGGAAGGGCACATCTGCTTCTTAGGCCAGAAGGACGTGGAAGGAACAGGAAATCAGCCCTACCTTCGACACAGCACAAGGTAACAGCTGAACCCTGCATAACTCCATCCCAACCACTGCTTTTCCCCAGAGCTCATTTTACTAATCCCCTTTTTCATCACCCAGAGGATTTCTTGCCCTCCTCAGTTACCCCATTGGTGTCACAGCCATGACCTTCATCCCAAGCATCCCAGAGCTTCCCAGTCCAGTGCTGCATCCCCAAAACCCAGGGCTGGGTACCAGCACTGGGAGCTGCCATGGAGGGTTTGGGAGAAGCAATTGCTTAATGAAACCAACTGCTAGAGGCTACAAGAGGGCTCTATATTTTATCCCCTGCCCCCCCCCCCCCTTTAATGAATGTTTTTATTGTCTCTCTCAATCTTTATTAAGTGAAGAGCCAGACAAGTAGTTGGAGGGAAAATATACTATGGCACAAAGCACAACCACTGCACAGAGGGGATGTATGCGACTGGCACGATCCATTTGCTGTGCAGAAAGAAATTAATAATTTAGGCTGGGAAACACTTGACTTTGCCTGATGACCAGCACTTTCCTACATGATCAATGTTTGCACCTTGACTTTTTGGTACGCAATCAATCCGTGCCTGAACACGGTCTGAGTTTTGGGAACCACTACGTCTGCAAGGGCCAAGCCGCTCGAGGCTGTAGCGTCGGTGCAGCTGAATCTCCTGACTCGGTGAGAGCTGAATATCATTTATAGTAAAAATATAATTTATAATAAAAAATCTGTCTGCCCCTCTGTCTATAAAAGAGATTGCATTTTCCTTAACAACTGCTGTTACCTCCAGAAAAAGTCAAGAGGATAGGGAATCATCCTTCCAAGGCTATCCTGGTTGGGTAGGGTGGGTGTTTTAGCAGCCAGACCGACCCTCAGAATGAGCAAAGCTCCATCAGCCCCACAAAGACAGCTCAGACAGACAGACACAAGGACCCAGCACCATGCTGGACACTGGCCCTATTTAATACCCTCTCACGTTTACTGGGGCTCCCACCGGAGCCTTCCCCGTGCCCTGCGGCTTCGCACCGAAGGCTGCGGCATTCAAAGGGCTCAGATGGTCCCTATGTGTCTCTGAAACGTTAATGCAATACAAAGCACAGCTTTCAAGGGAGAAGCAGCCTTCAGAAAGGGAAAAAAAATAATCCCCCACTGAAATATGGTTACGATGTATGGTTCTATAATTCTATGAAATCCAGCATTCTGCTCTCCATTTGATGTGCTCAGGAGGCTTTTCCTTGCTCTCCCTTCAGACGCCTAGACCCAGCCCCACTCCCAGCCCACTCTTGCTGCTGTCCTGGAGACACAGCTCTATGGGATGAGGTTTTGGAAGATGAAGCCCTGCCCCAATGCCCAGCCTCACCCACTGAGCACACACAGGGGGATTTGGGAGCTCATCTCCCCCACTTCAGCCCAGTGCTGCCCTGGGAGTCCCTCTCCCAAGCCGGCAGCTCCAGGGACTGGAGCACAGCGTGAGTTTCCAAACATCCCTCAACCAGCCTCCCCCAAATCTACATTTCTTGCCTTTTTCTCCCAGGCTCTTTGCCAGCCAAAGAGCCTTCCTTTCCAATACCCTCCTCTCCCCAGCCCCCCTTGCATCGCTTTTGGCTTTCATCCGGTTCCCGTGCAGCACGAGCTGGGGCCACGAGCGACACACCAGCACCACTGCTATCAGCGGCTCCTACTCTAATTGAATCCTCAAATCTTGTCTGACAGGAAGAGACAAGAGGGAAACAAGATGCTTATTGCCGAGCCTCGGATCCCTGAGTGCTGCCAAGCACTGGAACAGCAGCAAGCACCATGTGGTGCTCCTGACTGTGTCTACCTTGGCCCCAGCCCTGCTATGAGCCCTTCCAGCATCCCAGCGAGCCTGGGAAAGCATCTTCACAGCTCAGGGTGGCCCCGGGAAGAAGGGGTATGAGGTGCCCAAAAGCCAAAAGAGCTGAAAAATTAGAGGAGGGGAAGGGCAGAGCCACAGGAACACCCGGCTCTGACCATACAGAGCATGGGCTTCAGAGCTCAGCCCTGGCCTTAGCAGGGATTGGAGCACCAAAACCTTGCTCACAGCATGCACAAGTTCGCAAGGAAGCCTTCTGAGCAACAGCAGCACACCCACAAGTCACCCCACAGCCCTCCCAAGCAACCTCAGACTCAAGAAACACAACACTCAGCTCTTCATCCAGGAGCTCGCAACATCCAGAGGCGCCCAAGGGCAGATCCACGTCCACCTCCCCTGCTCCAGCACAAGGCATACAACAGCAACAAGAGATCCCACCGCAACAGCTCTTCCCAGACCCTTACCTGAGCGCTGAGAAGCTCCAGCCAGAGGACACCTTCACCCCAAAGCTGCAGCAGCACCTTCAAACCATCTCCTGCTCGGGGGCTGGGGGTTAAGACAGGAGCTGGAGCAATGATTTACACCTGCTGAGCAAGCACTAATTGAGAAAAGGTGGACGTGAGAGGAGGAGAGGGCATGGAGAGGATAGCAACTCCTGGTGCTGTGAGTGGCCAGATATGAGCAAGCCAGGTCTTGGTCCAGACAAAAAAAATTAACCAATATTTGCCCTAATAAAGGTTTTTCCAGCCAATTTACCCATCGTGCAGTGGCCAGGCTGTAACAGCCCTAGCTGAGCCCCATGTCGTGGAGGTCAAACTCATTAAATCCCCTTGCAATGTCTGTGGGGAGGGGGGTCACCATCCCACCCTAAAGAGGCCAGTGCTGTCCCCCAGCTCCTGCTGGCAGGTCTGAGGGGATACTGCACCCTCTGCACCCCTTCCCCTGCCAGCTGGGGAGCAAATGACCCAAATGGTTCCCAAATAAATGAATATTAAACAAGCACGCAGCACTGATAGTGAGGACTGACTGACGTGGCACAAATGTCTCCTGCTCTTCCAAGGAGGGATGAACAGCAGCGAGGGGGATGGAGAAACAGTCTTTGGGGGGGACTGGGAGAAGAAGAGTCAGGATGGGGGGAGAGGAGGGCTATGGATGGAGGTGAGATGCTGCTAGTGGGATGCTGGGTCATGAGCGAGAGCTTCTGTCCTCCATCCCACTGAGAACAGCGGGACTCAGGCAGGAGCTCAGTGGTGAGAGCTGCCCCGAACTGATGCCTGAGAGGGCTGGGACGGCTGAGTCGGCTGGGACAGCTGCCCTTCCTCTGGGGAGGGGGCTCTGCACTCATGGGTGAACTTGGCCATGAGCTAGGACACCCCTGAGTGCCACTGGGCCTTCTGCACCCCAAACTTTGCTCCTTTGCTGCTTAACCCCTCTCAATCATTACTGAGAGTCCAGCTCACCCATAACGACCCTTGATGTGGAAAGGGTGAGGGTTTTTTACTCCTTTCCTTTTTTTTTTTTAAGGTCTCTGCTGGGAAATCTTTGTAATTAATGGCCCCTTAAAGTAAAATATAATTAAAAATAATGTGGAGCATGCTGAAGCCTGCCGGCAGCTTGTGATGTGGAGCAGGGCAGCCAGTGGCTGCGGTTGTGCAGAGCTGCCACGGCGGTGCTCGGGCTGGGGTGTGTGGGGACCTGCTACAAGAAGCTGGGGAGGGCTCATCCTGGCCTCATTTAGCCCTAACGCAATTCCTAAGTTACCAAGAGTGCCCGGCTTCTCCGTCAGGGGACGCTGGGCCATCTTCATCCTCGCCATCCCGTGGGAGATGCTGAACATGAAGGGCTGGGATGGGGGGGGACCTGATCCCACCTGGCTGCTCATGGGGCTGTGATGTGTCAGTTCGCACCCAGGGGAGCCTTCCTGGGTAGAAAAGTCTGATTTTCACACTTTTAGACAGCCAAGGATGGAGAAGTGGCTTGCTGAGCCTCTGCCGAAGCCTGCACTCCCCAGTCACCCTCCTGCAGGAGCCGGAGTGTTGCAGAAGCGTGCAAATGAGGACTGGCTCATTTAAATTTAATGCTGATGAGAAGATCTTCCTCCTCTTTCCAGCAGAGAGCAGATGTTCTCGTTTCACATAGGCAAGGCATCTCTAAATCACTTCTCCAGCAGCAAGGTGGACAGTGATGTCATTGTTTATAGATTATTAGTTTTTATTTCGTAGACAAACCTGTCATTTTTCCCTTTTAAAGATCCTTTGGGATGGATTCTGGGTTCCTGCCACTGAAAATATCCTAGCAGTCCCGTCATCAGCCTCCTTCCAAGATTCAGGCTGCTTTCGTCGTAGCACGTATTTTAAACAGCACTTTGAATTTTCAGCAGCTTGCAACATCTTCATGATACACGGGAACCCAGGCAATGGCTCACTGCCAGGCCCAGCCCTGCTGAGACGCGGCGCCCAGTGAGCGCACAAGCAAGGCGTGCGCACGTGGACATGCCAGGCGCCGGTGAGAGACGTGGCACGGGAGGTGGCAGAACATCACAGCAGCCCTGTTGAGCCCCTGGCACTAACCACTCGGTGCAGTCCCCTCCTCTGCACCGGCTCCGGCCGCTCCTCGCCATGCCCAGTGGGGAGGTGCCAGCGGTGCCCAGGGTGCTTCTGGCTGATTCAACACCATTTAGCTCAATCCCGCAGCCCGTCCGTGGCCTTTCTCCGGAAAGAATCATAATTACCTTAACAAATCCCCAGGGAACACAAGCTTGCTGCCGGGGTTTTGATCATGGGCTGCCAGGGTCACTGCTTGGATGGGGCAAAAAAGAAGGGATATGGGGCTGCCAAACTATCGTGGGCACACGTGGCAGTGTGCCCTGTATTAGTGCTCCCCTAACCAATGGAGGGGAGTTAATGACATCAAACTGGTTTGTTGTTGTTGGTTTTGATTATATTTTATTTTTAAGATCTGGCTTCTCTCCGTCGTTACTGTTATATTGCATAACCGGGGAGAAATCTGAATGAAGTTAATACCCGCGGAGCGTGGTGCGGAATATTCATGTACTGGGAACCAGAACGAGGCAAATGTGAATCTTTATTACCAGTGGAGGTTGTTAAATATTTATATTTTCTGTTTGAGACACGCTGTGACACATGAAACTCAATTAGAATATAACTAAACCCCATGCTAAATTACAGATAAACGGCAACAAATGAAGGGGAGCAGTCAGAGCTCCCCCACACACAGCCTGGGGGGACAAGGGTGACAAATTTGGGCAGCCCCACCAAAGGCACCACCATCCTGCAGCAACTGGCCAGTGAGCACCGGCACAGCCCTGTGTTTCCATTGCAGGGCTGATTTTTGTCCTCGGCCATCCCAAAGGAGACCCTCGGGGAAGTGGGACGGAGCCTGGCTCCCTGCAAACCACCCCACACCTTCGTGCAAAGCAGCCTCAGACATCCCAGCATCCCTGTCGGTCCCGGTGCATCGTGAGGACCCCCAAAACCCCCCGCTCCTGGGCTGTGTTTACTTTAATACAACTGTGTCTAGTAATAAAAAAAATAGTGAAAAGGCGAGACAGATGTTACAGAGAAATATATACTTGGGGCCAAGCGCTGCACTGGTGCCATGCATGGAAATGTCTGGAGATTTCTATCCCTCAGCTTGCTGAAGCCAAGCTAAGGACACAGTCAGGGCTGGAAAATTAGGGTCTGAAAGGATGGTGGGGTTAATTCTGTGATTATTTGCTCTGGTAGATGCTCATCATCACCTCTGAGGCTGGGAAGTGGGGGGAGCAGAGATGGAGCAGTGCCTCTGCATGATATCTGCAGGGATTCTGCTGTGGGCAGACAGATAGACAGACAGGCAGGTATTTTCTCCCTGATCCCGCATGATGCGGAACCCCCAGGCTGCTGAGATTCCCCTCGGTGGCCCGGCAAGTGCATCCCGCAGGAGCATCCGTCCTGCAGGAGCATCCCTCAGTGTTGCCATGGAGATGCAGCTCAGGAGGAGTCTGGGTGCTGTACCCCCCCAGAGGGGCTGCAGGATCCTCTTTTCCCCTTCGCAGCCCTTCCCCTCCGCTGCCCTGGGAGGTAAAATTTATTTTAGGGCTTTATTAATGCCACAAAGAACTGGGCCGGACCTGAGCGCAGGATCCATCCCGGCAATGAGAGCCGTGACCCTCCATCAGTGGCACTGATGGGACCATCATTAGTGTGTGACGAGGGAGGCCTGAGCAGAAGGACAGACAGACAGACAGTCTGGAGAGAGACCAGCATCTTCCCAGAGGGACTTTTCCCCACATTTCTCAGCTTTGCAAGCCTCGAAGGACCTTGCTGCCCTCCCACCCCGCTCCCATCTGGGCAGAGGGGCACCACGACTGCCAAAGCCACGCAGGGATGGGGACACCGACCCCCTGCCCTGCACTGGCTGTGGCTAACCCAGCCGTGCTGCAGAGCTCTCCCACTTGGGGCACCTTTCCAGCCTGATTTTCTCCTAATTTTGTCTCCTACCTCCTTTGCTCTGCCTGACTGCCCCAGCCTGCCCGTCTCCAGCACGAGGTACTCCTCCCCCTGCCAGCGCTGGCTGGCCTGGGTGCTGTGTGTGGGAAGATCCTCGTTTTGCCAACAGATGAAAAAGATGCCATTTAGTGAAGAAAACAGCAATACAGAAGGGTAAAAAAGAAAATTAATTTGAATAAAGTTTAAATTATGACTTTGCCGAGGCTCATAAACACAATCCCTTCCCTTCCAATCCTGGTCCTGATCCTCAGAGTGGAGGGATAAATGTCCTGCCTGTGCTGGCAGGGATTCCAGATCTCCAGGGATCCCACACTTGCAGGGAGAAGATCCATGGGATTCCCAGACCTGCAGGGATGCCCGAGCTATGGGGGTCACATCTTCCTTGGAGGGAGGAGGGAAACTTTGCCCCATGCTGTCCCGTCCCTACAAACCTGCCCACAGGCGGTCCCCACCCCAATGAACCCTCCCGTGGGGCTGAGCCCCCCTTGTGCCGGGGCTGCGTGGGAGTGTCCGGGGGTGCCCAGCAGCTGCATCGCCCAGCCCGCAGACCCCACTGGTGCAGGCTCCGACCCCCAGCATCGGACCGTCCGTGCCAGGGCTGAGCCTCCGCAATTGAGGTTTTAATTCCTCGCAACCAGGCGGCTGCTTGCAGCGTGCCACCAACACCTGCATTGCAAGATTATTAATAATAATAATACTAATAATGGCAACGTTTCCTGGTGTGGCATCTGCTACCGGAGGCTGATTACCCACCTCTGGTGATTCGCTCCGGGTGAAACAATCCTCTGCCAGGAACACAGGGATCCCTGGCTGGGGCTGGAGTGGAGAGCAGGCAGAGCGATGGGGAGCTACGGACCGAGAAAGCAAAGCCAGAGACCTTCCCCTGCCAGAGCTCAGCTCCCGGCCCAGCATCCGCAGGCTGAAGGGTCCCTGAACACCACGGGGAGCTCCCCTCTTGCCCCAGCACAGGCTGAGCTATTGGGACACATCTAGCCTCCGTGGGCCTCACAGTGCCATCCTCCATCGACACTCGGGCTGAGGCTTCGCACCATGACCAGGACCACCTCGAGGACTTTTGTCTTTGTATACTCTTTCTAAATTAGATTTTGCTCTTTTCTCTGTTATCCCCGCCAACCCCTTAGGAGCTGAGAAATAGCTTTGTCCTCTTCTCCTCCCCCTTTAATTTCCAGTCGTTCACTGAAACACCGATTTCCTTCCTTGCCTGCTTTTCTGGGAGATAAACATGTCTGTGCTGGCCATGCTTTGCACATCCCAGAGGCAGCCGGGCATCCTTGGCACGTGGCAGGGGAGAAGCTCCCGCACTCCTCTCCATCAAGACATTGGTCACAGCCACAGAAACCTGAGCTTTAAAGCACGAGATGGGGATGAAGAGATGCTGAGAGAGGTAGAAAGCCTGGTGCTGTCAGCACGCCGAGCAGGCACCCGGGAGGGACAAGAGGGTCGCATGTGGGAGCAGGGTCTAGAGGGATGGGGACCCCCTGCTCCATCCTGCCTCGGCCACAGGGCCACACAACTGCCATCCAACCATGAAGCCGGGGCTGATATCAGTGCCACGGTAGCCAGGACCCCAGCTCTATCCAGGGCCTCATGACTAATTTGGGATGCGGTGGACATTTTTAATATGCCGCTATAAATATTCATGGGCTGTCAGCTATGAAAAAGGACCCTGCCTCCCGCCGTGCTGCCCTGCCAGGCAGCACAAGGGACACAGATCAAACCCTCGCTGGTGGCCATGGGGGCTCAGAAACCCTGGGGGGCACTGGGACATCCCCAATTTACACCAGTGGTGAGATGGGCATCCTTGCAGATGGCCCAAACCAGCTTCTGCCCAAATTCCACACGAACCTCAAGTGAGTTTCCTCGCGGCCGTGCCGTCGCCGGCAAGCGCGGGGGTGAGCGCACTGGCACGGGCGGGGGCCGGCTGTCAAACCCGTGCCTTGAAATTCCACGGAGCCGAACTCGCGCCTGTCACGGCAGCCTCCAGCGTGCTGAGCTGCAAAAACCCACTGAAAGCCTTGTGCTGAGTTGCAGTTCTGCTCTGCCAGCGCGCAGTGCCCCAGGGATCGCCTACCGCCCGCTCCCGGCTCCCATCTCTCCCTCCCGGCCCCGCATCACTCCGGCATCGCCGCTACCCCGGCCCCAGAAGCATCACCCCACAGAACCGTACAGCCCATCTGCTGCATCTCTGAACACCTATCGATTCTTTTATGTGCCTCACCCCGATGGATCGATCCAATTTAGCCTCTGTAACTCAAACAAAATTAGCCGCCTTTAATCCGTGGATAATTGCAGGCTCTGCCTGTCCCAGATTCCCGGGTGTTGGGGATGGGGAGGAGAGTGCTGGGTCGGGCAGGGACATTCAGGTTCCTCGTCTGTGGGTAAAGCCCCCAAACAAGCCGGTGGGCATCAGCCCCCAGGCAAAGCAGCCTCAGGAGAGCCAGGCTGCGGCCAGAAACCCATGTCCTGTGGCCAGGGTGCCATCCTGCTATTCCAGCAGGAAATTTGGCCAAAAAGCCCGGACATTGCTCCCCCCAGCTCCTGCTTTCCCCAAGCCCCGGGGTCCCCAATGTGGGTTTCATCCTTAGCTGATACCATGAGATGTCCCTACATGCTGCTGCCAGGCTGCAGTGCACAAGGAGTTAACCCAAATCCACCAGAGGTGGGCAGAGGAGCAGCCTCAGCCCTCACTGGAGCTGAGTGTAAAACCCCAGATGAAAATGGAGTCTGTTCCCCTTTGATCAGCACCCCGGGCTCCCCAGGAGCCCGCGCCGGGGCTCGACTTTCAGCATCTCTCGCCTCTAATTTAGCAGCTCACAAAGCACCGAAGGCACCAGAGATGCCACCAGCACCTCACCAGCCTGGCACAGCACCCGGGGGACATCCCCACGCTGGTGATGAGGCCGTTCAGGACCCACTGGGGTCCTGATCCCCCCGTGCACCCCAAAACCTCCCCTCCCACCCAGGCACCTGCAAACCTGCACTCTCCTCCCTGGACATTCTCCTCCACCCTTCTGTAAAGCCTCCAAAAGACACATTTAATTTCAATTTAATGCAATAGTTACCGCGGTCAGTAAATACCAAGACCATATTAAAGGAGGATTAATAGCCCTGTAATGGCTGAGTGCCTATTGCATAACTCTTAATAAGCGCAGATGGCCTCCCGTCGCCCTCCCGCCATGCCGTGGGCGTTGCAGAGCCTCCAGCCATCCCTTCCCATCCTTCCCAGTGATGGCTGAGGTTGACGGTCCCATGAGAAACAGATGAGACTGCTGCAGCACTGCCAGGCAGGACGGGGAGATCTCCAAGTGTAAAACTGGTTAAAAGCACCGGCCCGTGACCACAGCACCTGTTTGGAGTGGCTGAGCATCGCGTGGGGATCATGGTCTCCAAAACGCCTTGGCACGTGCACCTGGCGATGGCAGCCAGCCTGGGGACAGCTGAGAATTCCCTGGCATGGCCCCTGGAGTGCATCTGTCCCCCTCTGCCCGGTAAAAACTGGATGTTAAACACCATGGCTGCACCGTGCTGGTGTGTTCTCCCTCTGGGAAGGGAAGCAGGAAGCAGGCACCATCCCCATCCCATCCCACCTCCCTGTTGCACCGACCGCTCACTGCACCTGGCAGCTTCCCAACGCCAACCGCTCATGAGGGCAGAGCCATTCACCAGGCTCTGCCCTGAAAAGCGGCATTCAGGGTCCCTAGTTTATCCTGGCAAAGGAGGACCCGGAGCACACGGTGGCTGTAGGGGAGGCCGAGCAGGGCACATGCTCCACAGCCACACAGGGGTGGCAAATAGTTTGGATAGGAACAGCCAGAACACGCTCATGTGGGAGGGGAAACTGAGGCAGCAGCTGAGCCAAGTGAGACACCCCCACCCCCTACCCCCCCACAGTCTGATGCTGCCCCCCCCCCCAGTCCCCACCATCAATCTGCATAGAAAGTCAGTTTGGAAAAAAAAAGAAACACGCACATTTTGAGCAAATGTTGGCCGGCTTCAGCTGCAAATTCACTTGTCAGGAAAATTGGAGTTACTGGAGCTGGATGGCGTGAACATCTGTGCAACGCGAACACTAGGGCGGGGAGGGGGGAGCGGAGCCAGCTGCCTGCGGATGCTCCGGCAGGATGCTGGAGGAGGGTGGCTGCGACTCAGCACGCAGCCCCACTCCCACATGCGAGGGGACCCCAGTGAGCTCCCCAAAATGCCCCGGAGAGGAGGCTGCGACTTGGGGGAACTCACCACACCAGCTCACCAGCTGCAAAGTCCCTTTGGGTGAATATTGGAATAACCAGGCTCAACAGCACAGGACGGGCACGGAGGGACTGCCCACACCAGCAGGACTCCAACCTCACATCTCCTGTCCTTCCCTAGGTCTGCCTGCACTGCGGTGCTGCAGCCTCCCCCAGTGTTTTGGGGTGCAACAGGGCTCTTCCATCACTTTCAGAGCCACCACGACCAGCACCCAGCCCTTCCCAACTTTATCCCACATCAGCACCACTACAGCCCCAGCTGCCCAAATCTGCCCATTTATGCCCAAAACGACCCTCAGGCAGGAGCTAATCGGCTACTCAGGCATGAGCAGATTGGGTGCTCAGGTGTTGACTAATTGGGTGCTCAGGTTTTACCCAAGCAATGGCACAATGGGGTGCTCAGGTGTGACCTAACTGGGTGCTCACGCGTGAATTAGTTGCGTGCAGGGGTGTGAATTGGGCACCCATGCCCAGGCACCCATGCAGGAAGCAACTGGGTGCAGAAACCTCATTATTTTGCCCAACGTACCTTCTTGGAGAGGCTGGAAACAAGGATGCCTGAATTGTACCCCCGTGTGTGTGTCAGGGTGGGAGGGGATAGGCACCAAAGTGAGGTCAGACCCTGGCTTGGGGACACCTCTCTCCATCCTCCCTCTCCCCCAGATTCAACACCACAAACAACAAACAGCTTTCAAAGCGCCGTCTCCATTGATGTCACATCAATGCCAGAGGAGATAAAAGCTGAGAGATCCAGAACCAGCGCTGGCTTTGCTGGGGAATATTAATTAGAGGGAAAGCATCATTAGCGCAGCAAGGGTGGCCATCGGTGCTGCCTCCCCCCGCCATGTGCCCTGGACCCCCCGAAGGAGCACGATGGGTGTCAGTCCCACCAGCTGCCTGGGTGGGCTAAGCGATGGGGCACATGCAGATCACTCAATGCAAGAGTTCAAAATTCAAATGTTGAAAGGTTGTTTTTATGTGAATTTAAAAAAAAAGGAAGGGGAAAAACCTGCTTCTCCCCATCCAGGGCCGCTGGGGAAGCCCAGAGCTCCGGGCTGGGTGATGAACCCCTCCCTGTACCCTCTGGAGCAGCCCAACAACAAACCCAAGTGTTCATGGGGAAAAAGCAGCACATGGGTTATTTAATGCATTTTGGGACAGTTTTTGACAAGTCTGCAGCTGGACAGGAGCAGAGGGAGGGTGAGATGTCACCTCCTGCTGCCCTGAGCCTCTCTGCCAGCAGGGAAAGGGGGGGTTCGCTGCTGCCCCAGGGCAAGCCCTGGCAGCCCCTGCATCCACTGCTGAAGGATACATGGGAAGGGGTGAGGAAAATGGATATTGTGAAGTGGCACAGGAGCCCTGAGCACCAGGACCCCGCTCCATCACCCCCGAGAGCCCAGGCCAGCTGAGCAGCACCCTGCCAGCCCTGACCCCCATTAACCTCCCCTGGAAAACACTTGCAGCAATTTTTTTTCTTCAAATTTGCAGCAAAACGGCATTTGCAGCAAAATCCGTAGGTTAGTGACAGGAAGGTAACGAGGAAGGAAGTATTGTTGGGAGGGTTTAACCGCCATGGCCACGCCAGCTTCTGCGGCCAGGCCTCCCTTGGCACTGCCTGCCGATGAGGAGCAGCACCCATGGGTGCCCCAGCACCCAGCCCGGTTGGAGGACACCAAGGGGACCAGCAAGAAGGGTGCTGCAGCTGACCTCGGGCAAAATCGCTCCTTGCCAAGGCCGTGAAGTCGAAGGGCTGAAGCATCCGGCTGGCTCTGGGGATGGAGCAGAGAGTGTGACTCACAGGGCTGCGCGGGATGGGGCCACCGGCTCCCGGGCAGCCACGGGGCAGAGGTGCCAGGAGGATCAAGGTACCATAACACCAGTTATTTATTACAGAGAACTTTTCTTCCTTTTTTCGGTTTGTTTTTTGCTGCAAGGTGAGCCCAATCCATCCCGGCCAGGGGTTCACAGCACCTTTTTTGCCTGGCGGCTGCTCACCAACAATGCACTAACAAGCGAGATGATGCTGGAGAAAGGCAGCCTGTACCTGTGCCATGGAGCTGGTGGGCACTGGAAGGGGCTCAGGGCATCGCCCCCAGCCCCATGTCACCCTGGGGATGGCTGCCGCACGTGGACCTGGCCCGCCGTAGGACCTGAGATGTCCGGGCTTCCCCGCGGGGTGCTCAGCACCGGCCCCGCTCGCCAGGAATGCTCTCCTGGCATGGACACAGCACCCACTCACTCCGAGCGCCTGTGAGGACGGGTGTTGAACCAATCCCCACAGCAGTGATGCCAAGTTGAAAAAAATACAAAAAAAAAAAGAGGAAAGCAGCCAGCCATCTGCCAAACCAGCAATTTTCAGCTGGATTTCCAGAAACACTTGAGCTTTCAAAACCAAGAAAGGAGAGAAAATAAACCCCCCTCCTCTTCCACCAGCATAGAAAGCATTCACGAATGAGGTGCAAAATTCTTCTTCGACTTCAAAGGCGTTCTCCTGGCCCCTTAGCCCCGAATCCTGGCACAACCCACTGGAAAGCCGGCAGGCAGCACAGCTCAGCTCTGCTTTGCTGCCAGCTGATGGCATCCCCCCAGCCGGGGTGCAGGCTGCCATGCAGGGGAACCCCTGGGATGTCAGAGCAATGCCTCAACCGAGGCACCAGTGAGACATCTCCCACCTGGGGACACCCAGCTGGGGGTGCTGGGTGGGGGCACCCACCCGCAGTGACGCTCAATATCCTGGGGCAGCAGTGGGGCACACCAGCCCCCTTGCTCCCCATATCCCCAGCCCCCTCCAGCCACCCCCGCCCCGGGAAGGTTCCCACCTCGCCAGGGGTGCCAAGGGAACGGGTGCAGCCTCATGAGCCCCATCCTGGCACTGGCTGCCCGGCCTTTTACACACAAACAGGACTTGGAGAAGCGCTTTCTCGAGCTGTGCCAGGTCTCTGCACCCTTGGCAAAGCCGGGATGAGACGTGTAGCTGTTTGGAAGTGCCTTGGCTGGGTTCTGTGGCACCTTTCCATCAGTTGTGGTAACCAGCAGGTTTTCTGCACGCACTATATATTAACTTAATGTATGTTACAATCTACCTTGTAATGGAAAAACACCGGGGCCGTCAAAACCAGTAACGCTTTCAACAGCACTTGACTCCCAAGTCATCCAGGTGCTTTTGCCGTTACCCCGGGTTGCTATAGGAACTCTAGTAGTTTCCCATCTGACTTCTCCATTAACGCTGGGATTTATGTTTAATGTATTTTCCTTTTCCTCTGCGGGAAGAGGCGAGGAGCGAGCGCACGTGCAGGGGAAGGAGATGCTGCTCAGTGGGTGCCTCCTGGCCATGCCAAAACCAGCACCAGGGACCAGAGCCGGTTCTGCTGAGATGCTGCCAGAGCAGCAGTGCAGGCAGGCAAGGGCACAGCCCCTGCATTGCTAAGAACCATCCAGGAGGCAGCTGATGCCCAGGGTGGCTTTATTAAGGGGTCTCTCCCATGTTCCCAGGTTGGTGTGTTGGACTGTCTGTCCCTCGCAGTCTGCGGGGCTCACAGGCAGAGCATCCCGCGCAGCTCCTGGGGCGAGGTGACGGGCAGGGAGCAGGTGAAGTTGCTGCAGAGATAAGCAGTGGCTTTCCCATCCTTCCTCTCCAGGGATGCCAGGAAAGGCAACTGGCGGTAGAGGAACCCAGCGCCGTCCCCATCCGCCAGCATCAGCGCCTGCCGGAGAAGGAGCTGTGAGAGTGCAGCTGGCGCCAGCCAGATGGCCCTTCCCTGCCCACAAACATGCCACATGCTGGCAGCGTCCCCCAAAAGACAGGAGGGGACGGGGAACCGAGGGGACCCATGCCAGGCCTCTGCCAGGGTCCCACAGCAGCCACGTCCCCGTCATGCTCGTGGTCCACACTACTCGCAGCTTTGCCTCCCTTCTGCCCACCCATCACCCGGCATCACAGACACGGCACAGGGACCAGCACACACCAGCCAGAGGAGGGCTTCGTGAGCCAGATGGCCCCCAGGGACACCCAGCCGGCCCCCGGGGACAGCCCTAACCCCGGCACCAGCTGCACCATCACCCCATCCCACCCTGAAGCCCAGCTCCTCCTGCCCTCCAAACACTTCCCAAAACACTCAGGACACCACGAGCAGTGGGTTGGGGGCTGACTTGGCAGCACCAGTCAGGGGTGATGCTGGGGCTGCCATGATAATTAGCTTTTCTGAAAGGGAAAATGTTTGTCAAAGCTTCAGGGCTCGCGGGCTGATCAGGGGAAAGGCCAGGATCTGCAGGGAGCCTGGGCCAACACAGATGCGAAGGGTGAGCAGAGCACAGACTGTTCCCAGGCCCCAGACAGGGCAGCAGCATCCCACTGCCAGAGCACAGCTGTACCTTGCCTGTGCCCAGCCCCAGCCCCGCACATGCGCCCACCGAGCACTGACACGCTCAACACGCGTTTGCGCTGCTCATGCCACCGCCACTGAGGGATGCTGACCTCAAATGCTGCCACCCTGGCTCCCACCACCCTGCCAGCTGCCAGGCAGTGGCACACACACCTCCATCATGGCACCGCTTGCCCCACCTGTGGCATCCTCTGCCACCAGCCCCAGGGCCAGGAGCAAACCCAGCACCAACACCCACCACTGACACCGGTGCGGCCCCCACGGTGCCTGGCAGGGGCTGCCCTCGCCACATGTACCCCCAGAGGGTGACCACATCCCCAAGCCTTTGCCCCAGGTAGCAGCTGCTGCAGTCCTATCACGTCCCCATCACCTCACATCTCTGCCTTGACCCAGCTCTGGCTCAGCCCTTTCCCTGCCTGCCTCCTGCTCCCCCACCCAACCTCCTCCCCCCCTCGCCTTTGTCTGGAATTAATTCCAGGAGTGATTAATTACCAATTCATGTCCAATCTGAAATTCATTATTCATTTTTCTCACGAGCTCCCCAAGGTCCTCGTGCGGGGCCAGGATGAAGGCGAGCAGCAGGCTAGTGCTCTGCAGCTGAGCAGATAATGGGATCCTTCATAATTACCCTAAAGACCATTAACAGGGCAGGGATCTATACCAGGAGCTGGGATTCAGCCTCAGAGCTGGGATCCAACCCTCTCTGCTTCTGGCAGCGGGACCCCCAGGGAAGCAGCAACCGGCATCGCCCCCGGAGCACTCGCATCCCTGCGGCAGCTGCCTGCGGCAAAGGGCTCCTCCGGGCCCAGGGTCCATTTAAACCCGCGACCTCAATGCTGTCCTATCATCAGCATCTCGTTACAGCAAGGATTTCAACGTGAGGTTTGTAAGGAATTAATTACTGGAACGACCTAATTAATTGTGTTCCTGCAATCCAGCAGAGCCCCCAGCTCCCTGCCCGCGCCAAGGGAGTGGGGGCGGCAGGGGACACGGCAGTGACATTTCCCCAACTCCTTGGCAAAGCCGATTCCCAAAGTT
This sequence comes from Tauraco erythrolophus, assembly GCF_009769465.1. Lineage (NCBI taxonomy): Eukaryota > Metazoa > Chordata > Aves > Musophagiformes > Musophagidae > Tauraco > Tauraco erythrolophus. The sequence continues at coordinate 6,989,379 of NC_141484.1, forward strand.
GATAAATTCCCGGAGCAGGTGATTGGGGGCTGCTCTGCCTCCAGCAGCTTCTCCAAGTGGGGAGGAGAAGTGGGGAGCAGCTGGAGGGGGCTGAAGGCAGGTGGGAAAGGCAGCAGCTGCATCACCGTGCGATGCAGCACAGAAAGAGGGGCGGCTGTCGGGCAGCAGCAGGCTGCTCCCCAAGTCGGGGCGACCCTGTGAGTGGTGGGATTCTCCTCCCTTCTCTCCATCACCTCTGTGAGGTGAGGAGCCATTGGTGCCGGCAGGGACGAAGCTGCCCACAGGGAAGGAGTGTGGCAGCGGGGGAGCCGCAGCAGGATGGCTTGGGGGAAGCATGGCTCTGCGTCCTGCCCCACCAGGCACAGCCCCCCACGGACAGCCTGGGCAGGGGCCGCTGTCCTCAGGCAGCTCCCCAGCACTCCAGGGCTTTGCTCCCCCACGGAAATATCCACCCAGAGCAGTCAGCCCTGCTCTTCCTCCATGCTCCAAGGGAGGCAACAGCCTGCGGGTGATGGACCTGCCCCTGGGGAGGAAGTGTCCCACCAGCCGGGCTTGTTACCAGCTTAGCAGGAGAGCATGGAGCTGCACGGGAGGAGAGGGAATGGCTGCGCTATTTGCTCTGCTCAATGCCCCAAAGCTGCCGGCTGCGTCTCCCTCCCTCGGATCCCGCAGGGACTCAGGGGACTGATGGCTGAACAGCTGCAGGGAAAGCGAGCGGGTTATCAGTAGCGGTGCGGGGCTCCTCGCTGCCACCACAGCGCTCCCCGTCCCTGCAAAACTGGGTCACCCACTGTAATCCTTCCACCGGAGAGAGGAAGAGCGCAGCAGCAGAGGCCTCGCATGCAGCACGGAGACTGGCATGGTCAAGGGCGCTGCTGGACAGGAGATGGCGATGGAAGGATAGAGAGCTGCGTCCCCATCCCCTGCTCCGAGACGAAGTTGTGACCATCCTCCAACACCATTGTTAAACACCACTGGGCACGTAGGCAGAGCGTCAGGGATGAAAGCCCCATGGGCTGAGCTAACACGAGGATAGAGCAGGGAATCCCGCGCTGACGGCTCAGCCCTTCCCAGTTCACCCCAGCCGGGGCTATGGTGCTGTGGCCCCACTGCCAGCTCCCCACATGCTGTGGCTCAACATGCCAGTCCCTGGCACCAGGACCCTGACACACTCAGGATGAAACTGCTCCAGAGGCTGAAACACTGAGCCTCCTTGCCCGCAGCCCAGCGCCGCTTCCCTTGGCTCCACAGCCTTGCCAAGGCGTGAGCCATCCGTCCTTGGCACAGGGATGCTGCCTGCCCAGTGTGGCGGGCACCAGTTGCCACGCTGCCCTTTCCTGCCAGCTCTGTCCCTGCGGCAGCACGGCCTCTCCGTGGGATGCACCGAGAGACGCAGCCCTGAGCGGGGGATGCTGACAAGCAGAGTGAGGCGGTGACCCCGGCACAGAAAAACAGCACAGCTTGGGGCAAAGCTTTTGGGAAAAGGCAGCCCCTCCCAGTCGGGGGTACCCAGAGCCAGAGCGAGGCACAGCCTCACCGCTCCCCAGGGACGCAAGAAGGTGACCCAGCACCAGCTGGATCAGCACCGGGCATGACACATCCAGACCGGAATGAAAGGTTTTTCCCTGGGGAAGCAGCGCTGGGGACGCCGAGCTCAGGCTGGGCACTGTAAACAGCCGGCAGTGACAGCGGATGCTGCTGCAGCCGCTGCCTGTGCTGGGCTGCCAGCGCTCCGTGCCAGGGAGAGGGGTGCAAGGGCTGAGCCACGGCCCTACCGCTGCACTTACGAATAAGGACTGGAGAGGACGCTCCCCAGAAGGCAGGCAGGACCAAGGAGGAGGAGGATGGATGCTACAGCCATGCTGGGAGAAAGGACGAAGGCACCAGCAATGCAGGTGGCAGCACACAGCATGATGGCAGCTGGCAGGGAGCGGCTGCAAGGGGGCCTGGGGAGGCTGGCAGGGCTGGCAGGATGGCACCTCTACCTTGTTTGGGCTGAAGACGGAGTGAACGCAGCGCAGCATCTCCTTCGTGTCTTCTCCTTGGGGGTCCCCACAGATAACGACCTGCCCCGGGAGAGCGCAGGCAGCAGGAGGGAGAAGGCAGAGAGCTGTGACTGCGCCCATGCCACAGCCAGGCCCCCGCCCTGCGGCAGGTGCCAGAGGGGACACGAGCCCAGCCCGTACCTGTTTGAGGGTGTGATGGAAGGCAGCAGTGGCCTGGGCCATCTCTGGCAGGGTTATCGGGATCTTCTGCAGCCTCTCTGAGTAGGCAGCCAAGATCTGCCCGGCTTTTTCCACCCACTCCGTGTGGCCGGAGTAACAAGCTGCTCGGAGCAGGTTTGTGACAGTGACAGAGTTGGCGCTGGGCTCTGCTCCATCTTGGTCTGTGGGGGACAACTCTTCTCCATCAGCCCAACACCTCCCCACCCCACAGCTTGGCCCTCCCTAAGCTGCCTCACGCTGTAACCCACGCAGAGCACAGCCATGTCCCCAAGCTCACCATCCTTCAGGCGCAGGAGCAGAGAGGGGTCTCCTGCCTCACTGGAGAAATACCCAAAGCCTTTGGGGTCCCAGAAGAGCTTGTCTTGCATGTGCTGGAGCTGCAGGGCCCACTCCAGCCAGCCCTGCTCCAGTGAGGCTTCGTACAGGTCAAAGAGAGCCTGGATGATGAAGACGTAGTCCTCCAGGAAGCCCGGATGGGCACAGCACTGCAGTGGGAGATAGGGAAGGAGTATCCAGGGTCTCTACACCAGCCAGGTGGGAAACATTCTCCAACCCAGCAAAGCTCTACCTGTTAGTGCCTGCTACCAAAGGGATGCCACCTCAGGGCTCGGTCTAAGATAAGCAGCGGCCGTGCCAAGTCATCACACAGCCCAGCCCCAGGTTTCTGTACATCAGGGGAGGGCAGGGGAAGACTCCTGCCAGCTTGGAAGATGAGGAATGGGAAAGGATTTGACCTTCATTCCTCCTCACTGGGTGGGGGGCACTAATCCATCCCAAACTGCTCCGGAGGCAGTTCCACACAAGGCAACAGCCTCCCTCCCTCCATGTTCAGTCCTGCCTGGAGGTGAGGAGCATGGGGACCGCCGGGGGCCTGGGCAGCACCTGCGGGATGGCCAGTCGGTCCAGACACACTCTCTGTCCCACTGCTCACCTCTGCTCCACCGCATTGTCTTTGCCCCGGTAGCAGCTCCGCAGCAACCTCCCGCTGGCAGGGTCGAAGAGGTGTCTCCGCAGGAAGGCAGCCGCCCGCGCAGCCCGGCTCACAAACTCCTGCTCGGCCAGGGCTGCCCGGCCTGGGCAAAGCCCGAGATCATCAGCCCTGCACAGGCACAGACATGGGGATGGGCTCAGGGGGGCGCAAGGAACCAGCAGGAGTGTCACTGTCTTTCCTTTAAAGGACGCTCAGTGCGAAGCTCATCCTCCCCCGACGCTCAAGGCAGGTCAGGGCTCGGTTCAAACCACTACGAAAGTCACTCACTGTCACCAAAGAGAGGGGCAGAGCGCTGCAAGGCCAGCAAGCGCCGAGCCTTCGCTTTGGCACAAACAGGGCTTAAGAGGATCTGTCTGTCTGCAGGATGCGGTATAAGCTCCAGCTCACACCAGACCCCTACCCATGCACTTGCTGCTGGGAGCAGCGCCTCAGGTACTGCAGTATCACCTGCTGCAGGACACCTGGACAAATGGACACAGAGCTGTGGTCCCCCAGCTAAGGCAGCAGCAGCGACGGGGTCTGCACCCCGCCTGGGTCCTGGATCCCCAACTCAGTCCCCTTCCCAACGGGAGGAGCTGGGCTGAGCCAGGGGAAGGGTTTTGCTGCTCTCTGCCGGCAACAGAGGAGGAAAAACGAAGCCAGAGACATATCCCGACGCTGGGCAGCCCCATGGCTCGCAGGTGTGGGGTCGCTTACCCCAGGTGCTCCCACAGCCCTGGACCCCAGCCCACCCACTGCCTCCGCGGGGCCTGTCCAGTCCCAGCAGCCCCCCAAAACATGCCAACCCTGGGCAGCCGTGGAGGGGTCCGGCCAAGGCATGCACTCCCGGGGCTGAGCCACCTCTCACCATTCCACGCCGCCAGCATCTTGGTGTGCCAAGTGTGGCCGTGGTCGCTGTGCCCGGGCTGCCGCCAGCCTCCGCGGCCCTCCTGCAGCAGGGCACCCAGCTGCCCTGGCTCCAGCCCAAAGTGGGCCGCCGTCAGCTCCAGGGAGCACCGCACAATAAGGACGTTCTTGCCCTTCAGCTCCTGATGGGGGTCCTGAAGGAGAGCCCTATTCTACAAACATCATCAGGTAAGGAGGGGTTGAAACCCACGTGCTTTCAGGATGCTCTGCATCCCTCCATGCTCAGGGGTGTGGGTACCCCACCGATGCTCCCGGCACCCAGCAGATCGTTGCTCTCTCTCACCTTCATGGGGCTCACGTTGCCAGTCTCCTTCACTCCGTAGTGGTGCATGAAGACATCTCCCAGGGTTGTCCCCTCCGTGGCCCCCTCAACAGGGTCAGGAAGGAGAGCCCGGATTTCCTCGGCTGCCACACACAGAAAGCTCCTTCTCGCTTCTCTTTGGACGCCATGGTTGGGTAGGAATCGGCATCTTCTGCGCTGTAGAAACCTCCTGCCTGGAAAAGAGCAACAGAGAGACCCTCCAGCTACTGTGACAGCACCTTTGGCTGACTCCCCATCACTGTGGGGCTGACAGTCCGGCCAGCAAGCCCCAGAAGTGCCCCAGACGGAAGTCAGTGGGAAGGGAGAGAGGGAAAAGCAGCCCCGAGCCATGGCCCAGGGCAGGGGTAAGCGTCTGCCTCTGGCCCAGCCCAGGGAACAACCTACCTGGTCACTCAGGTCCCGTGAGACGTAGTGCAGAATGTCTCGGGCAACATCGGCAAAGAATTCATCGCCAGAGATCTGCGGGAGGCACGGGGGCCCGTTGATTGTACAAGGGGGCAGGGGGGAAGCAAGAGGCACAGCAAGGTATAATAAGAGATTTAGATTTAAAGAGCTGGCAAAGGAGAGGAAACACATTCAAAGTCAGGGATTTTAAACGTGGGATGGATTCAGAGTAAGATCTCTGGTAGAAATCTACGGGCACTGGAGAGCAACCCTGGAGTTACGCCAAGGTCAGAGCAGCAGCACGTGTTTGCTGGCTTGCAAAGACCAGCCAGAAGGCTGTTACCCTCTCGTTATGCTCAGAACCCTGGAGCTAAACTGTCATGGATTTGTGCAGTGTTCCTGTACGGACAAAGACTGGTGGATGATGGGGAGATACAGGACCGCTCCATGCCCATGGGATGGGCACCATCTTGGGGAGCAGGCTTTGAAGCTGCTCCCAAAACCAGCCAGCCCTCCGCACACCGAGCAAGGCCCCGCAGAGGGATGCCGCGGCTCTACCTGAAAGGCCTCTGCTATACGTGGCTGCCAGCTGCCCCTGGTCGTACAGCAATCTTCTCAAAGTGAGGCACATGCAGTGCTGGTCGGGTGGAGTAGCGGGTGAAAACCCTGTAAAGATCAAGTGGACACGTCTCCACCCCATGCCTCCACCCCACGCCTCCCGGGCATGCCGGGGGTTTACCCCCGAGGCTTTCCTCCTACCTGACTGATGTGGTCATGGATGCCCCCCATGGGCCATCATCTTGAGGGTGTGCAGAGCCATCTGCAGTGCCCGGGCACCTTCTGGAGTCGTTCCGGTGCAGGGCCCAGTACGTGAAGAGGAAATTCAAATTCACTGAAATACAGGGAGAAAATGGGAGGCTGGGGGGGAGGGCTCTTCCCCCCGGGCACTGCCCACCTGTCCTGGTTTCGGCTGCAACAGAGTTAGTTTTCTTTTTAGCAGGTAGAAGAGCTCTGTGTTTCGGATTTACTCTGGGATTTGTTATGAGAAGGATGTTGACAGCACACTGATGTTCACAGCTGGCACTGAGACATCAAGGACTTTCCAGCTCCCCGTGTTTGCCAGGGTGCAGGAGCACAACGGGTGGGGGAGGCATGGTCAGGACAAAGGGGCAACAACTGCCCTTGTGATTTGAACTGAGACTTAGGATTGAGGGCCAAATTGGCCAAGGGAGTATTTCATATCATGGAATGTCATGCCCAGTGTAGAGACGAGGGTTGATTGGGAAATTGGAATCATTCTTTCTCTTCCAAGAGCTCTTGGACTCTCAGTCTCTCTGAGTTCTCTCTCTGTCTCTCTCTCTGCCTCTTTTCAGGCCTCTCACTCGTCCAGGATGGTGTTGGGACTCATCTGTCTCAGAATCAGTTGCCAGGACAAGCATTGGTCACCGAGTACTGAGCAATTATGCTGTGCATCACTTGTTCATATATATATTGTCTATATATTTTTTCATATTTATTATTATTTTATCATTATTACTTCGAATTTTATATTATTATTAAATTGTTCTTATCTCAACCCACGAGTCTCCTTCCCTTTTCCCCTTTATTCTCTTCCTCATTCCCCAGTGGTGGGGAGGGTGAGCGAGCAGCTAAGTTGTTTGGGGTTAAACCACAACACTGCCCCGCAGCCGGGCACAGCAGCAGCGGCGAGACTGACCTGGGGTGGGAACTTGGGGGATTCGGAAAAGCCGCCGTAGTCCTCATCATAGGAGTTGGAGAGCTGCTGGAAACAGGTGGCCATCACCTCTTTGGATGGTGGGGGTGACTCCTGGCCCCGTGCACGGATCTCAGACCTGTGTAGCAATGCTTCCAGGATCTTCTGGCTGTTCTCCAACAGGGCATCTTTGTTCTCCTTCCACTAAGACATGGAGCGAGAAAGTCAGTTCTGCCATTTTTTGTCTCTCTCTCTCTGCTTCCTGCCTTGCACCAGTCCCAAATGCACCTTCAGTTCTCGGTCCCCCCCCAGGTCATTCCAACCCATCTCTAATCCAGCCAAAGCTCTGACACGTTCTCTGGGCTACTGTTTCTCATGACTGTCTCTCTTCACTCAGTCACCCGTCAAGCCCGGACCAATTTCCCTGGTGCCCTTTCAGTTGAGCGCTGCCTGCTCCACCGTTCCTGCTCCGTACCTGCTCTGCGATTCGGAGCAGCACAGTGCGAAAGCCAACGCGATGAACTCCGTCTTCAGGAGGGAAGTACGTCCCCCCTACAAAGGGCTTGAGGTCTGGAGTCAGCCAGACGCTCATCGGCCAGCCACCTCCACCGCTGGTCGCCTGAAAGACAAACCATGGGTGCACCAAGGTCACACAAGAGGCACCCTCTGCTCTGTGTCCCTCTGGCACACGCTCATGCCTCACTTGAGGACAGACGTGCGCTTCTCTTCCCCCTTGTGATCACGCATGACCCCATTCAGACCACTCCACATACTGGTTCTTCTTGCCTGAGGAATATGACCATGAACCTCACCTTGAGAGCCATCAAAGCCCTGCCTGTGCCTCCCTTACCTGCACAAAGGTCATGTACACTTTGTCCACATCTGGCCGCTCCTCACGATCCACTTTGATACACACAAAGTTCTTGTTCATAATCTCCCCGATCTCCTTGTTCTGAAGGACTCCTCCTCCATCACATGGCACCAGTGGCAGGTGGAGTAGCCAACTGAAAACAAGCTCAGGCGAGTGAGGAAAGGCCCTTGGCAGGGAGCGGACACGGCTATGGGAAGGTAGCTCAGAGGCGGGAAACTGCTATGGGTAACAGCTGCTGGCCCCTTGCAGAAGAGATGGAGAAAGGCCTCCTGCAAGCATGGAGGCCGCAGGTTCTCCTGGCTCTCCAGCTCTTGCTTCTAAGATCTGGCCAAGGACTCCGGTAGCTAGGAGGGCCCCTGGAGGCAGCCCATCTTCAGCAAGAGTACTAAAGCACATGGACCACCCAGTGTTCGTCCTTGCCCACTGTGGCCGCTGGCACACCAGCTCAGGACCCAGCCTGGCTCACCTGGTCATCTACTGAACAACACGGCAACACAAAACATGTCTTGGTTCTGGTTACCTGACAGGAATATCAGCTTATTTTCTTTCTTTGCTTTATCAAAGGCTTCCTGACCCCAAGGTACCTGTAGGGGGAAGACAAGAAAGGAGCCTCAGGGTCACTGCTGCTGGGACCCGGGCTCCTCTAAAGCTGTCCGAGAAGCCGCTTCCTGGGGAGGGTGGTCAGGGCAGCTGAGGACACGGCCGGCTCCGGAGCGTGGATCCCAAGCCCAGGGAGCCACACAGGAGGCTACAGTGCTTCTCCTGCCATCGCTTCCATGGCAGCCCCACGGACACAAGGAGAGGAGGAGGGAGGACGGCACTGATCGCTCTTACCAATCCACAGGTTGTGAGCGTGCTGCAGCAGGTAGGGGGACTTCTCGTTAACCAGGCGGTTGGTGTGACGAGGGACGCTGGGGGGCCGGTTGTTCCCCCCGTGGCCATGGTCACGCTCCCTGTTAGGAACGCACACCTGCGAGGCCAAGCAGGCTCATCATCTCCTGCTCCACACCGCACAGCCCCTGGGGAGAGCCATGACACCCCACAGCAGCACCCACCTTCACCCTGGCTCCTGTGGGTGCCCAGCACAGGGTGCTGCTCCCCACTGCAGGAACTGCTCCCAGCCCCAGGCTGGGGACTCGACTGGGGCAGTCTCAGCCCTCCATCCCCCCCTCCCCTCCAGGACCCCCAAATCCCTCCCTGCTTGCTGGAGGCTCTCCTGCAGCTCAGCACAGGTATGGCCCGGGCTCTGCCATCACCAGGGCTCCCTTCCCTCCAGGCCCCAGCCCACCAGCATCCTTTGGGGGGAGAGTCACCCACAGCTGCAGGTGACGGAGCAGCATCTGCGGGATTGACCTGTGTGTCCTCAAGAGGAAAACCCCACTCGTGGGTGCGGGGTCAGGGGGGGCAGGGTGGCACAGGCTCTTCGCGGCCAGGGACAGGAAGGGACCAAGGAGATCCTCCTGCTGCCGGGTGAGATGCAGGACTGGGGCGCAGGGATGTGGGGGGCGTGCAGGGATGCGGGAGGGGGTGCAAGGAGTATGCAAAGTCATGCAGGGGCTACAGGGATGCAGGGAGGATTTAAGGCAATGCGGGAGAGGTGCAGGGAGGACTTAGGAAGGATGCAGAAGGATGCAGGGAGGATTTCAGGGAATGCAAGAGGGGTGTAAGGATGCTGAGAGATTTAGGAGGGATTCAGGGGGGTTTAGGGGAGATGCAGGAGGGATACAGGCGCGCGAGGATCCAGAGGGGATTTGGGGGGGTGGGAGGTGCAGGGGGACACACGGGATGCAGGAGGGGTGCGGGGGGATTTAGAGCGGCAGCGGAGGTTCGGGACGGCGGCGACGATGCAGAAGGGCTGCCAGGTGCCGCAGCGATCGCTGCCCGCAGCCGGGGCTCGCAGCCGCCCGCCCCCCGCCCGGCTCCGCCCCTCCCGGCGCCCCCCGCCCGGCCCCGGCGCGGCCCCTCTCGGTACCTGCGGGCCCCGCGCAGCGGCGCCGCGAACATGGCGGCGGGACGGGGCGGGGCGGAGCCGCCGCCGCTCCCCGTGACCGGCCCGAGGCCTCCGGGGCGGCACCGCCGCGGCCTGGCCCGGCCCCCGCCCCGGTTCCCCCCGCCCCGTGCGCCCTCCCCGCCGCGGAGCCGCACACCGGGTCCGTCAGAGCGTTTTATGTCTCGCAGGCAGCCCGCAGCCGCCGCTTTCCAGCTGCGCCGAAGCACCGGCGCCCCCCGCCGCCCGGAGCGGGGCCCGGCCGCGGGCGAGGCGGCGGCAGCCCCCGCGGGGACCCTGCCCGCGGCTCCTCTGCAGGGGCCGGGGGGGGCAGCGAGCGGGAAGGGGGCGACGGGCTGCCGGGCGAGGCGGGGGACGGCCGGAGAGGGGCGAGGGGTGACAGCCAGGGGAGCGCGAACCAGCCGGGGACCCCGGTGCGGGGCAGCGCCTGCCCGGGAGGGCAGCAGGGGCGGGGGCAGGCGAACCCCAGCTCCCCCCGGCCCAGCGCTGCCCGAGCTGCCCACAGGCACCGGGGCAAAGCCCCTTCCCCCGGGGGACCCATCCAGCAGCGAGACCCCATGCACCAGCCTGGCCCGCTGCACTGGAGCCCCCCAAACCACAGCCCTTGGGACAGGCACCTCCGTGGCCCCTGTGCTGCCCTGGGGCAGGGGAAGGGGCTCCCCTCTTGCCTGGCACACAAGGGGGCTTATGCTGGCTGCCCCCCAACCGGTGGGCACGGGGAGGGGGCTGGCGTGGGGGGCACCCTCCACTTGCAGCTAGCGAACCACTGGCCCCCCCAAGGTCTTGGTGGGAGGAAAGGCCGGGGGATCCGTAACAGCTGGGGAAGGGCGAGAGTCTACACGTCCAGAGGATTCAGAGGAAGGGGTTGAGCCCCCCCGGAGCGGACGCGGGGCCGGGGGGCCGCTCAGCGGCAGTAAGGCTGCGGCAAATTGCTGGGGAGTTCGGGGAAGGTGCCAGCCTGGGGGAAGGCACTGGCGGAGGCGGGAGGTGGCGGGGCGGCGGTGGGGACGCTGCTGAGGGGCATCGGCAGGGATGCGCTGTAGGCATGGAGTTGGCGGGGAGGCCAGCGGGCAGGCTGGGCACTGGCGAGCTGGTCCGCATCTGGTTGAGCGTCGGCTTGGGCTGCTCGGAGAGGCCGAAGGGGTTGGTAGGCGATGGCGTGCTCAGACCTAGCAAGGAGATGATGGGATGCGTCAAGGCAGCCATGCCATCCCCAGCCCTCCTCTTCCTCCCTAAACACCCCTCTGCCCAGCCCAGGGAATTCTCCCGGCCAGCACCTGCACCACGGCACCGGCACCTACCCGAGAGAAGGGGTTACGTGTCTTGGAGGCCGGCGTAGGCGCGACCAGGGAGTCCAGGTTGACCAGGGAGGAGGCAGCGGGGCCAAGGAAAGCCTCAGGGGTTTTACAGTCCTTCCGCTCCTTGCCGGACTCGGGCAGGGAGTCAGCCAGGTTGGTGAGGTCAAAGCTCTTCGCCCCGTCCTGCCTGGAGCTGGGGAACAGGTCGCCGAAGGGTCCAGCTCTGGGCAGGGGAGGAGATGAGCTGCGTGAGCCGGCTGGGGGACACCAAGGGTGACAGCATCCCCCCAACACCGCATGGAGCATCCCCCCAACACCGCACGGAGTGGCTAACGGCACGCCCCAGGTCGCAGCTCCATGCGGTGGGGCTGAGGCTGCGGCGTGGTGTGCCGAGCTCCCCCCAAGCCACCGCGGGAGGTGGTGGGGTTGGAGACGTGGGTGCACACAAGGACCAGCACTGCCCCCTCAGCTACGGGGCAGCCCAAGCCCCAGCACACATGGCTGCAGGTGGGGACAAGCTTTGGCCACACCAGCGAGCAGCCGTGCACAGCCCAGCCAGCCCTGGAGCTGCCTCCCTGACACGGGCAGGGACGGGTCACTGTCCCCACCTGCCCAAATCGGCCCCTGCCCGCTCCCCCCTCTTACCGACGGGGCTGTTGGACTTGGCAGAGGAAGGCGGCTGCGAGGGTTCCTGCTCCGGCGGCTCAGCTGGCTCGGGTGGCTTTGCAAACAGGTCGAAAGCATTCCCCCCTGGAGCTGGGGGAGAGGCGAGACTCAAGGAGGGGAGCAAGCGGGGAGCGAGAGGTGGGGGATGTACAGGCAGGAGAGAGGCAGGAGCAGGAGACAGGGGAGGGCATGCGGCGACACAGTGCTAGGGGTCGGGAACGTGCTCTGGCCCGGGGGGCTGATGAGCCAGACCAGGAGCTCAGTCTGGAGAAGGCAATGCTGGTCCCATTCCCAGCCTCAGCAGGGACAGGCGGAGGGGACAGCTCTCAGGAATGCTTTAACAACCAGCGCTGGCCCCCAGCCGGATTCTGCTCTCCTCCCCAGGGACCAGAACCAAGGGCAGCACACATGGGACCTCCGTGGGGCTGGAGGAAGCACCGAGGAGGAACCGAGAGCAGCATTGAGCTCTGAAACAGGCTGCTCCTACAACCGCTTCCCCATCTGCAATGTAGCATCTGCGAGCAGCAACTGCCCCGTCCTGGCTGGGCACGCAGGACTGGTTTGGGGGGAGCAGACAAACAGGTACCACCGGGATGGGGGGGGACACACGCCATCACCCCGCTGCCGGAGCGGTGTGGCAGCTGCTATCTGCTCCCATGGGGGGGCCGTTAACTGCCGTGTTAATTAAAGCAGCCTGTTCTGTGCAGAGATAAAGCCTAAAAGTTCCTTGAAGTCTTCTGGATGCCGAGGGGCAAGTGGACGTCCCACTGCGGGGCAGGGGAGCAGGGAGGGGGTGTTTGCGGAGCTGGCTGTGGGAGGGAGGGGGGGAGCACCCGGGATGCCCGCTCACAGGAGGGCAGCGATGGCCAGTGCTGCCCGCAGCCCCCGGCAAAGCCGGAACGCCGATGGAGCCTCTTACCGGGGTTAGGAGGTTTCAGCCACAGCGGCCCAAGGGTCGGCAGCCGGCGTAGAACCAGGGAGCGGGGCAGGGGGGGAGGCCGTCACCCAGGGGTCCGCGGGAGGGAAGCCAGACGACAAGGGTGCCTTCCCCCAGGGGTCGGAGGTGGCAGCAGCGGTGGTGCCGGCAGGGAAATCCCAGGGCCCGGTGGAGGTTTGCTGGGACGAGGTGCTCGCCTGGGAGAGGGGCTCCCCACCAGCGACTGGGACCGGCACCCAGGGGTCAGCTGCACCGGTCCAGGCAGAGGCTGTGGGCTCTGCTTTGGGTTTCGTATCTGCAAGAAGAAGGGAAGTCATGGGAGAGGGAACGGTGTGGGATGCAGAGGGATGCTGAGCAGTGAGGAAGTGCCCGGGGGGACCTCAGCTCCCAGCTGAGTGCAACAGACTGGGTGGTGGAGGGAGGAGGAGTGAGAGGTCATTACTGTTGACCTCCCAGGACTTAGGGAGGGACAGAGGTGGAAGGAGAGGTTTCTGCCATTGTCCCAAGTTTTGGCAGCCTGTGAGTTGCTCCCACCTTGCATATCCCACGGGTCAGCATGTGTGGCTGGAGGGGGCTGGCGCCGGCCCAAATATATCTGCCAGCTCCAGGATAGAGGACTGCAAAGAAAAAGGGAATAAAGAGGTAAGGGAGGGATCACCCTGGAGCCCAAGGCTGGCTGTGTGACCATCCAGGCCCCCAGTGCTGTACCTGGCTTTTCTTCATCTTATCTTCTTCCTCCTCTTCCTCCCCGCCCTGGGCAGTCTCCTCCATGGTTCTCTGCACCAGGGAGCTCTCCCCTTGCCAAGCCCTCACCTCCTGCGGGGACAAGGGACGAGCCCCGTGAGCTCAGCGACCCTGCAGCCAGCACCTTCTCCAGGACACAGACTCGGCACAGGAGCTGCCACCGCATCCCCGAAAAGTCCCAGCATCCAAGCAGACGGCTCCTCTGGGGCCGAGCCCACCAGGAGCGCTCAGCAGACAGCCCCGCAGCAGCGAAAGCAAAGCAGGTGCCGGAGTGAGGCGGCGTTTCAGGCTCCAGCGCCCCAGAGAGAAGCCCAAGTGCAAGGAGAGAGGAGCACCCGGGGCTGCGGGGCACAGGTACCTTCTCGTGCTCCTCTTTGCTCAGCGCGAGCGCAAGCTGCAATTGCCTTTCTTCGTCTGTACTGGAAATTGGAGGAAGTGGCTTCTGCCAACAGAGGAAATTGGGTGACATTTCAGCTTGCCCTCAGCTCGCGGGGCTGCTCGGAGGTCCCCGTCCTCGCCATCACCTCTCCTGCGGCCCCTTGCCTGCCTGCACAGCACCTCTGTCTGTCCAGCCAGCTCTGCCTGCGGACCCCCAGCCTGGTGTCCCTACACTCAAACAGGCTCCCCTGCGGCCACTGCCCCAGTTCCTTCCCCTACCCATCACCTGCCGCTGCCTCTGGGCTGGGACAACCCTAGGCCAGGCAGCCAGCATCTCCCCCAGGTTTCTGGGGACTCAGATGCAGTCGGTGGAGGAGAAGGGATTAATTAGGTGTCCCCTCGCCCCAGCAGCCTGCTGGGAGGAGGGTTTCTGACACCGACCGGCCTCAGTTCAGGAATCCTGCCCAGCCCTGCTCTGATGGGGGAGAAGCGCCCAGATCTGAGGCAGATTTTGGGGAGAGACTGTCCTCGTGCCACCACGGCAGCCCTGATCACCACCCCGTGACACTCGTCCAGGGGCATGGGACCAGCCAGGGCTGGGAATGGGGACCCCGGTGCGGGTGTGCACGCCTGTAGAAGCGTGTGCAAGTGTGCACATGTGTGCACAGCCCAGATGGACGCCAACAGGCAACGCTTTCAGGAGTGTGTTCCTACAGCTCCCATTGCAGCAACGTGTGGAAGCTATAAATACTCCAATTCCAGGACAAAAATAGGGATATACGCTCCGCTCCATCTCCAAAAGAGCCTCCATCAGGCAGGGAAGACGGGCAGCAGCGAGCGCCATCTCCAAAGCATGTCCCCTGCCCCGGCAGGACCAAGCTCGCGGTGCTCAGTGCCAGTCCCAGGGGGATGCCCGCAGCCTGGGCACACAGCCCCTCACCACGTCCCTCTGACTTTGTGTGCCCAGCCGTACCCGCCTGCTCCGCACAGGCTGTGCCAGCCGGTGGCAACCTCAGCCGGTGCGCAAATAAGCCGTCCCTGGTGGAAAAGGGCCGCAGCAGATAGGAAGAGGGCAGCCCCAGGGGGGTTTCACGGTCAGGGCCAGCAGCTCCCTTGCTGCCCACATCCCTGCTCGGCTGCTTCTGGTGCTATCTTCCAGGCTCCTTCTAGCCTGGTTTGAAAGGACTGGCTGGTGGGTGGGAGAACTCGGCCCCACCGAGCCCCTAGCCCAGTGCACAGCCCCGGCGATGCTGCTGGCCCCCCGCCCGCCATGCAAACCACAGTGTTGGTTGAGGCGTTGCCTCCCAAAATCTCTGCAAGAAGACAAGAGAAACGGGGGAGCTTAGACCACAAGCCCTCAGCAGAAGAGGGCAGTCAAGTTTGAGGGGGTCGCGGTGAATCCAGGAGACCGTCCCAATTCACCCTGGGATCTGGGAGGCCCTCTCAGCCTTGGGCTGTCCCCACTGGTACAAGGACAGGGAGCAGGGACAGCCTGTGCCTCCATCTGCCTGCTGCCAGTTTTGGAGCCGGGCTCAGCATGAGCAGCCTGGTGCGGTTGCAGGTGCATGCACTGGCCTCAGGCAGCCCCCAAAATCCTCCCTCCTCCCAGACAAATGAACCACCATGCCCCTAGACAAGGCAAGGTGCAGGGAGATGCCCGGCCCCACACGCCCAGGGAGAGCAGAGCCACCCTACCTTCTCTGCCTCCTCCCGACTCATGGCCAGCGCAAGCTGCAGCTGCAGCTCCTCCTCGCCTGTCGTCTGGGGCCTTGCTTGCTCCAGGTCGGAGGCAAACCGTGGGGATGAGGATGATGCTGGGAGATAACAGACGAAAAGGGGAAGAAGCAGTGTCAGGACAGGGGTATTTTGAGGAGCACAGCAGCAGCTTCCCCAGGCCCCATTCCAACACCTCCAGCTCCACAGCGTGGCTTCCCAGGGGACGTAGCCCCACATCAGAGCTCCCTACCACAAACGAGACGTGGGTTTAAGGTTAAGGCCACCACCAGCTGCCACCACTGCTGGGGTTCACCAATGGCCCAGCCAAACCTCTGCCCAGAGCACAGGACAGAGTCGGGCTTCACCGCCACCCCTCCGAAAGGTGGCAGGGAGTGATGGGCACCAGGTGAGTGCAAACTGAATGCAACACCTGCCTCTGCCCCGCAGTGAGCCCCGAGCCCCGCAAGTGAGCCTCCAGCCCCTGCTGGCAGCACTCACAGTTAAAGGAGGAGGGCGAGCCCCGGGCCCGGCCGTAGTCCTCGCCGTAGGGCGATGCGCGGCGGCCGTAGGTGACTTGGTGGCTGCCGCTGCCCATGCCCTCGAGGGCCATGCGCTCCTTGGTCTGCAGGGCATGTGCCCGCTCCTGCTTCAGCCGCTCCTCGTCCTTCAGCAGTGCCATCACCTGCTTCACCTTCTCTCGGATGTTGATGCCCTGGTCCTTGCCATCGCGGTCCACATACTGGAAGTCCTTCAGCGTCTGGATGGTGTAGAGGTTCTCCCGGCACTGGTGGGTGACCTTCTCGGAGCCCGTTTTGATGAGGTAGTCCAGGAGGGTGAGGGCTTTGTAGACGTGACGCCAGTTCTTGCCACTGTCATTCAGCCGCCGCCAGATCATGCCCATGACCTCAGCGAAGGCCACCGTGTTGAAGGTGAGGTCAGCGATCTCTGACATCAGGGAGCTGGGGGGTCCCCAGGGATCATTGGAGGTGGCCTCTCGCACCTTGATCTCTGCCTCCGAGTAGTTGTGCACGATGTTTTTCACCTGCCGGCGCAGTGCCGAGGTCGTCATGGCTGCGCAGTGCTGGAGACCCGCCGGCAGCGGGCAGGAACCGTGGAGAAGGGATAAGCGCTCACGGCTGCAGCCTCACCGGCACCTGCAGCGGGGACACAGAGACCTCAGCATCACCCCAGCCACCGAGACCCATCCCCAGAGCCCTTGGCTGGCACCTGGGGCACTTCTTAAGGTGGAAGTTCCCATCATCGGGGCGTCAAGTGCACCATGCCGGGCTGCCACTGCTCACTGACCCAAAGATATGCAGGATGCTCAAGGGGAAAAAAAATCTCATAGCAAGCTGATACCCAGCACCGCAGAGCCACTAGGAGATTTGGCTCCAGATTCAGCAACATTTGGAGATTTTACCCTACACTTCTGCTTCTAAAAGTAACCACTTGAAAACCTCCTCCACATCCTGGCTGCCTCAGCCCCACCGTCCCAGCAAGCTGGTTTCAGGCCCCCCAACCCTCACGCAAAACCAAAACCCTGCCATGAGTCAGAGCCTGCCACGACTTACCAGTGCTGACAGCCACTCAGGTGGGTTTTCCAAGCAAACTCGGTAATTTTGCTACCACAAGAGGCTGCAGGTAAGGAAGCACACTCTGATGCGAGGTTGCAAATTCGAGGTGCTATCGTCCAGTGTCAGGTCAGTGAGAGGGATGGATAACGCAATCTCCCTCTCCAAAAACCCCTAAACTGCCTGCGCTTTCTCTGCACCCAGATCCTGGGCCAGGGCAGCTGGGAGGTGCCCTGGTGCGTCCCAGGCGGGCAGTGCCGTCCTTGGGACACACTGCACCCAAAAGGGATGCAAAACCATGTGGGTCAGTCTGGACCCATTTTGACATGAGCCCAGCACCACTCTGTGCCCTACTCCGGGCTAGTCCTAGTCCTCACCTTCTCCCTGCATGGTGGGAAGACACCATTTACCCTCATTTTGTCAGAGTTCCAAGCAAAGCCAGAGGCAGAGGCTGCCTGGAGCTGCCTTGCCCTCCGCAGGGCCGCACTGCAGGGTCGGGGCGCCAGGCTGCTCCCAGAGCTCCCACTGCAGCTGCAACAAGACTCACTCACTGGCAATTTTCCCCCATCCAAGATAACGCTTGTGGGCAGAGGAATATCTCCCCCATGCAGCAGTGCCTGCAGACAGCGATTACTGGTTTCCATCTCACCACCCACCTTGGGGTGCTGGTACCTCCCTGGACTGCAGCCGCTGTGCCGTGTTCAGCTCTCTCCCAGCTCAGGACACTGCTCCCTCCCACCGGAGCTGGGTCGGGGCCGTGCCAATGTGCCCACAAACCACACACGGTGCCGGCCACGTTCCTGTGCAACCTGTGCGACTGGTCCGGCACCTCCTGCTCTGGCGGGACAGCGGCCGGGCGCCCCACGGCCCCGTCAGCGACGTCCCCCGTGAGTCAGAGAGGAGCCTGGCACCGCCATGCTCGCGGTGGCCGAAGTTTCTCTCATAGACGCTTCCCTGTATCGATTCCCTTTCGCAATGCAGCTGGTCGATGCGGCCTTTGGATCCGCCCGGGAAAGCCTGCGGTGCAGACGGCCGCACCGTTGCCCACCTGGCACAGAAACGCTTTCGGGACAAGGGCAGCAACACAGCAAAGTCCTCCAGGACTTGGCTCCGTGCGCTGCTTTCCACCAACACCCAGGCAGGAGATAAAATCACGTTTTCCAAAGGTGTCACCGGCCCGGCAAACACTGACAAACACTGGCAAACACCAGCACTCCTCTTCCGGGACAGGACGGTCCCCCCTGCCTCCAAATGGTCTCCTTGGGTGGGACAAACCCCAGATCCACTGCAATGGGCTCCAGCACCACTCGTCCGGGCTGGAGACCTGATCCCAGCTGGACTTTGCCCCGCCACGAGGCAGCTCGGGAAGTCTGCGCGGGAAGAGATGGGGAGCAGGGGCTGGGGTGAGAGGAGCATGGCCCTGGCTGGAGCGGTGCCAGCGGTGGTACAAGCAGTGGGATTTATCGAACACGTTATCCCCCCCCCACTCCCCCTGGAACATAAAGGGAGTGAAACAGAAGCTGTGCGGGAGATAAGGCGGCAGCACTCGGCAGCTCATATGGAATTACTGCAGTGACCTTGAGCGAGAGGCTGCCAGGTGGGAGAAGGACAGACGGGTGCGGGGACAGGTCCCCATCACCCCGCGGCCCGGCGCGGGGAACCGCGGAGGCGAAGCGGGGGTGGCGGGGGAGGAAGGAATAACATGGAGGGGGAGCAGGAGGGGCCGGGGGAAAGGAGGAGAGGGCAGAGGGGCCAGGCGAGAGGCGGGGGAGAGCCGGGGCGGGGGATTAAAGCCTCACTCCGTCCTAATCAGGTGCGGGGCCGGCAGGAGCAGCGCCCGCCATGGAGGCGGCGGCAGGGAAAGGCTCCCGCCGCAGCCCTCGGCCGCCGCCGGCTCCCGCAGCCCGCCCGGAGGCCGCCCCCGCACCCACCGCAGCGCCCCGAGCCCGGCGCGGGAGGCGCCGCGCCACCGAGCCGCCCGCCGGGGCCCAGCATCCCCCGGCCCGCGATGCTTCAGCGTCCAGAACCTTCCTCTTCCTCCTTCCCCCCCCCCCCTTCCTCTTCCTCCTTCCCCCGCAGCCCGGCTGCCGAGGGGCGCGCAGCCCCGCTTACCTGCGCGGAGCGGAGCGCGGCCCCGCCGTGCCGCTGCCGGTGGGAGCGGCTGGAGGCGGCCGCAGCCCGCCGCTGCCTGCCTGCGCGCCGCCGAGTTGCCGGGCTGGCTGGGCAGGTCCCGGCGGCAGGTCCTGGCTTAACCCCTTCGGGGCCGCCCGAGCCCCGGCCCGCCTCCCGCCCGGGCAGCGGCGCTCAGCGCTCCCCGCCCCCGGTGCGGTCGCGGCGCGGTGCGTACCGGCCGCGGGGGATGCGGCGCCGAGCCCCTGCCCCGCCGCATGCGGGAGGCGGGGATGCTGTAAATGCTCAGTCACTGCCCCTCGCTGGCAGCCAGCCAGGCGCTGCTTGCTGCTGCTGCTGCTGCTTTGGTTTCATTTATTTTTTTTTTTTATTTCCCTCTTTCTCTCCCCCCGCCCCCGTGCCTCATTATTTTAGACAGAAATTAACGTCCCCGGGCTCGGAAGCAGCTCCCAGGGATGCCGACCCTCCCCATAACGCAGCTCTCTCTCTGTACCCCAAGGCCACGGTTGCAGTTTGGGTTCATTAATTATTTTTTTTTTTACTGGATCTAATTTGGAGCGGATTCTTCCCCTGCTCTGAACAGCTCCCGGAGCCTGGCTGGGGGGGAGAGAGGCATCAGATGACATGACAAAATAAGTCATGTCTCTCGATCCTTTCAATGCCACCCCCTCTCTCCCGGCCTCTGCCTTCCATTTTAATCACTGACAGGCCTTCAAGTATTATGGATATATATAATCTTTTTAATATCAGTGACATTTTCCCATAAGGGAAAGCATCTCCTGCGTGCTGGAGACATTCTGGAGGGGGATCGTGCCTTCCTGCTGATGCTCCTGCTGCGCAACACGCAGGGCTGAGGTTCGTCTCGCCTCAGGCCCCAGCGCTGAAGGTCCTGCCTTGGGTGGCAGGGAGACGGCCGCAGGGAGGCCACGTGCCTCCAGGGGCTTTGCAGATCTCATCAGCCTGACTTTCCCAACCAGCTCGGGCTGTGCAAGCTGAACGTGCATCTAGTCCCGCTCCCAGCTTCAGTCCGTGAGAAGAGCACCTCCAGCATCCAACCACCCTCCAGGTCAACCTGGAGAACATCTCAGCTCAGGCGGTGGGAGGCATTCTTTGTGGCTGCCTAAGATCCAGGCCTTCCTCCTCCTCTGTTCCCACACATCCTAGTTCACCTGTGCCAGACGGCCGAGGCAGCCAGCTTGCCCCTCTTCAGGCATTGACTTTTCATAAGCAAAGTGAACCCCTCCATGGGGACACACCAACCCACCCTACGAGCTGCAGCGGAGCTCTACAACATGGGGTTTGCTAGGCGGCCCACAGCCCTGCCAGCAAGGCTCCACAGCTGATTTCCCTCAGCCCTGGCACAAGCTGGCTGCTCACTCAGACTCCCACCACTCCTTGGAATTCAGAAGCCTCTGGAAATGTGCCATAACCTTCACAGGGTTTTCCTGGAATCCCCTTCCCTCTCTAATAGTTATGGTGTCTTCAGGCCCCTGACTCACGTGATGGGTTTGGTACGCAACTCCTAAGGCCAGGAAGGTCGCTCACCTCGGTTATTTAGCAAACAGGACACAAATTATTAACACTAATACAAATAATGCCCACGTTTGAGAGAGGAGAAGGAACACTCTCCTTGCCTTGTTGCTAGGATTTGGCATTACAGAAACTGGAGCGTCCTCAGAGTGCAGAGCTCACCAGCCCTGAGGGTCTCTGCTCTAATGACAGGACCCACATCTCAGCTCACATCAGGCCTGTAAATGAGGGGTAGATGTTTCCAAAGGTGTTCTGTGGAAACCAGCTCTAATTCTGCTGCAGTACCAGTCATGTAATTTCCACAAATCAATGCAAAAGAAAAAAAAAAAAAAAAAAGCAGCTCGCTCAGCAAAAGCTGCTGCAGCCCAAGAGCAGAGTATTGCACTCGTTGGCCCAGCACGTCCCTTCCTGTGCGCAGCTTGTACCTTGTCCCTTGAGGACATTCTTGTCCAAGGCTGTAAGAGGCTCCAGCAATATTTAAGATAAAAAAATTAAGACTATTCACAGCATTCAGGTTTGTTCTCCTTTGCAGAAGTTCTTATGGCACCCACCTGCCCTGGGCCACCAGGCTCCTCCGTTGGAAGGGAAGGAAAGACCAGCATAGGACATTCTTCCATGGTGTGCGACTAACATGAAACTCCCATCTAGATGTTTTCATATTAGCAAGTTTTCCTGTGAGTAGAGGTATACGTGGAGCCTGGTGTCTATAGGCTGGACTGGAGGCATGGATCTTGTGAATGAGCTTTGCTCTTTTAGGGTAAAGCTACCAAATAAAAGTATTCCTGCCTTTGAGACAATCACGTTGCCTCTATAACGTGCAGACTCCCTCTTGTCTAGAAACAGATGGCTTGAGCTGTTTGAGCTGGGCATATTCACAAGCTGATAATCATCTCCAGGGAAGCAGGAGCTATTGTCAGAGCCTGTGAGACACACCCCAACTTCAGGCCTTTTTCCTTCTAATTCTCAAAATGTTGCTGAAATTCTCACTACAGGAATGCTGAGCAGAGACATTCCCTTTGTGGGTCCATGCCCGCTAAGCCAGAAGAGGCTCCTGGCTTCCAGAGAAGCCAAAGTGCTTCCCCACACCTTGCTAAGAGAAAGCATCTCTAAACACAAGGGCCTCACCTGGCCAGCAAAAAAATACAAGCTGCGCTTTGCTGTGGTACTGCCAGGAGCCACGGGGAAGAATATATCCTCTCCCAGAGAGAGCACACAAGTTAAAATGAGAAAGCAAAAGAAAACAACTCTGCAGAAGGAACAGTTATTTCACACTCCGTGCAGCTCCAAGACGCGTGTCAGCGTGGCTGCCAATGTAAAAGAGCACGTGCCCGAGGCACACACGCCTGGTGCCAACGCGCAGCGATGTACAGAATTTGTAACAGCGATGCTTGGCGCCGATATGCATCTGCTGCCTAAGAAACCAAAGGTATCATTGAACCTAAATTAATAATCTACACTGCCGTCATTTCTCTACAGGGCAAAAACCTCTCCGGGGAATGCTGTCCAGCTGCTCTAGCAGGAAGACGGCACTTTACTGACACGCCAGGTCTCTCCTGATGCCAGGTCAAGAGAGACCCTGCCCCAGCTCACTCTGCCTTGGAAATCTGCTCCCACTCAAGCCCAGCTGCACAGCGTGTGACGCTCAGAGCTGGGATGCCTCCACAAAAAGTTCCGTTCCAGCTGGGATACCCAGACAGAAAGCAGTAATAAGCCCAGATGCACGCAGAGGCTGGCAGAGACGGGACAGGTGGCTCTCACACAATGCCTAACCATGCTCACAATATTTACGGCACGAATTCACTCATTTTAATTCAAGAGTGATTAGTCTTGGAAGGAAGCAAGTAAGAGTTGCTCAGAATGGGGCATGGTTACCTTGAGCTGGATGGAAAGAGACAGCAAGATCAGCACAAGAAATAAACTCATGTGTGCAAAACCAGGCGGAGTGGCACACCCCTCGGGGTAGCGCAGCTTCACTGGGATCCAGAATGCCTCAGAAAAGCCTCTGTCAGCAAGTCCTGCGATGAGACTACACAAGCAGTCAAGAACATGATCAAAAACAGGACGGATTTTTCTAAGTTACTGTCCTGGTACTTGGACTCACGAGTACAAGGGACACTCTGCTCACCCACCTGCTAGCCAAGCAATATTGAGAAAGAGAGAGTAAGACATATCTCATGTTGACTGGCACTTTTAAATTCTTCTTCCTTAGCAGAAATGCCAGTATTTTCTAGTCTTAACTGTTTCCGAGGCTGTGATATTTCATGCCTTGTCTCTTCTTGGCAAGCGATCATCAGTTACTTCTAACAGATGATCTAGCAATAGTCTCGCATCACAGCATGTGAGAAAAGAGGCAGCCCTGTATTTGTAACCAGTGCATCGCTTCAGAAAGAAGACTCTTCACTTGATCTGTGTACATATGCTTATTTATTCATTTTCTAAAAGTAAGTCTATTTCTAGTTATAAAGGGCTTCGCTCTCCTTTTACAGTTCCTTTTTGCTTTAGTTCTTCAAATAAAGAAACCATTTTGCTCACCATCGAATCCAGCAGTCCATAAACCTGCAGCAGAAATTAACAGAAGATAGTTGCAGTGAAAACACACAAAGAAATTCTGATGACGAGACTAACAGACAGAGAGATGGTTTCTCAAGCAGGAGCACGCTAACGTACGGGCACGCACGCGACCACGTAGAAGCAGCTGCCTGCTAACAGAGCTTAGCTCTAGGAAGAACTTTTCTGGCTATGAAGAGTGTTTAACATTATCTGAGATACAATTAATCCTGCAGATCTCTCAAGAGTCCACAAGCATGTTAAAGGACATCCCAGATAGAAATCCCGCATGTGGGTATGTGATGGCTGGATTTATGTCAACAGATTCCAGGCTGGAACAAAGGACATCTTACTTTGCATTTCACACTTACCTCGCTACAGAATTACAGACATATGTTTGTCAGTATCCTGAGTTTAACAAAACACTTACCTCTCCACCTAAGCTTCAATGTAAGCTTACAAGCAAAGAACAAAAACAAGAAACAAAGATATAAGCTTTGGTCAGGCTCACTTCAATATAAAGTTTCTCCTGGTACATCCCAAACAAAGTAGGGTCCACCTGCTCCTGAGGAGGTTCTCCTCTATCTGTAGTTGCAGCTTCCATGGGCTGTGCTCCCTCTTTCACCACCTGTGATGAAGTGGAAGATTTCAGCTTCTTCTCATCTTTTAACTTTCTGCTGCTTGGACGTTCCTATTCAGGGACGGATAAACAAACAAACAAACAAAGTCACATGGGTCAGAACATCTTTCATATTGTTTCAAGATGCGCCTTCCAGAAGCAGCACCTCTTTCATTGGGTTCGAAATCAGCTCAAACTCAGGATACACAACCTCAGAATGGACCACACTGTCTCCAGCACTTGGGTTTCAACAGGCATCCCAACACATACCTCTTTCGCTTTCCCTGCTGTCTTTGTTGTTCTTTTTTTGCCTTCTTTATCCTTAGCACCAAACGAACTTCTCTCTTCTTTCCTAGTGGTTATTCTGTCTTCCTTTCTTCCTTTTAAAGGTTGCTTTACTTCCACTACAAAAGAAAGAATTTCAATTACCCAAAAGCAGCATTTTCACATTCGGAAAGACAAGCTCACTGCACTCATGCAGTGGAAGTATATTACTTTTGCAATGTATTTTCTTCTTTTTATTAATCCGAGCTGTACTGCACTGAAAAACAATACCTTGAAGAGTACTTTCTTAAAATAAGGAATGAACAGGTCTCAGATGTGTATCAGAACAAGCCTGTAAGACAGCTAATAGTGAGATAGAGTTTTCTGGGTTAGTCTGTGTGAAAACCATGGCTACACCTAGCTAAATTAAAAGGCTTATTGGAGCGGTGGTTTTTTAATGACACCAAATCACAGGTCACAATTAGCATCACATGATCTGTCACTTTTTCTAAAAAAGCTTTGAGGGGAAACTGCTGAAATTGCCATTTCAGTTGACATTCAGCATGTTTTCCAGGATTTCCAACAGTCCACAAAAACCAGTTGCTATGTTAAAACTACCATTTACCTGTTTCCTCTAGGACAACATCTACAAAAGTGGTGTTCTCAGGCAAGCCAAGCATGGATCTCAGCCTCACAGAGTGACTCACCAAACCGTCAATTGTTTCACGCCACAGCTGGAGACTGAGAAAAGTATCAGAATGAGAAGGGAGATAGTACAGCAGTTGCCATCTTGTTTTACCCTGTGCCCAGGAGTGAAGGCACCTTACATCTGAGAGCTGCTCTGTCCAGCTAAACCAATAAATAGCACTCACCATCGAAAACTCTGTGCAGAGGGATGCTAAATTACTTTCCTCGTGTTCGAACCTTCTAAAGTCTCCATGGTTTGCAAATCAATGGGCTCGTATGGACCCATAAATATTACTGTGAAACTAGATCTCCTGCTCTTCAGCATGACACATGTTGGTAAATCAGCATCGACCTGCTCTCTGTGTTTACCAAGAGGAACCTGCATCCTTCTAATTTAGAAGCAACTAGAAGCTGTTGATATGTTTACAGTCTGAAAGCCTGAGCAAAGAACAGACAGACTCTACAAGGGAGGATACAGTTATCTGAGTAAAAGGGTACAGAATATTACCCAGAGGTTTCATAAATATAGACTAGAATAATCTTGCCAAAAATAATCTTGTATACTCCCCAAAATTACATGAATTTAATATTCTAAACTTATCTCTATCTCTAGGAAAGAAAAAAAAAAAAAAAAGGCATTTGGGTCCTAGACAGCTGCTACAAGCTATAAAAAGACAGAGTGTAAAGACAACTTCTAGACCTCATATAATTATCTGCACTTTGAATCACAACGCTTGCAACAGAGCTTGCTGAGGCTGTTGATCACACGATGCGTTTACAAGCTTTATCTTGCAAAGGTAACGCACCAGATTGGATAGAAAAGATCTGACTGAGTTGGCCTCTGTTCAACACACAGCTCCAGTGCTGCGGAATTGAGCTGGGTCAGTGCTTGCTCTCGCTGCTCCTCCTTGGGGATCGACTTTATAGCCTAATGTGAGAGAAAACACAGGGTCTGTGGAGCACTTCTTCTGTCTTCCTTCCCAGTCTGTGGACCCTGAGCTCAATGGAGCATACCACAGCTCTCTTCCTGTACACCAGTCTGAAACCAGGTTGCACTGAGCACTTATGCATCCAGGTGTGGCCTCCTTCTATATGGCTGGGATTTGGCCAAGGTGCACACGCAACCCAAGATCTGGGGAGCAATCCCAGACCCCCCCAGTTAGACTGACAGTAAGGCCCTTTGCAACTTCACAGGTGTGCTGGAGAACAGAGCTTCTAGGGCATTAGAAGGCCCCAAAGTAAAGATTAGTTACAAATGCAGCACAGATATTTCCAAGAGAGCACTACAGAAAAACTGGGCTAACAGAATCCAAACCACACTTTCTTTAATCTAAGGAGGTCTGTACTTTATCCACAGCCTGTCATGAGTGCCTCCAGTGCTCTGATGAATAGGGAGGGCTCTTCAAGAGAGGAGCCCTTGGGGAAGCCACAGGAGGCTGTAGGGTCAGCCTGCCCCCCCCATTCAGTCCTGGGATGACAGAAAGTTAATGGGGGAAGAGCTTAAAATATCTATTATATTGCATGGTTCTCTTTTCTTCTTCACATAACAGTCCTCAAAGTTTCCCTTGGGAATCTCTTTACTAGAGCACTGAGGGTTTGGTCAGCAGAAGTGCTTTTCTGCAACACACACAATAAATGTTCTCTAACTCACAGCACATTGGAAGCAGACCTTTGGGTGGGCTCACACTGGGGTAGGCCAGGCTGTTTGTCGGGAAAAGAAAACACCACCAGCTTGCCATAGCACTAGAGAGAACAGGGGTGCCCACCTGCTTAAAGTCCTCTAAGGAGAGGTTCCATGCTGAGGGGCCTGGTTCTTTCTCCTCCATGTTTGTTGTTTGACTCAGAGCTTCCTCAAGCGTGTTCTTCCAACCTGGGACCTCTCTGGTGCTGCTCTGAGCAGGATGAGCCTCTGAAGAACTCTCCTGGTACTGCACATCCTCCGCAGGGCTCTTCTGGCCCAAGGGCACTTTCTCCTCAAAGGCTGAAGGGACAGTAATGTGCTGTCTCCATAGCTCATGCAGCTGTTTTACCACGTGATGCTGATAATGCAACTGTGATAACAAGGAAGAGGTAAATAATGAAATGAGTTGTGCCTTTCCCCTACAAACCTAATTGTTGAAGCCAGCTCAGCAGACTATGCCAGCCTCCAGAAAGCCAGGGATGCACCAGCCCCACCAGTCTTCCCCCTCTGCTATTTCACTTGTGTAACCCATCAAATGGCGAATGTAACCTCGGGATTCTTCCAGTGGAACAACTCTTCCTCTGTGACATAGGCATCCACAGGAGATGGGGTGCGCTCTGGGGTCCGAATTTGGACAAGTTCCTTCATATTCTTTTCTACAGTAGCAGCTTCTCGAGCAGCCAGGTCAGTCTGAGGCACCACAACAAGCACAACGTGTGAGTCTCTATTCCATATACAGACACATAGCAAATTCATACCCACACTAGTAACCACAGGTACACATTATAGAGGGTCACAAGGACAAGAATGACTGCAAACCCTGCTAAGCAGAGTGATACTTCCAACAGCTTTTCAAATAAACCCCACAAATCCTCCCCAAATTATACTTATCAGAGCATAGTGTAATTTTCAATTTAAACCTTAACTGATACCGTCGTGTACGACCCATAGTCCCATCCCCACTCAGTAACTAAAGAAATTCATTACCAACAGAAAATTCATTCTCTAAAGGACCAACGTGAACAGTTTAGGAGACACAATCATGTCTCTATTAACAACATTACAATAGACTGCAGAGTTCTTCCATTTTATGTAGCAAACCTGCTCAGGTATGTACAGATGTTCTGTGAATAAACAATCATCTTGCTCTCAGCCCTAATTGCATGCAATAAAAATACCATGTCATCCTCTCCCACCCTTGTCCCCTATTTGTATATTACGTTCAAAGCTCACAGTTACCCAGTTACATGCTTGGTTACCTCCAGTTTCTCTCGGAGGTCAGCCAACTTATCCTCGTACACACTGATTCCCCAAAGGGTCACCTGCAGCAGAGCTCCACCTAATAACAGAGGATGTGTCCTAAATTCCCAGGACTCGCTGAAAACTCCTGCTCTCTCTGACTTGAAAAGAAAGGAAAACTTCCTAGTTTGAGCAGGCAAAATTACACCTGGAACAAGAGAGAAAATGCATCAGTCTGCAAGAAACCACCTGGTTAACTTGACCCTTTTCCTACCCCACCCTGAGTGTCCTTATCTCTGTATGAGACTCTTTGCCCACAGCTTAGCTGGTTATCGCACTTCATCCAGCTATTTTCCTCCTTCCTGATTTACTCCCAGTCACCATGTTACTGAACAGGTGTTATCTCCACTGCATGCTCCTTTTACAGCAAGCTCAGTACTCTGGCAGATTATGCCCAGTTTGCTATCAGAAAATGATTCACTTCTCAATATTCCACCCATTTACATTCAGAGTAGGAGCAACTTTTAAGTCCCATGAAAGGGATCTGCCTCGCACACCTCTTTTTGTGTGAGTCAGCTCTGACACCCAGGGTGGCTTCTCAAGGAGAATCACCCAACAGGCTTGCTCTGCCATGAGTCAGACTCAGCATCTCAGGTCTAACTCTGGAATACACGCTCTCTGGTCTATGCACAAAGGTCTTGGAGATCAGCAGCTCTCATACCTGGTCTGGTATCAAAGTAAAAACATGGCATCCTCTTCCCCTTGGTTTCTCTAGAGGGAATCTGCTGAGGAAGTCTCATCCAGTTATACCAGATGGCAGTTGTGCCATCATTGCTCACCGTCAGAGAGCTTTCGGCTCTCTCACCAGCCAAAGTCTCAAAGGTGAGCCGGGCAGCAATGCCAATTTCATCCTACAAGGAAGAGAAAAAAAAAGATAAAGATAACGATTTCTACTCTGTCTGGCAGGATTTATCTTGCCTGAAGTTATATCACAAATAAGGGGTTGAGCCTTGGTAGGCAAACTTGTAAGGCAGGTCCAATGAAGTGGCCATTATACAGAGAAAGCCTGGGAATCCGAGCTTCACACCACAGACAGAGCAATCCCTTCTGTTTCTAGATCTCTCTGGAGCAAACATAGGGATACTCTGTTACACTCAGAATAAATCCCCCATTCTCTGGCCTGGGAGTGACATTCATTGTACAGCTTTGACTTGGGAACTCAAGCAGGCTTAGCTTGACTGAACAACAAAAAGTGCACAATTACCCTGCGAGAAGTGCTGCAGTCGATCCAACGAGCAGGCTGGCCACAGAAATTTAAAGACGGACCTCGTACTGCTTCTGGAACCACATCGGGGTAGTCTCTTAAGGAGTCACTGCTAAAGAAAACGAGCCAGCATTTTTGTGGAGCAAAATTCACTTTCAGAGAGGGGACAACCAGAGGTGATTCACAAGGCCCTGTAAGAAATAATCCCAACTAATCCTTCTCCACATAGTCATCTCTCCGGGGACAGAGCCCTGCCGATGTGGTGAACTCCAGCGAGCTACTCGACGCCATAAAGGAGGACAGGACAGCCAGACACCTGCCTAAGAAAGACTGAGGGTACATCACTGAGCAAGGAGAAGAGGCCCTCGGGTTGTGCCCGTTACTGATGGACAGGACAGGGGAAAAAAGGCAAATTAACAATGGGAGTGAAAGGCTGGAAAAAAGACAACCAGATGGAGGATATTTAAAGCAGAATCCCCACCCTGCCTAATGTAAGCTCTGGAGCCACACAAAGGGAAGACTGGAGGAAGAGCCTCAAAAAAACTTTTCTCTGATTCTTGCTTCTTAGGCACAAGGCCCCAAGGCACAAAGGAACTGCTTGATTCCTGAATCTGGTGATTATAATATTATAATATGCCTTTTCTTGTGTGCCAGGGGAGACTTCTCTCTGTTCTGGATAAGAACAGCTAAGAATACCCTTACAGACTGGTGGCGCATGCCCAAAATTATTTATTTATGCCATGAAGTAAAACTTACAGGGTCTCAGACGCTTCAGGAGTGGTGGAACGTGGAAAAGGCTCTGTTGAGACAGATGTGAAAGGCTGCCCTTTACCAATCACCTCCAGACCATCCAGATCCTGGACACACAGAAAAATTACCAACTCACAATTTCTCTTTTTATATAGAAAGGAAGTTAAAATACCAGACAAATGCACTGAGTCAAGTAAAGTGAAGTTGAGGTATCTTGCTCCTACTATGCTTTTTAGAGGTATCCAATGTGTGTTCAAGAGACACAGGAAGGAACCAACTCTGGATTTCCCAAGAATCCTAGATGACTGCATTCCCTGCTACAAATGATGCGTGGATGGGAAACGTTTCCTTCACACACATTTCTCACCCCCAGAGCCTGGTTTCAGAAAGAAAAAGGTGAGGTTTGTTCAGTTTTTAAGAGGAGGGGCTACCTGCCTTCAGGAGATTATTTCAGATGCGTTGTCTTCCACATGGGTAAAGGTGTCTTCCCTCTGCCCTGAGGCACTAAATCAAAGTCCTACACCAATATTTCGCAGAGTTTTTTATGGCCTAGGTCTTGGCAGCTGCATGGTGCTGGTTCAGGGTCCTATTCTGAGGCTTCTAGACCACTCCATGCCACACTTCGGGAGGCTAGACAACTCTTTCATGGGTGTGGCCCTTTGGAAATGTGGGAACTTCTAAGATAAGTACTGTGGGGTTAAGTTTTAGATTCTTAATGCTTTCTTAGATCCAGTTCTTGGCAATTTCATGTCACTCTACAGCATCTGACAAGAGACAATGCAAAGAATGTTCTCGCTCATCTAGTCTTACCGGCTTATAAAAATCTAGCTCCTCTAGGACAGATTTTAGCTCCTGTCGTCGATGTTTCAGGAAAAGACTCTTATCCCAGGTTAGATGGAAAGGGATCCTCTTTGGAGGCTTCAGACCTGTGGAAATTCCCATACAAGAGCTCACTGTCTACGTACCCCCACGCCTGTTAATTTAACTCTCTGCTAAACGTTGGTCTCACAGTGTTTTAAAGAGCAGATCCAACAGATGACTAGGAAGTAGCTTGTGCTGCAGCTGTCGCAAGGGACAACTATAATGTGAGCTTCTGCGCTTGCAGAGGTCACTATTTCTTTCTGCTGCTCCCTCCACATTCGCACCCCATTTCTTTGGAGCCACCCCTCTGTGACGTTCCCTTACTCGTTTCCATCCGGACAGTGTGGGGTTTCCCCACATGAGCAACTGGCTCTGTGCAGCCACGTTCCCTCTGAGTCAGCGTCATCGTCAGGCCAGTGAGTTCATCTCCAATACGCTCAGGCTGGCTCCAGAACTCGCTTCCTCTCCGGTAGCCCTAGGGCAGAAAACAAGGCTCCCACTGATGCTTTCAGAGGCGTATGACTGCCTGCTATTTTCACAGAGACTAGAAGCTAAAGAGAAGAAGGGGTCTATCTCTGCTTATACAGATATTTTAAAAGTCTATAAATTATCACTTTCTGCAGAGCAAGCCAAAATTTTGATCAGGCTGCTGTCAAAGACAAAAGAAGACTTTCTTCTAACTAGTGCTACATGAAGGTTGAATGCTATTAAAACAATGCCTCACATAAATGCAGATTCTTTGATAGCACTATAAATGTAAAAAAATTATTTTAACATTGGATACTCCCATAACCCTCCTGACTTACCCATACCCCTTTCTCCATGGCAATCACTAAAATTTGAGCCTGAAGCTATCAGATCTTTCTGTCCCTGGAACAGCAGTTGTGGCATGTCCCCATGCCACTTCTCAGTGCATGACAGTCTTTGGTGATAATCAAGAAATGGCACTTGCAGTTTGTTAGCAAGGAGACGAAGCACACCACCTCTTTCCTCTGACTCGTACAGATAGCACAGTTCATGTTTTTATTTTTAAAGTCACTGAAAGCTCTGCTTGCACACTAGGCTGAAGGACTTACAGTGGCTTTGATAAATGTCTACTGACAGGTCTTCAGAGACATTACTCATAGCACCAGTGTCTTAGCTCTTTCACAAGAACAGAACAATCAGGATGCAGAAGAAGTGAGGCTCTCACCTTTCCAGGAAGCAGGGCAGGGAGACTCCGGTCAATGATGTCACGTTCTTCCTGGATTTGCCTGTAATCCTCTGAGATGTTCATCAGCAATTCATTCTCTGGCCTCTGAAGAATTTCTATAAAGAAGAAACATCAAATCATTAGGGCTGCACTTCTGGGCACACCCTTTACCACTACCATTGTTCCTGTGTAACATTCTTACACTGTTCCCCAACAAATCCATTGTCCTTGCCCCAACCAGAACCACCAGGTCACCTCCCCACAGCATCCACAGCCACTAGCACCAGCAGCGTGGGGAGATCTGAGAAGATGGAAGTAGACTGCAACAGCAACTGGATTAACCCCAGTCAGCTATGACCATTACAGTTTGTTGTGGTGCCATCAAACTCCCCCATCTGTACGCAGAATTTCACAGAATGAGGCCTCAGCTTTTCTCACCTCCTAGGTATTTCTCTTGCTTTTTCCTGATTGCCATATTACGATGCCAGTTCTGGAGAGCTTTGTGCTCTGCCAGTGGGGTCTGATGAACCTTTTTCTTCTTCTCTTCTCCATGTTCCTCTTTTAAAGCTGTCACAGACACATCTGGATGAGAAATCTCAATAAAATCTGCTAACTGAAGAGAACAGAAATGTTAAGTTAACCTCTCTGTGCACACACAGCCACCACAAGAACGGGAGTGAGAAGGAGAAAAGAATTCTTCAGATTGACAGTACTTTTATCTTACCACTCTGAGAGGAACCAAAACAGGGCACTGAGAACACACTCAGAAACAATGGAAGGATTTATCTGAGTAATTTGACTCGAGCAATGGTATTGCTGCAACACCAGCTCTTCCCTTGCAAGCCTGACGCCATCAGCACAAGCACATTTGGAAGAGGAAGCCTCTGTAATTCTTCCCTCCATGACCTCGTCCTGCACACAGGACTTCAAAACCTGCTGGTGCAGTTTCACTGAAGACAAGCCCTCCCTGCAGAGTATGACAAGGCTGGGAAAACCACACCTCAGGCCTGACTTGTTCCTGATAGGTGCTGAAAAGCATCGAAAGGTACTGTAGGCACCGCACTCCACCTCTAGAAAAGTGCTGCACAGCAGCATTTTCTTAACTTTACAAACCAACCTGAGCATTTCCTCTGGTCAAGGCTTCCATCTTGAACTCCTGAAGACTTCCCAAAATGTGATGGGAGAGAATCTCTTCACAGCCATCACCAAACAGTTCTGGTCCTACAACACACAAACACACAAAAAACCCAAGCCCAGAGTCAGGTCACTAAAGCTAGGCTTAGCAAAACCAAAACTCAAAGATAAGATGTGAAGTTTAACCGTACCAGAAAAAGCCGGTGGTTCCCTGTGTGCCTTTGGGGAAGCAGGATATGCTACCAGGGAATGTGCCACCTTCTTCGTCTCTTTGGGCTGACGTTTTTGAACAAAGTATTTCCTACTAACAGGAATTCTCCCAGCATCATAGGGAAGGTGTGGAGTGTGGAGCTTCAGAAAATAAATGGCCACAATGTAATTAGGTACATACTGACTCACCTTTGTTCCTTCTGATCCTTCCAGGATACGCAGAGAAGTCCTACCAGTCATTACAGGCTGTTCCTCCCCAAGCGGCATGTTACACCACTGCAGGGATACTAGCTTAGTTACTGTCTTACTCTTCTGTACTCTGCTTTATAACTGGGGCAGAGAAAAAAAGAGTTTTAAATCACTTTCCCAATAGTTTTCAGCTGTGTCACTTGGTATCAAACACTTCAACTCACACAGTTTGACCGGAGTTTTGGAAGGGAACTGTTACTTGGTTACTAAATAACTTACACGTCTCATTAGACCAGGTAATTTTGAAGACACAGATGACACATTGTCCCATTTGAAAAGATTGTGTAAGGATCAATAATCCTTTACTTTTAGCAACTGACCCTGATGATCTGACAAGTCATAAAAAGCAGGACAGACAAAACAGAATGAGAACTGAACTCCAAGGGTGGGTTTTGGTTTAAGTTAACAGACAGCACCCTCTGTTAAACACCCAAAATAAGAGGATGGTGTCAGTCAAGGTAGATGTTTCTATCAGTAGAAATACATACTTTCTCCAGGTCCTCCACCTTAATTGCAAGTGCCTGGATGTCATCTTGCAGAACACACGAAATAGGCTCAGGCTCTTCTGCAGTTGTTGAGGACAGTTCATCTGTCTTTTCCATCTCATCTGAAAAAACAGATGAAGAGACCTCCTCTTCAGTATCCCAAGGAAACCTCATCTTTCTCTTTCAGCCTGGTTATTCATTTCCAGCAGAACTATGTTTTGAGGGTAGGTTTTTTTAAGGTTATACAGAACAATTAAATTCAGCATCTCTTATAATTGGAAAACCAAACTCAGAGACGCTACAAGGATCAAAGTGGGGATTCAACTGTCTCACACTTTATTCTACATGAGAGACAACAGAGGAGATAAATACAGCCCATGCTTCCCACAGATAGAAGAACAAATTCCTGGAAAGTTTCCTACACCACCTGCAAGCACAAGCTGCACTACGCTCAGCAAGCCGCTGGATTTTCAGAAGCTCCTAAATAGTAAAATAGCTCTTTAATAGCAAAACCTCTGCCAAGCCAGGCCCAGGCCACCACCGGGCAGGGCCACAGCTGAGGCAACCCCACCGGGGGTTTGCTTCTCCCCTTATCCTTAACCTGCAAGTCCCTCCAGCTGCGACTGGCTCCTTGCCACGTGTGGCATCGAGCAGCCCTTCCGAGTGAAAAAAGTAAAACAAGAATAATAAAAGAAAAAGAAGGCCACTGCGTGGGGAAGGGACTGCTTATGGCGGCTTCAGCTCGGGAGCGGCGGGGACCCACAGGCCGTGCAGGCAAGGCCCAGGCCGCACCGAGGGCACACGCCAGGCCCGGGCCCCGGGCGCCGCTGCCCCCGGCCGCGCCATTCGCGGGGCCGTACCCGGCGGGATGCCCGGTCGGGGGTCCCGCCGGGCCGGCCCGGGCCCGCAGCTCCGCCGCCGCCGCCGCATCCCGCCGGGCCGCTCCGCGCTCGGCACCATGGCAACGCGGTACCGCTTCCGGAGGGCGGGGCGGCAACGGCCGGCCAGCGCCGTGCGCATGCGCAGTGCGGCAGAGGCGGCACCGGCGGGGAGCCGCTCCCGCCGCCGCGGCCCGCCCCGCGTCTCGCAGCCGGGACCCAGCACTCGCTTTTTATTGTCAACTGCCGCCGCTTACAACCTCCGCGAGACCGGCGCGCCCCGCGGCCTCGCCACCGGCCCCGTCCCCCGTCGGGCGCCTCCTCGGAGCCGCTGCCCGTCGGCGTTGTGCCGGGGCGGCTGGCGGAGCCCAGCGGCGCTGCAGCTGGCACAGCAGCTCGGGCAGCAGCGAGTCCAGCACGGCCAGGCCCGCCCACGTGCACCGCAAGCCGCTGGAGAAAGCAGAAAAAGCGAAAAAAAGTGAAAAAGCTCTGTGCAGTGTTCCTTCCCCCCCCCCCGGCCATGGCACCCCTGGGGCTCACCTGCGGTCCAGGACCAGCCAGCCCTGCTGCTGGAGATCCGCCGCCTCCCCCGGCACCCCGAACACGGCCTCCAGGCTGAGGTGGGGGGAGAAATGCCCCCAGCGCTGTGCGCCCAGGGCGGAGAGAGGGTCGTTAGGGGGGGGTTGTGAAGGGCAAGTCCATGCTGGGTCCCCCCACGTGGCTTCTCACCTCGTGTGTGACACCCTCGTCCGTGCGCAGCCCCAGGGTGAGCACCTCCTCCAGCCTGCGGGCA
The DNA here is from genome assembly GCF_009769465.1 of Tauraco erythrolophus. Classification (NCBI taxonomy): domain Eukaryota; kingdom Metazoa; phylum Chordata; class Aves; order Musophagiformes; family Musophagidae; genus Tauraco; species Tauraco erythrolophus. The sequence goes on from NC_141484.1 coordinate 7,024,623, forward strand.
CATGGAGAGCTGTGGGGCAGCACAGCAGGGGATGGGGCACAGGGAGAGGGGGGATGATACCCCTGTACTCACTGCTCCAGCGGGCTCAGCACCACTCGCCTCCTGGTGCCATGCCCCTGGCTCTGCACCTCCCGCATCCAGGCGTCGGGTTCCAGTGTCTGGACACGGGCCTCCCGGCTGTGGCTGCCCTCACCCCGTGGCACAAACCGCCCATGTGCCCCTGCAATGGGGGCAAGAGGGACATATTCGAGTTCAAGGGGCACACACAACCATGCACGATCCCCCGTCAGCCCCGCGCCACCCTGGCTTACCTGGCCCCACGCCGATGTACTGCTCAGCTCGCCAGTACGAGAGGTTGTGGGTGCTGAGGGCGCCCTGCAGGAGAGTGTTGCGTGGGGTGAGGGAGGGGCTGAGCCTATTGGGGGGGTGGCATGGCATGAAGGGGCACAGCACGGGGGACATCCCACCTTTCTTGCAAAATTGGAGACCTCATAGTGCCGGAAGCCTGCAGCCACCAGCATGGTGCGGGCAGCCTGGTACATGTCAGCCAGCAGGTCGTGGGTGGGCGTGGGCAGGGCTCCCCCCCAGACCTTTGCTGCCAGTGCTGTACCCCGCTCCAGCGTTAGCTGGTACAGGGAGATGTGGTCGTCACAGAGCCCCAGCGCCGCCTCCAGCCCCTGGGCCCAGGCGCCCCAGCTCTGCCCCGGCAGCCCGAAGAGGAGGTCAAGGGAGGTTCGGCCAGGGAAGAGCCGCCGCGCCGCCTCCACAGCCACCCGCGCCTCCGCCGCTGTGTGCTCCCGGCCCAGCAGCTGCAGCTCAGCATCGTCCAGTGACTGCAGAGGGAGCAAAGTAGCAGCGGGGGGCATGGGGGCTGCAGGGGACGGGACGAGGGACAGCCCCTCTCACCTGGACACCGATGGAGAGGCGGTTGATGCCAGCCGCCCTGAAGCCGGCGAGGCGCGGTGTGCCAGCAGAGCTGGGGTTGGCCTCCAGCGTGACCTCGGCGCCATCGGGGAGGTGTGCAGCCCCCGCAACAGCCTCCAGCACCGCCGCGATGGTGCGGGGGCTGGCCAGGCTGGGGGTGCCCCCACCGAAGAAGACAGAGGTGATGCTGTAAGGCAGAGGGTGGGGAGGCTGCAAGTGGGTGAGAAGGGGACCCATGCCCTCCCCCGCTAAAACCCCCTGTGCACCCACCTCTGCACCTGGCTGAGGCGGAGCAGGGTACGTGTCTCCTGCACCAGGCAGGCACGCACAGCCGCCTCGTCCACCGCTGGCACCACGTACTTGTTGAAGTTGCAGTAGGAGCAGCGCTTGCGGCAGTAGGGCCACTGCGGGCATGGGGCACGGTCAGGGACGGCTGCACCCTCACCCCAGGCACCCCACTCTGGGGAGGGGGACAGCCCCAGCCCCATGCATGGGCCCCAGTGCTCCCCACCTGCCCCAGGGATACAAGGCGTGTGCCCCATGGGTGCCACCCTTCACGTGCACATCTTGGGGACCCCCTCGGCGCTCCCCACACAGGCATGGCAGGAAAACCCCACGTGTGCCCCTTGACAAATGCAAGGCTGGGATGTCCTCCACCATACGCAAGCTCCGGGGTCCTGCTTGCACCCACACGTGTGCAAGCCCCGAGGTCCCACTTTCACCCCTCTGTGTGTGCAAGTTGCAGGGTCCCACGTGTGCCCTCACGTGTGCAAGCCCCAAGTCCCACGTGCAGCCCCACGTGTGCAAGCCCGGAGTCCCCGTGCACCCCCCACGCGTGCAAGTGCCCGGGTCCCTCCCGCCACGTGTGCAAGCCCGGGATTCCCGTGCACCCCCCCACGCGTGCACCCCCGGGGTTCCCGCTCACGTGCACGTAGAGCGCGGCAGCGGCGGGGCCCGCCGGTTCCGGGACCGTTTCCGGGGCTGGTTCCGAGGCAGGAGCCGGTCCCGGACCCCGTCCCGCGCCGCCCCCGCCGAGCCGCCCCGCAGCGATCGCCGCCGCCGGCCGCCACCCCCGCACCGCCATCGGGCCCCGCGGGCTGCGGCTCCGCCCCGAGGCGGGCACCGAGCCTCGGCCGCCGCCCCGTGACCCCCGCGGGTACGGGGCTGCCGGGGAGGCGAAGGGAGAGGGAGGGCAGAGCCCTTCCATCCAGAGGCGCTGTGCGGGGCATGCCGGGGCCGATGTCCTCCTCCGATGGTGTCCCGGGCACACGGTCCCGACCAGGCTCGGGCATCCCCGGGACCTGCCCCCGCATCCGCTTAGCCCGGTTGCCTCCCCGGGGCTGGAGGAGGTTTTTCCAGTTCAGGGGCTGGTGAGTGTTTCTGAGGGGACAGCCGTGGCGAGTCTCCGTGCAGGGTTGTGCAAACCCAGCGCTGACAGACGTTATTTTGTCTTCATTTGTGCTATTAATAGCCGTGGAGAAGTGAGAAATGCCTATGACAAAGGCCACGGCCACAGATTCCTGTTTCTGTGCCAGGAGTGGGTAGTTTGGAATAACCCACCCCTGACGTAACCCTCTTTTCTCGGGAAGAGCCCCCGGCTGCCGGGAGTTTCCGAGCTGGCAGCGAGTGCTATAAGAGCAAGACACGGGTACTGGGAAGGGCAGAAGCCCCAGAGCCCGTCTGCAGCCCCGCGCACTGAGCCAACGCTGCCAGCCATGGGCGTCCAACCTTCTCCTGTGAGTATTCACAGACAGGGCTGCGTCACAGGACATGGGGCAATGGCTCTAAACTGAAAGAGGGGAGATTTTGATTAGATCTAAGGAAGAAAGTTTTTTACATTGAGGGTGGTGAGGCACTGGAACAAGTTGTTCAGAGAAGCTGTGGCTGCCCCATCCCTGGAAGCATTCAAGGCCAGGTTGGATGAGGCTTTGAGCAACCTGGTCTAGGGGAAGGTGTCCCTGCCGATGGCAGGAGGGTTGGAACTGGATGATCTTGAAGGTCCCTTCCAAATCAAACCATTCTATGATTCTACGATCATCCCGGGGGGCTGGGATGGCCATGGGACATCTCAGGAAGTGTCCTGGATGTGCCCTGGGGAAGGGGATGGGGATGGCAGGGAAAGCTTCCCAGGCACCCAGACTCTACTGGAGCTCAGACCCATGGACAGTGCAGCACAGCAGAGCTGTGGAGAGCAGGGAACGGGCGATGGGGGCCTGTGTCCCCGTGTGCTGGCTGTGACCGGTGCTCGCTGTGTTTCTCAGCAGTGTGTCTACCTGCGCAAGCCACGTCTGACTTCATTCTCATCTCTTCTCAGCGAATTCCCAACGATGGTGAGTACACGGGGCGCTTCTGGGTCTGCACAAAGGGTGGGGTTATCAGACAGAAACCAGAGGAGAAGCTCCTCTCACTGCAAGCCTGTCCCACACCTGGGTTAATGCTGCGGGAAGCAAAGGAAGGTAAAAAGTCCTTCCCTAGACATCAGACCTAGAGGTCCACTACGTCCCCAAGGTCACTGGCTGCAGTTGCTGTAATGCAAGTAACGGTTCCTCTTCTGGGAAGGAAAGTTTCTAAGGGTCCTAAAACCAGGGCGGGGAGGAGATCTGAGATTTTCCTTGCACACATCCCACTTACTCCAGGGTGGGCAGAGGTGAAGCCAGTGAAACACGCTGGCACCAGCCCCACAAACACTTTAGGAATGGTGGAGGAACTTGGCTGGAGAGACACTGTACAGAAAGGGTCTGACACGAACCATCCCGTTTGATTTTCTTTCAGAAAGCAGACACGAACAGTGGGCTCGTTGTCCACTGGGTCTGCTTCCATGGGTAGAGCCCACAGTCCAGCTGAGAGATTCAGGATCAATACCTCGCTGATGCTTCACCTCTCTCCATGTTGCACCATTTCCCTCCATCCACTGGAGAAAGCCCCAGCGCGGAGGTGGAGGCGCAGCCAGTAGCTCTGCTGGGGAAAGACGAAGGAGAGGAGACAGCTGGGAGGTTGGAGTGAGTCGGCAGCAATGTTAACTGCTTCTCAGCTGGGCTGGGACACTTCTGCTGGGAGGGAAGAGGAGCTCTGCTCTTCCACTTTCCAGCGTAGTGTTTCATGGTTGGGAGGTACCAAATAACTCCCGTAAAACACTGTCCCAGGCATGCTCTGCTTCACACTGCCGAGGGGACAGGATCTTTGGTATTTCTGCAAAATCCTTACTGTCTTTTAAATAAACAATGCCAAGTCTACCTTGGAGTAGTTTCTTTGGGTGTCAGAAGGCCCAGGGGAGGCGTGGGAAGAGGGTGAGCTTTTCCAGCTAGTTTTGGGGAGCCCCTTCCCATGCAAAGTCTCATTCTCTAAAGCCCCTGCCCGTCATTTCCAGCTCATCAGCTGTGTTACATGACCTAGGAGTCTCAGCAACACCCAGGCAGAGAAGGCATTCACCTACCTCGGGAGCCAGACCAGGCTGTTAAGACTTAAAATACCAGTAAAATATCTCCCAGCATCTGTTCAGGCCTGCAAAGTTCTCTGAAACAGCTGCAGCCAAACTGCTCAGAGACGCAAAGTTTTAAAACCTTCATAAGGTCTTTCAGTAACAGGAGAGCACTCCAGAAATAGGCATCCCTCCCTCACACGGCAGTATTTCTGTTGGAAAAGAAACAAACCCAACTGGGAAAAAAGGGTGCTCTGTTTTATTCACCGAAAGTGCCATCGGCCCGGTGTCGAGGAGAGAAGGTCACTGCGTAGCCCAAGGCACAGGTGAAAAGGAGACACAAAGCTGGCTGAAGCGGAGCTGATTTATCCCTTTTTTTACGCCGCCTTCCCAAGCTCAGAGCTGAAGGTGCTTCTCCATCTGCTCCTTCAACTTGTATTTCTGAACCTGGAACAGAGTGCAGAGAGGAGGAGAGGCTCGGACAGGAGATGGGACAGAATGCCAGAGCTCCTGCCCTGCCCCAGCCCCGCTCTTACCTTCCCCGAGACGGTGAGCGGGTACTGACCCACAAACACAACGTACCGCGGGATCTTGAAATGGGAGATCTGGAGGGAGAAAATCAACCACTACACAACCTGCCGGGAACAGCGTGTCCTGCCCAGCTGGAACTACCTGAGCCAGGGCTGGATCCCCACTAAACCCCTGCACGTTCATCTGCAAATCCCCAGCAGCTGCTGGGTATGCTGGTCCGGTGGGGAGCGGAGGACTGGGAGACCCACCTTCCCTTTGCAGAAAGCTTTAATCTCTTCCTCACTGCAGTCCTGCCCAGCCCTCACTCGGATGCAGGCGCAGATCTCTTCTCCCATCCGGGAATCCTTCACACCAACCACCTGGGTGGGACAGAAGGACGGCGTGACCCCTGGGGACATCCCTCTCCTCCCGCAGGGTACATGTGCTGGAAAAATGGCACAAGCTCTGACCCATATTACGGGGTGCTGGAGTCGTGGTGTGGGGCTGTATAAAGGCAGTGTGAGCCACCTGACCATCCCACCACTACTTTCCACACAACATCGAGCTCTCCTGGAAGGACTTCCCAACATTTTGCCAGGGAAAAGGTGGCAGAGAAAGCTGGGCACCTGGATGCCAGCACCTTCCTTTGGTTTTGCGAAGTCACTGGAGCGAGGGCTGAGTCAGACCAACCAGGCATCAGCTCATTGCGGGTGCAACGTGGACCTGTTGTCCCTCTGCATGCCTCCGCTTCCCCAAAACACAGGGCAACAGGTTTCACAACCAATGAGGAGGCTGCTACAAGTGATTTGGGATGTCCAGATGGAATGGCAGGAGAGGGGTGAAGTCAAATTAAAGGATTATTTGAAACCCTCATAATGGCAGATCTTAGTGGACCACTGCCTGTGGCACCAGGAGATGGGCTTCCCAAGCCTGATCTCTCCCTAGAGTTTGCTCATGTTATTTCCTAGGAGTCCTACTGTCACTGCCTGCCTTGAACCGGTATTTCGGAATCCTGGAGACACGTCGATCCTTTTGAGTCCAGAGCAGTGACATAAAGCCCTAGAAACTACATAAACAGGGCTGGTTTGCAACCCATCTGCATGGGGACTGTTCCAAGGAGAGATGCTAGCCTGGCACAGGCACAACTCTGACTAAATAACCGGTTTATTTATGGGGAAACTTATCTGGCACAAAACCTGAAGGAGAACAATCCCAGCAGACTGGGAGCAGCTGCTCAACGCTGCAAATCATCGTGGTCTTGCGAAGGGGTGAAACTAAGTCTCGCCCCTCATCTCCAGGGACTCGTTGGAGGAGTCTTTTTGGATTTAGGAGTTCAGTAATTAATTATCAGTTAAAACCATCCTTCCAGATTTCTTTCCAAGTGAGGAATTCAGAGGGAGCTATGAAAGTGGACAGGCAGTTTAAAAACTGAAGAAGGACAGTTACTACTTTGCAGACGTGAAGCTGGTGCACGAGGGCATTGCCTGAATCAATGTGCCCCATGCCAGGAGCTCTGCCTGCCCCTTCCCTGCCAGGACTCACTCCCTCCTGCTCGCAAACCAATATTACACAAAAGGAGACACTGAAGACTTGGGAAGACAACCAGGTCCTATGCAGCAGTCCCAGCACTTGTGTACAGGTTTCCCATCGCAGGGACCATTGCTACTTACCCACCCCACCTCCCACCCGCTCACCTGGACCTCCTCAACCTTGGGATGGGTGTGGAGAAACTGCTCAAGTTCTACTGGGTAGATGTTCTCTCCTCCCCGAATAATCATGTCCTTGCAACGGCCTATAATTTTGCAGTAGCCATGCTCGTCCAGGCTCGCGATGTCCCTGCAACGACAACGCGCTCCAAGTCCTGTCCCAGCTGGCTGGAAGAATGGTCGATGCTCCCACCCAGCCTGGTCTGCAGGCCGGGTTAAGGTGTCCAGAGGGTAAGGGTGGAGATGCCACCTGAGATCGAAGAGCTCCTGCTACAGCCAGACATTGCCACCCAAACATCAGGGCTTGGGGGAAGCGATACCTGCCCTTGCAGTGTACCCCCACTGCTCTTCCATTGCACCAGTAGCCAAGTGACCACCCCCATCGCCAGGGACGCGTGGCACCGAGGGCTCTGTGCTAAAAGCTGTTCTGAAGTTTCATGGAGAGATCAGGTGAGGAGGAGCAGGGCTGTTTCCAGACTCACCCCGTCTTGTACCACCGCTCAGCAGTGACCACTTCGCTTGTCTTGGCGGGGTCGTCCCAGTAGCCCAGCATGACGCAGTAGCCACGGATCTGAAGCTCTCCAGGAGTGTTCAGAGGCACAGACTTCCCTGTTTCTGGATCCTCAATTTTTGCCTGCGATTCAAGAGAAGAAAGGCTTCAGAGGGAATGTCTGAGCCAAACATAATGGCATGCCCCAACTCCAGCACCAGACAGGGAGGACGGGCCGAGGTCTGCTGCAGGCAGAGGACCTGGAGCAGGTGGGGAGGGTCATGGTCACCTCTGTGTGGGGAAAGATGCATCCCACTGTCTCGGTTTTCCTATCAATGCTGTCATTGGGGAATCCCATGAAGGTGACAGGGCTGTTTTCTGTGGTCCCATAGGCAACCTGCAAACACAAGAGGAGAAACGTGCCTCAAGGCAAAAGGGGATGGCGCAGCTCCAGGCACAGGGAAGATGAAGCTAGTGATGTCCAGAGTTGTGGCTGTCCCATCCCTGGAAGTGTTCAAGGCCAGGTTGGATGAGGCTTTGGGCAACCTGGTCTAGTGGAAGGTGTCCCTGCCCATGGCAGGGGGGTTGGAACTAGATGATCTCGAAGGTCCCTTCCAACTCAAACCATTCTATGATTCAATGATTCTGTGATGAGCACAGGAGAGATTGGGGTGGGAGGAGGATATTCTCACAAGTCACTCAGGTCACAGGCAGGCACTGCCCTCCTGGCCCATGGATGGGCTCTCCAGGTACTCCTGCCAGAGAGCGCTGGAGAGACAGGAGCTAAAGCAGCCCTGCACCTGTCTGCCACAGCCTTCCTTGCTGCACTCCAGACCCCCTCCACCCACGACACTCTGGGTGTCATGTAGTTTTGACACCCCAGCTACTTTTCTTGGAGGATCCCTGGGTTTACTCTCCTCTTTTTTAACCTATGTCTCTCCAAGCCCTGTCCTGTTGACTCCCTACCATCTCTGCCAGACGCTGATCTTGCCTTAGTGCCCTTGCAGCCACCTACTCAAGGTGCTGAGTTCATCTTCAACAGCTCAGGGCACATCGGGCATCGCTTTGGAAAAATCCTGGAGCCAGCAGCGGGCTCCTGTGGGAGTCCACATGTCCCACAGCATGGCTGCTTGCTCCAGATCCTTTTGTGCAGACATCAGCTCCCGTGACCCTCCTAAAGGCATCACGAGGCTGCACAACTCACGGTGCAGCTGCACTTACACACCGAAAGCCTCGCAGCAGGACAAAAGCTTCTCGCCGCTAAGCCTCCCTCCCCGCTAATCCCAATGGCAGGCTCTGAGTCACCTCAGCTGAAGGTCACTTCTCCTTGGAGGAAAATTCCAGCTCTTTATGCCCAACTCAGTGACCCGCCAAGACAGCAGGAGCTGGGCAGGAGGTGCTTGGGGCAGCTCTGGGCTGCACCGACAGCACCATCACTGGAATTGCTGTTTCACCTCCAGCTCCCAGGAGCTGTGTTTCAGTGGTGGGACATGCTGGATCACTGCTCTGGTCTCTCTAACCCGCTCAGCATGTTGCGTGTCATCAAGCAAGATTTATCTTCCACCCACAAATGCCACCGGTGGCTGCTTTGCTGGCAGAGCACGGCCGGGAAAGGGCCGAGGCAGTGTGCTCCTTTCTCTTCCAGCTCTCCAAAGGCTGACAGGTAAGCCCTGACCCACTGAATCGCAACATGGCCCAACCATCTTCCTACAGCCTCGGCGCTCAGCTCTGGGTCGTGCCTTTAGAGCAAATGGCTGCAAGGACATGTCTGCACGGCCAGGGCTTCTGCACCACGCTTGCTAAACTCCAGGCACTGCGCCCAAAGTTAACGAGGGACTTCGCAAAGGACTGCTATGAGGCATCCTGAAAAAACACGCATATATCCTGAACGAGCTATACGTAATGCTGATGGGAGCACTCGGAGCTTCCTGCTGCTCAGGGCTGCTGCAGGATCTCACGTTGGGCACAGTCTGTCGTAGTGGCTGATGCTCTTGTTTGACTACACCAGGGTCAGCGTGGGTCCGAGCTGGAGATGTGCAGGAGCCTCCTCTCAGCCAGGAATCTGGAGAAGATCGTCTCCAGGATGCTGCAGGGACCATCTGGTGCAAACTGCTCTGCTAGGAGCCTGACAACCCACCGGCACCGACTGTAAATAGGCTTCTCCTACCAGACGCAAGGAGAGCTTCCCAGCCGGGGTGGAAACCTACAGCGACTAATGCTCAGACAGGATTTCTCTCCCACCCACTAATACAAGTCTTGTGGCTGGATCAAATGACTGACGAGACGCAAATCCAAGATCTTAAACACTTATTAAAAAATCCCAGCGCCTTTGTTTTTTTTCTTTTACTCCGCTGGAGGAATTGCAATGTCGGTCCCAGGATCCCAGCCAAGCCCTGAGTCAACCCTTTCTGCCTCTCCGGGTCGCTCCAGCAGTTTAATTGGACACAGCAGCAGGCAGCTCCCTGGCAGGATGATGCTGCGGGTGCCGTGGCTCACCAGGCTCCTCTAGATGCCTGGCAGTGTGCCGGGTACCCCGAGCACCGGCTGTCCCTGCCTTGGCCGGCGGCTTGTCCCCATAAACACCCTCACCCCCTCAGGAACGGGCGTCCCGACTCGGCCCAGAGAGCAACGTGGGTCTGAACCTCCAGCCTTCGGTCTGCTGCCCGACAATTGCCTTCCCCTGCCAGCCTGCCCACACCAGCCCCACGCTCCGCAGTCAGGCACCGCAATGTTGCTCATGGCCTTCCCAAGGTAGCATTTCTCTCTTGGGATAGTATTTTCTCCACCTGTATGCTCAGGACTGAGGCAGTGGCTGGATCAAGCCCTTGTGCCAGCATTATGGTTCTTCCTGACCCTTGTCTGATGCACGGAGCATCCTCCAACGGCTCATCTCCCAACAGCTCATCCCCCAACGGCTCATCATCTCAGCCCCAGCCACGGCTTGCGATGCACGAGGTGAAACAATGCTTCGACAAAACCCCATATACCAATTTAAGCTTGGAGCTATCCACAAAGATTCATAGCTTTCAAGCCCCAAAGGGACACTTAGCATCATCTGGCTTTGTCGTCTGGTGTAATTCGGTCCAGAAAACCTCACCCAATAATTTCTGCATCAGCTCCATAATTTCCGCTGGAGCTGGATCTTGTGTCAAAGCAAATTTTTCAGAGGCGAGGAGTCCAGTTCAGACCTTTGGCTTTGCGAGGAGCTACAGGAGTACAGAATATAATTGACTGTAAAGGCTTTTTTACTGTGAGGACCACAAGTGACCCCTCAATGCCCAGCACACAGATCAGTCCTGTCTTCAGCAATGACAAGGACAGCTCCGAAACAAACTGCCGCCTAACTTACTGCTACTGACAAGAGATTCATTCTTTGCGAATCCTAAACCTCTGTCTAAACTGGGAATAAAAAGAACATCTTAGCGGGAGTGTGTTTTTTAAAGCACATTTCAGAAACATTTCCTGCTAGTGCTGTTTAAACACTGGCCACTGCAGAACGGGCAAAACAGCCTGAAGAAGGAAGCGTCTAAAAATTAAAAATAAAGTAAAAACAATCAGACTCCAGTCTCTTTAGTAAACATTTGGGAGGCAGACTGGTGGGGAGAGCAGGGACTCTGAAGCCCCTGGATTTTTCCCAACCCTGCCGCTTATTTACTGCCTAACTTGGAACGAGTCACGTCAGCTCTCTGCTCCTCGGTTTTCCCCAGCGTTCAGCAGCCACGAGAACACCCACTTCCCTCCCTGCTCAACTGCTGCTGAAAGGCCGCGATGAAAAGGCTGATTTCGGTACCAGCAGTACCCTAAGTGGGGTTACGCTGGTTGGGACTGGAGAAGAAGGTCGAGGCTGCCGGAGGGCATGAGGTCCTTGAAGGAAATCCTCCCCAGGATCTGAAGGATGCTCAGGGAGGATCTTCACACCCCTCATCACCACCCTCTGGTTATGCCACGCTGGAGGATGATGGCAGGGCTTGAACCACCAAAACTAAAACCTACAGAAATTGAGCTTCACTGAAGACAATATTGGCCTCGGAAAAAAGAAGCAAATTGACCGTGAAATAACAGGGATTTCAGACTTCAAAGAGGGTGTAATGAACAACAGAAAGCAGACTGGCAACCCGAGAGGTGGCTACGGGACCTCCAAGAGGCCCTTTGACCCCCTCTCAGTGTAACAAGCTGGATGGATCTAATTATCCCTAAACCCGTGCTGAGCATGTTGTCTGTCTCAGATATCTCCATAGCCACCCCTAGCCCTTCACTTCACATCCAGCTCCAAAGCGTTCTCAACTGAGCAACAATCATCCCTCACTCAGCTGCCCACTACTGAGATCACCCTGAACATTGCTGTCCTCTGGGGACACGTCTTCTCGCTTTGGAGCTGTCCCGCTATCCCAAATTGTATTGGAATATTCCTGAACCTTTCAGGTCAACTTTGCTGTGGCAAAAAACAACTTCTGATCACGTCCAGCCTATGTCACACCGAGATTTCGTTTCCTTCCCAGCAACAGAACCATCTTTGTGTCAGAAGCATCAGGATGCAAACAAGCAGGTCTTGTAGGACAAACCTCCAAGGGTGGCCACCCTGTTGGCACTTCTTCCCACCCAAAGAGCTGCCAGACAATCCCAGTTTGGACGGGGCTTAAAAACGTTCCCAAAAATATCAGGTGCCCAAAGCACTGTCTTTGTGTCGAGCACGCAATGGCTTCGCCCCAGGAGGAGACCGCTACAAAAATGGCAACCCAGCTTGCCCAGACCAGAAGACTGCCGCTGAAAATTAACCTCCTGTTGTCGTACAGTCAGGACAAACTGCTCCTCGCGGTCTGGAGTTAAAGCTGCCTCTCTTCTTTCCAGGCTGAGCAGAAGTCTTGAGGCTTGCAAGTCTCTCCCCAGTCCTGCCAGCGTGTCAGAAGCATTGCCCGGTGGCAACCAGCAAAGGCATGTGCAGCTACTTACTGGTTTATCCACGGCTTGATAAAAGGTCTTTGCTATGTCATTTTCTTCATCCTCCCTGCTGCTGGGTGCCAATGCATTTAGAAAAAGGGGAATTAAAAGAAAAAAGTGAGAGGAAACGCATAGAAACAGAGTCTTGCAAGGGTGGAGAACCACTGGTTTGGGGCTACCTGAATGCTCGGAACTGCTGGAGAAGGAAACTCAGCAAAAACGGAAGGGCAAAGGTAAGATCCCCATGGATTTGGAGAGCTCAGCTCCCACCCAAGACACGGCTAGAAGTCCAGGATCTTGTTGCTTCCACGCTGCATTTTAAGAGTTCTCACAACATGTTTCCATAGCTTCTGCAGCTACTGAAACCACCTACTCATCAGGTCCTCTCCAAAAACGAGGTGGGATGGGACAGGGAGATCTCGCTTTGGCCAAGGAAGGACATTGTCACGCAGTGGAGCCAATTCTCCATTTTGAGAACAGGGGGGACTCACAGCTGGGGAGCATTTGGAAAGTTCAGAGTCTTGCATGGATCGGGTGTGCTCTGCAAGGGAAGAAAGCTCCACTCTTCCTCAGAGCCTGCGAGAGCTGCAGAGAGGACAGCAGCTCCAGATGCCCAGTGCCTTGCAGGGTGGACGTGGCAGGGCTGGGGAGAGGCAGCAAGGGCTGGGTGAGCTTCACAGGAAAGGCCAAGAGCATCATGTAGCAGCTGCTGGGATCAGACAGAGGGAAGGGTGGGTGGACAACAACGTGGAGCCAAGCTGGCAGCATGCCAATGGGCAGAGTTCATGCTATAGTGGAAGAAAACCATCAGAAGGAAGGAGGTGCACCCACCACCACCTCCTCCAGCTCCACAAGCAGCCTGGGCCCCACCACCACAGTGAAGGGCACCCTCCAAGCACGTAAAACAGACACAGTAACTCAGGTCTGAACTCAGAGCCCTGGATGCCACTGTCGCCAGTGGGATACTTACACTTCTCAGGTACTGCCTGGGAGAAAGGGGATCCTGGAGACCCTCTGGGGCTCCCCATGCCCCCCCACCAGGGCTCCTCAAACACTGCCTGGAGGGTGCTCTGTGCTCAGGACAACTGCCCTGAGACACTGCAGAGCTTGCACCTTGTCCCACCCTACTCCTGCCCCAGCACCCGGTGCCAGGCAGGACCTCAGCTCTGCAAGGGCTGGTGCTGTGCGGGCTGTAGATGGGGGACAGCAGGTGCACCCCAGGGCACCCCCCAACCTGCCCGAGCCCTCCCCTCCAGCCTAGACCCCAAGGCCAACTCCACTGGTGCCACTTCAAGAAGGTGATTGCTGTGTGCACTGACATACAAAACCAGATCTGGGTCCCCTTAAAAGCTATAGAATCAGGTTTAAGTGAGCAATGGAATATTTTAACACAGGGTACCACACGTGCGGCTGTCTTCATACGCCAGAAACATCAATACTAACAAAAATAAAGATTAAGCATGGAAAAGACCATCTCCAACGTTGCATCAAAACAGCTCTGACCTGCAGCACCAAAGAAACACCCCAAATCTATATTTATACTGTTTCAAAAACTGTATTTATTTGCTTAGCCCACAACGCCTCCAAGGAGGAGAGGAGGGGAGCCCAGCATCTGCGAATTACCAGGCAGCAGGAATGTTTGCAGAACTGTTAATCAATTAAGAACGAGGGGATGGCAGGATAATCCTGCCTCTTCTGCCATGTCCCGGCAGCCCCGGTCCCAAGGGACCTGAGAGGCAGGGGGCTGGATGAGACCCAGCTCCCTGCGGTATCCCACCGTGGCAGAGGGGACACCGACACTGCTGCCATTGTCACCGCCAGACTGCGAGCCACCCACGAGCGGGACCCGGGCGAGCTTTTGAGGATCGCTGGCCTGTCGAAGGCTGCAAAACCCAGTGTGGGAAGACCAGACCTCGTCAGTGAGCAGCTCGGAAAGCAAACAGCCAGGAGCCCCGGGGCGAGGTGCCAGCTGTGGCAGATGCCAAAGGCTCCCACCACAGGAATGTGCTCACCGAGGGACAGAAATCAAAAAACATTAGGGGAAAAAACTTCCTTTTATTCAACATCTGTGCCCGGAGAAACAGAGCTGAGAAGCAGACGCCTTTCCCCAGCCACCCCACTGTGGGACCAAAAATAACCTGGCATTCACCTAACCTCCGCTGCGGGCACCAGGCTGGCGGGGAGCCCTTGGGGTGGGGACAGCTGCCCACCTTGTGCCAGTGTCGTGGAGCTACATCACGGCATCTTCACGAGGGAGCTACGGGTCTTATTGTGTCCACAGCCACAGCACGCGCATCTCCGCAGGGACAGAGCGTCCCTGTCCCCCAAAATCTGCAGTCTCAGCCAGCAAACAGATAAAAGGTGGGAGAAAGGGAAATTTATCCTCAGAGGAAGAAAGAGGAGAAGATGGTTTGAGGTTTGGGCAGTTTAACCTCTGAAAAAGGTCTTGTTCCAGAAATACACGTGGGAGGGATGTATTTATGGATGGAGTTTGCAAGGCACTCACCAGCTTTTTGCTCCGCTCTGACCCACGCTGGCAGAAATCTCTGCAGAAGCGGTAAGCTGTTAGCTGGTGTTTTTCACAAGGGGATGGGAAAACCGAGTATCGGACACCAGCTGTGCTTGGGGAAGGAGCACAGGTAGCTGCCTTGCTGCAGCATCCAGCAGAAACAGGCTGGATTTATAATCTCACCTATCAGTTGCTCTTGTGCAGTGTAGCTGGTACGTAACTGCAGGAATTGTTCATCAAATGATTAAAAGTAAGAGTGAAGTGGTTGAATCTGCTCAGAGGAAAAAAAAAAAATCAACCAGTGGATAGAAGATAATGCTTCAGAGGTGAATTTTTTTCTTTTCTGATCATTCACCCAGCAGCTTATCTGGGCTTTATGAGCAGCACACACTTAAGGGGCAATCTCGGTCCTGATCAACCCAGAGAGGCAAAGGAGAGCATGGCAAGTTCTTCTGTCTACCTCCTCTTTCGCTGTCTCAAAGGTCCTGACCAAGACACTCAAAGAGCTACTCCAGAGATCAAAGCACGTGCACGACCATCGCAGTGCCTGCTGAATCAGTCATAAACAAAACTACCATGGTTTTGATCAAGGAGTTTTAAATCCTGCAGTGACTACGGCAGTGAGCGCTGCAGCAGGTCCCTGCGGCAGGAGCCTGGAGCTTCTCCGGTCAGAGCATCTCTCCGGAGATGGGGCAGGAGGCCCCAGCTACTCAACGGCAGGACCTTGCACCCCAGGGCTGACAAACCTCGGGGGCCTGACATGGCCTGGTTTGCACCGAGGTCCCACATTCTGTCATCCTTTGGCCAACCTCATCTGCCCCACGGGCTCACCAGAACCTACGTTCACACCCCAGAAGCCCCTTTTCTGCCTCAAATCAGTCATGCGACCAAAACACCGTCTGGACCGACGGCTGCCGCACAGTGCGCGGGCTGCCAGGCGGCTTTGCATAACTGGCGCTGGCGAATTCCTCGTTGCAACAATGGAAAAACCCAGAAATCTGGGTGAATAAGCCGGTCTGTGTCCTAAGTCAGCCCTTGGATTTCCTCCCTTTCTCGAGCCTGTCTCGCCTCTGCAAAAGCTCCGCCGGGGCTCTGCAGCCAGCCCCGGGAGCAGAAACCTCAACAAGCTCACAGTTATGCGCTGGGCTCTCAGCTGTTTGCTGCAGCCAGGAACTGGCTGGAAATCAGTTCAAAATGTTCCACTTCCAAACCCCACCCCGCAACCCCTGGATCTCTCTCTCCGCACTCACAGAAGCAGGCACTGGGGCTTTTAACCGCTTTGCTTTAGCCTTCTCTATCGGGAGGGCAAGGGACATCCCTGCCTTGTTAACGCCCCTCTGCAACTGCTGCCCCAAGACGGCAGCCAAGGCAGACCCTAGTCCCAGCTCCAGCAGTCGTCTCCCTGCTCTGCCACCTCGCCAGCCCTTTACCAATGCCCGCACCTTTCCCTGTCCACAGCTTCATCTCGAGAGCCGCAGGCACCACCATCCATCTCACCAGAGCCACGCACACAGCCGGGCACTGCTGCCATTGCTTCCCCGCAGCCTCTGCCACTGCCCCATCCCTTATGGAAGGCAACAGCCACCACTTCGCAGTGCCATGTGCTGAGAAAAAAAACCCTCACACAGGGCTCCTGACGATGACCATGGATGTGTTACACTCGACTGCTCACAGGAAAAGATGCAGCAGAAATTAAGAGCATCTTTGCTCTCCCTTTCTTGGCCAACTCCGAGGTGCAGTCTAGATCTGGAAGTCTTCAATGAAAATTTGGCATTGCAAGAGCAACGGCAACGCTGTTGGCCTTTGGCATGACCCCGCATCGCTCTCACCTTCTCCCATCCCTGCTCAGGCAAATCCCTTTGAAATGAGCAAGACGAGACCCCTCAAAAACAATCTTCTGTGGTAACAGGATGAGTTGCCTCTCCCGAAACCGGCTGAGGCTAAATACAGCCCAGGAGCCTGCAGGAAGCTTCAGCACGAGGTGGCTGCAGAGCACAGCGGTGCTCCCTGCTGTGCCCTCCAACCAAAACAGGTTGTTTTTCTCCACCACCAGTAGACCCAGGCCCTGCTCGGCTCAGCGGGGACCAGAGAGGTTCCCCACGGAGCCGCTCTGTGTTCGTTCTCCCTGACCATTTGCCTCCCTGTTGCACGGAGGGAAAACTCACCCTGCGCAGCGGCCACGGCAGCGGGGCCAGGCAGGGCCACGGACGCTCCTCTGCCTGGTGCCAAGGGGTTAAGCTCACAGTCAGTTCCCAAAGCCAGTTGCTTCCAACTGGCTGCTGCCTGCGGTTTGTGGGAAGGGATTTTGCTTTTTAATAACATTATAAATAGGGCTGTGTTCAGCATGCTGCAGTCCCAGTTACTCTCCCTCTCTCCCACCCATCTCCCTCCTCCTCCTCCTGCTGCTTCTCTTCCCATCACACTAATTCCAGATCTGACCATGAATCGGTCAGGCTTCTTCCTCAGCGTCCTCAGCCTACTGGCGTGTCTCGCCTCCATCGTGCAGGCATGTCCCCCGAGCTGCCACTGTCACGGCGGAGACCTGCAGCACGTCATCTGCGACAACGCGGGGCTGAAGAAGATCCCCAAGGTGCCAGAGCAAACGCGGCTTCTCAACCTGCAGAAGAACAACTTCCCCGTCCTGCCGACCAACGGCTTCCGTGATTTAAAAAAGCTGGTGTCCCTGCACCTCCAGAGCTCACGGATCAAGGAGATCTCAACCGGAGCCTTCCGGGGGCTCAAAAGCCTGGTCTACCTCTATCTCACTGACAACCAGATCAGTGTCATAAAGCCAGGAGCCTTCGATGACCTGTCTGAGCTCACCTACCTGTACCTGGACCAGAACAAGATCCCAGACCTACCCAAAGGGCTCCTCTCCCCTCTTGTCAACCTCTTCATCCTGCACTTAGGCAGCAATAAAATCCGGGAGTTGAAACCAGGGGTCTTCAACGGGGCTAAAGACCTGCGCTGGCTCTTCCTCTCTGACAACTCCCTCACCAACCTCCTGCCTGGGGCCACAGAGGATGTAGAGAACCTCGCTGTCCTCCACCTGGACAAGAACCAGCTGAGCAGCTATCCTGTGAGTGCAATGAGTAAGCTGAGAGTGCTGGAGGAACTGAAGCTTTCTCATAACCCAATTGAGGTCATCCCTGACAACGCCTTCCAGTCCTTCGGGCGATATCTGCAGACGCTCAACCTGGACAACATGAAACTGAAGAAGGTGAGTCCTTTCTCTTTCCATTTATTCCAGATAAGAAACGCAGGGCTTTTCCTTTACAAAGTCCTTGCTTTTCTGTCCCTCCCTTGCAGAGGAGAGGGGAGATGCAGGTCTCCAGGCTCTGCAGACAGCGAGGCAGTGGCCAGCTGATAACGCTCCTGACATGGCTCAAGCGAGGGATGGGAGAGAGCACTCCACCCTTCTGTTGAGTTATTTTATGCAAAACCAAATTATCTGGAGCTGATTAAACTCCCTGGAAAGGCAGCGCATTCCCTCCAAAGCTGGAGGTGACACCAGTCATTGAGAAAGGCATTTGGGGTGCTCCAGGACAATTAGCAACCTTCCATCATCCCAGACACGAGGCGTGGGATGAGAGGTGAGCATCTGCCTCGTACTCGAGGGACCGAAGGGCACTGCCACCTCGCAGAGCCAGACCGCTCTGCCTCCATCCTTCAGCCTCGGAACCTGCCGTAGGCTGGGAGGGGGAGACTCCTCGGGAGGGGCCGTGAACAGCAGCAGTTTCTGACCCACGCCTCGCAGACAGGTAGGCACACGGACCTTCACCTTCACCTCCCCCCCATGCCTTCCAACTTTACACGTTATAAAGAAAGGTTTGTTTATTGATGCTCTCTCGAAAGGAGCTCTCGCAGCATCTTACAAAGGAGCCCTGTTCCCACTGGAGGGGAGGAGGGACATTCAGGTATCCCAAATGGCAAAACAATCCCCCCTTCTTCTTCTGTGGGAAAGCATGATCCATAGGCAGGAGCATCACACTCAGGGAACAACTCGCACCAGGGCCTCTGCCATGTCAGGCAGTGTGAGAACAGAAGGAAGCAGAGTGCAGGAGCAGCAGCACCCTGCTGCAGCCCCACGTCCTGGGTGCACCCCACACGGCTGGAACAGGAGGGTGCTGCAGGTGGAGCAGAACGGTTCTCCCCGGGATGATGCTTTGCCAGGAAGCCTAAAGACGAAGGGCATCCAAGTAAGGTAGACTGGGATTTCATGGCAAAGAAAATGCATAGGAAGATGTGATGAAAAAGAATTTCTTAGCAACAAAGAGCAACTCAGAGGGCCTCACAGGGATGAGCGGATCACCGGAAAGCTACCAGGAATAGAGCACATCAGTGTTTTCAAGGGGATATGGCATGCCAAAACGCTCAAAAACTGGAATTACAGCTTGCCCAGGTGGAGAATGACACTACCAAAAACACTTCAGTAGCACCCAGTCAGTGTTTAAGCCCTTGTCTGCTCTCCAGGTTGGGAGTAAGCAAACTCAATGCTTGAAAACAATCTGCTGACTTCTCTAGGCAAGACCTTAGACACGCTGCCACAGCACTTTTGTAGACATAGTTTTAAGGCACCTTCATCGTGTGCAAGTAAAAAAATTACAGCTTAAATGTTGTACCAGCTGTAGAGACATCAGAGTCCCAAGTTGTATGTTGAAGAAATTAGACTAACCCACGATGCTGGGGTGCTCCAGGGAATTAAGTGTCTTTGAACTGGCCAAAAAGCAAGGGTTAACAATTCTAGCCAGCAAAACAGGCTTTCTTCTTTTCCGTGACCACCTGTGGACAGGACCTTTAAAGACTCTTCTGCAGCCAGATGCCTCATTTCCTCCCCGACAGCCCAGTACAACACCAATTTACAGGATCAGCACTAACAGGGGTGGCTTCTGCAGCTTTAGGGCTTGCATTCTTTTTCAGGAAAACAAAGCTCCCATCCCAGCTCAGAGTTTTCTCTTCAAATCCTCAAAGGCCTCGTATCCAAACAGCCCACGCATGAACTTTGCACTGCTAGGAGACATCTAAACGCAGAGGCCTCATGACCTAGGAAATCACCACCAAGTATTTCAAATGCCTCTGGCATCTTGACTGCAGCTCTTTCTCCTTCACAAAAACACTGTCCTTAGCTGTCCCCTGCACGGCTGCAAGATTTTTGAGCTGATCAAGTGTAACCCCCTTCCACACGGAGCTATCCCAGCCTACTTTGCACTTGAGCAGGACGAGGAGAGTCCTCAGGCTGCCCTGCAGCTCCAGCACAGAGCTCCCCTTCCCCACTAGCATTGCGGACCCGCACCACTCACCTGCTGGGCTGCATCCCACAGGCCATGACTCACCACCTACATCAACAAGAACCCAGGTAACGCAGATCCTGGAAGCTTTACACACACCCCTCTCTACGTATTTATTGCAAAATAAATGACAGCAGCAATCCTCCATCTAAACAAGGGGAAAATCACCGATTTCTTTACAAACGCATGCTCTGGCAGGCAACGGAGCAGCTGTTACCAGCAGATGTGAATTCTTCTCATGGGGCTGGGAGAGGAATGAGCAGCTGAGACAGTAGACCACTGTCCAAACCGGAACGTGGCCAGGCTACCGCCCCGTTGTGCGGTGTGCCAGCATCTCTCCAAGCAGCTTTGCTATCAACACAGTAAAACCTAGCAAGGTCAGCTTGGTTTTGGACCGCAGAGGCCAGCACCCCTGACTGTCCAACACCTACAGTACTCTGGGGGTCTCTTAGCTAAGTTCTAATCCTATCCAACATTGCTAGGTTTGGAAGATGACAAAAGTTCACAGCTTAAAATAGTGCACTTCCTCTGTCGAGCTTCTCAGCTTAGAGAGCCTGAACACATCCCGATGGTCCTGTCTGAATGCGAGCTTCTGGCCAGAAATGGGAGCACAGGTCCTTGACTGGGGGTGGTTCTGGTAGACCTAGCTAGACCTAGACCTAGGCCTTCTCTCCACGCTTTTGAGAAAGCTTTCCCCTGCTTTGAGAAGGGGGAGAAATGGTTTATCGTAGCCAAGAGGAGCTTTGTGCTTTGTCAATGACCCCCTCTCCAATTCATCACCACCAAGGAAGTTTGTGTGGAGGGGTTTGCTTTCAAGAAGAAACTTTTCAACCTGAGTAACCATGACCCGAGAAAAGCCAGAGATGAGACCTCAGGGAAGAGATAAGGGGGCTGCAGAGCCAGGTCTACAGCCTCTCTGCTCTCTTTCGCAGCTTTTTTAAGGGAGAGTCTCCCTTAAAGCGTGCCCGTTAATCAAGAAAAGACAAATCTTGCAGCATCCCTTGCAAACAACTCACTGGAAATGAGGGAAAAACAGAGGAGGCTGAGGTGCTGGAAACCTGCCTCTATTTCTACACTGCTCAGATGCCAAGTGTAACTTTCCACTCGGAGCCCCCGGGCACTGCCAAAGTCTACAGCCCCTTCAGACGCCACAAACACTCCCTCCTTCAGCCGTTCCAGGACAGGCAAAGCAAGAGGCACTGGGAGGATTTCCAGCCTTGGAAAGGAATACACCCAGAAAATATCTTCATTTAGAATGAAGAATTATGGCTCAAAAATAAAGAGGGCTGCCAGACTTCACTTTATTTAGGGATGTGGCTGCAAAGACAATCCCACATAGATTTGGGATGTAGCTCTCTTCAGGCAGGAGATGCCATCACCCATAAGCCCACCAGCCTGATGCCTCTCTTAGGTGTCCAGAGCTTCCAGCGAGCCAGGACCTCCCTCCACTGCTCTTTCTCTTGTTCTTTCCATGCTTATGCCACTAAAAGTCCTGGACAGAGGCACTGAGGTTTGAAGTTCCCTTCCCTAACTCAGTGTTCCTCACCAGAAACCTTTGTGCTTTAGTTTGCAGACAACGCGTTCACTGGCGTGACCATGCTGAAGACGGCTCACCTGGAGAACAACCGGCTCACCCAGCTGCCCCGCAACTTCCCCTTCGACAAAATGGAGACACTGACGCTCTCCCGAAACGCCTGGCACTGCAACTGCCAGCTGGCACATCTGCGCAAGTACGGCACCACGCGTCCCTTCCCTCTCCGCGCTCCCTGGGGTCTCCTTGGGGGTCCTCCAAGGGAGGTCCCCCCTGAGCTGTGCCAGGCAAGAGGAGGCTGCTGAAGGCTGCACACGTACTCAGGATTTCTCTCCCCAGCCTGCCCTCTCCATTCATGGTATGAGCGTTGCCCATGATGTGTACCTCTTGTAAACTCCTGGTCTTTTTCCTCCCCGTGTCCCAGGTGGCTGAAGGGCAATCGCACCCGCACCGAGGAGACCTGCTCTACGCCCGCGCAGTACCGGGGACAGTCCATCAGAGACACCCCGGCCCTCCGCACCTGCAAGCTCCCCACCAAGAGGTCCAAGAAAGGAAGCCGCCATTAAACACGTAAGATGGTTCATAGAGCCACTTCCTATCTGTAGCTTTTAATCCGACCTACAGCAAACCCTGATGGCACTGAAGGTACGGGGACTTCTGACTCTGACTTCAACAGCACCAGGGTTTGGCTCAAAACAGTCCATCCATTCACCCACTGACCCCTCCGCTCAAAGCTGCTCCAGCTCCTGGCAGTACTGGCCTCCGTGGGCTCCCAGATCAGAGAATCTGCCTGGAGCATCAGGGACGGAGTCAACCCTGTAAAACAAACACGGGGCTACAGACAGTCCTGGGGCAGCAAGTAAGGGTGAAACGTGTGATTACATGTCCAAACAAGGGTGGCCCACTCTTACCCTCAGCTGGGATCACACATGCTTTACTTGTCTAACAAACTGGAGATGCTCAGCCTTTTGCCCTAGCAAAAGTCCTCTAGGTCTGCTTTGAAATTCAGGGTAAGAGAGAGCTGGGAATTCTGGCTCCAGGCTGCCCAGCCCATATAAAAACAGACGTCTTCCATAAGGAGCAGTTGTCAGTCCAGCACCTGCCTTTCAGCAACTACAAATCCCATCCAAGACACTCAGGTATTTAAAAACAAGGGCTGATGCCTTCAAATGAGTGTCCCAGAAGAAAAAGGTTCGAGACAGCAAATATTCTTTGAATAATGTGTTCTGGGCCAGAAGGTGACTCAGAGACAGGGCTGACTTTCCCTTGAGCAATGAGCTTGCTGACATCTACCAACCCAAACACCAACTGTGAAAACCTACCACACAAACACCTTCCGCAACTGGAAACTTAAATTCAGAGCAGAGAGTAGCAGGAAACCCACAACTGTCATCTCTCCATCCCAAGCATTTTGCTTTTCCCCATCCCAGGGTTAGGCCTGGAGCTTGTATGGATTCTAAAGGAATTTGGATGAGCCTGTAAGTTTGTAAGTTCTTGGGAAAAGGACCTTTGCTCATTTGTTAAGGCCACTACACTGCGTGAACAAGGGTTGTCACTGTGGCCTATCATAGCAGAAAGGACGAGGCGAAGCCCAAAGCCCAGCTATGGCCATTTGGTCCCCGGTTCACTAAGGACATGCATAACAGGATGGAGAAAGTAAATTTATGACCAAAATGTCAGGGACGATGCCAGCTGTTCTGCACCTTCCTAAAGTGGTTATTTCTCTCGCAGTGCCAAAGGTTTTATGGATTAGAGATGGAAATACCAGTCATTCCATATAGGGCGGGTAAAGTTCCGCTCTAAAGACGGAAAAACTTCAGTTTCTAAACCACAATACTTAAATGTATTTTATTTACAAGTCTACCCTTAACCTTCCTCTCTCCCTGCCTGAACTCAATTCCAGTTCACTCCTCCATGATGAGAGGAAGAATATCACAACAGTAACACCTGTTTTTTCTATAGCACCTTCCATCCAGCTCTCTCAAACAGGTTTACAAGTGTTAATGAAATAGAAGACATTCATTCCAGTCTTGCAGAAGACAAAGCTCAGTACCATGAGGTGTGAGTGCCAAAATGCAGGCACACAAACCCACTCCAGTGCGGTGAGCATGATTTTAAGGAACACAAAGTACCTCTGGAGAGCCAGGCAGCTTTCTCAGCTGTCAGCTATGAGGGTCTGTATTTCAGGGATGACCAGTGACTTGGGTCACTGACCACATTTCAGACAAAAGGCTGCTTGGGACCTTCTAAAAATCTGGATTTTCAGAACCAGGGCACCAAAATAATTCACTACTCTTGAAAATTTCACTCTTGGGTTTCTTCCTACACGAAGGAAGTGCTCACTGACTATCAACACTTCGGGTAAAATACTCGAGAGTCACATAGTGAGTTGGCAGAAGAGGTCAGAGACAGGACTAACCCATCTCCTCTACTGTGGGAATTCAAAACGGCTCCTTCACTCCTAACTCTTCCCTTTCAAGTGTGGGCTTCATTCACTCAGTATCAGTATGCTCAGTAGCATAAAAATAAGCAGGCAAATGCTAGAAGTTTACTGATCTGCTTGAAAAATCCCCTTAAACATGCAGACTTCTCTTTTTTTTTCCTGTAGCAGGCCCCGGTATGGCCTGTCCTGGTGACCGGTCACTTCAACCATTCGAAAACTACTGACTTCCGAGTCCTTCCTTAAGCTTCTCCTACCTGTCAGGAAACATTTCTGATATATCCGATCACCTCCAGCCTCCTCTGAATCCTCGCTTCTCTGCTGATCGCAGGATGGAATCCACCTTTCCAACCTTTTCCGACATCTATGTATTGTAAAAGAGGCATTTTTAAAAACTAAACTATGCATGCCCGTACTAAGACAAGCTAACCTAGATCCTGCCGGTAAAACACAGTCATCTTTCCCAGAGGCAACATAACCCATGGCCCCGATCAACCAGTTGGTCGCTGTCTCTCCCCTTCCAGTGGAGCAGAAGGGAGTGGGAAGGTAGGAGCATCCTTCCCCCAGCTGCTTGATCAGGAAAATTGGTCTCAACCCATGCAAAGAGACTCCTCTGCCTTCCCACGGAGGGGATCCCTGCAGGCCAGGGCTGAGGGGGAGAGGTGAAGCGATGACCAAGAAGCCATGACCCCGAGACCGAGCTGCCCTTTCACTCCAAAAGGCAGCGATCTCTCTAGGTCGGCCAGAACTCCTTTGAGTGAAGCAGTACTGGGAAACCCCAAAACTGAAGCCGTTTGAAGACCAGATTCCCTCCCGCTCTGTGGGCTCTACCAAGACACATGTACGTCCGAGAGGAGCAGGCGTGTGCCACGCAGCCTGGCATGGGCACCCCTCCTCTTCTGTCTGCCCATACTCCAGAGGATCTATCAGGACACCGGGATGACTGTGGTTTATTGTCACGGCTATTACAACACCACAGTTGCAACTTAACTGTGTTTTTTAATCCTAAAGAGTTATATAAATATATGTATATTTATTCCTCTGTAACTGAGTGTAAATGACCTTTAAGAGGGTGAAAACTCCTCTGTCTCCTATATAGAAATCAAATTGTATATTTTCTTATGTACATCTTCTGTATAAAGCTCTTGCTGCAAAGATGAATTCGACAAGTCTCCCCGTATCTGTCTGAGGGCTGGGGGATCAGAAGTAACACGAGACCGGTGGGACAAATATAGACTTAATCCTCTTTATCCTATGGGCAGAGCAACTGTTTGGGAGGGTTTTATTATTTCTCTTTCTACAAAGCAGGAACATATGACACCTAATGAGTCCTGGGCACTTGCAGTAATGTCTGAAAATATTTTGTGAGGCCAAACTCAAGCCTACTGTAAAAATAGGTAACTGTCACCTGACAGAGTCTGGGCAACGGCACCAGGGCTGTCCCTGGTGTTTTCAGCTCAGCATTAAGAGCATCATATCCAGGAAAAAACCCTGGCCGCCTCTGAGACAGCTCCAGGACAGATGCCCTGAACTCCCCTGATCCGCGGCAGAGCACACAGCCGTCCCTGTAAAACCCTCGTGCTGGTGCGGTCTGGGGCTGCCAACAATAACACGCCTGAGCTGATTCCCAGCCCGCACGCTTATCCATCACAACAGCCTGCTGCCCCAGCGTTAGCAAGCAGCGTGCCACCGAGGTCACTTCCTTTAAAATAAAACAAAAAAGCCCTTTTTTGGCTCAGCCATTCACTCACAGCCACACACATGCAGATGGCAGGACCCACCTACGGAGCGTGTCACCTGCGGTGCCCCTGACTCGCGTGCTGGTGGCCTGTCCCCCTCCACATGCGAGACGTGCTGATGCTCTTGCACAGGCCGAGGGTATGGGGACGCTCAACAGAGCAACAGCATGTGGTCTGGCATGTGCTGCCCTTCTGGCAACGCAATGCCTGGTGCTGCAGCGGTGGGTGATGCCGTTCTCGCTTCAGACTCAAAACATGTAGCATGCAACAAGGTTTTATATCTGCATGCAGCCTGGGATGGTGAAAGAAACCCGACAGCTCCACAGCAAGATGAACACATGCACCCACCCACACCGATACAAACCAGCAACGCCTCTTCCAGAATCATTCATCCTTGCAGCATGTGCAACAGAAGGGTTTATAAAAGCTTTGAACGGCACCAGCAGAAATTCTGCTTACAACACTGAATGCAATGTCTTCTTTTCTTACAGAGCTTCCTCCCCAGACACCCCACCAGCAACCAGGCAGAATCCCCCTTCTTCCTCCCAGCCCCTCCACACCTTCACTCCTCAGCCTGGCCTCGCACCCACAGTCCCATCATGCCTGATCCCAGCAGCTCTGGCACCGCTGGGTACCGCTGCGGCGCAGAGATGCCCAAGCTCAGGGTCTCACCACGACAAACACCACTTGTAGCTCTAGTCACAGCGACCACGACTCACCACAATCTCTGGCATGTGCATCTTGGTCATAATAATCTTCATGATCTCAGGGGGAACAGGGGAACCTGCAATGACTCCTGGAAAAAAGAGGAAAAGATGAACCTCTTGGAAACCATCTATTTATTCCCAGCATGGTCTCTCAGAAGGTTCTGCTCTCCCAGATTTAAATGCTGGCAAGACCTTTGGGATACACCGGTTCCTGTCAAAATACTTTCTATTTTTACGGATACAGGCCCTAGCTACTCTAGAAGCAAAGGCTGCAGCGAGGCCGGTTTGCCTGAATGAATTAAGGGTTGGCAGAGTTCACTCGTTAGGAAAATAAACTCTGGAGTCCAGACCTAGTCCAAGCTGCAGTTCCCAAAAAGCAAAGATTCAGAGCAGAAAGAGGCACAGATTTTTAGCAGGACAAACACTCCCATCGATCATCACCACCGTAAAACCAGAAACCTCTCCTCCTGCCTTGCATAGAGCAGCCCTCTTGGGAGAGGACAGGTCACATTTTCCCCTGTTCCGTCCTAGGATGACAGAGCGAAAAAGCGGGGCAATACATGGGCTTTGCTGGGGAACAAGATGAGACAGGATCATTTTTTGCATGAGAGATGATTAGACAATCTGCTTAAATGTTTCTTTATGCTCCAGCACCATCTTCTCTCCATGCTACCACCGCCTCAAAGGGGCTGGTGGTTTCCCCGTTCCAAATCAGCTTTTTCTGAGGCTGTTTGCGACGAGAGAGGAAGCTCCAGCACACGTTATCGCAGCCTCTCCAGCACTTAGATGAATGACTCCAAAAACAGGCAGGAAACTTCGGGTCAGAGAAATCACAGCCTAGCTCAGCTGTGGGGACTGCACCAGCCTACGGCTCACCGAGCTTCTGCTGCCACACCGTGGTGGCTGGTGAGACGAGAGTTGAGCAAAATCGGGCTTCCCAGCTGCCCGCCGTAGCTGATAAAACAGAAAAGTCCTTCCCCGATCTGCTTTGAGATGAAAATAATCTAAAAAATGCCTAATTATTGAAGGAAATCCCAAGGAAAGGAAATGTAGCATCAAATTAACAGTGAAACACAAAGCTCGTCTTCCCTCCAGATGAGCGATTTGCTCACAAAGCTTAATACAGGGAACCAGTAACATCCAGTTTCTCAGGATTTTTCCATTTGAGCTGTCAGACTTACCTCCCCGGAGACTTGACAGGTCGTAGGAGTCAAAGTCCGGCTGGGAGAGCATGTCTATAAACATGGTTGGCGTGCCGTATAGAAAGGAGCATCTTCGGGAAGGGGAGAGAAAAGGCAAAGCTGCAGAGCTGGAAGCGAATCAGCCCCAGCTCAGCACCCCATCCTGTTCCATCACTGAGCTGGAAGCGGGACAGCCCCGGCTCAGCACCCCGTCCTGTCCCATCACTGAGCTGGAAGCGGGACAGCCCCGGCTCAGCACCCCGTCCTGTCCCATCACTGAGCTGGAAGCGGGACAGCCCCGGCTCAGCACCCCGTCCTGTCCCATCACTGAGCTGGAAGCGGGACAGCCCCGGCTCAGCACCCCGTCCTGTCCATCACTGAGCTGGAAGCGGGACAGCCCCGGCTGTCCCATCGTGCACGGGGCTGCGGAGCAGCAGCATGGAGGCAGAAACAGCAAGTGTGCTCTTCCTCCGTGCATATATGCATACATATATATAAATACATGTGTGTGTGTATTATGCAGACACAATGATAGCTCTTTGTTTTTCATGAAGGACAAGCTGGAAACTCAACTATCTCAGCAGCGGAGCTGGGCTTGGAGAAGGAGGGCTGTTTTCACACCAGCCATAGGAAACCAAGACACCGCTACGCTTTCCAGCCGAAGCCCTACAGCAACCTGAAGGATCCCTCACTTTGGGGAGAAGAGAAGTGTGACAAACTCCCGAGCACAGCTGGAAAGGCAGGATTTAGGCTCCTGAAGTGCCCGTGCAAGTATGTGCACCAGCAAACTCGCCTCTCCCATCATGAGAGGGAAGAGGGTGAACAAGGGCTTGCAGGTGAGACAAGGGAAGAAAACATCACCCCAAGGCAGTGAGCTCCTCTGGAGCAAGACATAAACAAACTCACTTCTCCTGAGACACTGCCTCCAGAGCAGCCTTCCCCTCGAAACTCGGCGATGAGATGATGCAGGAGGACCCATGCAGAGCCATCACCATGCAGCCTCCCACCGACGCCAGGCAGTGATAGAAGGGCGCGGGGACGCCAATGCGATAATCCTGGGATCAAGCCACAGACAATGGTGAGGAGAGATCCTCCAGTCCCTGACTAGCCCATCTTGCTGCCAAAGAGCAAATATCCAGACAGAGAAGTTTCCCCTGGTTCACCGAAAACTTGCTGGAAAACTGACGCTCATCTGTGTTCCCGCTGGGTGGAAACACGACGCCGATGCTTTCTGCCTTTAATAAAAATCAGTTTGGGAAGATTTTTAATGTCAAAATTTCATTCTATGATTTTGCGGTGTCTTTTCTTTGCTGGACTTTTTGGTCTGGTATCGCTTAGACATTATTTTCTGATATGCCAGAAGAGTGGCAGTGCTCTGACTGGCACAAAATATGCTGGACTTGGCACATGCTATTGATTTTATTTTGTTTTTAAACACACCAAAGGCTCTAAAGACTGATTGAAACAACTCATCTCTTTTCTGGATCAAAGCTGTTGTGTTAGAAATAACTACTTCCAAACTTCAAAGGAAAATATTTGCCTTTAACAATTTTTAAAAGAAACTACAAATAGAAAGGTCATATCCTGATAAGAGTTATGAGACTGTATAAATGACTCAAAATGAAGTCATGTAAAACAAATTAAAACCTCGTTCAACAGAACTCAAAGCTAGCATCCAGAGTCTCGTAATTATTTGAAACAAGTATTCACCAAAAAGAAAAGCGATGAATTTCAGTTTTTCTCCCACGAAAAGGTATTTTCTTTTTTTTTTCCCCCAAAAAAAATCTTCACATGAAACTAAAATAAGACATCAGTGAAACTCCATTGAAATGAAAACTGTTATACATGAGTATCCCCCAATGTCATTTGCAGCAAAACATCCTGCCCTTCTGCTGAGCAAGCACCAATGCTCTCCACACACGTGGTCTCTCTTTGGCACTGGAGACCACCCCAAACTGTTGTTCCACCGAGACCCACCTGCTCTGTGATCCCCAGCCTCAGACCAATCAGATTGGCGTTATTCACAATGTTCCTGTGAGAGAGGGTGGCTCCTTTGGGACTTCCCGTTGTCCCCTGAAAAACACAGGCATTACGCAATGAAGCCACCTTTTTCGAGGATGAGCTACGTGTGCTCTCAGGGGCAATTTCCCAGGCAGATTCTGGGGTGATCTTGCACTTCATTCTCCATTCAGACCTGGGAGACTTTATTTTCCTCTTTAACAGCACCTTAATCCCAAATTAAATCAAAAAATGGTCCAACTTTAGTTGAACAGAATTCACATGACACCCTTCTTATCTCCATCAGCCCTTCAGAAAAGGCTGAGCAGCAAGAATGGAAGAAGCAAGGGGAAACACTGGAATGTTCCCTCCATCCTACAGCAGAAGATGGAACCAGGGCTTGATCTCAGAGGGCAGAAGGCAAAGGAAGTGGGATGCTCAGTATTGCACACATCTTTCCCTGTGTCCTCAATGAAGAACCCAACCAGGAACAGGCAGGAGCACCTACTGAAGTGAACTGGATGTTGATGGGGTCATTGCAGGAGAGGGTCCGCTGCACGGCTCTTAACTGCTTCATATGGCTGCTGTCCCCAGCCTGCATCACTTCATCCATGTGGAAGGTGCCAGGCAGCTTAGAGTCCACGGTGATGACAATGGATAAGTCAGGTAACCTGGTAGAAAGAAAAATACCATCAGCAATAAGGAGAAAACTGCCTGGACAGGTGTACGCTGGACAGGGTAAACTTCCAGGACAGCCTAACCCCTTCTCTTCAGATGAGACCTCGCACAGGTCCTCCTTCTGCTGGAGCCTGTGTCATGCAGCTGAGAGGACACAATGCAGGACACAGCTGTGAGGTCAGTGCAAAGTCACCAGATGTTCCTAACTCACCTTTTGCTCTTTATTCCCCCTGGAGTGGCTTTTTCTAGCTCAGGACACGACTGCTTTAGAATATCATAGTATTTCTGGGTTTTAAATTGAGTGGGAAACACCAGGGCCTTACAGCCAACCTGTGAAGGGAGACAGAAACTCGTGAGAAGTCACGTCGGGCTGACATTCAGGACACGATAAAGAGCAGTCACCACCGACCCAGGTTGCAGCCCTGCGACCCTACGCAGCCAGCGTTAGCCATGAACGCCGCACCCGGATTTTGCCCGTGGCTTGTTTCTGCAAGCTCGTGATACGATGAGTATCTAAGTATCTAAACCTGGAGATTTTTAACTCTTCCTAGCAAGAGCCACGGCATGCAGAAGCTTAAAAATCCACTGAAGAGCATGACACGGGTCTTGGTGCAGCAGCCCCCCTCCCCGGGACTGGGGACGTGCCTCCGGTGGGCAGGTCCACACCAAGCCCTCACTAACGAGCTGTGAGCTCATTAGACCCCATGAGTGTGGGGCAGGGTGCTGTCACCGCGTACCCAGCACCCTGAGCCCTGACCCACGCCGGCAGCCGCTGCTTTGCTCCTTCCCGGCGTTCGGCTTGGGACGGGCTGGTTGCATTTCGCTGGGCGAGAGAGCAGAGCTGCGGGCTGAGGTTCCCTCTTCTCCCAGGATCAGTGCTCCTCACTGCGAGCACAAAGTAAAAAACTGATTTTTTTCAGATGAGGAGTCGCAAAACTAACAAGAAGTCCAGTCCTGATATACGGGAAAGAAAATAAAAAAATATATTCATTTGATTTGATCTGAAATTAGGATTTTTGAGGAACTTCAGAAAAAATAAGGAAACCTGAAGACTGCCTCTCAGGTCAAGCCAAGGTTTTGTTGTGGTTTTTGTTAAGATGTTCCATTTCCTAAGATTTTTTCCTCTTCTTTTTAACGCATTGGCTATTTTGAAAGTTAAAGCATCTTTCATTCCATCTTCACATTTACACAATCCTGAAACGAAGCACTTTCATTACTCCAAGAATTTCTGTTTCTTTTTCAGCAGAAGAGATTTGCTGAATTTGACCCAGATTTGCAAACTGCTTTCATCTTCCAAAAAATGCATCCTTGTCAAATAAACTGTTTACATAAATGATTTACTCGGCTGTTTTCACTGTTTTCCCAAGGTCCGTGAAATAAGGAGGCCAAGGCTATGCCAATAAATTATTTGTAAGTACCCTCCGGGGTCTGTCAGAAGGGAAGACAAACATTTGCCCTACTTCCTAGAAGAGTCTGCCCAAAACCCAGAGGACTGGGTCTGTTCTGGAATGTTTTGGGCCTTTGCAACTTTTTACTATTAGTTCCTTCGAACTACTCTTCTGGTTGAACTAGCTTTGCAAAATAGATGCTATGTGAGGAGAGGAGCCCGTGGGGCAGATGCTCTATGAGATACAGGTCTCTAGTTGGGCATCTCCCACTTGGACTCAACCTGAACAGCAGAAGTTCTGTCTTTAAAAGACCTGTCATATAAAAGTTGTCATCAGTTTGCTTTTATGAAGCCCTGGAAATACAGCAAGAACCAGAGGAATGATTATTCAGCACATATTACTCTCTATACCAAAGGGAGGGAACCCGATGGAGCAAGGAAGGGACTCTGACAGGA
Organism: Tauraco erythrolophus; assembly: GCF_009769465.1. Lineage (NCBI taxonomy): Eukaryota > Metazoa > Chordata > Aves > Musophagiformes > Musophagidae > Tauraco > Tauraco erythrolophus. Next base: position 7,056,523 of record NC_141484.1, read on the forward strand.
TCCAACAGGCAAAGCTCTAAATCCTTCAGGGGTTTTGTTGCGCAAGTAAACAAACACAAATGAGTAATTAGGAGGGCGAGGGACACCAGAGATCCCAGTGCCAAAGGTATATGGGAAAGCTAGGAATGCCAGAAAACCTGGGAGGGTGAGACAGGAGTAACTCCCAATGGAGCTACCACACGTTTCTGCTCTTACCCCATCGCCACTCCAGATTTACACCAGAGGAGAAGAATCAGAGCAGAGTCTGACACGCAGAGATGGAAAGGAAAGCAAAAGCCAGGTGTCACTGGGAAAAAAAGGAAAGCACTGCTGGTCACATCTCCACCCGGTGAGAGAAGCAGGAGGACATTGGCACTGGAAGAGACACGCTTCACCACAGCACCGTGTTCAGTCCTGATGTATGAGAAGAGGAGCGACACCGGGGAGACTATTGTAAAAGGATTAAATGAAAGATGAAATGGGAACTCAAACTGCAGACCAGCAACCGAATTACAGAGTCACCGACGCACAAGGAAAGTCTCCCTGTTGCTAGAAATTATCCACTTCTTTCTAGGTAAAGCCAGAACTCAGACGGTGCTGGGAAGACCCAGATGTGGTTACAGCTCTTCGGATATCAGCCTTTGATTTAAAGCTGAACAAACCACAGCTGAGCAAATTAGCTTCTTAAGCTTAGGATTAATTTCTAGTTGTCAAATGTTTAGCAGCCTGGACTCCTCATTACTGAAACCAAGGAGCCAGAACTGTTTAAGCTGATGGGTGCTCTGCACGCTGCAAACTCAAACCCAGGCAGGCGTACGAGGGTAGCTGAGGCAGCAAGGGTCAGACAGCAGAAAGATGTCAAGCAGTGCCGATACCTAGGACTTAAACCAAGTTAAACTTGAGACCAGCTAGGCCTAGGACGTACAGGAGGGAGAAAACAAGCTACCAAGTAGGCTGGTCCTTTCTGAGCCTTCCTGCTTTCAAGATTAAAATCCCAGATGGTGACTTTTGCCCTGAGCGGGAGGCAGGCAGGATGGCAGCGAGTCAGGCAGGAGAGCCGCGCGGTGCTCTCCCTCCTGGGCAGGCTGGAGCACAGTGTGGGAAAGTTAAAACTGATTTAAGACAGATGTTGCCTCTAGAGGTTGCAGCCACGCTCCGCTACTACATCGTCTCTGCTGTCCTGGCTCCAGCTTCTCGGGTAGAACAATTCCTGGGTCAGACGTTTAGTCTTGCCTTGTTTTCCCTATTTCCTGGTAAATGCCTGCTGGCAGGTCTGGCTGTTATTGCTGTAATACTGGCAGTACACAGTTGTTAGCAGAGAGAGAGAGATGAGAAGGATGCAGAAGTCTCCATCAAAGGGACAGGGTGGTGGTCAAAGGCAACAGCAGCAAACGCGGCCACTTAACCGCAGTGTCACCCCCTTGGTCACTGCGTGGTGGTGTTCCCTCTACATGGCCACCACCGCCAGCATGCCCCCTCTCCAGCCAGCTCGCCCTGATATGCCCAAGTGCTTAACTGTGCCCCTACTATCCCCTTTAGCAGACGCTGCTTGTGTCCGTTCTCCTAACGAATCAGTTAGCATTACCGGAAAGTGCCGTACAAACCTTCCTAATGACAAACTCCAGCTCAACGGCCTGGTAGGCTGGATTCACGGATACCTTAAGAGGGAGAAACAAGAAGGTTGATCAGATTTACCCTTGCCTTGAAAACCCTCTTCCCTAACACATATTTCAACAGAAAAGTTCTCCCAGGGACAAGCTGCATTCAAAGCCTCTCCTTGTACAGAGATTTCACATTCACCAGAAAAATTATCTGAATCCTATGTTTGCATGAAACAAAACAATCAGATGAGAGATTTATGATGAGAGGTCTGATAGTCACAACAGAGTTTCAGGAGTCAAAACCAGACCTCCTGTTGCCCAGGCAGACATTCCATCCACTGAACTGAAGACTCAACACTCAAGAGCAAGTCAGGTTTCTTAACAGACAGCCATGAAAATACCAGCTTTCTCCTGTCCCACTCTCGACAGAAGCAGCACTGGCCACTGGACCTGAGTTCATACCAAGTCATGCTCATCCACCCTCTTCCTGTGTCTTAGCAGACACCAGGATGATCCACAATGGAGAAAACGGACCAGAAGGTTCGGTGCAGCCCTTACCACGACGCACTGTCTAAATAAGGCACATTTTGGTGAACGTGCCAGGCTGTACTCTCAAATAAAAACTGGCTTTGCGAGATATGCAACTTGGACTGCGTTTTTAAGTGAGCATTTGCCCCATGAAGCAATACAGGTCCTATCTAAGAGGGATCTAAATAGCCGGTAACTTTAGGACAGCAGCATAAAACATAAAAATGGTCCTACAGGCAACAGCAAGTCTCCATCTATCATCGGCTGCTGCAGGCTAGTTGACAGCAGTCCATTTCTTGCTGCTCCCTCCTCTGCAGGCTGCTTTCCTACAGAGCAGAGGACAAAGACACAGAGGGCTGCACGGATTTTGTTTAAACACTGGATTCAGTTATAGTCAACATGCTGGGTAAGAGCATGGAAAAAAGAGACGGCAAACTTTATTCTCCAGTATCTCCTATTGCTTCTTTGTCTCCATTTCCTTTCCCAACAGACTACTAAAAACCCAGACACTGCAAAGTTCTTACCAGGATGATTCCTGCCTGGGCAGTTGCAAACTGCAAGAGAACCCACTCGTATTTATTGGGACACCATATCCCCAGCCTGTCTCCCTTCTTCAGGCCAAGAGCCAGAAGCCCAGCGGCTGCCTGGTCCACCTGTAAAACACAAGACAGGAGCCTGGGGATCACATGAGTAGGAGTGGGGAATATCTGTCTCCAGGCGCTGTTTTCTGGAGAAAAAGCATCATCTTTGCAACTGCAATCGGGTAGAACGTGCCTCTGCTGCAATCTGTCAGCCTACTGCTGCCGCATCTTCTGAGCCACAGACCAGCCCCTGCTTAGTAGGCTGACTGAAAGCATAAAAATCACAGAATCGTAGAATGGTTTGAGTTGGAAGGGACCTCAAAGATCATCCAGTTCCAACTCCCTGGCCATGGGCAGGGACACCTTCCACTAGACCAGGTTGCTCAAAGCCTCATCCAACCTGGCCTTGAATGCTTCCAGGGATGGGGCAGCCACAGCTTCTCTGGGCAGCCTGTTCCAGTGCCTCACCACCCTCAATGTAAATTTTTTTTATCTTAGATCTAATCAAAATCTCCCCTCTTTCAGTTTAAAGCCATTACCCCTTGTCCTGTCATGACACACCCTTGTCAAAAGCCCCTCTCCAGCTTTCTTGTAGCCCCTTTAGCTACTGGAAGGCTGCTAGGTCTCCCCGGAGCCTTCTCTTCTCCAGGCTGAACAATTCCAACTCTCTCAGCCTGTCTCCATAGCAGAGATGCTCCAGCCCTTGGATCACCTTGGTGGCCTCCTCTGGACTCGCTCCAACAGCTTCATGTCCTTCTTGTTTGGGGACCCCAGAGCTGAACACAGCACTGCAGGGGGGTCTCACAAGAGCAGAGCAGAGAGGAAGAATCCCCTCCCTCAACCTGCTGCCCACGCTGCTTTGGATGCAGCGCAGGACACAGTTGGCTTTCTGGGCTGCCAGCACACGTTGCCGGCTCATGGTGAGCTTAATAACAAGCACGGATCAACACAACACAGCAGGAAGGAAATCAAAATAGGCAATTATGTACAAATAGTTGGAAATTAATTCTTGCCCGAAGTGTATTTAGTGTCTAGCTCCTCATCAACTCAATTTAGGACTAAGTCTTACCCATATGCTGGGCCCATCTACACCGTTGGATCTGCCTCCATTGTGGCATATCACTTACTGCTAAAAGGACTCGGGCAGAACACTGTATCAAGTGATTTTTGACCAGTCTGGGGTTCCTATCCTCATCAACTCACATTCAGCCACTATATTAACATGACTACTTTATTTTACAAGATGGTAAGCGTGTTTCGGGTGTGCAGATGTATGTACAAATATTCTGAGGTATTCAGGAAAGTTCGTAGCGCTTTGTCATGTTCTCACATGAATTCATGAAATCTGCCTTGTAGGAGACATGAATTTGAGGAACAGCTATTCTCTGATTTAGTTCTGAATTGTAGCCTACTTTTTAAAATAAGGGTGAACACAGCTAATCTTGTTTATCTGAATGGATGTAACCAAAATGCTAGTAAATCTTTTTAAAAAAAACCTCTAAACAATTCTTCCTATCCAAGACCATAACATACAGTTAATAGAAACCTTCCAGGTAGTTAGCCTTGGAATATTGCCCCTCCATTCGGAATACACATAAACGTATATTCATATTAATATACACACATACACAGAAACACCCACACACGGGTTTTGCATGTGATATTGAGAGCAAGTCCTTGACTTTGCTCAGTTGCCTTTCTGCTTGGACTAGAAACCTCTACACGCTCCGGACCTCTGACAGTCGGAGCAGAGCGACTCATCCAAGAGCTGGAGCCTGCTTTGGTTGAGAAAAACACTGTGACTCAGCCCATAACACATCAAATAGGGGTGATAATTTCTAAGTATGCAAGTTCATTCTAGAGTATTCAGCAAGCATTTTACACACGCTGCCTTCTCCCTTTGATCTCAAGACTCTAAGGAGGACAAAGGCAGCACACACCCATCAGCGTGTGCCAGGGAGGTGCTGTCATCCTCTGCCCAGGGCCAGGATGAGGATCCACATACGACAAATCTCACTCCTGAGCTGCGCAATGAAATCATTTTCCATTTCTCCATCACGCCTGCTGCTGCCGTTGTCCACCTGCCTGGGCTCCCCACGGGGCGAACCAGGCACTCACCTCCTCTTTGAACTGAGCAAACGTCCTCCGAAGCCCATCTCGGCAGAAGACCAAGGCTTCGCGGTCAGGAAACCGTTCAACGGTCTCATCCATGCACTGGCCCACGGTTTTGCTGAGAAGGGGAATGTCCAAGGTCCCCTGGATGTAGCTGGTGGTCACCCGGTGGGAGGCAGACGGCATCCCTGTGTGCAGGGCACTGCGAAAGAAAAGGAGAAGAGTCTATTTTTTAACATAAACCACCAATACAATTCTCCCCACCTGGAAGGTTTATCAGCCTCCTGACAGCACCAGGAGTACTCGATGCACGTCCCCACACCGGTGGGGACCTCGGGCAGCCACTTCAGCGGGTCAAGATGACCAGAACTCCGAAAGCACTTGGAAAGCATGTGCAGCAGCCGGGGGAACACCGGGCAGGTGAGCAGCCTCGGTCACCCCCGTGCACCCACCCGGACCTGCCCATACCAGCAGGCAGCACAGGCAGAGCCTCCAGCCCTCCACTGGAAACCCAGATCCCGCTCATTGCCAGGGAAGGAGCCTGCACCAACCCTGCAGCCTGGTCCTACAGTTGTTCACATTTCGGGATATCTGGATGGAAGATGGACTTTGCTGAGAGATGGCAACTGGGTTTGGTCTTTCTGCAACATTAAATAGTGCAAATAACTTGGAAGGAACACAATCAAAACAATTCATAAGGAAATTCCCCTGACTGGCTTTTCTTTGCCAGAAAGAGCAGACGACTGAGAAAGAGAAAGTTAAAATTAAAGTCAGAGGTTTGCCATTTTATGAGTCTCCAAAACAGTCTGTAGAGGAGAGTCTAATCCTGCAGACTAAAAACTGTTTAGAAGAGTTCAAAGAAGTCGAGCTGTAACCGAGAGGCATTTCCAAAGTAACGGTCTGCGTAGCCAAAGCAAGCGGCTGTACGTGCTTTACTGCCTCTGCCTGCTGGACCGCAAGGAGTTTATGGTACTGGAGACAGGATCAGTAAAACGAGGAGCTGCCAGCGAGAGGAGGGTGGAGATGAGCAGGAGCAATAATACAGCAGGGTGACGGGGTGGAGGGGACTATACCCACAGCAAACACAGGACAGGCGGAGAGCGGGGAGGTTTTTCAGCAGAGCAGCAGCTGGGCAGGAACAGCACAACAGGGTCCTCGAGAGGAGCACAGAGATGTTGTGCTGGAGGCCAGGGTGAAAAGGGAACATAGTTCAGAGAGGCAGCAATGAGAAGATGTGGGCACGGCAGCAGGGAAAACAATTTTAAAATCATTAAGACTTTCACTGAGGTCTGATCATCGGTGGAAAAGCAGCAACCTCCCCTCAAAGCACAGCTCCTGACCATCCGCCCCGGTTTCTCTTTCCACCTCCTGCTCCAAGCCTCTCTGCGCCCCAGCAGCCCTCCCTCCACACTGCCCTCCTCCCCGGGCAGCCCCCACTTCCTCTGTCCCTCCTCACTGCCCCCCTGCCTCCCTCCGTGCTCTCAGCTCCTTCGTTCCCACTGCAGGAGATGACCAGGGAGGTCAGGGTGAAGCGACACGGTGGGTGCAGAGCTCAGAGGCAATGCCCTGTGTTTGCACATTCAGTGTGTAATGGGGTGATCTCTTTCCTAGAGAGGAAAACCAGATCAGCCTGAACTCCATTTTCCCCTGTTTGCTATGGGATTAATATTCTGCAACAACGTGATGCTATTTACCGCACAGGATTTGTTTTCCTGCCCATGAGAAACAAATCCCAGCATGAAGTTACTTCCCTCTACGGGGTGGAGTTTGGTCTCGAGAGAAGCACAAAACAAGATTTTTGCCTTCCGGGGGGAATTTTGCTCAGAGCTGAGCCGACCCTAATTCCCTTACTGCTCTTCTGCAGATGGAGGGTTGTGCAACTCCCACTGCCTCCCTGCAGACATCTCTCTCTGCAGATCTCTTGAGCAACCCACATCAAGGTTGTAGGGCTGCCGAGGAAGAGGAGGGAGGACAAGTGCTAAACTGAACTCTCTTGCATTGTTTGAAAGCTCCCGGGCAAGGCACATAGATAAACATGGAAATGAAAGCAAGCTCTGCAGAAGAAAAGGCTTTCTAAAAATAGGTTATATAAAATAAAGGTTGAAAAAGCTCTCCCTAAGCCAAGGGAAGGAAGAACGCTCCTGGGAAAGCAGTAAAAGCCACCACAGCCACCGCCATGGCCGCTCGCGGTTCGAAGCCGCCATCCCACCGCCGCAGGGTGGGCTCAGACAAGCCGCTCCAGCCGCGCACGTGGGCGGACGAGGAAACCACCGGCTGTTTGCAAAAAACAGCTCATGGTGACAACCACACTCACGTCTCTCTAAAGCCAAGTCGCCTCCAGTTTCAGCGGAGCCTGTCCCTAAAACACTCTGCTTTTCTCCGCCAGCTGAAGCACAGATGAGTCCCTGCTTGCTCCCACAACCCAAAAAGTGCTGGAGCTGCCAGAGAGCAGCTGCTGCCCTGGTTGTGCAAGAGCACTTTCCCTGAGCACTGTCCCCGGGGCCACTGGGAGCCAAGCAAGCTCGGTGCCGGGCTGGAGTGGGAGCAGACAGAGAAGCATTTCCTGGACCACAAGGTTCCTCTGGTGATACCACCCGAGGAACTAATTGGGAAAAAATTTGGTCCAACATGTTCTTCTACTGTGTGATTGAAAAACAAACCCCAAAACCCCACTGCAAAAGGAGACTGGAGAGGGGAGGAAAAATTATTAGAAAATTCAGATTGTCAGAAAATTCAATCGAAATCCAAAACGTCTGGCTGAAACAGTCTCCTGCTCTTGGCAGCCAGTCTTCAAGAGGTACTTGCACAACCCTGCATTGCTAATGAGAAGGGTGGTATTTTACACTGTCACGTCTTGGCAAAACCCTAGGCAGATCAGGCTTCCTGGTCACACTCTCTCAATTTTTTCCCAGGCCTGAAGAGTCAATGGGTTTCACTGACCTGGCAGGAACCAGACCTTCACACTAAATGCAAGAGGGTGCAAAGCCAGAGCCAAACGGATGTTCCACCTCCAGTCTTCATGGCTACAGCTTCCTCCCTATCCCAAACATGGGGATGAAAGAACATCGAAAAGCAGTAAAAGACATTTTTACAAAGCCCTGCACTCCAAAACACTGTGAAACCACTGCTGGTTCCCCTCATGGTCTGAAAACACGCACAGCTTCCTCTAACAGGTCCCAAGCAGTCACACCTTCAAATGAAAGCATCAGCAGCTTTGAAATTAAGGCCTGAGATATCTCACACTCCCAGCCCAGAGTCACTAACTCTCCCAAAGTGCTGCTCACACGATTTCCTTGAACACATTAAGGGAAGCAAAGATCCTGATGAGCTTGGGAAGAGACTGTCATCTAGTTTGAGCTCCCTGAATTCTGGTCTGATGTTCTCACTTGCTTCAACGTTCCCATATCCCTTATCTCCTGGCCACAGCAAGAGCGAGAGTTGCGGGATAAACCAGAGCAGGCTGCTGGAAGCACCGGGGGTTGAGAACTGGAGAAACGAGGCAGACACACGGTACATTCGTTATCAGTAGCATCACGCTGGAAATCACGGGGGGTGGGTCTCCCTCCCACCTACAGCCAGCAGCACATGTGTGTATCTGATCTGAAAGAATGCACCAAGACAGCTCTACACAGACAGGGTCCAAAGGATTTAGAAATAATCTTTTTGTTCATCTTTGTAACAGAAAACAAGCAATTCAGCCTCCACCTCCTCCTGTGAAGCATCTGGTATTGCTGGAGATAAAACAAGACTGATGGTCTGACATTACAGCAGCTCATTCCCCTGCCTCAGCCGGAGCCGAGCAAACCAAACTCCGCTTGCTGCCGGGTCTTGGCGTAGACGGTCAAACACCGCTCCTGGAGAGCACGTGCTTTCTGCTGGCAACACATTCCAGCAGCAAGAGTGCCCACGGTGCCTGCAGATGAGCCAGCCCCAGCACTCAACTCCTCCTGCAAAACTCCGTAACCCCGGAGTTCAGCCACGCAACAGAACGGAGAAACTCCAGAGACCCAGGGAAAAAAATCCCTCACGAAAGGCAAAGCGAGCAGCTGGGACGCTGGCAGGCCCAGAAGGGACCCCTGCCCGATGGCAGCAAGCAGAAACAGCCAGAGTGCAGCAAGCACTCTCACCTAATCCTAGCAATTTGTACTTATCTTTGACCGGCCTCAACTAACCTTTTATAGCTGTTGGTACAAGATAACCACCTTCATTTTTCACCTTTAACTCTTCGCCAGTCTCTATAGAAATTATCAGAGGGGATGAGAGACGAGCACGAGGCAGAGCTCAGCGTAACCCCTGTCCCCTCCCCGAGCACACGGGCAAGCTCCTGCTTCCCAGCCGTGACGGACACCGACCCGACCACGGTGCCATCCCGCTGCACACGGATGAAAGGCTCGGGAACTGTCCTGACCACACGGTTCATACTCAGAGAGGTTCCTGGACTTCCCAGCCAGTTCCTTTGTTCATGGACATCTACCAGGAGCTTCTCCCCTCAAAACAAGAGCTTTTGGGTCTTTTATTTAACACGACTGCAATAACAGGGTGGTGAAAGTTAACCTGCTCTGTCCTTACCTCTTCCTTCCTCTTTAAAACAACCCCGTTGACTAAAGAGTTAACAGGTTCTGACTATTTTTGTTTGTTCAATCTGGTTTGAGGAAGGATCAAGTCTCCAGAGCTTTCAGACTCCTACTGCCACTGACTTTTGGGTTACGTTTCCTACTGCACCTCTCTCCCCTCTGCCAAAGGATAAATACCACCCCTTAACGCTAGGAGCAGAATTCGATAAACTTTTTTATAATGTTACTAGAGTGAGTTTACTCTTCTAAATATGCTCTTTTTATCCAAGTGCTTTGTGTTGCTGCCCCTCAGTTTCACTTCTGGGCTGGAGTCCAAGTTGCAGTGAACTCTCTGCCATGCTTCCCTTCTGATCCTGTTTCCTAAGAATAGATTTTGAGATGGCAATCTCAACTCCATTAAGGGCTTCATCCACCTCACTCCTAATCTCAAATCAGTTGAAACAAAGCACCTGGATCCTATGTGTGGAAAACAAGGGCAGCTCCCCATAGTCCCCAAGGGAGTTGCTCCCTGGAAGTATTAAGCTCAAAGTATCAGCTTAAGTCATCATCAAAGTCTTTCCTAAAGGCGGTTGCTTTCCTGTTGCCCTTGCTGCCCATGAACTTGCTCCAAGAGGCACCATTGAACAAAAGCAAGACAAAGATCTAGCCCGACCCCCAGAGCTCCTCAGTGCCCTGGACCTGCTGGCACCCCAATGCCCCCCCCAACCCTGCCTGCCCAGCAGTCCACATGGCCACAGGAGGATGGGGACACTGCCCAACAAAGCCCACAAGTCAGAGAGCTGAAGGAGGATAGAGAAGCTGTTTGATACATTTCACGTTACTGCAATCGAGATGGAGCTGCTGCACAAAGAAAGTTCAGTTCTGGGCACATGTTCACATCCCTGCACACACTGTGCGGGGCTTGTCCCTGCCCTTGGTCCCCTCCCAGGCCGGGGTGGGCAGACCCAGGGATGCACAGCCTGTCTTCTGCTGCTTTGGAGGGGTTTTAGGGAGACAAGGGATCATGCCACACACTGAAAGTGAAACCTCCAGCTGAACCTGCCCCTCCCTCCAAGCAGCCACCCATTTGGCTGGAAACCCCCATCGCTCAGCAGCTGCCCTATAGGCCCTGTCCCCTAGATCCTCCATCCCTGTCCCTACAGCCTCTGTGCCCTACAGCCCCCTCAAACTCTACCCCTACAACCCCCCATCGCATCTCACCATCCCTGCAGCGCTCCATCCCCTATAGCCCCCATCCCCACTCCCTGAAGCCCTCCATCTCCTATGACACCCCATCCCACATAGCCCCCCACCCCCTAGAGTCTCCCATCCCCACTCGCCCATGGCTCCCTATTCTCTATAGCCCTCCATCCCCTGTAGCCCCCATACCCTCTCACCCACGGCCCCCTGTCCCATATAGCCCCCCCATCCCCAGTCCCCGCAGCTCCCTCTCGCCGGACCCCAGCGCCCACCCTGCCCCCCGTCCCTACCTGCCCGGCGGGACCCCCCGCCACCCGCCCGCCCGGCGCAGGAGGGGCAGCCCGCGGCGGGGCAGCACTGCCAGCCGCGCCGTGGCCATGCCTGCGGCGGCGACACGAGCCCGGAGACCGGAGCCCGGAGACCGGAGCCCGCCCGGCCGCTCGGAACGCGGGGGCGGCGCGCACCGCGGCCCGCCCCGGCTCCAGCCCCGCTCCCGCCCCGCCTCGGAGCGCTGCCGCTCGCCGGGGCTCTCGGCCGGCCCGGGCGCTGCCGGCTGGGACGGAGAGCGGAGAAAGCAGCAGGGTGTGCTGGCGGGGATGGGGGCTCAGAGCGGGCCCCCCCCACACGGCACACAGCTGGCAGCGCAGAGCCACACAGGGCACCTGCCCCATCTGTGCCAGCTCCCAAATCCTGCACCCCAATATCTCCCCCCTCTGCTATCTCTTTTTCCCAAACTGCCCTATCAGCCTTTTTCCGCCTAACCCCAGCCCCGGCGTTTCCGTGCATCCCAGATGAGCCCCGCACCCTCGCTGAGATGGACTTTGGTGCAAAGCAACTAACACCACTGACCTCCACCTTCCTCCATCTTGTGTGCTTGGTGCCCGAGCCCAGTCAGTCACTAATTGATTCCCAGCCTTGTCCACTTAATGAGTTATTACCGTTACTACCTCTCTTAACAGCTTTAGGTATTCTCTGGCTGCCTGGACCCTACTGCAGTAGAAAGAGAGACCAGCGAGGAACTGCAGAGCTCCTCCGGAGCTGGGCAGCCTGAGATCCCCCCACCTAAGAGCAGAGGAGCACTGCGGTGCTGAGCTCTGCTGAGCACCCAGCCGTGGGAGCAGCGCTGCTCTGCTGCAGCAGCACCAATGCTGAAGGAGAAGAGGTGACACACACATCGTTCCCTGGGGAAAATGAGTGACAGCCTTTCTGGGCATTGCCTGTGACATTGGCCAAAAGCTAATTAATCCTCATGAAAGGGCTGGCGTGTAAATTTGAGCCCAGAAAATGGATTTTCCCTGATGTGCAACTTGTTCACAAGGAGTTTGTTTGGTGGCAGGAGTGTTTTCTTTGTTTGGGGGAAGACAGATTTTTGTCTTTGAAACGTGAAGAATCAGCAGTGGCAGCAGAGGGGATGCGGGACAAGGCAGGGCAGCGATTCACAGAGGGTCTGGGAACATCTCCAGCCCCTGCCTGGTGTGGGTGCCCCATGCCCCCAGGGCCACAGTAAGGATCCTTAGGATTAGACTGACAGTGTTCATCCCGCTCCCTTTTCCTTGCTGATATTCTTGCAGGCTTCCTCTAGCAGAGCATGCAAACGTGCCCCGCGTTAGGGTTTGTCTGTCTCAGGTAGGTTTAAAGTCTTTTTAGACACGCACAGTAGCTCTATTCACATGTCAGCCCCACTAAAATCAGCAGCTAGGTGAGATTACGCTTTTCTGCAGTTGATGTAAGGCTGGATGACATTCGCGGCCAGAAGTTATCCTTTCCCTGTTTCAGCACAGAGCAATTATCTTTGTCCTACTGCAGGAGCATCAAAGTGTGCCCAGTGTTGTATAACCACAGAGAAAAAAAAAATCATCTGTGATCCAAAACCCCCTCACCTTTAATAAATAAAAATAAAGCTGACTTTCAGTTTGATCTTACCATGTTCCAGTCATTAGCCTGCAGGGTGAATCCTGGTTAGGTATTAAACCAAGAATTAAACACCAGTTAATGTGACCTTGACATTTGTCTATCTTTATTTGAGATTGTCAAAGCAAAGGTGGGCTGAACCGGTAACACTTCACACACCATCGAATAAGATACCGTTTCTTTCTAACAAAGGTTTAAAAATCTACCTTCAAGTTAATCACAAACAAGCAGGTCAGTTTGTAACTGATCTTCACCCTCATTCCCTTCCATAGGCTCTTGGACGCATCTAACCCCGAGGCCAGAAGCGCAGATTTCGGTGTCTGCAGCGCTGCACGGACACAGGCCTTTCCCAGCCATGCAGAGGGTCTTGCTCGGGTCCCCCCAAAGCCCCTTTGGGTTCTGCCCTCGGGAGCAGGACTGTGCATGGTGCCTCCCAGCTGCGGAGGGGAGCAGGGGGCTGTGCAGCTGCACGGCACCTCACCTGAGTCCCTCGCTGCACCGGGGTAACGTGGGGCTCGGGCAATCGGTTGCCTCCCTTGGAGTCCGTGCTGGGGAATTGGGCAGCAGAAGGCTTCCCCACTCATCCCTGGAGCTGGTCATGCTCTGGCCCTTCCTTGCCCTCCAAATCTTCTTGTGAAAAGCCAAGGCACAGGAGAGGTTCTTGCACAACTGAACCTCTCTGTTCTCAAACAAGGGCTCTGTAATTTCGGCTCACCTTTGGAGGAACAATAACCTGCTCCAAGAAACTTCTATAATCTCCTGGATGGGAGCGCGTTAACCTCAAGCAGATTTTTATTATATTTTCTACAAGGAAAATCCCTGTTCACAGTTTTGGGGTGCCTTTGCTCAGAGGCTCCTGCGGTGTCGGTTACCTCTGTGCGGAGCCAGCGCAGATCTCTGGGCGTTGGAAGAGACCTGCTGGCAACTTCAAGACTAACCAAAGCACCCACGGGGTGGATGTGCTGCAGGAATTCAAACATCCTTGCAAGGTCCCGTGCATCAGGATTCGCACAGGGGTCAGGAAATTCAAGGTTAGTACTCGCTGCAATCCCATTCCTGGGCCATACTAATTTGGCTCTGCCCCAGAATCCTTTCCTCTTTCCCTGAGTTTCTCCACAGCGGGTCAGTGGAGGCAGGAGAGCGCTCTGCTCCTGCAGCGCTGCAGCCTTTCCATCAAACCGGGAACGTTCATCACAAATTTTTCCCAGTGAAGAGAGACATCTTGGAGCGACAGCCCAACAACACGGGAATTCCCGTCTCCGACTGCGGAGCCTGCGAAGAGATGGAAGCCGCAGCATCTGCTGTTGTAAAACGAGGTACAGATTGCTCGGTTTCTGTGTTTATATTGGGATTATTCTTCACTAAACGCTTGTTTTTTTCCTGGGGCGGGGTGCGACCGGTGGTGCGACTGGATGTAACCCCCCCCGCCCGCGGGCGCGGGGCTGAGCGATCTCCTTCCCGTCGCGGGGCCGTTTCGCGGCAGGCGGGCCGCAGACCAGACGCTGAACTTCTGGCAGCCTGGCGAGGCGGCCGCGGGCGGTGGGAAGGCCGGCGGCGGCTGGGGGGGGGCACCGATGCCCCGGGGGCGCCGCGGGGCTCCGCTCGGGCGGCGGGGCGCGCCGGGCCGGCAGGGGGCGCGCTCGGCGCCGCGGCTGGCGGGCCCCGCGCGGACGTGGACGCGGAAGTGGGTGGCGGGGCCGGGCCGCGCCGCGCCGCCCCCGCCGCTTCTCGGCTCCCGGAGGACCCCGGCGGTGCCGACGTCGCCATGTCGCGGGGCGGCGGGAAAGGGCCGAGCCTGAAGGACAAGCTGGACGGTAACGAACTGGACCTGAGCCTCTGCGACCTGAACGAGGTGCCGGTCCGGGAGCTGGTGAGCGTCCGGCCCGCGGGCCGCCCGGCGGGGACGGGGCCGCAGCCCCGGGGACCGGCTCGGCCAGCTCGGTGCCCGGGAAGGGGCAGCGGGGGGAGGCAGATGCTCTGGAGGTGCCGCCGAGCCGCCCGCGGCGGGTGGAAAGGGCGGAGGGGCGCTTCGTGTCGCGGTGGCCGAGCAGCTGCCGAAACTCCCGTCGGTTTCGGGACAAACGTTCCCTTTTACACCCAGAAATCGATCCCGATACGACGTGACCCCGGAGGCAGCTGCGGGGGGATGGACAGACTGGCACCGGGAAACCGCAGAGGCTGGAGCACGACCGGCGGGTGTCAGAAGGGTCCGGGTGGCCCTCGGCGGTGATTTAGTGCTTTGTTTCTCTTTCAGGCTGCTCTTCCAAAAGCGACTGTATTGGATTTGTCCTGTAACAACCTCATCTCCTTGCCGGTAAGGTGCTGGAGAGCCTTTGTGGGATGAGTCTGCTGGGAAATGTTTAGAAACAATAAGTAGTGCTTCAGTAAAGGTTCACCGGGGGGTTTGGAGCTGGCATTTTCTCCACCCTGGGGTGGCTGAGTGAGTGACTCTGCTGTCAGGACAGGTCAGTACTGGCGGTGGTTTTGGCTGAGGCAGGAGAGAGAAAAGGGTTGCACTGCGTGAAGATTGCAGCATCTTCCTGCCAGAGGATCCCCACGTGAATACAGACCAGTTTCGTCAGCAGTGGAGACTTGGGTTTATTTCAGTTGTATTGCTGCACATCACCGTGTCAGTTTGTCTGTCTTGTTTGTCCCTGTTTTCTACCTCTCTCTTCCAAGGCAAGAGAGAGTGATTTTCCTCTGTCACAGTTCTGTCGTAAGTTAAGGATTTGTGGCTTATGTAAGGTGCAGGCTATTTCCACATACTCCCCGCTGAGGTTCCTCCATAAAGGTGCTGACAGGCTTTTTCTGGGTTTTGTTTGTGTTTGGGTTTTAGTCAGACTTCTGCAGTTTGATGCATCTGGTGAAACTAGATTTGAGTAAAAATCGGCTTCAGCAGCTGCCCTTGGACTTTGGCCGCCTGGTCAATCTGCAGCACCTGGACCTTCTGAACAACCGTTTGGTCACTCTGCCAGTCAGCTTCGCACAGCTCAAGGTAAAACTGTTTACTGGGAAGTTACGTAAAGCTTTGGGATGCAGCCCAGGGTCTTGTGATCCTTCTCAAGTTGATTTCTCTGGTAAAGCATCCATCCTGCTGACTACCCATTCCGAAATCCAGCTGGCTCTGCATCGCAGCTCAGTGGAAATTCTCTCGCGTCTATTGAAAACGTCTCTGCTCAAGCTCTCTGCTTGTCTTCCGTACCTGTTTCATTCATGCGAAAACTAAGGAGTTTTTTGCCTCTGCTTTGGATCTCTTAAATAATTCCAAGACTCCTGTGCTCTTACAGCCTCCCCATTATCATTCTCTTCTGCAGAACCTGAAGTGGCTGGATCTGAAGGACAATCCCCTGGATCCTGTCCTGGCTAAAGTAGCAGGAGACTGTCTGGATGAGAAGCAGTGTAAGCAGGCTGCTGTCAAGGTAAGGAATCTGCTTGTGTTCTCTTTTTCCTTACTTGGCTTTGTTGGAGGTGGTTCTTCCTTTTTGCTTAGCAAGCTGGGTGGCTGCTGCAGCAGTTTGAAGTTTCTTCAGCCAGTGAGGTGCAGGTTTACTGCACGGACTTCACTGCTTCTGTGCCTGTAGAAAGCAAACACTGGGCTGAGCAGGCTTCTCTTCCCTTACTGGAGTTCAGAGAGGACTAAATGCTGGTTGCCAAGAAAGTGGAGGCATAATCAGACAAAATAATCCATGTCTAGGCTTATAGTCCAGAGTACAAAAATCTCTGGAGAAGTTCTGGCAAACTAAAGGCTTAGGTATAGAGAAGTGTTTTGTGATCCTCTGTAGTGGCTAGCACCAGTTTGCCACATTTGTTTTTTAATGGAAAGATCTGTTTCTTAACTGGAAAGATTCATGCGGGAAGGTGCGAGCTCTTTCTCCTCAGAGCTGTACCTGAAGAGGTGAGTCAGGTTGGTGGCCAGCCCCAGGTGACTGTCCTCAGCTACACTCCAGCTGTTCTGTTTTGAACTGACTGTGCAACAAGCCTCCTGCAGAGACCTCAGGTTGTTTTCTTGGACCTTGAAGGTACTGCAGCACATGAAAGCGATCCAGTCTGAGCAGGATCGACAACGGCAACGGAAGCTCCAAGCAGAGAGAGGTAAGGACAGAGCCCTCGAGCTTTCTGCTGAGGAGTGTTCTTGGTCTCTCTCACATGCCCAAACACACTGATTGCCATCTAACAAATTTCCATCTAACAAATACTTGTAACTGTCAAAATCCTGAGGGCTCAGGGAGTAGTAGGGTAGAAGGGCTGGAGGGAGAAAAATAGTGGGGGACAACTATGCGGTTTCTTGCCTGAATAATGTCTTGATCTCTAGATGGAATGTGCTATAAGTTACCTATAAAAATATGAAAGAAGAGCACAGGATTTATTTTAAGGGAAGCCTAATTCAGAGGGAGCAAAATGCAAGGTATGTAATAATAAAATAAGAAACCCCCAAAACTAAAGATAAAAAAAGAGGATAGTTATTTGATTGGTTTCCTTCTTCCAGTTGGGAGCAGATAAGCAGGTAATAAGAAAGGCGGCAATGACAACCCTTTAGATAACAGGAAAAAACTTCCTATGAATCCCCAGAAATGGAGAAGAAGCGTGAAGCAGAACAGCGAGCAAAGGAGGCTCAAGAGAGGGAACTGCGGAAGCGAGAGAAGGCAGAAGAAAAGGAACGCAGAAGACGGGAGTACGATGCTCAGAAAGCTGCGAAACAGGAGATGGAAAAGAAAACTAAAAAAGAAACCGTGCAGACCCGAAGTAAGTAGTATCCATTTTGGGTGAGATTGCATCAAGTTCCATCTTCATCACATTCTGATCCTGCCAGATTTGCTTTTATGCAGCCCAGGTACTGGGAGATGATGGGAGTTGGGGGAGAACCTGTAGGACTTCTAATAAGCTCTACTGCTGTGCCCTTTTCCCCTTCAGCTGTGTTGACAATAAGCTGCTGAATGACAAGATTCAAAAAGTTCTCCAGCTGTTCCTAAGGAGAACGTCCCTCCACTCATCTCTTTTCAGATGTACTGAGCTATATGTGCAAACCCAGATCTTGTGCAACACAGAGGTGCTTTACACCCTTTTTGCTGCCACTCGTGAAACTAAATCTAAACAGGTCGATCCTGTGCATCTGTTTATTAATCAGAGTTCAGTGATGAAAATTTGTGACAAAAGACAACTGCAGCACAGGCTAAAGTACCTTACCCGAACAGCTTGTTTCTGAATGTTGACTGTTAAAGGTATTTGGTTAATTCCTCACATTCTCTATCTCGTAAATGTTCTCACGACAGAGCCTGCCTCCAGTTCTCGTCCCGCTCAGCCGCCCCGGCACAAGCACTCCTGGTCGCGGTCCGTGCTGCGGGTCCTGCTCTTCCTGCTGCTGTGCGTCCTCTGTACTTTGGCCGCCTGCAAGCTGACGGAGCTGCAACATCAACCTCTGTGCATCAGCGTGAACACTCTCTACGAGGACGTGTTAGCTGCTCTGCAAAACCATAAAACCCTGCAAAATATGCTACAACAGAACTCGCAGCAGTGATTGTCCTGGACGGGCACTTGCTTCGTCAGCATCTCCCTCCACCATCTACGCAGCCAGAATTCCTATGGAATTGTGTTCTGATGAAACTGCTTTTAATCCGTCAGCATTGGTTTGCTGGTCCACTCCACCCAGAGCAGAGTTATTGTTTGTATCATCTTTGCTGTGCATGTTTCGCAGTTGGCCTGTAACTCCCATTATTTGCCCATGTTAATCTACTTCTTACCTCTGAGGGATGTTCACCTAGATTGTGAGATCCAGAAAGCCACCAGTCTCTAGGAGCAGAAAAAAACAGCCCTTGCGTTACCTAGGTACCTAGAGCTCCATCCTGGAGGTAGAAGGTTTTTAATACATATCCGTTCCTTGCTCTCATTTCTGTTTGTGCTAAAATTGGTGATGCAGCTGTATGGGAATAATATACTAAGGCCCACTCCAGGACCAATTACAAGTGTGTAGGATGGCTGTGCATCTGCATGTTGGAGCAAAGAAGCTGATGTACTATGGAAAGGAGCTGAAAATTTTCAATACAACAGTTTTCGCAGCAATTTGTCTGAACTGGATGTTTATGTTGCTAACGCAGTTTTATTTTTAACCAGATTGTTTAGAAACGGCTAAAAATGATTTCTGAGCGCGCACATTTTAACCAGCTAGTGCCAGCAAAGCAGCTACAGCTTAGGAAGGGCTTCAGGCCAGTCTGCAGACTGGTTTTGTGTCTGCAACGGGAGGGGGGTGCCCGAGACGCCCCCAGGACAGACAGCGGCCGGTTGGCGGCTGCAGCGGTGGCAGGTGGCACTGGGTGGCACTGTGGCAGCGTCACACGCTGGGGCCGGCGGGCAGAGAAGGGCTTTGCCTCGGGGCTGGTGGGAAGGCTGGGAGGTTTGGCGGTTTGCAGCGAGAGAAAACTCGCCTGTCAATTATTAATGATTTCCTTACGGAGAAAACCAAACAGAAATTCGTCATAAGGGCTTTATGAGTACTAAAAGGAAGCGTACAGACGACATAAGTGCAGGTTTCAGAGAATGCCCGTGTGACAGGCTCCACTGAGACATGCCTACATTAGTCACCGGATCGCTCCCTCTCTTCTAAAACCTGGGATCATTGCTGATGAGAGCAGTGCCATAAGGAAATCACCTATAGCATTTCATGCCGAGGTCATCACTGAATCACTAAGCCTTCACCTTTTTGTAACTTAATGGTAAGATTGGTTCACCGAGCACCACGCAGGAAAAAGCGGCAGCGTGAATATCGGATAAAAGGAAGGACAGGCTGCCCAGCGCTGGCTTAGCAGTACGCGTTTTCTAAGCTTCCTTGAAACAGCTTTAGGCTTTGCTCTTGGTATCTAACTCATCACCTTCTTTAAAAGGTCCTTACTTGCTATCCAGAATGTTGGGAAACATGGCAAACAACATGCAAAGCGACGTTTCCTCCCTGCAGACGTTCCTGCCAGCGTCAGGCAGGAATCCTCTGCCATCCAGGAGTGTGCTGCTCCAGTTCATGCACGCCAGGATAACGAGATTATTTATCAGCTCAGGTCAGGAGCGCGCCGCTGGCCAGGCAAGGCTCCTGCGGAATGCCTGAAGCTGGTGTAGCCAGTGGTGCAGTGTGGTTCCAAAGGGTGACTTCCACACATCGGGTGTGGGTTAATTTACTCTTAGCTCCCATCTTGGTAAGTGCTGCTGTCAGACCTCAACCGTCCTTGCGTGCGCGCAAGTGCTAACGGCTTCGCGGACAGGCGAGCATGTTCCCCAATCTAATTAAAAGAAAGCTTTTTCTGCCAACTGGTTAGACCTCATAATTCCAGCGCATATAATCAGATTTCAAGACCCTCTATAGATTAAGCCATCTGGAGACTGAATCAGGGCAGTCTAAATTTATGTCTGAAAATTAGTCTTACTCATTGCCATCTGCCACAACGGGAAAACTGAGAGTCTGTTTTGTGAGGTGAAGTTCTTCCACCTCACTGGAGCGGGTGCTGGGGGGGCAGCACCACGTTGCTTTTAGCATTAGGATTTCTCATGCTGGAGAGAGAAGATGACTACTTGCACTTTAGGATAGCAGTACCAAGTATTCCTTTCGACACATGACATACCTATCTATATTTAAGACGGCATGTTAAGAAGCAAAGATCGTTATAATTATGCAAAATTATTTATTTTCTAGGAAGATAAATAAAAGGAACTATCAGTACTATAAGCTGTGTCCAACTCACGCTCTTATGGAAGATGTTCACCATCTTTCTCATGTAAGGTCCAGCCATTCAGCAATTTTATCCAACCTTCTGCTGCTACAATAAAGTCTTGACCACAATAAAGTTTTGACTCTTTAAACTGGGATCAGTGACTCTATTACCTAAGCACCTCTTTCCAGAAGGGAGTTGAATACTTCAACCAAGCAAACAGTAAAATCCTCATTCCCTAGGGCTACCCAGTGCAATCCAAGTAGAGATCAGGATCATGGGAAGTCATCTGCAGATAGATACGTCGGGAGAGTTCTGGTCCGATCCGCCGGGAGGTGGCTGTCACGCCATCACCACGGTGCACAGGGATATTAGCCAGCATGTTTTCCCGCTCCTGGTCTGAGGAGCATCTGCTATAGGCCTAAAAGCAACACGAAGGAACAACGATATCATCCATTTGCATCTATTGCTCAAAAAAAATAATCAAAGCTATGTACCCATGGCTGCTCTACCCTTCCATAACGTACGCTCATTTTTCACTTTGACTCTCCCCAGATCTCGTTTGTGAGCTTAGACGCTGATGTGGAACCAATACTGCTCCCTCAGTAGTCTGCTCTGTAAAGTCAAAGCAACGGGTGCCAAGGAATCAGTTCCTTCACTACCTTACCAAACAGCTCGTATAGAATCGTGGTGTCAAATTTAATACCAATGAAATTATTTCTTCCGCTCTTTACCTTAGCTGGCTGGCTGCACACAGTACTGGCTATTCCTGAGGCATCCTTACCTGGGTCAGAAGCCGAGGAGAAGGGTAAGCAGACACAATAGCCTCAGCCATCTCGAGGCTGACCCGGTTAAATTGTTGTATCTGCCTTTTCCAAACTTCAAAGAGACCCTTTCCGGAACGATCCACCTTCACCCCTCCGCACCAGCCCTTCTCTAAGTAGAAAGGGAACTCCGTCTTCTCTCGAGCTCGCCTAGGGAGAACAAAAAATGGGAGAGCAAATGAGACAGTGAGGCTATGAAGAAAATCCTATCCCTGCATCTGTTGTCACACAGCTAGAGGTAGAGAGCCATTTCTCTCATTCTGTGCTGTTGTAGACACCATTGGCATCAAAGTAAACACTAAACATTTTCCTCTATTTTCTTCACATGCATTACCAATTTCCTTGTTTAAGATCTAGATTTCCTACTGAAAAAGAAGCAGTCCCATACTTGGGAGTAATCCTGACTCAAGTCAACACACAAACAAAGTGGCAAACAAGGATTCACTTTCTGACTGTCAACCGTAATAAAACACTTTTACATGTCATTTTTAATGACATCTCATCTCTTCTCATGGCTGGGATGTAAAACAGCAGCTGCTGTGATAGGAATGCTAGGATTGCATGAGACTGTGCAAGATGGCTTTCTCAGCTATTGCTGTGCAACACACTTGTCCTTCCTTACCAATGGAAACAGCTCAGGGATGGTTCATTCTCAGTAACATCGCTCTTGGTTACACACCGAAGAGGAAAACCTGGTGCTGTAAGAGCCCAACCCTACTTGTGTTCCCTCCCCACTCCTAAAAATCAAACTGAGAACAGGAGCTTTACTTGATGTCGAGGCTCCAGTGTGAAACCAGGGTCTTCTCCAGGCAGGACGTCAGTTTCCAAGAACTAACCCTGCGTTGAAGGACCTGCCTTAGTAGCTGCTCTGTGTCGCCTGCTCCTTTAAAAATCATTCTAGTGTGTTGTAGTGAAGTACAGCTGCATACCTGCTATTGCCTCCCATTAACCGTGAAAGCGCAGCCTCTCCAAAGAGGATATGACCAAACTCCATCTGCTTACTCACTTGAACGGTGCTTCAGCTACAGCTTTTGTGAACATAGTGGCAAATTCTCCGAGTGCCTCCCAGCTCTCAAAAGGGCTGACTTGAACATATTTGTCCAGCTGCAGATCAATCAAGGCCTGTAAACGTCATTGGAAACAACAAATGGAACAATTAATCTTTTCACACGAAACCCCACTCTTGTCTGAAACAAAAAAAGGGTCACAACATCTTGCTATAGGTTAAGAGCATCCACTCTCTCCCCACTTTGGTAACAGTTAATTTAAGGCACCGAAGTACTTGGGGGCAGCCCATCTCCTGCTGGTTAATATTAGTTTAGCAGCATTCCAGCTGCTGCAGCTCCTCACTGACAGGCTCTTGTTACACACAGGCCACCCAGCCCAGGGCAGGGCTGATGTGCTTTGCCAACAGGCCACCAAGGGCAAGGGCAAAGGACGCTGACCGAGACTGACAATTCACTGCCCAGGATCAAGGTGAACAAGACGCGTCAGTCCGTGGGAGAGCAGGTACGTACCTGAGCAGTGGGGAACTGAACCCACAGAGCTCTGTCCACAGACTAACAAGGGCTGAATCCTCCCATCCAAGAAAGTGTGTGACTGGGTCAAACGTTCAGACAATGGCAGACAACATGAGATGATGGCTGCCTGCCTGTTTTAAAAGTACTCACATCTTCCACGTCCTTTCTGGTTATTTCCATGTCAGAATCCTTAACTTTCTTTTTTCTCTGTTTTCCCTGTTCTTCTTCTTGGTTTCCACTCAGTGCTGCCTGTTGCAGTCTCTTTTTTGACTGAACTCTGAGAGACCTAAGAGTAGTAAAGTAAGACTGGGAGCTCATGCTCTTCCCCTGGTATTTGCCATTGGTCACTGTGGTGACAGGCTGGATGGACCTTTGCTTCCATTTCTATATAACAAATTGTGGAGCAGTTCTGGGTAGAAACACCTCTTATGCTCCTGTCTTTGCTAGAAGGAATTAATGTAAATACCTATGGTATTTTTCAAGGCCAGAGACAACACAGAAACATTTGGAGGGAAAAAAAGTTTAACCTGAAATAATTTTCTACTCCAACTACTGTCAGTGCTGGAATTTTCCCAGGCATTTTCTCCATCACATGAGATACATAGCTCTGTAGGGTGTCCTTCTGTCTTTCTGTACAGCCCTGGGACTCCTGCAAAGATCAATGGAAAAAAGGAGTTAAACCATTCTGAGGCACACGTGCAAGCACAGCAACCTATGGCTCTGATTTTGCAGCTGGGTCTGCAGACGAAAATGTCTGTTCATGTATCTCTTCAGGGACAAGCAGGCAATACTTGATCTAGTATAAAATTATGGCAGAAAGAAATAAAACCCAAAAATTAAAAAAAAAAAAAAATCTCACTTGATCTGATAACGTTACCTCTTCAAATATCTATGAAAAATTGTAACTAGGAAAGAAAGCTTGACAGAACTTTGCATTATACAACCCCAGTGGTTTTGATCCATTATCAGCTTCTAAAAACAGATTTCTGGTTTACTGGAACCATGGCTCCATTCCACATCAAAACCTTCCTGCCATGAAGAGGGATGACAAACCACCTTTTCAGCAAGGCATGTTCAAGAGCACAAAAGTCATGAGCACTCTCACTTGTTTGTAGCTGCGAACCATGGACAAACACTCCTCCAAGCGAAGCACAATCAGGACATTTGGTTCTTCTGTCCATTCCTCTCCTTCTTCCATCTGTCCAGATACGAAAACAAACAGCCAGACCAGCAGTCTGTTTATAATTCACTCAAACCAGTGCCTCCACTCAGACCTCTGAGGCAGGGAGAAGATTACAGGGTGTTTACTTGGGTTGTTAAATGTAATTACTAATGTGTGCAAATAACAGAGTAAGAAAAGGGCCAGAACATCAATATTTTACTCGCACACCTGAGACAACACAGTCTTTCTCCTCCAAGTGATGCTGCAGGGAACAGCCTGACTCTCAACAACACAGGAATAATTTGCAGCCTGCAAAGCACTAAGGATCTGTCCTCCACCTTCTACCTGTAAGAGACCTGAGATTGACGCACGGGTCAGGCCTCCACGGGGAGAGCTGACAGTCAATACAAGGCGGATGCAGGCTGCGAGTACCAGTACCTGGATCCAGCACCACCGTTATGTATTTCTGGCACTCCCCTGGTCGCTGAGCTTTCAGCATCCTGGCAAGGGCCTTCCTCCTCTCTTTTTCCTGCTTCTGCTCCTTCCTCCGTGCTTCTTGCTCCTTCCTCTGCCTCGACGCCTGGCAGATCGCCTCCCTTTCCTTCTGACTGTGTTTTGGCTTCTTGGGAGGGGGGGATGCTTCTGGGCTCGCTCTGCTCTCCAGGGGCCGACTGGGCTGGCCTGCGGGGTCAGGCTGAGGGGCCAGCGGAGGGCACGAGGACTGCTCGGCACCTTGCGCGCCCTTTTGGCTACCACAGGACACGTTTCCGGACGGCACCAGCGCCGCCCGCGGCCCCGCGCCGCCAGGCCCCAACCAGCCGCCGCCAGCACGGAGCGCAGCTTCCCGCGCCGCGTCCCCACCGCCCGGCCGCGGGGGCTCAAGAGCCGCCTCCCTCTTCGCGTCCACCCTTCTCTTGATCCTCTCAGACAGAGGGACGACTTCCACCACCTCATCCTCCTCTTCCTCTTCGCTCCCGCTGCTCATCACCACGACAACCTCCGCCGCCCTGTCCGCCCTGGGAGCGGGAGCAGGGGGCGGCGGGCGGCCCAACGCGCCGGGCGGCGGCGGCTGCAGCAGCGAGGCCAGGGTGGGCAGCTCCTCCTCGTCGCTCTCCGCCATCGCGCCCCGCCGCGGGGCAGCCGCGCGGACGGCGGCACCGGGCTCGAGCGGGCGCCGGTTGGTCGAAACGCGCGCGCGGTTGGCGGCGGTTGGTGCGGACTCATGCGCAGGCGCGCGCGCCGACCAACCAACCGCCGGCAGCGGCGCGCGCTCCGCCCGCCCACCGGAAGAGGAAGAGGAGGTGGCGCTGGGGAAAATGGCGGCGCTGGGGCGGCTGTGTGAGTGAGGGGTTAGTCCCGCCGTCGGCTTCGCCCCTCTGCGGGCTGGGAGGGGCCCGGCCGCGGGGCGGGAGGGTGCCCTGGGGAGCGGGTGCCTCGGGGAGGCCGCTGCCGGTAGCTCGGGGACGAGGCCTTCGCCTTTCCTTCGGGCCGCTTTCAGGCCCGAGCGCTGCCGCCTGGCGGGGCCGTTCGTGCGGGAGGGGCCTTGGGCGGTTCTTGGCGCAACTTGCGCTTTACCCCTTCGGGCCTCGCCAGCCTCCCAGCGCGGGGGCTGCCCAGACCCCTGTGCTGCTGCCTGTCTGCCCGCAGGGTGGAAACGCGTCGTTATAAAACCGGTACTCGCGCGTGCCGGTAGAGACTAAGCAGCACGGGGTGCCGCTCTCCGCTTTGGCAGCGCGATAGTCAGCAGCCTTTAAAAATCCCTTTTTTAAGTCTAGAAGTGTCGCAGCAGAAATATCCGCATGGTTTCTTTTGTGGGACATGGTAATTGTGAAGTTTTTCGACTGATTTCCAACGTGACTTCAATCGCGTTACAAACTCTGTCCCAGTTTTCTCTAGATCACTGCTGATGCTTTGAGGTTCATTTTTCTGCTAGCAAACTCTTTCGTGCAACACAAAATGTAACCCTGGAATCAACCCGTTGGAGTTTTTTGGATAAAAGTTAACTGGACTATGGCTTAGAATTTGTGTATATGCAACTGTAACTCCCATTCATCTTTGCCTGCTTCCCTCTAGTTTGACAAGTCTCAGAGCCTTTCTTTTACTTGATGGGTAAGCTTCTGAAATTAGTGGCTCTTTGTAGAGCAATTACCCTTTTCTCCACAATATTTCTAGCTCTGAGTGTTTGTAATTTAATTACCATCAGAGTAATCCAGTGGTTTCACTCAGGTTAAGGAAACAAGAGTGTTATGATAACCACTCTTCCGTACTAACCTGCTGCTTAAGAGGTTGAATAGAGGGATTCAGAAAAATCGGCTCTGACTGCTTGAAAGGAGGTACTGAGGAGTTTTTTAAAAACAACTAATTATACCTGAACCATTTTTAACAGAGGTTCATGAGAGGGTCAGCTTTCTTGGTAAGAAAACCAGTATGTTTTCTGTCAGTGCCTTTTGTTTAAGGAAGAAGTTTGTGGTGTCAATATTTTGTGTTCCAGAGACAGTGTTTGTAACAACTGATTATTTTTTTCCTTGACTTGTCCTGATTGTAACTCAAGAATTTGCACAAGATGCTTCGATCAGTATGTTCAGCAATCTTATATATGCTTATATATTGTCCTGAATTGGAGTTTTGTCATTTGTAAGATTTCAGAATATTGCTGTGTAAGTAAATGCTGTTCAATCGAAGGGGAAACCAAAACAGATTACAACTTGTCTGTTCTCAAAGCAACATCAGGCCAATCCACAGCAACCAGTAACTTCTGTGCCTCATTTTACAAGGCCTTGCTGAAACAGGAATTTCTGCACGTCCTTTAACATTGTTCTAGTCCTTCCTGGGCAGCAGCAGTACTTGAGATTTGGCCTCCTTGCAGGGCGCTTAGGCAATGGTGGTCAAATTATGATTTATCTTGGAAGTAGTTTTTTCCCTCAGAGCCTTCATCTTTAGTTTTAAAGCCTGTATTAACTGTCGTCCTTTAAACATGAAAAAAGAAAGCACATGTATTAGTTTTTTTCAGCTGATATTTTTGTTCTTGTTCTTGCTCCCAACTTAGTTCTGACTACTCCTCAAACAAGCCTGGTTGCTGTCAGATGCGCTTCTAAGAAAAGTGGGAGCAGCTCAAAAAATTTAGGTGGGCGCAGCTCTGGGAAGCGCTACGGATTCAAGAAAGTAGAAGGTACGTCTGAGCGTCTGCTGAGTCTTATCTGCCTTTTGCTGGGTTCTTCACGGCTTCTCCCCTGGTATGGGTGCCAGTAGGAGGTGGCCAGGGCACTCTTCCAAGAGAAAGGAAGGGGGGGGTTCCGTGAAACCCTGTGAGCAAGGACAGCCAGCAGAAGGGCAGGGTGAGTCAGCCTCCGGCGAGCGGCCAGCCGAAATTGGCTACAGAAAACGTTCTTTGATTCTCACTTGGCCTCTGCGAAGCGCCTGGGAGGAGGGTGCGCTGCAGGACACCTCATAACTTAAGTGCACTTCCCCCCACGCTGTGCTGAAAAGCTGGGCTTTTTAGGTGTTTACCAAGGGGAGAATTAACGAGGCTTAGCAGAAGCCAAAGTACAGATTCTGGCAGCTGAGTGCTTCATAATTATTACCTTTGCTGATGAAAACATACCGGTGTAAGAGGTAATAAAACAAATGCCTTCAGCAACCAGAAAACGTCTTGTGCCCGAGAAGTAATCTTTTCAAAGACCAGAATTGCTTTTCGCCCTTGTATACCAACTGTCCTTTATTTCCTGCTAACAGCGTTTTTGTTTATGTGCTTTTAGCACTTGACGTAATTGTTCCTTAGAAAATTCCCAAAGAAAGCTGGGTTTTGTAAGTCCTGGAACTGTTTGTGTGCTGCCAGGGCTTCAAGGAGCTCCATTTCTCTGCAGTCTGACTCTGTCACTCCACTGCAGGTGCGTTCGTGCACGCAGGCAACATTTTGGCAACGCAGCGGTTGATACGCTGGCATCCAGGGGCTCAGGTAAGTTGCTTTTCCATCTCTTCCTTGGTCCTCAGAGAACAGCAGCCCACGACAGAGTCCTGCACTCAGTGCCTCCTCTCTTTCAAGCTAGTTCTTAATGGTCTTCCCTGTGTTCTAAATAATCCTGAAATTCAGTTTCATTACCTGGTATTTCTTAGTCATGGAGCCCGCTCAGTCACACCTGTGCCCATGTGACTGAGGAAAGGCCTGGAGGTTATGAGTATCCTCAAACACCTCTGTAACCTAACTGGGTTCTTGTACTTCAGGGTGGAATTGGTATCTCCGCCCTTGCCACGAGCACCATTGCATACTGATTGCTGGAAGCAAATAGTGTGGTTTTCTTTTAGTTTAAAATACAAAGCAACAGATGCTGTTGAAGCCAGGATATCAAATGAGGCAGACCAATGGCGAGATCTGCTGTAGTGGTGGACCTCCAGCCTTTCCTCTCTAACTCTCCTCATACTCTTCCAGGTGGGGATGGGCCGTAACAAGACGCTCTATGCCCTGGAAGATGGGATTGTGAGATACACCAAAGAGGTCTACGTACCTCTTCCCCGCAGCAGCGAGAGCAGGGAAGTGATCTGTCGTCTGCCCAAAGGAGCAGTTCTTTACAAAACCTTTATCAATGTCATCCCCACCACAGAAGTAGGAAGCTTTAAACTGGTCACCATGCTCTGAGCCTCCTGCATCACGTAGGGACGGAGTGGCTGGGACAGGCTGCTCCTGCTGGACTGGCATCCAAGGACAAGAATATTCTAGCACTGAAGATACCAGTTTAGGACTTTGTTTTCTTGCTCGTAAAGCGCACGTGGTCAGTGCTCAGGCACGGGGATCACCTGCTGCCACTTGTAAGAGTGTTTAATAAATGCTGTGGGGCTGTTGAAGGTCTTGACTGTTCATAGAATGTGTTACTTATGTTCACTTAGTACGTGGAGCTGCCTTCTTCTGGAGAATCTGCTCCAGTGTGTCACTGGGTGACTTCTCCCTACAATTTATGTCGGTGCTTGTCCTTTCATCTGTCTGTTTTTACTCATTTGTAGACATTACTGTTAAATCTGTATCTTAATTCAAAATACTGCAGAAGAGAACAGATCCTTTTCTACTTGCACCTAATGCTGCATCCCAGGAAGCTAGATCCTTCTGTCTAACTCACCTCAATGATTAACTCAAATGTCTGAAAGTGTTCCATTTACTGGCCACGTGAGGCAAGTTCACACTCGTAAAGCTAACTCATGACTAATTTTAGGGTGCCTGGAAAGAACCACAAGCCTTGGGTGATATTTGAAGCTCAGCAGCTGGTGGTGTATCATAAAGCCATAATCCAGACGACTTATCCTTTTTTCCTACCCGAGTCATTCCATGACATTTTCGAGTTTATCTTGCTTGAAAGAAAGGAGCCCAAACACCCTGTGGCCAAACTGATCTCGTTTTATCTACAGGTTTGTAACCAATTGGAAACATCGGCTCTGCAGTAGAAAACAAGTTATCGAAATTGGTTGTGTAAGGACACCAGTGTTGACATTATTAGATTGTCAGCTCTGCAGAAGAAGACTGGGTAAACTGGGTCAGCCACACAAGCCCACCTTTGCTTTATGTTCGTTGCGGAGACCACCAGCTGTTTTGTCCACACTTCTCCTGTCCTTTTCCAGCTTGCACATCCACTCACACGGTTCATCTCAGGGCTTGGTATTTGCACACCACAGGTGACACAGCCCCTGGAGCCTCTCCAGATCTTCACCTGAAGGCCGTGCAAAATTGCTCTGAGCTGTAGAGGACCGTCACTGTGAGAGCACAGGGCGATGCTCCAGTGCAGGTGCGTTCTGCCGCTCGCGGGCGAGGATCCCCACCTGGTATCCAACACACCGATAGGGTAAAATGTTCTATAACCTAAGAAATAAGTGAAGTAGCACAGCACGACCACTGTCTGAGGTCTGATCCTTGGCACGCCGGGCAGTGCTTGCCTCACGGAGGTATGATACACCAGCTGCCTGGAGGAGCTCCAGCTGAGCAGACCTTCACCTTGGCTTTGCGCCCTGCGTAGAAGCAAGCAGCTGGTCCATCGCCTTTGGTAAGAGTTCGTTTGCCAGAGAAGAGCGAGCAACGTCCCTGGTTGCTCTGCTGGGACCACGGTACCTGGCAGTGGCTCCGTGGGTGTCCTAGTGCTGCGGGAGGGACGTCTCTGCTGGCTGGGTCTGACTCGCCTGTGTCTCAGCTTATGGTGAATCTGGGTGGAGGTCTGAGGTTCAGCCGTTCCCTGCGGACGAGAACGGTGTCACAGGCACTTCTGTTGCTGACACCACGAGAAGAGGCAGTACGCGGAGGCCGAGGCCTTACACGTCTGTGTTTCGCTGAGTGTGGTAGCTGAGAGGAGCCTGGAAAGGGTCTGGCACACCACGTCTGTCCAAGGTCTCTGAGCTTCTTAGTGTTCCTGAGAAAGCTGGAGGATGCCTCAGAGCGTGCTCGTAGGGAGGCGGCATCTATTGAGGAGAGAGGAAGAGCATTACAGCTGATCAGAAATAACCAGATTATCTCACCTCTTCTTACAGAGCGGATGACAAGGCTCACAGCCACCACCAGCCTGAAATTAAATTCCTGCAGTGCTCAGAGCAGCGAGCTGCTGGCTAGATGAACACCTGGAAAACCAGCGCTTCGCACCAGTTTGCAACACGGCAGGGCAGAAATCCACTGGAGAGGCACATTCCCCCCACTCCCCCCTCTCACCCTCTGTGCCCAGTTCTTGCTCTTCCCTGTCCCCCTTCAAGGACTTGTCACTAGGCCAGAAAATACTTGACTTTTGTTAAAACAGGACTGTTCGCTTTCCTTTGTCTAAGGATCAATTCCTGGGATTTATACAAGCACCTTCAAACCAGGCTCTCCACCCAGGTTTGGTAGCGAGTCTCACTGCACAGCAGCAGAGAGGAACCTCCGGGCTGTTGTGACGTTTATTTTGGCAGAGCTGGGCTAGCTTTGTCCCCATAAGGAGTGACAGGAGCGCCACAGGGATGCTGTGGAAGAGCTCCCACTGGCCTGCCTCAACAACTCCTCTTTGGGACCTCACTCTCCCGTGCCCTCAGAGCTCTGGTTTCAGGGCAGGTATCAATTACAGCTCCCAACACTGAGCAGCAAGTGCTGACTTCAGCAAACTTTATGGTGCAGCTTGAAGAGCGCAAAACCCAGGTGAATCAGTAAACCTTCAGGGCTCTACTCAGGGTTTCGAATGTTTCTGTTCTGCTTTAGTCAGTGAGGTCTCTGTTCAACAGGAGTCCCTCAGGACGCTGCTGCAAGACCTACTTGGCAGATGCACAGGCTTGTGGGAGTGCAAATCTGAAATGTCATAACAGGCAAAGCCTCCTGCTCATAAATAAGCCATAAACACTTCAAGGTAATAGTGAGGGGCCTCCCAGAGGTGTCCTGCAGGGAGAAGGGAGCAAGAAACCGTGGAAGCCTTACAGATCCAAAAATAACATTCCCAGCTTGGGCTTGTACTGAGCAGATGAGATGATCCAAAGGGCCTGCCCTTTCATCAGCAGCTCTACCCTGCCTCCTGGCAGAGGCGTTTCTGCAAAGGCACCGCGAGAGATCAATCATTAACCGACACGGATGTTCACAAAAGGAGCCTCCTGGTACACTTTGTGCTCTTCCCAGAGATAAAGGCTATCAGAGAAAGGCAATCACAGAGAACAGAGTCCTCAGCTACTGCAAATTGCTGAAGCAAGACCCAGATACAGACCGGAGCGGGGGACTGCCCCCACACCTCTGCCAGCACCCTCGTGCAAGGGAGAGAGAGCTCACCTCCTGGGAAGGCTCTGCCCACAGCCCAAACCTCTCAGCGATCATCTGATGGATTTCCCGCTGGCGATCTTTCTTCCGCACGCTCTCGTAGCTTGGCAAGCGGGGCTGCTCCCAGGAAGGGAGCTGGTAGCTGCTGGGGGGTCCAACGCAGAATAGCTCATCTCCCTAGAAATACCCACCCCAGAAGAGAAAGGTCAGCGCGGTGGTGGCTCTCTCTTTGCTGGAAGTTCATGGCCTGATGCCACCTCAAGTTACTTCAGGGTTCAAAGTTGGAGGTGCCCTTCCTTGGACTCTGAGAGAGGAAATCCTCCCTCCCTGGAGGTAATTACACCACGACCTGCTCTGCAAATCCCAGGCCCTGAGGGATCTGCCTGGCACTGCACGCCCAAACACCTCTGGGCACTGTGCTGTCCTCTGCAGTATCCCTGCCCCCCAACACCACCACCCCCAGGTTTTTACACACCAACAGCACTTCCCAAAGCTGCTCCTGCTGTCCAGCTCCTTCTCCCTATGCCACGAGCTCCCCAGGCCCCATAACCACAGTCTCTTCCCAAGCTCATCAGGATCTTTGCTACCATTCCTCCCAGCTCCCGTCAGGGACCCAGCCGTCACCTGCACACCAGGGTTGTCGACAGCACTCTCCAGCCGTGACGCTCCACACTGGGGACCCACCAGCCGCTGGCTGCTGCTGAAGTAGGGCGGGGGGCGGTCCTGTAACGAGGGGTCAGGAAGGAGGATGTGAGCAAAGCCAAAACCCCTCGCATCCCGCCTAGCAGCGAGCGGAGCTCAGCCAGCTCCCATGGGACAGCCTGGGAAATGGGACTCTGGGCGGACGGAGAGCCGCTACCTCTGCCCGTTCGGCTCATGTGGCTCTTGTCAACCTCTGCCTGCCTGTTTACCGACACCGACAGCTCGGGCACATCCTCACCGGGCAGCACAGGGCCAGCAGCAAGCGCCCGAGCCAGCTGGCACCGCTACGCAGCCCGGCCAGAGGGATGGCAGCCCGGCGGAGGGCAGGGTTTCATCCAGACTCAGCAGAACTCTCTCTCTTCGGGGACAACAAAGAAACAACTCAACTATTCCGCTGGCGTAGATAAGAGCTCCACCACATGCCCAGGGTAACAGGATTTGTAATGCTTCTCTACCCAGAGTGTTTCAGAATAACGTAGCAAGCCTGCAGAGCAATAGCTGTCCTGTTCCTGAGCAGTCTTGCTAAAGACTCATTAACCTCGATTCCCTGTCAAGGTGTTGAGCAACAGCAGAGATCCCGCTCACAGAGCAGCCCCTCGCGCCAGAGCCAGGACTCAGCCATGGGCCACTCTTTGCTCTCAGAAAAGCCCCATCTCTGGCAGCAGCAAACGGACCAGAGATTCCCAGAGCAACCAGAGATCCACAGGGGGAACGACAAAGTGACAGATTTACTTTTGCTCTTAACCGAGGAACTGTTTGTCTCAGCTCCACAGCCCAGTTCCAGAAGCTGCAGGACATCAGGCTGGCTGGGGGCGCAACTGTTTGTTTTAATAACTGATTAGCAAAACCAGCACGACCAGCGCAACTACACCTGCTTGAAAACTGCCTCACACCACTACAACCACTTCACTTTTTCTGATGGAAATACATCCCATATACGTTCCCTTTCCATATATAGTTCTTTGCATCCACATCCATCTGTCCACGCAGTCCTTTGGTAAAGGAAAGATGCCTTTTCCTTTAACCACCCACCTGAGAGCCAGGCCCAAGCACGGCAAAGCCTCTGCAGCTCACGGCGCATCCTGCACAGCCTCGGGAAGCAGCTCCGCAGGGCGAGGAGCGCAGCGCCCAAGCCCTCTCCCCAACGCATGCCACGGACAGGTGGTGGGGAGGAAGAGGAGGAAAGGAGCAGAGGCAGTGAAGCAGGCAGGGGACCCACCACCACAAAGGCAGCGCTGGCTGAACACGTTGCTCTTTTCCATCACCAGCTTCCCCACTTGAAAGCCAGCCCCAGGAAATCACGGATGCGAGCGAAAGGGCTTTGTCTCTCGCTGCTCCGCACCCGGGAGCTGTGCACAGAGACAGTTGCCAGGAAAGCGAGCGGTTTTGTCCGCCTTCACCCTGAGCTTCCAGCCCCCTTCCCTGCAAAACACACAGCTGTGCCGGGGGAGAAGGACACCCCCCTCCCCGAGCTGCGTGGGCAGCTGGGGAACCTGCAAGTGCCGGGCCTTGGAGATATCACCCGCAGCGGCACAGCCAGGCAGGGCTGGGTGGATGGATCTCTGGGGCAGGGTGGGAAGAAGGAGGAGGGAGAGCTCGGCTCTGCTTGGAGGCCCCACAACCACCAGTGAGCCCGGCCAGGGCTGGTGATGCTGCTTTGCAGACCCCAGCGCCAGGGGACAAGAACTCGGGGGGCAGCCGGGGACTCGAAGGCAGGAGGAGAGGGAGGACACTCACATGCTGGCTGGGGGTCTGGAAGAAGCGGCAGGAGCAGAGAAACTGGCAGCACATGGGGTCCCGGTGGTACAGGAGCAGCAGCAGGATGAGGATCGCCACAATGAAGACAGAGGTGGACACCGCTGCCAGGGGAAGGGAGAAGAGGGGGATGAGCCGGTGGCCCAACGAGCCCATGGACCTCCCTGCTGCCTCCCGCCTTCACCCTCCGGGTGCCTCGGCAGAGAGCAGCTCAGAAAAGCCCCAGACCAGCAGGTTTCACCTGCAGCCCGTCCAGAGGATGCCAAAAGCCCCGTTGCGCCCATCATCTCTCTCTCCCTGCGAGACTAGGAACATCCTGCAGAGCCAGAGGGGCTCAGCTCCATCCGGACCGCTGCAGCACGGACCAGCCCCCGCAGGGTCCGGACCCTCGGCACCCCTGTGCCCTCCCGCCCGCGGCCGGGGCTCTCGGCTCACACTCAGCACCTCGGCAGGTGCCAGCTCACCAGCATTCCAGGAACCCGCGGCTCCCACCCAGCCCACACTCCGCTCCGCGGAGCCTACCCGGCACCGCCAACTCCTCCCGCCACTCCGCTCCGGCCCCCAGCCCTGGGAGCCAGCAAGGCCCCGGGGGCTCCAGCGACCGCTCCTCCAGGTCGCCCCCGGGGCAGAGGGAGTCGTCTCGCCAGCACAGCCCAACGCCGCCCCAGGAGGCAGCGGCAGAGGCTGATCCCGCACGGCAGCCACCCCCGCTCCGCTCTCGGCTCAGCCAGAGCCCCCGCCCGCTACTCACTCGCGGCGATGACGATGGGCAGGACGTTGCCGTCCATGGCCGCACCGGCAGCCGCCGTGTGCGCCGAGGCCTCGCTGGGGTGCGCCATCCCGCCACCGGCAGCCCCCGCCCGCTGCCCGCGCCCCGGCGGCGGGGGCGGGGCTCGCTGCACGGCGCGGCCGCAGCGGCGCAGAGCGGCCCGGCCCCGCCCCACCCCCCCGGCTCCCATTGGCCAATGCACCGCCCCCCGGCTCCCATTGGCCACCGCGCCGCCCCCCCGGTTCCCATTGGCCGCCAGCGGGACTGGCTACTTTCGCCGGATAGAAGGAGAGGCCGGCGGTTGCCGTGGCGACGCGGCGCGCGGCGGGGCGGGATGCGGATGGGCACCGCCGCGCTGCAAACGCGGCCCCGGTCCGGGCCAGCGCTCTCCGTGCCTCCCGGCCGGCCGGGCTCCCGTCCTTTCCGCTCCGGAAACAACCGGCCCCCGGCGGAGACACCCCAGGCCAAGCCCAGCTCGTCCGCGGGTGCCCCAGCCCCAGGCGGCCCTCGCCGGGGTTACCGGAGCACCGCTGTCCCGGCCGAGCAGCCGCCAGGAGCCGCAGCCAGACCGGGTGCCGCTCCCTGGCCCCGCACGGCGCTGCCTGAGCTCGAGAAAGCGGGCAGGGAACAGCCCCAGCGCTGCCCCCGTCCCCGGGGAGGGAAAGCTGGGCTGGGCTGCGGGAGGCTGCCAGCCCTCGCCCTCTGCTCCAGCCCCGCGGGCACCAGGAGGTGCCCCTTCATTAGCTAATTAGCATGTTAACGTCAGTGCAATGTACACGCTGAGTAACCCGAGCAGGCAGTACCCGCAGGGCACCTGCTGCCAGGGCCGGCCTCTGTGCAAAGAACCAGCCGGCAGCTCCTGAGCCATAACCGGGCTCCAGCCCCAGCCGCGAGATGAGAAACAACAGCTTGGCTTGGGCCGGCATCGCCCGAGTGAACAAGCCCACCCTGCCCCCACACCCCATGCCCAAGTGCCCAGGACAGATCTACACCCTCACCAGCAGGGCAAGGGCAAGAGAAGCCCCCCCGAATGCTTTCTGAAGCCCAGCAGCTCCCCCCAGCCCTCCCAGCACGTGCTGCACACACCCAACACATGGCACCGCAGACAGATGTATTTGTGCTGATGTTGCATATTTAAGACAACTTTACATAATGCTCCCGACACAGTTCTGGCATCCTCCCTTGCAGCGGGGCCAGGCCCGGCATGGCCCCTCTCACCCCACATCCCTCCCCAGCCCTGGAGCACCCCACGAGGGAGCGGGTGCAGGAGGGGTGGGCTGTGGTGCCATCAGGTATCTGCCCTCACCCACCAAGGTCTCCATCTCCCCTCGGCGTGAGGAGGAGCCCATTTCACAACGCGCCTCTTACAGCATCAGCATCCTTAAACCATGGAGACCGGGAGCGTGAGCCTCATCAGGTAGGGAAGCCTGGGGCATTGGAGGAAGGTGAAGGATGGCACAGATCTTTGGAGACAGCAAAACACAACTGGCCAAGCCACTGGTTCCTGCTGACCCTGCTTTGAGCAGAGGGGTTGGGCCACATGATCTCCAGCTTGTCCCCAGCAGCTCCCCGCTGCAGGGGCAATACCCCTTCCCAAGCTGCGGATGAGATGTGAAGCGTCTTCCCAGGGTGAAAACCAAACGCAGACTTCTCCATGCAGCGTCGGTCTTGGAAGAAGGAACATCAGGCAGTTCCCAAGCCTGGGAGGACGGTGGGAAAGGTGACGTTCTGCTGCACATCTTCCCTGGAGGAGGGGAGGAAGCAGAAGCAGTGGAGAGCAGATAGAGCCGCCAGACCTCGCCTCTTTGCTTTTTAGCCAGGGAAGCACAGCAAATCCCAAGGGCTTCTGTCAACCTGGGAGAAGAAAAGGCTGGGCCCAGGGGCTGTGGCACAGGGCAGCCCTCCAGGCACGGCAAGCTGCTGTCGTATCTGCAGCAGGACGTCAACCCCAGGGATGGCATTTTGGCAGGGGACTGGGGCGTCCCTTTGCTGAACTGGAGACGGAGGCAGCAGGGTCTGCGGCGGCTTGTTGGGCTTGAACCGTGTGCTCCTCCACTCGCCGTCGCACAACACACACCGGCAGCTCCAAACATTTGGCACAGTTGGGCAGCTGCCTTGGAGGGCAGGCAGCACCCCACAGCCCTGGGGCACCCCTGCCCGAGGGGCAGCAGGGTGCAGTTCCCCAGCAGCCCCCAGCAGGAAATGGGGAAACAGCAAAACAATAATAATAGTAATAATAATATTAAAAAAAAAATGTAAACTACCCAGCACCCTGTCCTGTAGTGCCAGGACACCCAAGAGAACAAGGTATGTTAGAGTCTGAGGGGAGATGGAGACACAAGGACTTCCCGGCCAGCGCGGGGTCTCGTCTCTATTGCACTTTGCGTCAGATATATTTCTGTAAATATATTTATAAAAATACAAACTAAAGGGCAGGGGTGGAGGGGATGAGATGCAAGCCCTGGGCCAGCAGCAGCTCCGTGCATACGGCAGGTTTTGACCCATTCTGCTTCTGCCTGTCCCTAGAGTCCCTTGGCAGCCCTCCCGGGGGGGCAACCAGCAGCACAGGGCCCGATCCTGCAGAGATCCAGCCCGGGGCTGGGCAGGGTGCTGAGTTGGTCCAACGCCTGCCCATCCGCCAGCCTTCCCTCCTTCCCCCATCACCCCTCCTGAGGCTCCAAGGCCTGGAGTAACAAATGCACAGCTCTTCCCAGCCACCAGCACCATCTGTGCCCCTGTGGTGATGGGCACCCCAGCACACTCTCCCTGGCCAGCAAGGGCCCCTTCCCAGGGGAGGTGGGCAAGATGGACCCCACGCCTCCCCCTACGCCCAAAATACCCACAGGAGAAGGTTTCCCCCTCCCAGAGGTTCCCATTCTCTCTTCTTCAAGTGACTACGGTGCAAATGGCACAGGGTGATGTAGTCTGGAGATCCCCCCCACGCCTGTGACGGAGGATGCTCCTCGCTCCCAAGGCTGCCCCCCCGGCTGCTCCTGCTACCTCAGCCGCCCGTCAGGTTTGACAGGCCCCAGTTCTGATTTGGGGTCCGGGGAGAGAGAGCTCCAGGAGGTTTTGCTGCAGGTCTCCAGGGATGTGCAGGCAGAGGAGCTGCCGACGCAGACGTCTGCTGCAGACCAGAAGGTGCCGATGGTACCGTCCGCCCAGTCCTCCAGCGCCCTGCCCGTCAGCTGGGCCTTCCGCACCGCATCCTCTTCCACCTCCTCGGAGCGCGGCAGGTTAAGGATCCCCCCCAGGCCCTGGAAGCTCTGCTCCATGTACTCGTTGCGGGGGGGGGCCACCGTGCAGCCAGTTGCTGTCATCTGGGCAGGACAGGGAGAGAGGAGAGGGGATCAGCAGCACAGCAACACCCCAGCACCCTGCCCTTCTTAATGCCACCCTCCCTGCAGGGTTCACCCTGTCCCTTTGCAACCCCAGCCCTCCTCCAGCTCAACGAGAGAGGTGCTGCTGCAGGATTTAGGAATGGATACGAACTACAAACCCGCCCTCCACAACTGCCTGGAGGGTCTGGTTTGAGGACTCACATGGCAGGAGCCATTCTTCCCGTTGGTGTCCCCTTGCCCTTGTCATCAGCTGCAGCCCAGAGAGGCCAGCACCAGTGGGAAGCACCCTGGGAGGGAGGGCCCATAGGGAGACCCCCGCCCCACTCAGTCCCAGCCTCCAGAGCATCCTCCTCACCTTTCCTGAGAGGCTGCTTGCGGTTGAAAGTCTGGGGCACCACCAGGAACTGGTTTTCCCCCAGGGGCTCCCAAAACTGCAGGAGGCGGATGGTCCAGACACCGGGACGCAAGGGCCGGTTCAGGGGGGGCTTGTACTGGGTGAACTCTGCTTCAGCATCCACCGTGATGTCGTAGGAGGCAGCGATGACGTAGGTGGGGTCAATCCACACCACTGTGGCTGTCAGGTTGGGGCCTCGTGACCACTTCTGCATGGCCACTGGCTCATCGAAAGGCCCCATCAAGCCTCCAAAATTGCGGAAGAGCCTTTCCTTGGGGTCCCACTCTGTGCCCACCTGGAGGGACAGGAGGCACAAGCAGTGGGACACTGGGCAGGGAGACGCTATCAGCGCAGGTTTTGCATTTCACCTCTTCAAACCAGGGAAGGCACAAACTTTGGAGCCCAAGGCAATGTACATCTCACCCTCTACAGCTGTCCTGCCTGCCTGCACCACCCGGCACTAATCCAGCTGTGTGATGCCTCCTGCAGCTGCAGGCGCTGGGCACCACAGCCTCAGCTTCCCCCCTGATCCCCTTCAGGGGATTTTCAAGCTTTCCCCACCGATAAGCTCCACATTCCACACACAAGCCAAACTCCTGGACAAAGGTTTGTTCTCAGACATGACAGTGGCACTGTGCTCCTCTGTCCCCACAGCACGTAGGTAGGAACAGAAGGGTGGGCAGCGCAGTGTGGGAAAGCCAGGCAGGAAAGCAGGTGTTGGGAGGGAAACTTTCCCCATTTACCTCAAGGTTTTGTAAGCGGTTTGCCTGCGCTCCGTGACCCGCCAGCTTCAGAGCTCCTTGGGGCATCATCCACACCTCCAGGGACTCGGCCTGCCCAGTTGCCAAATTCTGCACTTCCTGCATCACCAAGTAACCCTGGAAACGGTCGTCATAGAAATATAAGTGCACACTGGATGGGAAGCCCCGGGGCTCAAATCTGGAGAGAGAGACAGACAGAGAGGTTGCACATCTGCACATCAGCATCCTCCCAGCACACGATGCAGGCCACCACTTGGAGTGTGGATCACGCCCACGGCAAATGCCCTCACCTGCACAGCTTGTCAGCCTTTGCTGCTGGTGTGGTCGTGGCTTTGTGGAGCCCCAGCCTGGAGAAGGCTGTGTAGAAGGTGAGGGTGACATCACTGAGGCCGCTGAGCCCATCGACACGGTCGTAGACGTTCTCCCAGTACGCCTTCAGGGCCGGCATGTTAGGGGGATAGCTGCCGTAGAGGTGTGTGTCCAGGATCTCCAGCACTTCCTGATTCACCGTTGACTCAAATTTGCGAGCGAAGAAGGTGGGTCTGGAGAGTTGCTGGAAGAGAACAGGCATTTCTAACAGTGCTGGCTCCAGCCCCTCTGCCCTCCCACCCGAGCAGGGCAGCTGGGAGACAGACAGATGGGGAAGAAACATGCTGGGACCCATCCTGCCCCCTTTGAGGGCACAGGCTAAGGAGCAGCAAAGCACAGCCAGCCTCTCTGTGGGATCCTCTGTGGCAGGATCAGCGGGAGCACACGGTACACTTGCTGGTAATGCAGATGGGCTCCTATCTCTCCCACTGCCTCCCCCTTTCTGTGCTCAGCAGCAGCCATGTGTCATCTAGCTCCTTTACTGCAATGTCTGTATTCAGATGGGCCCCTATCCTGCAGAGCCACTGCGGAGCCCTGCACAAGGCCTGGCCACGTGGCACAGCTTGCAGGATCAGGGCCCTGCACTACATGAGTCCAGGACTGCCCGAAAATCCTGCTAACTTCCTTTTTCCGGGCTAAGCGTACCTCCCTCAAATCCCCCTTGTTCAGTCTATGGCCCTACTCACTGAGAGCATGGGAGACAGGTCGTCACAAGGTGCTCTGTCCTGCCAAAGAGGACAGCACGCTGGAGTGGTTTTACTGAAAAGGTATTTGCCCCAAGTGACAGGTCTTCAGTGAAAGAGCAGGAAAATGGGAGAGAAAGTCTCGGAAGAGGAGCAGCATTACAAGCAAAAACCTGGCTGCTGGGCAGAACAGCCAGCGTAATCCCGCTGCCCGAGCATTTACAGACACGTCTGTGCTGAGCCCCACGGCGGCTGCGGAGCCAATCCTGCTCCCGTCCCTTGTGGGGCTGGGGTGAGGCTCATGCAGGCGTGCACGGCAGCTGGCATTGCACCCAGGCAGGGGAGCTCAGAGGGGAGAGAGACAGGGAAGAGAGGAGAGAGCGGGAGGAGAAAGGAGGATCTTTTTCACCTGTAGCCGGAGGAAGTCCTGGGTTTGAAGTCATTTGGGGAGCACCCGCACCAGTCGACTATGTGTTTATATTGGCACTTACAGCCCAGCTTCCGGTTCCAGTTGGTCACTCGGAGGTTGTTATCGACCAGTGTCTCGCAGGCGTGACTGTTCTCCAGGACCGTGTGGAAGAAGGACTGTGGACGGCAGAGAAGGGACAGGACACTCAGTGAGGACGGAGGACAGGTGGTTAATGGAGACATGCCACCCCTCATTCACGGAGGAACAACACAGGCCCCAGCAGCTCCCAGACAGACACCTCTCTCTGTTCCCAGCACAGGGCAATGCGTAGATGAGGCTGTGCAGCCACATTGGTCCTTATCTGGCTCAAAGTGCAGGGCTGGATATAAACACGACCCTTGGCTTGTCTACTCCTCTCTCACCTCTTTCATACTCAGGTCTGGGCCAAAGGGAGGCATAAAGCTGCCTGCAGAAACCAGTTCCCTTCATAGCTACCCAGGGCAGAGATGAAGTGGGACAGTGATGTTAAGTACAGCGAGAAGAAACGCAGCCCGTGTCCCACAGCCAGCACCCACCTCAGCTGGCAGGAGCGTGTAGGTGTAGAACTGGCGCAGCTGGGACACCAGCTGGTCGTCAGCGTAGACCACGTACTCCACGAAGCTGCGCGTCAGCGAGAACCAGTCGGAGCCCCCGTCCACCACGATGCCCTCGGGGATGTGGCGCTCACCCAGCCGCCACATGTGGGAGTCACACTCATGGAACAAGCGATCCAGGCCCTGCTTCTTGATAAACCTGGGCACAGGAGGGAGGACGAGGGGTTAGGAGTGTCGCCCACTTTGCCGGGTGCAGCCATATCCAGAACAACCACCCTGCCTCAACTGTTTCAGTTCTTTTCTGAAACCCCTCCTTTTCCTGTTCCTCCAGTTCAGCTCTGCCCCTAGCTGGGATTACCTGGCATTGTCTCGGCCATGAGACTTCAGGAAGTTCTTATCTCGGTATTTGGATAGGAACATCACCAGCTCCTCATTGGTCCTGAGGTGCAAATAAGAAAACATTAAAGGCCTCTGGGGTAGAGCAGCCCAATAAAATTCACACCCTGCAAGAGCCACCAGATAAAAAGAGCCTAAGGCTGCTCGGTACGTGCTGACTCAACCCCCCGGCCCATCGCTGGGGAGACACAGACATGGCCCTTCTCCTGTCTGGCGCCTCACATGCCTGTTCCCCTGCAACACCCAGACCGCAGGAAAAAACAGCCTCCGAGGTACTGGCTGGGCTCCTTTGCAAAGACGGGACCCAGCCTGGCCCTGGAGCATCATCCCCAGCACGTGAGTGCAATCTCCAACCCCATCTTTCCTCAGCTCCCTGCTCCTCCCAAGGCTGCTGCAGCATCATGAAGCCCAAACACTTCCATCATCCTCCCCTGCCCCAGGCAAGGTCCTCACCTCGTGGGGTAGTCAGTGGCACTCAGGTTGATGAAGAAGTCCCAGGGCCACTCGGCCAGCTCCAGCAGGTCCTTCATGCTACGCAGGTACATCTTCAGCAGGCTGGCACCTCCCCAGATGGTCACCATGCGCCAGGGCGTCACACGGATGTTAGGGTAGTGCCGGGCCAGCTCCTCTGCCTCACGGTGGAGGTAGTTGGAGCGCTGGCAGGGAACACGGCTCACACTCAGCAGGGAGCTCATCTTCCCAGGGCCTCCTTGCTGCCAGCCCGGGGTCAGCCCTTACAGCAGTCTCCACAGGGAGGGAAGCAGCAAGACAAGACTGTTCTGGGCAGGGGGGACAGATCATGCTTCCCTGGGGTTGCAGAAATCGGGGTGGGAGGGTCACAGCTCCACCAGCAGCAAGGACAAACCCTACCCAGCCACTTCCTTTGCTTACCACCCATTCGTGCCCCAGCTCTGCCCCCTGTCCTGGTGACCTATCTGGGCACTGTGAGCATTCTCCCTCCCCTCACCCCTGCTGCACACCTTGTCGACGTGGATGTAGAAGAAGTGCTGCTGGTGGTACACAGCCTTGATGAGTCGCTTCAGCTGGCGAATGGCCCTGCCGTGCACAACCAGCATGTAGGCGATGCGCACGGGCTTGCTGGGGGGCAGCAGCTGCAGCCGGCTCTCGTCCCACTGGATGACCGGGCTGACCTTGCCTGTGCGGGGAGGGAGAGGGCTGTCAGCCATCCCCAGCCTTGGCACCCACCGCCCCGAGCTCCTGATAAAACAGGGAGATCAGAGCAAGGCTGGGGACAGCAGGGAAGAGCTTGGTCTCTGGCAAACCCCATCAGACTGCAGTGCCAGGGGCACGGGTGGCACATGCAGTCCCTTGTGTTACATTGACAGGGATGCATTGGGAAAAGGGGAGCTGTCCTTCTCTGGCCCCTCAAAACAGAAGATGCAGCTGGGCCTGGCTCTGACCTCTGCAGGCACTGCTGGTTGGAATGAACAGCCCAGCTTAAGGAAGCTGGCACAGCTTTGATTGGATTACAGAGGCAGCGGTAATCTGGAAATCAGTAACAGATTGAGGCCGCTTTTTGCCAGGTGGGACGGTTTGGTGACATAAAGAAGGTGGCCCATGCACCTGGCTGGGATATTCCCGATGCCCAGGGGCAACTGGGAGCACCCCAAGAGGACTCACCTGAAAGCTGGCAGTGGCGAGGCACAGACTGGGGCATGAGGCTGCCAGCCCGGTGCAGACACACCACGTTGGCGATCTCCTGTTGGCACTGCTTGCTGCTGGCCCGTGCCAGCGCTGAGAGGGCGTCTTTGCCCGTGATTTCGCACTTAGGGGTGAAGCTGTTCTCAGTGGGCTGGGGAGCCCCCTCCACGCTGCCCGTGTCGCCCTGCTGGAAGACAGCCAGCTGGGCCTCCCCGCGCAGCTCCGTCAGGTTTCTCCGGCTGGAGGAGTCCGGCGCGGCCGGCAGCCTCCGTCCTGGTTTGTGTCTCGCCGTGACAGCTCTCACCACCTTGGACACCAGTGCCCCAGGG
Source organism: Tauraco erythrolophus (assembly GCF_009769465.1). NCBI lineage: Eukaryota > Metazoa > Chordata > Aves > Musophagiformes > Musophagidae > Tauraco > Tauraco erythrolophus. The sequence goes on from NC_141484.1 coordinate 7,100,080, forward strand.
CTGTCTGCCCGTCCCCGCCATCGCCCGTGCTTCCGGCTGGTGCTGCCCCGGCGTCCGGCAGAGCTGTCCGAGTCCTTGGAGCTGTCGCTGCTCTCGGGCAACCTGGCTTTTTTCTGCCGCTCCTGTTCCAGTTCCAGGTAGATGAAGAGAAGACAGACAGCATTAACTCGAGCCTGCTTCTCCCCAGCTCTGCCAACACACTCCCTGGAGGATCCCTGATCCTAGAGCTCAATGCCACTGGACATTAGATTGCCCTCCGCCACCTAAAACCCCAGGCTAAGACCCCACGCCCTGGCTTCCCACGCTGGGCTGGAGCAGGCGCTGCGATCGCCAGCTTCTCTAGAAATCCCTTTAACAAACCCTCCCGCCAAGCCAAGCGGATGTGTAAAGGGAGCAGTTAATTACGCTTCGTTACCTCTGCCAGGCTGGCTGATGAGTAGAAACAAGTCAGCCTTGGGGAGAGCAGAGAGTTGGGAAGTTCGGATGCCTGTGAGAGCCATGCTCATGGGAAAGTGCTTTCCCAGTGAGTCATGCTCATGGGGCTGGGGTCGTGTGCCCCCAGCCCACTGCAGGTGCGGGATCCCGACTGACAGGCAGTGAAGTGGCTGCCTGCTCCAGCCAGGATTTCACAACGCCCTCAAAACCTGCCTGCTCAGCTGCTGCATCGGGCTCCGCAGGAGGCAATGAGCACATTGGGGGCTATTCCTGGGCAGCAGCATCTTCTGAGGACGGGCAGCTGCCTCACAAGGACAGCGGGAACAAATTGGCCCCCTGCACAATCCCTGCTGTGGGCATAGCTGCAGGGAAGCTCACGGCCAGCAGAAACCACACGGTGCAAAGGCCGGAAAGCATCTGACAAGATCTGCCCACTCTGCAGTCCCTGAACTACCCATGCTGCAGTGGCACAGCCTGCAAACCACAGCTACCCAAGAACGGGCCAAGCCACCGCTTAACTTCAGAGGAGCTGGTGTCAGCGAGGATCAGCCGAGCCCCCTTCTGCCCAGACAGGTGGCACAGGCGGCCCGAGACAGGGGGTGAACCCTTCTTTAGTTACCAGGCAGGACCATCTGTTCCCAGAGCTATAAACCCCTTTTCTCCACTAAGCATTACAGGAGTGAGGAGTTGGGAGGCAACAGGCAAGGAGCGAGTCTTCTGCTGCGAGGACAGGGCTGAGCCCGTGGATGAGACCCGCCGGCCCCACTCACACCTCTGCTCCCCAACATGCCTGGCTCTGGGGACAGCCCCAACGTGACGACCACCCTCCGTTAGTCCTGCTCGTTCCCCTGGAAGGAGCCCTGTTCCCAGCTCACGAGCACACCCAGCTGCCTCCCTCAGCAGGGAAGTCGTTAGAAGCATCGCCATTGCCAGCCTTTCCGGAGCTGCCAGTTAACGAACTCAACGGTTACTAATTACTGCACCACAGCAGAGCAATCCCTCCATCCCAGCCAGGCAGGGAATGACTCCAGCCACGTTGCTCTGCTATATTTAAGACTCATATGCAGGACTTTTGGTAAGGCTTCCCATACCACGCCTCCAACACACTCAGGATCACTCCAGGCACCAGCCAGAGGTCACTTCTCCTGTCCTGCCTCCCTCAATGTGACACAGAGCCACAGGTCAGGCATCTACTTGCACCCTATCCCCAGTGCAGGTCTAGCAGAGCTAACAGCATCTGGTGTCCTGCAGGACTTCCCCTTCTGGTTGACTGACTGGTGTCCGCCACATAGGAGCACTCATCAGGCAAAACCAGCACCAAAACGTTCCGAAGTCACCAGAGGAATCCAGATGCTCGATTGCCAATTGCAGGAGCAGAGCCTTAGACCTCACAATTAAAATGGCTAGAGACAGTCCCCTGAAAACAAGCTGTTTGGGGGAAAAAATAAAATCAAGGAATCTCAGCGAAACTGGAAGAAAAGATGTTTTGCAGGAAGCTTCTCTGACAGCCACAGCATGAGGGGGACATCAACACGCAGGCCTCAGAGATGTGCTGCCTCCTGCCTGGAAGGTGAAAGCTGGGAGGTGAAGAGGGGGAAGAGACGTGACTGGGCTAAAACACTTCTCCCAAGTGACAGATCATCATCTCCACCCACAAGGACACTTTGTGGTTTGCGTTTTCCCGGTGCCAGCTCCACTGTGGACCAAGAGCTCCAGGAAGCTCCTACGCTCGCTCAGGAGCTGTCAGTGTCACCACAACAAAGGCAGGATCACTCCAGTCTCTCGGGCTCCCACCTTCATATGCAGGCAGGCTCGGGCTGTCTGCAGCAGGGATGCTGCCAGCAAAGGGCTAGGTACCAGTGGGAATTTCCTCTCCCATCAGTCAGTCTGGACAGGGATTGTGGCGGCTGATCCCAGTGCAACAAGATAATTTGGCTTCCTGGAGGCAGGAAACTCCATGATGAGCTGGGTAGATGGAGACTGATCCAGGTTCTGCTGGTCTGTATACCACAAAGCAGCTGCTTGGCGAGTAAAGGGAGCCTGCAGGACCCTGCAATCACTTGGAAAGAGAAGTGAGAGGATCCAAGCAGCACAGCCTTCTCACGGAGGGTTGGGCTGGTGCCTCTGATGTGGCTGAAGCCCCTTACAGGGCAGCGAGCAGTCAGTGCTGCTGGTGCGAGATGGGTTTACAACCTGCTCCAGTGAAGGGCAAAGATCCTCACGCAGTCTCTGCTCGGCTCACACCAGGGAGCCACCGGGAATGGAGGCTACAAAGGGAAGACAAGAAGACGAGCAGGCTTTGAAGAACCAAGCAGGACAGAGAAGGGGTCTGCCACCGGCAGAGATCAGAGCAGCCCTTTTGGGAACACCTGGGCAGCACAGGCAGCTGCCAGCCCGGGGCTCAGGGCTGCAGCTCAAGCCTCCAACCTCTGCAGACGCCCCAGCCAAAGGTGTTGGTCTGGAGAAGACAGCGAGCTCGCCGGAACGCCAGACACTCCACAGCGTTTGCAGGACTCAAGTCTTCTTTTCTCTCTCTACAGCGAGTTACGGTCAGGTTAGAGCTGTGTCCATTAGTGGGAAGGAGCTGTTTACGCTGGCAATTAAGAGATCTCAAAGTTCCCCAAATCCTTCCACGCCTGCAAGGTCATGCTCTCCTGGGAGGGTTCCTCCAGCTTTACCAGAAACGCCCCTGGGAAACGGCAGCTCCTTCAGGTCTGGCCAAAATCAGAAGCTGCAGGAGGGCACAGAAACCAAGAGCTTTGCCATTTTATAAGAATTAAAGCTTAATTGGACTTTTCCCAGCTTGCTAATGGGTTTGGGCTGTCCATAAAGTTCAGGATGGTTCTTGCCTTCTCCAAAAAGGCTCGTCCATTCCCAAGCTGTGGAGTTAGGCCTGCTAGTGGTGAACCATCCCCTCTCCAGGCGATGGGACCCATGGCCAAATCTGTCAGCTGCCCAGCTGTTTTGGGAAGAGACAGGGGAAACTAGGCAAGGACTGAGATAGAACGAGCCATCCTGGGAGGCTGCACAGGGCAGCAGCTGAGAAAAGTAGACAAGCAGCACAAGAAGTTGCAAAGGGAAGAGGAAGCTGGGAACAGTGAAGTCCTTAGATCAAGGTCAAGGGGAAGGGGCAGTCGGGCAATCCTGGCTGCCAGATCGATCTGCTCTCACGCTGTGTCCTTGGATCACAGACAACTCCATGTTCCCTCTCCTCGCCACATTTATTCCTTGTTTCTGGTTTGGTGGTGGGCGTACAGCAACACACAAGGATGCTCGTGGCCATTCCCAACGGCCCAAAAGTAGGCCTGGGGCTGGGAATTAATCTACTGAGTGAGTAGTCATCTTAGAGACCTTCCTCCCTGCAAGAGGCTGCCCAGTTCCCCTTCTCACCTCTTTGCTCTCAGAGAAAACTTTCTAGTCCTGTGAAAAGACCTGCCAACCACAGAGGCACTGAGAGGCACTCCACAATGGGGAGGGGAAGCTCTCGCCCCTCCAGAGATCCCCACCACTCACCTCACAGCCACTGGCTTTGCTCTGCCACAGCTACTGTGCTCACCCCACACCTGTCCCCGCAGAGCTCCCAACTCTCATCGCATGCCATTCCTGCCCCTGCCAAACCTGGCTTCGCCATCGTCCTGGGGCTTGTCGGCAACCCACGGAGAGTCTAGACAGCCCCTGGAGCACGAGTGTCCTGCCCAAGGAGGGGGGCTCTGGTGTCGTAGAGATATTCACCAGGGAAGCCCATACAGGGACTCTCAGCTCCTTCTCAATGCTCTCGGAGAAACCAGCTTCAGCCACTGGTCCACTCAGATGCAGCAGGCCTAGACACGGTCCAGGCAGCTCACGACAAATAAATTCAAATAAGCAACCCAGAGGTCAAGAGCTTGCTTTGAAGGTGGCAACAATGTGCTCCAGAGGCCTGGGTCCTCCTCAATACCTGTTCTGCGTGTGACCTTGGGCAAACGACTTTGCCAGCCCGTGCCTCAGTTTCCTCACACACAAAAAAAAGAGGTGACGCCTTTCGCCTTAGCGAGTGCTCTGACACAAAGACAACAGATGACAGCAAAAGGTCCTCTTACCCTCACATGTCATGGGGATATCCCTGACCAGACCAGCTCAATACAAGCTGCCACAAACTTCCTGAGCTGCTGTGCGTGCTCTGAATTACCATGTGTTTTCATATTTTCTTGGCTTGGGTGTCACCGACTCCAGCTTCCCACAACGCCTCCCAAACCACAGGGAAGCACAAGACCCCCATCGAGCTTCCCACACTCCTCACCCCACGCCAGACCCCAGTTGACACCCCTTGAGCCACAGGGTTCTCTTCTCATGTGCCGCGACCCCCGTGCTGCCGCAGCTGGAGCCCCCTCGCAGGCTGCCTGCCCACCGCCCCCAACCCCGCAGCCTGAGGCCTGTGCGACCCCCACCCACGCCAGGGACTCAGTCCCAGGACGGAGCCTCGTCAGCCCCACAGAGACAGCCGGGGTGGGGGGGCCACCCTCCTGTGTCCCCTCCCAGCTCCAGAACGAGGGAACACGCCATCCCTTACCCGGCACTGCTGCCCCAGAACCTCCCCCCACCCAAGGGCCCCCTCTGGCCTCAAGAGCCCCCTCCGAGCACGGACCGCCCTCCTGCGACCCCCCCTCCGGCCTCCCGCCCACCTCAAGCCCCTCACCGCCTCCCCTGTCCCCCCCGTCCCCTTCAGCCCCTTCGCCCCCCCCTTATCGCCCCCCTACCCCCCTCAGCGCACCCCCAGCCCCTTTATCGCCCCCCACCTCCCTCAGCCCTCCCGCCACCTCACCGCCCCCCTCGGCCCCCGCCCGCAGGGCCCCGGGCGGCCGACCCGGCCTCCCCGCGGCGTACCTCGGCCGGTCCCTCCTCGTCGAGGCCGGCGGAGGTCCAGAGGACGAGCCCCTGGAGCAGGAGGATGGCGAGGGCCGTGGCCACCGCCAGCCGGTACCGCCGCGCCAGCTTGCGCGCCCGCCCGCTGGCCACCATCGTCACGGCCGCTCCGCCGCGGCAGGGCGGGCTGCGCCGGCGCGCCGGAGGGGCGGGGCCCGGGGCGCGCGGCGGCGGAGCGGGGCCCGCGGGGCGGGCGGCGGGATGTGCGTGCGTGCGCGCGCACCGGCGCGTGTGTTCGTGCGCGCGTGCGCGTGTGTTCGTGCGCGCGCTGAGGTGTACGTGGGGGGGAGGAGGGGGGGGTGCGCGTGCGTGCGCCGGGGTGTGCCTGCGTGCGCGCGTGTGTGCGCGCGCCTGCGTGCACCGGGGCGGGGGGTGGTGTTCGTGCGTGTGTGCGTCGTGTGCGCGTGCCTGCGTGTGAGCACTGGGGTGTGCGTGTGTGGACAGGGGTGTGCGTGTTCCCATCCATGTACGTGCCCGTGCACGTGTGTACCGTGAGTGTATGCGCTTCTGCTGGTGTGCACGGGGGGGTGTGTTCGTGCGTGTGTGCACACACGTGCATGCATGTGGATCAGTGTGCTGAGGGGCGTCCTTCTGTGCATATGGCCGTGCATGTGTGCCTGTGTGTGCGTGCATGCACCACGGGCTGCGTGCATGCGTATCGTTGTGCGTGCATGTGTGCGCTGGAGCATGTCAGTATTCGTGCTTATACTTCTGTGCAAGCAGGGTGTGCACGTGGTTGTGCATGTGTGCCCTGGGGTCTCCATGTGCTTGTGAGCAGCAGGATGCGCACGTGCTTCTGGGTGTGCACGCTGGGGTGCGTGCGTGCTTCTGCATGCTGGGCAGTGCTCGGGTGTGTGTGCAATGCAGTGTGTGCCTGTGTCCACTGGGTGTCCGCATGTGTGTGCACACTGGTGTGCAGGTACTGGTGTGTACAGGGCAGTGCACGTACACGTTCACATGTACCAGAGTGTGCAGGTGTGCCTCAGGATGTGTGCGTACACCTGCACGTGTGTAATGCGGGCATTTGTGTACGTGTGTGTGCACGTGCCTGTGAGCACGGAGGGGTGTGCACAGGCGCACACAGGTGCTGTGTCCCACGGAGGAGCCTGCTCTGTGCCAGCCGCGGCCGCTGGGTTCCGTGGTTCCCTCGCAGCCAGTTCTGGGGCTGGGCACAGGGCCCGGTGCCCTCACCGGGTGCTCACAGCTCCGCTGCTCCCCGCAGGCAGCGTGCAAAGGCCTTGCTGAGCCCGGGGAGCCCCCCGGCCCCGCAATGCTGCTCAGGGAGCTCTCGGCAGCGAGAGGTACCGCCAGGCCCCCCGTGCTGGCAGAGGAGACTTTTTGGGCTCTCAGGAGCGAGTGCCAAGTTTGCTGCTGCCCCAAAGCCACCAGAATGGTTTTAAACTAAAAGAGGGGAGATTTAGACTAGCTTCAAGGAAGAAATTTTTTACAGTGAGGGTGGTGGGACACTGGCCGAGGTTGCCCAGAGAGGTGGCAGATGCCCCATCCCTGGGAACACTCAAGGTCAGGTTGGATGGGGCTCTGAGCAACCTGATCTAGTGGAAAGTGTCCCTGCTGATGGCACGGGGGTTGGACTGGGTGACCTTTAACAGGTCCCTTCCCACCCAAACCGTTCTATGATTGTCAGAGCGAGAGAAGCCCCGATGGCCGGAAACACCTGCGCGAAGGCGTGGGCAGAGCAGGGGCTCCTGCACGAACCCATCCCGCTGCCAAGCTTGCTTTAAGAAAAAAAAAACCTATCCCGTTCCTGTTTCTGCTGCAATAAAACCTGAAAAGATTGAAAACCTCTTTCAGGACACCCACTCACGCAGTGAGAAGAGCTCTGGGTGAGCTCCCCGGGATGGAACTTGAGCTCTAGGGCAGAGCTGTGCCAGCAGCAGACCCTCATCGTAAGGAAGCATGGCTTTGCCAGTAGCCCCTTGCCTCCCCCGCTGCCGGGGGGGAAGTATTTCGGCAAAGGAAATAGGAAGCAGTGTGTGGGTGCCGATAGCAGCTCCATGTCCTCCTGGGAGCTTCCTGGGCAGATGCTGCAGATAGAGCGGGGCGAACGGTGCGGCCCCAACTGCCCAGAGGGTTTTAATGGGAAGAGGTTTGGCTGAGAGGGGCTGCAGGAGGGCTTCGTGCTGCCCGCTGAGCTCCAGCGGACCTTCCCCTTGGGCAGGAGAACTTTGGGCCATGCCCATAACGGCCGAGAGCTGCAGGACTGCCTCGGCATCTCCATAGCAGCAGGAAAAAGCTCTCCGCATGGAAGGATGGGCCCTCCCTGCGGATAACGCACGGCCAGCCCGCTGCCAAGGCGGCAAGAGAACACTCATCTCACCGGGCAAAACCACTTGCATGGAACCATGTGCATGGAAGAGCTCAGGTTTTCTGCTCCCAGCCCTATTTCCATCAGGACTCAGCCCTTCCAACACCAAAAGGCGGAGGTTTCACCTGCCAGGCGTTATTTCTGTTGTCCAGGCAGCTGCCCTGAAACGCCACTGACACTGGAGAAAAGGCAAATTTCTTATGCTCTTGAAATTACCCGAGAGAGCTTGAAAGTCTTCAGATACTAAAACTTTGATGCTCAAAATGGCTCTTGCAGAAGGTGCTGCTGAACACCCCACCTTTGCACGCCTCAAAGATCCCACCCCGCGCTCCCCCGTCACGTAGCCGGTGGCTATTTCTGCCTTAGCACTGCAGTGAGGGGTTTAATTTAAGAAAGCCATTTAGTTCTTTTTTTAAAGCACAAAAACTACCTCCAGATACGGCATAATGGGATCCAGTTACCTAAAAAAAAATATCTCCGCCCGACTCCTTCAGAGAGGGGTGTTATTATCTCCGGTAATAAATGTTGGAGCAGGAGGAGCAATATGTGATTTTCTTTTTTTTTCCCCTGTTCCACATGAAATTTGTGGCAGAAAAAGTTTGGCTGTGTGGGTGCAGGGGTTTTACTTTCTTTTTTTTTTTCCCCAGAAATGGCTGGAATCCGGCTGGACACAGGTTTTCACTGCAAATTGCAGTGATGCTCGTCTGCGCCCTCACTGTTTGTTCCCCGTGTGCTCCCTCCTCTGGAGTCCAGCTTCATTCCGGTGTGGGAAGGAGGAATCCCACCTCCTGATGGAACACAGGAGGACTTTTACTTATGTAGGAAGATAAGCTTATATAGGAATAACCTGTAGGAATAACCACAACTGTCGTACCACAGACATTTACTTCCAGCTGCCTTTGGTTTTTGGCAGAGCAGGGATGCTCCACGTGGCTTCTCGAATAAAATAATGACAAAAATACTGAAACAAAGCTTTGCAGCGGTTAACAAAGATAACGAACTCTCTCCAAATGAACCCCTGAAACACACTCCACTTAGCCTCAAAACTTAGCCCACCCCCCGTGACCTGTTTTTTAGGGGAGTGGGTTGTAAGGATGGATGAATTGCCCAGTACTGGGCAGGGGCAGAGAGAAAACACACGGAGGAGGGCACTGGCACTTGGGACAAGAGCGTGCCCAAAGCATGGCCCGTGGGACATCCCATGGGGAGCAGTGCCGCAGGAGCCAGCGGTGCGGCTGTAGGTTCGTGGTGGAGGGGCTGAGTCCTTGCCCTGAAAGATCTGAGTTTCCATGCTGCTGGAGTCCACCTGGGCACCAGCGAGGGGCTGGACTCACTTTTGGAGTGACACCCGACAATAAACCCTTTAGTGAGATGGAAAACTGCCGAACAAATACAGCCAAATACGGCGCTAGATCCTGTCAGATTCTCAGTTGCCGTCACTGATAAAGGAGCGATACTTTATCAGAAGAATGTTTTTAATGAGTGCCAGAAAATAAATTATCAGCAAAGCAGAGAAGAACATTGGCACGAAAAAGAGTCAGTCTGAGGCCACCAGCAGTTTGGGAGCTTCAGCCCACGTGAATAATGCAGTCAAAGGGGCAAGCAGGGTGGGTGCTGGGTGCAGGGAGCCCACCCGCAGCCCCCAGCCCACCCTCACCTCCCACCGCCAGGCTCTTCCACATCCTGGCCAGTCCCCAGCCTGGGCTGCCTCAATACAAGGGACAGTTTTTTATTTCCAGCACCATTGCTGTACCGCTGAGGTCTCCAAATGCACAGGGATGATTTCATCCTAACCCCTCTCCACACCTCCTGCTCAACCTTACCCTCTCTGAGGTTGCTCTGAGGACATGTCCAAGCCTAAAAGAGCAGCAGCTCGTCTATCGAGCCAGCAGAAAGCCAGACCAGCCCTCCCTGCGTGTCCTGCTGGTGCTGCCAGCAGCAGAAGCAGCCTGTGGGGCCAGGGCCGGCTCAGATGCCCCACACCGTGCTGCAGGGCTCTCCTCTGGGCTGTGAGGCTGGCAGCACATTGGCGTAGATCTCCTGCTGCTCTGGCAGGGCCTTCCGCATGCTGGCATATGTAGCCTCTTTTTTCTCTTCCAAACACTGGAAAAGGAGGGGGATAAACGAAAAGCATCCTTTGCAGAGTCGTTCCAGGGCAGCACCTCTGTCAGATGCTTTAAGCACCCAGGAGCAGCCATGGGGACCGGAGAGGGCACCCACATTATCCAGGGTCATTCGCACCCCAGCTTGGCATCTCCCTTTGCAGCCCCCTCCCTACCCACCTGACCCATCCTGCTGCCCACGCCGTTGCCCACCCATTCTGGCTTTCCACCCATCTTGATCCCAGCGCTGCTTTGCGTTCTCCTACCTTGTTGCTCTGCTTGACCTCCGTGTATTCGGTTGCGTTGTTTGCCGAGCAGCGGAAAGCCTCGGCGCTGCTGTACAGCTGGCTCTCGCGGTGGTTAATGACTGCGTAGTTCAAGGCATCCGCTCTCTGGCACATGAAGGAGAGGGATGAGCTCCTAACCTGCTGCTGCTCCCCTGCCTGCAGCTCCTGCCTGCAGCCCACAGGGATGGGAACATCTCCCATCCTGCTGCATTTCCTGATGGGAGCTGAGATGGCTGCAGGAGCACTGGGGGGGAAAATTCAAGCTGCAGCAAACGCTGGCTCAACATTTCCCAAGGGAAATCTGGTTCATGACACCAGCCCGTCCTCGAAAGCTGGCAGCAAACCTGAGATAACATTTCCCAAGCAGTGACTGAAGAGCAGCTGCCCCGCAGCCCCCTCGGGTGTGCTTTGCTGCAGGTTCCCAAGACTGTTTCATCCAGAGAAGCAGCTCCGGGGCTTGGAGGGGCTCAGGGAGAAACTCCTCAGCTCAATCCTAAATTCTCTTCCCAGAAATACTCTGCCATAGTCACACAAAATCCCTGGTCGGGTCTTTCTGTTGTCAAACCAAGCCCAAAGGATCCCTCCCAGCCCAAAGGGCCATGAAGTCAGCTGTGACCAAATGACTCCGACAGCTCATGTGTTCAGCTCAGGCTGTGATTTTCCCCTCTCCAGGCGAGCTCGGAACACACCATCCCAAGACCTTGTGTAGTTTGCCTTACCGTATGTGACGCACAGCGTGTCCTGTCCACCTCTACAGCTGCTCCAGAGAGGGCTGCACGAAGCACGGATGTGGTTAGACACGAGTGAAACAAGAGGAAAAGAAATGTATTAAGTAACTGCGTTGCCGCTGTGAATCTCACCAGGGAACGCGTTGCCCCATCAACCATCTAAACTGGAGCAGTTCTCCAAATAAAACCAGAGCCCACCTGCCAGCTGGTGATGTCCCCTCCCGTCCCTCCCTGTCCTTCACACTGGCCTTTAGCTTTGCATCAAGCCCAGCACAAGCCTAGCCTACGGAGTTGGACACGTCGGGAGAAGTTGACGGTGCCCAAACCCAAGTGGATGCTGTGCCGGGCAGCACCCATCCTGAGAGCTGCCGTTCCCTGATGCCGTAGGGATAAGACCCGTGGGACAGTCCCACCACTGCCTCGGGAGAAGGAGACCTCCTTGGTGGAGGTCTCAGTGACAGACTCAGGAATTGGATGGATCAGGGAGGGAATGGGGGAGAAAAACAGAAATAGAGAGGAAAAGACGAATATAGCAGCCGAGGGGCTCTGGTGCAGGAACAGTGTGTGTTTTTACCCTTTTTCCTCCTCCTGGACAGCATTACCAAAACGCCAGCAGCAACCACAAGCAAAAGAAGAACCACTGCGATGCACGGAGTAAGGATGTGCTCAACCACGTCCCAACTGCAAGAAAAAAAGTTTCTGTCCTCACACTTCTCGGCAGCAGACCTGGGAGGAACCGGCACAGAGCCAGCACGCAGGGAGTGGCTGTGGGCGACGGGGCTTGCCCTGGGAAGAAGGGAAGCCGGCGTGGGGGCAGTCAGGCTGCAAGCTGGGCACGGGGCAAAGCAAACCAAAAACTGCGGCAGCAAACGGACACTCAGGTCTGAGAGCTGCTGCATCTTCCCTATTTCAAGAATCAGTTCCTGCACCTAATTTTGCTCTGGTTCATCTCCACTCTGTTGACTTGGTTGTAACAGGGCAGCCAGGTGAGGTGGCTGTGCCCACTTCCCGAGCATGCTGACGGGAAGCCTCAGCTTCACCTGCTTCTGCGGCACATCCAAGGGGCAAGAGAGGAGGGAGGGAGGGAGCTGTGCCGGTCCCAGTCCGTCTGGTGCTTTGTCAGCCATCGCCGCACCGCTGTGCGTGACTACAAAGCAGAACAGGACCCAGCCCAGTGCTCAGTTTCCCACAAGCAAAAGATCCCTCTGAGTTTTTGGGGAAGAAAGAGGAGTTGATGCTGCAGCCAGAACCTGCACCTTGCTTAAGCTGCAAGAGGGACAGGGGACAAGCAGGATGAGTGACCAGAGGTGCTGGGATTATTTTCCACACAGAGTGGCTAGCCGAGAGGATGAAACGCTGATCTCTAAAGGTGAAAGCAGGAGGTTCGGATCCCTGAGGGAAGTGTGAAGAGCCTGGAGGGTCACAGGGCTCCAGCTGCACCAAAAAGACCTCATGGAGGGAGGTGGCTGCTGCGGGCAGGAGCTGGTGCTCACCGTGGAGTGCTGGAGCCTTCGTAGTGGGAGAGGTTTGATCCCGGCGGCACGGCTTTCCCCGGGGGAGTTGTCTGTGTGGGGACTGACGCAGAGGTAGTGAAATCAGGGGGCTCAGTGGTCGGCGTGTAGGGTGATGCCGGGGAGGCGGAAGAAGGAACTGTAACAAAAGAGAGGCTCGGTCAGCATCCCCACCCCCGCAGGGGAAAACGTGGTGGGTTTTGCAGGACAGTCCCATACGAGTGCCCAGTGCAGGGGCTGGTCCCTGGTGAGGGGATGGAGAGGGACGTTCCCTAAGCCCAGAGCCTTGTGCCCCCACAGCGGGAAGTGGGGCGGCGTAGAGGGGTGAGGAACTCACTGGTGTTATGAAATAAGGCAAGGAGAGCAAAGACAGGGCTGGCAGGGTCTGATGAGAGGGGAAAACAGGGCACAGAGTCCGCAGCAATGGGAATGGCTGACCGTGGGGCATCAAGAAGGAGCCGGGGTGAGAGGTGGGCACGGGGAATGGGTGATGGCAGCAGCCTGCCAAGCTCTGGTGACACGTCCTGGGGCTGCCCCACGGGGCCTGGGCACCCACCTCTCCCAGGCTGCCTGTCCCTGCAGCCCCCGCTCCCAGCACTGGCAGGGGGACACACCAGTGCGGGACCTGGGGGACCCACAAGTACTGACCTGGGGACACGAACACCTTCACAACGTCACTGTCGTCACGAGACAGCCAGCCCGTTCGCACCCCGCAGCGGTAGGTGCCTGCGTCCTCCTTGGCCAGGTTCTGCACAGTCACTGTGAACCTCCGCAGTGTGCGATTGTCCCAGATGGAGTATCGGCCCTGCTGCACCATGGGCTGCTGCTCCGAGGTGATGACGAGGTCTTCAGCACAGGTATAAATACTTCCCTGTTTGCTCGGATTGCACCAGAATTTTGGCTGCATCTCTTGACCCAACTCGTATGTGCAGGTCACCAAGAGGGACTTCCCAAGGAATCCGTGCACGGTCCTGGGCCCCGTCACTGCCCAGCAGCCTGTGGAGACACACGGAGCAGCAGGAGTGCTGCTGCTGCACCGACATGTCCTGCCCCGCAGGGCCGGTGTGGGGCTCGAGCCCCCGGGATCCCCCCAGCCCTACCTGGCAGCAGCATCCAGGCGAGCAGCAGGAGCCACATGGGCAGGGACCGCGGGTCAGGGCAGCCCTCCTGCCCCCCACGCTCTGTCTTCGTTGTGTCGCCGCGGCGTTGCTTCCTCTTCTGCTGAGGTACCACGACTGCTGCTGGATGTTTAGCGAGAGCCTGGGCTTTCTCGTTTCCTCCGGTCTCAGCTGACTTCCTGCCTTCCCTATCACGGGCAGCACTGCCACGCTCTGTCCCCAATCCTGCCCCACCCTGAGGGTCCCCTTTCTGCCCCTGGCACAGCACCCACAGCGAGTGCAGTCTCACCTCCCCACTGCCCAGCCTCTGCAGTCAGGCAGGGCACCCAGAGAGGGATCTGCCCCTCAAGGGATGGTTCAGCCTGGCACAGAGACCCCCTGAGCCCCAAATGTGCCCCAGGCTGGGTGGCGAGGGCAGCACAGTGCTCCTGCGTGGGTGCCCTGTCCCCTCCATGGGGAGCACAGAGGGGGAGCCTCAGCCTCCTACCCTGAGCAGCTGGACGTGAGTGAGCACCCGTCCCCGCTGCCCTGGCCATCAGGTCCTGCTGGGCTGCCCAGTGCCCTGATCTGCTCTCTCCAGGCTTTCCCCCCTGTCCCCATCCCTTGTCCCCTGGAAGCACCACTCCTCCCCAGTGTCCTCCCTGCCACCCATCAGGGACTACTGAGCCGGTGCTGGGCTGGGCAAACCCTTTGGGAAAAGCTCCCGGGGGTGGGGAAGGGTTTGGGGACAGGCAGGACAAACACAGCCCGTGCACAGGGACCCAACACGTGTTGCGTGTCGCAGGGTCTTTCTCCTCCAGCCTCAGGCTGGTCCTATCTCAGATCGAAGTCGCGCACGCAGACCCGCTGCCGATACCATCGCAGCTCTGGCCTCGGCGAAGGCGAGCAGACGGCTTTGCTGCCCACGGTTGGTTCCAGTTTGGCAGAGCTGGGGGTGCTCCTTGGCGGAGACACAACTGAGCTGTCCCTGTCCCTGGCTTGTGCCTGGCCCTGAACCCTGGAACCCCACAGCAGCTCTCCGCGGGGAAGGATCCCTGCCCTGAGCATCACCCGGGCTGAGCTCCGGGCTGCCAGGAGTCACTGTGCCATTGCTCCTGGGTCCTTTCCACTGCAGGGAACAACCTGGGAGCCCTTCAGTTCCCCATGGTTCTGCCTTGGAGCTGCCACCTCCATCCCCTCCACACATGGTATTTCTGGGGCAGGGCTGTTCTCAGCTGGCAGTGCCGGGGGCTGTCCAGGGACAAGAGGTCTCACCCGCTCCCCCAGTGTCCCCTTCCCGGAGCTTCCCCACTTCTGTGGGTTCACCCAGGAGATGGCACTGGCCAGGCCCAGGAAGATGTTGCCTTTCAAACCCCCCAGAAGCAGACAATAAACAAGGAGTTGAGACCCCAGCAGGTGGAAGTGCAGCCCCGACCCCTGTGCTCCTAGGGGGCTCCCAGCACCGAGGCGGCAGGAGCAGGCGAGGAGAGCGGGGTGCAGGGCCCCTTCCCTCCCAGGCAGCCAAACTGCTGCATCTGCAGCGGAAGTTTTGCCACATGGGGCTGGAGCGGGCTGCAGGTTCCTGGTTTGTGCCTGCTCCTCATACCTCCGGCATTTTAGTTCTTTAAACAGAGCTGAAGAGAAACAACTCTCCCCCAAGGCTTCTGGCGGAGATGCCAGTGAAGCTGGTTGTGCCATGAAATGCAGGACGCGGCGTAGCCCCAGGGGAGATGGAGGTGGTCATGCCATTCTCCATGCCATGGGTGATGGTGCCAGCCATCCCGTGGGACACAAGGACACATAAGGAGCAGGGTTTCTGCTGGATTTCAGCTGGTGCCTGCTTTTTGGAGTTACAGAACCTGGAAAATATTAGGAGCAATGAGAAAAGAAGCCCACAGTGCAGCTGGGTGCCATGGGAGCTTTGCTCTCAGGCTGGGGGTGGAAAGTCGGTGCAGTGGGAGAGACAGTTGTGGAAGGACAGCATTCCTCGACTCTCGCTCAGCTGGAAATGGACACTTGGCTGCATCGGGCAGGGCTGGCAGCGCTAGGCCATCCTGTCCCCATGCCAGGGCTCGGCCCCCTGTGACCCCATGTCCCCTGCGGCTGCACCGCAGCGTGGCACCACACAGCCCCATACATCAGCATTGGCAGCCACTAGCACCCTGGGCAGTGCTGGCAGACGAAGGAGGGAGCACGCGGGTGGACAGGCAGACAGACAGACAGGCACCTACAGGACACCCAGGCTTTATTGCAAAATTATCTTCAGCTGGCAGCTCCAGCTCAGCGGACGCAGGCTCTCTGCCCACCATACCCTCCCCTCTCCAGACCAGGGGTTGCCAGGAGGGGCTGAGGCTTCCCAGGGGGAAAAGCAGCCGGAGCCAAGCAGCTCCTGGCATGGGGCAGCTGTGGCGGGTGGCGGAGTCCCGGCAGGGTGAGGGGCAGGGGGGCAGGAGGGTGTCCCTGCAGCTCTGGGGTGGTCAGGGTGGGTGGACAGCCCGGTGCCCCAGTGCCACCGGCCACCTCGAAGTGCTGCGGGTTTTCCCAGTCATGGCTCCTGCGCCGGCTCCTCACCCAGACAGCCCCGCACACCAGGGCCAGCGCCACGGGCACCTTCAAGCTGAGGAAGAGCAGGAAGTGGATGACGCCAGGCTGGGACCTGCATAGAAGAAAGGAGATGATGCTGCAGCTAGAGTAGGGTCTGGGCAGCCAGGACGGGGATGGGAGCACTCGCATATCTGCCAGCCGCCCCACTTGCCCTTGGGATGCTCCTTGGGGCTGCTGCAACTGGGGGCACCCAGGGCTGGGGGATGGACGCAGGGGAAAGGGTGTCTTAGGCTGGGGGATGCTGTTGGGAGCTTTCCCTGACCCCAAGCCCTGACTCACAGCACAGGAGGCTCCCTACAGCCTGTGGGGCACAAGGGGTTGGTGGCCAACGGGCTCACGTCGCTGCCCTCGGTCGCGGCTGAAACAGCTGTGAAGAAAACACAGAGTCAGAGGAAAGTGGGGACCCCCCCACCCTGCACCCCATCCTGCCCCCTGCGCAGGGGGTCTCTGCACCGAGACTGCAGCCACGGAGGTGCAGGAGGTGGAAAGGGAGGTCTCCGGGCAATGCCCTGGGCACCAGGGAGGAGGAGGAGGAAGGAAAATGTGCGTTTAACTGGGAGGGACTGGGAGCCCTGAGAGACAGGCTTGCGGAAGCAGAGAGGCTGAACGGGGAGGTGAGGGGGGAGCTCTGCTCTGCATGAAGCCCTGTACAGCCTTTTACGTCCAAATTTGCACCGAGGCTGCCTGCAGCCAGTCCCGGCGCCTGCGAGGAGCTTGTTCCCGCTTTGACAAGCCCTGTGTTCCCTGGCTGGAGACTCCCAGTCCCCAGCACTGTGACCCGAGCAACGGACTCCATTGCACACCCCTGCTTTGCTCCCGACCCGGCTTTACCTGCAGAGACCATCACCTCGGTGATGTGCCATAGGTTGAACTGCTTCCTCCTCCTCACCCCACAGGAGTAACAGCCTGCATCCCTCGGCGTGACGCTGCCCAGCGTCACCGTGAACGAGCGTGTCGCGTGGTTGTCCCTGATGGACACCCCACCCTGCGTCACCGTCACCTCTGAGCCGTTGGTTTGGGCGATGTAGTTGAAGCAAAACCAGAGGAAGTTCGGGCGGCACCAGTACTTGGGGTAGAGCTCGTAGCCCGGCTTGTAGCTGCAGGACACGGCCAGCGAGCCGCCCTGCTCGGCCGTCACCTGCGCGGGGCCCGTCACTGCCCAGCCACCTGCGAGGGACACGGAGAGGTGCTGCAAGCGCTGCTGGCATTGCCTCGGGGAGCCGGGAGGGATCCAAGCCCGGGATGCCGGGGGACAGCCTGTCCCGAGGGTGGCTGCATCCGTGCGCCCGCTGTGCCGGGGAGCGGTGCTGAGATGAGACCTCCCCAGCTGTTAAAAAAGAGCCCCCGTCAAGTGCGCGTGTTATTAAAAAGGAAAAAGCCGTATCGCCAGGGTTCGTGTGACAGCAACGAGAACACCCCGTAGCCATTCACTGGCCACACGGTGTCTGCCGGGCTCTTGCCATGGCCACGGTGGGCTCCCAGGGCTGGCTCAGCTGCAGGCTCTGCCCAGCTCTGTCGGAGCCCGTGGGTGGGAACTGCCTGAGCTGTGCTCCCGGCTCTCACCTGGAAAAGGGTCCAAACCAGGAAAATCCTCATTTTCTAGCTTCTCGCTCCTGATGCACACTTTTCCCTGCAGTCATTCAGCCAGCACCCTGTGGGACGGAGCCAGGGTCGCACACACCCGGCTGTCCCAGGAGTTTCCCAAGCCTTCTTCTTCCGTCGCTTCCCTGGGCAGTGTTTCATCACAGACCCTGGATGTCTTTTTTAAAGGCGGTTGCTTCCTCCCTTCGCCCAGGGACTGTGACTCACCCCGGGGGTGTCTCATGAGGGTCATTCTCTGCTTTTGCTCTGAAACAGACACTGGTTCCCAGAAAAACATCAAAATGCAGCCTGTTCCTTTGTCACGATGCCCGTCCCAGTGGGAAACGCAGCCCCTTCCCATGCACAGAGCCCGAAGGGCTTTGTGGGGCTTTGTAGGGGGAACGGGCCAGAGCAGGGGGCTGGGGGCTGCTGTAGGGCAAATACAGGTCAGCCCCTATGGATGGACCAGTTGGGACTGCTGGGATGCTCTCCCAGTTGAGATGGACTGGAATGAAGGACTGGGATGATGGACTAGGATGAGGGACTGGGACAACAGACAGGGATGAACGACTAGGATAAAGGACTGGAATGAGAAGCTGGGATGAGGGACTGGGATGAGGGACTGGAATGAGGGATTGGGATGATGGACTGGGACAATGGACTGGGATGAGGGACAGCCATCCCTGCTGCACTCCAGCTCCCTGGCTCCCGAGCTGGCTGCTAGTGTGAGCTGGGCTTCTTTTGTTTGTTTTCTCAAGCAGAAGTGTCTCATTTCCCCCCCAAAAATGCCTTTTTGGGCACAGCCGTGGGTTTTGAGTGGCAATGCTGTTTTTTTCCCAAAACTAAATATTTCCACTGAAAGTTTCAGAAACCCAAACACAAAAGCAAAGCTTCTTCCCTGGCAACTGCCTTGCTGATGGCTTCTTTCCTCGACACCCTTTGAAACAGGCAGAAAGCAGAAACCCCTGGCCCTGCCAGAGGCTGAGGCTGCTCCTTCCCCCCATCCCGTCCCCCATCCCCGTCCCCCCACCATGGCAAGAGGAAGCTCTGGGCTTCCCTTCTGATCATCAGGTAACCCTGTTCATTCCCCGAAGCTGCTGGCCGGCGGCGAGCTGAGTCTCTGCAAATAGCAGCGAGATCTGAATTCAAGAAGTGGCTGGAGATCGCAGACCTACTTTTTGCTGATAAGGCTCCCTGGAAAGGCCGGGCAGCCGCAGTCCAGCCGCCTCCCCAGCCGCTCTCATCTTCCTTGCCCCCTCCTAACGCAGCCCCAGCAGTACCAGGGTGTCCCGGGGACCCCTAAAGGGGACAGCGGCAGCAGAGCAGCTCTGTGGATGCTCCAGATTGTCCCCTTTTCCCTCCAGACAGAGCTCCCACAGAGGAGTTTCTTATTGGATTTATCTGAATCCAAAGCAATCTGTCTGCTGTTGAGCCGGGAAAACATCCTCAGCCTGGGCAGGAATCAGGGATGTGGCTTCTTGGCAGCAAGAATTGGGGGTCAATCTGCCAAAGCAAGGCAGGGGCAGGGGGCTCTCGGGGTCTCACGGGCTAGGGGACGGTGCCAGCATGGCCTTGGGCTCCAGCATCATGGGCAAAGGCTGTTACACTGCCACGGTGATGGGACAGCAGCAGCCACCTCCTGCAACACTCCTTCACCTCCTGTGTGGGCAGCAAGGACATCCTGGGGATGATGACAGGGACATCCCGGGGTGGCCCCGCAGGGACTCTCTGCCCATGAGGGATGCTGTTCTAGGATGAGTAGGGAATTTCTCCCAGGAAATGTCAGCCAGGCATCGCTGTCACCTCCCCTGACATGGGTGTTTGTGTAGATAACATCATCCTCCAGCTTGGGGTCCTGCTCCGTGTCACTGCGGCCACCCTGGTGAGGGGACAGCAGATCCCCTGAAGAAAGCAACCTGTCACCCCTCCCAGCCTCTGCCACTGGTTTATTCTGGGTGGTGACCAGCATAGCTGGACCAGAGCCCGGGGCTCTGCCCTGCGTCACCTCTTCCTCCCACCTCACTGCTGGCCCACGAGCCAGTGGCCACTCCGAAAAAGGGTTCTGACCAGCAAAACCTCCAGCTAGCTGGACACCAGGGCTTACTTGGGACCACCTTCACTGTCACCAGCTCCATCAGGCCTCTACCCATCCTTTCAACCCCACACCAGTAACTCCCAGTATCCGCATTGGAGAGGTCCTCCACAGTGAGCAGGACCATGCAGAAGATGTGGCTGTCCTGGATGGATACCCGCCTGTGCTGCCAGGGTACTTCTCACCCTGTCATCTCCACCGCGTTGCAGCAGGAGTCCTGGCTGGCCCTCGACACCAGCACGCGTCGTAGCCCCGTAGCCCCGGGGTCACCTGCAGTGGAGGGAGAGGATCTCCCTGACCTGGCTGCTGACCTCCCTGGGACAACCAGAGCCCAGCAAACTGCAAAGAAACCCACAGTGACACTGGAGAGAAAAAGATCTGCAAAATCAGCCTCCCCCGAGCCCTCCTCAGCCCCCTTTGGAAAGAAGCACTCTGGGGGAGACCCAGTGTGCTGGCTTTTAGCCCCAGATCTGAGGCTGTGGTGATGGGAGGCTTTGGCTCTATTGATGCCTGATGTGGAGCCCGTGCCCGTGGGAGTGCTCAGCAGCCCCAGCTCCCTGATGACAGCGGGAGCTGGAGCATCGCCGGCGGGGTTGGAGCCTGTCTTCACCTGGGAGAAGGAGCCAGCCCCAGCCAGGTGCCATCCTCGTGGTCCTGCTTTGCTCCGGAGATCCACGAGCATCAGCGTCCCACGCAGGGCAGTGAGATGGGGGATGCTGAGCTGGTCTGTGCTTTTGGCTTCTTTCTCCGCATCTTCGCTCATGCAAGAGGCGGCGGCGAAACCCACTGCTCTGCTGCGGGGTTATTTTCACCTGGCTGGGCTTCACCTCGGGGCTGGGGGTTTTCTGCTGCAAGTGACAAGCTGCTGAGACGCTTTTTGCAGACTTGCACACCTGGAGCACATCAGGGATGGTGGGCAGCTGCAGAAATGGGATGTGGGACCCCGTGCACCCCACTTGGCAGGAGATGGTAGGAGAGGAGGGGTCTTCACCCCAAATGGCTGCTGCAGAGAGATGCTGGAGCACATGAGCTGGGCAGAGCTTCCAATGCTGAAACGGGGCAAAACCAGCATGGGAGCTTTAACTTTTGCTTGATCTTTGCAGAGCCCACCTCGTGTTCCTGGGGGTGCTGGAGGCTGTGTGTGCTGGTGCTCCCCTTTGGCCAGGCTAAGGAGCAATGCCGGGGTGGGCACAGCCTCCCAGGTGCTCGGAGGGCATCAGCTCAGCCCCTGGGCTGCATTTTGGCTGAGAGAGATGTGCCCCACCCGCTCTTGGGGTGCGAGTGCCTGGCCCCAGCCCTGGGCTCTGCAGCACCGAGCCGGTCTGGAGGGAAGTAGGAGACATGGGACATATGGAGAGTGGGAGAAGGAGTGATCTGGGCATTGCGTGGCGCTGCTGAGGGGTGTGAGTGGGTGGCTGAGGGTCGGCTCTGCTGATGGTGCCTGCTGGGACAGGGTAGTTGAGATGGTGTGGAGCTTCCTCATCTTCCTCCTCCTCCTCTGGCTTTTTTATCGCAGGTACATCCATGCTGGGGCTCAAGGGAAAATAAGGAGCATGGCTGCATCGCTGGAGCAGGTCCAGGCAGCGGCTCCCCCCGTGCTCTCACTCCCTGTTCGGCACTGGAGCTTCTCGCAGACAATGAGGCTTGGGTTGCCCTCAGGAGCAAGTAGCACCCGGAGGAGCTTCCCTGGCCCATGGCTTCACCCCATCTTGAGCTTCAAAGGCTGGCCGCAGGCCCTTCTACAGCATCTCCCCACTTCTTTTTCTTTCCATCATTGTCGTTTTTCTTCCCCTTTCTAAAACAGCTGCGTAGGTTTCCATTTCGCAGCAGGGTGATTATATTTGGGCAGATGACGAGACCTACCCAAACAGGGCCACTTCCTTCCGCAGCTGAAATCCTGTCACTTGCATGGGAGGCTGGGCTGGGGGGAGCAGAATGGGACCCCCTCCAGCCAGGCTCCCCCAGGACTCTCCCTCCACCCCCCCCGCCCTTCAGCCCCTTTGCTCTGTGCAAAGACCCAGAGGGGAGGGAAGCGAACAAGGCGCCACATTAAAATAGAGAAGCAGAAGTCTGAGGGCTGTGTGGGAACAGGGGTGACTGTGCCAGCCATGGCACCACCTCTTTCCTGGGGCACCTCGGAGTCACTGGGGCCAGAGGTCATGTCTCTGACCAGATCCTGACCTCCTCTTCCTCCCCATGTTCTCCTTAGTGCTGAGCACAAGAACCACAGAGGATGAGAAGGGGCTGCCAGGGTGCAGCATCCCCTGGTCCCCACTGCAGCCTGGGCCAGGATGCTGAGCTTTTAACCCCTGGCTGGGGTGTATTTGAAACACATCCCAAATCCTCTGATCTCACCTTGTTTAATAACCTCGTGGCAGAGTGGGGATAAACAGCGCTGCCGGCCTGCGCGTCCTGCTGCGGGACCCCGTGGCACGCTGGGGTCCTCGGTGTTGTGGGAATGGAGGATACGGGGGTTGTTTCTGTGGGATACAGGGAATTGCGATAGGAGAAGCAGAGAGAGCTCAGGCAGTGGTGGGGAAACACATCCTGGATGGTGGGAGAGCTGCAGGGGATGCCTGTTCCCCTCCCGTGAGTGAGAGGCTGAGCGCGAAGCTGCTCAACGCGTGTTCATGTAGATCGGCGGCTCTTCTGGAGCTCTGGAAACGGAAACGTCGTTTTGATTTTCAAACTCCTGAAATAGGGGAGAAATGCAGAGATTTGGGGCACTTTGCAGGTCCATCTATGCTAAAGCACTAAAAGCTTGTGACTGTTTCTACGTGGTTTGTGAGCTGCTGCCTGGGACAGGCTGCTAAAGGGGAGGGAAAGGCTGGTGTGGGGAAAGGAGGGTGATCCCAGAATGGGGCAGCTCCTCCCCACTGCAGGGCTGGGAGCAAGGAGCACCCATGGGATAACTTGCTGCATGCCCCGGGGGCTGCCCCAGCCCCTTTACCTGCCACTTGGCCGGGCTGTTCTCATAGTCATCATCGATCGAGCTGAGCTCCCACTCCCTGTTCATGTAGATGTTATTGCAACCAGCCACTCGCTCCCAGCTTGCAGTGACCTGGGGGGGGCCGAGGTGTGTTAAGGACAAGGGGGCTCCGGGCAGCGGCTCCCTCATGGTGGAGCCATCACAAGACCCTCATCCCACCACCCTCCCAGCTGGGGTACCTGGAAGTCCTTGTTTCTCTTCCTCTCCATGGCCCGGGCTGCTGGGGAAAGAGCAAGAGATGGAGAAGACCAACACGGAGCTCTCTTTGCAGAAGGGGAGCGTTTTGGGGGGGTCCTGAGCCCTTCCCCATGGGTGTCACATCAGCTCCTGTGCAACCTCAGGTCCTGGACCATGGAGCTCAGGGGACTGGGATCCTGGGGAGAGCTCCAGCCCCTTTTGCCCCAAGCCCTGCTCATGTCCTGGGATAAGCAGGAGGGCAGTGTGCGGTGTGCTGAGGTGGGGGTACGGGTGCTGGGGAGCAACGCGGGGATCCCTGCAGCCACCCTGAAGAGGGGGGCCACAGCCTGGGGCCCCAGATCACTTGTACCTCTGCTCTTCTCCAACGATGCTCTTCTCATCCTGCAGCAGATGGTGATGCCCACAACCAGCACCAGCACAGCGGAGGGTGTCAGGACCAGAAGAAGCAGGTTTGGGGTGCTAGGAGGGGAGAAAAGGGTGTTACTGCCCTTCTGCACTGCCCTCTCTACAGCCCTGTGCCCTAGGGAGGGCTTTCATGCCTGTATTTATCACAGCCCTGGGGGGCATGAGACTCTGTGGGCTGGCGAGGATATTCCAAGGATTTCTCCCAGGTTTCCTGGCCAGGGATCCATGCATGGGCACATGCAATGTCTGGCCAACTTGGCGTGAGAGAGTTGCACAGATTCATCCCCCACCACCACGGACAAGTACCCAGATGCAGCACATGCCTGCCCGGGGTGTTGTGGTCCCCCGCAGCCCTGTGGGACCTGGGCAAAGGCTCTGGGACCCCCAACTAGTGCAGTGCTATGGCATGCAGGGGTACAGCAGCTTTCTCTAGAGATGCCCCGCTGGCCCCAAAGCCCTGTGGACAGGCTGGGGGGGGACCCTGCATCCTCAGGCTGCCTGGTCCTTGGGCTGGGGACAGTCCCTCTCCTGTCCGGTGGCCCTGGCCCTCACCCAGCCTGCAGGCTTCTGGCTTGCAGCATGGTCATGGTGTTTTCCAGCTCCAAGGGAGTCCATGGGAAGGTGGGAGCAGTTGTGGCTTCTTCCCTCTGTGTGATGTGGAGGTCATAGTGTGTTGTCTTGGGCACTGCAGTGGAAAGAGATGGAAGCAAAGCACCATGATGTGTGTTATCTGGTCCCGGGCTGCAGCTGAGGCTGGTGACAGAGTGCTCCGGGATCCCAGAGGCTGCTGGTGGGGAGGTGTTGGGGGGTGGCTGGGAAGCACCAGATGTGGTCCCAGGGGGGCTGTGTGCACCGCAGGAGCAAGGAGAGGGATGCTGGGGCAGCTGGGCAGCTGAGAGGGGGATTTCTTCTATCTCTGCCTCTCCCCGACCTCCCTCCCAACCTCCCCTCTCCATTCCCTCTGCCCCTCCAGCCTCTACCATAGCAGAACGGCCGCGCCAGGCTCACCTGGGAGAACAGACACCACGACAGGGACCATGGGGTCATACCAGGGTACCTGGATCCCACACCAGTACTGATCCCCGTCCTCCACTGTCAGGTTCGTCATGGTCACCACGAACACGTGCCGAGTGGGATCGTCTCTCAGGGTCATCCTGTCCCCCCGAGCCTCATCCCCAGGGGCTTGGGTCTGAATGAGGACGGAGCAGGAAAACCAGCCGCTGCCCCTGCACCAGTACTTATTGGCATCCACCAGCTCTGGCTTGTACTCACAGGGTACCTCCACGGAGCCCCCCAAAGAACCGTTCACCTCTGCGGGGCCCCACAGAGCCCAGCATCCTGCAGGAACAGAGACTGTGCCAGCCTTCAGGTGAGCACAAGACCATGCACAAGCCTCCTGCCAGCCCCTAGCCCACTGCCCGGTCCCCTGCCATGCCAGCTGCTTTGTGCTGCCCCCAGAAAACCTCTCCCATAGCAAGTGGGGCTGCAGCCCAGAGGTCCATGTTCAAGGTTGGAGGGGCTGAGTGAGCAGGGAGAGAGGACATGGGGGGAACGGCTCGGTCTCTCTTTGCCTTCCCATGAAACCCCAGTGCCTTGAAACCCACTTCTGCTTCTGCCAGTGGGCTCTTCCGAAATCTGCCCCCCATCCCTGGCAGGGCAGTGTCCCCAGGCTCTCCTGGAGTCAGGTTTAAAAGAAAAGGAGAAATGCCAAATATACCCCTCCCGCACTCTGCAGCCAGACCCACCCCAAAGCATCCGGCTTTCCGTTAAAGCCACCTCTGCCAGCAAGCACAAGGTAGCAAACCCACCCTGCCTGCTGCTCTCATGGTAGGTGGGGGGGTTGCAGGATTCAGAGACTCCCCACAGCACTACCACAGGGTGATTTTAGAGGTCTGAGGGTTGGAAAAGCTTGCCAGCATTTCCATCCCTGCTAGATGAGGATGTGGGGTTTGGAAGGTCAGGACAGCCCTGGTGAGCCCTTATCCACTCCCACCAACACGAGAAGATCCCGCTCTCACCTGGGAGGAGAATCCAGGTCCAGACCAGGAGCCTTTCCCCCATCCCTGTCTCTGGGTGGCTGCAGGCTCAGCCCTCGCTCTCCGGAGCTACATGTCCCCGGCAGTGGCTGTGCCCGGTGCCAGCCGCTCTCGAATGACCCCTTTACCGCCTCTGTGTCGCTCTTGGCTTCCTGCTCTGGCTCCACTTCCCCCAGGGTGCGGGTCCCACCTCGCTCAGGACAACACGTTTGGCTGCTCCTCGGGGCCAGGGAGACCCACACCTGCCAGTTCTTTCCAAAGTGGCTCAGCCCGAGCGGTAACTTTACCCTTGCCAGCAGCACCCTGGGGAGCCGAGAAGGGGGTGGGAAGCAGGGAGGTGGCTTAGGCAAAGACCTCGAGAGGCTGAACAGCCTTCACTTTCTGTTCGAGAGCTTCAGGGCTGACAGAAATGTAAGTTCAGCTTTTCGAAAGGGGAAAACTCGATGCTGGGAAGGAGAAATATGCTGAGGATGGCCAAACCACTATGGTAAAATACTGCAGAGCAGAGGACTGAGCTCTTCAAAGCACAAACAAGAAGGTGTCAGCCCAACTGGGAACCCATCAGACAGGAGAGTCAGGCACCAAGTTACCCTGCAAGGGTTTTTGCGCGTGGACCAGAGAGATGCGGGACGTGTCCCTGCCACTGCCCAGCAAAGCGCAGTGAGCCCTTCCACCGTTCCTTGGTGCGGGAGGAGGACTGGGAGAAGCAGCTCAAAGGCGGAGGCTCCGGCTGGAACACACATGGGGAAGGCACCTACAAAGGCCTTTGCTGGCTGGGGATTTCGAGGGCAGCTCAGTTATCTGAGCTGAAAGGACTCCTTCGAAGAGTCACTTTGGTAGAGAGGCTGGGGGAATTTTCCAAGCCACATCCGTGCTGTAGCCCTCAGAGGAGAAGCACCATTTCCCCTTCCCTTTCTCCGTTTCAGGTTTGGTTTCTGGGCAGGATGAGCAGCCACTCAGCCCAGGGCAGGGGCTGGGACCCCTGGCACAGACCAGGGCTAGTTCCACCCCATCGCCACAGTCCCCAGGACCGTGTTACCCCCCCCAGGTCTCCTTCCTGCCCCTGAGGACAGAGCAGTGATTTACAGCTGCCCAGCACCAATGCTGCAACACCCACATGGGGTTTTACCCCAATATTTCTCCCTTCAGCTGCTGAGCGGAGGGGCTCTGGCTGCAGCGGGACTCTGGCTGGTGGGTGTCAATGAGGGTTTTGCAAAGGGGGTGGCTCCAGCTCAGTATCTTGGCCCCAAACTGTCTCAGCAGCCTGTGAGTGTGCTCCTGGAGGGAAAGCGCAAGATGGGAGCAGGCAGGAGTGAGGAGCCCTGGAGCACCGATGCGAGAGGCTCTGTCACACAACGGGCTGTGATATTTATCCCAATTAAAGTGAGTGTCAGGTCAAAGCAATGAAACCAGAAAGGGAGTGAAGCAATTCAGACAGAAACCAACGCAGCAGAGCGTGGTGCAGAGCTGCGCTGCCTGGGCCCCTGCGGAAATGGGGACAGCCCAGTGCAGAGCCCCACCCCAACACGCTCCAGGCAGGGCATGGGTGCTGGGGTGCTGCAGACCCCCCGGGAGGGAATGAATAAATGCAGCCACCTGCAGAGGAGGCTGCAGCAAAGGGCCAGGGAAGGCACTGGGCTCCGCACCAGCATCTCTGCTGGGTGGCCGTGCTGGGAAGATGCTGCCCTGATGGGGAGAGCCGGGTTCTGCCCCTCTCTCTTTCGGCAGCAAGTGGCTTGGGAAACACAAGACAAGGCTCTTCGGTAAGAGAAGCAACGTTGCTGAAACGCTTCTCAGCAATTCCACTGATGCATCCCGACAGGAGCAAATCGGTTTGTCTTTTCATCTCAGCCACACTTGGGGCTGGAGCAAGCCCTCGCCTGTGGCTCGGTGGCCATGTCAGGGAGCAAAACGGCCCCAGCAGCGGCAGAGCCATCGCTGGTGATGGGAACGTGGTGTCGGGAGATGAGCTGACACCCGCGCTCCTGCAGCCCCGTTCCCAGCCCCTGCCCAGCAGTGATGGGACAGGGAGCAGCATGATCAGACGCTGCTTTTGCCCCAGCTCTGGTGAGATTCTGGGTCTGGGTTCAGGCTTTGGTGACGGCCTTAAAAAAGAGGCCCAAAGCCCTCCTGGGACAGGCCATAGCTGAATCGATCAGTGTGTGCAGCCCCTTGGTACACAGCCCCTCACCAACAGATCTCCCCCAGCTCCCATCCCACCTTACTGCCCACCACCACTGAGCCTTTCCAGAGTTGTCCTCTGCTCTGGGCTGCAATGACATTTCCAGCCTCTTATTCTTTTTATTTAATCTAGGACCTTTGAAAAATAATCTGGCTGTTTCAGACTGTGCTTTCATGGGCAGGTTTGGCAACTTTGGTGAAATTGTTTTTAGGAGATAAGGCTGAATATTGTAATTGCTAATGCAGCTCCTTGGCTACCGCTGACTGAGCACGCACTGTCTGCTCTCTCTCTTCCACTGCCATCTCAGATAACCAAGATAAACCCAGATCATTCCCAGATTTCCTGACTTCGCAAAGCTAGCAAAAGAGAGAAATCCTTGCAGACTTTGTGGTGGTGGAGGGTTTACTCTGGGCTGTGCCTTAGACTGGACTCCTCAGCCAGGAAGAGCTCAGGCAGGGTTAGTTACTGTGGTGAAATTAAGAAAGCAAATTTCAACAGATCCAGAGGATCTTCCTCATGGGGAAGGAAGGACTTTGGCAGGGCTCAGATGTCCCCAAAAATTGTTGTACCAGTAGTCCAGGGAGATCCTACAGCAGGTTAATGGGGTTGGGCAGCTGAGAATGAGCAGGAGCAGACGGTAGAAACTCCTGAGCTGGTTGTAAATCCTCCACTTATAGCTGTACTATCCAAGGCAAATAGACCAGTAATTAAGCTATCAGAGAAACAGTCTACCAGCAAAGGAGACCGAACAATGGAGCTAAATTGCAGGTTCAGTTGAAATCTTTCTTGCCACTTGCAGGTCATTTCCTCTGATTTCATTGCTCTGCACCCACCGCAGCTGGTCAGCGCTTGCTCGGGGCTATAAACTGCTGCTGGCTCCAGAAACCTCTGCTGGGGTTGGCTGGGAGGGCAAGAGGTTTGCTTTTGGTGGGGGAAAGACATCAGGGTGATGCAGGTATCAGGCTGCTGGGCTCTGATAAAGCTGCAGATACCACTTATCTCTAACGGGTCAGGTTACCCCAGAGCCATACAGTGGTGTAAAGCCCTTGGAGCCATGCCAGGCTGGGCTCAGTGGCTCTCTTTTTGCCAGCAATCTGTGTTGTCTCATTAGGCTGCATTACAGTTGGCAATATCATGATAGATAGGAAAACCGTCTTCCTCCCGAGCGCTGTTAAATCTGCTGGGCCAAATGTGCCTCTGGTGTAAAGCCAGTGCCTTCAGGAGGAAAGGTGAATTTGGCTTTACAAGGTTTTGCCTCCTCCCAGCCAGGTCTTCGCTCAGCAGCAGCTCCTTGCTGCTCTCCTTTGTGATTCAGAAAAGGGAAACAAACATTGCTGGAGCTGAGGTGGGTCAGAGGATGCCCTCGGAGCCCCACTTGCAGCCAGGAAATCTCCCCCAGGAGTAAGCAGGGCTGGAGTCTTGGACTGGGTGGTGCATTGGGGGCTTCCTCTCCTCTTCACTGGGGGTTAACTTCATCCCACCTCCACCCCAGGAGAGGTTTATCTGAGCACCAGCAGAGCTTGGGTGCCCAGGGCGGAGCTGTATGGCGCCTGTGGGAGATTTGGGTCTCCGGGGTCTGTGTGATAGAGCAGGCAGCCCAGGTTGGGGCAGTACCCCAACTCTGTGTGAGTGCTGGGGCATGAGCAGGCTGAGTGTGCCCTCAAGACCTGTCAGCATGAGGTCTCCATCCTCAAGGGGCTGAGGACACCCATGGAAAGGATTTTTGCCAAGTTCTCAGTGTATTAAGAGGCCAGAGAGCTGCCCTGGCTTTGTTGCAGTCACCCTGAGGTTCGCTGCACTCGTCTTCCTGGCTCTGCCCGGTGCAGGGTGTGTGCACTACATTGAACCGTGCTGCTCACCTTGCCGCTGATAAATTTTCTGATCCAGATCCCATGGCTCATGATATCTCTTATTTTTGTGCTGTTGATCGTCTTCCGGTGCTTGGGATCAACAGGTGGTCTGGCTGCAGGATCGTCTGTGTCAGGCCTGGATTTAGCTTCTCAGCCTCTGACAAGTCTGAGGACCCTCTGCCTCTCTGGGTTGTTTTTTGTCTTTTCTGGTTGTTGTTGCCAAGACTGATCATCTGACCCGGCAGAACCATCTCTTCTGTTGGAGGAAATAATGGGCAGATATAATTAGCAACGTCAGGCCCAGGCAGTCAAACAGCAATCAGGCAGGTACAGATGGCTCTTGGAAACATGGTCTGTTCCTCTGGCTTGGGGCCGTCTGCCGATCTGGAAGGAGGGAACTGGAGATTGAATTGAGTCTCTCTTAAACTTCTCAGTAAAGATTAATTTCTTTCCAGTTTAATCGAGAACACCAGATTGCTCTAAAGGGACTTGTAAATAAAAGTATCTCAATGAGATATCGACTATCACTTCCAGGTTTAAGCACAGATTCCTCCTGTTTTGAAGTACAATTTGTTTTTTACTCCAAGCAGGCTCCTAACTGGACTCTGGGAATGTGGTGAGTTTCCAAGGGGGAGCTGCTGGGTTAGCCAGGCTCGTGTTAGCACTAGTTTCATAAAGAATCTGAAATGGCCTGGCTAGCACAAGCCACTGCCCCTCCCTGGGGTGACACACCGCTAACTCTGGTGACCATGCAAGTCTGCACTTCTCCACTGCCCATGGACACCCAAAAGCTGCACAGGCTGACGGCTGGAGAAGTGTCAGCCGGAGCAGCCCGGTGCGGGCATGGGGCTCCCTCACGCAAGTGCCAGTGAGCCGGGTGCGAAGCACGGCTCAAGCAGCGCAGTGGACCTGGCTTCGTGCTCTCAGCTCAGCAATTGATGGGAGCTGGCAGCACGAAACCTCTGCCCAGCACTGCCTTCCAGCCCCGTCTGACTGTGCCCCACAGACACATCCCATGGCGGAGGGAGGAAGGGCAGCGTTTCCCGGTGGTGAGGGATGGCTGTGCCTTTGGGCAGGGACCCCCGGACTCTTTGTAAACTGGAGGGCGGGGGGGGGGGGCGTGTCTGTATCACGGTGGACGGAGATGGGGAGGGCGGGCTGGAGAGAGAGCAGCGGTTGTGTGGAACTGGCGCGGGCCCTGCCCGCGCGGAGAGGAGCTCCCGCGGCCTCCCCGCCCCCAGGAGGGACCGGCCTCCCCCCGCCCTCCCTCCTCGTCCGGGCGGAGGAACCCTGCGAGCGGGGCGGGCACGGCCGCGGCGGCGGCGAGGAGCCGGGCAGCGCTCCGCTGCCCTGCGGGGGCCCGGAACCGAGCCGTGCTGTGCTGAACCGGGCCGCGCCGGACAGAACCCAACCGAGCCGAACGCAGCCGTGCTGTGCTGAAGCGGGCCGGGCCGATCCGCGGCCCCTGCGGAACCGGGCCGGGCCGGGCCGGGCCGGGCTGACGGGCCCGGACCCAGCCGAGCCGAACCGGGCCGGGCCGGGCGGAGCCGGGCGCTGTCCGCGGTGCTGAAGGCGGCACGGGCGCTGTCCGCGGTGCTGCAGGAGCGGCCCGGCCCCCCCGCGGCGGCCGGAGCCGGCCCATGCCCCCCGGCCATGGAGACCCCCGGCGCCGGCTCGGGCGGGGCTGGCTACAACGAGGCCCTGCTGCACAAGGTAGGGCAGGGGCAGCGGCGGTGCTCGGAGAGAGGGGGAACAGGGGAGGGGGCTGCAAATTGCGCGGCGGGGGCTGTGCCGGCTCGGTCGCCTGCTTGAACTTCCCCGGCAAACTCTGTCCCTCTCCCCTGCTCGCTCCTCTTCCCCCAGTGGGGTCCGTCCGCCACCCCCCATCCCGGCGGGGTGGTGGGGGGATGCGGCTGCAGCTCTTTCCCCCCGACCCGGCGTCGGCCGGGGCTGGGCAACCGGCGGGGCTCGGCCGCGATCGCCGCCACCTCCCGGGTGACGGTGGGGAGGGGGGCGGCAGGACCGGGAGCGTTTGCAAAGCAAAGCGGGCAGGAGCGCTGGAAAGGGGCCAGCACCGCGGAACAGCCTGCAGCCGGCGATCAGCCGTTCCCGCTGCCCTGTGCATGCTCCGGGGGGTCGGGGGGAGGCGCACCCCGGGGGTTTGTTGCCAAAGTCAGCCTAAGGAGCTGGGAAACACCTGCCATGAAATAGCGGTGTCCCAAGAGACGTCCATCCCTGCCCTCCTTACTTTAAAATCATCTCTTCTGCGGAGTCCCTGGGACTGCATTTTGTAACTCCACGTTGCAGGGAGGGTGGCCGGGGCTGCTGCTGTCCCCGCAAGACCTGGGTGGCCCAGGCTCTGCTGCAGACTCTGCTGGAGCAGGGCTTTTGCTCCCTGCAGTGAGACACTGCCCTGCAACTCCAGGAGACACGGAGGAGACGCTGATCTCTGCCAGATCCACCCATCACTCCTCTCGCTGTCCTCACGCTGCTTTGCTGCAGTCCCCGGCGTGACTGTGCAGGGATCGACACCCCTGGGGAGCAGGGGCAGGGCAGGGGCAGAGCAGGGCAAGGGAAAGGGCTGGGGCTGTGTGGATCCTTTGCAAATCCTAGGATGTTTTACATCCTGTTCTACTCAGGGCAATGTGCCCAGCCCTTGATTAGCAGAAAAATATCAATTACTAGAAACTCTCATTTCTGTTGTACACCGAGTACATAGGACATGCCTCCAGGGATGACTCAAGAAACTTTGATTCTTCACAAAGCCTTAACTCTTTCTTCTCCAGCAACGAGCTGCTGCAATAGGGGAACAACATTGGTAGAAATGAGTTCCTGGGCAGAAGAGCTGCCCGTGCAAATAACCATCCCAGTTCCGTGTTCTCTGCTGTTTCCCTTGGTATTTTGCTACTGCTCCTGGCTGAGTTGCTTGTCGTGCAGAAACAAGCCTGCTCTCACTCCAGGGACGTAAGGCAACAAATACCTCGCTAGATCTTGTTTCTGAGCAAGGAATCACATTTCAGACGTGCTGAGAAACCCCAAGAGAGCTTTGCACTCTGCAGGCCAAGGTTAAGTGATTTCTGGTTGGTGGCTAGACCCAGGCCTGGGGAGGAAATGGACTAGGAGCAACTCAAAGTGGGAACAGCAGAGGTTTGTTCTGGGCTGTTCCAGAAAAGTTTCACTTGGCACAAAATGACAGATTCTGCTTTCAGGTGATTTGACCCTTTGCCACATCATTCTTCCTTCTATGGGATGCTTGGATCCATTTAGCTGGAAAAAGCTTCAGGAGGAGAAAGATGTGTCCCTGGGCTGTGGTTGATCCAGGGTGTTAGTGGGGGTTTTGCAAACAGGGATCTCCTGCGTGATCCGAGAGCCAGCTTTTGTTTGATACACAGCTCTAAAGCTCATGTCTACAGGGCTGAAATACAGCCTCTGCCAGGACAAGGGCTCAGCAGGGCTGGCGGAGAGCCCTGGACTCTGGCTCGAGCCAGTGTAAGAGGCTTGGCCATGGTAAAACAGCGCCTGGGCAGGATGGGGACAGCCCTGAGGTGTCCCTGTGGCACAACACAGCTCGAGGCAGCATCCAGCAGCATCCAAGTTACCCTGGAGCACTGCCTAGAGCCGGGGAAAGGCAGCGCGATTTTGTATATAGAGCAGGTAAAAATAAGTCTCGTTAATGTGTCCCTGAGAGACGGTGGGAACGGGGTGGCGAGGGGCAGAAAGCAGCCGCAGCTTCGCTCTCAGACCTCTCCCAGTGCCGCCTCCTGGCTGAGCCCTGCAGGCAGCTGCGCTGGGGTACACATACCCGATTCTCACAATTTGTTGTGACAAATCCTGCTGACCTGGGAGTGAACCTTTGAGTTTGGGGCTCCAGCAACTCTCTGAGAGCAGCAGAAGAGCCCCTGGATGGCACCTCTCCCCTCCCCACATCACCCAGGACTGGAGTTCTACCCTGCCAGGCTCCTACTAGCTACATTTAACTCAGGACTAGCTACCACCTGCTAAAGCTGAAAAATGAACTGGGAAGATAACCTCAACCCACACATGCTATCCCAGATCTCCTCCCGCTTGGCTGGCACTGGAAATGCAGCAATCACCTCCCTACGCTGCCTTGACAGCCATGCAAAACTCCTCTTCCCAAGGCATGACAGACTGAAATATCTCCTTCACTCGCCGGCTGCCAGCACGGGCAGGGGAGATCTGAGCGGGTTTGCCCTCGCTGCCCCATCTATCCGCCTTGTCTCTGCAACCTACACCAAGCTAGCAGGGATTTTGGAGGAAGGTGGTTCATCTAGGTCTGAATTAGCCTCAGGCCCCTAATTTGGGGATTTTTGCTCTTTGCCTGAGGCAGAGCTGGCAGACAGGTCTGCTCAGGGGTGTGTGACACACTGTGCCTGCTTCTCTGCTGGGGCTGTGGAGCAGGCGAGCTGTGGGGTGCTGGGGAAGGGAGCTCACCTCTGCCCACCCAGTGGAAATAATTTCCTTTAGCTGGAAACAAGAATTGCTCCGATTGTGCTGGGGCTCAGGAGCAGTGCTTTGGGAGTGTCACCGAGCTGCTCTCCTGGTCTTGGCCAGGTTTCCCTGCGCCTTGACCAGCCCGTCTGCGTACTCACCCCAGCAAAGCACCACTCCATCCCCACACCTCCCTGCAGAGAGGAACTGCAGCACCAAAAGGAGTCTCTGGACTTTTTTGCCAAAGTTTTCCAGGCAAAGAAAAACCTCCTGGAATACCCAAGGAGCTGAGGAGGTGCTGGGGAGGCCGAGCTGTGGCAGAGGGTGCTGGAAAGAGGCGGGGTGGGTACGGAGCTTTGCACTGGGAGGCTTCTTGTTATCGTGACTCACGCATGTCCAGCCTGAGTTTTGACAGTGGGTAGCCACATCCACACCACAGCTGTTTTTTTATTCTTATTTTATGTTTATTTCGTGGGCCTGTACCTCCACAGAGCTCATGAGCTTCTCCTAAAGTCATTAGGAAAGTCTCTTGGCTGAATCAGGCCAACTTTTACTATTGTTATTATTAAGTCATGAAGAAATTCACGAGTTGTCTCTATTATAAATCCCAATTAAATTATTGATAGGCGAGTCTGCCTTTTATACATGTTCTCTGTAAATCCTGGAGGCTTTCTGGTGCTCATTCCAGCCAGCTCTCTTCTCTCCATAATTAATGCCCTTCTCTGCATTAACTGCTCCCAAGGAGAGCACCGCAGGGCGCAGCTGTTCTCGTTGCACCTCCCAGCACCAGTAATTCACCTGGGAATAGTGCGTAGCACCAAAAAATGCAGTGCTGGAGTACGGGAGCCCCACAGTAACGAACTCTTGGGGTGTTTTCCTATGTGGCTGCTCCGGGGTAGATCCTGCTTTCTGCATGAGGAACATACCTGGGCCCCAGGGAAAAGCCAACGGGGGCTTGGGCAGGGAAATTTCCCCCTGGGAAAGGGGTGACCTGGCTCCTCTAACCCAGGTGGAAGGGTTTCACTGGGAGATTTCTGCCTCCTGACATCTCCTCAGCTCCCGCACAGGTTCCCAGCACACAAGGCTGCTCTGAACGTACAAGTGACCTGCAAACAGCCCGATGTCTCGTTAGGGAGCTGGGAAGGCACAGAAATCTCCGGCTGCAGATCTGGTCCCAGATTGCTGCCTCTCAGCTCTGCAGAGGTGCAGGGCTCCCTCCTGCCAACAGCTCTGCTGGGCAGGTCAGGGTTTTCCCAGGAGAAGTTTAGGGTTTGGGATTTTTTTTCAAGGGAAAATGCTGATTCACTGAAACAAGCATTTTGCCGAAGCGTATCGGTGCTAACAGGCTCCAGGCAGGTTGTGGTGCAGTGATTTACGCAAGGCAGGATGCTGGTCTCCTACCAGTCCGTGTTCCTGCTTTATTTGTGGTCCTCAGGCTCCTTGGCTTTTGGTTTCAGCCCACTCCTTTGGGGTCTGTGGGGTGGCAGGAACCGGGGTGCTGGGCACTGTGGCATGTACCTGGTGGCTGTGTCCCCCATGGCCTCCGGGAACATGAAATTGGGTCTTGATCCACTGGGGCTGTTCAGGCACTTGATTTAACACATTCCTCCATGCTCCTCTGCCCTGCACTTCACCAGCAGCTACGTGCGGTGCTTGAAGTGGTGCCAGGCTGGGTTTCACCCAGGACCCCTCAGTGCATGGGAGGTGATGGAGGGATGGAGCCAGCTGTGCACAAAGGTTCCCCTGGTCATCAGGAAGATGTTGAAGCAACAGCTCCTGCTCGGCAGGTGAAGAGTGACCTTCACGATGTCACCTGGGGTTGGGACAAAGGGCTGAGGTGCCCTGGAATAGAGCAGGGCTGCTGAAGCTTCATCAGACTAAACAAAAATCGATGGGGGAAACAACAGATGCAGAGAAGTGCGGCATAGGCGGAGATGGAGAGCGGGGAGGTTCAGCCCCAGCCCTCGCTGGCTCAGCCCTGCAGCCTCAGGGGTGGCCAGGGACTGGTGACAGGGTCACTGCCCTGGGGCTGTCTCAGTGCTTGCTAGGGCTGCATCTACAGGAACACCCATGTCCTGGAAGGCAGAGCCAAAACCACTTCTGAGCAAGAAGCTGTTTTGCAGAGTGTCTTGACTTGCGTCCCTGTGAAAGGGTTGAAAGTGCTTTGGTTTACTGAAAAGATGGGAACCTTTGTGCCAGCGGCTCTGTGAACAAAACCCAGATACTGGCAGAGAGGAGAGGGAGAGGGGTTGTGTTTGCACCGTTGGTCTCCCTTCAGCTGGGGATTTGGAGGAACATGGGCACAGGCAGAAGGGAGGCCGGGCTCTCTGGGGATGTGATATGGCTACCAGGACCACAGGCCGGCAGCTTGGGAGCCACTCAGGAGGTGATGGCAATGCCCCAGCTCTGATACCTGCACAGCTCCCTCGTCCCTTCTGCTGGGAGCCAAGCTTTGCTCCCTGCGGGAGAGCCCTGGGGCTTCCCATGAGGGGCTGGAGAGGCAGAGGGATTCCGTGGCTTCAAATCCAGCACCCTGCTGTGAGAGAGCACTGCAGGTCCATGGCGTTAGCGCAGCATGAAGACAGCCTGGTGCCCTGGGAGGCTGCATGGCTCCGGAAGTGTCTTTTTGCAGCAGCTGGGGGAGAAGCTCCCATTATTAAACAGGTTTGGACCTGACCCAGCACTTCCAGAGTCCTCCCAAAGTGGTTTTCCACCAGAGCTGTAGGAGCCAAGGCTGACTCTGCCTAGCAGCTTCCCAAGCCGAGTCAGGAGCGTCTCTCCTGCTCGCTCTCTGTCATGGGCTATGCTTTGCTTTCTCTTCCACTCTCCTCTCTTGGAGAGGGCACGGTGGGGCTTGTGCCTGAAGCTCAGCCCGAGGCACGTTTCATTTATTACAGAGATGGTCAGAGGAGTGGAAATGCCTCCCTGGGCAGGCAGCAGGACCAAAGGTGACAGCGAAGGGCAGGGCACAGCGGGACAAGCCATCTGGCCACAGCACTGGCACCCAGCAGCCCCTGGAGACAAACTGCTGCTGAGTGGGGCTGTGCAGTGGGGCTGCCATGGGGCTGCCATGGGGCTCATGGCTCTGCCACGGGCTGAGGCCAGGCTGGTCCCTCCCAATCCTGCTGCGTTTGATGCTGCATCTCCCCAGCACCCCTTCCCCAGACGCCTGGCCCCTGGCTGCACGCCGCATCGCCTGCTCCCATACACTGATGCCTCTTTACCTGCTCCTTGCAGACAATCCTGGTCGGAGACAGTGGTGTGGGGAAGACATCTTTGCTGGTCCAGTTTGACCAGGGCAAGTTCATTCCTGGCTCCTTCTCCGCCACCGTAGGCATTGGGTTTACGGTAAGAGCCCCGTCCCCGGTCCCTGGGCTGTGCAACCTCGCGCACCCTTAGGGGAGCAGATATTTTTGGGTAATCGTAATCTATGATTCTATGATTCTAAGTGGTGCTCAGCACGAAGAACTGGCAGAATTTGTTTCGGTGCTGCTGATTGAGGACACAGTTTACCTGCGTGCTCACCGGCAAGCCAGGGAAGCGGCGTTTTGGGCTGCTGGGGGGGATGGAGGAGTCTTCACGCCGCAAACCCCTCAGTGGGGCCATGCCCGAGCAAAGCCCTTTGCAGTGCACATGGAAAGCCGCCTTTGGAGCAGCCCTGCTCTCCCGGCAAGAAGGCAGCCTGTGTCCTGCCTGTGCAGCCTGGGGCCCTGGTGAAATGCCAGGCAGATGGCGGCAGCGCCGGGAAAAGCACTCGGCCGCTGTCCAGCGCTATTTGCAGAGCTGCCGCGGGGCTGGCGAGTGGCTCCGGCGCATGTGTCCCCTCTCCCAGTGGACCCCGGGACAGAGACAGAGCTTGGGATCTCGCCACATGGCAAGACCAGCATGCCTCCAACATCCATGGCAAGGCTGGGGCTCAGCAAGAGGCTACGACCCACAGGGAGCCCATTACCCACCAGGATTTTGTCTCTAGTTCTGGCCAAGGAAGCAGGGAAACATGCAGTACCAGCATGGGGGGTCTGGGGCCAAGCGGCCCAGGGGCTGGCAGCCAAGAGTGCCCGTGCGGGAGTGCCAAGCCCTGGGCAGGCAGTGGAGGCTCAGCCATGCTCCTGGCCTTTACCAGCTCCCAGCTGCCTCATTTCTCCTGCAGAAAATGGCATTGGGCAGAGGTGATGCTCAGCCAGGCGTTTTTCCTGCCCAGCTCAGCTCAGCTGCATCCGGGAGCTCTGAGAGCCTCCATCCCTCAGCTCTGGCCACTTTCCTGGCCAAAAAGTGTATATAAACTATAATTCCCCTGTCTCGGTCTGGGCGCAGTTACGGGACTGGAAATACAGGTTCCCTTTCCCGAGGGGCAGAGGAAGGCTTGGCTGGAGCAGGAGCCAGCAGCCAGGGAAGGTGCGGAGGCGGGTGCCATCGCAGAGGGCATCTCTGCCATCAGACCTCCCGCAGCCGTGCGTGGTCTTTGCCTGGAGAGTGGCAAGGGGCACGGCTCTGCACTGGAGCCCTGCGCGCCCGAATCCCAGCGGCGTGAGTGGGGCTGAGCGGTTTGCACTGAGATTAGCCCCGGCACAGGGGAGATGGGCTGGCTGTCCCGGGGAAAGCAAATCAGGGGGGGCTGAAGGTTCCTGTCTGTGGAGTGGTGCCTGTAAGCCTGAAGATCCTGAGCAGTTGTAGTGCACGGACCTGGATGGGGTTTTGTGGAGTGAGTTTTTGGGTAACACAACATCTCTGGCTCTTTCATGGACTTCTCCCACATTCCCATGCTTAGGCTTGTCTCAAATGAAGTGCACTATGAGCCAGGCCCCAATGGCAGGAGAGGGATACTGGGGGCTGTGAGCAGCCGGGGAAGCGGGAGCCCTGGCAGCCGTCCTGGCTGAGACGCAGGTGCCGCTGAAACGGCTCACCGCAGCGCACGGCTTCCGGCTAACAGCTGCTGCTTCTGGTTTCCTCCCAGCTTCACTGCACCGCGGTGCTAACCCAGGGCCCAGCTCAGCCATCGGGGCTGCAGCGTATGGGGCAACGCCCCACCCTCGGGTGGGCTGGTAGGGTGGGAGCAGGAGCTGCCGTCCCTGCCATCCCCACCAGCCCAGCATGGTGAAGGTGATCCGGCATCACCGGGTCTCCATCCCCACACCTTGCGGGGAATGGGGGGATGTTCAGTTGCGGGCTGAGCGGTTCCTTCTCTCCCCATCGGCGTGCCAGGAGGGACGTGCCACCGCTCTGCCCACCCTCTGGTGCCACTGAGCCCCCGGTCAACCCCAGCACCTAGGGTCCGGATGGGGAGGTGCGGGGGGGGCAGATTTCCAGCCTTGAGCCTCCTCTTCCTCACCCTGGGGCCAGGCCGGGCAAGGAGGCGGCCGGGTACAGCCTTGGGGGTGGCATTGGCCGGGAGGAGGAGGAGGAGGAAGAGGAGGAGGAAGGCGGGCCGGGTGGGGCCGCGGCTCCCGCTGGCTCCGCGGCGCCGGGACTCGGCAGCTCCGCTCGGCCGCATCATGAGCGGCCCCGGCGGGGCGGCGGAGAGCGGGACCCCCCCGGCGGGGAACGGGGTCCCCCCGGAGGGCAGCGGGACCCTTCCGGCGCTGCCCCGGGACTACGAGCTGGCCGGCAAGGTGGGAGGCGGCGCGGGGTGCAGGAGGGGGCAGGAATGAACCCCCCAGTCCCGGCAGGGGTGGCGGTTGGGGGTTGCCCACCGGCCCGGGAGATACCGGGGGGGTCCCAAGGGCCACCCGCTTCCTCCACTGCCGCGACTGCACCCAGGAAGCGGCTGCTGACCGGGGAAGGGGAAGGAGGCAGCAGCCCCGGCTAAGCCCCCCCCCAGCCCTGCCCACCCCGCGGGGATCCCAGATCTAGCAGATGTGGGGATGAGGGTCCTCCCCCTCTGGCTGTGCTGGCCCGCAGGACGTTTGCTGTGCCGTCCCTTCCGAGGGTGGCCACGGCTCCCTGTGTTTGCCCAGCCCGGGGGCAGCAGGGTCACCTGGGTTTGCTTTGGAGGCTCCAGCATCCCCGCAGGGTGGGTTTCTGGGGATGGACCTTCTTGCTGGAGTCCTGCTCACTGCCATTTTCAGGCAAGGGATAGATGCAGTCAGCGTCGGGTTAGTTATTGCCGGGCAGGAAAGGGCGGCTGCTGGCGAGCAGGGAGGAGAGCACGGCGCCGGGTAAGGCTGTGCTTATGGAGACCGGCGTCGGTCCTGGCTGTGGCCTGCCCGGGTCTGGCGGTGCCAGAACGGTTGGGGAGCCCAGGCTGAGCCTGTTTGCTTAGCAGGAGGGGAAAAGGCGCTGTGTTTGCTTTGGTGTCTGCGGCGGGCAGGGCCCTGGGCACCCACAGGGCGAGAGTCCCGGACACGGCGGGCTTTGCCCAAGCCATGGATCAGCGCTTGGGCTGGGCACGCCTGGGCTGGGGGCAAAGTGTGGGTGGAGGTGGCTCCACGTATCTGGGAGCTGCGGCCGGTTGTCCGAGAACCCTCCTGGGCTTGGAGATGACCAGGGGTGGGCCAGGAGTCATCTGCTCTTGCTGCAGTACCTGCCTTCCCACCAGCTCTCCTCTTCTGCTCTCCCCATCTCAGTGGCTGGGGGCTGCTCCACTGCCCTGGGGCACTGCCTGGTTGCACCCTCAGGGGTCCCACCCCATCCCCAGCTCTCACGGGGCTCCCTAGACTCGTCAGGATCAGCCCTGGGGAAAGAAATGGAGGGACACAAGGGAGCTGGGGGAGCTCAGGAGCACGCAGGGCAGCTGCTCCCTCCCCGTCCCACTGACACCTCTCCCTGCACCCATCTTGCAGGTGATGTTACTTGGAGACTCGGGCGTGGGGAAAACCTGCTTCCTGCTCCGCTTCAAAGACGGGGCCTTTCTCTCCGGGACGTTCATAGCCACCGTGGGCATAGATTTCCGGGTGAGACCACCACGGCTGCCAGCCCCTCGCCTCCCCCAACCCACACCTTGGCCAAGACAGGGTGCTGGGAAGGGAAGACTGAGGGGTTCCAGCCTCTGCACCCCAAATGATCTCCCAACTGGCTGCAGGCACTTGCTGAAACCCTTCTACCTCTGCCTCAGAGAGCTGTAATGGATGGAAGAGCCCACTGGGAGCATCGCCTCTTGCCTTTAAATCAGCAAAAAGCCTCAGTTTAGCCCATCCGGGCTGGGTGCGTGGGCTGAGGGTGTGTGGTGGGCAGCCAGCACGCTCCCCTAGCCAGGCTGAGGCCGACAGCTTGTGGGCAAACACTGGTTGCCATAGTTTTGTGCCTTGAAAGAGCTGATATTGGCTGCCGAGGAGTTCTTAGGGTCACTGGATCCCGTTTAGATGCTCTCGCTGCTCCCTATTCCTCACATTTCAGCTGCAAAGTCTTGGGGAGTGCACAGGCAGGCAGAGCCCTTTGCAGCACAGGATAGAGAGGCATTTCAGCAGGCTGGAAGTCATGGGGGTGTCCCCGGGCAGGGCTCTGCCCACGGCTGCCGGCATGTGTTGACCGCGGTCAGCGCTTCCTCTGCCTCCACAGCTGCTCTGGTTTTCCGCTGCCTTTTCTGCTCAGGCTGCTCTTACAGGGGGGAAGAAGGAGGAGGTTTGTGAGCAGGGGCTGAGGGGAGAGAGTGTGGGTTCGTTTTGGAGGAGTCTCACAGCCTGTCCTTCCAATAAAGTCATGAAAGAAAGAAAATCAGCCACGTCCCACCGCTGGGCTCAGCGCTGGTGGCCCCAGGGGTGTTGCCAGCTTGTACGTACCCGCTCTGCCTTCTTCAAGTGTCCCCTGCAGCAGCTCTCAGCTTGCTGCTGGTAGGTCATTTCCAGAGTCTCCTAGGGCACATTTTTGTTTGATTCAGCCCATTTTCTCAAACTTTGTCACCTCCACATGAGCTAAATTTCCATCTCAAACAATTCCAGGCAACCAAATTTTTTATAGGGAGTCTTGTCTTTCCAGAATCATCCTTCCAAGTACAGTTCTTTAAGAGCCTCAAAACAGCCCTTTGCTAACTTATACTTTACTTTCCCCTGGCCTCTGGAGAGAAGTCCCTGCACTTCCCAGTTGGGTACAGCGATTGCTTAAGCCCCGGTAACTGCCTTCCCCACTCACATGCGAATGCCTCTTCCCTTCCCTGGTCCCAGCCCTGCTACCTGGCTGCAAACCACCTTAACCCAGGAGATTTCCTCCTGCCAGGCTGGATAAAGCTATGTGCTACCTGCAACCCCCCAGCTCAGTGTGTGCAACCACTGTAAGGGCCAAGCAAGAAAACCTGAGGTGGGCACCAGCATCATGCGCTGAGCACCCCCGGGCAGCTCACAGTATCCAAAAGCTTTAAATTGCTGCAAATAGCCCAAATTTTTAGTGCAACAGTGGTTCCTTCAGCATGTGGAGCAGAGGAATCCTGGCAAAATGGTCAGGACTTTATGGTAGGCAAACATTATAAAAACAGGCCAAGGTGTTATTAATAGACACACATTTGCGTGTGGTTCATGCAAGACCCCCCCACTTTCCCAGTTCTGCTGAACTTCCCGTGGCCACGCGGGCAGGGGCTGGTGTCCCTGGGCTTTGCAGGGCAGCCCGCGTCGTTAGCCGGCTCGTCAGGAGTCTCAGGAACCATAGGACAGGACTGCTGGCTGGAGGAGATGACCAAGGCTCTGGATCCAAAGCCGACTGAGATCTTGCTGTCCTGTCTCCGACGGCCTGATTCTGCCCTTTTCCACCCTGGCGTGATGGGATGCTTC
The DNA here is from genome assembly GCF_009769465.1 of Tauraco erythrolophus. Classification (NCBI taxonomy): domain Eukaryota; kingdom Metazoa; phylum Chordata; class Aves; order Musophagiformes; family Musophagidae; genus Tauraco; species Tauraco erythrolophus. The sequence goes on from NC_141484.1 coordinate 7,142,550, forward strand.
TCTGGGATGTCCCTGTAGCCACCACACAGCATCACAGCCCCTCAGCAGGACCAGGGTTTGTAGCAATGAGCCTTCAACATCCAGCCCCACGGGCAGCCTTGCTTCATCCTGACAGCCAGGAGAGAGCAGCTGTGGGGCCAGGGAATGGCGGGTTCCATCACTGGGGCTGGCCGGCACCTGCACCAAGGCACCGTGGAGCAGTGGAGAATCCCCCAGCTTTGGGCTGATAAACGTGTTCTCCTTCTCTTCTGCAGAACAAAGTGGTGGCTGTGGATGGTGTGAAGGTGAAGTTGCAGGTGAGCTTTGGGAGGGGGTGAGCAATTCCCAGCCAGATTGCTGGAACTACTTCTCAAGGCTGAGCGTGGTGGTCCAGCGGGGCTGAGAGCCACAGAGGCATCCCCAGCTGGAGGGTTTCCCCTCCCCACTCTCACCGAGGTGGCTTCTCAGCAGATCTGGGACACGGCAGGACAGGAGCGTTTCCGCAGCGTCACCCATGCCTACTACAGAGATGCCCAAGGTGGGTTCGGGGGCCAGCGGGGATGGGGGAGACTGGTCAGAGCGCAGCCCTGCAGCGGGGCAATGCCTCTGCCTCTTCCCTTCCAGCCCTGCTCCTGCTCTATGATATCACCAGCAAAATGTCCTTTGACAACATCCGCGTAAGTCCCCTCCATGGGGTAGGGAGCGTGTTTGTCCCCGGGGATTGGGGTCGTCGGTGCCCCCCATGGTTTGCTGGGTATTCAGGGCACTTTGAAGGCTGTTTTGCATGTAAGTGCCAACTGCTTTGGCCAGACCCAGCCGGCTGGGTGTTGGTCCCCGGGGCGGCTGGCTGGGTGCTGCATGGCTGGGTGAGTTTTATTTAAGGACACGGTAAATGGCTGGAGGGAGAAAACAGGGTTTGGGATGGACACGAACTCCGTGTAGGCTTGGGCCGTAGCCAGGAGACGGGGCGTTTTCAGGACTGTTTGGCTGCGATGCTGGGACAGTTCCCATGCAAAAAAAAACCCAGTCATTTTCCCAGTCCTCACTGGGGGGGTGTGAGGGCTGAGAGGGGAGGGATGGGGGTATCGCTCACCCCGACCCAGCCCCACTGCCCCACAGGCCTGGCTGACGGAGATCCATGAGTACGCCCAGAAGGATGTGGTCATCATGCTGCTGGGCAATAAGGTGCGTGCAGGGTCCCCCTTCACCCTGAGTTTGCTGTGCCGTGCCATTCTGTGCCGTGGCGTGCCAGCCCTGCCCTGCTCCCACCATCCCTGGGGCTGCAGAGGGATGGGGCTTGGTGGGTGCCCTGCCTGCACCCTCCGCCGGGCTCTGCTGCTTTCTGGACTCAGCCAGGCCCAGATGTGACCCCAGAGGTTTGCGGAGGGGGAAGGGGCAGTGTCCCCGGCAGCCAGTGGAGGGCAGCACGAGGCTGAGGCTCCTGGTACCGGATGCTGCTGGGTACCGGATGCTGCTGGGTACGAGATGCCCAGCCAGGTCCTGGATGGACCCCCAGATCCCAGGTAGTCCCAACTCCCAGATGCCCAACCAGGTCCCAGGTTCTCTCTGGGGGTCCCAGATGCTGCTGGGTTCCCGATGTCTGACTGAGTACTGGATTTTCTCCTGGGATCGGATGCCCCCTGGATCCTGCATGATACTGGGTTCTCAATAACCAGCAGGGTACCAGAAACCCCCCTGGGTCCTGGATGCCCCCAGGTACTGGATGCTACCCGAGGTCCCCAGTGTCCCCAGATCTCAGGTGCTCCCCCCAAATCCTCAATGCCACCCAGGTCCCAGATGCTCAACAGTTCCCAGATTCTCCTCTGGGCACTGGCTGTTCCTGGGTCCCTGACACCCCCGGTTCCTGGCAGCCCCCTGTGCACCCCACACTGCCTGCTTGACAGATGCCCCCAGGATGCCAGCCAGCCCTGTTATGTGGTGACACTTTCCTTCTCTTGGCAGGCTGATGTGAGCAGCGAGAGGGCTGTGAGGACAGAGGACGGAGCATCGCTGGCCAGGGTGAGCTGTGCTGGGGTCTACCCCAGCTGCAGCCCCCCCAGACAATTGCACATCACCCAGGGTCCCCACGCAGCCGTGCCATCCCTTCTGATGGGTGCCCAGACCTGCCTAGCTCTAGCACGGGCAGCACAGCAGCAGCTTGCACACAAAACCTGGGGTGAGGCAAAGAGGGGAGAGCACCTTGTCCCCAAGCCTCGGCCAGGTGACAGGGACAATTTGGAGGGGAAGAAGGGCGTTTCAGGGCTGGCCGCTGATGGGGCCATGCTGCCTTTGCAGGAGTATGGGGTGCCTTTCATGGAGACGAGTGCCAAGACGGGCATGAACGTGGAGCTGGCCTTCCTTGCCATTGCCAAGTGAGTACTTGGGGGACCCGGGCACAGGAGGTGCCCCCCCGCAGCCCCACTGCCTCCTGCACTGGCACTGGAGCAGACGGGTTGGGGTAACGTGGCTCCACCAACCCAGGGAGCTGAAGCAGCGTGCGGTGCAGCCGCTGGATGAGCCCCGCTTCCAGATCCATGACTACATTGAGTCGCAGAAGAAGAAATCCAGCTGCTGTGCCTTCGCCTGAGAGTGGCCGGAGGAGCCGGCAGCCCTGGGGGTGCAGGCAGGCAGGAGGCAGAGCGGGGACCCAATCCTGCCCCTCCAGTACCCAAGGGAACCAGGCTCTGGCAAGCTAAGCGTGGATGGGACAATATGGCAGAGCGGAGCATGTACAAGGAGAGCCATCGCTCCAGTGCCAGGATCCAGGAGCCAGATCCTGCTGCCCTCTGGGCAGTGGCTGGAGCTCGCTGTGTGCCACTGGAGCAATAACCGTGGTGTGATGCCTGTCAGCCTGGCCAGTGAGCCACGGTGATGCCTCCATCAGCCAAGCAGGATGCAGAGTACGGGCCCACACCTAGCTGAATGGAGCGGCTGGAGGGACCGTGTGTGCCATGGATGAGCCCCGCACAGCCCCCAGCCCTCCCCTCCCCTGCAGCCATCCCTTGCTCTTGATGTTGCTCTTGTCTGACTGGAAGGGCCTGATCCAGCCCCCCACGTCCCCGGTGCTGCCAGGCTCTGGCTTCCCTCCAGGGAGCCTCGGCTCTGCCCTCCGGGCTGCCCCCCCCACCTGAGTGCAGCCAGTGCCCACGCTCTGCCGTGGCTCCTCACTGCTGCAGTTGCTGCTGTCGGCTTTTATCCTCCTTCCACCATGGGGACAGCGATGTCCCTGTTGTGTCTTGGTTCTGCCGGAGGGAAAGGCCAGGGTGGGGAAGCGTCCGGCCAAGCCTGCTCGCTGCCCGCGCTGCTGGTGTGAAAAATAAAGCTCTCCTGGGAGCATCCGAGTGACACTCGGGGCACTTCTAGTACTCATGGCAGTTTGGAAAAACTGTTATTTCCCCACTCTTGTAGCCACAGGAATTGGAGACTTTTTTTTTAATGAGAAAAGCCTTTTTCTTTTCAATCTCTCCAAGCAAAACCATCTCCGGCCTTACGCAGGCTGGAGCTGGTGGGGTGGAGGTGCCCGTAGTGGCCTGGGGCTGCTGTGCCTGCTGGGTGCCAGCACGGGCTGCGTTTCTCTCCCATCACTGCACACATAATACAACTGTTTCTTCTCGCCGGTGGCAAATAGCAGCTGAAACCCGCTCTCTGGAGAGCAGATGCCTGAGATGCTTCAGCCAGCAAACCCTGCTACGTTGGGCACTGGTGGGATGCAGGGTGCAAGGCTTGGGCCTCGAATTGCTGCACATCCCCGGTGCCCAGCCTGGCCCTGCCGACCCCTCTCTGACACACTACCGGCTCCCCCGAGCACTATGTAGGGCGGTGGGACGGTGAGTGTTTGGTTATGGAACTGAAGAGCTGATGCGAAGGGCAGCTGCGGCACGCATGGCACCGCTGCACGTAGGAGTCAGGGACTGTCCAGCACATCCATCCCCACCAGCATCTTCCCTTGCCCTGCACCCGAGCTGCTCGTCTCTCACTGACCCCGGTGCCTCCTGCGCCTCTGCTCTGCTCCTGGGTCTCTCTTTGCAAGTTTACAGATTAAAGCTGAGTATTTTGGAGGCTTTGCATCTGCCTGTTTTTTTATTGCGTGAGAAATCCCTGCCCTGGGTCTGGAACGTGGGAGGCTGCTGCACCCAGGCGCTGCAAAGCAGCGGGGCCGGGGGGGGGGGCCCTGGGAGCAGCCGTGGGGAGGGGGAAGCACCCACAGCCCCTTCCCTCCCCGCCGGGGCTTTCGTTGCACATTTCAGACAGTCCAAAGGTGAGAGAGGAAGAGTAAACATGGCCTGTTAAATTAAAACCAACCTCCTCCCCTGCTGTTCTCATGGTGCGGAGTCCAGCATTCCCCAAATAACTCCGTCTTCCCACCAATGGCGTTGCTGCTGCTGCTTGGCTGATGTCTGCAAAAAATGCTGGATGGCTTCAACACAAACAGACGTTGGCTCTTTTCTGCTTCCCCCCTCCAGCCTGAGCTCCCTTAACGTTACGCCGAGCCGCAAAGGGCTCAGGCAGGAGCAGGAAGCTGGGCTGTGATGGTGCTGCCTGCACCAGTGCTGCCTGCACCCTGCCGTCCCATGGGTGCTGCCGGGGTCTGCCAGACCCAAAAGCAGCTCCAGCTGTTTCCTTTGTTGCTGCCTTTCTTCCTTATCGTGGTCCCATGTTCAAACCAGCCCTCTTGGAGCTGGGTTTTGTTTCCTGACTTAATGTTCCCAAAAACCATCCCCCTCGTCTCCCCTTTGAATATGCACGCTTATGGAGCCGTGCTTCTCACAACCCCCTTGCCAAGGGGAGGGCTGTGCAGCCCTGATGCTGCAGGCGATGGACCCCCTCCCATCCTGGGGCTGTACCACGACACGCTTGCCCTGGTTTTCCTCTCCGCAGGCATCTGCCTCCAGCCGCCGTGGGATTCCTCTCCGCCGCCTTTCTCAGGGCCAAGTGGCCGCGTGCGAATGCTCAGCCGAGTGGAGGAAACAAATGAGCCCACTCTCCGCTCGCAGCTCGGCCCCGAGGAGCCGGAGCACAGCCAGCCCCCAGCACATAGGGGGCTTCTTGGCTGCTGGGGTCCCTGCAGCATGGGTTGGGTGCAGAGCCACCCAGGAGGGATGTGTCCTGCATTGTGCTGCTGCCATCACCTTCCTGCTCGACCAGCTGTGGAATGGTTAAATGTGAACCTGGCGGCCCTGAGGACCTTTGGCCAGCCTGAACTTCAGCCAGGCCCTGAAGGCCAGCAGTGAGAGACATGGGTGGTACCTCCATGCCACCCTCCTCAGGGCAATCCCAGGAGCCAGCTCTGCCTGAAACTGGAGCCCTGCCTCACTCTGCCCTGGCTGACCCGAAATCCCAGGATCTCAAACTCTCATAACCCCCTGCAGCCACTTCTGCTTCCCAGGCGGTGACCGGAGCACAGCGGGGCAGGGGTAGAGCGAATCTCCCCCGGGTTCCCCTCATTTCCCCACTCAGCTCCGGGGTCCTGAAAGGGGACCGAGGGCTACTCGGGAGTCACAGGGCTGCTCTCTCATTTCCACCACACAGTGTTACCGGTGAGCACGGCCTCCCGTGCCGCTTTCCCACGCAGTTTCTGTTTGGGGTTTTGTTTCGCTTTTGAAGTTCTGAACTTCCCTCCAGCCCTCCGCCTCGGAGCAGCGCCGGGGCCGCCTGCGGGAGTGGCGTTCGAGGAACCGAGCGAGGGGACGGGGAGAACGCGTCCCGGGAGGTGTGCCGAGGTGTGCTACCCGGGACGTGCCCCGGGCGGGGCAGGGAGAACGTGCAGCATCCCGCCGGTCTCCAGCCACCGTCGGGGCTGTCTACGGTGACCCCGGCGGCAGGCGGAGCCGGCCCTCGGCGGGGGCTCAGCGGGGAGCGGGGGCGGCCCCAGGGGAGCGGTCCGGCCCCACGGCCCCGGCCCCGGGATGCCCGGCCGGGGAGAAGCAACATTTGCATAATCCCGCCCTACATTTGCATAACCCCGCCCACACACATCCTTGTTTGGCCCGTCTCGCCCCGCCCCGCTCTCCGATTGGCGACCGCTCGCCCCGCGCCCCGCCCCGCCATATAAGAGCGGAGGGCGGGGGGAGGCGGCGCAGAGGCGCTCGGCGTGAGCGGCGGGGACGGGCGGCGGAGCCGCTCCCGCCCTTCCCGCCATGAGCAGCAGCGCGGGCCCCGCGGCGCGGCTGTGCCGGCTGGAGCGGGGGCCGGACGGCTACGGCTTCCACCTGCACGGCGAGAAGGGCAAGCCGGGCCAGTTCATCCGGCTGGTGGAGGAGGGCTCACCGGCCGAGCGCTCGGGGCTGCGGGCCGGGGACCGGCTGCTGGAGGTGGATGGCGTGAACGTGGAGCGGGAGAGCCACCAGCAGGTGGTGGAGCGCATCCGCGCCGCTGCCGGTGCCGTCAGCCTCCTCGTCGTGGACTCGGTGGCCGACGAGCAGCTGCAGAAGCGGGGTGGGCCGAATACCGAGCCCCCCGTGGGCGGCCAGCAGGCGGTCCCGGAGCCGGCGGAGCCCGCGGCGCGGGAGCCCAGCAGCGGCGGCGGCCAGCGGGTAATCGGGCGGCCGGGCGGGCGCTGAAAAGTTTTCAGGGGCAGAGAGGGTGGTGTCCGGGGGAGGAGGAGGGTGTCGGGACCTCCCGGGGCCATCCCCGGTCGTCGCCTTCCAGCCGAGCGAGCGGGAGCAGCAGCAGCCGCCGCGTCTGCCCCGGCCCCCCTAGGCGCCCTGTGTCGTTCCGCTCTCGGTTGTTTCTTTTTCGCTTTGTTTCGCTTTAAACGCGGCTCCCCAAGGAGCACCGGGCCCCGCCGCGCCCTGCTGCTTTTCCTTTTTTGTTTTCTTTTTTTTTTTTTCTTTAACATTTTTCTCTACCAGCCGTGCTGGGTGACGAGCGGGGGCAGCCGGGTACGCGGGGCTGTTTGGATCCGTAACCGAGCAGCCCATCGTGTCCCGGAGCCTTTTGGCGCGTCCTCGTGCTGCAGGGCCGGTAAAACGGGGTGAGAAAAGCAACAGGGAGCGAGGGCGGGGGCGAACTTTGACGTGCAGGTGAGCCCCTGCCCAGGGCTGGGCTGAGTTCCAAAGTACAACAAAAAAGCTGTGGCAGAGGGTGCTTTTTGAGGGCTGTGACTGCAGGTGTTGGTGGCAGCCACTTGTGCCCTGAGTGCATCTGGTCTCTGCTGCCGTGCGGAGGTGGCGGAGCCCTTCCTGGGCTGGGAGAGACTGATGCTGGTGGTTGGTCCCCATGTTCAGACACTTACTAATTCAGGAATGTCGGCCTTAAGCAGCGCGTGGGAGTTAGCCATTGCACAAATAAAGTGATGTAGAAAGGTGAGGAGTTGAGAAATATCTGACCTTTTCTGCCCACAGCAGTTCCTGAGAGACGTTCTGGGCTGCCGGAGATAATACTGGGTTTTATTTACCCAGCAAAAATGTCTGTTTGTTGTTACAACAGAGATGTGGATGGTCTTCCTGGGAAGCAGAGTCCTGGTGTCTCTGGAATGAGGGACCTTCTGGGGAGCTCGTGTGACCTCCCAAAGACCAGTCATGGCGATGACCAGTGGGACGGGCTGAGCCCCAGCTCCTGATGCTGGTGAAGGGCTGGTGCTGTGGGGCCTTCCCAGTGCCAGTGCTGAGCCCCAGGCAGACTTTGGTGTCTTGCTGAGCTGTTGCCATGCAGGGTTTTGCTGAATATCAGGTGATTTTATTAGTTGTGTCTCCTGTTGGACTTTAGCCTCATGCCGGTTGCCCGTTGCCCCCGGTTGGGCTCATCCACTGCAGGGTGCTGGTCTCATCCGTGCCTGGCTAAAGCACCACTCCAGCACCTCCCTGTTCGTGTGGGAACAACCAAGCTCTGTCCCTGTCACTGCCCTGCTTGCTCGCTGTCCCCTGTGGCATTCCTGGTCCCTTGGGTCTGGCACTGTGCCGGGCTACGGTGCTGCCCTGCACAGGGAGAGCATGTCTGCTCCCCCGTATGTCACGGTGCCAGCGCTCCCTCGGGGCCGGCGAGACCGTCTGTGCTCTGTTTTCCACTGGTGAATCTCTCCATGGACTGGGAAAAATACAAGAGATGTGGTTAATGCAGCTCAGGCGAGTGCCCTGCCAGACCTGGGGAGCTGAGGACGTGTAGTCCCCAAGGGGGACAGGACCCCGACACGCTGCGGGATGGCTGCGTGCTCGCAGGGGCTGTGCTGGCCAGAGCAATGCAGAGATCTTGGGAAGCTGGAGAAGCCCCCATGGGCTTGGGGGGGCAGCCCCAGCTGGAGATGTCCCACAGACTTGAGGGGCAGGCTGGGGGCACAGCCCATGTAGAGTTACTGCAGACAGTTTCTTGCTGCACGAGAGCAGGAAGTGGGTGACGTGGGTGACATGGGGTGACATTGCCGTGTGGCCCCGGGTGGTTTCTCAACAAGTAGCAGGAAGTCTTGCGGTTGGGGGCAGGCCCCAGTGCTCAGGGCAGGAGAGCAAAGGCAAGCGGCTTTGGAGACATCGCCCCAACTGGGCACCCACCGAGTAGGGTGGGAAGATGCCGGGCGGGATGCCGAGACAGGCCAGAGCGGGCAGAAAGGGATTTCTCTCCGGCAAGCCAGGAACACACTGGCGTGCCTGTTCTCTGGTCGCTGGCAGGCAGCCGGTGCCTGCTGCCCCATCCCCCCGCAGCCCCCGACAGCCCCCTCCCAACCCCACAGGTTGGTGGGATCCCCCGGGATCGCTGCGGCGGGGAGCGGGACATTTGCGTGTGTCAGAGTCCTGTTTGCTTTACCGGCTGGGCTTGCCTTTATTTGCTTAAGGAGCTTGGAGACGCTTGCTGCTGGGAGAGCTGCTGCTGGGAGAGCCGGCTGGCAGTGCCCGCGCCCTGCCTGGGGCCGAGCGAGAGTTTGACATCTCCCATGTTTAGGCAGGATCCAGCCCCGCTGCCTCTCTGCAAACCCTGCGGGGTCCCACACAGTCGGGACCCTCCCTGTGCCAGGGGGCTCGGACACCCCAGCAGCTCCCAGTGCTGGGCACAGGGCTGAGAAGGTTTGGAGGAGGTCATCATGGGCTCCCTTCTCATTTCTATAAAACCTTGGGCGTGCAAATCCTGGGGTTTTGAGCCTCCCAGAGAGCTGATCTGTGCACCCTTCCTGTGGTGCTGAGCCAGCGAGGGGATGATTTTACACGCCTGGTGCTGAGCGGCTGAAGGTGGGGGCCAGCCCCGTTTCCGGGGGGCTCTGCGCCACAGGAATCGTCCCCACCACTGGATCCGGAGCTCTGACAGCTCGTCCTCCCCCCGCCTGTGTTTCCGGAGGCTTCGGCTGCTCGGGAGTGTCTTGAGAAACTTTCATGCAAACCGCGTGGCGTTGGAGCAGCACCGGCAGCTGCCAGCCCAGTGCCCTGGCACGAGCTGGGGCTGCTTTTACCAGGGCAAGGCTTTTGCCACCAGCCCCAGCCTTCCCTCTTGAAATTTAGTGCTAAATTAGAGCCATCCCTAGCAGCAATGCTTATCCTGCTTTGTAAAATCCGAGTGAGCCTTCCAGGGCTGGGTTTTGGGGTATAACAGGGAGCAGATCACCCCCCCATTTGGGAGCATTGCAGTGGGAGTAGCTGGTGTCTAATTAGGAAATGAATTAAATTTCCTTTCGAGGCAGCTGCATGAAAAGCAGCTCCAGTCCAACGGGACGTGACGGGGATGCTGTGAGGAGGCTGCTTTGCATCCCCTTTGTATGAAGCCCAAATGCGTGCGCCAGATTTCGGGATCCGTGTGAATTTGCTGGCCTGGGTGTCCTCAGAGCCGTCATGTTTCTCTTTGAGTAAGCAGGAACACTGCTGCCGACGGGCTTGTTGCTGCTTGTAGGGCTGTGGGGAGTTTCCTGGGACATAGGGCTTCAAAACCTGCCCTGAAATTGCTGTTGGGGAGCTGGAGAGCGGATCCTGGCAGCTGGGGTCCCCACATCCCTGGGGTCGCTGGTCCTGCCAGGCAGCCAAAGGTGCTGGGGAAGGGATGGCCCAGCATGATCCTGGAGGGAGAAGGGTCTGGAGATGCCCCAAGTGCTGTTCCAGGGCAGGAATAGGGATGTGATGCTGCTGAGCTCCCCATCCCAAGTGGGAACCTCTGCAGGCAGGAGATGTCCCTCTGCCCCCCCTGGGTGCAGAGGAGAGGGGAGGCGTGGGATGCCCGTGCTGGGGGCTGAGTCCGGCTTCTCCCGCCGCCCTCCCCACCGGAGGCTGTAATTGCTCCTAACAAGGCTCCGCTGGCTAATCCGTGCCCCAGCGCGGCAGGAGGGCTGCTGGCCTTGGAGGAGAGGACACAGAAGCTTATAGAAATGAGGGGCATTTCCGTTTTCCTTCTATCCAACTCCCAGCCTTGTGGCCATGGGGCTTCTCTGCATCCTGGGTGTTGACCCCAAACCCTCTCACCTCGGGTCCCTTCTGGCCAGGCGGACTTTGGGGCTGGAAGGATGCCCTACTGCGGGGTGCTCGCCCCATGAACGGGCAGGATACGGCCACTGGAGGATCGGATGCATTTATATTTTTATCTCGGGGATGCAGAATGGTGGCTGCCTGCAAGGTTTCTGTTGGCATAAGGGGTTTGGGGAGGGCAGCCTGGCATGCTGAGCTGGAGGAGCTGCCAGCCACTGGTGGGGGGGGCTGGGTCACGGCTTGGCCAGGCTGCCCTCGCACCGAGTGCACCGGCTGCCTTTGAGGGCTCGGAGCCTCCTTGCTGCCATGACCTGACCCCTGCCCCGAGACATCTGTTTGTCTATCCTGCAGGGCTTCCCCACAGCCCGAATTCGTGGTCCCAGTGTCCTGGGGAGCCTGGGCTGCCAGGGCTTTGTTGGTATGGGTGGGAGCGCAATCCTCCCCCTTCCTCCTCCTCACCCGGGAGCGCTGCCAGCGCCACTTGCCGGGTGCTCCGTGCGGCTTTGTCCCGAGCTATCGGTGTGGAGCAGCCCCGTGATGCTGCCAAGGGCGCCGGGAGCGTGGGTGCTCACAGAGCCCAAACCCCCTTCCCAGGGCTGGGCCAGGGCACGGACCTGAGGGGGTGCTGCCTTCCTCCAGGCTCCACCAGCTCCTGCTTTTTGGTCTTGTTTTGGGTCTTCTCTGTCCTCACCCTCGCTAGGGATTGCCGCCTGGGTGAAGGGTGCAGTTGCAGCACCTTGGGCACCCCATGAGCCTGCTGCCAGCCAGGCACAGGGACTGGGGCAGAGCCCCCCAGCACAGGGGAGCAGAGGTTGGCCGGAGCAAAGCCGAGGTGGTGCAATACCCACCCAGCCAGGAAACACGGTCTGCGGAGGGCTGGTGCACCGGGCATCGCCCAGCCGAGCCGCAGGCGGAGCGGGTGCTGTGTGACCTACGGCCCCCCAGGCTCACCTTCGCTCCCCGGCTGGGTGCTCGGTGTGCCTCTCTCCCTGGGGCGTTGGCAAGAGGTGCCGGGGCGGCCGCTGGCCTTGACCCTGCAGGAGGGCGTTGTGCAAGAGGACGGGGTTTTATTGCAGCGTTGCAAACGTGGGACCCTGTGCCACTGCTGCGCTGCCGGACATGGGGTGCCAGCACCCTGGGGACCAGGCTTTCCTGGCAGGGGGATTTCATGGTGAGAAGGGACCGTGCTATGTGGGCGAGTGAAGGCAGCTCCTATTTGCCAAAGTTCTGGGGATGCTCCTGCTTCCCATGGGGTATTGCGCTGTTAACGGGCTTGTCGGGGGCCAGGTGCGGGGCCATGGGTGCCCCAGTCGGGTTCCCTGGCTCTGGGTGCTGGTGGATCCACGGGTCAGGGTGAAACCAGGCTGGGTGTTGCCTCCTGGAGAGGTGAACGTCCCCCGTCACGCCGCCCCGGTCGAGCTGGTTTCTCTGTTTTGCAATCACAGAGGGTCGTGCCGGGGGTGTTGGGGTGTGCTTCGGTATCGAGGCTGCTCCGTCTGGCTCCCTGCCTGAGCTCCTTGTGCCCCTTCCCCACCAACAGCAACTGTGGAGTGCTTTCGGGTGGGGTTGGGGTCCCACTGCTGGATTTGTGGTGGAGAGGAGCTGGAGGTTGTTGGGGAGTGATGGAGGGGATCTGCACCCACAGCTGAGACTTCTCTGGTAGCAAAGGCTTCCTGGGTGGGGTGAGGGTGCTTCCCAGCAGCCTGGGCTGTGTTTCCCCCTCCGCCTTCACATGGCAGTTAATCCTGATCCCAAAAGGAAGAGCGTGGTCTAGGGACAGACATAATAACATGTTACCTTAATGTTTTGCAGCAATTAGCATGCCCTGCACCTAATGAATTAACTAGAGCCTGGGTTCATAGGGTGTTTTGGCACCCTGTGTCCCAACTCGAGGTGTCTGGGGGTGCGGGTGGCCACCCAAGGATGATGTTCCTGCCACCCAAGCAGACGTCCGGTGGTGCCAGTGCTGTCCCTGGGTGCAGGAGCAGCATTCCCATGGTCTGTCCCTGTTGCAGGAGGAGCTGCGACCTCGGCTGTGCCACATGAAGAAGGGTCCCAATGGCTTCGGCTTCAACCTGCACAGTGACAAGAGCCGGCCGGGGCAGTACGTCCGTGCCGTCGATCCTGACTCGCCGGCTGAGGCGGCCGGGCTGGCCCCCCAGGACCGCGTCATCGAGGTATGCCAGGGCAAGGGGGGAGGTCTCCCTGAAAAGCTCGGTGCTTCCTCGCATACTGGTGCCAGGAGAGAGGTGCCCTTTGCTGGGAGGGTGCGCAGTGTCCCTGGTGCCGGCGGTGACTCACGGCGCAGCCGCCTGACGCGTGCCAGCCTGCCGGTCCCCACCCAGGGGTGCAGCCGGGCGGGCAGTGGGGAGCAGCACCGTAGAGGGCTGGGCACTAATTAGCTGGCTGTGGGTTAGATGATGGTATCGCCATCCCCTGCCCAGAGCAGGAGTGTCCTGGGCTGTCCCTGAGGTGGGGTGGGCTGAGGACAAGGTGAATGATGGCCCCAAGCCCTGCTGCCAGCTGTGACCTGGGTGGGGACAGGGTTTGTGCCAGACGGGATGGTGACCCACAAGGGCAAGGACTGGCCGAGCCTCAACCCTGCTGCTCACCAGGGCGTGGGGCTGCTCCCTCTTTTGGGGCAAAGCTTTGAGGTCTCTGGGGACCATGCCATGGCATGGGGGCTTTGTGCCTTGCCTGTGCTGTCCACCTCCTGCGCCAGCCTCGGGTCCATGCCCTGCCGGGCGCTCCCAGCCAGCTTTGCCTGTGCGATCCCGTGCTAATCACTCAGAGGAAAATCTGCTTTTAATGAGGTTTTGCTGGCTTCACCGCTAATCCCTGCAAGGCTGCGGGTACCCGCGGGGGCCGTGGGGTGGCCAAGCTGGGGTTGTGACTGGTACCAAGGCTGGTACCAGGCCCCTCCATGGAGCTCCCAAGGGATGGATGTCCCCTGGCCTCAGTGGTGATGTGGTACCATGCCCGCAGGTGAACGGTGTGTGCATGGAGGGCAAGCAGCACGCTGACGTGGTGGCAGCCATCAAGGCGGGTGGCGACGAGACCAGGCTGCTGGTGGTGGACGTCCTCACAGATGAGTTCTTCAAGAAGTGCAAGGTGGTGCCCTCTGAGGAGCACCTGGCAGGTGGGCTGGGGGCTGCGGAGAGGGGTGTTTGTGCCACATCTGCCAGCTCCATGTTGCCTTATCATCAAACCTGTGGGTGCGGCGGGAGTCCCTGAGCCATGGGAGGTGGAAGTCTCGTCACCCTGGGGCCAAGCAGGGTCACCCTGCTTTGGCACCTTCCTGTGCAGCTGAGAGCCCCGTGCCAGGGCAGTGGGGCTTGCGTGGGCTCTGCGGGAAGGCAGGTTTATCGCTCTGGATTGCACTTTGGCAAGGTTTATGGCTCAGGGAGTGAACAAGCTACAGCTGCCCTTTGCTCTCTGCAGCCTCAGCACACTGCAGCCCCCTCACTGCGGGGTGACGGTGGTCCCTAAGAGGATGGGGAGCTCTCACTGGGCTCCATGTCATGGCTGTCCTGACAGGGATGTGCCTGGCAGCATTCCCCCATGCTGCGGGGCTCGCTGCAAGGGGTGGGTTAAAAAATTCGGGACCCAGCCAGACCCTGGGCAGTGTTGGGTGAGTGCTGGCCACGTGCAGCCTTTCTGGGCACTGCTGTGGGGGAACAGGTAGGAGGGGACAAAGCAAATGCGTCCTCACCCAGCTCCCGTGTCCTCACCCTGCAGGTCCCTTGCCAGAACCAGTTGCCAATGGCGATATAGGGAAGGTAAGAGCCTCGTCTTGCTTTTATATCCCATCTGTGCCAGTCTTTGGGCAGGACCCCTGCCTGTTTAGTTGTCCCCCCGCCCATGGGTGGGTGATGCCACCAGCGACTGCAGTGCTCCCAGGCTGCCACACAAGAGCAGGTACCACTGGGAAGGGGACCAAGAGCCTGTGCCCCCCCCAAGAAGGGGGTTGCCTGTGGGGCTGAGTGTGATGGAGGTGGCTGCAATGCCTCCCTCCTCTTCATCCTACTCCATCCTTATGATGCTGCAGGGCTGGGAGGCTGGCCTTGTGCTGCAGGGAAGTAGCATCCAGCCCTGCAGCCACCCTCCTGCTCCTCCTCCCGCTAAAGCCAGGGCAGTCAGGCTGGGTTTAATCCTTCCCCACCCCGGATGGGCTGCACTGAAGGTATTTATGAGCCTGGAGCTCGCAAGAGATTATGTGCGGGAAGGACGGATTTTGCAGCCCCCCGGGCAGGACTCGCAGCTCCAGGTGCTGTTCCCAAACCCCAGGGCTGGAGTCATCCCACTCACGCTCGCTCCCTGCTCCCCCCCAGGAAAACAATGAAGAGCCGCGGTCCAACTCGGTGTCCGAGAGCCCGTCCAGCCCTGGGCCACTGGCCGTGTCCCCCAACTCCGGCGAGACCCACAGCGAGGTAGGGCTGGAGGTACCAGGGGGAGGTGGTGGCTGGAAAACGGGGTCCGGGCTGAGCCCCTGCTGCGGGGCTGTCCGGGGGGGCACGGTGGGGCTGATGCAGCCTCTCGCTCTCCAGCCTGACACACAGGAGGGTGACAAGCGCCATTCGGCATCCGGCTCCCTCCTGGACCTCGACATCCCACTGGCAGTGGCCAAGGAGCGGGCGCACCAGAAGCGCACCAGCAAGCGGGCACCCCAGATGGACTGGAGCAAGAAAAACGAACTGTTTAGCAATCTGTGAACGCCTCAGGGCAGGGGCGAGGGTCCACTGACCCCCCTGGCCTTGCACCCACCTCTCCTCCATCCCCCTCCTCCCCACCACAAGCTCCCGGCAGGGATGCGGGGCTGCACCCCACCACACTGACCCGAGGGATGGGGCTCGGTGGCCAGTGAGCATCCCCGCGGTGGGGTCCTGGGCAGTGGTTTTAGGCTAGAGAGAGCTGGGGGGTGTCCCCTCCTGTGAGCCCATCCCCGGGGTGCTCCTCCAGCCCTACCTTGAAGCCCTGCACACCCTGGTAGGCACAGCAGGGGTTTGGGGAGGATCAAGCATTTGGGGTGCCCCAATGCCCAACACTTCTGATCCCTGCTGTTCCCTGGTTCTTCCCCCACCCCAAACCCCATCTTTGTTTGAGCCCCCCACCTCAATTGCCCTTTCACTGTAAAACCCGAGGCTTTTAGTGACTTTTAGCAAATCCCACCTGCCTGGCCACCAAACAATTCCTCCCTGGGGTGTTTGACCCATGCCTGGCAAGCTCCGTCCACAGTGACCCTGTCCCTTTGCTCTCCCCCCTCAGGGTGCAAGGAGGGACAGGGGTGCCTGGCATAGGGAGGAACCCCCAGCACCCTGCCCCGGGGCTGTTTTGGGAGAGGAGAGGGTGTCCGGAGCCAACACAGCAAGCAATAATCATCTCCTTTCCTCCCGCTCACTCCTGGAGACAGAGCTGATCAGGGTTCGAATCCGACACTGTTTAATTTAAAGGCTTCTCAATAGACTCTGTTTTTTTTTTCCAAAATAAGAGTTTTCCAATCACACTGTTTATTTTTTTTTTTTTTTAAATGTATTTTGTGGAAATTCTTCCTGTGGATGTTTTGTTTCTGTGTGTTGCGATCGGGTGTTGTTGTACTGTCCAGCTCAAGAGAAATTCTGTTTACTGGAATAAACCTTCCTGACTTCACCTGATGGTTTAAGGCTAAATCCTTCCAAAGCCTGAGGGTGTGCGGTGCTGTGGGAAGAGGCAGGTAATGCTCCCAGTGGCAGGGCGACATTGGGGCAGGTTTGGGTGCCCCTTCAGCACCCAGTGGAGCCAGGCTGGGGGGGGTTGGGGAAGGACCAGCTGGTCCCAGCGCAGGTTAATGCTTCGGGGTGATTAAAGGGCTCTAATCCCCGGGGAGTGCAAGGGGGGTGATTCGAGGCTCTAATCTGTGCCTGCTGGTCTGTCTGGAGGGTGGCAGCTCTGCTGGGGGCAGCCCAAACCTGCCTCCAGCCCCTCTGGGGAGGGTTGGGGTGAGCCTGAACCTCAAGGTTGCATCCTGGGCTGTGGGGATTGATGGGGAGAGGGTCGCTTGTCCCTCTAAATTGACGGATCTTAGCCCTGCCTGCAGAGTGGCGCAGGGGAAGGCAAGGCAGAGGTGTTGGTGATGGTGCTGTGGCTGGAGGCCCACCATGGTGAGGTGTGGATGTCCCCACAGCTCCGCCACCCTGCCTGCTTCCCAGGGCTATTTTTAAGCCCATGCTGGGCAGCTTATACATGGCCAAGCTAAGCCCTGCTGCTGCAGCGGGCAAGTGTGGGGGCACGCTGTGCCTGGGTGGCTCAGCAGGGCTGGGCTGGGGGCACCATGGCTGCACTGAGGAGGGTGGGATGGTGGCTTCCCAGGGACAAGGCAGGGCTGTGCTCTCAGCTGTGGCCGTGGACCCGCAGCCCTGGCCTCTGCCTGGCACCTTCATGTCCTCCCCTTCTGCACGCTCTTGTTTCATGCTCCAAGCCTCCAGACAAGCCCCTCTGCCTGGGCAGATGAGTCGTCAGAGGGGTCTGCAGCTCAAATGACACGCAAGTGACAAAGTGTCACCAGACCTGCAGGGGATGTGCAGGCTGTCACTCCCCCCTGGAAGCTGGGGGAGCCCATTTCAACCTGCCTCGTCCTCCAAAGTCACACCCTCTGTGGTGGTGCTGCTGAGCGGAGGTGAGCCCGACCCCTCGTTTCCCACCATCACCCCCTTGGGGCCAGCAAGGTGTCCCTGCCTGGGACGGGGGGTGATGCCATGGGCTGGGGCTGCCCTTGTGGGGCAGGAGTGGGGGCACCGAGGGTCCTGGGAGCATCTTTTTCTTGTTTGCCTGGTCAGAGCAGCCTGGGGACTCGTTCCCTGTGGGAACCTCAGTTGAGCCCCACCCGGACCCCCCCCAGCCTGGGGGAGGGCTGTGGCTCCAGGACAGACCCAACTTTGTTTCGGGTTGCCAGGGCGAAGGCTTTTCCCAGTCGCCCATGGAGGCGGGGGAGCGTGCTGGCGTTGCCGGGGGACCGGGGATGCCGAGCGGGGCACTTGCTGGCTCCGGAGCAACCGGCCAGCCGGGCATGGGGAGGCACAGCAGGGCCGAGGACAGCAGCATGGTTCCACCGTGCCCCCTTCAGCCCTGGTAGCAGAAGTTTAAATTATTTTTCCCACCTTGATCACTTTTTAGGGGAGCAAATTCCACCCCAGCTACACCTCTCCTGCCACTCAGACCTTGCTCCTCCAGCAGAGGGATGAAACGCTCCATGGAAGGAGCACAGAGCCAGCAGTTTACTCGGCAGCTCCTGCAAATTTCGTTCTGGGGGACAGAATCCGTTCCTGCCTGCGGCAGGTGACGACGAGCACGAGGATTAGCAGCCCTCGTCATGGTAATCCCAGCTGGAAGTAGAGCCGCTCCTCACTTTATTACCGCACAAAGCTTTCACTACAACTAAATCCACGCTAAATACTTGTTTTTTAAAATACCATGATACACTGTTCCCACGCTTCGTTTTAGTATCAGTCACAGGAATGATGGTGAACTAGAATTGGAAAACTAAAACCCCCAGGCCCTAAAAATACAGGCACAGCAACACTAAAAATTCCACCGTCTACCAATCTCTGACAAAGACATCCCTGGGCAAATCTGAAAGCTATTACCTGATGCTGTGTGACTGGAAGAGATAATTTCTCGTTCAGAATTAGCTGCTATTACAGTGGGAAAACAGGCAGGAGCATCAGTTATCCTCCTTACCTTCTGTCCTCTCCTCTTAGCAAGCTTCCCTGCTGTGGAGAAGGTGCTGCGTGGGGACGGAAAGGTCAGGCTAAATAACTGCACTAAAAAATCTGTCCAGTGGGAGTCAGGCAAGTTCCTCTCCTTCAGCAATGGATCTCCTGCCCCAAACACATCTGCCCCCAGTAAGGGTTATTTTTTTTCCTCCCATTTATCTTACTGGAGAGCAGGGAACGGAGCCTCCACGCTCAGCAGGGCAAGTCCTGAGCTCCCTGAAGCAGGGAATTGCTATTCTGTCACCTTTCAGTTGTGCTCTCCTCCTCCTCCTCGCTTCCATAAAAGCAGCCTGGCAAAAAGAAGTGCAGCTTCCTGCAGCTCCCAGTCCCCCTGCTCCGCAGCCATCGTGGCAAAGCTCTGCTCTCGTCTCAGTTGGCTGATATAAATTCATTTTCATCATCTTAACTTCTCCTTTGGTTGTGCTCACCCATATCTGAGCCTCTCACATCCAGGATCCAGCAGTGCCCCCCTGCAACCCACCACACTCCAGAAACAAGAGTCTCTGCTGTCCTTCACAAGTTCTAACCACCCTCTCACCAGCCACAGTGGGCAGCCAAGCCCCACCGCTCCCAGATAGCTCTGGAGAAACCTCAGGTTTTTGTCAGGTTTTTTATTCAAAAGAGACTGAGCTACAAGTGCACCGAGACTGTCTCTGTCGAACTGATGAATCCTGCTCTAAAGGCAGTGGAAGAAGGAACAGTAGGTGCTGCTTGTCCAGAAACTGGTCACACCAGCAACCAATTAACTACTGGTCATTTTGGGCTCTGCTGGAACAGCGTGTTAAGGTTACAGTCATTCCTCATCAAGCCTGTGAATTAGTGGCTGCTCTCCAGGTCCAAATTTCAGGCAGTGATCCTGGCTGGTGCAACAAGGTGCAAAGTTGACAAGATGTCAAAGTAACTGAAGGAGACATCGAAACAGTCAAGTGCAGCGTTGGCTCACTGGTGTCTTCCACACCCAGACCTCACAACAGCGTCCAACTCCTCCCTGGAAACCAGGCCTGTGTCTGGAGGTGTCTGTCAGGTCTCCAGCACCCCAGCTGGCAGCTTCAGTTCCACATAGCTCTTCTCCTCCACATGGTTTGTCTGTTCTAGGAGCCATCGTCTCTCCTGGTCGCTGACATCCAGCCTCAGCGTCACCTCTTGGAAAACGCTGTTCACAGCAACCTGTGTCATACAGAGGAAAAGCAGGTCAATCTCAGTCACAGGGCAAACGCTGCTCACGTTCCCTGAGTAGAAGACGGACTGTTACCACACCTCCTTAAAATGAAGCTTTTTGAACATGCAGATACTGGCTTCATTTTCCTGACCAATCTTTGCCTCAAATTTGGTGATCCCCAGCTTTGTCACTCCTGCAAAAGAAATCAGAAAGAGAAGCGTTTCTATTATCTGCTCGACTGCTACATCCGTGAAAGCACAGGACTCCAATTTCTGGGGCAGATGCATCTCTTACTACCCTGTCTGTATCACTGAGAATATGTGCTTCTAGATCACATCCCAACTGTACTCCCATTCCCGTGCATTGAGCCACCCTTACCATAGGACATCATCATCAGAGTTGCCTCCTTGCCAAACCCTCTGCCTCGGTAGTTGGGTTCTGAAAAAGACAGCCACAGAAGAGAGCATTCAGTTACATGAGACAAATCAGCCATGCCAGACACTTTTCAGAAGAGACTGTGACCCAGACCAGCAAAGGATGCTGATCAGGACTGAACAGCCACGGTAAACCAATGGGAATAAAAAGCTGCCGTACATCTGTCTGCAGCTGGCTTTAGACATGGTGACAAAGGTCCAAGCTATGAAGGAGAACTTGACCTGCAATCATGATTTCGATCTCGCCCAAAGTTGGATCCTCAGCATCGGTGAGGAAAAGATTCACGTCCCCCACCATGCAGTCCTCGTCCGCACACGCCTGCCCGGACCACCGCTCCGTGTCCAGCACAATGAAGGTGCACTCTGGGGAAAACAAAAACGTAGCAGAATTTTCAGGGCATGCTGAGAATTATTCACAAATTACTGAAGAATAAAATTAAAGGCATGCGATGGACAGAGGAACAACAGTTTCCACATGTTAGCAGAGAGGAAGAGCTAATAATTTGGCTTCCCATGCCAAGTGTGCCTGCTCCCATTCCTAGGAATGTAAGAAATATTTAAAAAAAGGCATTGTGAGGGTGATGCAGACACTAAGACTAGACACAGCCTGTTTAAGGAGCACGAAAACTTCCATCTCTTGACTGACCTCTCACTCAGCAGCAAGTTTGGGCAAAGAATTTTTTGGCGTACAAGAGACTGAGACCTAGTGATTCACCTAGTCCACATTATTGTTGCTTTGAGTAAGGCTTTTAATGCCAGCTAAGACAAATGCTCCAGACTGAGGTCTCTGCCAGCCTTAGTACTTTCTAGCTCACTATATTTCTACCAAGCTTTTATGGGCAGTGATTCATTACCTGTAGGAGAGCCAGGGAACGAATTCAGTCAACATACCTCAACTAGGTAATTATAAAGTCATTCCATTTCTCAAGGAAAAATACAACCCCCATCCACCTTTTTACGACGATCAGACCAGAGCAGTGTTGACTGTGCAGCAGCTCAGCAGATAATGCTGTGGGAAGTAAATCACTGTAATATTTGAAAAACTGCATAAAAAGGACACCAGCAGCCCCAGACATTCTCTACTTCCCTGAGCATATACCAGCTATAAACCAAAAGCCAGTTCAAAGCTACTGTTGTAGAAGGTCTCACATTCCCTCTGCTTCAGCAAGTAGAGCCCACTCTCTGGGTGCCCTTTACAGGGCAGCGGGGACCTGCTCACCACTCCCACCCACTCTTAGAAAGCATTTAAGATCCTCACTGTCTGCGTCGTCCCGCCAGCTGCGCTGCATCTCATACTCCTGCTCCAGGCTGAGCGGTTCGGAGGCGGTCAGGCGCTGCAGCTCCTCTGACTGCATCCACTCATGGTACCTGACAACGGGACCCAGAACCAGATCACTGCCTGGACTACAGCATCGCAGTCTGATTTCCACAGGCACTCTGAGGATCAGGCTGTCGCAAACTGGTTCTGGAAACACTATTCTGGCATTCATGGCAACTTAAAAGTACCCACAAGCCTCCCTTCCTTAGGTAACACAGGAATCGGTGCTATCTGTGGAAATTTAGCAAGGTTTGTCCGTCCTGTAGCTTTGTCTGAAGAGTGCTCAATGCAAACTTGGTGTTTTTAAAAATACTGACCCAGAAGCATTGAGTTCTGGCGCATTTCATCCTGAGATTGATACAGCATCTCCTGGACACTGACAAATTGGCTATCTTTGTGCTGAGGCCGCAGCTGCCCAGGCCAGCACTTTACGAACGGCCTGCACGCCACCTTCTAATTTATCAAACATCCATCTGGCTTTACACATTGAAGTTTTGCTCTTCCCTCATTAGGGAAAGGCACCAATGAACAAGAGAACTGCTGGCGGTTCACGCAGGCAGGTACTGCCCTTTCCGTGAGTACACAGCGGCACAGATGAAGATCTCTTGCCAGCAGACCTGCCAAAGAGCACGGACCTGCCAGGGATGTCTGCTGCTGGGCACAGCGGACAGCGCTGATCGCCTTTCTACCAGTGCTCTTTCCGCTGTGCCGTTCCCAAGGGGAAGAGGCCCTCCAGCACCCTTTCCGAACACCACCCTGCCTTCATGAAGAGAAGCGAAATCAGACCGTGCAAGCGTATCGGGGGACACAGCCACGTACCGGGGCACGTGTGCAGAAGTGTACGGCACCAGGGTCGCCTTCGTCCCTCGAAGCACAGTGTTCTGGTTAATCTTCATGGCTGGGGGAGCCCAACACACCGCTCCGTGTCTCCAGCGAGGCCAAGAGGTGGGACGGCACCCCCGGAGCCCCTCGGGAGCCGGCGGCGGCCGCTCTCACCGCGCCGACAGGCCCCAGCTCACACCGATCCCCACACGGCGACCCTCCCGCGTCCCCCCGGCTCCCCCCACCCAGGGCAGGGCTGTGTCGGCCCCACCGCGGCCGGGGGTCTGCCCTGACAGGGGCCATTTAACGCTTCACGGCCCGAGCGGTGGTGGAGAGGGCTTGAGAGGGAATTGGGGCCCGACGGGATCCCGCGGCTGATGGGCGCCCCGGGACCGGGAGGAAACGCCTACCTGCCGCGCTGCCCTTCCGCGCATGCGCACAGCCGCCACCTCCGCCACCCGAACGGGGCGCGTGTCAGCGCCCCGCCCCTACCCCTGCCCCGCCCCGCCGGCGCACACGTGACCCCGGAGTCCAATGGCGAGCTCCACATTCGCCCCGCCCCGGCGCTCGGTCACGTGCGCGGAAGATGCCCCGAGGTGAGGGGGGCGGGGCTGCCGGCACCTGCCGCCGCCGGTGAGGCGCCGGGGTCCCGGTGTGGCACCGGGGCTCCCGCGGGGCGGTGCGAGGTGAGGCGGGGCGGCAGTAGGTGGGGTCTGGGGAGGGCCCTGGGGGGGGTCTCCGTGAGGAAGAGAGCGAGGCGAGGCCTGAGGAGGGGTCGCGTAGGCGGGAGCGCGGGGCGAGGCCTGGGGGTCCCGGTGCGGGGCAGCGCTGAGCCGGAGCCGTAAGGCCCTGGCGCGGGTAGGGGGCCGCTGGGCCGCGGAGAAGGGGGCTCCCGGGGTTGTAGGGGGCTTCTGTGAGCTTCCCCGGGGAGGGCGGGTTGGGCGAGCTGCGTTGCCAGCTGGGGGGCAGACCCGGCGGGAGCCGGGAGGTGACAGAGCCGGGGAGCTCCGGAGGCCTCGGTGGGCTCCAGGCCCCGGGGTGGGGCCCGTCGGGGTCGGGGTGGGCGCCCTGTGCGAGCACGCTTGCCCCGGCCCTGTCCCGCGGGTGTCTGTGAGCGTGCCCGTGGTCTTGCTGCTTTCCCTGGGTTCGTTCAGCTCGGCTTCAGTGGCTCGGGTTGGGGGCTGTCACAAAAGGTGATGTTTGGCCTCTTCTCCCGAGGGCTGCTTTAGTTGTGACCTCAGCGAGCTGTGCTGCCTGGTGGATTTCTGTCACCTGGTGCGTGTGTGTGAGCTTGTGAGCTGTTTGGGGGTTTTTGGCAGTGCTCTTCGCTTGTGAAGTTTGTGGCAACGATTTGGCCCAGTTGGTATGGCTAAGTTGGAGCACAGGTAGAAGTATGAGCAATTTGATAAAACTCTTAAACAATTCAACTATGGCTAACTATTGCCTGAAACCTTTCAGAAGGCTCAGGTTCTCCCTCTGCCTTGTGGTTTTTCTAAGACAGTGTGAAGTTCCCCAAATACTTCTGCTTTGGAAACCTTGGTACATGTAACAAAACTTGTTGTTGTTTGCGTGGGTTTTTTTTCCCATAGGTCCAGTATTTTCATTTGTCTGCTTATTTCTTTACTTGAGATTATGAGGAAAGACTGTAGGCTGTGTTGTTTTGGATCTTTTTTACTACTTTGATTTGCAGGAGGCACGTGTTCTCTAAGAGTAGTAGCTGCGTGAGAAGGAACAGTATGAGGTCATCCTCAAGGCAGGCATTCTTCCTCTTGAGGTGTTAGTGTCTGAAATGGCCCCTCTGGCTGTTTGGGGAATGTGAAGTTTGGCCTTCCCGTGCTGTGACAGCGCAGGGGCCTTTTGGTTACTCGTAAACTAGTTTAACAGGTAGGAGAACTTTTCGTAGAGTATTGATCCAAGTGGTGCTGGTGAGTGGAGTCTGTCTGTCCGAAGTGCAAGGTCCTACTGAAAACTTGTTTTGTTCAAATATCAGAAGCCTGATGTGCGAAAGCTGACTCGTGAGTTCCGAAAGCTAACACAACTTTATGGTGTTTCCCTAGGTTAAAGGCAAAAGAAGTTGAAAACACCCTTCTGAAAACACTCTCCTCGCTTTGCTTTGAGCCTCCTCACCGTCTCCAACATGGCTGGTGGCATTACTGATACAGGAGAGCTTTACTCTCCCTATGTAAGTTTGGCTGGTTGTGGTTTTGCTCACGAGTCTCTTCAAAATCCTCTTCTTTCAACGTTGTGTTTTCATTTCCTGCTTCTCCATGGAGATAACCTCAGTGTCTCAAGTGATGATGGAGGTCAAAGGGTACTTCAAAATGCTTGGTACTTGTAGTCGTTGGTTTTTTTTTTTTACATCACAGATCACTTTATATAATGTAAAGGGACAATGTCTGCTTAAGGCATAGTTCTAAAACTGTTAAAAAGAGCTTTATGTCCCATACCAGCTCTTGAATCCTTCTACCCGCTTTCCTTATATTTTGTTAAGGTTTTCATTAACCCACATTGTCATGTGAAACTAGCATAAACAGAGGGGATTGTGACATGGAAACTGTCCCACTTTGCTTCTCTTTTTTACTTTCTATAACACTTTCCCCTGAGTTTCTTAAAGTTTACTAATTTGTGGCTGTTGTAGTAATTTGTTCTAAACCACTTCCCTTAAAATTGGTAATTAAGATGTTTCTTCCTTGTAATTTGGTATCCTGTGAAACTGCAGAGCCAATTACTGCTTTCCTATGTTACTGGAAATACTGGTTTTCATAGCCATGAGTGTTTACGTAGTGCTAGCTTTTAAAAACAGTGCTTTGCAAACGCTTTTTTTTTTTTCCTAAAGCGAACTCACTAAATATAGAACCAGTCCTGAAATCCATGTGTTGACTTTCGAATGCTTTAAAACTTTCATCCCCGTGTTAACTATTGAGATTAGAAGAACTGGATATTAGGCTGCAGAAATAGGTCACAACTGAGAAGATGGAGAACAAGACGGTAACTGGGACGTCTGGACCCTAAAGGATTATTGTCACCTGCTTTTAAGTTGTTAAGTTAGCATTGTGTGAATTTCCTAAAGTCTAATCCCAAAGGCTATGACTCTCTCATCTTTCCCTGAAGATATCTAGCTAAACTGAACACACAGGCACCATTCTCATCTCTGTCTACTTGACCAGAGTCAAGGAAAATCACCTGAGGTGTCATTTTTAAGAGTCCTTCACTGAAGAGTAAGTCATGGCCCCAGGCACTTGAGTTGTGCTTGGGGCATGACAGCTCTGCCAACTGAATGAAACGAACTTTCCTGCAAGCTGCAATGGCAGATATTTTTTTTTTTTGTCATTCTGGGAGAGTCATGGAAAGATGAACTGGCTGTGCTTATGTCAGTGAACAAAGGACAGGAGTGCTTGCAGGGTCTCTGGGGGGTAGTTCTTCTGGTATTAATTGCCCCACACCCAGAGAAGTGTTCCCAGATGCAGTTCTTCACTGGCTCTCTTCTGGAGAGACTCTGACTTATATATAAAAAACCACAAAACTTTGGGGCAACTTTTGATCTTGAGTTCAGCTAAATTTAAAGCCTTCAGGGGGTTCTGTCTAGGTATACGGTTACTTTTTGCCCTGGGGCAGAAAAAAGCTCATTGTTGGAGAGGATAAAATTCTTTCCCTTGCAGAAGTAAAAATCCCTTCTTCAGAATGTGCTCAGCTACTTACTGGTAAAATGGCAAGCAGGCTTTGAATTAGAATTCTGTTTGGATGTTTCCTGCATGACCAAGAATAAAGAAGAGATTCTGAAAGGTAACTTAGGTACGTAGTGGTAGCTACTTACGTTCATGTCAGAAAACAAGGAGAGACTCCAGCCCACAGTGTAGACCCTTCTGGTAGAAGGCAGTGAATTTGAAAACAAACGAAAAGCTCATGTGCTTTCTGACTTTAAAAGTTAGAA
Organism: Tauraco erythrolophus; assembly: GCF_009769465.1. Classification (NCBI taxonomy): domain Eukaryota; kingdom Metazoa; phylum Chordata; class Aves; order Musophagiformes; family Musophagidae; genus Tauraco; species Tauraco erythrolophus. Next base: position 7,168,314 of record NC_141484.1, read on the forward strand.
ATAAAAAAAAAATATTAAAATAACTAGAAAAATGGAGAATATCCATTTCTCCAGAAATGTGCTGACACTCACTTTGTTCTCCTTGGTTATCAGTCCCCTCCTACATTTATTTCGAGCGTGGGCCTGCTCCCACCCTGCTTACTCAAAGATTAGTCCTCCATTGAAATCAGGGAATCTGTGAGGTGTCTTGGATGATCTCTGGCACAGCTGCAGACTCTCATGTTGGATCGTGTGGTTGGTTGCAGGTTGGTCTGGTTTACATGTTCAATCTCATCGTTGGAACAGGAGCCCTGACCATGCCGAAGGCCTTTGCGACAGCGGGGTGGCTCGTCAGCCTTGTTCTCCTAATGTTCCTGGGATTTATGAGGTAGGATGTGAGTATGTGTCTTAGGAGACTGGGGGGTTCAGCTGGCTGGAGCTCTAAGGACAGCGCTAAGACTTTTGCTGCTTTTTGAGTGATCCTGTCCCTCTGTTGCTTGATCGTTGGTCTCTGCAGTTGTGTTGCCTGTGGACCTTATTTGGAGGGATGCGTTTTCTGCCTGCCTGCAATATGGTGCTCTATCCCTTTTCCTGGCTGGTGGAAAAGACTTTTTTTCCAGTCCAGAGCCTTCTGAGACCTTTCTCCTAGCTTCCTTTTTTGACACTGTCCTCACTGTGGATACATCCTGCCCTTGCCTCTGTAATGGATCAGTTTCCCAAACACTAACCAGGTCACAGGTGACACGGGGTTATTTCTCTGCATTGTGACTTGCAGCTGTGATGCACACCTGTTGTGTTACCTTTCTCTTGGCTTCTGGCAGTGCTCTGGGCAGCTGCAAGAGTGTCGGGAGAACAAATTATGGTATAGCCGGGCTTGTCTTATTCGCCTCTGCCACCTTTGCTGCTCAAGACCTTGGAGTTGGCCTCAGGATTTTCATGCTGGCTCACCATGAGCTGCTGCCCAGAAGCCTCCCTGCTGGAGCAGCAGGTGGAGCTGAAGGCTGTTGATACAGCACTGATGTCTAAGTAGTTATTAATAGAACTGCCGTCTTCTGACGGGCTTTGAGTCTCTGCTTGCTTCTTGCTTGGCTTTAAAATAAAATGAAACAAAATCCCTCCTGCCATTTGTAAGAATGGAGTTTAGAAGTTCCTTTGTTGTCAGTAAGCAGCTCTGTCAGCCCGAATGTGCCTTTGGTTTGGAGGCAGTGCTTTTAGGGTCTGTTAGATGCTGCTGTATAGAGGTACTATATGGTCCGTACTGACTGTAGTAATGCTTCTAAGTTCCCCACCTCAAAGCTGTGTACTGCAAAGGCTTGATAAAATATAAACTCCGGGAGTACTGGTGACTGGGAGCTTTGGAAGCAATTCTTTTTAGATGTGTTAGTTTAAAACCATGAATAAAGTGTATGAAAGTCAGCACCAAGAGCCAGCTCTTCAAGGTCAGCAGAAGAGCACAAACCTCCAAAACCGCACTGGATTAAACTGAGAAGCTGATGCAGCTCAAAGTGCTGTGTTCCTGGAGAGCTGCGTTGCCCTGCTGCTTTTGTGCTGGTGCTTGTGACTTCCTCATGCTCACTGGGGACCCTTCAGTGCAAGAAGAGTCTAGGCAGAAATTGCTGCATGCTCCTCAGGTCGGGGCTGCTTGCTATCGTTCTTGCAAAACTATTCTCTCATTTGAGCTTGATAAGTGAGTCCAGTTCCTGAAGCAGTGAGAAACCACTTTAAAGCCTTAAATAAGATTGATTTGAGGAGGTGTTTTGTTTTTTTTTTTTTTTTTTTTTTTACTATAGGACCAGTTTTAGCTGAGATAATGATATTCCTTCCATCAGTGGCTCTAACTGTCTCTCTGGACAGCATTTCCCTTGGCTTCCAGCAACGTGTATTTGCATGCACATGTGGTCTGCTTGTTGCTCTTGTATTACTGCTTTGCTTCTGATGCCATTTGTAAGATCCTTTAAGGGACCATAGTACCTTTGTCACAGACCCTAACAGATAGGCTTCAGAATAGTACTGTGTTCATCCTAGGCCCTAAAAAGGAAGGAAGCTGGCTTTCTAACAAAGGTGGAAGTCCTCTTGCCTTCTTCAGCCCACAGAAACACTAGGAAGGTGCTTTCCAGATATCTAAAGTGTCATCTTGTATCTGAAAGCACGTTATGTTTTACTGCCTTTTTGAGGTCTGCTCGAACACCTCAATCTGAAGGACAGGAGTGAGCTGCAAACTGAAATGAAACACTACTGAAAAGGCAGTGTGTGTGTGGGGAGCTGGTTTAGGTTGGTTGTTTGCTTCTACAAACAGATAGGAATAGTTCTCCATCTTCCTTCAGTGGCAGTTCTTGACTATTACTGATATTGATTGAATTTCTCTAGCTATATGACTACGACCTTTGTGGTGGAAGCCATGGCTGCTGCAAATGCCCAGCTGCGATGGAAGAGAATGGAAAAACGCAAGGTTTGTGTGGGGTTTAATTTTCCATTTTCTTGTGTTCTTTTATCCTGTAAGACTTGCCCGAAATTCCTCTGTATCTTTGCCGTGCCTCATTAGTAACTCTAAAGGAATGAATTTCTACTGTGCTTAACTTTGCCATATAAAATATGCCTGTTAGTTCCCTGTGGGGTTGCTCATTAAAGACAGGATTTTCTGCTCCTGCTTTGAAAAATCTCTTGTGCTGTTCACATTTCTTACTGGTTGTGCTCTCCTTGCCCAGAAGCGCTGCTCAGTGAATGGAGAGGTGGCAGCCAATATATTGGTGCCATTTGGAGTGTGCAGAGATCTGTAAATCCTTGCTGATATCAGGTCATTCAACTGGGACAGACTGGAATGTCCTTGCTGTCACTTGGGCTGTATCCCAGGGAGTGGACAGCCCCGAAATATGTCTTTACTGTAAAACTTACTCGTGGCTTTTTAAATCCTGGCGTTAGTGGCTTTTCTGGATCACTGCGAGGCCTAATTGTTTGCACTGATTTAGATCCCTGTGTGTATGTTAGTGGGTTAGAGTTAGGAGCTAGACCTGTTTGCTCTGACTAGCTAAGACTATATATGTTTGGATTTTTTTTCTGCCAGTTCTGCAACCCTGCAGATCTGCTGGAAGTTTCTAACTTCCTTGTGCCACATATCATTACATGAATTAGACGCTGTTGCTGTGTGCGTGACCTAGGCTAGGACAGCAGAGCCTGTCACTCACTTCAGCCTGATCTGCCAGTGCCCTCTTCAGGTACCTCCACAGCATCCCAAGCCTGGGCCAAGGGCTTCCTGGTATTGCCTTTGCTTGCATGTCCTGCCCATCCCTGTTTAGGACCTTCCTTTGAATTTCTGGAAGTGAGACCACGACACTGGTGGTGCCACAGCCTGTACTGTGGGTAGCAGACACCTCAGCAGTGATCTGGTCTTTTCTTCCAGGAGGATGATGAGGATGAAGATTCTTCCTCTGGAGTATCTGACAGTGATGTTCTCCTCCAAGATGGCTATGACCGAGCAGAGACACGACCTATCCTGTCAGTTCGTAAGTACCCAGTTCATACTTTTACTGGATCCAAGACCTCTTCTCTGCTGACAGTGTTCCAGTGGGCTCCAGCAAGTGCAGCAGGACTCTTCTGTCCGTTTCACCCTTAATTCTGTGTGCTCACATCCCAAAGTCCTTAGCACTTGCAAGATAAGACTCATTGAGAATTCAGTTTACCTTCTGCAGTCTGATAAAGATCTTTTCCTTCTAGGTCACTAAGATGAGAACATCTTACTTTGCAAACACTTTTAAACTAACTTCAGAGAAATTGGACCAGTGACTCTGCAGCTGTGGAGTCGTACATATTGTCCTTCAAAGTGTTGCTAGAGCTTCCTGAATGTCTTCAGATAGTCTGGCCTCTGAGAGGAACTAGTTGAAGCATTTCTTGTTTTAAACTTTCAGAGAGACGTGGCTCACCCAATATTTTTGAAATCACTGAGAGAGTGGAAATGGGCCAGATGGCTTCCATGTTCTTCAATAAAGGTAGGTGATTCACATTTTCAAAAGTCTCTGCAGGTCCTCCTGCACGTTGTGTGTATGGCTTTTCCTTAAGTTTGCATGCTTCCCAGTGTAGATTTGCGTCTTGAGGTTGTGATGATTCCACCCAAAAGTGTTGTTCTTTCTCTGTATTCATCCTGCTGTGTGGTGTTTCTACAAAGTAGAATATTTATGGGCCAGGTGGGCCAGAACCTGCATGAAGGGGAAGGGTGATGTGGTGCTGGTGGAACTATCCAAAATACTGCAGGTTATGGTCCCGGTTTCTTGAGTCGGGTAAGTGTAAGTCAGTGCTTTTTCTGACTGCCCTTAACCTAACTCTGAACTGCGTCTGCCCTCTGTGGTCTCCACTGTCTAAGGCAGTAGAGCCCAGCTGTAGTGTTTTCTAGTTCCGTCTTGGTTGTAGCATTCGAGAATATGATGTTTGGACTTCCCTGAACCCTGTAGGTATCAGTCTGAAGGAGAGAGACTTCTAGGGAGAGCTGCTGAGAATTGCATGTGTCTGGGGAGTCACCAAGAGAGCTGCTGGGATGGGAACTGCTGAAAGGGTCCCTGGTGTACATATGATAGGCAGCCGTCTTGTCTTTTTGCTTTTAAGTGTCTCTTGTATGCCAGGGAACAAAATTGTAACTGTACTGCAATAAAGCCATATCCATGGCTGCATGTGATGGAAACGCAGACTACAATGTTAGATATTCTGAACCTTGTAAAACAGTACATTTGAAATGCTATGCAGAGCCAGAAAATCATCAGACACCATGGTTGTGCAGTTTCGAACCTGTCAGGCCCCATTTCTTGTGCAAAGTGACATTTTTCTCTTGCTCACTGCCCACCTTACAAAGACATGATGGGCTGGTTTTTTCCACTACATTACATCAGCTTTGTGCCCTGTAAGACTGTTGCCTCTGAAGGACAGCTGCGCTTAAGGAGTGAAGATTCTGTGCACTATATTATTTCTGATTTTAAAATCCAGTTGAAAAAACTTTTTTAATTTCTCTGCATGCTGCATCTGGGCCTTTGTAGATTTGAATCACTTAGGATTATCAAAATAATCCACCTTGGATCAGGCTGCAGCTTTTCCAGTCAGAGAAGAGGAGAGGTGACTTGAGTGTGGGTTGGAGACTCAGAAATGCTGTCTTCCTAGTTTTGCCTGTAGCACTGGGTTGCTCTGACTTTAGGCAAATTTTCTTGCTTGTATTGTTTGCCATCTGTAAAACACTGCCACGACTTCCCTGACTCTCGGTCATCCTCTGGGGAGTAATATTTGGGAAGGACTTTGAGAGCCAGCACCATCTTAGCAGTATTGCTCAGGATTCAGCTGTGGAGACCTGTTCAGCTGCAGGAAGGCTGGGGGATCACAGGAGGCAGGGTGCCCCCATAAGCAAGTTCCAGAAGGCCCCTGCTTTGCATGTGCTTCACTAGGGAAGATGGTAATGACCCCTCAAGCCAGCCAGGCGTTGGGCAGTTGCCTTCTAGACCTCTCTGCCTTGATGCTGGCTGCTGCTCAACCAGTAGAGGGTGGTGGAAATACACGTCCTCTGTCCTGTCAGGCACTCATGTACGCTTCCTAGCAAAGTGACATAAACCGCTTAGTACTCTAAAGCTTAATCTCTCTTCTTAATGTTGCTTTAGCCAGAGTTATCTGATTTCTGTGTTAGGGATCCTCCCCAGGACCTACTCAGCCCAGTGCAAAGGGATGAATCTCTCTGCAGGAAGGCAGCTGGAACAGCTGCAGACCATAGCTTGAAACAGCTTGGGACTTCCAGGTGAGATGAAAGGTACGCACAGCGAAGGGTCTGGGGCAGCTGTAACTCATTTGCTGCTTTCCCTTCCTCTGTGCTCAGCAATGAGGATCCATCCCTGTGCTGTTGCTGAGTCCTAGTTCAGAGACACCCTCTGGTCTGCTGAGCGGTTGCAGGGAAGAGACAAGTCCCTCTCTCTGCAGATCCTTGCTGAGGTGCTTCCTTCCAACGGTTGCACAGAAAGGCCTTCAATAAGGGCAGTTGCTCAGTGACCAGTCGCTGCTACCTAGGGCTGAGAAGCTGGGCCACACTTGGGAATTCCTGCCTTCAAGCACCAACTTTTGCAATTTCACAACTAGCAAATGTCTGGGTGGGATTTTACTTGCAATATACGAAGTGTGGATCCTAACACAAGGTGTCTGAGGGCTTGACAGCCTTCAGAGGGAGGGCTGGTGAAAGCTTTGTGATAGACCTCAAAGCCTCTGATTTCTAGCGAGTTCTCTGCTCTTTTCTCTTGACTGATTCTTATTTTTAGCAATCTGACAGGAGTTGAATCTGCAGTCCTGGGAGGTAAGCTGGAGATAAATCTCAATTTCAGACTGTCTGCTTTGTTAAAGTGAGCTGCCTAAGGTTTAGGCTGTGAAGGGTCTGTGTACTCTTTCAAAAGAGCTGGCTCTGAAGAACTGCTTTTTTATTTTTAATTTGTGATGTTGGGTGCTTTCTTCTGGGACCGAGCAGTCATTTATTGCAATAATGGATTCTAGGCACATCTATCATACTGTTTCCTCACAGGAAGTCATTGATTTTTTTTTTTACCCTTCTGTTTTATGTCCAGTAATGAAAGTATTGATCAGGGAGGGTCAGTAGCAGTTTATAAAAGAACTGATGCTAAAGTATTCCTGCCTTTGAGAGGATGAGTTTGGGAGAGGAGTGTCACCTGGACGTCCCACAGACAGAGAAGTTGGCACTGGAATGGGAGTATAGTGTGCTACTGGGTACCTGGTGGTGCTGCTGTGGCTTAGCTGCTTGTGTTAGCCTTGGTTTTGTGTATGTGTGGGGCAGCTGAGGCCTGAGATCAGTAGCAGATCCCCAAAACAGAATCCATATCTGAATCTGTCTAGTCCTGTGCTTAGTGTGTCTTGCAGCCTCTGTCCTATGTTGGATATTTGTTAGAATCTTCAATACTTTTTAATAGGAAATTTGAGAAAACTGGTGGGTAGCTTGTTGCCATCTTCAGAACAATGCAGAGACTCCTTATCTGTGAACCCATCTTAAATCTTTTACAGAGGAAGAAAACAAGAGGGGAACTATATGAAATGATCTGACAATTTCTGAGAGATCTCCATTTGTCTGTTTAGTCAAACGAGTAACAACTCTAATGTACTGACTTAGTGTGCTGCTCTACAGAAGCAGGGAAGTTTTTTTGCTGCTTTCTCAATACGGCCCTTTTTTTAGGAATGTTTTGTGCTAAGTAGACTCAGCGTATTGAATAATTTATTTAAATGAAGGCAAATGCCTATTAATGTTTCCTGACCTCCAGAGATCCAGGGGCAGTATGATGGTAAAACTCTGGGGCATGCAAGCACTGCAGAAATATTAGTCTGCATTCCTGCAGTAATGCTGTCCTTGTTTGATAGATGTCACACGTGAGACTTGGACAGGTAAATTGATTTGCATTAGGATTCAGCATCAGGTGGCATTGCACCTCGAAGGTATGGGCAGGTTCCTTGAGCTGTTTTCCTTCAATGTCAACTTCTTAAATGAAACAAACCTGAGGCTTTTTTTTGTAGCTCACCTGTCTCTGAACTAAAATATGTTCTAGTTTGGGTTTCCTTGGTGAGATTTATACTGACTTGCTTGGAAGAAAAGAATCCCTGGGTCCAAAGCGTTTCTTTATCTCTGCAGGTCTTAGCCCTCCGCAACAGTGTCATCTTGTGCCCCAGTAAGGCTGTTCTGTGCACCCAATTAACTTGTGTAAGACTTTTAATCTCATAGGTGAAGGCAGGGCAAGCTTTAAAAAGAACCAAAACCAACCAACCAACCAAAACCAACCCACCACTTGAGAAAATAGTATGGGGCAGGACCAGCGTACACCGTGGCAATAGGGTAAGAGGGCTGCAGGAACAGAGTTTTAAAGCTTTGCAGGTTTGAACCTTGGCTCAAGTTGCTGATGGGAAGGAATCTCCCAAAGCAGCTCAATTTCAGCCCTCTGGAACCTGAGCTCTGTGAGGCCAAATCTCTAATGTGAAGGTCCTGCAGGTTTGCAAGCACAGAGTTTGGAATCCACAGAGCCTAAAAGCATCTCCTCTCTTCATTTCACTGTTTGTCAAGCTGCGCTCACACCAAGTCTGTGAGCATCAGCTAGATGTTTGCCTGTGGCTGTTCCAAGTTGACAGCTTCATCTGGCAGATGAATTACATGAGACCTGTTGGTCTTGACCAGCGACTGGAGGAGAGGCTTGAACTGGAGGACCTAGTGTCAGGGCCAGGTATTGAAGGAGGCAGAACTGAGCTCTGAGGCACTTTGTGTCCTGTCAGTTTCCTAAGCTGCTGATGTGACCCTTGGGTGCAGTTTGCTACAGAAAGAAGTAAACTATGGAGACAAATGGTGATTTATTTTTAAGACTTTGAAAAAGTTTTGTGTATTTGAAATGCAGAGTTCGAGTCCTTGAATACTCTGTCATCTCTCTACAATATTTTCTTTCCCTGCAGTGGGTGTCAACCTCTTCTATTTCTGCATAATTATCTACCTCTACGGAGACCTGGCAATCTATGCAGCAGCTGTACCGGTCTCTCTCATGCAAGTGACCTGGTAAGTGTGCTTACTGCTGTGGGGTTGTGTGGTAACAGAGAAGAGAGCAGGCTTGTGGATTTGATGGGGTGATAAGTCTGACTGGGATCGACTCTACTCTCTGAAGAACGGAGTGGAGAAATGACTAAAGGACAGCTCATCACTTGTGAGTGGGAAGGTGAAGTTATTTTATATTCCCTGCCTGAGTGCCTGCTGCCTGCCTGAAAAGTAGCTGACCTGATTTCAGAGGAGTCCTCAGGTGTGAAGAACTTCCAGCTTCAGCACTTGCAGACATGGGACTTGTTGCTTGATAGTTTGATTGCAATCCTCTGTGCAACATTTTAGCTTCTCTCTTTCTTTGGTACGAGCTGAGAGGTATGATGCTTACCAAGCCTGTGGCCAGCAAGTGGTGTTGTGTGGACTTAGCTCTGGGCTCAGACCAGTTCCTTTATCAAAGAAACAGGTAATGAAAGAGATTGGATTGATCGGAGCTGGGCTGGATTTGGACTCATGACTTGGAAATGGAAAACCTCTGTGATACACATATGAGCTAAATTGCTAAATAAATAACTGCAGGCAATTGAAGAATTTGCCTTTAAATATATGGCACTCGGTGACTTGCTTTGTTGCGCAGTCCAGAAAACATAAGGAGGGAGGGTGTTCAGGGAGGGAGAGGAGGAATGGACACTTCAGGTTTCTGATCATTCTTCTTTCTTGAATGCAGAAGAGGGGAAGACATCTGCTAGGAGTTAATTACTGTCTTTTGTTTCTCCCTCCTTTCCCAGCAGTGCCACTGGCAACCATTCTTGCAGTGTTGGAGATGGCAGAAAGTACAATGATACAGACAAGTGCTGGGGGCCAATTCGACGGATTGATGCTTACAGACTGTATCTGGTGAGTTTCTGAAGCTGGGATCACTATTATTTCCATTTAAACTCTGCTTCTAGTGAATAGGGATTTTTATTTTTTTTTTCCTGTAGAGATAATGTGGTGCAAGTGAACAACAGAGGTGTGAAGCTTCAAGTTCAGTCTAACCTTTCTGGCCAAATACCCCTTCTCTATTCTCGGTGGCATGGCTGTGTTTTAATTTGATGGCCACCAGAATGATCCTTATGATTTGGAGTTTAAGTAGAGTTCTGTCCTTGTGTAGTTTTATGTTGGTTGAACAGGTAATATGTCCATGCCAAAGAGTGTTTGTTTTCTTTTTCAGTGGCTGGTTAAGTGATTGCTGCTTTGAGGTAATTGTTGTCAATATACTGGAGTATATTAAGCTCTCTTGAGCGCGTTCTTTATGTGAATAAAATTGTTTATGCTGCAGGAGAATCTGCTTTTTGAGAGATGATGGAAACAGCACTGGATGTTGTTTAAGCAGGCTATATGCTGCTTTAGTAATAGCTTTCTGTCTAGTTTAGGGTTGTCTATTGCATCTATTACTGTGCTGTGGTTCTGCTGTGAAACTGAGCTTTTTCCCAAAGGATGATGAACACTCCTTCTCTTGAGCTTGGTGAGAGTTGAGCACTCACACCTGGTGACAGATGTCAGTAGGGCGAAATGAGGAGAGAGGTGTGGAAGTGCTCCATAGTGTGGCTTCTCTTAAGGGTCTCAGTGAGAATTTCAAGAAAAAAGAGTGAAGATGGCTGTGTGTGCAGAGAAATCCAGGGGCAAAGATTACTTGAAGCAGTTTTGCAGTTAGAACATTTTGGACATGCAGTGGATCGCATTCCTGAGGGCGCTTGTTCCAGTGTTATTAAAAAAGTAAGAACTGAGCCTCAGAAATATTAGTGAATGTCAAAGCCTAGTTAATTATTTAAGAGAAATATTATTGCGTTATTAAATTGTGTCTTGGTCTGTTTCTTTAAAACTTCTAGAAGATTGAAGATTTCCTTCCTGAATTTCAATAACTCTCCCTGACCCAGCAGAAGGAGCTAGTCAGGAAAGGCAGACATGCATTAATTACTGCCTGCATCTCTCGGTTATTATGTCTATAATTCATGAAGATAATTGTTGTTAGGACTTGAAAAATTAAAAAAATTAAGACTATGTAAGCATTAGACTTGCTGTCTGTGTGCATAACTCTCAGAGGAGCTTTTCCCTCTGCTTGTCTCCTCTTGTGGATTTGGAGAATAAATATCTGCAAAGTCTTTGGTAGTGGTTAATCCTTCCCTGCTCAGTAATTGAGCTCAGGGTTTCAGTGCTTTTCTCTGCTCCAGCTTAGAAGTAGGGAGGGCTTGTTTGTGGGAGAACATACCAGTCTGTAGTAGGTTACTGCAGGGAGCCAGTTCCCACAATATTTTCAGGAGACTGCTGGGTCTCAGCATTGCTTCCCAAGTTGTGGTTTTCTGTGCGGGTCTGTAATGCTTCTTACTGGGTGAGTATGGGAGTAAACTGAGACTTGTTCTACCTCCAGCTCTGCTGGTCCCACTCCCCGCTTGACCATGTGTTGTTTTTTTTCTCCAGAAAACAAAGATGATGATGACTTCCCTAGAGAGGGATAAGAGATGTAGTCATTTATAAAACATTCAGACCATGGTACTGACAGCATCTTTGAGTTTGGGCTGTCTCTGAAGTGGCTGTGCTGGTTAATATTTTCCCCCACTGTTCCGTTTGCAATGTGGATGACTAGTTGACTAGTGACCAGTATTTAGAGTGACCAGTGACTTTCTGAGAGAAACCTGGGGATAGGAGGGCAGGGGTAGGAAGTTGCTTGACTTCCATCTCTGGAAGTGTTCAAGGCCAGGTTGGATGAGGCTTTGAGCAACCTGGTGTAGTGGAGGGTGTCCCTGCCCATGGCAGGGGGGTTGGAACTAGATGATCTTTGAGGTCCCTTCCAACCCAAATCATTCTATGATTCAAGCAAAAAAATTAATAACAAAACACTATCTCTACAAATTTTGTGCAAGCTTCTTGTTTACAGAAGTGGGGTCTTGAAAGTGTAAGAAAAGCTGAAACTTGCCTGTCTGAAGGGGAAAAGGCAACATGAAAGTGAGGAGGGGTGAGGTGCATCAAGAGCATTGCTATTCTCTTGATCCCAGGGCATCACATCATAGAGAACTTGTTCTGTTTTCTTGACTCTTTCTTTTTTGAATTCTTGCTTGTTGGAATAATTCAGATTCCATGTTTCAGTGGACAAACAAGGTCTTTTTTTGCAGGCTAAGTTCCCCTGTGGCAAGGGGACAGATGGACACTGCGATCCCAAAAGAAAGCAGCTGAGTGTTTGGATCAGCCCTTTTGCCCTAGATGCCTGCCTCTAGCTTTCTCACCTCATCTTAGTACTGTGTTTAGGTTTAAGTGACTTCTAGGAGCAAGATAGGTGGATGTATCTGGAACCTCTTGCCTGTTGCAGTGAAACGGGTCTCTGGATGTGGTGTTAATGTTTCTTACTCTGTGCGTGACCTACAGAAAGCCTTTTTTGGACTACCAGGAGAAATAATCTATTTGAGGTTTTCTGGGAAAATGGTGCCAATGGGAGCTCTCTTGTGCCAAGTACCACCAGTCTGCCAAAGATCTGTGCTGCCTTCCTCCTGTCGACTCTTTCTCTCCCAACGCTGTGTCTTCTTTTCAACAAAAACCATTTCAAACATTGACTTTTCGAGGTGAGGGTGGAAAGGGGAATAATGACTGATGTAGAAAGCCTATTTCACGGTTTATTGTCCAAAAAGGCCTCTGGAAGCTGGCTCTGCTCTGATCACTGTGAATGGAAGCTGAAAACTATGTACATAATGAGAATATTTAGACAGATTAAATTCGTCTCTTGAGACTTGCTTGTCTGTGCAGCATCTTTATTGCAACTCCAAAATTTCACACCTAAGTGTGACTGCAGAGTCTTCAGAGACCACTAGGCCCCTATTAACCTTTGTCTGAACAAATGGTTATCTTGCTGCTTGTTTGTAAATTGCCTTGGAAAGTAAAGGCTTGCAAAACAAATAAGTGAAGGCAAGTGCAGGAAATACTGAAATAGACTTTTACTCCTGTCCCGTCGCTTGCTGCTAATACTTGCCTCCTCTTTGGGACCGTAGGAGTCCTGGGAGGTTGAAAAGGTGAGCCGTGCTGTGCTGTTCCACGCCTGTGAGGGCAACATCACGCAGGGCAAATGGGCTGGAAGAAAGGCACGTGTTAGATGGCCCAGTGACCTTGGTGAAGGCGAGCACTGATTACAGCTAAAGCAGATCGATGACTTTCTATCTTTGCTTCAGATCCATCACCACACTGTCATGTCCTCGACGGCTGAAGTGACTCCTGAGTCCCTTGGCTGTCTCGATGGCAGTGCTAAGGACAGGGTCAAGTTCTCTCCAGGCCAAATTGACACTTCAAAGCAGTCGCTCTGTTACGCTTTCTGTAAGGTCAGCTGGACATCTTCTGTGTAGGCTGCAGGGAAGGGACAGCGGATTTAAGCTTCGGATCTCTCATCATAACACTTTCTTGTCTTTCTGTTCCAGTGATGTAGAATGTGACATGATAGTCCCTGTTTCTAGAAAGCAGATTCTGAGATAAATAAGAGATTAAATCCTGGGGATCAGCAGCCATGCAGAGTCTGATCCAAAATGCATTCATGACCTGGCAAATGGCGCTTGTCTTCTGCACCAGGGCAGCCATGGTAGCTAAAACCTCTCCTCTCTTCTCAGCTCTCTTCTTCTGGCAATTTGGGGCATGGTGTCTTCCCATGATGGAAAGGAAACGGCTTAAATTCTCAGGAGGAGCCGTACGCCTTTCAGAAGAGGCACTGGCACAGGTACTCTTGGTAGCCTGGCTCCGTAGCACGTCAGAGCTACCAGGTGCATCTGTTCTGTCTGAGTCTCTGCTGGTTTTTTAGCTGACTGGGAAAGGGACGCAGCGTCCGCTTTTGCCGGTTCACAGATGCTGCAGTATCGCAGGCAGCCCAGCGGGTGCGGGCCGGGCGAAGATGGGAGCGCAGATGGTTTAATGGAGATTATCCCAGTTGGAAACGTGCTTGTGCAGTGAATAAAATGAGCGGGCTTGCAGGCACTCACTGTCCCTCTTCAGGAGGGGACAATGTCACCCCAGCCCGACGCTCTGATCAGAATACCCAGCGACCGGAGTGGGGCCGGGCTGCAGCCGCGGGAGCTGTGCAGGGGGGCGAGGAGGTAGTCTGAGGACACGTGCAATTGCTCGGTGCCAGCAGAACTTAATCGGCAAATGCAAAGGCTGAGCTGATAAGTGTTGATGTAGATCCTGTCTGCCTTCCCGACCCTTTTCAGCTGTAGGCTGGAGCGCGGCGCTCTGTGCCTCTAGCGTACGTGCTCTGCTTCCCTCCTCGGCGTTTCTTCATCCCGACTGTGCCACGTGTGTGCGCACCCCCTGCTCTGGGTAAAGGTGCCTGTAATTTTTATTGTCAAAACGAATCTTCTCAGGTACATTTGTCTGCACTAGGGTGGTTTTATCAACTTGTTCAACGCATGAGACTCTCGTGGCCTCTCTGTCCACCTCTCCAGCTCAGTGTTGCCTTCTGGCCTCTGTGGGCTTTCTTTGTGGGTTTTTGTTTTATTCTGTACCTCGCAGCAGTGATATGAGGGGAAGCCTCATGGCAGTACTTGAACATCTATGCTTGATCTAAGCTGTCTCTTGCCAACTGGGAGCTGGAGAAACAGAGCTGGAGCAGTGCTGCAAGCAGAGTGCGTTTTCCAAGGACACCTGGGTTTGCTCTGCTTGTTCCCTCTGCAGCAAGTGCTTTTCCTCTGCCCTGCCTTCCTCAGCTGTGCCCTGCAGCAGCATCCGGTAATAAATGGGTCACAGCTGCTGTCTCCTGGATATTTATTCTTACAGGTTTCAGTGTCTAGAGACCTTGAATGGGCAAGGTAGCTGTTTCAGTGACAGGTGTCTGGAGCAGGCAGGGCTGATTTCACAGCACATCAATCAAAAAGATTTGGGGTGCTTGCCCTGGGATCCCCGAGTGAGCTAGGGGAAAGGAAGGAATGCTGATGGAAGTTTACCCTGTTGGTGTGAAGCCATTATCTTGTTTAAACACACCTTTTTACAAGGGTGTGTAGTGATAGGCCAAGGGGCAAAGGCTTTAAACTGAAAGAGGGCAGATTTAGATTAGATACAAGGAAGAATTTTTTTCAATGAGAGTGGTGAGGCACTGGAACAGGTTGCCCAGAGAAGTTGTGGCTGCCCCATCCCTGGAAGTGTTCAAGGCCAGATTGGATGAGGCTTTGAGCAACCTGATCTACTAGAATATGTCCATGCCCATGGCAGGGGGGTTGGAATTAGATGATCTTAAAGGCCCCTTCCAACCCAAACCATTCTGTGATTCTATGAAATAAATTGCTTAAACTCTAGTGTTTTTATGTTCCAGGTTACTCCAGCTTACAGTGAGGATGTAGTAGGATTGAGGCACCGTTAGCATGTCACCTTGCATATCCTCTAAGAAGTTATTTGTGGTAAGACCTTCTTGCCAAAGATACTGCATTATATTCCCTACCACAAATGCTCTGGCGTGTTTTGTTATGACACTGATACAGAAGTGGAAACAAATGTACAAAATAGGCGGCTACTATTTCTGTGCATAGATCCAGTTCTGAAAACTTTCAAAATAGGGGAAAAGCCTCTCGAGGGTCCAGAATATTATGCCATTTCTGTATGTGCAGGCACCTGAGTTTTGAGCCGTTGCTCTGACAGGAGAGGAATGAGTACTGCATTAAGCATAAATATCAATAGCCCTAACTGTTTGTTACAGGTGCCTCTGAAATACAGCTTTGCTTGGCTAAAAGCCCAGTCTCCGGCTGATTGGAGTCTTCTCATGCCTCTTATCTAGTCAGCTTCCAAAAAGTAAGGTCAGTTAAGTTGCTACTTTGCTCTGAAGTGGTTGAAGAAGGACAGAAGCCAAGTTCGTTTAAAATAAATGGTGTCTGGATGTGGAACGGGAAGGCAATTCTCAGCTTTTTTATTGTGAAACTAATAAGGTTGAAATTGGCACACAGCCTTGTTAATATGGGATAAATCCTGGCTCCTTCATCCTGGTCCATTCTTCTTCTGTGGGCTTGTCAATAAATTCTTTCAATTGCTCACTCGTCACATGTGTGTGACAGATAAACTAGCTCTTTTGGAGTTTTCCACACCCCTTGCATTTCCCAATGCAAAGGGAACTTCAGATAATAACTGGCCTTGTCAATAAGAGGTTTTTCCTGACCTGGCAGGAGTGTGGTGATGTGAAAGCAGAATATAAGCTTGTGCTGGTGACTTGAGAGCTGGAGTTCAGCTTCTAGTGTGTGATTATTTTTTTTATTACTATTTTTATTTTTTTTCTCCTTGCTTTCCTGGTAACTGATTGCATTTTGAGTAAAAGAAACATCAGCCAGAAGGCAAGCCTCCCTGCTGCTAGGGCTAGGTTGGAGAGTGAGCCTTTAGTACCATAGTGAAGGAATTGCAAGACCACAGATTGAAGCAACTAAGTTTAAAGGATTAGCTTGTCTCTTTTCACAGGAAAATCAATAGTGCAGGGGACTGGAATGTGTTTTCTGCACAGAGCTATCTGTTCACTTCACAGTGAGAAGTGGGTTGTTTTTTTTTTTCATTAAGTGGAGCTTGGGTTGTGCTGTCACTTGGACACTGAGCTTTTCCAAAGGGCTAATCCTTCCCCACTGCCACCTCCAGCTGGCTGGCAAGGGCTGTGTGGAAGGGGAGGGTGCTGTGCTGCTGGTTGTATGTCTGGCCAGATGTGCTGCAGGTCCTACCAGCCCTTAAGAGAAGCAAGGTGGCTGGTGGGGTGGGCAGAAGCCACTGGTGAGCTCGAATGCACTTGACTCCCCCTTAGAAGAGTGTCCTGCACACTTACAGTGCTTGATTTGTCTTACATGATGCTGAATGGCGGGCATGAACCTTGTAAGCATGCCACCTAAACAAATAGGACAAAGAAGTGGCTCCAGAGAGATATCTTTGCTTTTATGTGCTTCCTGCAGTTATGAACTTGCCAACGCTGTTTATTGGGCTCAAGCTACGGCCACTGCTGCCCAGCGGAGCCACCCTGGCAAGGCTGAGAGGTCATGCTGCTGCTTTTCCTAAATCAAGCTGTCCTTTGGGGTGAGCTCGCTTGGGCAGCAAGGCACCAAAGCTGACACTGTTCTCTGCTGATGTCAGAGACCAATCTCTCCTGAACAGGGCAGGTGTCAGAACCGGTACTTGTTTGTGATCACCTACAAACTACACAAGCTGTCAAGGTTTAAAAAGGGCCTTTTAACTTTCTTTTCTTGGACTAGGCTGTTCCAGCAGACTCGCAGATTTTTCATTTTTGGAACACTTTTGTAGGAAATAAGCAATAAATGCCTTTCCCCTGTGCAGTGTTATTTTGTGTAGTGGTAGTGACAGCATCCTAGAAACCAGAATTGGAGAAGACCTGTGAAGTCAGCTAAGCACTCCTCTGGGAGATGCAATACAAGCCTTTTTCTCAACAGCATATTTTCCAGTATTTTGTTCAGTGCTTTAACACCAGTTTTGTTTTTAAACAGAGGTCTCACTTTGCTGCCTGCCTGATTCATGTCAGTGTTTTTATCGAGTAAGACAGCAGTTTTGATCTCTCCTCCCCTGAAATTATCATTAGTTCTTTAAAATACAGGTAGAAAGCACCAGGGCTGCAGAACTGTGCAGTTACGCCACTCTGAACATTACCAGAAGTTGTGGAACAGTGAGCTCTGGACAGACTTGGTATGTCTTTATATTCCTAAATAAGTCTGCAACTTCTTAACATCCTCCTAAATTGTGTTTTATGTCTGGGTGAGATCACTGATACTCTTGTCCAAAAATGTGAATTTTTGGACTAGATCAGCAAATCCCACACGTGGCTCATGCTTCTGTAAGCAGGACTATAAATACAAATAATGCAGCTGGGATTTATCTTGCGAGTTGAAGTCGGTATAATGCTCTCAGGCAGAGCTGATCTCTGAAGCCTGTTGCACCAGTTTGGTGTGCACTGTACAGCCAAGGCAAAGGAGAAGACTGGGAGCAAGGAGACTCCCTGCTAGCCCCAGGCAACAAGGCTTTCTCTCTTGTGCTGCTGCAAAGTAGTTACAAAGGGTGGAACGTTTCTTTTTCCCTTCAGGCAACTCTTGCCTGACACAGTGAACAGGATAATGCTGTCCCTGAAACTACATCCTCCAGGCAGCCAAAGAATCGTGTGAAAATCAGCTGAGAGGGAAAAAGTGGAAAAATAATGGCTTAGTGGTGGAGGCGCTGCTTGTGTTGTGGCAGACAAGGAGTTAGTGGCCTTCAGGAACAATCATCCTTGCTGAACCCGAGTACCTTCTAACCCTGGCAGTTTGTGGCTTGACATGTTTGCAGGGCCCTCTGCATCCGTGTCACACTGGTCCATGTCTTCCTCGCTTTATGCTGTCTAACCCAGGGGCTTTTGTAGTCAGTATAAATATTGTTGTAGTTGCCAATACCCTGCCAGGAAAGGCTATGAATACGCAGGAATTTTGGGCACTATCTGTGTAGAATGATTATGCCTTCACACTTTGTTGGAAGGAACTCATTAATCTCTCCTACCATGCTAATAAATTGGGGAGGCAGGGGATGACAGTGTCAGGAAGGAGGAAGGCTCCTGTTTCATAGCCTGTGGGAGGTCAAAGCAAGATGGTAGTGGGGGCTACAGTCAGACCTGGCTCTGCAACTCCTCTGCTGTCCTTCCAAGTATCACAGACCAACCGTTCAGCTCTCCCGCATCTATCCACTTTGCTGCTTCCCTCCTGCTTGTTTGGATACAATTAGGAGATGCAGAATAAGAGGGAGCCAGGGGTCAAGGAGGCGGTAAAGTGATTACAAGATGCTGCAAATGGCTGTGCCATAAATACTCCAATGATGAAAAATTAGATGCCAGTCACCTCAGGGTTACCGCTGGCCTCCATCTTTCTCTTGTTGTGAAAAATGATAATGGAAGTGTATTTACACCAAAGAGCGCAAGCTTGCTGCTGGCTGTGATCCTGCACACTCCAGGTGTGCCAGGGACTGCAATCTTTGCACCAAATGACTTTCTGAAAACACTTTGTGTCTGTCTGTCTTTACTTTAAGAGGAGGAAGAACTGGTTTTCCAGGGTGTTCTTTCCAAACTGGAAACTTCCTGGTGCTCAGAGATGGACCAGCTCCAGAAACAGGCTGCGGCCCTAAGTCAAGTTGGGGAGAGGAGAGCAGCACCTTCCAGTACCACCTCGCCATCCATGTGTGCTTCTACCTTGACCTCCCAGAGCTGCATGTAGAGGCTGCTCATTTGCCAACTGGTCCTTGGTGTGCTGGATGCTCAGCAAGATCATAGCTTGCAAGGACATCAGCTAGGACGAGTACGCTTGTTTGCTGGGGGGGGAGTCAAAGGCAAGCTACCATCAGCTGATGATGGGCTAGAACCTCTGAAAATCCCTAGGTCGTATTCAGATTCACTAAACTAAGTGGCTTTGGGGACACAGGTGCTTCTTCTGTCTCTTGCAGAAGGTCTTCCATTTGGAAGAAGCACTGGGAGTGCTGTGGCACAGGAACCACAAAAGGCAGCATCCAGCTTCATGGGTACCATGAGCGCAGGTGGGCGAAATGCCACTTGCTTCGCTGGCAAAAACTGGCCTGGCAGCAGCTGAGGTCTTAGTTTTTGGGGGATACTTGATCCCTGCCTTAAGGTACCAGGGAGAAAGGTGGGTGAGGGCTCCATAGTGCCAGCGATGCGCTTCATGTGAGTTACGACTATAAACCTCTGCCAGGTGTCCTGAGAGCAGCACGTTAATTACCGGAGCTGCTGTGGCAGCAGATGCCTCCTGTACTCAGAGCGTAACTGCCCTTGTTTCTTTATCTATAAATATTCCTTGTGGGATGTCTGGCTGTTGCATCCTCCCTCCGTTGTGACTTCCTGACTCTACGGGGGATCTGGAGGTTAAAATCCCTCTTGCCTCTCAACCTCTTCGAGCAGTCCTTGTTCTGTTGCTGTGTTATCTCTTTCCAACCAACTTTAAGAGCTTCATAATCGCTTGTCTGCAGATAACTTGCTGCCTATCAGCACAGCCGCTGCTGCGGCTCTGCCTCCAGCCTTGAGAGGCTGTGGGATATTCAGCTTTATTTTTTTTTTTTCCCCCAGCTCTTTAAAAAGCTCCTTCCTGAACAGTCAGACTCTTTCCATGTATTTATATTTGTACTGTCCACTGCAAGGGGTAAAGCTTTACCAACGAAAGCTTGGATCACTGCCCTCACTGATGTGCCATCTGGCTATCTAGCTTGAGATATGAGCTCATGCAGGAGAGAAACGTGGCCCTGTCACCCTAGTGAAGGGAAGGAGAGATGGCAGAGGGTGCACCACCTTGCACTCGAGACCCTTTTCCCTTGGCATGTTTTAGCTGGAGAGCACTGAAGCCCTGGCATGAGCAGCTGGGGCCTGCTGCTGGGTAGCATGGCAGTTACCACAATTTGAAATAGGTGCAGAGGAGCTGCCAGAGGCTGCAGGTAGGTGTTGGTGTAGCTGCAAGTAGCTCCAAAATGTGACAAAGCTCTGCTTTCTTCATCTAGGAGTCCCAAACAGAAGTGGGAAAAGCACCTTGCATTTAATATTTTTCTCCAAAGTCAGCCCTAAAAATTCCCTGAGGATTTGAATAGGAACATCAGTTCATAAGAAACTGCTCTACTGAAGATGACAGGCCTTGTTTAAGCTTCCAAGCAGGGATAAAACCTCTGACCTGTGTCAATGTTGGTAAATCGAGTTTTGCTTTTTGGATTTTTTTTTTTTCCTGGATATCTCTTCAGACACACTCTAGAGGAGAGTATCTGAAGTGGGAACAGAGCAGCCAGTCCCTGGCTCTCCTAACATCTTGTTTGATCTCTGTACTTGCTCAGTCTCATTTTGTTGTATTGTTTTGTCTGTCCCTTCTAGCGTTTATCTGGGTTGTGAAATAGCTCTGAGCTCAGGGACATCTTGCAGAAGCAGAATGGGTGTCAGAATTGCCACTCTTGACAGCGTGTATGAAATGTCCTTGTGTCTGAGCACTGAATCAAACAAAGCTTCCTCTGGGAGGTGCTCGTTCAGTAGAGCTTGTGTCTTCCTGTCACTATCTTGCCTTGCTATGTGAATGCTCTGCACCCATGGTCCTGCATAAAGCATTTAACTCTAAGCTTTCTAGCCAAGGTGTCAAAGTCTACCAAGGAGAGCGATCCATGTTGTTAAACCAGTAACTTTCTTTTTAAATATCAGCTTGCTCCCCTTAGAGTAGGGTTAATTGCTGTACTGTCTTGTGGGAGAGAGGTACTATTGCTCAACAATTGTGAAATCCAAACATCAATATCTGCAGAGGTGGCGTTGATACTATCCTGAAATAAAGTTTGTGAGATGTTGGCGCTTCTTCTGTCAAGGGGAGGCAAGAGCCTTCAAGGAGGGATTTGGTTTGGGGTGAGTTCTGGTTCTGAATGAGAGTGAGGAAGGCTGGGAGGAGAAGGAAAGGAGAGGGTGGTTGGAGCCTCAGCCCAAAGGGAGATATTTAGAATAGAATCATTTAGGTTGGAAGACACCTTGAAGATCACAGAGTCTAACATTAACCTAACACTGCCAAGTCCACTGCTAAACCATGTCCCTAAGCACCACATCTACATGTCTTTTAAGTATCTCCAGGGGTGGTGACTCAACCACTTCCCTGGGCAGCCTGTTCGAATGCTTGACAACCCTTTTGGTGAAGAAAGGCCAGAAAGGAAGAAGAAAGGAGAGAGCGCTACACCATCCCTTTACCATCTTCATACTAAAACTGCGTGATCCTTGCCCTGATATCTGAGACTTACCAACTTTGCACTGGTGTGATAGCCCTGTGCCAAGCACGCATTTATTCAAAAACTCTCAGAACTTTTTGCTCTGCTCCTGCAGTAGTTGTTGCATTTAGCAAGGTTAATCTTCATGGTCTTGCTTTACTCAGATAAATACTCTGCCTTTACTTAACCTGTCTGAAAGTTCCCAGGCTCTGAATCAACAAGAAACAGCAGCTACTGTTTTTAATTCACTACTCAGCAAGCTCCAGAGATGGATGCAATTCTTACAGATGAGTTTGTGGAGCATGAAAACAAACCAGTTCTGATGACAGTTATGAATGAAGCTGGTTTTCAGATGGTCCTCTTGCAAATATATGCTGGCACTAGCCGTAATGCTGTAACTGCTGCATCTAATACATGAATCAGCTATGTTTGGGATGCTAATTGTGCTTCCTGAACTCTGTTGGCTTTTTCTGTAAAAGCTGCGTGCTGGGAAGCAGATGAAAGCTATTGAACTGTACTGGTTCAGAGTGATATATGGACCCTTCAGGTCAATAAAGAACCTTTTTAGTCAATACAGCCCTCTGACTGTGTGGTCTGAAAGACTCTCGGCATTAGCTGGCCATCGCTGAGTGGTTGAGAGCTCTCTTGGTGGTCCTCTTGGCTGAAAGTAAGCTGATAAAACCAGCCAGATGTCCTATTAACGTTTGATCTTACTTTTGCTTTTTTAAGATAAGCCAATAAACAAGGTTATGTAACCAAGTTTTAACATAAGAGCTTTAATAAAATGTACTTTTAGAAATATATGAATATATATAAATATATTTCAGGCAATGGTAAGCCCCAGCTAGTTTTCCCTGTGGTAAGAAGACTCGAGTTGACCAGCCTACTTTTCACTTTGAAATACTAAGAGCTGACAGGTGCAGAGGCTGGGAAAGTGGTGTCAGCTGAGTAGCTGGCTAAGGGAAGCTCCCAGACCTTGATACCTGTGCTGTTGTGGCTTGGTTTAGTGGAAGGAATGGATCTGAAGACCCTCCCAGGGGTTGAGCAAGCTGGTGTGCTGCTCGTGGCTCCTACTGTGCAGGGTAGAGTGTAATTCAGGGTGGCAAGCTGCTGTTCTTTCCTCTGCACTTGCTGGCTTCCAATTTTCTGTTTGGAAACATCAGTAAAAGCAAGAAAAATGCTCTTTTGGAGGGGGTCATTAATGTGCTGGATCTTAACGCTGTTTTTCAGCATGAGAAAGGAAAGAAAAGTAAAGAATATCTGTTGTGTTTCTTTGCTGTGTGTGGGTCCCACGTACCCTCTGCAGCAAGTCTGGCAGCTTGTCTGGCCTTTCCAGTTTAATGTAGGAGCTTGGAGAGAAATTAGGGAGCCACTCTAAACAGCCAGTCTGTTCAAAAACACAGTAGAGGTTTCTCTCTGCCATCTTGTGAATATAAACAGCGTTTGATAGATCTGATGCTCCTTCTTAGCCAAAGGGAGAATTCCCTTAGCTTGCTGGAGTTTAGTAATGAATCAGCCGTGTGCGCCTGCTTGTTTCTAGTAAGAAACCACTTCGCTAGTAGAAAAATCTTTAATCAAAGTAGACTATACTCAGTCTGCCTTGGGTTAATTTGCTGAAGCTTAGGAAGAGAATGATAAACTCCTAGAGATCATCTCAGCTAGCTCAGGAGGTGAACTGGAAAACTTGGGAGAGCTTTTTGATGTGCTTGAGCTTTATATATTTGATTTCTGGTGGGGCTCACTGGTGCAGTTTTCTATGTAGGTTGTGGATTGTTTGAATAACATGTGTAATGAAGCACTTTTCAAATTATAGTCCTCTGGGAGAGACTTGAGGTTGGAGAACATCAGGTGGAAAGTTTGGGTGTATGTCTGAGATGCTTCTTTGGGCTTACTTTTTCCTTAGGGAGAAGTTATGAAACTAATTAATCAGTCAGAAGAGCATTTAGGTGTCTGGCACAGTGAGGCAGAGGAAGTAGACATCCTCCTTCTAAGCATCATGGTCTCTTCGCATCGTTTTGGGGATGCATTTTTAAATAGGCTTCCTGGCCTTGGGACTCTTCTGAGGGTTGATGATGAGATTAGCTCTAATCCAGGGACTGAGTCCTTGCCCCTCATGTCCTGGTTATTGGTGAGGAACTGACCCCTCTTTCCTGACCTAGGCTGAATCCTGTGGAGCTGTACGCAATTCCACTTTGAATTGATGTTAATCTGGCTGTTTCATGTCCTCTTCTGCCCTGCTTTTCTCTGCTGAAGCAGTCCAGTGTGTGCTGTGGCTTCCCTTCCTGCAAGCGGTTGGCAGAAATCTCTGCAAAGCAGGGCAACCTCATCTCATTCCAGGCCTTAGCATCGTTTGTATCGATCTGTGGATATCCATCGTGCCTCGCTAATAGGCGTCAAGTGGAAAAGGTAATACATTTCTATTGCACTTGAATTCATCTCTCACTTGGTTCTGTTGGACCAGCTCCAGGATCTTGTTAAGAACAGAAGACACGGATCATCTTAAAGGACGAGAGGGGACTCTGACTGTTCAGGCACATGACTTGTATCCCTTAGCCACGAGTTGAATAGCAAAGCCCACAGAGGAGGGGAGAGTTGAGTTGCTCCATGAATGTAGCTGTTTAAGATGCCTTGAGCACTGGAGAATAATTGCAGAAAGTGAAGTGCAACATCCAGAAGAATTCCTTCTGCTTCGTTAGCAGATGTTGGGGAGCACGCAGAAGATCCAGGTTCTTCCAGCACCTAATGATGCTTGTTATGCTTTTCAGCAGCTGAGCCCCTCATCCACCATAACACAGCTCTTTCCTTGCTGCTTAAGGCAAATCTCAGTTTCAGACCCAGCTGCTTCGGTGCTTAGCAATCTTGTGTCAATCCTTGCCATGCTTTGAGGTGCTGTTTTGCCAATTGGTTCTGGTGCATTCTAATTTGCAGAAGACACCTGTTCCTTAATTATTGCCATCCTTCGTCTGTCTCTCTTTATTCCAGCTCTTTCTGATGCATGAGCTATTAACTGGACTTGAAGGGAGGCTGTGTTCAGCAGTGTGTGTGTTGGGAAGGGAGGATGAAAGATTCTAGTCACAAAGTTGAGAATAATTTCCAGTAGGAGAGTTGGCGTCTTCTTGGTTCACTCTGGGTCCTTGACCTACATCTCTCTTTAGTCTAAAGTTTATTTAGTCCTTTGAGATGTGTGCACTGTCCTAGGATAGAGTGGCAGTCTGCAGAGGGCAGGAAACCAGAGTTAAGCTCCTGATGAGAAGAAAGGATCAAGAGGGAGAAGAGTAAGAAAAGGACTTGTAACTGGCTGGTCTGCTTCTGAGTTAAAATGGAAGATGTCTTAACTGTGAAGGCTGTTTTAACTCTTAGTCTTGCCAGTTATGCCTCTGTTGTTGTATTCTGTGTGATTTCTGCATTTCCTCCGACGATCCTCAATTGCTTCACAAATCTGAATTCCGTGCGTGCTTTCTGCCATTTTTTTTTTTCCAAGCAGAAAAAACAAGACGGTGTAAATGATGGCCTCAGGTCAGAATAGGTCTTGATCGAGCGATGTGTGAAGCCAAGGGTTCTTTCCTCTGGTCCACTTCTGGGTTTACTTCAGTCACCTGAGAATATTTGTGATGCAAGGTGTTTCCAATTTGCCTTGCAGATATTCTGAAACTGTCTCAAAAAAGGTTTCTTGGGGTTGTTCTAGTCTTAAAATAGCTTGGATTCTGTTCTGTCACTGACTCTGTTGGGATCGACAGAGACCTTAAGGCTCTGTAGCCTGCCCTTTTGAGTCCCAGTTCTCCCCTTCTGGTAACACCTTTCTTTGGAACTGCTTTAAGAAGTCATGGAAAAGACTGATGTGTAAATATTAATGTTGAGTCTTTGTCTTTAATCCTTGGCGATACTCAACAAATCTGCACAGTGTGTGCTGTGGTTTTCTGGATACTTCTTGCTTACACCTTTTAGACCTGCTATTGCTGTATTGCTACCCTGTGCCATCCCATGGATCATGGGCAGGGCTCTCTTCTGTAACACCCGTTTTTGTTTCCCTGTCACAAGTAGCTTCTCTCAGTTCACGTTCAGACCTCAGTCAAAGTCTGTTCTCTTCCTGCAGTAAAACCTTTCCTTTTCTCTCTTTGGACTAGGTAGGGTCCGAGAGCTGCTCGGTGCCCAGGCAGAGGCGATGGTGCTGCACAGGACACTGCTCTGCTGGGCATGGGCGGACAGCAGGGTTGCCTTGTGTGCTGTAGAAGAGTGCTAGAAGAAACTCACGTGGGAAGCTGAGTAGTCCTAATTTCCAGCTTTGTTGGATATATTTTGTGACCCAGCTGAAAATATGCAACAGGCTGGTACTGCAGGATACCCCAGTTTAGTTTGCTGAGAAACCCTGGTCTCTCAATATACATCTAAGATGGCAGAGAAGAAAGATCTCTTTCTCTTCTCACTGACAGCGTCTTTAACTTCCACACTGAAAGAAGTTTGTTCTTATGAGTGCCTCTTTGATTTTCCTCACTTTGCACAGGTTTTCAGCTTCCAAGGCAACAGTTATGCTATAAGCTTCCTGCCGTAAAACAAGCAACTTAAAGTGTGGGAAAAAATGTTCTGGGCAGACCTGGCTCCATTGCTGTTCTGCCTGGGACACCTTGAAGCTACTCCATCAATGTTAACACGAGTAGACTGGTCATGGCTATGGCTGTCCAGACCTAAACTGAGCATATACCTGGACAAAGAGCCCATCCACAGTTTAATATTTAACGTTCCATAAGGCTGCACTGAGCTTTTGCTGAAATGTGTCAGTAAAGGCGTGCTGCAGCAGGGATAGCAAGCGGCTGAGAGCCAAGAGGATCCTGTGCTCTACTTCTGCCCAAGGCATGTTCTCTGATACCAAGCAGCTTGCGTGACCCCCTGTGTCTCAGCCAACCTAGATGTAAAATTAAGCAACAAAGAAAGCTCCACGACAGACGTATCTGGAGGTGAACTTTCAAGGCGAGCTTTGCTTTACTGATAAATTTGTCTTGCTAGTAGAATTTCTGGTTTTTAATTTGACGTGTGTTTTTGTTGTTCTTCCAGGCAGCATTCACTCTCCTCCTGGGTCCTTTCACTTTCTTCAATGTGCAGAAGACCAAGTATCTTCAAATCATGACATCCCTCATGAGATGGATAGGTGAGTCTTGGCTGAGTGTTGGCCATGTACCGTGGATGGAAACTGAGTCACGCTACCGACGTGTCTTTTCAGCAAGACATTCTTGTTTGGAAGCAAGTGCTTGTCGAAGCAACCTCTTTGAGGAGGATTGCCCAGGCCTGATAACTCTCTTGACAAACAGGATTTTTGTTCTTGGATGAAATTTCTGATTAAAACAAAACAAATTGTTCTCAGTCTGACGTGAGCTGGTAGATGAAATTTTAATCTGGTTTGTGTGAGAGGCAGAAGGGATTTGGAAGAGTTTTCCTGTGTGGGGGCTAACTGTGATACCCACCAGCTGCTGTTTAGCAGTAAGTTTCTTGTTCGCTCAGCATGTGTACAACAGACTTTGAACAATCTTCGTTTTGATTTGAGAACAAAAGACACTTCTGTCAGACTTTCTGCCTTTAGTTTTATCATCTGGTGTATTTTTTTTGTCTTGGGTCTTGCTTTAGCGTAGGATGTGCTGCACTGGAAACCCCCAAACCAATGTGTGTCGTCCTTGGGAAGCCCCGCTCTCATGAGTTTTCTCCAAAATCTTACTGCCAAGCACTTCTGGGAAGACAGATAATTCCTATAAGGGAAATAAGACATCGCTACTTTTTTTTTGCAGTGCCTTTGTCATCCAAAGGTGCAGCTGCCTCACATCTGGCTTGTATGTGTACATGCCCTTAAAGACTGGAGAGGGGGAGAGTGCTATGGGGGCTTGTGTTGAGGTTTGTCTTGTTTTGTGTAACCTAGACAGAGTAACTGATATTCAGGGCTAACAGAGAGGGTGTTACAGCACCAGCAGCATTTCTGCGGGTTAAGTCTCCTGGTTCATGGGTCCAGACCATTCAAGCACAGAATTAGCTCTGTTTATACCTATCACTGACCTGAAATAGGAAGAAAAGCTGCTTCTCAGGCTGTTTCCCACCACACACACACACTTGACCTGACTTCAGCTGGATATCGTCCCTTTTCTGTACATTCAAAGATCTGTGATCCTGTTTGGAAGTGTCTGGCAGTCACTGCAGAAGAATAGAGATCCTCTGTTCTAGAGAACATCTGAGATGGGGTTAAGCAGTTATCACCCAGGAAAATGAAGTTGAATTTTAAGCCCTCAAGTCTCAGATGCTGAACAGCTTGAGTTAACGAATCCTGACCTTGGATGGTGTGAAAATCCTGAGTGTCTATGTTTCCCTTTTGTTATCTGAGCATGTGAAAGGTTTGAAAGCCCCCATGTTCTTCGGAGAAAGAAGTTATCTCATTAAGGGGTATTAAAGGAAGTTTTGGGGTGGGGTGTTTTTTGGGTTTTTTTTGGTTTTTTGAGGGGGTTTGGTGTGGGGTTTTTTTTGAGAGTAATCTCTGCTCAGCTCACTGGCCTGTTTCCAATCACCCTGCCTCCTCTTTCCTGCTAAAGACATCAGTCAGACCTCATCCTGTCTCTGTGACAACCTGACATCTGCCTGATCTGCCATTGGTTTCCCTTTAGCCGGCTCCTTCCAGTATGAGGATTGCTAAACCTTGGCGTAAAGGCAGAACTGCTTCACGTTTTCATCGCTTGATGGAGAGGGACAAAGGCAGTGTTTGGAGAAGGGTAGGGGAAATTCATGCTTTAGCCTGATTGATTCCTGCGTCAGCACGCTGGGGAACAGCTGCCCCAGATAATGATATTTAATGACCCTGACAGCACCTCAGTGGCTACTTAGAGCAACGGATTCCGTATGTGTACAATGAGGGATAGATTTATTAGGAAAGATGATTTATCAAACAGCCATGTGATGCAGGGAACAGAGAAAAGCTCTTGCTGCAGATTCCAGGGTAAGGATGGATCCTGTACCACTGAGATTTATCAAGCTGGCTTCTCCCATGTCCTCACATCACCACTGTCCCGTCTTCTAAAAGCAGGGCTGAGAGTTATACATGATTTGGTCTTTTGTTGGTGCTTGGGTAGCTTAGATCCTAAAGACTGGTCTTGGCTGGTGTTTTGTGGTCTCCTGAACTTTTCCTGCCTGAATTCCAGTGGCCAGATGCGGACTCTCTGAACCTTTTCTTCATCTTCCTTTAGTTGTTTTTAGCCATGTGGTGCTGAAGGTCGTTCACCTTCTGCAGAGCACTCTGAGCAGCAGAGCTGAACACTGGAGCTGCCAGCCTACCTGTTTGTTGTGCTGGGTAAAAACTTCCCACACGGACTGTGGCTTATTCACCTGACCTGTGTCTGTTGGCCCGGCGTGGATGGGAAGCTGACCCACGCTTTGCATCGTGATTTGAAAAAATCAATCCTATTTCAGCTGGGAGGCCAGTGCAGGCTTTGCAGCATGCCTACTGCAGGACCCACCGTACACCCTCTTCCCCAGCCCGATGGAAAGCCCCTGGATTTCAGAGCAGCAGTGGCTGATGTAAAGCTGCACTGCCCCAGGTGCTCTGGCGATTCAGATGACAGTGGCTGAGAGTTCTTGGCAGCAGGGAGAGCTAGCTGTGTGTGAAGGTCATTTCTGCTGGTGTCTGAACAGTTTCAGTCTTGCCTTTGAAAGCTGCTTTCCCTCTTTCTCCTCATCTAAGAGATGATCAAACGTCAGTAGCCTCTTTGCAGAGTCTCGTGCCCGTTGCAAGCAGCACATCAGCTAACAAAGCCTACAGTGGTCTCTTTCCATACCTCATGGACAAGAAAAATTTCATTCTGTCACTGAAAAATACTGTCTTAAAGACTGGGATCTGAACTGGAAATTAAAAATGAGACAGTTCAAAGAAAATGGAGATGCAGCAGGAATCAGCTCTTATCTGGCTGTGTTTTTCCTCCCGGGGAAGGGACTAGCCAGGACACACACCTCCAAAGTCTCTAAAAGGAGAAAGTTGAAGCTTGCAAGCCCAAGTACCATATTGCTAGAGAGCCCAGACAGATGGGCTCCCATTGTCTGGGCCTCCTGAACACGGAGAGCTCGTCTGGAAACAAGGCTGGCATGGTGAGGCGTTTCCCTGTCAGGACTGGTAGGAGCACAGAGAGTGGATCTGCGTCTCCAGGTGGAGTGGGGCTGATGGCAGGGAGAGGGCTTCCAGAGCCATTGAGCTGTTGGCAGTCTTCTGAAGAGTAACAGCTTAAATATTTGGCTGCAAAACTGATTGCCACCTCGCATGGGTGAGTGCCAATGGTAAATTCAGCAGCGGTTGGAGCTTGAACTGCTGACTTTATACGTGCTTAGAGATCTCTGTACTCTTGGAGCTGGTGGGTTCGTAAGTGTTTGCCTACACAGGCTCTCGTCCCTGTCCCAGCTGTGGAAGCTCCTCAGCCTGCTTTGTCAGCCTCTCCTGCACGTGCCCAAACTGCCTTGGGAGGCTGAGCACAGGCACCCTAATGGGTGCTACAGGGAGCCTGTTGTCTGTGCTTCCCTGGAGAAAGGGCTAGTTGGGAAAAATCACTTGTTTTAAATCCTGGTAATGATGTTTAAGCTGAAGCCTTGATTTGAGTTTGGGCAAAACCTTGCTGGCTTGCCCAGCTCTTGAGCAATGATACTAAGTGCAGAGACAGGGCCAGACTGGGTGACCAAGTACATCAGCAAGGTGAATCATGCCCTTGGGATGGGGAGGGTTCTTTCCCCAAACCGTAACTCCTTCCTTCCTTTCAGCTCCCTCCTCAGCCTTGCAAGTGTGGAGCTGTTATAAGCCCAAGTCCTTTACCAGTTTTGGAGCCTGTTTCCAGATTCTTGCAAGGTTCTTAGAACAGGGCATCTCCTGCAGAAGACTAAACCAACTAAGCCATCAATAAATTAGAACTTTTCACAGAATCACAGAATGTCAGGGATTGGAAGGGACCTTGAAGGATCATCTAGTCCAATCCCCCTGCCTGAGCAGCACCACCTAGATTAGATCACACAAGAACGCCTCCAGGTGGGTTTTGAACATCTCCAGAGAAGGAGACTCCACAACCTCTCTGGGAAGACTGTTCCAGTGTTCTGTTACCCTTACTGTGAAGAAGTTCTTCCTAATAAGGAATTACTACTTCCTAGTAAGGAATTACTTACTTCAATTCTGCTGTTTGGACCTCAGGCTCTTTTTTCCTGGAGGGTTTAAATCTCTGGTGGCGATGGATTGCTCCCTAAAGATACTTGAATATCTACCTGTTTGGGTTTTTTCCCCATCCTTTCTCCAATCCTGATCAAGTGAATGGTGTTAGGAGTGAGCTGCTGGAGGGCACAGCACAGCAAAAGGGACTGAGCTGAGCAAGTCTGATGCACTTCTCAAAACAGAGGGGACACAGCTCACCAAGGCACAGCCCTACCTCTTTATTATTGGATAATATTGGATTATAACTGTCTAGCAGTGTAATGGGAAAGGATGTGGATTAGGAAAGATAACAAAAGGACAGAGCTTGGTGGAGCTCAGCAGCAAACATTGGACTATTGTTTATTAAGCAGCTAACCCGATTAATTGCAGCCTGTTACAGCCTGAGATGCCCAGCTCTATAGGTGAGGACCATTGGCTTTAAAGACATTGGCAGCATGATTATGATTGCTGTTATTGAATAGTCTCTGGCAAATGTTCCCAGACAGGTCCCACATGGGATGTTTGCTCTATGTGCTGCTCTTGATGCTGTATTATAGTTATTAGAAAGTATTGTGTGTTAATAAAGAGACATTTTATAGAGGAATAAACTGGATATGTTGCTGCAGGCTCAGTTCTCTCTCCCTGTAGCACAGTCAGATCATACCACTTCTATTCAAGTTACTGCGGCCCTCAAGACAGAGCATTCCCAACCCTACCCAAACTATGATCTCACAATTATATGCCCAGAAATATAGTCTCTCCCCTGGCTCTTTCCCTTGGCCATTAAGTTGGAGGGGAAAAGGACAAGAATAGCCAGGAACTCTCCATTAAGCTCTTTTTTTCTCTGTCCCATCCTCTTCTAGGATACTTGGTAGAAGGCTTCCTGGGAAAAAAACTAGGAAAGGGCTCTCCAAAGTATGCTGGTGAGGCTGACTTTCCATATCTACTAATTTCTCTGATAGTTCTGCTCTCTCCACCAGAACCCTACTCTTTACGGGACTCCCCAGCACTTCTCTGCAGAGAATTCCTCTCAGACCATCTCAGAGACTGAGAATTACAGCAGAGGCCGATATAGGATGGGGTGACAATTATCCGAAGTCCTGTGTTTCCAATCTCCTGCAGAGAGATTAGTCTGCCAGTGTCCAGAGTCTTCAAGGTGGCCTCTTTTCTGCATCAGAAATGGAGCTTTCAGCAAACAGCTTAGGAGGGACCAGTTCAATCTCTGCCCCTTTCATTTCGCAGAGCAGGACATACAGGAGTGGCAAGGAAGAGGGAATTGGTCTGTAAATCAGGAGACTGTTGCATGTTCATTCTGACAAGCTTCTTCAACAAAGTTACTTCATGTTCTTGCATCCCTTTTGGAGCAGCAAAAGCTGCTGCTGGAGCCCAGGGTAAATAATTCACTAAAATTAGTGAATATATTTATGAAGAGTTAGTTAAAAGGCTGTGCTTGTGTCATGCCTGCTTTCAGAGTTGTTGGCTGAGGAGCTCATTTCAGAGCTGCTTGTGGGGGGCAGTGGGGTGAGGCAGTGACTATGTGAGTGAAAGAGCCTCGTTAGCTTCAGATGCAGATGGAGAGTGACATGCAGCGCTGGACGGGACCACTGAGATCCTGCCTGAAGAGTTGACATTCCTGAAAAGAACACTTTATCCAGGCAGTAGGAGACAAGCTGATAGGTCTGAGAGCTGGAGAAGGGAAGCTGAAAATGTTAAGGACGCATTCAGTCCTACACAAGGGTCCAGAAGATGGTGCCCATACGGGTTTTCAGGGTCGGCTGTGTGGCGTGCAACTGCCCTTCTCACAGAAGAGTAAATTCTCACATGGAGAGAGAAGTGACTGTCAAAGCTAACAGACCAAGTCAACAGTAGAGCTCAGAACCAAGTCCTGGTCACAGAGGCTTTGTGGTGCTTCTGCCAAAGGTGACCGGAGGATAGAGGACAATAAACTACACGGGTAATTTTCCACCAGAAGCAAACAAGCCTCGCTGGCTGCTCTTTCCTTCCCATATGTTGAGATAAAGCATCCATGATAAACACCAGAGTGCAGAGCTGTTTTTCTCCCTGTGAACTGTTACTGGTGTGCAGATGTCTGTGGAGACCAGCTGACGTGGGCTGAGAAGGGGCAGCTCCACTGGTTTCGCAGCAGGAGTTGTTACCACGGTAGGGAGGGCTACTTGTAAATCTTGGTTATCGCGTAACAAATCCTGCCCCAGAAGATGAAGAAAAGCAGGAAAGTGATGCCTTTGCAGCAGAGAAGCCCTGCTGAACTGCTTTTGACAGCCAAAAAGTCCTGGTGACTCTTTTTAATAAAGTTTTCCTTTGTGAGTGAAATGAGCTCTGCCTGGCTGAGACAGTTGCAGCAGGAGCTAACCAAACCTGGCAGAGTGGCTGAGATGGCAGGGGGAGTGGAGGTGCCCAAGAGGCTTTTTTTTGCCTTCCTGGTAAGCTGCATCACATTTCTGTGATCGTAACTGGGCCCAACATGTGGCTGTGCTTCCCCTGCCATATGAGCAACAGTCCCCTGCCATGTGGACCCTGCCTTAGGCTTTGGGCAGGGAGGGGAACACTGTCCCTGCAAGTCCGTGCTCTCCATTAGAGGAAGTAGCCACACTGATGTCCCACAGCTTTTGCTCATACTTTTCTTCTGGGAAGTGATTTCCCTCCTCTTCTCCTTCTGTCATCTCTCTCCAGGGCATTGCTGTCTTCTGTGAGCATATCCATCTTGCTTCCCTGCAGTCTCTGCGCTCATAAATCCTTCATCTTCCTAGAGACAGTGTTTTAGGCTCTGTCATTGCCAAATCTGATCCTTAACTACTCCAGCTCCCACATCTGATGGAGCAAACCTGGTTTTCATGTTACCTCTTTACTGTCATTTCATATAGAAACCTCCTCTGTAGGTTGGAGAAATTTATCTGTTGCTGCTTGGGAGTTTACAGAGGAGCTCATGAACAAGTGACAGGATATAGCTTCTGCAGGAAAAACGGAGTAACTGAGTTTTAAATTTGAGAATCAGTGTCTTAATTTCAGATGCTTTGTTCTGCCAGCATGGTGAACTCTGGCTGTGCTTCAATACTTTGAATGCCACAGCATCCTTAATGCCTGGCAGTTCCAGAGTGGCAGTGAGCTCTCGAACTTGCCCAAAACACTGACAGAAGGCAGCTGGCTCTGAGGGGGGGGCACCAGCATCCTGGAAAGACGTCAGTAATGAAGTAGACAACACAAGTATTGGTAGGGATGCAGAAGATAAGACTGCCTTGACATGATATGCTCTTCAGTACGTACAGAGAAGATGCTCTTGTTTTTGTGCCCTCTCTCCTGAAAGAGCTGCCTAACGTTAAACTAAATGAGATCTGTTCCTCTGTTTAACAGTGGTCTGCTGTGTTTCGGCTTGATGGAGGATCAGGATCAAGGTTAAGGTGGGGAGAGATCTTCCTCCTTCCAAAGAGAATGGGCTCAGGAAACTCATGAAAACGTCCTCCTCTTGGAATCCATCATGCCACCTAATGTATGAGAAGGGAAGCAAGTGGCATGCCTTGTGAAAGGGTGATTCATTATCATTATTTCCTGGCATATTGATTCTCCGCTTCGACAAGAAAGCTCTGTCACCCCGTCAGCCGGCGGTGACGGATGGCCCTGCCGCAAATGTGTCAGCAGCGCAACGCGGCGCCCGCTCAGGCAAACGGCTGTGGGTGGAGGTGGGGAGCAGCCAGGCGTGGGCTGCTCCGCTGGTAGCGGGTGGTGTGGCTGCTGGAAGGGGTGGCAGCCAGGCATGGTGGTGTTCTTGCCAGGCTTTCCTCGTGGAAGGAGGAATGAGAGCAGGGACAGAGCTGGAGAAGATGTGACTCAAGTTGTGCTGAATGGGTGCGCAAGATTGTCCTTCTCTGTCTTTACCTTTCTGACTCTTAACATACAGGGGGTTGTCATGTAACTTTTGTTCTGTTTTATTTTTTTCCCCAGTAACTCTTTTACTCATCCCTGGTTTGTGGCTGTCTGCCCCCATGCTTTCTAGAGCCAGTAAAACCATTCTTGTTTAAACTGGGACCAATGCTTTGAAGGTCAAAGTTCACCGTTGAACCGTCTGTCTCTGGCCCTCCTTCATGGGATCACAGAGAGGTTATCCAATGTCACGGTCCTGCAGAACCTCACTTCTGAGCTTGCTTCCCCCATGCCAAGCCACCTCTTTCTGAATTACATGAGAGCACGTCTCTTTCCTCCCTGTTTCCCAGGGTGGCTCAGTTCAGGGTCTTCTCTATTTTCTACATTCCAGTAGAGAAACAGATGTGGGGCACCAGGTGAAACATCTCAAAAGCATAGTGTTTTGCTGGAGATGCAAGGGAGACTTAAGCCAGAAACTCATTCCGAGCATGAGTTGTTCTTCCAGGAACCTACCGTGATGGGGGGAGCCAAGCGTGTTTCAGCCTTGGATTTCTTTTTTTCTATTAACGATCTTTCTGCAGAGAGATGAAGCTCCTGTACAAACCAGCATTTTTCATTTACAAAGGTGTTTGCTCTGACTCTGCAAAACAGTCCTTAAACTTAGAATGGCTAAATTATCTTCACTGCTTCTCTGCAGCTCTGTTACGCTTCTATCAAAGCTCACAAAAATTTATTTTTTAATATCCCCAGACTCCCATATTTTCTCGAGGTGCTCTTATTTGGATATGGGCTCATCCATATTCATCCCTCTTCCACCTGCAAGAACCAGAGCAGAGCTGCCCTGTCTCTGAATCAACATCCCCTGAGTCAAGCAGGACAGGCAGCAGTAGCTGTCTGCAAGATCTGCTTCGTCTGAGAAGAGCCAGTGTTAGCTCCTCAGAGAGCCAGAGGAGGGGTCTGTAGGGGAGGTGATTGGGCAGCAGTGATGAAATTCATCACGATTTTTCCTTTATGGCATACCTCCTTTTTTTCCCCATAGCTTCACTTACATCCTTCAGTAAAAAGGGTGCTCAAACCTCTGGAGGAGAGAAGTGTCCTCTGTGCCTTGTTGACTGCAAAGTCTCTGTGGTGTGTGCATTTGGAGTGGGTCTGACACTGTTGAAAAATCAAGCAAAACCCTCGATTGCTTTTTAAGCACTTGTATAAAACAAGGTCTAAACCAAAGTTTTCATGTAATCTACTAATGAACCATGGTAGCATCACTGACCAGCTCACTTTGTGGCTCTGGGTGCTCTTGGTCATAGTATCAGAAGGTCTTTCATCCCTGGAACGTTGCTTATATCCTCTGTCCTGCATATACAGGAACTGATTGAGGCTTTTTTTTATGAACCCATGTCTGACTTTGTCAGGGTCCTTGTGGTGAAGGAACACTCTTGGACAGTTGATGAGGCAACTGTAGGTGACTTGAAACAGTGTGGTGTGACTCTGCCTTCAGCCTGCCGTCCCAGGTAGGAGAGGATACGAGCAGGAGCTTTGTATGTACCTGCAGGATCCTGAACTGCCTCTTGTCTGCTCAAAGCTGCCTGCCAGAGTCTGTCACTTTCTTTTCATCTTGATTTATCATCCAGCATAACTGGGTTTCAGAGTTTCATTTTTGGGCTTGCCTCCTCCCAGGGACAGGCAGATAAATCTGGCATGAAAATGTTTTAGCTCTCTGGTTCCAGGAGTGAGAGAAAACACAACCGTTGGGGCAGAGCTGCTGTTGTCTTCTCTGGGGCTGGAATTGTAAAGGGGAGGTTTCCAGTTTACCCAGCACCACGTCTCTCAAGGATCATGCATCTACAGACCACTAGTGCTAGGGCCGGAGGAGCACAGCTTGCCTCGTTGGAAACAGTACCAGTGTAGATCTTAGTATGGGATCATCACTCCTTGTAACTTTAATACATTTAATTTCTGAAAGAAGTATTTAAGGAAAAACAAAGGTTGTGAATTCTAGCTGCTGAAGCCAAAGACTTCTATCCATCATTTGAAGAATCCACAGGAATCCTGTTCCTTCAGTGCTCCCTGCCAGAAAAGCATGTGCCGGGGCAGAGGAGAGCCTGGGTCACCAACTGAAGAGGTGCTCTGAGGATGGGGTGCCAGCCTGGAAGTTCTGGTTAGCGCTGGTGCAGAAAGCGGAGTTATGGGTCAGTGGCAAGAGTGAGTTGGGGAATGGAAATAGTTCGCTTTTCACTCTACTGAGCAGGTGGAGATTTACTGTCTCATGTGCAGGGGAAGAGGTGTGAGACTTCTGCAGTTACATCTAGTCCAGATACAGGACCAGCTCAGGACTGGGCCATAGAGGCTGACCACCTCTCTCGAGTGGGAAGGAAAGGAACTGTCTCAGTTTCCAGAGCTGCCTAACCTGGTTTGTCTTATTGTTCAGGGCACCTTCTCCTCTTCCTTGTAGCCTGTGCAGCCAATGTCACATCACATCACCTCGAACACAGCTCTCTCTGGCTATCTTGCTGTAGCAGATATGGCTGGCAAGCAGCCCTCCTCTGGGGAGCAGTGGGGGAGGCACAACAACCGTACCTGTGTTCGCAGTGCCCCTCGCTTGCTGGCTTGAGTGAAGGCGAGGGGAATTGCACGCCCCCAGAGCAACGAGCTGTTGCTTTCCGTAGCCCTCCGTGACTGCTCTTGGGGAAGCGAATAGAGCCCAACGCTCCCAAAGCAGCCTGGCCCTCGTGGTGCTGCCATGAAAGTGCTGCCATCCGTCTCTCCAGTCCAGTGTTCATGGACTTGCCGTGTCACTGGGAAACAGTTGGAAGCGAGAGGCTCCCTGAGGCAGTGCGAGATGAAACACGGTGTGTGCCTTGGAAGGGACTCGGCACAAAGCTGGTGTTTGCCGCAGGAAGAAAAGGAGGATCGCTGCGAGAGGGGAAACGGGGTTTTGGGGAGTGCTGGGAGTGCGCGGGAGGCGATGTTCAGATAAGGCTAATGCAGCCTCGCTGGGGACAGAAGAGGCAGCTCTCACTAGCTGCTCTGTAACTGTCTTTTCTAGTCCCGTCCCTGGCAGGGTTTCCCATCTCCAGCCACCTGTGTCAGGCAGAGCAGTACTGGGCACAGGGCAAGCCCATGTCCTGGTCACCCCGCTGTGAGCCGGCCCGGCTCACGGCGCTGCTGGCCAGCCTCCCATGGCCTTGGCTGCAGGACTGTGCACTGCTGGTTGATTCCTCTGTATTTATATTTATGACATTCAAAGTTGTCCATAGGAGTAGTCTCAGCATTTTGTATGTTTTTCATTACCTGATAATTCACGGCTGTGCTCTGATGTCTCACACCAGTGCAGGAGACAGGTCTGCGCAAGCCACAGTGGCCCATCCATTGCCAGCACCAGACTGTAAATCTTGCTGCTTGCTGCCCTGCCAGGCAGGGTTTTTTTTTCCACTGTTCCTTGTTAACTGCAGCAGCTGATGATCATCTTTCCCAGGTTGATGTGATTTCTGTGACACCAGAATTAGTTTTCTGCTGGTTTTATGTGCCATGCTAGGAATAACAGCCTAGCAGTAACTGCTTCTGGCTCAAATTTCCACCAGTGGAGTAAACATGGGCATTAGCCCAAACTCCTCAATTCATTTTTGTCGCTTTTTGTGATAAGCTTTGTAAAATGTTGTTAGCCTTTTCCTTGACATAAGTGAAGTGTAGACAAGCAGACTTTGTGCCTAGAAGTGATGAATTTTAATAGCAGTCTTACAGGGCTGCTTTAGTCCCTTCCAGACTGGCTTCTCCACCCTGGGATTAACTACAGACAGTCTGTTCCTCCTGCCCGGGAAATGGCTGGCTAGTTCTTGCTCCATCGTGCTTGACGGATCACAAGGACAGGAAAGCTCAGTAGTAGCTGCTGCTCCCGTGCATCTGCCTGTGTTCATAGGTGAGGTCTCGGAAACGTTAGTCCAGTTGGAAATATTTTCTTCCTTTGAAGGTCAAAGCTCAAACATCTCTAGGCCATTTCTAAATAGTGATATGTAGCCAAGGTGCGTGGCAGAAGCATCCATGGGCTGAGGCCCTTCAGGGTGATGGGCTCAGACAGCTGCGTTAGTGTTGCTCTTCTGAAGGGCCCACAGCAGCCGTTTGCTGTCAGGGGTGGGAGGGTGAGTCCCTGTGGGAAGGAGACTGGAGGGAGATGCCTGCCAAAGACAGTCCCGAAGCCATTCCCTTATCTGCTGACTAGCACTGAAAGCAGGTCGTGATTAATTCCTGTGCCCCTTGCCTTTGATGTACCACCTTCTGCAGAGATAAGGAGATGCTCTTGTGGAGCAGAAGGGAGAGCTAGTGCCAAGGCTGCCGCTGCTGATGGGAGGAGGGTCGTGGGGAGTGCAGACCTGGGCTTGACCTGAAACCTTCTCTCCCTCCAGCTTTCATCCTCATGATTATTCTGGCCCTCATCCGCATCAGCAGAGGCCAAGCTGAAGGTCACCCGTCCATGGCCCAGCTGTCGGGCATCCGCAACCTCTTTGGAGTGTGCGTCTACTCCTTCATGTGCCAGCACTCCCTTCCATCCCTCATCACACCCATCTCCAAGAAGAAGCATGTCAACAAGCTCGTGCTGCTCGATTACGTTCTGATCCTGGCTTTCTACAGCCTCCTGTCCTTCACTGCCATTTACTGCTTCCGCAATGACACCCTCATGGACATGTATACGCTCAACTTCACCAACTGCGAGATCATCAACGTTGCCTTCATTCGCTACTTCCTGGGCCTCTTCCCCGTCTTCACCATCAGCACCAACTTCCCCATCATCGCAGTGACCCTGCGCAACAACTGGAAGACCCTTTTCCACAGAGAAGGGGGCACCTACCCGTGGGTGGTGGATAGGATTGTCTTTCCTGCCATCACGCTGATTCCTCCAGTGCTGGTGGCTTTCTGCACCCACGATCTGGAGTCCTTGGTGGGGATCACGGGAGCCTATGCTGGGAACGGGATCCAGTATCTCATTCCGGCATTCCTCGCGTACTGCAGTCGGAAGGACACTCAGCTGGTCTTTGGCAGCGGGACGGTTAACAAGCACCTCTCCCCTTTCCGACACACCTTCTGGATTGTGTTCGTGCTCATATGGGGCTTCTCTTGCTTTGTGTTTGTGACTGCAAACATTGTCCTGAGCGAGTCAAAACTCTGACGTGGGGGTAGTAGCACGCTCCCTGCTGGGCTCCGGAGACTCCAGCATTTCAGCTTCCCCTCTGGGACTGTGGAGTGGGGAGAGGCAACACGAAGGGAAGTTTCCAGGCCTTGGTTGCACAGGTTAGACCTGGACGCAGACTTTCTTCACTCCATTTTGTGTGTGGATGGAGTGGACTCAGACTTGTTACGATCCTGGTTCTCAGACCCGCTGTACAAAGCCACGGGGCTGAGCCCTCGGCAGCCTGCACAATTGACCAGTGTCCAGCCATTTCTGCCTTCAGCTCTCTTGGAGCATCACTCTCTCTGTCCCTGCGGTCGCTCTCTATGTGCTGCAGGTCTCAGCACACAGGAGAGCAGACAGCCTTGGCTGCTCACTACACTAAGTGGCTAAATGTCCCTTCTCCCAAAGCTAGGGACATGCTG
Organism: Tauraco erythrolophus; assembly: GCF_009769465.1. Taxonomy (NCBI): domain Eukaryota; kingdom Metazoa; phylum Chordata; class Aves; order Musophagiformes; family Musophagidae; genus Tauraco; species Tauraco erythrolophus. The sequence continues at coordinate 7,208,177 of NC_141484.1, forward strand.
TGCAGAATCCAGCAGGAGTTTGGGGGAATTGAGTCTCTTCTGTCTGCTGAGACCCCTCCCAACCAACCTCCTGTACCAGTTGAGGGAAGAAGTTAGGGTGGGAATAGCCCTGATTCAGACATAAATAATTTTGTGTTGTTACACTTTCTTTTTCTAGAGGCATTAACCTGTTTTGTGCACGGATTGCCTGGGATCTGGGATGTTTTGCTTAGAGCTGGATTTTTCCAGCCCAGGAGTTTACATTCACGCTTCTCAGCCTGTCCTCCTGCGCTGTGGCAGCCCCAGCCACACAGAGCAATGCCCCTACGCATGCAGAGGTACAGCTTTTCACCCCCGGAAAGGAAACCACAGACTTGCTTCCCTCAGCTCCCATGAGCAGCTCAGTGGCTTCAGCTGGCAGAGCTCTTCTCCCTTTCTCACCTCTGCACGGGGCTGGTACAACCAGCCAGACCCCGAGTTCGGTGGTCAGGATTGGTGTGTGCTGGGGAGGTGCTGATTACCCAGTCCTGACACGCGTGAGGCCTGCAAGAGCTCTGGCCGCGCACGCTGATGTGTTTCCAGCCTCCTGCGCTGGGTAATTAGCCTTGAAACGAGGTGGGTGTTAACTCCAGGGAATGGGCTCATGCCAGGAGGAAGCGGCAGTGCCCTGGCTCAGCCCTGCCTGCAGGAGCAGAGCTCCCAAGGGCTGTGGGGGAGCCGAAATTGAAACCCTGCTGGAACTGGGCTTGAATCCCCTCCTCTAGCTGCACAGGGTTAAGGTGGGCTTTGGGCTGGTCCTGCTCAGCTTATCTGAGAGGTGGGCTGCTCATTACTTTAGGCAGCCAGTGCTTTAGGTGAGTCTCTGCTTTTGAGGCTACTGGTGGTCACTGTAATAGCACCCAGTGACAAAGAGCACTGGGTCCTGTGCTCTCAGGCCCTCGGGCAAAGATCAGATGGGTTTTGCTAACAAAAGGAAGACCTTTAAAAGTTTTCCCTGGAATATTTTAAAGCCCCCTTATTAAAGCAGGTTCAAAGTCAGGTGCATGTCGCTTCTGTTAGATCCTCTTGCCCTCTGCACTTGCTGCAGTATTAAGTGTCACCGCTCACTAAAGCAAGCTTTGAACTGCAGCTCTTTTTAATCAAGCTCTGTTTTCAAGTAGGACTTTCTGGTTTCCATATGACCTGAAGTGCTCCTCCTGGGGGAATATGCAAGTACCTGGAGCTGTATAAAAACACTTCATGGCTTTTAAAGCAGAACCCTGCACCTCTTGAGCCTGAGCTCTGCCACTGCGTCCTTGCCACGCTGCTTGGAGAGGATCCGGGGGGACTGTTTGCCTCCTCTCCAGCTTGATCCTAAACAGGCCTTGGCAGCCCTCGTTAGTGAGTTTAGACATCCCCAAGTGCTCCGGGAAAGCTGATGTGGCACCTTCAGTGCCAAATTAGCAAGTTATTTACAGGTAGCTGGTGCTGCTGTCTCGTTTAGGAAGAGGCAGGTTGGAGGGCAAATTCATGGGGCAGCTGAGCTGGGAGCCACCTGCGAGGCAGCTGGGAGGAATTTACTGCTGATGAAATGAGCCTTTGGAAAGCTGGAGAGGCTGTGGGGGCTGTTCCTCTGCACAAGAGCACAGGTGTGGGTTTATGGAGGGGGCTGAGGCCTTTCCTGCTGCAGTCTGCCCTAGGCTGCCCGTGCTTTGCAAGGCACTTGGCTCAGCCTCCATCCCTTGAAGTGCCCATTTCAATCTCTTGCCTTCCCATTTCATTGCCAGCCAGAGAACGGGGCTGTTCTCTGTCATTTCATCTCCTCGCATCCTCCCTTCCCCTCTTAGGGCTGCCCGTGGTCTCCCTCCCTTCCTGCCCCCATCTCACACAGGGTACGGTACCCTCCCCGCTGCCTTGCCTGGGCTGGCAGGGGGGACGCAGCCCAGCCTGGCACAGCCTCTCCTGCCGTCCCTTCCATTTAAAGATGTGCCTTCTCTCCCCTGGGCTGGGTGGCCATCTCTCCTCCTTGGCACGGTGTGTGGCAGTGACTTCCAAGGGGCCTCGCCTCTCAGAGCTGCTTGGATGCAGGTTTTGGATGCAGTGGCACAGGGAGGGCTCATGTCCTGGCCCCAGCCTTTGCCGTGGTACCTTGCCGAGAAGGACACTGGCCACCAAAGAGCGCGAGTGCTTTCTTAAATAAATAACCACGCGTTTCCAGACTCCCACTGTCCTTGCACAGCAGCAAAACAAATCTGTCCGAGGAATCGGGGTGATTAACGGAAAGAAGCTCTACGGTGGAGAGAACATTTTTCATATAAAACATGACATAGCAATGCCTTAAAAATTACTGGAGAAGGTGGGAAGGGGAGGGCTTAGCAGAGCCAGTGCTGGCTGGGGGGACGCTGGGTGACCCCAGTTCGGTGCAGGACAGGAGCTCCCTCCTCTCGCCCGTCACGAATGAGTCTATTTTTATTTGGCCGTTATCAACACTAACAGTTCATTATTACAGATCCTCACGTGATGCTTGTCCTGACTGTAATTAGTTTTCAAAAAATGGGATTAAGAACAATAAAATACGCATTATACATCTGGTTTAGTCTGGCTGCTTTTCCTACCCCCTTCCGCCTCTCGTGCGTGCGCTGAGCAGCTGTTTCTCGAGGGGACGGCCGTGACTGATGGGGCTGCAGGCCAAGGAGAAATGGCAAGCGGAGAGGCTAATGGAGACCCTCACCTCTTCTTCTCTATTAGCCTCCTGCAACTCTGGGTGGTAGCTGCAAACTCAATTAAAACATCTGTACTTTCCCCTTCTCAATTACGGCTCCTTACACTTAAAACCAAACAAATTGAATTGCTCCACCGCCTCGGGCTGCAAAGGCAGTTTCTGCCAACAAATTTATTATCGCCATAAAGCGCAGCTTGATTTATGTTAAAATATTAAAACAGATCTTTATGATGGAAATAAACACTTTCTGCTGTGATTCTCTCGAAGGACCTCACAAGCAGCGGAGGATTTCGGGGCTTGGTCCGTAAATCTGAGATCAAACTGGCACGGAGGATGGATTTGGTCTTTTGCAGCGCTTCGAAGAGCAACGGCCAGGGAAGGAAAAATAAAAACCTCGAGCCGGAGCGGCAGGTTTAGACGAGGCTTGAACATCGCTGAGGAGCAGCGTGTGACTTGGGGGGGGTCTCACTGTTGAAAGGTTTGCGGGAAGGTGCCCACCAGCCTTTCCCCCACGTGGGCGTGGGCAGCCAAGCCCTGACCCCAGGAGCTGTCAGCAGTTTGGGCAAGGGCCTCGGGCTGTGGGGGCTCAGCCATGGGGGCTGCCGGCAGCCCAAAGCAATGCCTGGGTGGCTTCGTGCTGGGGCCAAGGGCTGCTTCTGCTGGGTTGGCACCCAGCTGGCACCTGCCCACCTCCCCATGGTGCCACAGCCCCCAGGGCTCTCCCTGGGAGCTGGTGTCCCCTTGCTGGTGCAGGGGGATGGATGGGACCCCAGGGAAGGTTTTGTGCCATGCCTTTGCCTGGGCGAGAGGCAGGAACTGGGAGGTGGCTGCGTGTGCTGCTCCCTCGAGCATTCTTGGGCATAGGCATGGCAGCACCCTGCTGTCCCCACACTGGCACCAACGCTTTCCTGGCCCTGTATCTTTGCCCATTTGTGATTTAACCAGCTCCCCTCTGCCCTGACCCAAGACACCCTCTCCTCGTAGCAGCACCAGCACATCCTTGCTGTTGGAGACCTCTTCCCCATGGCTGTCCCACGCTGGCCTGCCTTGTTCCCCCTTTTTCAGCAGGATGGGTCTTGCGATGCCAAGCGATGGGGCAGTGAAAATAATACGTGCCGTGATAATGCTGGAGCTGGCAGAGGCAGGGGGGTGGGTGCTGGGGGAGGCCGTCGTCCAGGGTGGGCACTGCCAGCACCCCCAGCAGGGCCGAGCCCAGAGGCAGGTGGGCAGCAGTGAGCGGCCGTATTTCTCTTTGCACATAAACGACAGCCCGCAGCGTTCCAGGGCGGCACGGGTGCCAGAGCCGGCTGAATTAAAAAGTGATAGATTAGACAATTTCACCAAAAAAGAAATAATATCCTTCGGTGGCTGTTAAGCACTAAACTACCCAACCCCTGCTTCAGAAACCCTGGTCAGAGGGTGCTTCCAGTCTATTGCTTCCCTGCAGCTTTGTCCCTGGAGCATCCCGGGTTGAGGAAACGCTGCAGGAGCAGCTCAGCCCTTCCTTGGTTCGGGGTGGGGGGGGGTCACGCAGTTCCCACCTGCTCAGGGCTGCTCGTTCCCCCGTGCCCCATTTGGCTCCTCTCCCACTAGTGCCCATGTCAGTGCCCTGCACTGAGAATGGGAGCAAACCAGTGCGCTTCGATCCCGATCAGCATACAAAGATAATATGCAAATGCCACCACCAGGGCTGGGAGCTGGGCGCTGGGCACCCACACAGGGCACCCAGGGTAGCCCTGGCCGTATGTCGGGTGCTGACACCTGTCCCTGAGGCCGCCTCCCCTGGGAGCACCCCTGGCACCCCTGGTTTCTTGCTGCCCTCAGCCTCCCACAGCAAAGTCCTTCAATAAAACATGAAGCAAATCCATTTGGCCTCTGCTGAGTCACCGGAGACATCACTAATTAATTTAAAACGTGGGTTGGGGATTTTTGATATTTTTTTTTCCCCTTTTCTGCTCCCTTTGTTCTCACAGCTCCAACCTCAGCTCAGGCTTGGCCCTGGTTCCAAAGATGCAGCTGTGTGTACTGGCTTCCTTGGGCCAGAAAGTCACAATTTGGGGGAACAAAAAAAACAACAACACACCAACCCAGGGCACAATGGAGCCTCTTGGGGATCAGCCTGTCACCCTCGCCCCACGGGGCATCTGAGGCACCCAGATGGCGAGAGCTGCCCCAGGCAAACGGTTGCCATCACCTGGGGCAGCCAGGCGAGGATCCCTGAGCCTTCAACTGCCTTTATTTATTTATGGTCTTTATTTATATACTGGCACCTCCTTCCCTCGCCACGAGCCTTCGGAGGGGCTGCCAAAGCAATTAAGAGACAATTGCGATGATAAATAAGTAACGGGAATTAAAGCGCAGGCACCGGTGCGCGGTGGCAGCCAGGCTGGGGGCTGGAGGGGAGCTTGGCTGGATTTAACCCCAGCCAGATGGGTGGATGGATTGACGGATAGATGGACAGACAGACAGACGTTGCCAATGCTCTCAACCCTGGGCCACGTGTGGCTGGGCCCTTCCTGAATTCCCTGGGGCTTTGCAGCCATCCCCAGGGCAGGACAGGGTGTCCCAGAGCTGCTCCCTGGCTGCTCGGTGGCTGCCAGCACCCCAACAGCTGCTTTTAAATAGGAAAAAATTATAATAATGGAGCTTTATAGCAGCTTCTTAAGGGGGGGGGAGGGACGCTCATCCAAGCAGATGATGCAGAACCAGCCAGGAAGCGGGACTGAGGGTTGGCATCTCTCTGGAACGATATGCCAACCCTGCTGGGCAGCTTTGCCCAGCCCCGGCACTGACCTGGGACGGGACTGGTACCACTGGCAAAGCCGTGGCCACTGCCAGGGCTCTGGAAGCCTCGGCTCCTGCTCCCTCAAATCCCCCTTCCCTGCCTGGTGCCACCTGTGAGCGCCGGCCGCCCCTGCCCGCGCTGCGCCAGCCTGGCGGGCACAGGGCTGTGTTAGACACGTACAGCAAGAGAAGAATTAAAGCCGGCTCATCTATCGCACCTGATTTATGTCTCCATCAGCCCCGGGAAGGTGGGAGGATTTTTTTTCCCTTTCTCATTCCCCACGGCACATCTTCCCCAGTGCCGTGCCGCTGTTTTGCAGCCGTGGGGCCATCCCGCGCTGCCCTGAGCTCACGGCCAGCCGTGCCAGCACCCCAAAACTCAAGCTGGGTGCATTGACTCCGGCTTCAGTGCTCGGCTCCAGCCTCAGCACAGGCTGATGGCTCCGAAATAATCCTTCAGTGCAACTTAATGTGTTGCCATTTTCCTTTGCCTGGCTGCGCCAGTGGGACGAGCCTGTGCCGGGGCTCCGCAGTAACAGGACACGAGCGGGGAGAGGGTGCACGGGGCCACGAGCATCCCCGTGACATGGGGGTAACGCCAAGGGCAGCCCCGGGCTCATCACCGGCGGATGGAAGAAGGGTCTCCAGCCGCTTGAAAATGTCTCTTTAATGACCTGGACATGGCATTTTGAGCCCCTGAATGAAACCAAAACGTGACGGCAACACGGCGGCAATGAGTTTGGTGTCCCTGGTGCCAGCCCTGCCCGTGGGGAGAGCCTGAGCCAGTGCGTGCCAGCCCCGCCAGGCTCCTCTGATCTCTCAAAGTGCACAGGACCCGCTGAGCCGCTTGGAGCATGCCGCTGCTGGTGGCACACAGTACCCTGGGAGGCTGGAGCCCAGCTGGGAGCTGCTGGCTGGCCCATGGGGACACCCAGGTGAAGGGCAGGCAGAGGGGTGCGGCCACCCCCCCATCCCCCCGGTCACACCTCCGACTCCAGGCTGGAGACCCGCCGCCAGGACCCGCCGGCACAGGGGCTCATCACCCCGCGGGCCACCGGCGGGTCCCTCCTCTCGGTCCCCACCGCCCACAGCAAGGCTGGCTCCCCCCGCCTCCTGCAGTCCCTGCAGCCGCTGTCCCAGCGCCCGGCCCCCCGGCCGCAGCCCCCCGGCATCCTGGGGTGCTCATGGGGTGGCGGGGACCCTCGCGAGAGACGCCCCAGGTAGAGGGGCAGGTTGGCATAGGAGTTCATGCAGGCGTACGGCACGCATGCCGGCACAGTGGCGGCAGCACGGGGGTTTTGCCGGCAAGCCTCGCGGTAGGACGGCAGCCTGGCCGTGGGCGAGCACGGTGCCAGCCGGCTGGCAGCTTGGGGACAGTGGGGACTGCAGCCATAGCTGGCCTCGGCTTTGGGGAAGAGGTCGGGCACGTTGGCGTGGGTGGGCAGGCGAGCAGCACAGTGCCGCAGCCCCCCGGGCCGCCGCTTCTCACCCCGCTCCCCAGGCACCCTGGCTGAGCTCGCCCGCCGGCTCAGCTTCTCCCGCTCCGTCACCACGGCCTCCGGCTGGGCTGGCTCATCCCCAGCTCTGCAAGTCCTGGTGGCTTTCGGGAAGGCTCCACGAGGGCAGGATGGGGGCAGGAAGGGGCTGCCCACCTCCCGCCTCTTCTCCACCGCCGAGAGCAGCCGGGGCAGCGATGCTGAGCCCCCGTGTCCCCCGTCCCCCTGGCCCAGCGGGGTGTTTTGCAGCCGGTCCCCCCGGCCCACCGGACGCTTGTGCTCCCTGTAGATGTCCGGCGGCGGGAGGTCCCTGGGGGAAGTGGGGGGTGGGAGAGGAGCCCCAATGTGGTTCCCCACCAGCACCTGCTCTCCAAAATCCACCTCTGGGGAAGGCTTCACCAGGGGGTGGGGGAAACCTGGGGGGGCTTCATCCCCCTCACAGCCACCCCGAAACTTCAGGGGGTGGAGGAGACGGGGGACGTGCTCGTTCGCCCCTCTCCACTTCTCCTCCCTGGGCAGCCGGGAGTCCACGGGGATGGGCTGGGGCAGCGGCAGTCCCAGGGGAACACCCTTGGGAGCGTAGGCTCTCCCCAGCCTCTCAGGGGGGACCGTGCTGTAGGAGGGGGCCCGGTGGGCGCCAGTGCTGTTCTGCACCACGAGCTGGGGTGTCCTCAGGGAGAAGGTGGTCTGGAGGCGCTCGCTGCGGCTGCTCCAGTCCTCGATGGTGCGGGTGGCCTGCTCCAGCGAGCCACCCACACTGGCTGTTGACACCATCTCCTTGGCTGCCTGCAGCATCTTCAGTACATTGGCCTGGGCTGAGCTGGCGGTGACGTCGGGTGTGGGCGCCCGCCCGGGGCTTGCCAGGGTCTGCACCCCACTGAAGCAGCTGTAGATGCCCTGCGGAGAGACAGGAGGACCCCACTGTCAGCAGGGTCACTGGGGTCCTGCACCCACGGACCCGCCCTGCCGAGCCACAATGATGCTGCTGAGGTGGAGGTGTCTTGACAACACCGATGTCCCCTCTCCAGCATCCCCAGCACTGCCAGGGTGGGTGACACCACCCTCCATCACCCCTTTTCCCAGGGATGCTAATACAGATGCGGGGTCATTCGCAGGGATGAGCCCTTTTCCCAAAACCTGATTATTCTCCCCAACCACAAGCTCACATCGGCACGAACATCTCCAGTCCCTCCCCTGCAGATCGAAGAGATGATGCCCACCAAGCCATTCCCATCCCCATGGCATCATAGGAGGGCATTTGGACCCCTGAAGAGCCCCCCAGCAGCACCACTCACCCTGCTGATGGCCAGGAGGAAGTCAAGCTTGTGGGACTTGGGGACAGAGTGACGCAGTTTCCAGTAGACGAGGTGCTCCCAGGCAAAGACCAGCAGGCTCAGCCCCATGGCCACCAGCAACATGTAGAAAACCCCAGCCATGTTGTCGATGTCCAATTTGCTGCTCATCACCTCATTCTTCTCATTCTGGCAGATCCCTGACAGCCAAACCGTCTCCAGCTTCTGGGTCTCACCTGGGGCCGGACACGCACAGCGGTGGGGGAATGTGAAAATCATAGAATCATAGAATCGTTAAGGTTGGAAAGGACCTCTAAGATCATCAAGTCCAACCATCAACCCAATACCCCCAAGCTCCTGGAGCTGTTATGGCCTGGTTCTTGCTGCTGGCCTCAGCCAGAGCATCCCACCAGTCACTTGTCCTCCTCCAGGGCCCTCTCCTATCTCTGTCCCCCACCCATGTGCTGTCCCCTCCCCAGGCTTCTCCTCCTGACCCTCAGATGTTGTGCATGGCCATCTCCAGGAGTCTACAGCCTGCAGGAGGAGGAGGGACCCCAAAGGGAATGACTCCCCTAGCACCCAGCTGGAGAGATGCCACTGGATTTAATGTCCCCTGAAAGGAGCTGTTGGAGAAGCCTCTTGGTGACATCCTGTAAGGAGCTGTGGGGGCTGCACAGTTTGGGGACCAAAGCCCTGGTCTCTGGATGAATTTACTGGGCAAGGGTGGGGTGAGGATGGGGACAGGGCTAAGGAGAAGCTCAGCTGGGCACTCACCGTCTCCCAGGAACTGGAGCAGGGCCAGGTCGATGGCCCGCTTCCAGCGCGAGTCCTTCTGCAGGGCGATGCCGTAGCCCGTGGTGGCGAACACCTTCCCACTGCCGATGGTCACCAGCTTGCAGCCCTCGTCCTTGCCCGCCATGTAGTTGAGCACCGCTGCGTCGTAGATGAAGGCGTCCAGCTTCCTGTCCACCGACAGGAGGAAGGGTGAGGGGGGGAGGCTGGCAGCCCTTTTTTGGGGGGCTGTACCTCTTATGGGGCAGTTCTGCCCCTTTCAGACAGCTGTAGCCCATCTGGAGGGGGTTGTGTCCTCTTTGGAGTCTCTGCTCCATCTTGGAGAGCTATAATCCCTCTTAGAGGCGGGGAGCACCCAACTGGGGGGGGCTGCATCCCGATTGGGGAATCCATACCTTATTTGGAGGGGGCTGCGTCCCTTTTGGGGGGAGCTGTATGAAGCTGTACCCCATCTGCAGAGGTTGTACCCTGTCTGGGGGTCCCGTACCCCACGCAGGGAAGCCGCACAGAGCCGTTCTCCATCTGGGAGAGCTGTACCCCATCCCAGGGAGCCCATGTCTCACTTTCCAGGGGGCTGTACCCCAGCTGAGGAAGTCCTACCCCATCTAGGAGGCACGGTACCCCATCCTGGGGAACCATCGTTCATTTGGGGGTCCTGTACCCCATTTGGAGGAGCTGTACCCCAGCTCTGGGAGCCGTACCCCATTTGAGGGAGCCGTACCCCTGACCCGGGGGAGCCGTATCCCACCCAGGTGAGCCATACCCCATTTTGAGGCTGGTGAGGGCGTCCTCCACGGAGCGTTGGTTGTACTTCACCATGTGGGTGTGCATGTCGGGGTAGTTGCTGCGGATGTTCCTCTCGGTGCTGCCGTTGGGGACGGTGCCGAAGCGGAAGGGGGGGTACTGCTCCTGCGGCTTCTGAAACTGCAATGGGGAGCCCCGGGGAGAGGCGTCACACGGCATCCATGTCCCTGCCATGTCCCTGCCACGTCCCTGCCATGTCCACAGCATGTCCCCCCTCCCCACAGCCAGTCCTCCATCCACCCACCCATGCCCAGCCAGCCAGCAGTGACAAGCAGCCCCTCCAACTTCTCCTCACTCAAAAAAACACCATTATTTTTTAGGGATCCCAGCCCAATCCTCAGCCCCACCTTCCTGTCGCTCAGCCCCGACACGGTGTCGATGTACTGCTCCTGGATCATGAAGGCGGCCAGGTTGGCAGTGTAGCTGGCGAGGAAGATGACGGCGAAGAATGCCCAGATGAGCACCATGATCTTGCTGGTGGTGCCCTTGGGGTTCTCGATGGGCACTGAGTTGTTGAAGACCAGAGCCCACAGCAGCCACACCGACTTGCCGATGGTGAAGGAGGGACCTCCCGGCCCTGCGGGGACAGGGGACAGAGGGGACAGCCGTCAGCCCGGCCGGGGACGCGTGGCCCCACCCCAGCTCCTGCCTCCCCCCACTCACTCTTGCCGCTGGTCAGGTTCTGGTTGTAGCCAACGGGGCTGAAATACTCAAACACGAAGACGGTGACAGCCACCACGGTGAGGCACATCACGAACATCATGACCCACACGGCTGGGCTGTATGGCTCTGCAAGGCAAGTGGGACCCCATCAGCCTCCCCAGGACACCCCACGGCCCACCCAGGGACCCCCAGGAGCCCTCCTGGATGGATGGGGTTCATCTTCCCGAATACTGCCTCTGCTCCGAGAGGAGCCAGGAATGGCAGCACCGCGGCAGAGCGAAGCCACAGGAGGCCACTGGGAGGGAAGGGGAGGCGATGCGGCTGCGCTTCCCTGCCTAAATAAAATCAGGCTTCCATCAACAGGGAGATGCTAATGAGATGCTGCCCATCACCGGGCCGTCAACGGAGGGTTTCCCATGGGATCATGGGTTGTTGCCTGCAATCACTCCAGCCACGGGATCACTTCTGCACTGGACACTGGACCAGCTCCCCCACCTCGCCCAGCCCCTGGGAGCTCCCCGGGAGCTGGGGCGGGTGGCGAGCCCCCGCCTGCCCGAGCTGAGCCGGGCCGGAGCGGCGGGAGTGCTGGGGATGCAGCCGAGCCCTCGGCACGTGGCTGCCGAGGTCCATTTGTCAGCGCGTCCTTCGCTGTCAGGGAGGAGAGGCTTCCCCTGACGGGGATGCAGCTCATTAGCGCGGGAGGCGCGAGGCGGCGGCACAGGGACCGTGGACCCCAGCCCTGCCAGACCCCGGCCCAGTGCTCCGTCCGTCCCTGGGGCCGGTGGAGGTGACCCCTGCTTCAGAGAGGAGGGTGGAGCCCTGCGGCGGCAGGGGGACAGGAGGGGGACGAAGTACCCTGGCCAGCCATGTCCCACACCCCACAGCATCCCTGGCACCTGCGCCCACCCACGCCCTCCCTGCATGGGTGCCGGGCTCCGGGTGAGCCAGGACGCTGCCGCCGTGGCCTTGCCGGGAGCCTCCAGCCCTGCCCGAGCGCTCGGGCTGAATTTCCTGACGACCTTGGCCAGTCTCTTCCCTTCCCGGGGCTGCAGCTTTGCTTCTTCCAAAACTCATTAAATAAAAGTTTGAACACTGGCGGTTTAACACCGGCTTAACCGCGGGCTCCAGTGCCAGTGGCACAGAAAGGGTCTCCAGAGCAGACAGAGCTCCCCGTGTCCCCATCCTCCCTCCTCCAAGTAATGAAGAGGAGGGAGCCACCGATCCCAGCCTCCATCTCCATAATAAAAGGATTATCCAGGTGAGGGGAGGAGGAAGCCCCAAAGCCGGCAGCACAATCTCCTTCTCATATGACTTGGGCTTTTTTTTCCTTAAAAGTTATTAAAAGGGAACAATATTTCTAATTTGCATTTGTCGGAAGAGTGGGATGAACCTGCAAACAGACAGACGGACAGACAGAGGGAGGGACGCATGGCTCACCCAGGAAGGCGGAGGGGGAGACGGTGCCGTTGCTCCTGGCCACCATGACACTGATGCCCGTCTCCACGAAGGGCACAGAGAAGTCCACGATCTCGGAGCGCTCCTCGTTGATGGTGAGGGAGCCGATGGCCATGTCCGCGCGCTTGTAGTACACCTGGGGAAGGGGCAGATGGTCTCAGGATGGGCAGATGGACAAGCAGAGAGACCCGGACCACCTTCTCCAGGCATTCCCTCATCTCCAGCACTTCCAACCTTAAATTATGGCTTCTTAAATGACCAGTGACACAAACACAATCAGCTGTAGGGTTGTAAACGTTCAGCTGACTCCCTCCCTGTTCTCCTCCACCCAGCCTTGCCCATAAGCTCATGCCAAGCTGTCCCCTGCCCAGACACCACAGACACCCTGACCCCATCTCCAGGAGGAAAGCCCCAGGTCAGGACATGCCCTGAGCAAGCGATTCCCCCAAAGAGGACGAAAAGTGGGGTCCAAGCCATGCCCACCCCTACCTCACCAATCATGCCGTTCCAGACCCCGCGGACGATCTTGCCGTGTTTGCCATTGGTCACTAGGTAGAGGTCATACGAGAACTTCACCGCCTTGGCCAGCTTCTTCAGGATGTCGATGCAGAAGCCCTTGCAGCACAGCTTGGTGTAGGGATCCACGAGGCCATCACTGCTGAAAACGCACCAGGAAAAATGGGTTGGACCAACCAAAGATGCTCCGAGCACCCTGGTGCCCCTGGACACCACGTGCCCAGGGACTGATGGCCAAAATTGCCGAGCACCATCCTTGCTGCTCACCTCTGAGAGGAGTTGGTCTGCTTGCGGCAGGGCACGGTGTTGCGCACGCAGACCCCGGTGCTGGGGTCCGTGTTCTCCACGATGACAAAGGGTCTCTCCTCCAGCGTGGCCACTGTCAGGTGCCGGTTATCAGCCACGGGCTGCAGGAAGGAGCCGTACCGGGGCCATACCGGGTACTTCATGTGGATGATGCCTCTTTCCCACTTGCCCACCTGCCCCGAGAGAGAGTGCCAGTGAGGGGCTCTGGGGGGGGGGTCACATGGGGTCCCATGTCCATCCCTCCCATGCCTTCAGGGCTCATTTCTCCCAGAACATAGTTAGGCTGGAACTCAGCCGTGGTGAGACCCATCTCAGTGTCCTTCTCCCCACACACCCACTGACTACAGGGCAGGTGTTTCCTCCTGGGCCCCAAACCCGGCCAAACTTCACTCAAAATACTTTCAAACTAAAAAAAAACCACCTCTGTGCAGCTTGTTTCAGGCCTAGGTGTTTGGCAGCTGCTCTGAAGGGTGGACAGCTGCATTTTTGCCTCTTTTGGAACTTTTCAGGCAAATTGCAGGGAAAAAAAAACAGTTCTTGGCAGAGCTTTGGTGCTCGACATTGCCATCAAGCTCCACCATGGGTACTTTTGGTAGCAGCCATGGGTTTTGCATGGGATGACCTGCCCCAGAGTGGGACTCCAGGCTGTGCATGGCCCCAGGCTCACCCTGCCTGGCCACCCCCCTGGTGTGCCTGTCCCGGGGGATGCAGGGGTCCTACCATCTCCCAGAGCCGGTGCTGGTTGAGTGAGATCACCACCATGGTGGGCCTGACCAGGTAGCCGCCTTCATTGAAGGAGAAGTCCCTGTGCTCCCACGTCACATTGAGGAGGTGCCTGGTGGGACACAGCGCCTGTAAGCCTCTGGCTGTGCAGCCCAGCCCTGTGCAGCCCTCCTTGTTCTCCTCCTCCTCCTCGTCCTCCTCCTCCTCTGGCTCCAGCCAGGCTGCCATGGGTCCCACAGAGAGACGTGGGGCTGAGAGCTGGGGACCAGGTTTAGCCCCTACACAAGGGGCGGTGGGGAGCTGGAGAAAGTCCTGACAGCACGGAGAATGGACCACCAGAGGGTTAAGGATGCACAGACTGCCACCACAGCCCCAAGGTGCCCCGTCTGCACTGCAAAGCAGAGCTGTGAAACCCCCCCTGAGACCCCCATGGGAGAGAAGCATGGCAAAAGGCAAGGGCTGCTCTGGGGAGATGCTCCAGGAGAAACCCAGCCAAGAGGCATGGACCACCAGCTGCAGCCCACAGCGATCATCATGCCCCCAGCCCACCAGCTCCATCCTCCTCCTCCTCCACCCCTTCCCTCTCCGTTTCCCCATTCCCCCCATTTCACAACCATCCCAGTGGGTCCCCGAGCCTCACCGGTAGAAGCTGGTGTTGGTGACAGGAGCCCCGGCGGGGGCCCGGCAGTCCCGTCCCACCTCCGGAAGGTAGCCATGGGCCCGGAAGAAGCTGGCCGCCCCCATGGCAATGATGGCCACCCCGTCCCGCACCTTCTGCCGCAGGCTCAGCTTCCAGCTCTCTGTCACCACACTGATCAGTCCGACGGGGAAGGAGGCGGGTGGCACCTCCATGTTGCCCACCGTCAGGCTGGGCACGATCCAGATGTAGCCTGGCCCCACGAGGCCGGCTTGCTCCGCCATGGCGAAGAGGTACTCAGCCTCCTCTCGTGAGCAGTAGACGATGAGGACCTGGGCATCGATCTGCCGCAGGAGCCGCTGCGTCCTGGAGCTGCTCCGCTCCTGGCTCATCTCGAAGGTGAGCACCTCCTGCAGCTCCCAGCCGAAGTAGCTGGCGTCCGTGAAGGAGCGGATGATGTCCAGGAAGATGTTGTAGCCTGGGTAGAGGCTGGTGATGACAGCGAAGGAGCCCCAGTCGTATTCCTCCAACACCTTGAATATCACCTGGATCTGTTGCTCAATGGAGACACCCAACTGCAGGAAAGCTGAGCCAGGCTCCTACAGGAGGAGAAGGGGTCAGGGGTTGCTCCGGCACCATGGTCCAGGTCTCTTGCACCCATGTAAGCCACCTTGAATTTGCCATCATGGGGGGTTTGAGGAAGTCATGGACTGGTGTGATCCATGGGCCGGAAACACCCAATATGGGACCGATGCATTGGAAGCCTTCAAGGAATCTCATTCCATGCAAAGGGTCATGCCCTGCAGTCTCTCCTCCATTTATCAGCTTGTTGACGAAAAATTAATCCATCCTCTGAAGGAGACCAGGAATTTCTCCTTAAACCAGGAGAGGGAGGGGGGCCAGGGCTCTGCCAGGAACGTAAATCCCATCCCGGCTCTGACACTCTACCTGCTGCCCGAGCCCGCGCAGCTCCTTCCCTCCCGCCCCACCTCCCCGGCCATCTGGCCTCTCATTAGCAAACCTTAATTGATCTGATTCTGTCTTAAATGATTCAGCGAACGGCATTTGCAGAAGGTCGTGTGCCGGCAGCAGGGTTTTGCCACCCAGACCCCCTCCACCTCCAGAGAAGGAGTTTTTCCAACAAGGCTGGTGGTCTAGCCGGAGGGGTGAGCCCTGGGGAGTCCTGGCTGGGACTGAGCTGCCGGGGACCTCTGACCCACAGCGAGAAGTAGAGAAGCCAAAAATCCTGTTTCGGCCCATGGGGCACCTGAGATCGATGCCACAGCTGAGTGAGGCTTCTCCATGTGCCTGCCCAGCCACTTCAGGGCTGGATCCGGCCCCGGCGGGGCAGGGAGGATGTGGACATGCCAACCCTGTCACAGTCCTGGCAGCCCCGGTGCCACAACCCCGGCACTCCATGGCAGGCACAGCTTGGAGGGGACAGGAAGCAGGACACCAGGGAAGGTCCCTCCACAGGGCACTGAAGTCCTCTCCCACATCCCATCAACAGGGTCCCTCCTCAAAGTACCCTCCATGTCCCACCACCCCAGTCGGCCATGCTGCTGCAGCCACTGCCTATTGCTGCCTGTGAGCCCCCACGCTGCAGCCCAGCAGCTCCTCTGCCCTCCAGCATGTCACATCCCATATTTACCCCTCTCTAACTATCCCTCATTTCTCCCCCCTAAAAAGAATCCCCAGCGAATGCCTCACCTTGGGGGTCAGGACCACAGCAGACCCTCCACTGATGCTGATGACGGGGACCTGGGTCTGGGAGGAGATGAAGTCAAGGATCTGGGCCACAGCCTCTGTGCCAACGTTGTCCTCGAAGACAATGCCGTGGATCTTGTGGCTGGCGAGGATGTCGCAGATCTGGGTGAGGAGGGTGCTGGGGTTGGTGTTGTTGACGATGACGGTGATGGGGTGGATCTCCAGGGGCATGTCCAGGAAGCTCTGTGGACTCAGGCGGGAGCGGATGTGCAGGGGGTAGGACGTGCCCCCAAACACCACGGCCACGTTGACCACTGGCTCCTCGGGGCCCGGCAGCAGGAGGTCCGTGAAGGCAGCCGAGCAGCCCAGCACCATCGACAGTAGCAGAGCGTGCGCCGGCGCTCTGCCCATGTCCACCGCCACGTCCCTGCCAGGACAGGAGACAGCCCCTCGCATCCGCCCGCCTGCCGGGACCCCTGGCCCAGCTCGTCCCAGCCCTTCCTTCCACCCCAGGGCAGCACCAGGATGGGTTGGCCCCAGGGACAGAAGGGGACCCTCGTCCTTTGGAGGCTGGACACGGTGGAGGGACGACCACAGGGTTGTACCCACCACCCACTGTACACCCCAGTGCCGCATCCCCTGTCCCCAGTCTCACCAACCGCTAACCCCTCCCAGCTGGTCACCGCTTCCTACCACTACTGTCCCCCTCCCACCCCATCCTCTCTCCAAAAGTCATCACTGCTGCGATGCTCCTGTCGCCCCTTTGGCCAGGGATGGGGACAATGGTGAGAGGGGACAGGAGGAGGTGGCAGCTCCCTGGTGCCTCCCTCCACAGCTGACAGCCACCTTCAGTAGTTAAAGGCTCTGTCCCTGAGGGAGAGTTCAGCTCTGCCACCCCCATATTGGGGTTTTGCAAACCACAGAGTCACTGGAGCAGCCGGTCCCCTGCCTGTCCCCTGCCCATCACACTCTTGCCCCAGCCCCCTCACTGCCACTTCCCATATCCCAACGAAAGCACTTGACTGTCCCCTTATCTCCAAGTTTTGCCCTCCAACACCATCCTTCAGCTTTCCCCCGTTCTCACCTTTACCCCATCCCGGTGTGTGTCTCCCGCTGGCATCGCCCACCCGGCTGGGACATCCAACGCGCTGCGCCTCTGTCGGCTGCACCCCCAAAGCCAGGCTCTGAAGGGATGTTTGGGCATATCCCCCCTGCCAGATCCCCAATTCCCCGCTGTCTGTGAGTGCCCAGCTCACACCAGGTGGAGTGACAGTCCCCGGGGAGGGGGCGCATGTCCCTGCCCATGGTGACACACCCCCCTGTGCTGGAGCTCACCCCTCCTCGGAGCCCTCCAGCAAAACCAAACCACAGTGAGCCCTTTGGCTGGGGGCATCTGAGCCCCTCCAAGCTGCCCCCAGGGCTGTTGCCCCGGTGCCACGCTGGGCAGCGGGGAGGAGGACAAGCAGCCCTCTGCCATGGCACCAGCCACATGCCTTTGTCGATCCATGCAGCAAGATGCCAGCTGGTGCTCGGAAATGTCACTTGCAATTAAAAGCTGCTGTTGCTTAACGCATCCTCAGCACGGCCAGAGGAGCTCCTCGCCAAGTCCCGGATGGTTTTGGGGTCTGGGTTGCCCCGCGGACCCGCACCCCAACCCCACTCTGTGCCGCAGTGACGGACAACCCCTCGGCACACTGCAAAAGCACCGCCAGAGTGTTGGACTGAAAACGCAGGAAATAAACCCAACAACTGCCCAGCTGGGTGCCTTGCAAGAGCTGCACGGTGCAGATTTGAGCACCAGGGCTGGCCTCTCTGGAGAGACAGGGGATACAAGCCCCACGTCCCCCTCCTGTACCCCATGGGTACCAGGAGGGCTCAGGCACTCGGCCGAGCACCAACGCTCACCGGGCAGCATCTTTCTCAGCCAAATGGGTTTTGGCAGGAGATCATCCATCCCTAGCACCCACCACCCAGGGGGGTTCGCCCTGCCCGGCTGCATCCCCCTCACCGCCCCACATCACAGCTGGCAGAGCCACAGGAGCCACGATGCCACAGCGATGGCCGCAGCCAGGGCCCCTTGGCCAGAGAGGGTGGCAGGTGAGTCATGCCATGTTGGCAGCGTCCCACACTCCGGCACGGCCAACCCAGTGTCGGGGCGGCCCGCGCCACCCGCTCCTCGCTGCGAATTCCCAAGTATTTTTAGTCCTATGATAAATAATTCATCGGGAATTCGGCATCAGCTACCCGAGCAGAGAGGAAGGGGAGCAACACGCCACCCAAAACAAACAGAGCTGCTCTCCCAGCAGCTCTGCCCGTCTGAGCCCTCCTCAAGGACGTTTAAATATACTCCAGGCTCTTGCGGTGACGGATCAGGTTTGGTCGTGCCAGCCCTGGCCCCTCACCTGTCCCGGGTCCTTATCCTCCTCTTCCTCAACCCATCCCTTCCCCATGCTCGAGAACCTCTTCTAGCACCAAGTAATCCAAGCACAGGCCAACAAAACCATCCTGTAACACCAAGTGCTGCCTCCAAAGGGGCTGGTCTGCTCCTGACTGCAACTGGGAGCGAGTTTGGGCGAACTGGTTTCCCACTGGACCGAGCCGCAGGTGAAAATCATTCCCGTCCCCCGCAGCTGGAGCGCGACAGCGATAGCAGAACGAGGAGGTAGGAATGGGCACACCACGTTGTTCGTCCATTGCTGAGACAACCAGAGGAATGAATTTCCATCCTTCCCAGGAATCTGGTGCCGCTGCGGCTGCGGAGGAGGATGGAGGGGTTGGGGCCAGAGAGCCCACGGCTGGCAGGAGCTCCGTGCGTGGGTCGGAGCCAGGGCTGCTCCAAAATGGCTGGATTTGGGACGCAAAGAGCAGCCAGCTCTTCCAGCCCAGCTGACTCTGTGCACTTCCAGACTGTTTTTTCCAGAATTGAGCTAGAGTGGTGCGGGAAAATGAGGATTTTTGGGGAGATAAGGGTGGGGAAGGCAAATTGCAGGAAAGTGGTGGAGGCAGAGGAGGAACTGAGCCCACCTCCATGCTACTGCCAGAGCCGGGGCTGCTCTTGGGCTCAGTACAACACAGCAAAGCCCCATGGACTTTAAAAAAAATCCACATTTTTCTACCTCTAGCAGCAAGCACTGCGGAATTGCTCCTTTGGGAAAGGGCCTTCCCAAAAGAGAGGTTTCCCAGCCGGGCAAAGGGCCGGTGGCTGGGCTGGAGCAGGAGGAAGGTAGCCCTGGCTGGGAGCCCTGGCAGGACAATGCCACCTCCCAGCAGCCTCCCCAGGGACCAGAGGGCACCCACAGAGCTGCTCAGTGGCTTTGGCAGTTGGTTTTTGTTGCTTTGGGGTGGTTTTGAGCAGGTTAACCCCTTTCCTAGGCACAGATTCACCTGATAAACCAAAGATTCACAGAAATCTCCTGCTAAAGGCACCAATTGAGATCTTACGTCCCTCTACCCCCTGAAATGTCGTTTTAATGCAATAGGGAAAGTTTGCTCCTAATTTTAAACCTCCTTTTTGCCCTCTCTCCATCTCTCCCTCTCTGCCCATGCAGCTATTTTGACCTCAGGAAAGGAAGAATTAAAATCCTGAAATGCAAAATATCTCTAGAGAAACCTTATCCCCCAAAATAAAAGCCTCTGAGCCTGAAAGCACAGTGAAGGCGCAGTCTGCGTCAGCGGAGGGGGAACCGCTGCCGATGGACAGAAAGGACAGAATGAACCCAAACCTGGTGGGAGCCATGCAAGGAAGACGGGGGACACTGGGGAGGGCACCGAGTTGTGCCAGGGCTGGTCATCACCTGGATGGAGGGCACCCCTGTGGAGCAAGGAGACCCCCCCAAAAGGAGGGAAAGGAGCAAAACCTCCCCAAAGCCAACTCATCACCATTCCTGTCCCCATACATGGGGGACGGCTCTGGAGGGAGAAGCGCTGGCAACCCCCAGCGAGCACCATCTCCTTTCAACCTTCCTCTGCCACCACCCAGCATCACCTTCCTCTTCCTCATCACCCTCCTCTTTCTCACCCGCGTCTCCGACAGCAACAGTTGCGGGCCGGGGGCTGCAGGCCGGGGCAATGGCAGGGGCCCCGCACACACACACACCGAAATGCAGCTTAAAAAGGTCGAATATGGATTAACCAAAAATAAACGCCAAGTGTCCTGCCTGCCACTGGGTTACGCAAGGTGGCGGGGAGGGGGGGACACACGGGGCTGGTGGCACCCAGGGAGGTCTCCTCTCTTTTTCCTGCCCTTCACCCCCCCTCCAAAAAAAAACCCAGCGCAGCGCCCAGAATTAAGGCTCGTTCCCATCCCCTGCCCGGGACGGGAAGTGGGAGCTCTCGGGGATGGGGATGCGGGAGGATGCTGGGGCAGAGGGAAATGGCCAATTCAACCCCCCACAACCCCCAAACCAGCCCCCAGCCCATCCCTAAAAGTTACTGGACGCGGTGCAGGGGCGGCAGCAAAGCCCGTCGGGGCCCGGTAACCCCCAGCCCGCCCGGTACTTACGGGACCGCCGCCGCCGCTCCGTGCCTACATGCCCCGCGGCTCCGGCAGGGCTGCGCGTCCCACCGGGGGCTCGGCTCTTCCCAGCCCTCTCCTTCTCCGGGGCAGCCCCCAGGGGCAGGATCGGGCCCCGCCGCGGCTGGCGCGGGGGTCCGGCGGCCGCCGTCGGTCCCGGCTCGTCCTTGGAGGCGGTGGCGGCGGCTCTGCAGCGGCGGCTGGAGGCAGGGACGGGAGCGGAGGAAGGAGGGAGCGGGAGCGGAGCGGGTGTGCACGGGGGGGGGCCCGGTGGCAGCAGGTGTCTCGGCGGCCGCCGGGCCCCGGCAGCCATGTCCCCCCCTCCCCGCACCGGGACCGGAGGGGCTGCCCGGGCGGGACGGCCGGGAGGAGCCGGTGGCGCTGGGGAGGGCTGCGGGGATGGAGGCACGGGGGGAGGCACGGGGGCGGTGGAAGGACAGGACGTGTGTCCTCCCGCCTCGCCGCAACTTCGGGGCTGGCAGCCAGCCCCGGGAAGGGGGGGATGGAGGCGGGCAGCCCTCCCCTGCCGAAACCTGCCCGCCTCGCCTTGCACCCAGCGCCGGCTGCAGCGCTGGGGAGGGCAAGGGGCAAGACCCCCACCTCCTCATCCCCCTCCTCCTTCCCCAGGAGGGAAAACTCACCGCAAAATGGCACAGCCCTTACAACCCGCCCCCCCGCCCCCCCAAACCTCCCCTGGGCACTGCCCACCCTACAGCCCCGGGAAGAGCCGGAGGAGAGCAAAGGCTGCAATTGGACTCATCCCCCCCCCAAAAAAAAAAAAAATCTTCCAGCCCTTTGCTAACTGAATGGTGGGGACTGGCCGGCTGCCCACCCCCAGTGCCCCCTCAGCCGGCACAGGGGAGCCCCAGGGTCCCCATCGGTCACAGGGAGGGGGGGTGACACAGAGCAAAGCCCCCGCAGGCAGCAGCATCCTCCAGCTGTCGCCAGAGCCAGTATTAAAGCATCAGCTGATCCCACAGCACTGGTTTAGAGCAAGTCAGACTTGAGGGGGAGAGGGGGGAGATCCAGCAAAGGAAGGCGGGAGGCGGGCAGGGGCCCTGCTGGGGTCCCCTTGCCCATGGCTGGGTGCCCAGTCTGCCCCAAAACCAGCCCATGCCCTGCAGCAGCTGGGCTGAGGGCAGAGAGACCACGGATCCAGGCAGGGCCTGGCAGGGGCTAGAGCCCAACTCAGGCTCTGCCATGGGGGGCAGCTGCTCCAAAACCCCCCTGTGCCCCAGCTCAGAGCCACCAAAACACCAGGCATCACCCCGGACAGCATCTGCTTGTCTCTGCCGCTGCGGGGTGCCAGCAGCACCTGTGCCCAGGCACTACCCTCCTGCCTTCCCCAGGTGCAGATGCCTGGCTCGGGGACACAGCCACCCAAAAGCAAGTCATTTAGGACTGTCGGGTGGCTGCCACCCAACCTGGCACCACAGCCACCTGCAACAGCATCCCTGTGGCTGCTAGGGCCTGGAAAAGCCGTTTCCAGAGAGGTATCAACCTGCCTAAAAAACCTGCTGCCTGCAGTTAGCCATGAGGTGCCTGATATGGGACTCACCTCCCCCCACCATCCCCTGTCCCCAAGGCAGCCTGGCCACCCACTGCCTGAGTGCTGTGGGTGCCCTTGGGGCACATAGGGGTTGCAAGAAATGCCAAAAAAAGAGAAGAAATTGAAAAAAACCAGCATTTCAGGCTTCATTTTAGCAGTTGTGAAGCAGCATCTGCTCTCTCAGCCAAGTCTCCAAGGCTGTTGCGGTGTGGGGGCTCAGGGCAATGGGGGACATGGGACCTTGCACCCCTCTCTGGGCTCCCCGCTGGCCGCATCCTGCTGCCCCCACCCCAGGCAGCCCCAGCTGCCCACCGCTGCCTGGTTTTGGCGGCACTGCTTCTCTCTTGCCAGAGGAGAGGAGATGTAAGGGTTGGCAACAGGTTGCTGCCTCAAATCCTTCTCCCAGGACAACAAAAGGGTGAGTTTGGAGTTTAGTTAGGGCAAGGATCAGTGGTGACACACATGCTGGCCCCCCCCAGCCATGTCTCCTCTCCCTTGGGAATCAAAGGCAGCTAAAGGAAGAGCCAAAGCAGAGCCTGGAGCCAAGAGGAGCCACAGCCCTGGCTGGCAGCTCAGGCTGCAGAGAGCAGCTGTGCCAGGAGCTGCCCTCCACCTTCTCGGTTTTCCTGGCAAAGCCCTTCAGTGTCTTTAAAAAAAAACCTCCACAACGTTTTTCTGGGGGAAAACACAGACATTCCCCAAAGCCACCACACCATGACACAGTTTACAGAGCTGTTCTGCAACCATCAAAATACCTTATTTGTGCATTTGAATAACAAAAGTCCTTCTTACAGTCAAAAAAAGTGTCCCGATGGCTATAAATGTCCTGGCGGGAACTAAAGCCCCGATGGCATCCCCAGATGAAGACCACAACCCCGGGAGGACTTGTCCTTCTGGCTGGAAACCTCTGACCTCCCCAGCCCCTCGGTGCCACCCTCTCCAGGGATGCTGTGCCCTCTTTGCCCGGCTTTCTGGGCCGGGTGGAGATAACAGGGCACAAAGCTGCCTTTCACCCTCCTTCATACCACTGGGGTGATATCCCGGCACAGGATCCTCGACGTCCCAGTGGGTCCCTCACTCACAGTGCTGCCCTGACACGAGGGAACTCAGCCACTTCTCCATCGCCCCGTTACCTTTCCCCAGCATCTTTTCTCGCAGGAGGCTCTGAAAGCGGGTTGATGAGCACAAGCTGTCAGGCTCCGACAGCTCCCAGTGTGCAGTCACCTCCTGCAGGGAAGAGCCTGCCGGCAGCCGGGCCAGGGGGCCAAGGGAGGATCATGTCCGGGGGCTGCCGTTAACCCAGCTTTGCACTAACCAACCCATCCAGGCCACCACCAGTGCCGGAGAAGTGCCCTGAGCTCCACACAGGCTCCTTGGACCCTATCGCGATCCCACCAGCATCTCGCATCTGAATCTAGGGTAAAGCCCCACACAGTACATCCTACCCCAGCCCCCTCCGTTCCAGCCTCCCAGCCCTGTGGAGTCAATGGGAGCCCATCAGGTCCCAGCATGAACCCACACCCAAGCCCCTACCCAAACCATCCACCCCCACGGTGCACCCACAGCCAAGGCAGCATCACACATCCTGAGCCAGTGCCTTTGATATCTCCAGCTCCGCAGGGCAAACCCCACCATCAGCCCCCCAGTCTGCAGGAGAAACTCGGCTAAAGGGTTTTAACCTGAGCACATCCTAAACCAGCACTTTGGGAAGGTGAGGACCCGGGTCTGTGCACTGCCAGCACACACCAGAGCCGTCCCTGGAAGGGCAGGGTGGCAGCTGGGTGACAAGGGCACCCGCATCCCACCAATGGCATCTGATGTCAGACGGGGCAAACGCAGCACCGCGCCCACAGCTTCCTCTGCCAGAGCTGAGCCCTGCAGGTGACACTTGTGACAGGCCAGAGGTTTAGCCCCAGACCTTCACCCACCCTGGACCCGCACCCACCCCAATCCTGCCTGTTGGCAGCTAACTCACCTTCTGCAGAATTTTGGCCAAAAATTAAGACATTCTGAGCTCAGCTGCTCCTACACCTGGGCACCCACCTGCCCTGTCCCTCTGGGTCTCATTTAAAAGGCAAACCAGGTGAAGATGACCTTGCCCCCATGCTGCCTTCAGCTCCTGGGGCCATCCCCAGACACCATCCCCACCTCCCCTCTCTTCTCCATCCCATAAAGGTATTCAGGGCTTCAGTCCCTAAATAACCACACAGAGCTGTCTGGTATTGTGGATCCCAGCAGCCACAAAAGCACTTGAGGCAGAAAGCAGGGCAAGGAGAAAGGTGGGAGCGAAGCCACGGGGATGGTGCTGTGCACGGTGCACGCACGCACGGATCCGGCACAGCTCCGCTCTCATCGCATGCTACTGTCACCGCAGTTAAGGGAGCTAAAATAAACAGGGATGGTTTCATCCCTGCAGGGATAATTCCTCCTCCGGGGTGGCGTGTGTCTGCAGGGCTGCCCCCGAGGTTGGGGATGAGGCAGCCGAAGCCAGCGGGTTGGAAATGGAAATTTCCCAGGAAGGGAGGAAATCGCTTCTTTCTGGGGCGTAACGAGCCCTCGCCCTCCAACAACTTTATTTGCTGCTGTCGTGTCCCTAAATAGCTTCTCGAAGCAGCTGCTGGGAGTTTACATCTCCCTCACCTCTGCTCCCCTCCCAGCTTGGGGAAATGGCTCCTGCAGCCCCGATTCCCAACGCGATTCACCCCAAGCAGAGGGATAACCTCTGGCCCCGCGTGGCCGTCCTGCAGCCGCTGCAGGGTCCCCGTGGCGCCGCTGCCAGCCCTGGCACAGCCCTCCGGCTACGGGCCAGGCATCAGGGAGTGCAGAACCGCGGGAACTGTTGGGTCTCTAAGACCAGGAGTGGGAACCACGAGCCTCTGGTGGGGCTGGAGCCAAGGATGCACTTGGGGTCCTTTTGGAGAAGGAGTGATGTTGTGCCAGGAGGGAAGTGGTTCCCTGCGTGCAGCGGGGCTGGTAAACCCACTACAGTGACCCTGGAGTTCAGCATCCCAATCCCAACCTGTTTGCCATCGCTGCCCATGGCTGGGGATGGATGCGGAGAGAAGAGCACATGAGGTATGAGATGTGCCCAGGGGAGCAAGTGGCGAGGGGGGGTACACACGGGGCCCGATGCTTGTGCTCAGCCAAAGCGCTGAAGTCAGCACTCTCCAGAGCCATCTGTTCCCACCGAAGCCCCGGCGCAGACGGACTCACCCAGGCTCCCGGCAGCGGATGCCGCAATTCGGTGATTCATGCGGCGAGGGGCCGGGGACGGCGTAAAGCCAGACACCGCCTCTGCGGCCGCGCCAACACCAGGGCTGGAAAATTATATATTAGCCACACTGTGGAAAAGCTTTTTCAACCAGATTTCTGGTCGCGTGAGGTGGCTTTTAAACGACAGTGCAGCTCTTCGCAGCCGGACCAGAGCCCTGACTCAAGCTGGTTTTTCCCTTATTCCAGAGCACAGGTAACCTCCCGCTTCACGGGCTCTAAATGCTCGTCTAAAAAGGCCAAGTTCAGCAAACAGCCCATTAGCAAAACCAGCGAGAGCCTCCGCACTTGTCTCCCAGGTGTAATTGCAAAATGCAGCATCCACAGGAGCTCCTGGGGTGTCTCAGACCTGTTTTTTCCCTGAATTACTCCAAGCTGCCCAGCAGTCCATGCAGGGCAGGAGCCCCAGGGCAGAGCAGTCAGCCTGCACAGCTCTGCAGACCAGGGAAATTGAGGCACAGCAGCGCAAAGCAGCAGCAGGAGGTTGCGAAGACCCAACTGAACAGCACTTACTGTGCAGCCATCCCATGCCATGACGGGCACTCAGGCACCCCGCTCTGTACCCAGCCCGTTGCCTTTCAGAGTGGCACACAGACATGCAGGAAGGCACATCCTGGGGAGCTGCGGGAAGGGAACGGCGCAGCCTCGCCCGGCCAGTCTCAGCCATCCCTCACCAGACACTAATCTCCACCAGCTTTGTGCAGTCTCATTAAAGCCAAGCTGAGCTGTAACTCATCGGAGCAGGGAAGTCCACATCAAGAGCTGGCAGCGACGACTTTCAGCTTTTCAGGTCTCCTTCCAACAGCAGATGGGTGTCACTCACCGCGTCGTCTTCCCGGCTCCTCACCTGCTGCAGAAAATGGTTTGGGAGAGGCTCCTCCAGCTGCTGGGGAGAGCGGAGGGCGAGGGGGTGGCTGCCCAGCCAGGCTGCCTCGTTGACCTGCAGACCACCGCGGCAGGGACATACCTGGAGCAAACACCCACAAGGTTAACGGTGCCTGAAAGCAGCACCCGAATGTGACCGGGGCCCTGGGAGGGTCCCTCAGAGCCCAGGCTGGGACTTGACAGGTGGCAGAGCTGCGTCGCTCCCCAGCCCCAGGGGTGCCAGGACACCCCTCCATCACCTCTCAGCCCCTCTCTGCTCCCTGTTACCGGCCTCCCAGCGCCACCTAACGACACGGGGACTGGGGATAAGGACCTTCACGGGGAAGCCGGACACATCCCAGTGCCCAGAGAGAAGGATGGAGAGTGCGGGCAGCAACCGGGAGGCAGCAGGACACCGGCTGGGGCTTGGGGACACAGGCAGCAGAGCAATGGGGAGCTGGAGGTGTTGAATAAGGATTTACATAATCGTAATGATCCTTCTGCCCAGGAGGCTCAGTCCTCCATCCCTGCCCTTCGCTGACCTTGATCATCCCATGTCTTTCCCGCAGCCGGGCATTAACCCCAGGGCCTTGGCCAAGTTCTGGGTTGAGCAAGGACACTCAGCTCAGCAAGGACAGACGCTCCCCTTAATCTGTTGTCACAGCCCCAAAACTACCCTGAAGCATCACCAGTCTGGGAACAGCCGCTCAGCGCAAGCACGGTAGCCTGTACCATGGCTACAAAAGCACTCTGCCATCAACATCCAAGGTGATGTGGAAGAAAACTCCGAGGAAGAGCCGGCTCATCTCTTCGCAATACCCACAGATTTGATGCAGCCACAACCACCCCTTCACTGTCACGTTTCTGGCTGGGCTACCTACCAAAACAGTTGCTCCCTGCCCTGAGCACAACCCCCTCGCCCCCACATCCCGCTTTCCAAAGTGCTTATCCGCCTCCAAACCCAGAGCTGACGTAATCTGCTCAAGAGTTCAGCATTAGGACTGCATCAGCCATGAGACGTAACGAGAGCCACATCACACAAGCAGCTGTTCGACAAAAGCTTTATTGCTCGTTTGCGTATGAGTTCCCAGTATCGCATTTCCTGAGTTTCTTAATGAGCTTGCAAATGAGATTTAAATAGAAAAGGAAGGGGGGAGAAAAAAAAATTTAAAAAGGAAAAAAGAGAGAGGCCACAGATCCTCCTTCCCTAAGGCTGGACCAGAGATGAGGTGGGAGCAGTGCCCGGTGGGCAAGATCTCTACCCTGGGAGAGGGCTCGGCAGGGATGGAAGTTGAGCATGGACCTGAGACAACACCCCTGGCTTCATTTACCCTCTGCCTCCATCACGGAGCCTAATTTGTTTCTACACAGCCACCAGCAACTGCCATTGCCACCGTTTCAGCAGGTCAGAAAGGAGCGGTTGCAGTCCTGCAGCGCTCCGGCGGGCAGCTGGGGCCAGCAGGACGGCCAGGGGAGGGGGCCATGGTGACACGGCCCCTGCGCCACGGATAAAGAGGAGATTATGGCTCACAGCTTGTAATCTGGCTTAAAACCTGACACCGTCACCATAGTCAATTTGGGCTAAGAGAAGCATTTAATAAGCTTCAAAATACACAGGCCAAAAAAAAACCCCACCAGTGAAAGGGCTCAAGGCATCGCTTGCACCAGTCAGCACCGGCAGGTACCAACGAACACAGGATCCCTCATGATCCGGAACGAGGCAATTACACGCTTGTTATCCCAATCCACCCCAGGAGCTAGGACCCAGGCTCTGCCAGGGCTTGACTGTGGGAGGCAGGAATTAATGCCCTTGTCTGTTTGTTCAGAGCTCACGAGCAGCGGAGAGCCAACGGTCCCTCCCTGCGCGACAGGAGCTGCTTTGCCTTGGGACATGTCGCCGGAGACGCCGGAGCTGGCGGCTCCGAGATCAAGACAGCCACAAAGAAGCCAGACTCAAGCAGCAGGTCCAATTTGGCTTTCCTGGAAGGGTTTATTTAAAAAACAATTATTATTAAAAGAAGCCTGCTTGGGCACGAACGACAAGGCAACAAAGCCATTTGGCTTGAGGCTTAAAGGGAAGCAGCAAGACACAAGGAAGCTCATCTCTGCAACTCGCCATGGGGAAAGCGCCTGGCCAGGACTCCTGCCAGGTGCACATCTCCCCTCCCGGCCAATTTAACGCTCGAAGGATCCAAATGACAAGAATCCCTCCCAGGGGCAGCAGCCGGCTGCAGGGACACGGGGCCAGCCAGCAGCCTCAGATGTTTTGAAACAACCCGCTTTGGGAACCCAGAGTTCATCATCACTAGAGATGCCCAAGTGCCACACACCTCCCCAGAGCAGCCACCAGCCCCGTGCTCCCAGGCCCTGCCCGTAGCCTGCTGGCATTGCCCCAGGACAGTCCCAGCTGGCCCAGCACCATGTCCCCATCATTGCTGCTTTAGTGACCAATCAGCTGCAGCATCTCCTGAAGATCCACTATCTTCTCTCGGGGTTTGCCAGCAGCTTTGCCTCTCGCCACTTCAGCAGCATCTATCTTCTCCCAGTCCGAGAAGGAAACGGGACGGACCCCTGGGGTGATGGCGAGACATGGGAGGGAGAATTTAACCAAGTGAAAATGAGTTCAGCTTCACCTTCCCGTCAGCAGGGACCTGACGGGCGAGCAAACCCTGCCCTTTCCCGACACGGCGTCGGACTTCAGCCTCACAAAGGGAGGAGAGGGATGGCAAGTTCCAGTCAACTCAGATCTTTACGAGCTGTAACGACGGCAAGCACAGCACCACTTTGGGGACAAAACGCTTCCAGTTCACTGTTAAGCCTCAGACAAGTTAAGAGGCAAAACACGCACACTTTAACTGAACGCCTTTAAACACAGCAACAGCAAATTACTCTCTTGGGCATTTTAATCCTTCTCCCAACTTGCCTGGAAGGATTGCTAGAAAAACCACTCCGGAGCGATAGCTCGCTGTCCAGGCAGCTGACAGCAGCAGTTTACCCAAGGTCTGTGCTGCTTCCTTCCCAGAAAGTGGTCATTAACCCTAGCAATGACACCGAGTTTGAGAGAATTTTAGTCCTGTTCTCCCTGGGCTTCGGAGCAAGAAAACAGCAGCACAACACATTTCTTTGGTTTGGACTCTGCTCCCACAAGCAGCTTGCAGGACTTGCTGCCCCAGGATACCCCAATCCAGGAGGAGTTTGGCTGCATCATACCTTCATGCTGGCTGTTACAGCAGCTGTCCCACACCCCTACTGACCTCGGCTGCGCAGGATGCTCTCCACAGCCCCAAAACCTTCTCTGGAGGCAGACACGTCCAGCATGCCCACCTGGAGATCCTCCAGCACAGACTGGGCAGTGTCAAAGCTGTCATTCATGGTGGTGATGATCACGCCCGTGGGTCCTCTCTTCACCCACCCGCTGCAGTATAGACCTGCACAGGCACACAGAGCAGTCAGGTTCAGCACATGACCGTGGACCCTCCGGGCTGCAAGTCCTCGCCCTGTCCCTGGGTGTCACATCAAGCTGCAGGCAGTGGGAGGATCCACCCCTGTGGTGGGGACAGAGCGCAGCCCTTCAACGGTGCTGTGACAGCAGTTTGTGTACCTGCAGACCGGCACCACGCGGCCGTACGGGCTGTATCGCTTCAGTAACAGACCCCAAGGCCCAGTAAAACCACCGTAACCTTCAGCACTGTTTGCTGCACAACCAGACACCCCCAAGGCGAGCCGGGGACGGGCCAGGTCTTAACGCCCAACAGAGGTGGCTCGTTTCGTCAGTTCCCACTCTCTGACTGCAGCGTATGTCTGCCTTGTGCCAGTGCCCATGGGTAAATGAAGCTTCCCATCTCGAAGCCCCTGACCCACCAGCTGTGCTCGACACGCGGTCCAGCATCCCCCTGCAGATACAGACCTGGGACACCCTCCACTCTGCCCGAGCTGTTGGGGATCACGCCGCGCTGGGTGTCGAAGGGTACCACCGGGTCCAGGGGCAGGCTCCGGTAGCCAATGCTGCTGAACACCAGCCCGCACTCCAGCTCCTCCACATCTCCGGTGGGGACAGCTTTGGCAGAGTCACCCGAGCCCTGAGAGAGGGAGGAAGAGGCTGCCAACTACCAGACAGTCACCAGAGGCACAGCAGCAGCTGCCTCCAGTCCCCTTTGGCATCCTTGATCCCTGGATATTTGCTAAAGGCCTCTCTGCAGCAGCAGCAGTGTGGAAAGATCTCCCTTTGGAAGGGGAAAGGCTCTTGTCGGTGGTACTGGCTTCCCCCAGAGTCTGCCAGCAACCACTGCAACCAGCCAGGGAACATAAAGCTGTCTTTGGAGAGATTCCCAAGGGCTGCAGGGATGCAGCAGTGTCCTGCTCCATCCGCAGCCCTGCCGGGCCACACCAGTTCCCTCACGAGCCCCCTACCTCCAGGCGGGTCAGGGCCATGCGGACACCCCTCACCCGCTGCCCGTCAGCGGTGGGCAGCACCTCCTGGGGACTGCACTGGAACTTCAGCCCCCACTCCCGGGGGGCTGCTGCCCGCACTGCCGCTGCCTGCACCTCCATCTCCATCATCTTCTGCCCAGGCTTCTCCAGAGCTGTTTTGATCATCAGCTCAGTCAGTCGCTTCCTGGGTCTGGGGGCATCTAGGAGGAAAGAGAGAGCTTCAGGACAGGAACCACAGCAAAAGCCCCTCGGGGGACAGCACGGAGCCAAGGCCACCTCCAGGCAGTTTCAGTGGTATTCGAGCGTCCCTTTGGAGTTTGTCACGCCAATGGGAGTCCCATGCCTGTGAGATGACAAACTGCAGTCAAAGCGACCAGGAGAGCTCCTGAGGCTTGAGGCCAGTGGAACACACAAATCAAAGCCTGCGATTTTGCTGTCTTGCTGGTGCTCGGAGGCAGCAGCCTGTGGAGAAGAGCAAGTCTCTGGACACCCTTGAACTCAGTGTTTTCTTTTTAGCTCTACAGGAAGCTCTAAAATCAATGGCCTTGGGATCTCTCCTGCAAGGTTCCCCAGCCCTCCTGAACCTCCTGCCCTCATCACTCAGAGTAAGCATCACTCCCAAGCAGCAAAGCGGCTGCACAAACAGAGAAACAGGCTGTTTCCTTGTCTTTGTGGTCTCCTAGCACTCTGAGGACGAGTCACACCATGGTCACTCAGCTTCCACACGCCATGCATTAAGGACAGGACAAGAGTTTCTCCTGTGCACATTCTGAGCATCTCCAGATCACTCCTAGGCACTTGCCTGTCAAGGTGGGTCCCTGTCTGGAGGAGCACGGCATGCTTCCCTCACCTTTAACAGCATTTTCGAGGCCTGTGAAGTCAGCAGGGTTGAGGACAGGTCTGGTACCAGGCAGGTTTATCATCTCCCGCAGCTCCTGGGAATTGCAGGCAGCAATATTACCTCCAGCACAGAAAGGTCATCCAACAGCCCTGGGCCTCCTTCCTCAGCAGTCCAGGAAGGAGGACACCCAAGTTCATCCCTAGACCACCTCTTCCCACCAGGGACAGGTGGCCTGGGGCTCAACGCTGGCAAACACGGCTGCCCTCCAGCACCCTCAGCCTTACCTTGATAGTGAAAGCAACTTGGAGAGGCCCCCTCCTGCCAACCAGCCAGACGCGCTTCACCTTGCTGCAGGCGAGAGCTGCCAGGGAGCTGTCAGTGATGTCTGTCTTCTGCAAGACAGAGAGAGAAGAGTGGGACGAGGGCAGATGTGGAGGGAGCTGGGGGAAGGCACAGCCTCTGAAGGTGAAAAATCAGCAGAAAAGCAGGCTGTGCCTGCAGAGAGCCTGGGCAAGGAGGGAAAACAAGGCATGTCCTTTTGCACAGAGCTATTTGCACAGCTGGTCCCTCATCACTGAATGTACTATCTGAGGCTGTAATGCACTAGAGGTAACGAGCCAGCAACCCCTGAGATTGCCTCAGGAGAGCCATCCAAGCAGGTTAACCTTGGGGCTAACAGAGCAAAGCCTTCCAGTGATCTCGATCTTAAGGTGCCTTCAGATGCTATTGGGTGACTTCCCAGCTCAGCATATACAGGTACTTGAGTGAAACCCACTGTAAACCACAGCTCAAATCACTCCCTGTCCGTCCCAGGCAGCTCCAAACACAAGCATCTCGGGGCTTGACTGATGGTTGGTGTCCTGCAGCAACCCCATGCTCTGTTTCAATCTTGTGTGTGTATCTAGATTGCAAGAAGATCTTTTCCAGAGAAGACATGCTGGAAGGGACACCAGGTAACCAGGATAAACCATTCTTCTTAACAGGAAACCGCCTGCACACCCTGGCACTCATTTCCAGTGCTGTGTCCTTCACAACATTGCTTCCCAGACTGCTTTAGTCCCTGGTTGGCAGTGCCTCCAAGGTTGGTTTGTTTTTTTTTTAATTTAATTTAGATATTAATACAGGAAGTTGCTGTACAGCTGTAACAACCCTCATGGCATTTCTCCAGGAAGGAGAGCCTTTGCTACCAACATCTGGGGCAGCAGCTGCACAGAGCAGCTGGTGCACACCAGCTACCAGCTGCCTATGGGGGAGCACAGCAGCGGGAGGAGAGGTCCATCAGCTTGGAGCAGCCACCAGCACGCCCAGGGCTACCAGCAGAAACCAGGCTGCTGCCCTCAGCTACAGTAGAAAAAAAATAATCCCAACACAAGAAGCTTCTAGGTTGGTGGTGGAAAAGGATGAGCAACTCCTCCTCTGTCATGGAAAAGGAAGTGACAAAGCTCAGTCACCATCCTTTTAGGTACCAGCAGCCCAGGAGGCAGCAGCAATCCAGAGAGCTCTGCAGTGTAAGCCAAGGCACAGCCGCAGCCTTGGATCACACCCTATGGACTGTGAATCCATGGGGTGCGCCCAAAGGGCAACAGCCTTCCTTGAGGAAAGATCCCAAAGACAGGAGAGTCTGAGGTTTTGCTGAGACGGGTGGGAACCAGCATCCACCCCGCAAGAAGAGAATTTGGGGCCCAGGGTGTCTTTGTGGCATGGAGTGCCCCTGACTGACCCTGAGGAGATCCAGTGGAGACAGGAGGATCCGGGCAATATCCAGCGCCACGTTGCCATGACCCAGAATCAACGCTGTCTCACAGCTCAGGTCGGGCTTCAGCTGCAGGGAGAGAAAGACCCAGCCATGAGTGAATCCACCCGGCCTCTGCCATGTCCATCCCCTCAGATCCGCTCCCACCACCCCAATTCCCTTCCACCCCTCTTTCCCTCAAAAAGAGGTGATGCAGACAGGGAAACTCCACAACAGCCTCCTCCTCACGCAGACATAGTGACACAGCCACTCCAGGCATCCCAGCCGATCCCTCTCCCTACGATGGTATCTCTGGGAGCAGGAGTTGTTTCAGCCAAAAAAACCCACTCAGGCCAAAGCAGAGCATCACCCTCCCCAGCCTCCCATCTGGCTCGGCCAAAACGTGCTGCCAACCTACAGAGCCAGCTAATCCGCTCTCACTGATGTGCAAATTGTTCACATTTCTACCATCTAAGAAGGATTTAACATGGTGCCTGCTAATCTTGTCCAATTGCGGGCCTTTCAGGACTTAATCTGGAGCTGGATGCCTGTGTTCAGATGCGGGACGGGGAGGAAGGGCAGGGGAACACACCGCTGTACTCACATCCCGGTTCTCGGGCAGCCCGTTGTACCAGCCCACAAATGCTCGGGCTGAATAAACGCCGGAGAGGTTCTCTCCCGGGATCCCCAGGACCCGGTTATCTTCAGCACCGTAACTCTGAGGAGGGAGCAGACACAGTCAGAGATGTCACCGTGTGCAGGGTTTGATATCAAAACACAAATGTCCCCTTCCAGCTGCTGCCAGGGACCCTGCATGGCTGCCAACCCTTCCCAGGGGACAGGATACTCAACAGAGGGGCTAAACACAGCCTGAGCACAGGGGCTTCATTCACCCCACCCCACTGACCTCCTTGGGCCAAATTTGACCTCCTTGGGCCAAGGCAGAGCACGACAAGCTGAGGACTGAACAGGAGGGACAAATCCATGTCAGGCTGAAAGAGGTATTGGCCATCAAGGGAAGAAGTTCCTCAACCGCTGCCCCTTGCAGCGGGGTCTCAGGAACCTGCGTTTGATGCCGTGCTCTAGCACGTGCTCCCTGCAAGGCTTTGGACACGGCTTGTAGCACCTATGCTGTCTTGAGGCCGGGCAGAGTTTACCACGGTAATAAGGCACCCAGAAACACCTCACCTGAACCCTCTTCCCAAGACCCCAGTGGGGAATAACCCCACAGACCTTCCCCATGACTTCTGTGGAGCAAAGGCAGCCCTGGCTCTGGGACACGGTACCCACCAGCACCACAGCGTGGTAAGCCTGCTGCAGCTCTGCCACCGTGACGTCCCTCCCCACGGCAACATTCCCGTAGTAGGCGCAGCGTTCCGAGCGTGCCGTCTGCGTGAAGGCGTTGATCACGTTCTGCCGAGATCAAACAAGTGCCGGGGTGTTACGTCTGAGCCACAGCCGGGGCCAAGGCCTCCTGCTGAAAAGAGGTCCCTGTTCCCATCCCCCCAGCCTTGAGATGCTTCTCCCCCTCTCTGGGTCAGTTATTCTGAGACTCTTATCTAACAACAGCCACAGATAATTCACGGGGAGATAAGCACTGCTGTGACTTGGCACTCTTTCCACCATGCTTTGTGGAAAGGAGGATCCCTCTTTTGCACCCGCCTGGGGAGGATGGGACCACTTCAATACCTTCAGTCCTCTGAATAAATCCCTTTGTAGGAGAAAACTTCTCGAAGGGGAGGCTTGCAAGGGAGCCCTGCCAAACAAGCCCTTCCATCGAGGGTGCTGACTGCCAAACCCCCTCTCATCTCAGCCCTTCCTGACGCCCACTTCATCAAGAGAAGACGCAGGGCAGGACGGTGCCCAAAGCCTTTTCTTCTGAGCAATGGGGGCTACACAGCAGAACAACCACTTCTTCCCCCGCAGCTCCAGCCAGAGTCAGCCTCCACACTGCGGAAGCTGCCCCAAACCCACATCCAGTACGGCCACCCCTCCTCTCTCAGCTCAAAGGGATTCAGGTGTTTCAGTCTGATGATCTCCAAGGGTTAAACAGGGAAACTATCACAAGACATTGGTGTGTCTGGGTCTCCTGTGTCCTCCCACTGCAACCACCTCCCCACAGCTCAGACACAGCAGATACTCCTGGGTACAACTCGCACCCACTGTGAGGCAAAGGAAAATGTTTGATTTCAAAGAGCTCCTTGGTTTAACTTCTCACCCAGGTGTGCACCTCCCACATGGAGCCCCTCTTCATCTCCACCACCCCTAATAGCAGTTCTGTGTGTTCTCAGGCATGTAAAACGGGTATGGACTGAGCACACACAGCCATGCTCCCTCAGCATGAGGGCTGGAGTCTGTCCCAGCAGCTGCAGCAAGCGGGCAAGATCCTGCTGCCATAAAGTTTTCCGGTACAAAGAAACCCATCTGTGCTCCTTGCTCTTGCTCTAGGCCAGGCTGACCAGCACAGGGAGCACCAACTCCCATCACAAGCCCCTGTTTTGACCCACTCTCCAGAGCTGTAACGCCAGACGTCCTGTATCACCTGGCCATGGCCTTGTTGGGTCTCAGCAGGGACAAGGAGGAGACTTGGACCTCTCCAGAGTGACAGCTCCACCCCTCAGTAAGCCTTGAGGCACTATGAAGGACACCGACTGCCTGGCCTGCGCCCACCACCACCACTGTGTTCGACTGCATGAGTGAGGGGCCGAGCCAGCACTAACCTTCACTTCGGGGTGGTCTGGGGCCACCCCAAAACGGACGAGCCCAAAGGGAACAGGCAGCTTCTCATAGATGTCCACTCGGGCCCCGCTGTGGTGCTGCAGGAGAAGGAAGTCATGGTTAAGGGACAAGGACAGAAAGACCACCTGAGCCCAGCAGCTCAGGAGGGACACACATCGCTCGCTTGCTGCTGGGGCAGGACGGAGGGTTGCCCCAACATCCCATAGCCAGAAAGAGCCTCTTCCATGCACTGGATGATGCTGTATCTGCTACTACCAGCTCAGATTGCAAGGTGTAACAGGAAGCGTGACCTCAACCACCATCAAATACATCTTGTGAGGGACTCCATCCTCTCACCCACCCCACAGCCCGTCTTCCACACTAACCTGGTGGATATCCAGCACCCGGGGGGCTGACGAAAGAGCCTCCACACCAGCTGGGAAGCACCCAGTGCAGCACCCTGGGTGCTGGTGGACCTGCCAGGCCATCTGCCAGCCCCTGGCAGAGATGTCCATGCCCTGAGATCCTCCTGTGCTGAGTCGCATCAGGGTCAGATCTTTAGACAGACGTTTCACTGCAAGGCTTTTGTTATCGTGTATTTTGAGTCAGCCTCTTCCCAGAGATTAAGCAGCCCTGAAATTTGTCCCTGAGGTTTAGTACCAGCTATTTTCCAACACATACCAGAGACAACACAGCACGGTTTAATCACGGGGTTAAGCTGCTGCATCTCTGGTCGGTGCCAGCAGCCTCGTTCTGTGCTCAGGTCTCATTTCCCGACAGAGACCTGACTTCCCAAAGCACCAGCATTCACAGACACCAGCTAAAGACCACCCGTGGGCCTTAATTCAACTGGGGGAGGAGGAGGCAGGAGAGCAGGTCCTGCACGTTCCCTTTAACACACGGTTAACATCATCCCAGTTGGGTGACAACAGCTCCAAGCAAGGCAGGTCTCTGCTACTTATGTGATTCTAGAAAAATCACTTGGGTTGAACCTTCAGCAACCCAGCCTGGCCTGGGTCTGGCCAGGATGGCCCAGGGGCAGGGCAGGGATGGGGGCAGCAGTACCCACCCCAGGCAAAGGGGGCCAGGAGGACTCTGTGGGGTCAGGGCTGCCCTACGCAGCCCCCCAGCACCACAGACCTGGCTGGAGCGGGGTTGGGAGCCCACAACCCCCCCCCCCAAACCCCTCAGAGCCAGGCAGGATGGAGATGCCTCCCTCGGCAGACAGGTCCCTGCCCTCACCCGCAGCCACAGCCCACCCCGGTACCTTGAGGATGTGCTGAGCCGTGTAAAACCCCGCGGGCCCACTGCCCACCACGCAGAGCCGAGGAGCCGGGGCAGACGAGGACAGCCACCGCCTGAAACCTGGAGGCGTGAAGGACACAGAGGACGTGATGGAGCGCGAGTTCCCAAATCCCGAGCCCAGCCACAGCCCTTCCCTGGAGCCCAGCACCGACCCCGAGGGGCGCGTCCCCCCGCGCCGGCCATCGCGCAGCCGGGCGGCGGCGGGCCGGGGTTTATGTACCCGCCTGGCGGCGCGGCCCCGCCAAGAGGTTTGAGGCGGAAACGCCCCGAGGTCAAGGCCGGCGGCTGCCGCGCTTGGCCGAGCCCGCGGCCGTGTCGCTCACGGCTGGGCCGGGGCCGGAGGGGCCGTCAGCCGCCCCGGAGAAGCGCACCAGAAAGCGCCGCACCCGAGGTGCCGCTGCCCCGGCGCGGCGGGGAGCCCCGCTCCCGGCCCGAGGGGCACGGGGCCAGCACTCTCACCCCGCAGCGCAGGGCACGGCTCCTCCCCGGCACCAAGGCCTGAGCACGGGCACGGTTTGCGCCGCCGCTCGGCCCCACGGCCCCGCTCCTCCCGGTCTCAGTTCCCGCCATAGCGCCGGTTCCCGCCGCAGCCCCAGTTCCCGCGGGCTCGGGGCACGAGCTCCCCCCACGCACCGCCCCCAGGCCCCGCCCCTCACCGCGCGGGGGGCCGCCGCCCCGCCAGCACGCGCCGCCCGGCCCCATCCCGGCCGCCACCGCCTCCGCAGCCGCCGCCGCCCCGCCCCTCCTCCCCGCCGACCAATGGCGAGACGGGAGAGAGCCGTGCTTTGCATAACCCCGCCCCCACAGTGTCACCCGCCCCGCCCCTGCTCCGACAGCCAATGGCTGCGTGCAACGGCCATCAGGCTGTCCAGAAACGAGCCGTACCATAGAGAGGCAAGGAGGGAGAGGCCACTTCGCGGCCGCCCGCGCCGCTGCTCTCTATGGAAGGCCTCCGCGGTACCCTGCCCGCCCGGGGCTCCGCGCACCGGCTCCATCCCTGCGGCTGCCAACTGCGCGCGCCCCGTTATCGCCACGAGAAGCTGAAACTCAGACTGATTGTAACCACCCCCCTGTGCCGCCGTCTGCCCCTCGCCAGGAGAACCTGCAGAATCCCCCACCGAAGGGTAAAACATGAGCGCCGGAGGCAGCAGGTAAATGCTGCCGCCGGGCTCCCACCCCAGTGTCTCCCATGGTCCCTGCGTTATTTCCTCCTTAATCCCCATCACTCGGCTTATTTCAAACGCAACTACTCACACCTCCCGTGCAGGAGCACCCCATCTTGATTCGGCCCCT
This sequence comes from Tauraco erythrolophus, assembly GCF_009769465.1. Taxonomy (NCBI): domain Eukaryota; kingdom Metazoa; phylum Chordata; class Aves; order Musophagiformes; family Musophagidae; genus Tauraco; species Tauraco erythrolophus. The sequence continues at coordinate 7,246,548 of NC_141484.1, forward strand.
GCGCAATACGCCCGGCAGGGAAATCATCTCAGCGGGCCCAGGAGGCGTTTAGGGGTTGGACAGATGCCAAAGCATGTGGGCGAGCACTAACGGGGCTTTTTAAAAGCAATTAAGACCGAGAGGGGTTTACAGCTAGAAGTCGATTTTAATAAGGGTCATAAAACCCACATGCTTTCTCGCATGGTCTTGAAAATTGGTTCATGGCTTTCTGCAAAGGCATGCTGAGAGCGGCAGCTGGCCATATGCCTCCGTCTGCACCCGCTCCTTCAGGGTGTTTGTGGAGAGGACCAGGATTTCCGATGGCTTTAAAGCCTGTGCTTGTGCTCCAAGCCTCCAGCCTTAGCACAACACGGCCGTTGCCATCCCACTGCCCAGAGAGGTGAGGCTGGAGGTGCAGTTCCAAAGATCAGTGTTGATATCACCTCCAAAAAGAGCTGAGTTTAAATCTGGAGCATCACTCAAGGCAGAAATTTGGGGGGTTCAGAGCACAGGTCCCAGAAATCTCCCTTTTCCCCATTAACCTCTGCTGTATCTGTCACTTCTGACGTGGGATAATCTACGTTTCCCAAATCACAAGTTGTGTCCTGCTGACTGACAGATCTGCAAACACTTGCCTTTAGATGACACTGCGTTAAACAATATCCATGAAATCCAGCTGTGGAAAGGGCTGTTGCTCCCACCAACACTTAGAAAACATCTTAGGACTGATGTGTTTGCAACAGGGGAGGAGAAAGAGCATTTTGTGCCCACCCTGCTCCCTCCGAGCGGGGACATGTGAGGCTGAGATTACCCCTTCTGAATTGAAAGCACCACCAACACGTGCTCACCCCCCCCCTCGCCGAGGCCAGGCGCACCATTAATTCGGCAAATTTAGCATAATTTAGCTCTGATGCTCAGTTAACAAACTAATCATGGGGGCAGGAGGGCAGCTCTGGGGAGGATCTCTGCCACCCCGAGCCCCAGGTGACCCCAGGAGCACTCAGGCCCTTTGGTCCAGCCACACACCCCCCTCCAGCTTTCCCCTCACCTATGAATCCGGCATAAACCATGCTCAAAGACTGAGAATTTGCCCTTTGGATGTTTCACGATATCCTGGATCGATAAACGCGCATGGGGCCAGTTAGAGGTGACATAGCATCAGCATGCCCTGGGCGCCAGCCCAGGATAAAGCAGTAATTCCCTATTTCTGATGCCAAAGGGGTCACACTGGAGGGATCCAGGGCCAGTTTCACCCACTGCCCAGTGCTGGATCAGGGCACTGGGACATGACACAGGGACATGTCACAGCCATCCCAGCTCCGGCCCCATGTCACAACGGCCTCATGGGGACACTTCTCCAGTGGGTCTGAGGATGTCCCCATGCTTGGTGAAGGAGAATGGAATAGGTGATGCCTGTGGGAGGGCAAACACCACGGGCTGCCCGCTGCGACCCTCACCATGCCATGGGCCAGGACCAGGACAGAGCATCCCTGTGCCTCGGGACACATTTGAAATGTGGAGCCTTATAAATCCCAGTTGCGGGGCTGTGGGGAGCCCAGCCCTGGTGGGGGGACAGCAAAAATCAGGGAGCAAAACCCCAGGCTCAGAGCAAAGCCAATCAAAGCCTAGAGCCAGCGCTGGCTCTGGCTCCGGTCCCAGTTGGGCCAGCTGCCTTCGCTGCTGCCAGCTCCCCCCTGTGACACTGGGCTGGACTTTGTCACCAGTCTTGCAGCTCCGGGACAGCAGAGCACCCTGGGAAAGCCAGACACGGAGTCCCAGAGCAGGCTGGAACCAGGCGTGGGAGCATCTCACCTGGCAGCAGGGCTCAGTGGGCTGAGTTCACCTTTCCTAAACAGGGAAAACCTTCCAAGCCCTGGAGACCTGCCAGCCTTGGACAGGTGATTCTCCTACTAAACTCTTGCAACAGCAACGATTGGGTCTGGGGTCACTGCTGGCACCTCAATACAGACACTCCACATGGGATGAGGGTCTTACCCCCAGCCCTGCCTTAGGCACCGCAGGATACCAGTCTGATTTGTTCCAGCAACAAAACGCCATAATAAAGAAGATCCACTTCAACATGTTAAGGCCAAATTTGCCAAATTGTTGTTCCTGGAAGGGATTGATTTACCCCAAAGTCAGGCAAAGCGCAGGCAGCAGTGACACAGCCCCCTCCCCATGATCCACCCCTCAGCCCCAACCACACATCTGCAGCTCCATCCTACAGATCCTGGCAGCTCTCAGCCGGGAACCAGCTCCGGATACCCCAGACACAATGCCGCATCCCGCCATATCCTGCTGCAGGGAGGCCCCAGCCAGCAGACGAGGGTATCTTCTCCCCAAGCGTGAAAGCAGAGTGGAAAAAACTAAGTCCTGGCTGGGAATAACTGGGGAGAATCCCACTTTTTGTGTCCTCGGCATTGCACAGCCTGGCTCTCCTCCCACCGTGGCTCCATGCATCATTATCTAGCCAAAAGCAAGACATTGAGGAGAGATGTTTCCTACGCGACGGCTTTATGGAGGTGCGTGTCTGTGTAGCCCTGATCCTGCTAAAACCATCCCTGCAGCAAGTCCCTGCGGGAAGCAGCCCCCCAAGTCCTGGGGCCTCGTCCTCACTGGATGCCCACCAGCTCCGTTATGGGGGGAGCGTGGACCATCAGCTCCTCGTATCTTCGGAGGAAGAGCCGGAGCCTGGAGGCATAGGTGTCCTCGTTGTAGGGCAGCTTCTTCTGCTTCAGGTACTGGGAGACGATGGGTTTGATCTGCAAAGGCAAAGGCAGGGTGACCTCCATGCAGGATGTCCCAGCGTTTGTATGAAGTTCCCAGCCTGAGGCATCACCGGGTTCCCTGCAAAGTGCCCAGAAGACCCATCCCGCATACCCAAAATAGGGCTGGAGAAGGCAGCACCAGCTATAACACCTTTACCATGAAAACCAGGAGGAAGGTGGTTTCCAATTGCGCAACACAGGGAGTTGACACTGGCAAAACACCTTTGCACAGCTCTGGATTAGGAGAGATGTCCTAACGAGGCTTTTAACGAGGGCCAGCCACGCATGCTCATCACTTGCACCCGCAGTTATCCTGGCGTGCCCACGCAGCCAGTTCGGCAGCGGGGCTGGGAGGCTGCCGCCACCTTAATTACCCCTTCCCTGCAACACACCTTTGTGGGAGGCAGGTCCTACCGGCCCCGCGAGCTCGAGCAAAGGGCACAACCTGAAACCCACTGGTGTTCCCAGTCCCTCCTCACTAGTACTTATTTTTTCCCCTGACTTGAGATGGAAAATAAGCGCATGGCGTTAAGTGAGTGAAGATCCCGTGCTGAAGGGCAGCGCATGGACCTGCCTTGGGATCCCCCCGAGCCAGGGCAGTGCTCAGAGTTCATGTCCTGAGCACAGCCCACGCCTCAGAGCAACAAGTAAGGGCATGACCAAAATTATAGAGAGATTTGCCTGGACACTGGCTGAAACGAATGCCAGATTGTGCGGCCCTGGAGGTGCTTTCCCAAGAAAAGCTGGGAGGCTGCTGCAGGCTGGAATCAGGACCAGGAAAGGAGCTGGCAGTGGAAACGGGGGAGAAAGAGGAGTAAGGATGGAAGGAGGTGGGTTTGGGGCTCTTGCAAAGCAGCGGGACGTCTCTAGCATGGGAGAACCAGCACAAAGAGGCTCAGTTTGAGAAGGGGGCTTGCAGTGGTGTGGCAGGAAGATGGATGGTCTTGTTCCCATGTCATCTCCCAACACACTCGTCTACTCTGCAGGGCCATCTCACCTTCAGGCACATGTTGTCGGAGAGGCTGGGGAAGAGGTGATGCTCCACATGGCAGCTGATGAGTGAGTGGCCGAAGGACCAGTCGAGGAGGGCGTTGCGGGGCAGGTTGAGGACGCCCAGGCTCATGAGGTGGATCCGCTTGGGTTTCCGATCGGCCGCGAACATGGGGAGGCCAATATGCTGCAGGAGAGGGAGGTGGGGACCTCGCAGCACGCGCCACCACCCGCAGCCCCTTCCCAGCAGAGCACACCATGGCTCCAGCCATGCGAGGGCATGAAGATGACAGCCAGTCTGAGCCATGTTTTGGGGTTTGGCTGCCAACCCCAGAGCTGGGTTCATCCCTAAAATCGCTCCATCCTGTGCTTGTCTGTCCATAGAGCCACTGAGGAGCACCCAGGCTCTGACCCCTCAAGGCACTCACACCATGTGCCACCAGCCTCTCTCCATCCCAGGACCTTCAATACCAGCTGCACCCACACCTGCAAACACATCGACCCCCCAAGTCCTGCAAGCCACCGCAGAGGACATCACCCTCCAGCCCTTTTCACCCATCTGCCCTGATGTTCTCTCAAGGCCACCACTGTCCACCCCAAGACCACCAGCCTGACCCTCCTCATGACAGCATCAGCATGAGGGAGGTGACAACTGAAGCCGCTCGTCTTAAAGTGACACGAGCTCCAGCCAGCAGTGTCACGGCTGTGTCACCAGCGCTGGATGGTGGCTGGCCTGTCTCCAGCATCATTGGGACATCTCGGAGCTTCAGGTCCCTACCTGGAATATGTTGACATGGATGTAGGGATGGGCCAGGAGGGAGCGGGTGAGCAGCATGCAGAGCAGGGCGGACCACGGTGACTGGAAGCCCGAGACGTGGAGCAGCAGCCAGTAATGGCAGTAAAGACCCAGAAACATGCAGCAGAGTGTCCGGAGAGCTACTTTCCATTCCACGTTCCTCAACAAATCTGCGTGAGGAAGAAGAGGCAGCTCTAGGTAGGCCCAAACCCCCCCAGCCCTGCTGAACTGCTGGGTTTTGGGGCTGGGGCCTGGACCTCCCCCCCCAAGACAGTGCCCTGTGGGCTGCAGCCCCAGCAGCGGGTCCAGCTGTGCAGCATCACTTGGGGATTTGGCTGCATCTTCCTTCCTTACAACTTGCCAAGTCATCGCCTGTGTTTTTGGCGTTGCCCAGAGCCGTGTGCTCAGCCCAACAGGCTGGGCTTCCTCAGCCTCTTACTATTTTCTGGGCTTTTCTCCTCGGTCATTTCCTGGCACCATTGATTCCCCTGAGCCACTGCTTTGTCTGCCCCAGTTCCTTGTGTCCCGGCCCCTGCAGACCCCACACCTCCACCCCATGTAGTCAGCAAACACACCCTGTGTGCTGCTCGGACCGGCCAGAGACCTACGTACGACGCTGAACCCTGCTACAGCCACTGGTCTGAATTAAAGGAAAGCAAATCTGGGCACTTCAGGCTTATGATGGCTTTTGCCAGACCTTCCAACACTTGATCCAACGTAGGAAAATGTGAAGCGTTTCTGAGCACCAGCAGAAAGGAGAGATGCAGCAGATGCTTTCCCCAGAGCAGAAGCAGCATCACCTGCCTTTGCTGCAGCCCTGTGTCATACCATGGGCTGGTGTAGTTAATGTGATGCCTCCAAACAAAGCAGAACCCTTGGGTGGGGTGAGACCTGGACAGTAACAAGCTCACCATACCCAGCACCCCGTCCCAAGGCGGCTGGGACACATACCAAGTGCAACCAGAGGGGTTATGATGGGCACTGCAAGAGGTGCAATGAACATGTAGACGTAGCGGTTCAGGAAAGGAAGTTTCCAAGTGCTGGAGTCCCCCAGGCCGATGACATTGGTGTAGCCATGGTGCATCTTCACGTGGTTGTAGGTGGCCTGCTCGGCCGTGAAAGCTGAGCAGATCTGGGAGGGAAGAGAAAGGGGAGGTGATGCCAATGGCCACAGCACTAGGGTCCCTGGGAACACGCTCTGCACCCAGGGGAGATGCTCTGCACCCTGCAGGCTCCAAATCAGTCTGGAAACAGACTTCTGAAGAGTTAAGCATTGGAAACAATTCCCACTATTCCCTGCAATGCATCATCCTGCTCTGCAGCCCCACGGCCAAGGGGACCAACACAAAACCCCACAGCCCAGCACATCAGAGGGGCTGTCCCCAGCCAGGGGCTCACCCCTGGCCCCGTTGCCTCCAAGCAAAGCTCCACAAGCAGGGATATTCCTGGTGCTCCCTGGTGTACTGTTGCTTTCCATTTAACTCTCCTGCACATGGATCAGGAAGGGTTTGGATCGACCTTGTTCTCCAGTGGCTGTTCCTGAAGCGTTTCGGGTGCTGGCAAGGTGCTGATGGGACTTTTAGGGGGGCTACCACCCAAACCCCACAGTTTCACTCACCTCAATGAAGAAGATGGCCCACACTTTGCCCCAGGACTTGGACTCAGTCAAGGCATTGTGGCTGGCCAGGTGGCTGCCCTTCACGGTCAGAGTGTGATGCACCACGCCAAGGGTGAGGACACCCGCCAGGAAAGGGATGGCCTGGGCTGACCGCAGGCACAGGAACCCTGTGGAGAAACCAGCCAGGCAGGAGCTCAGCCACGCACACGTGCTGCAGCCTTCATTGCTTCTGAGCCGGGCTGGAGGTGTTGCTACACCCAAACACGCCAGCCACTGCCCTAAACCTGTTTTTCAGATGCAGTTACAGGAATTTAAACTGCCTGAGCCAGAAAGCTTCCCTCTGCACCACCCTGCATGGCCGGACCAGCCATGCTCGCCATCGTGCTGAAGGTTTGGTCACTTCCAGCCATGATGGCACTGGGCGCTGCTGGTGCCAGGTCCCATCCTGCAACTCTGGCTGAGATCCCACTAGTGACAAATACAACTCTGCCAGGATTTCAGCATCTCCAGGAGTTCAAAAGCAAGAGGAGGTACCAGCCACAACTTTCCAACCATGCTGCTGGAGCCCCACACTCGACCGAGTCCCCCTGCACCTGCCATGGCTGGGGCTATTGTCACCAAAACTCCCAGGATGTCCCTGCCCCATGGCAGCGTGTGGATGGGGCACACCACTCCCTGTCCTGCCTGTGCCCATCTGCCCAGGGAACCATCCCTTCACCCCAGACTGTACCCGGCTGCCATGGTCCCCTCACCCCAGGCTGCACCCCAGGTGCCACCGTCACCCACTGCAGGTTCCCAGTGGGGTCAGGTCAGGGTGCCCCATGGCACAGGGTTGAAGGGGTTATTGTTATTTATTACAGCTTAATAGGCTGCTAATAGCTTCCAGCACAAAGTTGTACCAACAGCACAAAAGCTTCGAGGAGACAGCAGGACCCCGCTGAACACAGTTTCAGGGGGCTGAGCCGGGTTACCTGCCGGAAGCAGGAGGAAGCTGCAGGTGAGGATGCTGATGTCCACGCCGTGCCGGTCCCACCAGCTGCTGCTCTTCACCACCTTCTGCACCAGCTCCGAGAGCTCGGCCATCAGGGCTTCCCCACGCCGCCCCGGCTCCTGCCCCTCTCTCTGCGGGGCTCTCCCGGGGGTCACGTCCCCGTCACCCGGCGCCGGCCCCGGCTCCCAGCCCGCTGCCATCGCCTCCGTCCCGCTGCCGTCGGGGGCTGGCGTGCCCCGGAGCGGGGGGTCCCCCGTCCCCCCAAGCCAGGGGGTACCGCTGTCCTCGCCGTTGACTTGCTGTCCCCTCCGCCTGGCCGGGTCCCCGTCCTCCAGCGGCATCTCCCCGCGGAGCAGAGCCCCCGCAGGGCAGCACCCAAGGCGCAGGGGAGCACCCGCAGCCCCCCGCCCCGCCGCAGCCGCGTTTCCCGGCTCCCGCTGCTGCCGAAGGACACGGGAAGGGCAGGGATGGGGGGCGAAAGAAAAATAAATAAACAATCCGAGGAGGACGCAGCCAGCGGAGATGGCGGCAAAAGCCACCCAGGCTCCCACCCGGGGACACCCCGGCCACCGCAGCCCCCTACTCACGCCGGCCCCGGCGCGGCGGCTCTCCCGGCGATGGGCGCTTCGGGGCGGGCAGCCGGTGCGGCACCGCGCACCGGGGCTGAGCAGCAGCGGGGCGGTGAAGGGAGGAGCAGGGGAGGACGGGGAGGAGAGCGAATGCAGATCAGCCACGGTAATAACCGGCCTCGGCGGCCCATTTTGGGGAGCAGCCGCGGCGGTGGGGCGGGGACGCTCGACCGAGGGTACGGGGAGAGGAGGGCGGCGGAGGAGGGAAGGAGCGGAAAAAAGATGGAGAGAGACAGTGGAAAGGCTGGGAGCGAAGGAGCCGAGAGCCAGAAATAGCTCCGAGAAACCCAAGCAGAGCAGCGAGGACGGGGATAGGGTTTCTCTTCTGCCGGGGAGGGGGAGCAAATACTGCCCGTTCCGCGAGGGAGCGGTTTTGGGGAGAAAAATGTGTTTTTTTCACAGCAAGGAGCCCGCTGCGGGAAGGAGCGGGCAGTGCCCGGCGGTGCTCGCCTGTGCCTCCCCCTGCCCAGACTGCTGCTGCGGAGCCGCTCGGCCCCCGCCTCTGTGCTGGGGGGGCACCGAGCCCAGGGGCACCCGCCAGGGACCAGGTGACCCCAAATCTGTGCCCAGCAGCCATGGTATCCGACCCGGACCCCTACGGACCCTACCTTTTCTCTCCCAACCTGTTTTCAGGAATTTCTAAGAATTTCCTCCCTTTGCCATCGCTGCCTCCCGACTCATCACCCAGACTCAGCACAGGCACCCTGAAAGGTTTTGGGATGCCCACGCGCAGACCGGGACCTCCTGAGCCCCAACAAGAAAGTTGGGGGAAGACTAAAAACACATCGCTTCTTGCTGTGCTGCTGGATTTGTATAAACAATAGTGACAGACCACCACAAAAACCCGCCTTGGAAAGCTGATGGGTGTTGCTCAGTGAAGAGAAACACATTAAAACAGCCAGAAAGGTGAATCTCCATTAGTCATCCAGCCTGTGAACAACACATAAAGCTCCATTTTGCCATACTTTTTTTAAAAATTTTAATAATCTACTATCTTCAAGTATTAAGGTGATTCAGGACAATTAAACTGCCATCTCAGATGGGCTAACTTGGCACAAAATTTTAGTCATGTGGCTAGTTCTGATCTATTCCAATCTATTCCAGTCTGATGGACTGTGTGTAGTATGACAGTGGGTAAAAATCCCCTTACTACGCTGCTAAAAATACCAGTAGCATGTTAGAGAGAAGCATTTTAAGCCACACAAAACAACGAAAAGACAAGAAAGTTAAGAAAATGTGCACGTTTCTATTCCTTGTTAGCAAAGCAAGAGCTTTGTTATTTCTCCTAACCAAAAGCCGAATCAGCTCAACCAATACGCCAAAACCTCGATGAACACTGGCATTGAGCAAACCCACAGACAGGGCAGGTTTGCTCTACCCATCGCTGGAGTACCCCAGCCCCAAACTGGGACAGGCTCAGCACCTCCAGTAAACAGCACATCACTGCAGCAACTCGCAGGGATGCAAACATGGCACCAAGGTTGCACCAAGCCCCAGGAGATTGTCATCGTACTCTGCAAAAAAAATTGATAAAAATTTAAAAATCCCACCTCCAGCAGCAGGGGCAGAGCCAAGCTGCGTTAAAAACCTGCTGAGGTTTCACTTGTACTGTAAGAGCTTCTCTTACGAAAGCTCATTCCCAGAGCCAGGGGCACTAACAAATTCAAGCAGCGTCCGAAGCCCAGCCAGGGTAAATGATTCATTCAGATACGCAGCGCAGCTTTCGTCACCCGCTCGTTAGTGAGGGGAGCCCGTGGCCAGGAGAGCACCCACGGGTGCTGCTGGGCGGGGGACAGGTGGGTATCAGAGCTTAAGGGTGTATAAGGTGAGGCTGCTGGGTCCGCGCCTGTCCAGTGCCTTCATTACTTCCATCACACCTGGGATGTCACTGCAAGGGATGGTGGCAGCACGGTGACAAAGCTCCAAGGGTGCTGGGCTGCCGTTCGGCATGGCCAAAGCTGTGGCAGAGCTGCCATTTCGCGAGCGCAGAACCAGGCAGAACTGGTTCTGTGGTGGCAGCTGAAGAGGAGGAGGAGGAGGTGGGGATCAGCCCCATGTCCAAGAGGAACATGAGACATCAGCATCCCACCACAGTCAGCAGTGAGCATGCCAGTGTGCACGGGCAGAGGCAGCTGCATGGCATTGCTCAGTCCCGTGCTACCACTGGGACCAGAGACCATGTGGGAGAAGAGGAGAAATAGTGGGTTGAAAACCACATGGGACAGGCTGAGTTTTGGCTTCTGGGGAAAGTGTGAAACCCATAAGAGCCTCTTGCTTCAGGTTGCAGCAAAGGTGGGATTTACAATGCCATAGGGAGAGTCTGCAAAGTCATAAGGAAGGTCAGAAAATTCAGGGCTATAGCCCTAAATCTGCTTTCTTGCTGCCTTGCAGAGCTCCAATTCCAAAAGACACTTTTGACTCCCAATTTACATCTGATTTTCCACCACACGCAGGCCAAGCCACCCAATCCCACTGACCCAGCTGAGATTTTAGGGATGAAAGCAAATGCTAACTTGGCCCTTGCACCATAGACGCAAACCAATTTATCAGGAAAAACACATTAAAGACTCTGAAATCCTTCGGCATGCAGCAGGGGGGCTGGAGGGGATCAGCATAATCCCCGGAGCAGCGAGCTCTCGCCGGCAGCTGCCGACCCTGCAGCCGTCCCCTGCGCCAGGCAGCACCGGGGGCCTGTGAGCAGACCCCACTGCCTCCACAGGCACCTGCCAGCCCCGAGGATCAGGCATCCACTGGTGCCCTCTTGGACCTCCAGCCCCTCTGCCCCCAGAGTGGGCTCAGTCAAAGGCCAGATCTGGTCCCAGCAGGGTCCTGCCACGCCACTGCTCCCAAATAGAGGAAAACAGGACATTTTAGTGCAGCACAAGGACACCCATGCCAGGCTGGCAGGGCCCAGCAGCCACAAGCACTCCCTGCTGATATCCCCCGGGTTCCCCCAGCCTGTGAGCCAGAGCCTGCTCCATCCCCCAAAGGGGCTGTTTCCAGCCCCAAATCCAGGAGCTGTTTGCACCCCAGGGTTGTGGGGGGGGGCAGAGCCCCCTTGGTAACCCCTCCATCCCTTCAGCCACCTGCCCTACAGACCCTTCTCTTCTTCCTCCAGTTGAGGAAGGAGCAGGTTGCAGGGCTGGCAATTGGGCACCATCAGCTCCCCCAGCCACTGCAGCCACACACCCCAAACCCACTGTCCCCCTTCCCCTGGCATCGCTAGGGCTGCAGAGATTTGCTTTTTTAATACCTGGGTTTGGGTGGGGGTTCTCCCTCCTCTTTCAGGCCAAGCACATTTGGGTAATTAACTTAATGAAGGGTTACCTCCCACCATCCACTCCCCAGCAGGGAGAGTTTAAGCACCATCTTCTTTTCCTTTTGGAGTCTGGCAGAGCCACGGCGTCCTCAAGAAGGAGAAATTGGTGGGGTTTGACACCTCACCCCAAGGCTCGCCCTGAGCCCGACGGCTGGGTGAGGAGCTCCATCTGCAGGCAAACTCCTGCTGCCGTCACCCCCAAAAGCAGCCCTGTCCCCCCAAACTCAGGCCCTGGCACAAGGGCACTTGGCACATCCCCAGCTCTGTGGCTGAGTGGCTCTCAGGGCTGCTGCCAAGCCAGGAGCTCCTCACCAACCCCACTCACCCAGCCACCCACTCCGGGGCTGCCCCACAATCGTCCAGAGCACCGTGAACCCTCCAGCCCTGGGGCTGTGGGGTGAGAAGGAGCAAAGGATGAGCTTGGGAGCCAGAGCACCAGAGGGAGTCACAGCTCCATGCAATGGCTGCTCTCGCTGTCCTTGTGCCAAAAGCACAGGATGCTCAGCCTCGGGCTGGTGGGCTCCCAAAAGGCGAGACCCAGCCTGATCCGTGCACTGGGGCGAGGAGCTCTTGGCGGGTGCTGGGGGTGGCACAGCCACTAATCCTCAGCCCACTGGGTGCAAAGTCCCCTCCCAGGACCAAGATGCTGGGGACAGCGACAGCTTCTCCCCAGGGTTCCCATCATGGTGGTGCCAGGCTGGGATGGGGCCAGAGGGGGTGGCAAGATGCTGGATCTGGCCGGGGCTGTTTGGTAGCCCACGTGCTCCCAGCCCTGCTGGGACGTGGCAAGGCCACGCTTTTAACCTTGAATAAATACCTGCCCGGGATGCCTCACTGTTTGCAGGGCACAATCAGCCACTTTAGGTGATGGAAAACTTCCCGCTTGTGCTCAGCAACTCCAGGAAGAAATTGGATCCCAGCACTGGCTAATCTGGCTGATATGTTTGCTCCAGCCGGCGTGGCACAGACCGCACAGCGGCGAGACAGGGCAGGCAGACCCGTGCTGCCCTGTCCCGTGTCTCTCACGAGCTGCCGGGAGGGCACTGTGGATGGAGACTGATGGTCTCATCCAGGCTCTGTGTTGGTCCAATGGCACCTCGGGAGGAAAGTAGCTGAATGGCAGAGCCCCACAAAGGGCCTTGCCCAGCCAGAAAGGGGGTGCAAGCCCCACACTCCCAGTGTCATTCACACCATCTTTGCATTGCTGCCGTATTTTCTTCGTCCCTGTTTGACCCCTGGACGGGTGCTGGCAAGGGGGGGTCACACATGGGGAATTTTTCTGCTAAATCTTGATGATGTTCACCCTGGGGTGAGAAGAGCCGGGATTCACCTGCCAGCACCAGCTGGGTGTGGAGACATCTGCTCAGCTCCTCAGAGCTGCAAGCTTTAGGGACCACGTGGTGCAGCAGGACCTGAGCCCTCCCGGCTCCAGAGTTGGAACAATGGTCTTCCAGGTCCTGGCCAGGCTGGTGCACTGCAGGGATGAGACCAAGAGCATCCCTCGCTTGCAGAGTGGGGTTGGACCCTCCACAGCACCTGCACTGCGGGACTGCCCATGCTGAGCGGGAGGCTCTTCCTTGCACAGGATTGGACACCTGCCTGGTGTCAGCTGCACCATGGCGGGGAACACCATCAGCTTCCTTCTCCCCTCGTCAGTAGCCACCTGTAAACACAAGAATCCCGAAGCTCAGCGACAAGCCCCAGGTGTACGTCCAGGCTGCAGGGCTGGGTGAGACCCACAGCAGCAAGTGGTGCAGGAGGTTTCTTCAAAGCCAATTGCAAACCAAACCCAGCACAAAACCCGGCCCCAAGCCCTCCAACGTGCCTTTCCAGGGCTCACAGCCGCAGCACCAAAACCCATTGCTGCCCATGAGCCCCTCAAATCCCCCTGGAGACTCACTGTGTAGTCACCACTGGCCCTTTTGGCCACCACCAGCAGAACATCTGATACCATCTGGGCTGCGTTTTCAGTTTTATATATCAGCAGTGAATAAAGCCGTTGTCATCCGCCCCCTGCTCCAGCCTGGCTTAATTTCCAAAGCCTGGCTGGAGGTGTCAACTAATCACAGACTTCCTCCACTTAGCAGCTCAGGGTGAAGGTAATCACCAGTTTGAGTGCATCTGCTCTTGCCCCGACCGAAACTGCTTGCCCCCGCCCCTCGGTCCCTGGCGTCACCACCCGGCCAGGTGTTGCCCAATGCGGGTGCACGGCGAAGATGCCACAGGCTCTGTCCAGCTCTGCTTCCAAAATGCCAAACCTGCCTCCAGCAGTGCCATGAAGGGATGGCTGAGCTCTTGTGCCCACTGGCCTGGTGCTCTTTTGTGACCCTGGAGGGCTGGAGGGTCCCAGCTCAGTGGCAACAGGAGGGAACCGGCCATCGGTCCAGCGACGGTCGCCAGCCAGCATCGGAAAGATGCCCCTGGGCACAACGCTGCACCCCCAGTCCTCAAAAATTAAACACAATTTTCCTTGTAACCACAGCACTGCCCAACCCCAGACCCCTCTGTTCCCAGGTGCCCTCCCAGTCCCCAGGCCAGAGCCACCAGGGCCGGCCACGCACGTGTTCCTGCGGGCAGGCACCTGACCTGGCAGCTCCCCAGCAGCCACCCACACAAAAATTTTACTGCTCAGCACAGGCAGGGTGACTCCAGGCTCCATCCTCTGCCCTCTCTAGGAAAGAGGGACATTACCAGCCTTCCTGGCACACGGACGGAGGATGAGGACCCTGATGAGGTTGTGCCAGGGATGGCACTACCTGGCACTTGCCACCTCAGACTCATCCATGGCTGGGTCAGGATCGTTTGCCAGAGCATCTCAGTGCTGCTACCCACAGCTGATTTTCTGAGCCAGGTCTTCCTGGCTCACAGGCCAGAAGGGAGAGGGTCTGGGAGGGATGGTAGGGCTCGGGCCAAGACCCTCTTGCCTTTTCCCCCAGGAATATCTGGACACACTCTCAAAGGGCCATTGCATTTGCCCAGTTTAAGAAACCAGAGCTAAGGTGGGCACAGACCAGTACCTGCGTCTTGACTCCGTCAGTGCTCTTTGTGGGATCAGGAGGTGTTAAATTCATGGAAACCAGGAATTCCTGCAAGACAGAAAGCTCTCTGCTCATTAAGAAGCCCATGTACATCTTTAATTGGCAAGAGAAGGGGTCGCACGATGCTGCCCCTGCACCCAGGATGGGCACTGCCCTCCGCTGGGCATGGGACCATGCTTTGCCCTGGCATTGGCTCTGCCCTGGCATGGCCAGTTGGTGCTACCCAGGGTGCGACCAGCAACTGGGAGCTGCTGTCCCTGGGCAGATGCCCAATCCCGCTCCAGCCAGAGGGGAGGTGAGGGCAGCCGGGACCATGACGTAACACATGGTGCCCAGGAGGCTGTGCCTGGAAGGGAGTGAGCCGCCCGGCCGGGATGGCAAGCCAACGCGCTGCGTCACTCCTTCGGGTTGGAAATTTGGTGGGGAGCCAAAGGGCTGCCCAAATCCAGGTGGACTCCAAGAACACAGCCCCATCTCCCCAGGTCTGTGCCATAACCTACTTCCCTGCTTTTGGCTGCTGCGGGAAGGGGACGGTTGAGCCGAGGGACTGGGCAGAGGCTCTGGTCCAGAGACACACGCAGCTGGGGCTCCATCTCCCCGCTGGGCTTGGAGACGCATCCAGCCAACACCCCGCGTGTCCGCCCTGCCCATCACACACGGGGCAGCCCCCAGGCCCAAGGGGGACTGACTTTTGGGGACTGAACTGCCACAAGCCCACCTTCCCCAGGGAAGAGCCCACCCTTCCCGGAGGGCACGGGCAGCCCACCGGAGCCCTACCCAACCTGCCATCCGAGGGTGCCACCACACCGAGGGCAGATTTTGTTTCTTCTTCCAGGCGGGCGCCCAGGAGCACCCTGCCAGCCAGAGGAATAACTCACACACCGCCTGGCAGCTATTTCATCAGCACGGCTGGACCCATAAAACCAGTTAGCTTGGAAAAACAGGCACTCTTCTAATGATACCTTTGGAGCAGTGGTGCTCTGGATCCCAGTCCACTAAAGGAATATCTGGAGGAGCCCAGAGGAGGTTGCAGGTTGGCTCTGGCTGGTATACAGCTGAGTCTCCAACCCTGCCAGCAGCACCAGGCAAAGATGACATCTCCCACCCTCAGCACCCCAAAACCCAGCATTTTGCAGCCTCCTAGGAAGACACAAATGCCAGGAAAGCTGCTAATCCTGCAACTGTTTTTGCCGCAAAAGCAAAGTCTCCCCAGCCCTGTTCCTCCAGCTTTTCTCCCTCCCACCCAGAGCCGTTGCAGGCGAATCCAAGGTGCTGCTCCTTAATCCCAGCCCGAGGAAGCGGGAGCCACCCTGACCCAAGCAACCTCACCGGGGTGTTTTATTACCGATTTTGGCGAGGCCCCGCTGGGATCGGGGTCAGCGGCCGCCGGAGCTCACCAGCGGGAGGGCAAAGTGGGGCAAGGACAAAGAGGGAGGAGGCCTGTGAAAAAAAAATAGGGCTTAGAATAGAAACCAGGTTAGGGCTAAACTGTGGGTGGTAGGAGCTGTCGTGACGGGTAGAGCGGGCCACTGCCGCCAGCCCAGGGGACCTGGAGGCCTCTGAGCCGTCCTCACCATCACCATCCTCAGCATCCTCATGAGTTTGCAGGGTTACCAGTCCTCTAATTTTGGGAGCCGCTGGTCTGAAGGACACAGGGAGAGAGGGGCCACAGGGGTGAGCCTGGGTGCAAAGAGAACAAGAGCTCAGTCCTAAAACCATCCCTTCATCTCTCAAGGGCTCTTTTGGTCCATCCGATGGCCGGGGTTCAGGACTGCTCCTCCGGAGTGTCCTTGCTGTCCCAGGAGAGCCGTATTTGGGGTAGCCAGATAGAGACCCAGCAGAAACAGAGATTCAGATAGCAATTCTGCAGAAAAAATAGAGTTATTTTTCTCCTTTCTTCCTGAATGGGATAAGAACAATCAACAATGAGCCAACCTCGGCGCAAGGCAAGATAAGACCAACCTCCCACGGTGCTCGCGGCAGCAGGACGAGCGTCACCGGGCACTTGGCACAGCCCGGAGGGTTCCCCTGAAGTGCACAAAAGGGCTCACGAGGTGCTGCTGGCACCACCCTGGTACCCGCCAGCCCGGGGAGCCCAAGGACGGCTGGATCCGCCGACAAACGCAGGAGCCATCCCGTGACCACGTCCCCGCTTGGGCCACAGCCAGCTGAGGCCAGACAGGGTTACGGCGGGGAGCTGATAGTGGGATTTACCGAGCGAGGATGGAGGTGGTGCTGGGAATATCCCCGTGGCTCGACGTAAGCCCGCTTCCCAAGCAGGATGTTGACTTCCAGCATGCACCATAGGTGATGCACCTGGTAAACTGGGTGATTTTTCTGGGAGAGGGGTGACTAAGACTTGTGTTTTGTTGGGAAAAGGGGTGAAACCAGACAACCTTGGAGCTGACGGAAAGTTTCCTGGGAGCACCTGGGATTCAGTCTGTACATGGACTGATGGCTTTCCCCAGCCCACAGACCACTTGTCACCCAGGATTTCACTTCGTCTGCTCCAGACAGAAACCCCACAGTTAACCATGTCAAAAAACATCCCCATGACATCCATTTTCCCCAGTCAGCAGGTCTCTCTTTCCTGTAATGAGAACTCCTTACCTCTCCAGAAGACAAGTCCACAGCAATATTGCAAGTGGGTTCCCATCCCCTGCCTCACTGGAAGGGCTCCGCTAGTGGGGAGCTGAGGTGGGGAGGACATCTGAGGAGAGATGGCAAGTGCCACCTGCTCCCCCTCCTTCCTTACCTGTCCAATAATTTTGGGGACGAAACAGTGTCAAAATGTGCTTTTGTTCAGCCTTTGGTCCCAACACAGCCTTATCCTGCTGTCAGGGCTGGGACAGCTCTGGCATCATTTGCCCCTGGGGTGGCAAGAAAGGGAGCTACGGTCCCCTTCAGAGGGACACGTCCCCTGTCATCCCCTCCAGCCCCTGGTGTCTGCGGGATGCCCGGGGAGGGCTGGGGACCTGCTCATTCCACCCAGCATGGTCAAAGCCACCCAAGGAGGCACGCTCAGCCCCCTCCCCTCCATCTCTGTCATGGTGAAAGCCACCCAAGGAGGCACGCTCAGCCCCCTCCCCTCCATCTCTGTCATGGTCAAAGCCAGCCCTGGCTTGGGGACCCTGTCCTTGGCCGTGGGGCTGGTCATCCCTGGGGAAAGGTGGTTTGAGCACGTGGCATTCCTGCCCAGCGGAGCGGAGCGCAGCCCCGGGCCAGTGAGTAACGCCTTTGACCAGCTGCCTCGAATACCGGGTGTTGATCCATCACTGGGTGCTGGCAGGCAAGGAGGCATGCTGCTCCACTGGCACCCAGGGCCCCTCTCAGCACCTCCAAAACGCCTCCTCAGGGGGGTCAGGAAACCTCTCCCTGCTCCAGTGAATAGGGCTGACCCAGCTCAGCATCACATGCCAGCACCATCCAGGCTCCCCTCACTCTTCTGTGCCCTCTCCCACCCACTCACTCCAGGCAAGCGGTTCCCTTGTCCTGCTCCTGCCACGGTCGCTGAGCCACCAGTCACAGACTCTGCTGTCCCCACCTCAACCACCCCCAGACGTGGCTCCTGGACACATGGACACCACCAGACCATCTCCACTCCCCTCCGGGTTGGCTTTGCCATGGGTGCTTCCCAGCCCCACCAGGAAGCCTATGCATCCCTTGTGGGTACCACTCTGGGGGGTGCCACTGCTGCCAGGTCTCTCAAAGGGGATGCCCAGTATGGGGCAGGGGGCTAGGCCGTTCCTGTAGGCGTTATCCCGGAGCGGGATCAGGGTTCTGGTCACAGACACGCTGGTGCTGCTGCCAGCACCCTGCCCGCGCGGGCTTGTATAACCTCTTACGTCAGGCAGCGCTGAGCCAGCTCCTGCTTCCCTCCCTGCCCGCACCGGCCTGGCACCGTGGCTGCTCCTGGGGCCCAGAGCTCCAGGGTCCTGCTCCCTTGGGATGTCTGTGCCTGCTGGATGCCCCATGGACCCCCCCTGCCCAGCAGCCTTCCCATGAAGATGCTGGTGGCTGCTGTCACCTGAGGATGCTCGTCCTCCACCTGGGGAACCTTTGGGGCACAATCCTGCTTCACATGGAGCAGCCTGCCCAGGTGTCTTTGAAAGCAACCAAAAAAAGGGATGGTTTCATGCTACTCCCAGGGGAGAACGGGGAGGATGGGGCCAGGGCTGCTCCTTGGCTGGCAGTGGAGACAAGCCCAGCACAGTCGACAGAGCCTCCACCCCCCAGCCCTCCCTGGCCTGCTTTTCCAAAACCCAACTGGTTGGGTTTTGGGGTGCTGGAGATGTGCCAAAGCACCAGGGCAGCAGGGTAAGGCATTCCTTGGTGCCAAGGCGGGCAGTATGCTGTGCCAAGAACAGCACACGCTGCTCACCTCCCCTTCCCAGCCCCCAAAACGCAAGCAAAACCCCTGGGGAGACATTCGCCTGTAGGTGCAACCGGCGGCTGGCTCCTGGCTGCCCACCCACGTCCTAGAGGGCTGCACGGCACCCGCCAAACCCACAACTGGGGTCCACGTGCCCCTGGACACGGGTGGCCAAGCCCGTACACTGCTGTCAAGCACCCAGCATCGCCCCTCGGGTGTCAGCCGCGGGCTGCGGAGCGCCGCGGGGTTTGCTTCGGTGCTCGGTGCTCTTACATAAGGGCGAGCGGCGCGGGTGAGCCCGGCTTTATAGGTCAGAAATGGCTGAGCGGGGCAGTGAGGGGGTTGGGCTGGGTCGCCCATGAGTCAGTCGCAAAGGAGGGACCAGCGCGGCGGAGGCTTTATTAGCCGGTGAGGGGTGGAGCGAGGCTCCGCAGGCAGGCGAGGAGCCACGCCGGGACGCGGCATCGAGCGAGCGGGATCACGTTCTCCCGCCCGGCACGTTCCTCCGGCACCTCGAGCCAGCGGCGATGTGGCCGCGGCCCCGTTCCTCCTCGCCGTGGCCCTGAGGGGCGGCCGAGCTGCTCGCCCCCAGCCCCGACGTCGCCCGTGGCGCAGCCAGGAAGGCGGTGATGGAGCAAGGTCAGTGAAACAGGTTTCTCCTCCCGGGTGGCTCGAGCAGGCGTCCTTCCCCGCGCGGGCTGCGGAGCCGCGGACTTGTTGACAGCGGCTCTCGTTAGCTCGGTTATTGAGCGGGGCCGAGGGCTGAGCTCTCGGCTCTGGAGACGGCGGCTCGGACGGGTCCGTGGTGCATCTCCCCATCCCTCTCCGGGTGGGCGGCCGTGCTGCTCAGCCTTCCCTGGCCTTGCGGGACCCCACAGGACCCCCCACCCGGCAGGTGATCTCCGAAACACCAAGGGGGCCGGGACAGCTGAAATAACAGATGTTCGCGTGGGAGCTCTGCTGTGCCGGGCATCCGGAGGGGTTTGGGAGCAGCAGCCCAGGCTGACCCCGGTGCTGTGGCCCCAGGCACTGGCGCAGCCAAGCAGCTGGTGCCAAGCTCAGGAGTTGTTTGTGGCTGTGGAGAAGGGCCAGGCTGGGGGTTTATCACAGCCGAGGTAAAAGGCACCATCCGTGCCAGGTGCCAGGATTCTTCCCCTTCCCCATTTAGGCCTTTCGCTGTCTCATTGGAGCTCCCGCGTGCTCCCCTGCGCTCCTCGCCAGCGCTGCCCACAGCTCGTGGCGCTACACACTGGGGACAGGGAAATGCAGAGGTCAGCCATCCCATCCGTGGATGCATTTCCAAAACGCAGCCGAAAAGCCCAGGGCAGTGTCCCTGGGGGGCGAGCGTGGGTGAGGGTCCCCGCTGCCAGAGCCGGGTTTCGCTGTGACACGACCGCTCCAGCCAGTCTCTGCCGCTTCCCATCAGTGAGATAATGGGTCGGGAACAAAGGGATGTTGTAGCAGCCGGATCTAACCCTGGCAGAGCCCGTCCTTGAGCCAGAGCAGTGTCATGCTCAGCTCACTGCCGGTGGTGCCCTGCTGCAGCCTTCACCTGGCGATGGGCAGGCTGTGGCCCTGCCAGAACTGGGGAGGGGTCCCCAGAGAAATCCATCCCACCAGGGCTTAAACGCTTGTGTAGGACTTACTGCCTGGGTTTGGGTGGTTTCTGGGCTGGATCACCCCTTGCTGCTCCTGGTGCTGCTCTGCGGTGGGTCGGGTGGTCCAGCCTTCACCCGGGTGTCTCCTCCGGTGAAGGCTGCTCCTGGTCCCACTGGTACCTTCGGGGCTGGGTGGCTCTGCCAGCTTTGGCGAGTGCTGTTGAGTTGGAGCTCCGTGTCCTGCAGCAGGAAAATATAGTAGTTGTCAAAGTGCATCCTTGAAGGTTAAAGCTCAGACAAAGATCAGGGACTTGGAGCAGAACGAAGGTTGTCCCTGTCCTTCCAAAAAAGCGGGAGGCTGAGAGATTGTGAAGAAAGCCAGGATCACTGCCTGCCCTCAGAGCCCAGGCTGGCATCACGGGGCTCTGCTGCGAGTGGGGAACTCCAGTGTGGCAGGGCAGGTGGTGCCACAGGGAAGCAGTGCTGTGGCACATGTGCCGATGGGCACTGGCTGACCCCATGCCAGCTGGGGGTCCCGCAGCCCCCCCGGTACCTTCACTCCCCACCTTCCTCCCATGGAAGCACGTATGGGCTGTCCAGGGCACCAATCCTGCAGCGCTGGTGTTTGCCCCAGCCCATCGCATGGTCTCATTTAGCAGCGCTACCACGGAGCTGGTGTCAGTATCATCCCTGCTGCACAGGGTGTCCCACCCGCTTCCCACCCACCGTCACCTCCAGGACTTGTGTGTCCCCCTCCCCGAGCTGATCCCTGGTTCACGCCGGAGGTGCCCTCTCCTTGGGGCTTTGCGGGGCTGCTCGGTGCCCCCACCCTGGCACGTGGAGCAGCACAGAGCCAGCTCCATCACCGAGGCTGGAGTCAAGTCCTCCTAAAACACAGTTCCCGCCAGCTTCGGCATCCCCACCAGCAGTGCTGGGCACTACCCCATCCTCATCGCTGGTTTCAGGGCCGTGCCAGAGCGAGCCGGGAGCCCGGGTGTCATGGGGGACCAGGGATGTTCAGCAGCTGGGGACAGAGATCAGAGGGTGCCTGTGCTCAGCGCACACTTATCCCCAGCAGCACCATCAACATTCAGCAGGATTAATCCAGATCCACACCCCATACCTGACCGCAGCCACAGTTGTCCTGTAGTCCCCAGCTATGAGGCTTAAATCCCTCCCTCTCTCCATGCAGCAGTGACAATTCCTTGCATGCTTTTGCAGAAACAGCTCCAAAGCCCTGCTGAGGCTGGAAAAGGTTATTGCAGCCACAACTCCCCGGAGACAGAGCAAAGCTGCGCTCTGGCCCTGCACTGAGCCCCGCGGGAGGTGCTGCCCCATTCCTGACCCTCCTGCAGTGACACTCAGGGGGTTTAGCTTAACACCCAAGAGGGAGCATCTCCCTACCCAGCACCTCGAGCTCCTGGGAGCTGCGGGCAGACTACCAAAGGCAGACGGGTCCAGGGCACTAGAGATGCCCCAGACCCTGCTCTGCCCTGGGTCGCCCCGAGGATGCTCAGTGCCGTGCGGGGAGGCCCTGTGCTCCTCTGGCCACCTTGGCTGAGTGCAAGCTGGGGCAATAGGTACTGGGATGATGGGTACTGGGGAGCTCACTCCAGCCCTGAGACACTTGGTGGCAGAATCCACAGCTTCACCTGGTATTTTGCTGATTTTTATGGAATTGCGTGAAGCAGACATGGAAAATAATTCGCCCTGTTAATACCTAAAGCCAGCATTAAAAGAAAACGACGTTCCACTTCTTCAGCTTTCCCAGCCCACTTGGCAGCTCTCTCTCAGGGAGGACATGCTGACCTGTGTCCACATTGCTGGCCTTTCGGGACACTTTGGTTTTGGAAACAGCCATGGAGGGTTCCGAAATCTTTTACAAAGCCCCTGCGAGGTGCTACATCCAACCCAGGCACTATCAGGGCCACATCCAGCCCTGCACTCGGCTGCTGGGAGAGCAGCACGCAAGGCACAGCAAAGCTGGGATGTGCTGTGGGTGACCTGCATGGAGCCCCTTCCCACTCACCTCCGTCCTGGCCGTCCACCTTCCTGCAGCCGCACGTCACTCAGCCGCTCAGCCAGGAAGTGAATGCCCAGTGGGATGGGCAGGAAATAGTTAAGCAAGTAGCGTGCAATGGCCCAGTGCTGGCCTGGCAGGTCCAGGACCCCAGCGTCACCCTCCAGTGTGGGCACTGTGGTGGCCGTCACCGGCTCCGGGTGAGGCTGGAGGAGAGCAGCAGCAGGCAGGGCTGAGGACTAGGAGCTCCAGCCCACAGGAGATGCCACCTCGTGGTGCCCTCTGTCCATAGGACCTACCTGGTGTCCCACGGCGATGTCTTTTCTTGGTTCCCATGCCAGCCCTGCATGGCATGGCTGAGCATACGTGCCATCCAAAGGGAGCAGCCAATAACCCCGGTGCTGCCGGCAGCCTGGGGGAAGCAGCCGTGCCCCCCCGGGCCAGTCGCAGGACCCAGTAGCCAAGCGGGGATGCTGTGATGCTCACTCAGTGCCTGCAAACCCGCATCTCCAACACTGCTGCTGCACACCCTCGGTCATCCCCGAAAACCTCCCTTGCCTTCGCCCTCCTCCAGACCGCGGTCTGCGGGCCCAGCCAGCTCCTAAGGACCAGGAGGCAAAAGCACCCGAGGGACAGCGAGCGCCAACACATCGCCCCCCCAGCAGCTGCACGGGGAGAAGGGCAGGGCCTGCGGATCAGCATCACTTTTGTGAGCAATGCTCCTCCAGTCAAGGAGCCGGCGCTGTCCGGCACAAGGATGGGGTGTCCGTGCCATGGCCGGACCACTGGCACGGCCCCTTGGCCTCGCTCCGCTCCCTACATGTCACCTTCTGCACCGTCGGGGACAGGGAAATACACATCCAAGCTAAACCCAGGGTTTGGCACGTGTGGCTTGGGGCGTTAAGGGACGAGCATCCCCAGGATCGCGGGTTCCTGACGGAGAGATGCTGCCATCCGCTGCCATGATGCCCGCAGAATCTGTGCCATGCCCGGCCACGGGCAGTTGGTGTTTGCCCGCTGGCAGCACCGGGTTGGGGAAACCTGCCGCCTGGCTGGGTTTCTGTTTGGGAGGGGATTTAAGTGTGTTCTCCAGGGTGTGCCAGCCCCGGCCTCCACCCTGCTTTCACAAGCACGCTCTCCGAAAGAAGCTTGTTGTTCTCGGCCGAGGAGCAGATGCAATTAGCACTGGCGAAGTGCCCCTGCAGAGGCCGGGCAGAGCAGTGACGGGGCCCATCTGTGCTGAGGACCCGGGGACAGCCACAACCCCTCCCCAGACCCAGGGCAAGCGGAGCCCGGCTCTATCACGAGCCCAGCGGGATGCAGCAGCCCAGCCGGCTGGGGGGAGCTGGAAACCAGGGGACATCTCCTGGGCCAGGAGGTTTGAACACTCCATCCTGAAAGGGCTGCGTCCTCAAGCTCCATGGGAGACAACCTGGTTGGGAACCAAGGACTAAACCCAAAGCCAAGCAACACGCATGAACTCACAGTGTAAGCTTGCTCTGGGGCTGCTGGCCCCTCCGAGAGCCACCCCTGTGCCCACAGACCATCCTCCTCACCCCACCAGGGGCAGCTGTGGGCCTGAACCCATCTCCTGGGCTCTGCAATGCTGTGTTGGTGCCACGGCTGTTTTGGTCTCTCCCTGCAGTCCTGGCAGTGACCACGTTGGTCTCAGGGCTCAGCAATCCCAAGTGGAATTTCTAGGCTTGGTGTTAGCTGCATGGGGACTTGTCCCATGGCACCTGGGTATCATCGTGTTGCCTTTTCACCAGCTCTTTGGAGGAAAGACAAGTTGGGAGGGGGGATCTCTGTCAGCATCAGCCCAACATCAGCAACTGCTTGGGTGCTCCTAAGCAAAAAGGCAAAGTCAGGGAGTGTGCAAACCCCAGCTGCTCCAGACCCCCCACATACCCGTCGTATCCCGGTGCCCCGCAAAAGGCTCCGGTAGGTGCGAAGACGATAGATCTGCTTCTCCTCGTCATCCACTGGGTAAACCGGTCCCTGTTGCACTGGAGTGACAGCGAGGCGAACCAGGGTGAATCGCTCCCCGCCTGTGTCTGGCACAAACCCAAACACCCCCGGGGGAACTGGAGCCGGTTTGCGGTGGGCAGCCGGCACTCTGCCAGTTACCCAGAGCAAGGGCAGAGGGGCTGGATGGAATCACACACGTGCACGGGGCAGGGAGCGAATTCAGCCATCACAACCTCACCTGGAAACCGGCCTTGAGTTACCGGTGATGCTCGCAGCCGGCCCTGCGCTGTGCCGCATCCCTGCTGCCCCGCAGCCCACCGGTCCCATCCTGCACTCCCAGGCCCGGTCCCGGCAGAGGGAGCTGTGACATTGGCGAGCCCGGCCGCTGCTTTCCTGCTGGGATGGCAGCCCCGGGCTTTGGAGAGGGACCAACAAAAACAGTGCTGGGGCCTCCGCGCCTTCACAGAGAACTTGCCAACTCAGCACATCTGATCACTCACCCTTTTGCCTGGAAAGCAAGCCGAGAGTTACACAGAACTTGTAAATTCAAACATAGAAACACTTTTAGCTCTAAAAAATCCTTTAAAAAGCTCCTTCTCAGTTTGCATCCATGCAGAACGATCTTAGACCTTTGGTGCCGTGGTGTTGTTTAGCTGATGCCGGAGCACCTCTGTGTGCAGCAGCACGAGGCTGGGACTAGAGATCCCACACTGCTCCCGGTGGGAATTCAGCCTCTTGAGGAGCAGTAGGACAGAGCCACCTTGCAAAGAGTATTTCTTGCTTGCAAAGAGTGTTTCTTCTCCCCTACACACAGACACACAGGGCACAACCAGGCAGGGAACAGCATGGCTTCACATCAAACAAATCCCCACCCTCCAAACAGAAAAACCACAACCTCCACAGCTCCAGAGGGACAAATGTGGTCCAGATCCCAGCCAAACCTGGGTGAGCACATACAGACTGCCAGGAGGCACCATGTTCGGGGTCATTCCTTATCATTTGCATCCTTGAGATAAGGCTGGATAAGCCATACTGGTGACACCATGTGGCATTTCTCTGATCTGGTAGTTTGCATCACAGCCTGAACAGACATGTTGCCAGCACCCCGTGGCGAGGGGCTGTTGACTCTCTCCCGTTAGGGTATGTCACTGCCCAGGTCTCCATCTCACTGCTCCTGCCACCCAGGAGCTGCCCATAGACCATGTATGTAAAATGGTGCAGTGGAGCTGGGAGCTGAGGGCTCGGACAGTGGGTGCAACCATCAGCGAGAGATGGATGGTCTGTGCGAAACACCCAACACTACGATTCAGAGCTGTGTTTTGAGCGCTGATGCAGGGATGTTTGGAAGAGGCTCTGTGCTGCAGTCTGGTGCTGTGCTAGGTCCTGGGGAGCTCCTGGAGGTGAAAGTCAAGGTCCTTTGACCACAAATCACTTATGCAGCTCAGCACCCTGGAGAGATAGGGCAGAAACGCTGCCTTCTTGTGACAGCCATTCAACTGCTGGAAGGCAACTACCAACACATTCAAACCACCATCTTCATTTTGCATTGTTGCACTCAAGACCAGACTCGTGGATGTGCTGAGCTCCTGCTGGCTGAAGTCAGGGCTGGCACATCTCAAACTGAACAGCCCCAAACCACAATAACCAAAACTCCCTACCGAAAACACAGCATCAAACAGTGTACCAGAACCAGGAGAGACACCAGGACTCCTCACTCCTCCGCTGCTCCAGCCCAAACCCCAAATCAACCACTTGCTCAAGAAAGAATGGGTGTAATTATTTATTTTGCATCTTTTTGAAAATACCATCGTATAACTACTTCCATTCATGGCTTCGTGTGGTCGCTCAGCCCATGACGGCACAGCATCCCAACTGGCTGTGCAACACACTTGTTCCTCCAGCGAGCAGGCGATCGTTGTCCCTCCGAGGCTGGCAGGTTGGAGCTGCCTGATGCCACCTCAGCAGTCATCTCTCCGTACCAGGTACCGCCTGGGAGCATCGCACAGACAGGGAGCAGAGCGAGGGAGCAGGAGGGCAGTCCAGAGGGACTGGTGGGGATGGCTGTAGCTTTCAGCTGCCCCAGGAAGAGAGTCTCTGGCTTGTGTTTTCTGGCAACTTAGAACTGGGTTTGTTTCTTGTTCATTCAAAATAAAAAAAAAATAAAAAATGCTGCTGCTGCTATCTGCAAAGGGAAAGAGAAAAATCTATCGGCACGCTGGGGGTCTAAGACCGAGCTGTACTGAAAGCCCATAAAACCAGCAAGAAAACACAGGTATTTGAAGGCTGGGAAGCCCGAACACCACAGTGGATTGGGGTGTCAGTGGATGTGACAGTGCAGAGACCCACACGGATGCCTTCCTTCACCTCCATGGCAGGGACACGGTCCTTGGAACCGAACCAACCAAACCCTGGAAACACCACAAAACAGCAACAACTCCAACACAGATATGCAAACTCCAAAGCTCTGAGTAAGATTGCAAGCATCTGGGGAAGGATTCCCAATGCCGCTGGGCACTGCCGTCAGCCCGCTCCCACTGGGAATTGCGGTTGGTTTCCTAACGCCTTCAAAAGGTGAAGAGTCAAGACAAGCCTGAGTGTGGCTGAGAATCTCAGCTACAGGGACTCAGAAGAGTCAGACCACAGTGCAGTCTGCATTCATATGGGTTATGAAACAAAACAAAGGCTTCTCGTCCTGCCCAGCCATGTTAGGGCTGTTGAGTAATGAACTAACGCTACTGCCACCTCTCCGAACTCTCATCGTTTCCATACTAGCAGGAATTTGCCCACACACAGAAGCACTGAGGTTACCTGAACTCCTACTCTTCCATGTGGGTTGAAAACACGACCTTACATTATCCACATCTCCACCTGCTGAAGGGTTTAATTGCTCAAAGGCCCAATCTCCTACTTACAGTTCAGTGTCTACAATGACATCTGGCTTCTCCAGAGTTTGTCGTCTCCTCTGGATGGCATCCAGAATCTTTTTCCTGGGTCCCAATGGGATATTGATGCTCTTCAGGTCATTGTCTGAACATAGCATGAGGGCCTCCAGGTCAATCTTCTCCTTCTTCAAGATGGAGATGAACTCAAACATGTGCAGGGAAGCCAGAAAAGTCTCCAAGGGGCTGGTGTCTGGTTCATCATCATCATCTAAACCCAGCTCCACCTCATCCCAGGGTAGCTCCTCTGCGTTCCTCTCCTGCAGGCTGTTGGCACTGCCAATGCTATCGTTGAGACTTGGCGAGCGCTGCAGGCGGCTCCGCAGTTTGACACCTACCCCATCTGCGGTGTCTTCACCCAGCGTACCAGCCTCCTCCCGGCCGATCCCAAAAAGCCCACTGCTGACGTAGTTGCGCCGGAACACCATGGTGCCCAGCCCAGGGCGGTTGAACAAGGAGTCGTGGCCAGAGTCGGTGCTGACTTCCGAGTGGGCCGAGTCCATGTGCAAACCTGGGTCACTTATGGCACGGGAGACAGTGTCTTCATCCGTGAGAAACATATCTCTGATATTACGCCGAGTCCACTCCTTGGGGCTGGCGTATGTGCCCTGCTTGACAAACATGACATCGTTCCCCAGCTGCAGACCAGATAGAGACCGCACGCTTTTCCTCCCATCCTCGTAGATCTTGAATGTCCCGTCCACCTGCTTCTTCTTCTCTAGCTTCTTTTGTATTTTTGTCTTTCCCTTGGCTGTGCCATGGATGGTGGCTTGGGAATATGGCAGGGAAGTCACCATAGACATGTGCTGGAACTTTTTGCTTAAGGTGCTACTCGAATAGCTGGAGAAGCTCATGGTATCCGAATTATCCGACATCTCCTTTCTGTACCGTTTCTCCATCCTTTCGTGGTGCTTCTTCTGCAGCTTCACACAGTCCTTAATCCTCCGTTCCGTGTCCCGAAAGGCCTTGTCCTTCAGCTTGCTCACCAGCTTGGGGTTGAGGCTGCTCTGCTTGGCAGCAATAGAGTCCAGGTAACGCACACATTCCATGTGTCCCTTCATGGCTGCCATGTCCAGCGGAGTGTGGTAGTCATTGTCCAGGCACCAGATGTTGGCCCCAAAAGAGATGAGGAAGGAAAGGCAGTTCAGGTGACCGTTGGCCGCTGCCAGGTGGAGAGGGGTGTTCCCCCAGATGTCACATTTGTCTGGATCACCCCTAGACAGCAAGGAAAACAACTGGTTAGTACTGGTTAGCATGCAGGTATGGCTGACAGACTCTACTGAGATATTCCCAGTTGTGCAGGGGCAAATCAGCACCAGGATCCGTTGCTTCCTTGAAACATGAAGCTACGCACCTCTGGCCCCAACAGCTTAAGTTTAAGGGGGTCTTCTGGAGGAGTGTACCACTGACATGGAATCACATGCCTGACATGCAAGTTTGTGATTATTCCTGTGACCTGAACGTAGCTCACAGGAGACAATGTTCCTGCATCAAACTGATTTTTGGAGGGAGGTCAGCCAGATTCTGAATAGCCCAGAACTGAGATATGGAACTGATTCTAGCTCAGCCCTTAAGCTTGTTATAAAATTTCAAATCCCAAGCATCTTGTTAAATGCTAGCCGTATTCGATCTTCAAATCTTGTCTTTGTTGAGATTCCATGGAGAGACATCCCAAAATACCTCTCCATACACCACATCCTGTGTGAATCACCACGGGGTCCCACCATGATGGTAACACCATCATGATGGTAGCACCACTACAAAACAGCCATCCTCAGCATTGGTTCTGAAACCCACCAGCTGCTGCCCCTTCCCACTCTCCTGCTCACTGGTGCCTGGGGGAATTCAGGGCACGAGAGGGCACGGCGTCGGTAGAGAATAAGAACAAAGCTGCTGGCACTGGCCTCAGGTTTGGGGTTTTGTGGGGGTTTTTGCGGTACCACGCTTGGTTTCGATTGCATGGCTTGAAGCCCATTGGTATTAGCTCATCCTGAGAATCCAGTTTCAGAGAAAGTGGAGATTAAGTTTCTGCACTCCTCAAGAGCTGGACACTCGACTAATGCCATTAGCATCTCTTCTCATGTTGTGCTGGACCCTACCCCAGCAAGCTGTGGATGGGACACAACCGCTTGTCGGCATCTCCTGCCTCCTGTGATGGGATGGACACAAACCTAGGACTGAAGGGAAGTCTGAATGGAAGCCTGTCCTCCTGACATTCCTCTGTATTTGTGATCTGCTGAAACAAGAGCTAGTTCACACCCCCGCTGGCACCAGCCTTCGCCCGAGCGCGTGTGCTAATGATATGCAGGCAGCAGCAGTATCTGTCAACAAGGCACTCTCCCTTCGTGCACATGGACAAGGCAAAGCCTTTTATTAAGGCTGGGCAGCTCCACCACCCTCAAGAGCAACTCCCCGCGAGCAGCAGGGCTCTGGCAGAGCTCTGGCTCAGCACAGCTCCTGCCCATTTTCACATCACCCTTTCAATGAGCTCCAGAGGAACCGAGCAGTGTTCCCCCACCACGAGGACTCCAGCTCCAAGCCTTCGTGACACTAGAAGTCTGGAAGGTGAATGCATGCTTGAGACCTTCAGCCCACGCTACCTTACTTTACTTCTTGCTGCTTTAGGACCTGTGTTGGCAAGAGCTGGGAGCAACAGAGCCCAGAACCATGGGCTCCATGCTTCCAAACCCCATGCGCTCAGCGCTTGTCTCACTTGAAAGAGTCTGAAAACTACTTCAGAGAAAGATCACGGAGATCACAGGAGCTGAGAGACTTCTTTCCCCTGCCAGCTTCACATCTCCATCATCACTACCCACTCACATGACCCAGCAACAGCCTCGACCAGCACATTTGCCCTCCCATGCTGCAGGCAGGCTGCCTGCTGCCCGCTCTGGATGCTGCTGTTCAGGGAGCAGCGGAGCCAGAGCAGAGTCACCCAGCCGGTGGGATGTCTAGTTTGTAGTCCTCAGGCTTTGCTGACATCTCAGCTGTGTAATACTGAAGGAAAATGACTCTGCAAAAGGCAAAGCAACAAAGACAGTGTCCAGAGGTTAAGCTGGAGATTATCTGGACCCAGAGGGTGAGCCTCCTGGCTGTATCCCCCCAAGAGCTGCTACGAGGTGCTACGTAGCACCTGATGATCTCCTTGGGGGATCATCAGCAGTTGATCCATGCAAATACAAGCAGCTCCACCATGCTTGTATTTTCACAGAATTTGTAGAAACTTAGTAAGTACAACCTTGAGCCTGCTGGCAAATTCAGCAAGTTAGTCAAAAGGTTCAAAACTGTGTAAGGGCCAAAAACACCCACAAACCCTTCAGGACTTCTGTATCCAGAGCTTCTAAAGAAGCATGGAAAGGCTTCAAAGATGGGTCCTAGGGAGGAGAAGGGCAGGAGATCACAGGATTGAGGAGCCACGAAGCCAGCAGAAGGAGAGGAGGGAGCTGCCAGCACTCTGGCAGCTCAGTACTCCAAATTTCCAGGAGCAGCAAATCCCCAGCCCTCGCCTCTACCCTCGTAGTGACATGTCCAGGCTGGGAAATTCATGGGTAGGATAAATATTTGATGAATTGCAAGAGAGGAGTAAATTATTGATAGAGCTGGATTAAAGAGCCAGTGAAACTGGAACCGCTGGGGCTGGTAGTGGGACTCCAGCGCGTGAAGGGTTGTTCGTTTGTTTACGTGTGCTCTAAATGGGCACATGTGTGCCCAACATGTGTGGGTAGATGAGCCAGGGCACCACCAGGGTCCCAACATGTATGCGGACTCATGATTTGGGCAGTGACTTAGGAGTGGACTCACCAGGAGCAATATTGCTCCTCAAGCTGAGCATATGGCTTGATCCATACAGTACATCTTGGAGCCCATTCTCTTGTTTTTCTGGTCTGGGTGGCAAAGAGCAAGGCCAGGGAGGTCTTGAGGGCTTCATATTTGAAAGTCTGCTTTCCTCATGCTTTTTACCACCTCAAAGAGCAAGTGAGGGGAAAGAGCATCAGTCAGCTTTCCCCAGACATTTCCACTGTCTGGAAGCAAAGGTATTAATGCAGAATTAGATCTCTACCTCCCTTTGCCCTACAAATGTCTGCCGCAGGCCCTAAAAACGCATCAGAAGGAAAGAGGAACAGCAACTTGCAAAGTAGAGGTGTTTGATCCAGCGCAGATAATAAACATGAGGCCCTCCCTCTGGCAGGTGTCTGTCCGAGCAAAACTTCAGCTCCAGGGCGCTGCACGCGAGGAGCTGCTGACTGCAGGGTCCACTAAGTGGGAACGTATTTTAATAACAGGTGTGAAGTGCAGCACTTTTCAACTTCAAAGCGTTTTCGAGTGCTGAGTCAACTCCTGTAATAATCATTATTAAAAACGCTGTTAATTGAGCCCCTTAGGTGGACGTGTGCATGTCCTGAGTCATTGTGTTTGCACTGTGACACGCAGACTCACTCCCTTCCTGCTGGTTTTTCCCCCTCCGCTTTTCCCATAGGATCCCAATTAGCCAGGGAATCCACCAGCACTTACATAAGTCCTTTCCTGGCTGCACGTGTGAAGTTCCTCTGATAGCAATGGGCTGGCTCAGCCCCTGGCTCATGGGTGCGTGTGAAGGATCAGGCCCTCGGACCAGGAGCCAGCTGGGTGCAGAGTATCCCTGGCTCCCATAAAACGTTTTTGGATACAAGAAGAGGAAAAAATAATTTATGGCTTGAGAAAAAAACAACCAGCTTCAGCATAGTCGGTCAGGGCAATGAGCCAAGCAAAGCCTAGAAATGAGCAGAAAATAGGAGATTTTGGAGCCAGAGCAGAGCCTTGGGTCCTGTATGCCAAGCTTTGCCCAGGTGGTGGTAGGTAGGTCAAGGATTCAGCTTTTCTCCAAAGTCCAGATCCCCCAAAATCCAGATCCCCCAAAATCCAGCATCAGACGGCGTAGGTTAGGTTCATCTCAGGGCTTTCTGGCTCTTGTACCAGCAAAAAGCTAGGCTAGCAGTTAGTGTTACTGGTGATTATTAATGCCAGCTGTACTGCGGTAGTGCCTAGGGGCACATCTACTGGCTCAGCCCTTCACCATGCCCAGACCTCACGCTGACTCCAAACAGCCAGCTCAGGTGCCGGAAGCGACGAAGCTGCAACAGCGCTCCACCCTGCTCCTTCACCTTCCCGGCAGGTCGTCACCCAGGGGAAGGTCTCCACCAACACCGCCACGCTGCTCCTGGTACCCACGTGGCTGTCAGTCCTGTGGTGTGCAGAGGATGCAAATCACCTTCACGTGCCTCGCTGCAACCTCTGCTGCAACCCTGCCCTGGCAGGGGTGATGTGACTCCCTGGAGCAGCCTGGCTCATGTCAGGAGCCATCTCATCCCCTCCAAACCACTGCTGAGCCTCTCGCACCCCTCTGCCATTAACATCCAAACCATCCATGACCCCTGTTTTTGTAAGAAGGGAAACTGAGGCACAACTCTGCCAAGAAACATCAGATGACAAAGCTGTCTGCGGGCCTGTCTAGCGGAAAGACACATCCTCACCTCTCCTGTGGTCCACTCCAAGGCAAGAAAGTCCTGGCTGTTCCCAGCCGAGGCCCCCAGACCCGTGGTTAACTGGAGCTGGACTGATGCCCACCACTGCCGCAGCAGTTCATAACGAACCATGCTGAAGAATTACCGCCTCTGAAAAGCTGCAGTACTAAATGCCAGTTAGCCTGCCTTTTCCCAGCCATCATGTTAATTGAGTTTGCTTCCCTCCCTGGAGCCCAGCCAGGAGGAAGAAAAAGGCTCTTTGTGTTGCAAACAGGAAGGATGAGCCACTGCTGATCCCTCCATCCCAAACCCTCTCTCCATCCCTGTACACAGCCCCATCGCCATTAGGAACAAAGCAATGAGCCTGCCTTGTTACCCTTTCTGTACAAGTTGAGACAACAAACTTTCCTCAAGCATCCTCAAAGGAATTTATTGTACTTTCTTTCCCCCTCCCCATTTCAGCTCTACACCACAACCTGCTGAACACGCAGGTGTGTGAATGAGGCTCCTTCAGTGATGACAGAGCCTGGATAACCCTAAATGTCCACCAGCCTGACCTGCCGTGGGGCACAACGATCAGAGCTGTGATTTTTGCCCCCAGCAGCCCCACTCCCACAGCCCTGCTTTCTCAGGGTGCCTCCAGCTGGCCTCGCTAGAACATTTCATAACAGCCTGTCCCCAGTGCTCAATCTTCTGGCTTGTCTGGGTGCCAGTAGCACCACCTGGCACTAGCAAGGAGGATTCAGTGTTTCCTGCTGCCCCAAGACCCCCATGTTTTGGGATCCCCCTGCAACCCAGTTGGAAGCTAATCAGCCCCCTCAGACGCTCAAGCTGCCTCCCATCCCATCCCATCCCATCCCATCCCATCCCATCCCATCCCATCCCATCCCATCCCATCCCTACATGGAGCCAGCCCAGCTCCGAAGCCTCCGCTCCCCCAGGCACTGCTCCATGCTGTGGTCCCACATACCCCCACCTCGCAGTGTAGGGTTCTCCATGCCAAAGGAGGAATATTTTGACAGCAGAGACCAAAG
The DNA here is from genome assembly GCF_009769465.1 of Tauraco erythrolophus. NCBI lineage: Eukaryota > Metazoa > Chordata > Aves > Musophagiformes > Musophagidae > Tauraco > Tauraco erythrolophus. Next base: position 7,280,108 of record NC_141484.1, read on the forward strand.
AGAAGTGCCCCGACGTTTTGGGACCCTCAGGAATCCTCCTCTTGCCTCCCAACTGTTGTAGTGCAGGTGTAATAGTAACATACCCAACACAGGATTAAGTTTCATCTCTGAACAAGACTTAAATACCAATGCACATCGTCCTAAGCACTAGCAGAAGATTACAGAGTTTGCCCATGGGCTCTCCTGGGTCCTGCATGATTTCCCCTCTCTGGCACTCCTGTCCCCAGGCTGGGGCTTTCCTGCCTCTCGCAGACCCAAAGCCTGAGCAGCGGAGCGAGACGGCTTCGTTGATCTCTGCGTGGTCCTGGGCGAGGATCTGACACACGGAGATGAATGCACGGATGTAAACGCATCCTGCAGCCCGACAGACACACACTTTACTCCACCATCCATCACGTAAAGGGCACTGAGCTTTTGTCAGGCTATTTTCCCCGTCAGGAACAAATGTATATTAGGCTGTTAATTAAACAGCAGCCAAGCTGCACTCAGACATGATTGAGCCCACAAGGACCTTTTAATCCAATGTGAATTTATAAAAGGGGCGCTTCCATGGAAAAGCCACCCTTGGGCTTTTTTGGCCATAAAAGGGTCTTTGAAACCATTTCTAACTTCAGGGTCTCATCCCCAGATCTCTTGCCCTCATCTCTCTGGCCCCAGGTGGTGATTCACCTCCTGACAAGAGCTCAGAGCAGGTTTCTGCTGGGCACATTCTCTCCTGGGAGGTACACAGTAAGTCACACTCAGCCTTTCTGACCCCAGGATCTGAAGAGAAAATGCTTTACAACAGAAGGGCAGCAAAGTATTAGGGGAAGTCCCTCTGTAAACACAGCTGGCCAGGGCTGGGGGAGCTGGCAGAAGGTTTTGTACAAGCAGACCAAAGTATCAGAAAATACTGAGAGTTCAGGAACAGGCACAGCAGAGACACAGTTGATCAGGTGTGAGAGCTGCAAACGCAGCCCAGGGTGGAGGCAGAAAATCTCTGCTTGGGAGCTGACAGCCTCACCAAGCCCCAACCCAAGGTGGAGTAGCAAAGCCCATCCAAGGAGGCACAATGTACATCCAGACTGCTGACCCCAGTGCTGTTCCTCAATATTAGAAATAAATAAATCAAAATCAGCGGCACCACCAATCTCTCAGCACAAGGCAGAGGCCACCCCACCTTGGATGCCTTTCGATGAGGTGCTCAGAAAAGCAACCAGAGTGGGAAGGAAGGGCTGGGACGTGCCCCCTTGGGAGGCTGGTAAGAACAGGAGCCACATACTGCTCAGGAAGGAACTAGGTGTAGCAGATCTTGTCTTAGCACAGACCTTCTTGTACAGTCCACCCAACACCAAGATGTAAAGCCCTCTAGTCTGACAAGTCACCTCAGTCCCACTCCCTTCTCTCCACTGCATCCACGCTTCCGGAGCCCGAGACCCTCTGAGTTGGCAGCCAGCCCTGGGTGAGGTACTGAGAGACACATCAGCATCGAGCAGCACTCGTGGGGGAGACTGAGCTTAAAGAAATCTGCTCTTGGGGAACTTGCTCCTGAATTTCCTGTGCTCCGGGTGCACATCAGTCTGCTCGAGGGTCACGTATTCAGACCCTGTTTTGGGTAAAACAGACAAGTGTTACCTACTTCCAGCTGGCACTGCACACATCCCTCTCTGTGAGCATTTCTTGGGACAGAAGGAGCAGTTATCCCCTCTGCCCCCCCATTTCAAAGGGCTTTTTTTCATGGCAGAGACCGATGTGCTTGCACTTCAGCTCTGCCTGTCTTTGCAGGACCTGACCCAGGACTGCAAAGCACTTCCAGGGGGGATCCAGCTCCACTCGGGGAGCTGCAAGTGAGGTTTGGGGCAGGAGGGGTTCAAGGAGCTGGGAAAACACAGAGCGGTTATTAAAGTGTTGGATTAGACTCAAAGCACCACAGGAGAGAAAAATAACAGAGGAGGACAGGAAGGGATTGTTATGGACTGAAGCCATCTTTTTGTGGGGCACCTGCACCCCTGCTGACCCGCAAGCAGGCAAAGGGCAAAGACAGGGTCCCAGCTACTCTGTGCCCCAAGACCAGCACCGTGCATTCGCCAACGCTCACCCTCTGCTGACAATGAGGCGCAGGGCGTCCAGGTTGCCGTGGTAGGCAGCCCATAGGGTCGGGGTCATGCCATCCTCGTCTGGCGAGTTCAGGTCCTTCTTGGTGGCTTCCTTCAGGAGGTCCAGATAGCCGTCCCGGGCTGCTCGGTGGTACTGGTCGTTCATGGTGCAGAGTGGTCCCCAGGTGAGAGCATGGGTGCGCAGGGGGGCTCAGAGGATGGGCATAGACATAGGGAAGGGGGAGTTGCCAGCTCGCCTCACTGCACCGCCGTACCAGGACACCTGAGAAGTCCTGGCCGGGGAGGCAGGAGCTCCTCCAAGCCCAGCCAGCCACGCTCTTCAGCGCTTCCCCTGGGTCCTAAGCAGCCTCCAGCCCTGACGGCTCTTCGCAACAAACCTTCCACACACCAGCTCCATGGCACATTAAAAGCTCCAATTAAGCAGCATCGCTGCGTCGGACTCAGCCAAGTGCTGTGGGCACAGGGTCATGCAGCAACAGCTCGCCAGGTCTGCGTGTCCCCTAAGCAGAGCAAGCAGCCAGAAAGGCTCCTTGGCCGTATCCTGCTCAATACCTCCACATGCCCCTCACCATAGCTACTATCTTGAATGAGGGTCGCAGGTGGAAGCGTGGGCTGACGGAGCACAAGCCCCCGCTGCCTCCACTCCCAGCGCCATCAGAGCAGGGCAGCAGCAGGGACACAGCGGGATGCTCCTGCTCCGTGCAGAGACAGCCAAGAGCAGTTTGGTGACTGCCTGATTTCAAAGCAACACCAAGGGCATTCACAGCTTAGGTTTTCCTGGTAAAAAAAAGACAATATATATATATATGTATGTGTGTGTGTATGTGTATACACACATCCATCCATCCATCTATCTCCCTAGCATCACTAGGAAGATAATAGCAGACCAAATCATCATCCCTGTCCCCCCACTACCCTGCCTGTGCCCACAGGACTCTGCTTTCTATGGAATCACACAACAAACTGTGCAACAGGAATCTGTGATAACCCAAAATAACTCGTACAGGCTAGAAAAATTCCCTTCCCCACCTTGTCTCCCTCTTTGGAGACCAAAAAATGCCGAAAGTAAACCCGCTCCTGCCTGTGGCTCAGTATTTCTGCCAGACGTGCACGAGGGGCACTATCTGGCCTCCAGCGTTTTACACTGGCACAGAACTTCTGGGTGCTGTGAGCCCTGTGGGGAGCGGTGTGGCCCCAGGACATGTTTCCAGTGCAGGATTCCTGGGCCCCGGGCACCCTCTGCTGTTGGGAGAGACAGAGACGAGCCTGAACGTTGACCAAAGCACATGGCTGTGGCAGCACGTTGCACCCAAAGGTGAATTGTATCCCCTGGGACATGCTGTCACGGAGGAGGAATTTCCTGCTCCTCTCTTATGCGTTTTGCCTATCGTCCTGGCCTATCGTCCTGCCTTTGCATCCTGGCTCTGGGGATGGAGATCTCCAGGGTTGGAATCCTGTGTTTGCCACCACAGCCCAGGGTCTGGAGAGAGGGAAGGTAGACCCAGCAGACGGGTGAAAAAGGGGGAAAGAGCAGAAAAATGAGGAAAGACTGACTGACAGCAGCAGAGAGGGTTGGAAGGTAATGAGCAGAGAGGAGGAAAGACAGAGAAACACAGCTTATTTTTGTAAGTAAAAAAAATGCTCCAAGACAGCAGGGTGGCCCTAAAGCAGTCCCAGGTGCACCCACACAAGCTGCAGTGATTAACCCCCGCGTGACCGACCCGGAGTCACCATCCCGGCTGCCTGGGGACACCTGTAAGCACACCAGAGAAAGAATCCGCTCCTCACAGAGTTTGCTCACATCAGCAGATTCGTACTCACACCTCCCTGGGCGAGTCCTGACGGGATGGACTAAACATCGAGGTATTTGGCACTGGGATCCTTCATGGTGAAAAGCAGCATAGTGACGTCTGCAATTCATTAGCAAGGTTATTTAATGATTCTTGATTATTACTAATTAAGCTTGTTACGCTGTACAGTGGCTCCCAGAGGGCATTGGGAGCATTGCTCAAGGCAGCAAACGCCTTTTCCTCTGTTGCTGGCTGTTAAGGACAAAAGAGAAAAGATAAATCAGCGCACGTAGCCCAAGGGGACTCTGAACCTCTGGCCTCTGCAAAACATCACCATTATCAGCTCAGATTCACCGCAGGGGAGTCTGGGCTTCCCCTGGGAAAGGCTACAGACTGAGAAAAAAGATCAACCACTCACCTCAAAGAGGAACCCCTAAGGATCAGCAGAGGCCAGGGAGAGCAGATGCAGTTCTGCCTGTGGCAGCCGGCTGGTGGCAGCACGGGAAAGACACATGAAGGTCTCCCTGGGCCGTACAGTGGACTCTGAGCTCTGTCCTTCGCTTTCCCACATGGTTCAGTTTGATGCTGTCCCTGCAGTGCTGCAAGAAGGAGCATGGTGGTGAGCGGGCAGGAATGGGACTGAGAAAACGCACCGCAAACAGCCCCATCTCTGTGCTTGCCCCAGAGGAGGCAAGTGGCAGGGACATGTCCAAAAGAGGCGTCCTCATGAAGAAAAGCAACTTGTCCCCATCCACTCAGAATTGCCCTGGGGCCCCCTGTCTCCCTCCACCACGACCACCCCCAAAATATAACAGCTAGGGTAAAAGAGATCTTGAGCAAAAGCTCTCCCCTCACCTCGCAAACACTCCAATCCCATCTGCACCGTGGTTTGTAACATGACTTCTTTCTCCTTGAAAGGAGAGAAGTTAAGCTCTTGAGGGCCAGAGAAAGGTGATCCCACCCTGAAAAGTCAAAGGCAGTGTGTCAGCAAAGGGGAACATGGATTCCAGTCCCCAAATCCTGCCCTGCGCTAGTGCTAAACCTTCTTCATCATTGCCACCATGGGTGGGAAAAGATTGCACCGCCCTTGGCACTGAATAGATACAAATGAAAATTTCTTCCTTTTCCTCAAAAAACATTTCAGGCATAGAGTATACTCATGGGAATAGTACAGGGTGAGGCATAATATTTGTTGTACTCAGTTAAGCAGAAAGCCAAACCCAAAATCATCAGCAAGGTACACCTAAACCATCTTCTCTCAAGGGAAGAGATCTCATGCGTGTAGGGAGATGGGTTTGATGGGGTGGCTTTGCTCTACGGAGACCGTGACCCTGCGACCGAGCGGTCTGTGCCATGCTTAGCAATGTTGTCATCTCATGCCCTCCCCAGGTAAATAACCCTTATCTCCTCATCTCTCTCCTGCTTCCCCAAAATAAGCTATTGCACAAAATGGATCACATGAGCTTCTCTGAGAAGCCCACGAAGCCCTGCTGTCAGCTCCAGACATGGTATAAATCACAGAGACAACCCGACGGATACAAATTCTTTGGCTGATCAAGCTGCAGTGAAGGGGAAACTTCTCAGACAGCCTGGCAAGAGAAGAGATTTGGATTCCAGGCAGCAAAACAGGTTGGTGGATCGGCTTTGTTTGAATGGTTTGTTTGGTTTGCTTTGTTTGAGGCTTTTCATTGAGAACAAGGGCACAGGCAAGGGGCTTTAGAGGGAGTGACAGCGGAAATAGCTCACATCCTTCTTGCAGGGACTGGTATAAACTGTGACGTGAAAGGCTCTCGGGGCTTTCTCACCTTTCGGTGGCCCGTTCCCTAGCCAGGAAGTATGACATTTTCTCAGAACGTTTAGTGGTTGACATTAAGAAATCAAACCACATTGGCCATTTGCCCCAGGATATTTGATCCTGTAAGCGCTTTTCCAATACCTTACATCAATAAACACCTAAACGTCGTGTGACAAATCAGGCATGATTTGTTAAACTGACCTTGTATCTCCCCAAGCGAAAGCATCTTGAGCAAGAACACAGCCTTCAGGGAACCGGGAAGAGAAGTGTTGAAAATGAGCTCATCCCTCTTTTTGCGCTCCTTGTCTCAGCCTTCCCCGTTCCTCTGATACGTCCTTTCCTCCTCATCACATGTCCTGCTTTGGTCCAGCCCTAGACTATTCAAAATGAAGTGACGCCTCTCATTCATGGGGCTCTCCTCCCAACAGCGTTAAACCTCAGCTAAGGCATTAGCTGAATCATGACTGAAGAGCCCGTGCGGAAGGACAGCGAGATCAGACACTCCAACTCCAGCATGGGCTGCGGACATAAGGATGACAAAGCCAGACTGGCTTCCAGCCAGATAGCGTCTTTCGGCCACCAGCCTCATCAGTGCCCCTCCACTCCTGCCTCCAAGGAAGTGTGGAAAAAGGGCGGCCGCATGTTCTCCATCCTGCTGGCTGTGCACTTAGCCCTGCTGGCCTGCACGCTGGTGAGCAGCGGGGCTTTTGAGAAGATTGCCGTGCATGATTACGACGTCTTCTTCCTGCTGACTGTCATGATGCTGATAGTCATCATATGGATCATCTTCTACCTCGTCAGCACCTCCCGGTGCCCAGACGCCATCCTCTGCAAAGACTCCCACGCTGGGCCCATCTGGCTGAGAGGTAGGAGCTCTCGGGGGGCTAGGGCTGGAGGTGAGATGTAGGGTAGACAGTTCATGTGAGCATCAGATATTACAAGAAGGGGAAACACAACCACGCGGGGCACAGTTGTCTCCTCCTGTGCTGGGGCGTAGCACCATGTGCTGCTTCAGAAGGTTTGCTCCTACTCCCTCCACTGGCTTCACTGTCAGGTCTCCCTTTATCTGCACAGGCTCTTGGTACTTTACACTGGGTTCCTTCCCAGCCTTGCCATTGCTCTTCCACGAGCTGTTAGCCCCAGTCAGAGTACAGGGTTGACTGAAAATCCCTTCCAGCCAAAATTATCATATGATTCTTTTGGTACCAAGATAATTTGGGTGTTGGGAGAGGAAAAACCGAGGTAGAAGCAAAACCTCTCCATGGCAATAGCTCCTCTTCTTCTCATCTATCTACATTAGTCCACATGTGCATACATCTGTACAACCCCAGGTATTTTGGTTTCCCAACAGGAGGCCTGATCCTATTTGGCATTTTCAGCCTTGTCATGGATGTGTTCAAAATAGGATATTACTCGAGCTTCTACAGCTGCCTGTCTGCAATCAAAATAATCTACCCCATTGTGCAAGCAATATTCGTGGTCGTCCAGGTAAAATGGTCGTGCTATGCCTCAGGGAGGGGTAGAGAGACAGAGCCACCAGGTGAAGGAGCTTCGATCTCATGGACATAGTTCAACTCCCACCACAGCAAATGGAAGTGGCTTAACTTGTCCCCCACCCAGCCCCAGCAAATATCTTCTCCCTGCAACTACAACAACTTCCAGCCGTGGCAACTTACTTTAAGGCATTGATTTATATTTGTTCCCATCCTGTGACATTTTGGCTTATGCCAGGATGGCTTGTCACAAACTCTAAGCAGCCCTCATCCAGCCAGGTCTCTTCCCATGAAGAACAGAGAGGGAGGAGGGCAGTCAGGGCAGGGATTGCCTTGCAGTTCGAAGTCCCTACAAAGAGGACCACCTGCTCTGGGACAATACCAAAGAGTGAAGAGGCTAAACAGGGACAAGTAGAGAGGAACAGAGGCAGCAGGACAGGGCAGGAGGAGCAAAGGAAGAAGAGACCACATCCAGAAAATGGCCAGGACTATGGGCTAGTAGGCTGGGCCCACATGGACCCAAGTGAAAGAGGCTCTGGCTTGCTCTCTGCTGAGCAAGGAGATCTCTACTTCAGAATGACGTGATTTGTTTTCTTGCTTTGTTGGAAATAACAATTTCTTCGCTTGCCCCTGACAGACATACTTCCTGTGGGTGTCTGCCAAAGACTGCGTCCATGTACACCTGAACGTTACCAGGTGAGCACTGCTGCTCTTTGAATCCCACTGGTCCAGAAAACCTGGGCCACTGCAAACCCGCTGCACTCTCTCGCACAGCTAAGATGCAACAAGGGGATAATCGAATCTCTCTTCATGCTGGCCAAAACTAAACCTAAGACTAAACTGAGTCTCCAGCCAGCCTTAGATCCCAGCTCAAGTAGTCGAGGTTTATGACCTCTGGATCTGGCAGGGTTGGGATTCAATTCAAGAATACAAGCATTACTCAAAGATGATTAGTATTAAATAAATAATTAGCATTAAATAAAATTATTTATATCTGATTTTTGCTTCCCTGGGGAAGACAACAATGCAGTGGGCAAGCCTCAGGCTGAAACAAGTTCTTGTTCACTTTTGCAAGACTGGATCTACTGGAGACCAACCCAGACCTATTAACCTATTCACTATTGAGAAGTTTTTCCAAAACCACAACAAGGGGAATCAGGCCTTGATAATTCTCATGACCATGGGCAAGAGATAGGAAGATAGTGAAAGCAGCAAAGGATCAGGATTTCTAGCCTCAACCACTAGAGTCCTTGCACCACTTCAGGCAGCTCCCACAGTCCCTCTGAGCATGTGCATATCTATAACATGGATCAGAGCAACACGGCCTAGAGCCATTGCTTTAGTCTCATGAACCTTCTCCTTATCCTGCAGGTGCGGCTTGATGCTAACACTGACTACAAACCTAGCGGTGTGGATGTCAGCAGTGACAGATGAGTCCGTGCACAAAGCACATTCGAAGTTGAAGAAAAATGTGACAGAGGAAATCTTCAGATGGCTCCTGAAAGGTAATCTGTCCATTCGTGGAGCCAGTTGGTCCAGAGAGGGAGCCCAAGAGCCAGAAATTGATCTGCAAGTCAGGTTTTAACCTGTTTCAGAAGACTTACCTAGAGATGAAGGTTCCTTTAACAGAGCTGGTATGTTAAAAGCCAGGTCTTAATGTTCAATTCTTAACCTGTATCACAGAGGAGTCAGAAAGGCAGAAGGGCCTGCACAAACGGGATGGGAATGAAGAAAGGAAGGAAAAAGAGAGGTTTAACCTGCCACCTAACTTCTTCAGAAAAAACATGAGCACCAGAAATCTGAGGTTGAAGTGTCCTTGTTTTCAAAGTGGCCACATATTTTTCTGTCCTTGGTCTTGTTTTTCACTGACCCTAAGTATTCAGTTCTACAAGGCTGCTAAGAAGTGCTGGTTCCGTGTTTTAATACCACTGCATCTATGTGTTTTTATCTTGTTTCAGCGGGAATGAGAAGTAGCTCACCCGAAGAATGCAACTGCAACAGCCATATCTGCCAGGTCTTCAAGAATGGCTACTTTTGGCTGTACCCCTTTAACATTGAGTACAGTCTCTTTGCCTCTGCCATGGTCTATGTCATGTGGAAGAACGTTGGACGCTTCATAGACCACCACTCCCACCACATTCACCGCCTGAAGTTCAGGCTCTTCCGAAGGACCTTCTTTGTAGGCATCGTATTGGGCCTCGTCATTCTGGTGAGTGGTTTGGGAGTCCTTATTCTTTATGAGGTGCAGGTAAATTCCAGCACTGAATCCAGCAAGAAGAGCCAAGCACTCACCATGTACTATATCTTCAACATTGTTTGTCTGGGCCTGATGTCTCTTGTCTGCATCGGTGGCTCTGTAATCTATCGGTTTGACAAGAGAGACATGGATCGGCACAAGAACCCAACCAGGACCTTGGACGTGGCCCTGCTGATGGGTGCAGCCTTGGGGCAGTATGCTATTTCTTACTACTCCATCGTGGCGATTGTAGCCAGCACACCAAGGGACGCTATCAGTGCACTCAACCTCACCTATGCCCTCCTAATGATTGCCCAGCACACCTTCCAAAATATCTTCATTATCGAAGGCCTTCATCGGCAACCCCCCAAGGAAGACCACAAGCATGATTCTCACCAGAAGGATCTCTATGGACTCACCTTCGTCAACATCAATGCAGTGTCACTCCGTATGCCCGACAGTGGCAGCACCTTGGCTCCTAGCACTGCTGCTGAAGCCATTCATCCTTCTGACCTCGTGCGGTCCCTCACTGCCCCGAAGATGATGAACTGGAGGAGGAAGTTCTTAAGGGAGATCTCCATGTTCCTTCTGCTGAGCAATATCATAGTGAGTACATGCAGAGAGAAGAGTTTGTCAGGGTTGGGGAGAGGGAAGCAAGCACAAGGGCGAAGTGGCTGTGAAGAAAAGGACTCGGCCCGTGCAAAGCCAGTCCTTTCTGTGCCTCCAACATACAGGGAGCACACTTACTTATATTTGTACGTGCTGACAGCTGCAATTCCCTCGTCACTTAAAAGCAAGAGCAACTGCCCTGAAGTTAAGACATTTTAGGCTACGCTGAGAGAGGTTGTCACTTATCACCAGAATATCAGACAACAAAATTGGTGGGTAAAACAGAAGAATCAGTTTCAGTATTTGTATTATCAGCAGATATGTAGAATAGCTTATTAAAAGCAATCAAATACATTAAACCCTTCTCTTACACCCCCAAAAAAAGGGTGTAAAGTGACAAATACCTGGGGTGAAGTCTGGGTTTTCTTGAGAAATGGCAGCATGACTCTTCTCAAAACCCATGGCCTAGGAGCCCAAACTCTGATCCCAGTTGCTGTGAGGAGAGACTGGTCACTGACAACTTCAGTTGGGGTTTCCACTTTCACGAGCAGCCAGGGGATTGCAGTTCCCTGAAAAGAAATGTAGGATTACAGCCGCTCCTCTAAAGAAGCTAAGCACATGTTATGTCTCTGAGACCCTCCAAATCCCCAGCTAGTCAGTTACATCATGTCCTCAAACAGATTTTACACGTAAATTCACAAAGAATGGGCTGACGATCCGCATGCAGCCAGATAAGCATGCTGGCCGGGCTTCCGAGTTCGATGTATGCAGTAGAGCCTGGGGACACCAAGCTGCTGCTGGCGCAGCCCTACCCATGCATGCTCCATCCCAAGAGGTTGAACAGGCCAGGTTCATGCTAACACATGACATGCTCAAGTTCTTCCTCTGATGAGTGCTTCAGCACTTGGTTCGAGCCTGTCTCAGAGCATGAATCGAAACTGGGCTTAGGGTACAACACTAGATCATACTTGATCTTAATGTGAACACAGGCTCCTGGCACAGGTCCCATCGCTCTTGTCCCATCGCTCTTTTCCCATCTCTCGGTAGCTGTGATTGCAGGAGCTTGCTGTACCATGCACCTTTCTCACTGCAATGTTACTCTCCCATTTGCTCAAACAGCTCTGGATCATGCCAGCCTTCGGTGCCCGGCCCCAGTTTGACAATGACACAGAACTGAACTTCTATGGCAATTCCATGTGGCCAGCCATCGTGGACATTTGTCTGCCCTTTGGGATCTTCTACCGAATGCATGCAGTGGCCAGTTTGCTGGAGGTCTACATCATGTCCTAAAGAACTCTCTCGCATGGAAGATGAGATCCTTCTCAACCAATCCACCTTCTTCCTACCCCAGGCCTGGGAGACTGCCCGGACATCCTGAGGGGTCCCCAGCACTGCCTGAATCATGTCCCCTTGCAGTGTTGGGGCATTTATGAACTGTCAGTGAAGATCATCCAAGCATAGTCCAGATTTTATTTTTGCTACTTGTGTGTGGATGTGCATGTATGTTTCTGAAGTTTTTAAAGCTTAAAAGAAAAAAGATCAAAAAAAGAAGGTGTGCAGAGTAGGATCATGGTAATTACCCTTGGTTCACAGAGAGACTCACCTTCTTTCCTAAAAGCCTGTTCACTCCATGCCACTGATGTACTCTCCAGCAGGTGCTCGGCACCCTTGGACAGTCAGTGCCTGCCTGAACGCAGAGACCCAGTGGGTACGAGGGGCTAGCACAGGCGTGGAAGGCAAAGAAAGGGAAACCACTTCAGCTTCTGGTATGGCCAGTCGGAAATCACTCCCCTGCAGAGATGTGAAAAACAAACCGGTGACCACCAAAGGCTTTGGGAAACATTTTAATCTTTCCTCTCTGTATTGCCTGTTTATATTGGCCCTCTTGACCCTTCCCTCTATCAGCCCCTGCTGTTTTCCTTTCTTTCTCAGGAGGCATCACTGCTGCCAAGTGCATTTGCTCGCTGCAGTCTCTCCTTCCTGAGGAGAGCTGCGTGGTTGGTCCTGGGCTGGTCCTGATATGGGATTGCTCTGATCACGCTTGTTTTCCTAGTTTTCCCGAATCAGGGCTCAAGAATCATAAAGATTGTATGGGCAATACAGCCTGTGGAATGAAAAAGAGATTTGTTTTTCTTTTTTATTTTAATAGATAATGATTTTTTTTAATATATGAACATTTTTGTATGCAAAGTTATTTATTGATTTTCACTTGTAACACTGAAATCCTGAAGGGACCTTCTGTGCCCTACAACGCAGAAATCAATCCAACGCTACGGCCAATTTGATCTCCCGTGCCCTGGAGGCACTCTTGCGCTGTGCCCTCAAGCCCATGCGGGTTTTGGGGCTGTGAGCTCAGCCCCGGCACCCGGGCAGCCTCTGTGAACATAGCACCGGGGCCCCGACGCAGGTTTCTGGGTGCCTGCAGCTCTCCATGAACCACTGTACGATTGAGGAGGCTTTCAGAGCAGGATTCCTGGGCTGCAGGAGGTAGCAATTAGCCCCTCTGCTGTACCCAGAGTCCAAGCAGAGCCTCGGGAAGCCCATGCTGCCAGGCTGGGAGATTGCATGCCAAAATGGCACAGCTGAGCTTTGTCTGTACCCTGAGATATCAGGGTTTATTGTTCCAATAAACACTGCAAAGGTGGCAGAAATCATCGATCCTTTTCCTACGGACGTGTGTGCATCCGCCAAAGAAAAATAAATAAATAAATAAATGGAAATCATGATCCTTGAAATTGAGTGATGCAATTTTCCACCCGATGGCCCAGACTGCCACCCTGGGCTTACGTGTTTCAAACCACCTTTCTCCTCGAAACCTAGATCACCAAACCAGAAGGGACCGGTGCCCTCTGGCTGGTCTGACACCAGCCCGCCTGCCAGCAGCCTTTTTCTGAGGAGGGTAGAAGATGGGATAAACCCTGATTTCCTCAGCCCCCAGCGGACTGCACCAATCCAGCACCCCTGAAGTGGGTCAATCCTTCCCTTCCTGAGCCTGGGAGCCGCGAGGCAGCCTCTCCCAGCCCCACCGACCCGGCAAAGGCCTGGCTCTATTTTTCCCATTCCCAGTAAAGATACAATCTCTCCCTATAAACTGTATCTTTCATAAAACAAAAGCCTTATTAATTTTAACTGCAGACCACGGATTAAGTCCAAAAAGAGACGTAAACAGCACACGGACGTCAGTCTTACGTACACCTCTACGTATTGTTTTAGCTCAAGCTGCTGAGCTTGGAAAGAGGCAGAAAACACTTTCAATCACCCACTCTGTTCCTGGGGGTACATCAGGTTTTCCTCGTACGCAGTCTTGCTGGTGCCTGGTCCCAGTTTCCCACTGAGCCAGGCAGGACAGAGCTTGAAGTGCTCCTCTGTTCTGGATAGAGACCATAGGGGCATTTCTGGGGCTAAATAAACTCAGGTTGGGTGCAAGGAGAACCTCACCACAGCCCAAGCAGCACTGATACAGGCAATAATCCCAAACCAACCTCTCCAGGGTGCTGGGTCAGCAGGAACCACGACATCCAGCCACACATCATCGCTTTGGGATAAATCAAACTGCTCTGGGGACACCACAAGCTCTGCAAGGACCCCTTGCTAATCTGAGGCATCTCCAGGTTGCAAGTGCAGGGGCTGCAAGGGTTTCCTGCCGAGGGCTGCGTTCTTCTTCTGCCCTCCAGCCACATAAACTGATCTTGGGAGAGGCAGCAGATGGAAAAACAGCCATCAGTGAACCCTAGTTATATACCCAAGAAAGGGGACAGAGGGAAAGTGAGCACCCACAAGTCCAAAGAGCAAAAAAATAAACCCCAAACGCTAAGGAAACTCCACTGAAAACATGGGTCCTGCTGCGTGGTCAGGATGGCCTACCAGAACGTATCAGCTTGTGGCCAGTTAGCATGCAAAAGGATGATCTCCAAGGCTGATGGAGATCAGCCAAACATTCCTGTGCAACTCCTCAGTGCAGCCAATGTCCCAGGCATGTCACCCAAAGCCTGGTGCCTCCCCAGAGCAGGGGTTGCCATGTCCCAGTCGCACAGAGCCAGGCCCTTCCCTGGCACCCCGCACTGCCAGGCGATGCAGCCGACTGATGCTGGCTCCTCCATCACTGCGTCCTTCACTACGGACCCACAACACACCTCCTCACAGCCCAGTCAAACAGGGTGACACATCTCCCTGATGTAGAGCTTTATGGGATGGGAGAACGCCGCAAACACAGAGTACCTGAGTAACATGAAGGGGTCCTGCTAGTCAAGAGCCACTTGGTCCTTTGTACATACGTTCTCATGACAGATCCCTGCAGAAAATCACTTCTGTTAGCTCCATCTTCCACACCTGGAAAGAGGGAAGCTGAGGCACAGGAGCTGGGTGAACAGAAAGGCTGTGTCAGAGCAGAAAATGAGGCTGGGTCCTGAGGCCACCAGTGGCATCCTACTGACTGATCCTGCCACTGCATCAGTTATGGAGCAGAGATCAGATCTGCGTTAGGGGATGGGGAATGGGGACAATGATGTGCCTCAGGGTGACTGTTTAAATGGCAGCACTTGCAAATGAAGAGCTACAGGAAAGCAAAGGGCTGCCCTGGGGCTCTCATGGATTGCCAGGGGCTTCTGGTTTTTCTGGCTTTGGTATAAAAGCCACCTTGGCCTGCCAGGGAGCTGAGGACCTGCTGTGCTGCAGGGGTTTGGTGAGAGGACTGAACCCCACCAACAAAAATCACTCATCAAGGGATGCCAGGGTTAAGAGCCCAGCTCCAGTTGTGCTCAGGGAGCACCTGCTCTGCAGATCCAGCCCCAGGACTCGAGCCACTATGCGAGTGCCGAAAAGGTCCTGATTCAGACCCCGGCCTGACGCACGTGGTGCTGGAGCCAGCAAGGGAGAGCAGCAAGAAGGGGAAGAGCCAAAGGGCAGGAGATCAGAAATCATTTGTCAGAAAAGAGCAGGGAAGGCCATAGCCAAGGCCAGAACTGAGTCATCATCCCACCACTACCAGGGTTTTGCATCCCCTCCTCTGCTTCTTAATCATGTTATTTGAGGGCGAGTTTTGTTTTATTGGGAAACAAAAAAATAAGCCTTTTATCTGGATGATTTACTCTGAGGTGTGTCAGGGACAGGGGAGGAATCCAAGTTAATTATTACCTGTCAATGCAGCAGCTGGAAAGCGGATGGACTGAGGAGATCACAAGGCTGGAGATGAGGGATGCGTTTGCAGCACAAGGCAAGGCACGACCCGTGAGCAGGATCAGCTCCGGGGTGTGCTGGGAGCCAGGGCAGGAGTTGGTGGCAGAGGAGGCACTTCTCAGACACCAAAGCAGTGGTCCTTGCCAGCAAGGAGCAACCCAACACTGGCAGGAGATGAAGCCACCTGCGCCAAGGGCCAGCAGGGAAAACGATAACCATGCTTCACGTGTGCAACCAGCACATATCCATGGAGCCCACCCGCTCCCTGAAGCACAGGGACAGAGCTGGGGTGCCGAGGCACAGCTCACCCTTGCCCACGTCGGATGAGGCTGCTCTTTGCGGTCGCCCAAAAGGCGCTCACTCATCAGCCCCGCGGGAGATGGGAGACGTCACCGGCGCGGTTATCGGCGGAAGAGAAGGAAGGGTGTGGGCCAGCTGGGGAGTCGCGAGGCGCATGGCATTCCTCAGGCGGCCTCTGGGCAAACACAGCAGCTGGGCATGAACCTCCTTCCTCCCCGGGTCCTGTTTACAGATCCGCTTGGCCCAGCCTGGGTGTTATTGCTGCTAAGTGCACAGATAACGCCATTAATAAGCACACTGCTGATAGCAGAGGGGCAAACATCGCTCCTAACGTTTAGCCGCTTTCTCAGCCTCTGAGTAAAGGCAGCTTCTCCAGGGCAGAGCAGGGCAGTGATTTATGTGATCAATCCAGTCAGTCCAACTCATCCTCTCCCTTCCAGCCCCTATCCTGCACGCTGCTTACTTAATGACTTGGTTAAACTTGTGTCAATATATTCAAGTTAAACAGCTGTTCTTCTTCCACATGAAGGCCAAATTAGGAGGATTAACCAGTCTCCCAGGGATTTGCAGCTCCTCTGGGTTCAATCTCAGCTCCAAAGCCAGGAGTGGGCGAGTCAGACTAGGAAGGATGCCTTATCTTTGCAGCCCAAATGCACAGTCCCATTGGCAAAACCACTGGGGCACAGCAGCCCAGCATTTTATTTCAGGCCTATCTTTAAAGAAAAAAATTCCTCAGTTTCACTCAAACTTATTTTGCCCAGGGTATATTCAGACTCCTAGCCTCCATTTCCCAGTTCTGCAGTCATCCCAATTTAGGACCACATGCACTGAAAACCAGCCAAGTTTGTTAATGTCTCACACATAAACTGCTGGCTTTGTTGAACAAAGAGGCCACCAAGTGGCTCTTGGAAGATCCCAGTTCCCTGCTAAGCTCTAGAATGGGGTCTGGAGAAGAGCCAGGCACCCAAAGGAGAGCCCGACTGCACTCAGGGGATCCCAGAGTATCAAAGCGAGGAGCAAGGACATGGTCCTCTGAGCAGGCTGGAGATGTTGATGCTTTAGGGGAAGCAGAACAAATCAAGCCACAGGTATTCATGAAAACCTGCTGAGATCAAAGTGTCCAGGCTCCCTCACAGCAGTGCAAGGGTTTGGTCAGACATTAAACATGACTGTTTTGCTGGCAGACGTTAAACACAATGGCTGCACCTGCACACACTGGGTGTTCTCACCTGGAAGCAATGGGCCCCTTTCACTCTTGTTTTCCGTCCCTTTCGTCATATCCCCACGCATGATAACCTCTGCTCCTCCACCCACTCCTACCCCTAATCAGCTTCTTGGGAAGTGTTTCATGGCTCTGAACTCCCAACTCACGTGTTTGCCAGCTGCAAGAACCCCAAGGCTTGGGGGTTCATCCTAGGACACACAGATAACTCCTTCCATGAAGAGGTCCGTCCTCTCCTGATGGACCCTCTGGGCTTGCCAGCTCAGCCAGGAATGCCGAATCTCCACTGCCAGCCACAAAACCTGGGGGATCAGCTCACCACAGAGTCCCAAAACAGAAATCAGTTTGCCCGTGCAACAGGAAAGGGAAGAGAGCCAGCACGGCTTGACCTAGAGCATCCTTGACTCTGCATGGCTGAGCCTGTAGGGTTTGCACATGAGGGTCTGACCCTGAAGTCAGCATTAACAGGTCACAGCTTTCACCTCCACAAGAAGCAACCTTTCTGCCAGAAGTGCATCGAATTGGCATCGTCTGTGCACCAAGGGTGGACTGTGAGTTTTACCTTTTGGGTCAGTTTGGGTACCTGCCCTGGATAAAGGCACAAAGTAATGACCCGCCTGAGAAAAAAAAACTTAGGATCTACCTAAAAACAAGGGAGTAGGGAACTCAAGTGGATTTTAGCCAACGCGGTGTGGCTAAGCACTCCCAGCACAAGCCCGTACCAGGAGATTAGCTCTACACTTGCCTGAGCCATGGCAAAAATTAGTCACCGCAGCTTGTGGTTTTACCAGTTGGCACATGCTGTGCCGAGGCCATCGACATGGGGCAACCCAGCAGGTGTATAAAGGAGCTGATCCCCATTGGCTGCCCTTAGCAGAGCCAAGAGCTTCTCACTGAGTAATTAATGTAATGACAATAATAGATCCAAAGTAAACAAGGTTGGAAAAAAAAAAAAAATCAATAGGCTGGGAGCAGAGGCCGCATTCAGTGGGGAGCAGTCCTGACGGCTTCTGCCTGCGCCTCCGTCCCTTGGAAAGACTCACATGCATCCCAGCAGCGCTCCAGTGAGTGGTTTTAACATCGGCTGTAACCGAGGCTACGCCGGCAGCTGCTCCCACTCGGCAGGCAGCAGGAGGCTGCAGGGAGGTAAGGGCTGGGGCTTGGCTGCCCTGGGCAGCACACAGCTACGGGGTCCACGGCAGCGGCTGCTGTGCGCAGCCTTCTCCGGGCATTCGGGTACCTCCTGACGCAGCCTGGATGCTTTTCCATCTGATCCTTCTGATTTTATCCCTCTCTCCTCCCTCCCCTGACCCTGAAGCAGAGGAGTTATGGCCCTAGAAGAGGGGAGGGCATTTGCTCGTGCGCTACTAAGTTGGGAGAATTTCAGAGCCAAATGGGGAAGATTTTGGGATCAATCTCCACTAACAGAAGTGCACTGAATCCCCAAAGACCAAAGGGAGACAAAGCACCTCGGTGCACGTGCAAAGGAAGAAAGCAGCACTGAAATTTCAACCCCTTCTCAGACAACTTTTCCCCCAAAGCCCCAGAACAACTACATATAACTCCCCCCACCCTCAAACACATCTCAGGGGTCTGCTTTCACCCCAGTCACCCCCCACCGCAGCTTTCACGCTCTGGAGTGAAAGCATCTTTTCGTGTACCAAACCTATAGAGAGGCTGATCTCGCCTGATGGCTGTACACGAGCAAGGAGATTTCTCTCTCATGGGCAATACGGTCCTACAGAGATTTTTCCAAAAGCTGGATAGAAAAGCTTCCCGGCTCTGGATGTCGATCTGGGCTAATCCTCAAACTCCTCTGCGTTAGCGTGCTCATGGCTCTGTGCTTTTTCCTCTGTGCCACAAGTAGAAAAAGAAAGAAAACCAGGTATTAACTTTGTCCCAATCTCAGCCTGCCCAGGTGGGAGGCTGGATCCTTTCCCAGCAGCTCGGATCAAAATTTACAAACTCTCTTTTTATTCTCTCCAGCTCTGCCACAATTTGCATGACCACGAGGAGCGTGGTGTAACTCTCACGGCTCAAAAACACAAGAGGTTGTACCCATCAAGCGAAATCAAACAGCTCTGAATTTCAGAGCAGTTCTGAGCTTGCGCTGTATTTCCACCTAATCCTTAGAGCAAAGGGAAAGGAGGAAACCTGAATCCAGGCCTGTACGCAGAGGAGGCACGAAAGGTGAGGATGGGGATGATTTGGGCACCTCTGGTCCCAACAGCTCCAAGTACTGGTGGGGCACGGCAGAGATATCAAATACCCATTTTAATCTAGGTGTCTGTGGACAACTTTTGGCGAAGAGCCTTTTCCCAGTGCCCTGCAATGACTGTCCACTGGGAAATTTTTAACGCCTAACCTGGGCTAAACACCCATCTCTTTTTCCCCCTCATCCAGCTTCTGGAGATGGAAGGGGAAGCTGCAAAGCCAGCAAGGGAGGTCACCACACAAGTGGCTTTTACAACAGAGCACATCTCAGCATGACTCCCACCATCTTTTGTACTTTTAACCTCTCCTTTGTTCAATGCAGCAGGTCATCCCCAGATTGACAAGCCATGTCGGACAACAAAGTCTCAAGACAAAAGCCCTGCCATCATTGCAAGAACAGGTCAGCCTCAGTCCCACCAGGCACCTCCACCATCCACTATGAGAAGTTCTGGCTGTACCGTCACTGCTCTTCAGTGCAGCAGAGGGACAGGCAAGCTCAGAAAGCTGGGCGGCTCTTCTCAGGGTTGCTGGCCATGAACGTGGTGTTTCTGGGCAGCGCCTTCATCAGCAGCATGATTTTCAACCATGTGGCCATCACGCTGGCAGACGTCTGGATCTTGCTCTCCATCCTCAAGGTCTTGTGCCTGTGCTGGCTCATCTACTACCTACTGGGCACCAGTCGGCAGCCGCATGCAGTGTTGTACCGGGATTCCCACGCTGGGCCGATCTGGATTCGGGGTAAGTTCTGCTTTGATTTATCACCTCATGCCTTTCCCTTTCCTCCCAGTGCTTGATAGAGAAGAAAAAGAAATGTTTCCCCCAGTACTAAAAGAGCTAGAAGCCACAGGAAATGTAGTTAGGGCACTGGGGATCTCCTAGTGCCCTGACAGCTTGTGGTGCAAGGCTGGGGGAAGACAGGGGCGTAGTAGATGCCACAGAGAAGAATTAGAGTATCTGGGAAAGTCTTGAACTTGGTGTCGCTTCAGCCTCCAGTGCAACCTCACTCTGTGGTCCCTTCCTAAAGCACAACCCAGGCATCTCCCAGCAACTGAGCATGGTGGGAGAGATGAAGGGAAGGTTTTAGGCGTGGCCATTTTGCAAAGTAAGAGGAGGACCACCACGCTTACCCCCCAAGGGTGTCAGTGGTCCCATGTCACCCTCCTCCTTGTTTAACATCACAGCAGTCCTGTTTCCAGGGGAAAATTCCTGGCCCGTGAGTCACATTCCAGTGACACCCAGACTTTCCTGGGAGATTTCCCATCAGTAGTTGCCCCACTTTCCAAAACGACACTTCTCCAAGCAGCCCTGCCTCTGGTCTGTTATGGAGTTTCCAATTAGTGCACAGTCTTGTTAACTAAGCACAGAGAATTAAAGGTAAGAAAGCTGCAAGGTACCTGAGTACCTAAAGAGGCAGAAAGGTATCAAAGGCAAAAGGAAGAAACAATTAAATGGTTCTAACTTCTGCAGAGTGGTGCTGCCAAGAGCCTCAGCAGACCTGGGTTCATCTCAGGTTTTCTCCACAAGGCAGAAACCACCACGTGCCATTAGCTTATCTCTGTCACTCCAGATTGCACAGAAAAGGCCAAAAACCTGGTTCCCACCTTGTATCCAAGCACAAGAAACTACCTTGCACTGTCTCAACACCTGAAACCAGCTAAAGCACGCAGCCAGGTTCAGCGACCAGGCTCCCCTTTGTTCCCTTCTCTCAAAATCATGAGGCTTCCAGACAGGAAGGTCTCCAGCTCCACCCAAACCCAAGAAGCACGAGGTCTGCAGTCCCCAGCCAGCCTCAGATGCTCCACAGATATGTCTGTTTATTTACCAGCACTTTTACTGTTTGCCCAGGGTCAGTGCTGCTGTTCGGCAGTTTCAGCATCCTCCTGAACGTGTTTCAGATCGGCTACAGCGCGATTCTCATCCAGTGCAAATCCAGGGTGGAGATTGTGTTCCCCAGCATTGAAATCCTTTTTATTTGCACCCAGGTACTGTGTGTTACTCTTCTGAAAGCTTGCTTATTCTCTCTGTCCCACTCCCAGGACCCCAAGGGGTGGAAGGAAGCAGGGAGACTTGTGAAAGTGGGTGCACATGAGGCATTCTCATGAGCATTAAAGTATCATGCATCATTTCAAATATCACTCACACTCCTCATGTGCCAGATTGAGAAACAAAGTAGTAGGATTTAGAAAGAAATCACTCTAGCAATACCTGACATACTGTAGGATCCAGGCGAGTTTCTTTAGAAGCATCAAAGCAGGGAGAGAGGAGAGGAAAATTCAGATTTTGCTAAAGAGATGTCTTTGCACCGGTCTGAGAGTCAGTCTCTTTATTGCTAATGCATCCCCCCGGCAAAATCCTTTGGGCGCAAAAACATTTCACTCCATTTGCAACTTGTTACTCTGATACCAACCCTCCTCTTCCCAGACCCAAAGCCATGTTTAAAAAGGAAACTAGTTTTCACCTCAGCAGCAAACACCCACGTATATAGAAGAGAGAAAAGCAGATCCCCTCGAGCTGCGCTAGGCACAGGCACGCACACGCTGCGGCCACCCAAGGATGCCAGCACACGCCTCACCACCGCGACGCAGGAGCACACGTGCCCCTGTACCACTCGCACAGGGGCAGGTTTGCTCCCACTCAGACATGTGCCCACGCGCCTTCTTGCTTGCCTGTCCCTTTCCACAGCCTGTGTGGCAGGCTGCCAGCTTCGCCCTGCTCACGTCGTTACTGTTATCGATTTGCAGGCTTTTTTCCTGTGGCATCACTCCAAGGACTGCGTTCAAGTCCAGCACAACTTCACCAGGTACAAAGGGGGCGGGGGGGAACCTGCCTTCTACTCCTCTAAGGAAACTCTTCCTCTGTCCGCTTTTGATGTCCGTTACTCCTGCTAGAATTGTCTTCATCTGATTTTATAGACTCTTTACACTCTGCATCACACAATCACACAAGAACCAAGCTTTGCCTTGACCAGACTCATCCTCCTTCCATTGATCTGGGCTCACCAGCTCCCTTCGGTTTTCACTTGTGCCTTAGGCTGCTGCAAAGCTTGTTGCTTCCTCCTAATCCCAAATACCCTCCTGCTGCATGGCTCAGGGACCAGTTCCTTGACTGGAGGATGAGGTGAGGTGGTTTCCCCATTGCCGTCACTGAGAGATGTCTCAGCCTTCCCACCCTCAACTGCACCCAGACCTAGGCCAGTTTCACCAGCGAGCCCGGCATTGCCTGTCCTGCTCCAAATGGAAACGTACTCAGCCACACTTGCGCATGCGAAGTCTCACACCAGAACAGGCACAAAAGCACCGGGTTTGCATGCAAGAAGCAAAGGGCAGCCCCACATGGCAGGTGGACACACAGGTCATAAGCAATCTCCACAGGCAACGTACTGTAGAAGTGTCTTTCTCTTCTCCTAGGTGTGGGCTGATGCTGACCATAGCCACTAACCTCCTCCTCTGGCTCTTGGCGGTGACCAATGACACCATTCACGTGGAGATGGAGTCTCAGCTGCGTGAGGTGGAGCAGCGACTTTCAGGCAAGGCTCCTTTTTCACATCCCTGTTTGAGTTAGGTTGACATAGATGACCTCTAGGAAGACAACAGTTCTTGATCTCAGCGATTCAGATAACATAACCAGTTCCCCCAAATGCTGCGACTTCCCTGTTATTGGAGGTTGACTTGAGGAGACAGGGAGAACATCTTCACCTGGAGTAGGGAGATCTGCTACGAAACCCTGGAACCAAGGGCTAGGAAAGGAAAAGCCCACCATAGATTAGCATTTTTGCTCACATTTACCTGACAACTGCAAGCAAAAGATTGCCAGACTAGAAGAGACTCATGTAATTGCTGTGCTTTTCTTTCTGAGGACATGGGGAAAAAAAGGGGAAAACTAATATTCCAAGGGCAGAGATAGAGGAGGCTTCACTGTGATGGAAGGAGTATCTCCAGCACCTACAGTGTTTATCCAGCACCTATGGTGTTGACCAGAAGGAGCGCTACATATTTGGGAAAAGACATTTGCTAAACCCTGTTATTCTGAATCCTCACAGCCTTGAGGACTGAGTGGTAATCACTTGACTTCCTACAGATCACTGTTCCTGAGATAGGTAAAGACAGATGTGTCTGCACACAAGAAACTCCCAAAGATAGCCACAAAATCCAGGCCATCTCCCTCTTAATTGTTCCCTTTCTCTTCTCATGCTCCAGGCAACGACACTACCTCCTGCACATGCCCAAACACAACCCTCTGCAAAGTCTTCCAGAAGGGCTACATCCTGCTGTACCCCTTCAACACTGAGTTCTGCCTCGTCTGCTGCTCCGTGCTGTACGTCATGTGGAAGAACGTGGGGAGACGCATCAGCCACCACCATGTCCCTCACATCAAGCCCAAGTTCAAGCTCCAAGGAGTGGTCTTTGGGCCACTTCTGGGTGTCATTGCTATAATCAGTGGGATCTGTGTCTTCATGGTGTACCAGGTCCAGGCCACGGGCTCAACTGCCAGCCGCCAGGTCTTCGTGATGTATTATTCCTACTATGTTGTGCTCCTGCCCCTCATGAGCATGGGTGCAGTGATTGGGACAATCATCCACGCCTTGGAAAAAAGGGAGCTGGACACACTGAAGAACCCAACCCGCAGCCTAGATGCAATCCTGTTGATGGGGGCAGCCCTTGGCCAAATTGGCATGTCCTACTTCTCCATCGTTGCCATTGTGGCCACTGACCCCAGAGACTTGTTGAACAGTCTCATCCTGTCCCAGTCGGTCCTTCTCATCTTTCAGAACATCACCCAAAATGTCTTCATCATTGATGGCCTTCACCGGCAGCCCTTTGTAGCAGCAACTGAGGCCAGACACACAGGGCACGCTGGGCAGCATGCAGTGGCTTCAGAGCTACCTGGTGAAGAGGAAACCACGACAAGCAGCAAACAGGAGCACACCCCGATGCCTCCCGGCAAAGAGGAAGAAATGAAAGAAGAGGAGATTCGTGAAGCCCATGACCAGAGATCAGTGAGCATGCTGGAGCTGGGACAGGAAATCCGGAAAGTTTCTATATCCTATATCCAAAGCTACTCTCACCTGAGCTGGAAGAGAAGAGTCTTAAGGGAGATCTCATTCTTCTTGGTTTTGTGCAACATCATAGTAAGTATTGCTCTCTCTGTTCCATCACAGCTTGGCTGAGCCATGACCACCTGTGATACAAGTGTGCTCTCCTTGTCTTTCTCTTGGGCTACTATTCCAGACAAGAAACCTGTGCCCACCAAGTTTCACCTTACTGGTGAGGCAAGTCAAGACTGTTTTTGCTGGTAATTCTTCACTCTTATAAGGTCTCTCTTTTACCCTAAGTGTCACAAATGTCTAGGTTTCCTGGGTGCAGGAAGGAGACAGCTAATAAATCCTTATGTGTCAAAGTTCTAGCCTCTGAAAAAGTTATCAAACTCATTAAGGGTGTTTCATGAGATAGGTGGAGAAACATGAGGCACCAGCAGTGAGTCTTTGTAAACATGATTCTCCAGGATTGAAACTCACCTGACAAGGTACATTGTGCTCTGGGATCTTGAATCAACATGGATCTTTACTTCGGCCTTAACCCAGTGAAAACAAATTGGCCAAGGAAACTGACATTCTGTAGAAAGATGAAGCTGGCTGAGGCGGAATGAGGCTATCATTAGGTTTCAGGAATTCGACAGGATTTGACTTACAGCAAGGAGTCAGCAGCATAACTAGGGGATTTTCCTTCTCTTCCCTGGCCGGGAGACTCCTCTGATACTCTTGAAATATTCCTACAACCACCTGAGCCAGTGCTAAGATTAGAGTGCAGGTAGGAGACAGGTTGTCATCCTCTGACTTCTGCTCTTTTTTCCTTACACCTCTTTAGCTGTGGGTCATGCCCACGTTTGGGGCTCATCCTGTCTTCGAGAATGGACTGGAAAAGTCATTTTACGGCTATTCCACCTGGTTTGCGATCGTGAACTTCGGCCTCCCACTGGCTGTGTTCTACCGAATGCACTCTGTCGGGGGACTCCTGGAGGTCTACGTCACAGCCTGAACCAAGCCGACTCCCCACCTCAGAGGCCAGGGTGAAACAACGATGCTGAACAAAGATGCAGTAAGCAGTGGATATGCACATGGAAGTTTTCAAGCTTTTTCCCCTCTGGCTTGTGCTTTGACTTCTCATTGCACAACACCTCCATGAGTTTCAGAAGAAAAGGAGGTTGGTTTTATGTTACCATTTTTTCTCCATAGAGAATAGACTCAAAGCCCATAAACAAACTGTCTTACTGCTCTAAGGAAGCGTGTGTGCTGGTACTTTTCAGTAGTCTGCGCCAGTGGATGCTGTATGGTAGCAAATGGGACTTTATCAGCTCCTACTGACATCTTCCAGGTAACAGAATGCAAGAGCAGCCTTCAACAAAAGCAACAAAGATTGACCTACACTCCACAGAAATTCAAAAATCCACAGTCAAGGACCACCAGCCCCACCACCGCTCACCAACCTGCCATCCTGCAGCACAGAACAGACCTATCAGTACCAGCCACAGTAGAAGCACATACAGCCACAGCAATTCAGAAATTAACAAAACGTACACTTTTCATGTGTAATCTTCAAAAAGATGTTGGTAGCTGCCTTAATGATCAGAACAGAGACTATTTCTGTTTGTTCCTGGTGCTGACACCTGGCACATCAACTTGTGCAAGTCCTGTAGGACCCAGCCCCAGCGAGTGCCAAGCTCTTGCAGCTCTCAGTACTGAAGAGCAGGATGGGCCTTCAGACCTGCACCGGTTCAGTGCATCTTTTCCCATTAATGAAAATCAAAGCTCCAACATTACCTTGCCTTCCTGAGAATAAACACCATTTCTCCTTACAGGCACTTGCAGAGCCTCAAGTGAGAAGCACTGGAGAAGTACTATGGTTGATCTCCACTTGATGCTACTCGTGCATGATGTTATCACCAGTGCGTACCAGCAAAGGTCCCACCCTTGCATGCAGAGCTCGTTCAAGGAAGAGCTACTGCCAAATCTACTGTGAATCCCTCCCTACCCCAACACTTTGATCCTCACTGCCGCTTTGCACATCCACAAACATTTCACAAGGTGCAGTGCGTAAGGGAACACGGTTGCACAGCATGGTGCCTGATCAAAGACCCATTGAACTTGTTCCATAGGAGATGTTTGCTTTGAAAGCACATGGGAGAGCGAGGGGGCTTGTGACTACGGGTCCCAAATACGGAGCCTGATGAATGGAAATAAAGAGAGATTGAATTTTCATGTGTATCTTGTGAAATCTCTGGGTCTGCTCTGCACTTACCAAATACAAGACTCAAAGTCAACTGGCATTGGCTTACATCACTCTTGCCTTCGGAGGTTATACGAGATGTAAGGGCAAGTCTCGTTTTACAGTCAATCAAAATCTGTCATGACTCTTAACCAAGGCTGAAGGAGCATGATACAAAAAGCATCTAAGTTATTGCTTCTGTTCCTCTATAAATCAAACCCCGAAGTAGTGTGGATTTAGGATCAGAGCTTATTTATAGTTTTTTTTTCAATCCCCTAGAAAAGCACACTCTCCCAAGTCAGTAACAGTGATCAGAACTAGAAACTCCTGACCACACACATCCCACTCCCTTTAGGATTCAGCATTCAGGCAATGATAGCACCTTTCTGTGAAACTGTGAGAACGATTCTATGACCATGAACTTTGCCCAATAAGTGCTTTTACTTAAGCCTGTGTCAACAGAAATATGTCATGAGAAATAACAGCTGGATAAATTAGGCTCCAATAAAGTTAATTATTATTCCCATGTCACAGTCTGTATGAAAGGATCTACAGGAGATACATACCAAGGTCTGGCCCTTTCAAATGATAAATGTGATCTCAAGCCTTCTTCCTGGTCACTGACAGCCTAGAGACAAGCAATGATGTACTTCGTGGGCAAACCCATGACCCGGATTTTATCTGCGGTGTAACCGATAAAACACTGTTTAAGTTACTGAGCCTCCACTAAGCAGGTGACTTTGGAGGTCTCCCACGGAGATACAAATACTAAGTCCCGTAGGTACTAGGTATGAGTATGGACTGGAAGAGACATTGGCTTGTGATTTCTTGCTGGTAAACACAGGGACTACCCGAATACACGATTAGCATGAACAGGAATGAAGCTCATCAGCTCCAACTCTCACCCACAGCTGCTACAGATCAGATAAGTAGTCAAGGCCCTCTGTGTCTTCTAACAACACCCAGTTCTAGCAGTAGATAAAGGTAAGAAATCCCACAATGGACAACATTCATGGGCAAACCCATGACCCGGATTTTATCTGCGGTGTAACTGTATCTTTTTCTCTTTCAGGCCACAGAGAAACACAGGGTCGAAGGTTTCAGCCCTTTCACTTAGGAGGGTTCTATCTCTGGACTGATTTGTGTCTACCTCCAGGAGAGGTAAAACCACGAACACACGGTTTGCATGCAATTAAAACTGCCTTTGGCTCCTTCGCAAGCTGACAGCAGGGCCAGGCACAGTAATCTGAAAGCCTAAAGAGAAGTGAGCTAGACGCGACTCCTGAATCCGACAGTCATGACGTGTCAGTGGCCCACCTGCTCCTTTATCATCTGCCATCTGTTCCACCATCTTTTGTCTTCTCACATCTGTAAATGACTTCCAGAGCTCTCCCAGTGCCAGGGTGCCTGTGTTATGGGTCTTGACTGCACAAAGGTTTTACCACACGGTTAACAAAGTCAGGAGACTTGATCCTCTTTGATCTAGTTCTTTTTTTGTACCCTTTAAGGCAGTTACCTTTGCTGACATCTCATGCCGAAAACACAGAAATGCTCAAAACCACACAGTTCAGGCTCATTTTCCAGAGTCCAATCTTCATTTCTGATTACAAAAAAAAAACCACACTCTGCAGAGGAAGCCAGCACATGGCTTCCTAGTAGCACAAATCACCCCAGCGTAAGACAAACAAGATTATAAACTTCTCTCTGGGAAAAAAAATAAGCAACCAACTGCATGTTTCAGATTATCTTTATCTCTCTCTCTGTAAGTAAGCAAATAGTTTACAGTGCAAGTTGATTTCCACAGAACAAAGATCAGACTCCAAACACCAAGAAACAAACAAAAAGGTTTCCAGAGAAACTCACAAAGAAACAAAGCAGAAAAGAGAGGACGGAAGAGATCATGAGAACCAGCAGATCCATGGGAGGGACGAGGCAAGCACATGGGACACAGGACGCCCCATTCCAGCTGTGAGGTGCAAGTGCCATACAATCAGAGGCTGGCCTCACCAAATCACATTCTTATACACGAGAGAGATTCCAAGTAAAACTGAGACCTCAGCCTGCTTACATCTGAACAGAGATGGGGTCAGGATGGGAGCAGTGCCAGATGCCAAAGTGGGTCAGAGATAGGCAGCAGGTGGGGGAATAACCTCTCTCTATTTTACATATTTCTTATCCTTCAGAAAACCATTCAGGTTTTATTTCAGCTTTCTACTGGCCTGGGACGCCAGTCCACTTTCAGTGTCCAAAGGAGGAAGCCACCTGACTACAAGTCAGCAGGAGCCCGCAGTACACCAGAGCAGCACTCTCTCTAGGAGAGAATGGTCATGTCGAGTTCGCTCTGGCTTCAAAACTTAGGCAAGGGTTACAAGACACAGAAGTGTGTGCCATACCTGTCCCCTTACTTTAACGCGTGAGACCAGTTTCCATGGAGTGATCTCACTGGTTCTAAGCTGCGGCAAACAGCTCATGGCCAGTGATCCTTCCAAGAGCCTGAATACCAGAGCACCAAGGACTAAGCCTTGGTGGAGAGGGAAGGGTTTCATTTCATGACAGGACACCTCACATTTCACTGTCTAAGACAGCAGCCCCTTTCAGTAGAACATAAAATTTGAATCAAACCCCAGGATGTCTCCGCCCATCAATGTGCAACCCCATGCTGCTGAACCAAGTCAGCAACAGCTGATCTCCCATCAATTCTAATTCTGGCTTCCCAGACTTTGCAAGCTTGGGACCCAATACATTCAAGATCTGATAACTTGGTCACTAGCAAAATGCCCTGAAGAATCGAACTTTGCCTCAGCACTCTCCACCCCCTACTGATATGGAGATGCTTTTCCTCCTACAACTTCCAAATTCCTCCTACGACTTCCCTGAGTGCCTCCCTCAATGTCCTGCCTTAGACAGTAGTGTGCAAAAGACCTTTCCACTCCCTGCATTGCATTAGCCCGCCAGGCAAAGACAGAAGGATATGGTTCCTTGCAAACCCAGGTGACACTGTCCTGTCAGTCAACGGGAGAAGACTAAAAGAGTTTAACAGTCACATCTCTTCTCCTTGCTCTTGCTGAGCCAGTCCCTTCCTCCCTGTGTGCTCACATGGATTATCCAGGGCTTTCCAAAGCGACACACACTCCGTTGCAATAGCCCACCATGAAGGACAGGCTGCTGGGCCTAGAAGCCAAGGCAAAACTTCTCATGCCACATCAAAGCACTGGCTACTACAAAACTTTCCAGGAAAGGAGTAGAGAGATTCAGAATTGAGACACAAAGTTTTCCTTTAGCAACTTCTCCTTTCATTTGGATGAGAATTTCCCTACCAATATGGAGCTGAGACACCAGGGAGATACCTGCAGCCAGAACAGATGACTCGGAAACTTTATGGAGCCACGTGAAAGTAACTGCGGTTTCCAAACACCATCTCCTGCAGGAATAGCAGCCTCTCCCTTGCACCCAATTTACAGTTAGCCTTTTTCAATTAAATGCTGACTCTGACCAAGGCAAGGACAGGGTCAGATTGGTTTCTAAACCACATCCAGGAGCAAAAGAGCAACAGAAGAGCTAAGAACGGTCTGATTTCTAGTGCAACCACAACAATGGACAATCTCTTAGACATTTTTCACTCAAGGTTCATGGTGAAGGGTGAGGGAAGAGAAGTGAGCTGGGGGGAAGGATGTCCAAGCAGGTCCCAATTAAAGCTTTAAATGACAGGGAGGTAAATGAAGTGATTGTCCTTTTGGTCTCTCAGCTGGATGTGAACGCAGGAATTAGCTGTGACGAAGCAGCACACAGCAGTCCTCAGATCCAGTGTATTTCTCTTAGTAGAGGTAAGTGCTCTCTTAGACCCGTTGAATTTCAAACAGCTTCACATCTGTATCATACCAGATAGGGGGATCCACATTCCTGAGAGAGAAAGACAAGAGCCAATTTACTCTCTGTGGCCAGGTACATGGAATTCAAATGTCACAGTCAAGACTGCAGGAGCTGGCTAAAGAACACCTTCACCTTTGCAAAAGAGGAAATCACTGGTTGTGAGACAATGGGCATTAAAGGGATGACGATATCTACAACATCCCACAAAGCCAGAGCTTTACATGAAATCTCTGCACCATCCCCTCTAAGCAGCAACAGGGAACAGAAAAGCTGTCAGTTCTCAAACAAGCAGTACTCCCAGAACAACTCCTTTCACGTCCCCGCTCAAACAAAGTTTTGGAAAAGCTGATTCACTCTAGTCTCTTCCAAGACAACAAAATCTTTCTATCCTGTAAACATGAGACAATCCAGAGCTGGCCAAATGCGTGCAATTCTCTCTACAGGCACCTCAAAAGTTTGGAAAAGAACAAGTTAGACTGCACCCAGCTTGTTTACCTCAAATAAATAACTCCCCACATGTAGGTGCGGAACCACATGGCAGTGCCCGAGTTAGCTTGGTACTTGCGAATGAGGATGGGGTGAGGGACCGGTAGCAGCCCCACCAGCGTGCCATGCTGCAAGAACTTGAGGATCTCTGACTCATCAGTGAGACCCCTGCAAAAAGACAGATCAGGAACATTCTCAGCATGTCTCACAGACACCCCAGAACTGCCGCAGCATGGAGTACCAGTCTAAACGCACACAGAGCTGGTGACCGTAGCCACCAAGAACACACACTCTCTCCATTGTAAAAAAGAGTTGAGAAGGGACCAGACAAACAAGAAGCTTGGCAAGCAAAATAACATCTCCTCTGCTGAGACTGATGTTTTCAATTATACTTTACAACGTTTCTCCTTGAGGTCCTCCAAATTCATCAAACTCTGCCAACATCACAGAGCTCTTTACACGCCACACAGGCCCTTCTCTCCAAAAATCTACTTACTTGTCAATGCAGATCTTCTCCACCTGAGGGACCAGCACCTGTAAGAGCCGCATGATTGTCTGCAAGGGAAGCTTTGACTTCCAAGACATCACCTGTAAGTAGGAAAGACCGCAGGGAAGTCAGTGTACTGCATTAGCAGTTTTTCTACAGTTACCTCCACCATCTCTACAACAAATTAGTTTTACAAAAATCACGAAAGTGGTGGATGAATTGAGTGCACAACAGCAATACAAGAAATCCTGGAGCACTACAATTATGAGCCACTCAATGAAACTAGTGGAGCATTGCTTTAAAACAGGTAAAACAAAATACTTCGTAGATAGTAGTTAGCTTCTAGAGCTTTGACCACAAGTCAAAGACATTCCCCATGAGGAAATGCTCCTCTGAGGGAGTCTCTGCTGGCCAGGGAATGGTGTATGCGTGGCAGCTCTGTCACAACTCTTTTCCTCATTACTTATTTCCTTACCCAGTCAGGAGTTGGGGTCCACTGTCCACTGGAGGATGCACTAGATAGACGCCTTCGATCCCGTCTGGAATGTGATGCCTCCTACCAATAAATATTATTTAAAACAAAACAAAACAAGCAAACAAAAGCAAATCACACTTAAGATCAAGAAATACAACTCACTTTCTGCTGACTTTCCCCTCAGCTTTTCCAGAGAACTACTGGGAAAGACAGCTCAGCCTGTCCCTAGAGATCTTCATTCACCTAAACCACACGCTTTGGCCCAGTGAGTGGCAATATTTGGTGGCATTAAGTTGTGAGACCCTGTGGCAAGGTCACAACTCCAATCACCACTGCTGACACTGCTGGAACGATCCACAGTAGGAGAGTTAGAAAGGGACTGACAAAAGCCTGTTCAGGCATGTTTCTTTCTTTTAGCACAGAGATTAAACAGCTAAAAGCCACAGCTTTTCAGACTTCTGTCTACTGAGCATCTCAGGGATTTTTGATGCCCATCCTGGAGTATCTTAAAGAGCATTTTTCCAAGGATAGGCTCTCAGCAACATCTACCTAACAAGCCCTGCCCCTTAAGGAATGACACACTCACACCCCCAAACACAAACACCATCACTAGTCACTTTTTGGAATGCTCTGGTCAAAAGTCCAAGACCCAATTCTCTCTTATTTTTCTTCTCACCATCATTCTGTTTTCTTTTATCTTATACAGAAGATGTTACTAACACCCTGGCTTTCCGTATTCATGGTGGGAAGGAAGGAAATAATCCTTTCAAATCACTGTCAATCTCTGCATGAGGTAAAAATGGAGAAGCTCTTCCCTTTTGCAATGCACCCTGACATTCATTACTACAGCCTAGAGCTGACTTTTCTACCAAACAAATGGGAACAGCACTTCCTTCTAACAGCCATCCTGCACCTCCAACACACGAGCTCATTCACACCATTCTTCCCAGCCAGAAACAGCGGGCTTGGGCCAGAGCTGCGCCACACTCCACTGGAAGCTGACAGTGCTGCACCAGTCCTTTTCTGACTGGGGAACAGTTCAAGCTAGCTGCTGGAGACAGAGATGCAATGACCCCTGACTACGTTTCATGGGCTGCCAGAAGAAGAAAACCTTGCTTCTGCAAGTTCTCAGCCAAGACTTCACTTAATGACAACATAATTAATTGTGTGTTTAAGGCATCTGGCTGACCACAGGCCTTCTTCTGGTACCAGGAAAGGCCAAAAAGGGTAAGTAAAACTGGTCCTGGGACATTCTAGAATTCTGTTCATTTCAGCTCATTCAAAGCCTAAACAGTAATATTATTTTGCAATGTTTGCAGCTACAACCTTATCGTTCAGCCTGTTCAGCTTCAGTGCCGCGTCCTCATCAAGCTTCTAAAAATAAAATCCATAAAGACATAAAAAGCTCTAATTTCCTTCAGATCATCCCACCCTCTTCCTCTTTCCTCCTCACTCTCCCATAGCCCTTGCCCCCTCACAGCTGCCATCCAAACGCTGGCAGACAGTTGACACTTTTAGGAGAGGTAAGATGGAATTACACTGAAATATGAAGGCTGTTGAACATTTCAAGAGACACTTTTAAAACGGTTATGACTGATAAGGGGAAATTTGTTACAACAGATAAAGGAAGGAAATAAATCAGCCGTAAAGGCGAGTATCCTAAAATTTATCCAGTACCTCTTACTAATTTATCTTAACTCAGTAGGTTGGAACCAGGTTGGAGCACAGAAAGAAGACAATGTTCAAATAGTCTGAAACACCACAATCCCTAGAGGCAGGTGTGCGCTACCTGAAGCACCATGTGATGGCCGTGATGACTCTCCCCACAGCATATCCCACACCCATTGCTTTACTGTCCTCCACCTCCTGTCTGCTTTTTGGCCCCCACCCCACAAACAGTCAGACATGCAAACAGCACTGCTGGAGCCAGGTGGGGCAGCTAATTCGCAACTGTCTGTCTGAGACCGAAGGCTGACATGCTCACACACACAAGCAGAACAAGCAGAGAGGATCAGGATGTAAGGGTAGAATATTGGAGTCTTCAGCCTGCCCCGCTAGATTGCAATGCCTTTGCAAACATCTCTCATTTGGACCCCACATCTGCAGTACTGTCTCAGCCAAAAGCATGTTGAGAGCAAGAGACTGAGAGATTCTTGTAGCACCACCCTAGTAGCCCATGATAAAATGCATCATCCCACACCAATTCATCAAGTCCTGCACAGTTTACTCCACATCTGGTGAGAACTGGTGTGTCAGTTTGGCCATTCCAGAGAAAAGTAAGAGAAGAGAAGAAAAGCTGGGAAAGTTATGGCTTTCACCATGAGGCAGCCATGCCTCCCTGTGCAAATGGATGCAATGAAATGGCTCAGTGGACAGTGAACGCTCAGGCAGAGCGTGAGGCAGTGCTAGATGTATAAACGTGGCCTTGCTGAAAGAGGAGAGGACATGCAGGATAGCCCTAGCAATCCACTTCCTACAAGACAGCAAGAGGTTTTTGATACTGGACAGGAAAGGACACAGACTCAGGAGTTACACCGAGTGATATAAGACTACTGCTCCGCTGAAATTGGAAGATAGCTGGTTTATAGCTCGATGGGGAAAACGAGCAAATGCCAGAAGGCTGACATTGTCACCAGAGCCTACAAGGCCAGTCCAGCCTTGATTCACAGACTGCAAAGCCTCTGTCTCATCTACATGGTCAAGCAGCTGCTGCTCTGAGGGAAGCATCTCAGCCAAGCTCTCATGGGAACACATTGTTCCACACACCAGATAGTCAGAAGATTCTGGTAGAGCTCTCCATCCCAGAAAGAAGGGAGAGGAAAAAGAAGCAGCACTGAGAACCTGAGTCGAAAGCCTCTGGTTCAGGAATACACCCCTTTGCAATTACACACTTGCTGCTCTATCAGCAGCTTTCAAGGTGGAGAAAGCTCACTCCTCTAGTGTCCTAGCCCTTGTGTCACTAGCACAAACATGAAACACCCAAGATGATGCAACAGTACTTCTGATCCACGGTGATTTTTGGCACAGCGAGCGTGTGCATATTGCCTCTAATATGATGCCTTTCCTCAGAGGGCCAACCAGACCTCTCTTTCCAAGTCTCAAATTTTAGTTCATTTCACACCAAGCCCTAGCTAGACCTTCCCTACACACCAGTATGTCTGGCCTTACCCCGCTCCAGGGGTCCCCATCGCTCACAGCTGAGGGCAAGTTACCCTCTGGCAGAGGCTGTGAAGACTCGGGCTCCAGTGAACGCATGGTCCCATCCTCTGATACCTGTGACTTCTCCGTGAGCTTGTCAATTCCTGTGTTCAAAAGAGAAAAAGCTCAGAAATACAAGGGAATTAAATACCCTTAAAAGCAGAGGGTTCTTCTCTGCCCTGCCATGCACAGAGACCCTACGTATCTGCTGACATTTGAAACGCTCTCCTTTCAACAGGAGAAGCAAGATCTAGCCTTGATTTTACCATCCCAAAGGAATTCATTTGTCTCTAGGAAAATGGCCTCTGATGTAAGAAGAACACAGGTTCACACGGATATAGTCAAACTGAGGCAAGAAGTCAAGACTAGGACAAATGGCCACGTGGACACAAAGACTGAGAGGAGAGAAATTAAAGGCAGTTTACTTTGACTTGTTTGTGATCAGCTTGGGCAAACTGATCTGAAACTGTGACTGAGAGGCAGCAAGTTATTCACAGATGTAAACTCTTAATCTCTCCCACACCCAGTGAAAGGGTGAGTCCACACCGTATCTCACAGAGAAAACAAGCCTCTCTCCTGTTACCAAGGTAAACTAAAGCAGACCTGGAGTAGCCACCAAACTTGTCTTCAGTGTCCCTGGTTCAGCAGGGGCAGCAGGACGTGATCCTTCCATGGAGATCCCATCCTGGGAGTTGGTGCGAGAAATAGGCTCAGGAGTTTTCTTCTTGCGCTGCAGACCTTTCTGGATGGACTGTGAGTCCGTGGGTAAGTTGGCCAGTTGGTGAAATACATTCCGCTTGCGGATAACAGCATAGACCAAATTTGAGTTCCCTGGGAATCAGAGCAACAAAATGAGCAGAGAAGGAAGACTTCAAGAGCTCTGCCAACACAGTACAGCTCACTGGGAACATGAACAATGACTGCAGAGACGCTGCAAGCTCAGAGAGCCATGCTTTCACCCACAAAGGTAACAGCATAAGGAAGAAAAAGCAGTTTGGTATCCTCTTATCCATTGCAAAGCAGTAAATCTAGTGAAATCCTTCCTAGGCTGGAAGGCTGACAAGAAATGGCTTAGATACTGACATTCAAACATCTGAGAAGAAAAAGTGCAGTTTAAACCACATATTAGCACGTATTTTGGAAGAAAAAGTTGTTAGTCCAGATTCAACATTTCTCCATCTTCAAAAGAGCTCACAAAACAAATCAGGGGCATTCCATTTGATGAGAAACATGCTTGAAATCAGAAAGCCAAAAGGTCAGAATTCTTACTGTCTGCAAGGTGGCAGAGGACTGAATGAAACCATCCCCTAAAACAAAACACAGATCACAGCTGCAAAGGCTGTTTTAGGGTCTGGTAACCATCACTTGCTTGATTTCCGTTAGGGAAGCAGATGGTTACTCTTGATTTGCAGTTTTAAAGCAAAACATTAAATTTTGAGCAGAGGGAAATACGAGCTCCCAGCAGGTTAAGGGATCTCACTCTATTATATCCTTGAAGTAAAAAACTGTCGTGCTTTTAAGAAGGAAAGGATAAGGCATTTCCTGGAAAGGTATCAAGTGCCTGAATTTTGTTTGGATGAGGCTGTTTGGTCTTCAGCTCCAGTGAGCTGCCAGAGCAGAACTGAGAGGCACTTTTAAATGCTTAAGGCGGTGGAAGTTGTTTTGTCCACTCACCTACATTGCTGAGCAACATGAGCAGTTTCTCAGGAGCATCCAGGCATTCACAACTTAAGCATTACACACTCACTTTCCCTTCTTCTTCCCCTCTACATATCTCATCTTCTGGTCTGCAGGAAGCTGAGGTTAT
Source organism: Tauraco erythrolophus (assembly GCF_009769465.1). NCBI lineage: Eukaryota > Metazoa > Chordata > Aves > Musophagiformes > Musophagidae > Tauraco > Tauraco erythrolophus. The sequence continues at coordinate 7,316,623 of NC_141484.1, forward strand.
GCTGATAATTAGCTGCCATCTCATTTTGCTCTAACCTAGCCTGTCTGGGTCAGAACCTAACTCTGATTACATACTAACCCAACTTCTCAATCCTAGGCAAGTCTCCATGTAGCTGGTTTCCACACTTCTCCCCTTCTCTCATCTGTCTGGATTTTCACTGAACTTCCATCTCACGTTCTCTGGACTAAATAAGCACAAACCCACTAAATACAGCAGTCTCTTACCATCAAACTGGTACTGAATGATGTTGTTGAAAACTTCCAGCAAGAAGAAAACGAGATGGTGGTTCTGGACAGCAGAGAACAGGAACCAGGTGGTGGAAAAAGCCTCCAGGAGATGCAGTAACTTGTTAGCAGCCACCATGGAGAGAGACTTCAGGTACGGAGACACTGTGGAAGGCAAACAAATGAAAACTGGAGAAAAAAAACATATAAATACACCACTAAAAATGTTGCTTTTGCAACCTTCCCAGCCTGCACTTCTTGGAAAGCCTCATAGAATAGCTGAGCCCAATAGGGTTCCACAGAAACATTTCTAAATATAGAAGTTGTTAAACAGAGATATTGCTTAGTAAAAGCAGGCATTTGTGCTTATAGAGGGTCTTGTGTAGTTTTACACTAGTAACATCATCTCTGGCGTGCCTCCTGCAAAGCTTACAAACCTGGAGCCACCTGACACTCACTAAGCCCAAGGGAAGCCACTGCCACCATGGGGAGGTGGCACTCCCTGCTGGAGAGGAATAGCACTGCCAACCACCCTCATCAGGCCTTCTGGCAAATGCCCTTCTGCCACCTCAAAGGGGCTCCGGGGACTCTGCTGTCCCACCTTCTGCACCACCTGACTGAGCCCAGGCAATAAGCCTGCAGGCAGGTCTGATCTGCAGCAGGCACCTCCAGCACCGACCAGAAAGGCTCAGTTTCCACCAGCAGTCGCTGACACTGGTCAATGTTAAGCGACACAGGTAGGACCGCAGGGAGAGGGGAGTGAGAGCAGCCAGAGCTGTCCCCTCTGCGGGCTGTGGTTTCACACACACACAGTGCTTACCGTTCACAACGATGGTGAGCAGGCAGTCAAAGAGAGGCTGCAACCGCTGATGCCCACTGGTTATGATCTTGTGAAAGACCTACGGTAAGGAAGGAGTTCTTGAGCAAGGTACCTTACTGAAAGTATCCTCTCAACCAAAACCAGCACCGCCCCCACACTAATCGCTTCCTGACACCATTCCCTCCCAGGCAGGGCCCTACATGCTCCACAATTACACAGGTGGGGAAGGCTGCTCTCACTGCACACTTACACTCCAGGAGTACAAGCATTCATTTACAAGGAATCCTTGGGGATGTGATTAGGGCTCTACAACACTGCAAATAGAAACTGACTGTGAGCTGTTCCAAAATGCACAGGCAGCCTGAAGACAAAAATAAACCACCAGGAAGTAAGAAACATCTTCATCTCCAATGGATTTGGACTCCAAACTGATGATAGTTGCTTGAAAAGCCACAGAACTAACCATTTCACATTTGGTTCTAGCGCAAACTTGTAACGCAAATGTTTGTCCTACTTTTCTTAACTATACTCTCAGACATGGAAAGACTCAACTGCCTCACAACCAGTTCAGACATTCCTAATCTTGGCCTTCCCACCTCTAGCTGGCATGCCTTTAGAGAAGATCTGAAGCATAATGAAAATACAGAGATGACCTAAATTTTATGGAATGTAATGGCAAAACACATAGTGTCAAGAACAGTTCTGTTGGGTACATTTCTTCCTACTCCTTCTAACAGGAATCTCCTTTCAGAGGTTAATCAGAAGCTGCTGAGAGATTCTTCTCTGGCAAATGAGCACTAACATGCCAGGAGGGTACCACCTGAGGCTAGTACTGCAAAACACACAGCTGTTTGTCGGCAGTATTGTGACCCTCAGCACTACAGACTGAAAGATAAATGAAACCTTGCAGCAACCCAAAGTGTAGGGTTGAGCTTGGTATCACTGGTGTTCCCATTACGACAGATGTGCTCCACACAGCTCTAGTGACTTGGGACAAAGCCAGCAATGCAGTCAGATCTCCTGCCTTCCCCACCTGCAATCAAGTCTGGCAGAGAGCATGCACCCATCCCACTCATGCCAGTCCTGGAGTCCTTTAGACACCAGTCCAGTGCCATCCAGGATCCTGTTCTTTGGGATCATCTCATGCAGATGAAACTGCATCTTATGCATATTCTCCCTACCAGATACATAACCTCAGGTTAACAGCATGCAAAGATCCCACCCATGCTTGGATGCATTCACCTTCTAACTACTCAATGGGCTGTCAATCTAGGGAGGATGAGTATATTGAAGGAGGACAATTATTTGTGGAGGTATGAAACGGGAGCTAGGAGGGACAGACAAGAACTGCTGGAGCTATACTCACTATGATAAGCAGATCTGCATGTGTCCCTGTGAAGACAGGGATGTCCATAGGCACTCGTACGGAATACGGCTTGTTCAGTCGAACCCCAAAGTTGCGCTCCCCACTGAGAAGCAGGAGGATAAAGACCCCAATGTGCATCAAGCCCACTCGCGCTGCAGAAAAAAAATAAAACAAAAACCCACACATCACAGCGAGGCCACCGGACTCCTGAAGACCACAGGGCAATGAGGAGAGAGGAGAAACGCTATGGGACTGAAAGGAAAACTGCACAGACCAGACCATACTGATAAGGGACATCTCCCACAGAGCTCCCTCCATTGCCAGTACCAGTGTCCTTCCCAAGCACATCTATGGGGCCAGTACAATGTTAAGTCTTGGATAGATCATGGTTTTCTTCATCATGTTCTTAATGTAAACCCATGACCACAGTAGGAAAGATCTGACTTCTTTCCACTACCCAGTGATGGATTTATGCCTGATTTACACCCAAGACAAGAGCAGATTGTTCATTTCACACTCTTCATGGGGTCAGGGACATAGTTTTCGACAAAAGGACTCAAAATAAGCTAACACATGGTAATGATCTCCTTTCCTTCTGTTGCAGTAAAGAGCATGTCCTGCTTCTAGTCCATTACAAACATTAACATCCAGCTAACTGGACCACTCTACTCCACACCTGCAGAAGGCTAGGAATACACACTCAAGATGCTATCGCATCTCAGCAGCGGGGAGAAAGCATCTTAGAAACATTCTAGCTCAACTGTCAAGCACAGATTATCCCAAATATTGAAAATAATCAACTTACACTGGTCTGCTCTGGCATCATTGAGAAAATACAAGATCGGGACAAGGATGTCCAAAACATCACTGCTCTTCAGCACAAAGAAGAGGAATTTCTGGAAGACAGGGGAGGATTTCACACAATCACAAGCATATTTGGTTTTCTGCACCATCTGCAGGACTAAGGTCAGGTAGCCTCACGCTAATTAGTCTTTCAAGAACATTAGAAAAGCTAGTGTATGGACCAGGTCTTCAACTCCAGTGTTATTTGTCGAGTTCTTGTAACACCTGGTCTTGCATTTACCTCAAGCACTGACCTTCAGGAGCTGCAGCCTCTCTCACAAGCTCTCCATGGAGCCAGACCCCACCAACCCATCCAGCAGGGAGCAGTGCTGCTGACCAGAATACCACAGAGTCACTGCTAACTACCTGCCCACAGCTCTTCACCAGGGCTCAGTCCAGCCAGAGTCACGCCAGGCTCTGGGCAAAAGGCAAGGTGTGGCAAAGCTCAACAAGAAGCAGATCCACACCTTGTTGAAGTCACAGAGTTTCCAGAAAAGGACGAGGAGTTCCTGATGGAATTGGATCTTCTTGGCAGAGTTTGGCAGGTAGGTCTGGACCAGCGGGTTTGATAATAAGCGGGCCACTCCTTTCAGGATGAACTGGAAATCCTGCCAACAGACCAGGAAAGAGACTGTGGTGGGCCCAGGGCTCATGCAATCAGCATGAAATCAGACAGGAAATAGTTCGGGCAGGAGCACCTTACCTCCTCTCGGTGTATTCTTGAGAGGTAATTCACAAACAGATTGTCTGGTCCGGGAGGCTGCTTTCAAAGACAAGGAGTGAGATGCTTACTGGCAAGAAGGTTTACTCAGGAAGTCAAAGTGTAACCACTGGCTCTGGGGGCTAACGTCTCTCATTTCAGCTTTCCTCTCCGAATGATCCAGTTTTAAATGCTAGGAGACAGAGCATCTCAGAGAACAGTAAAGTCAAGGGCTTTTCACTTACATGCTCTTGATTCAAACCAGTGACCAAAACCTAGTGGTTTGATCATCTACAGCTGTTTAGTGACCTACAGGAAAGAAGCAGGAGTGGGCCAGAGATAGCAGACTACAAGGACAGGAGTGGTGCTGAGCCCTACAGGCCAACATTCAATGCAAGCTGGTGTCAGAGGACCACAGGGAGTTCAGGAGAGCAGCAAATACAGATCCCAGTGTCACTCACATCCACATCATCCATGGCCGTGCCAGTGGTCGTGCCATCCACTGTGGGACTTGAACTGGTGGAGCTGTCATAGTCCAAAGTGACAATCAGCACCTGGGCTGCCTCCTCTACCAGGGGCTCACGGTAGTCAGAGAAAAGCAGGTGATTGTAGGGAATCCCATAGCCCACCGGGTCATAGGCACAGACGACGTTCAGCAGTGAGGTGAAGAGTGGGAGTGCATGCCTGGGGAGAAGAAAACATTCTCAGAAGGCAGAAGCAGGAAGCAAAAGGTGCTGCCTTGAAGAAGAACAGGCATTTCCCCAAGAGCTTGGGGTCACGACAAAACACTAGCATCTTCTCTGACCTACAACAGTGACCCATGACTGAGTAGCCCCAAGACAAGAGCTAACACTCCAGCTCCCAGCTGGTCTCCTAGACTACAGCTGAGAGGGAAAGGGAGGTGAAAAAGGCTGTGTGGCCTCCCAGAGGAATCTTGTGCAGCAATGTGAAAAAGGGGACAGGACTTTAAAGCTCTCTAGACTCTGGAAAGACAAAACTGTCTGCCTTCAGCCAGGACCGTGTACTCCAAGATAAGCAACTGTCACCTGACGAGCTGCAAGTCGCAGAGGAGACGATGCCACCAGAGGGCAGCACTCACCTGCCACCAACACCCACCACCCACTGCAGAGCCACGCCACCACCCTCACCGGGCAACAGGGTCTACAGCAGGGAACAGGATCTGCTATTTCCCACACGACAGGGACCAGTCCCACATCAAACTCCAGTGAGCACCATGCTCAGTCTCTCCTTTTGCTGCTGAGGAACAATTCTCACTAAGCAGAGATGTTACTGGGGCGTACATAAGACAGGGACAAAGAAAAATGGACAACAGCCCCTAGATATTGGAGGTAGCAAGTCCCCATTACCAACATACACCATGGAAGAGAACTGAACATATTTCTCTCCCTGGCACCCAGTCCCCCACTCTTCACCCTCACCTGTTCTCTGTAGAGCAGAAGAACTGCACCCACGGGTTGGCGTTGCTGCTGTCAGAGGAGGGAGGCAGATACATGGCCTCCGAGAAACAGGTCAGCAACAGCTTAAGCAGCTCTGTCCTGAAAGAAAGGGAGAAGCAGCCATGGCCTGGAGCCATTCAGGAGCCAGGGACTGCGTACAGGAGGCACAATCACCACAACAACACATAAGGAAGGCTCAGTCCCACCTAGAAAGTCCAGCCCATGGAGAGCTAAGCCCATTTCATTTCATAAGCAACACTGCTGTCATGGGTACAAAGCTCAGCAGAATTGCTGCCTTATGAAAAAGAAATACAGTACAGAGCTCCTAGGCATTTTCAAAGCATCAACATTTTGCCAGTTCCTGTTGCAGCCACTCTGACCCCCGTATCATACTACAAAAAAATATTCCAAAGGTCAGTTGGGTTTTTTTCTGTATCACCAGTCCTGTTAGCTCAGAAAGAAACAAGAAGAAAGCCCCCTGGGAATCACAGACACCCGAGCCCATCTGCCCCAGATCCTCCTCTCCTGAACCCAGCTTCTTTCCATTCTGCCTTTGCCTCTTACCTATTCAAGTCATGGATGTAGTTAGGCTGTGGAGAATGAGCAAAGCCCACTCCAGCCTCCCAGATGTACTCACAGCTGTCAATGGAGTGGATATCTTCTGCTGTGTCCTGTGGGGAGAAATAATAGGTCAGACCACAGAAGGCAAGAGCCAGAGTTGACAGCGCTAGAGGTGTCCAAGGCAGATCAGCACCTCTCTCTAGAAATAGCAAAGAAACCAGCACAGAAGCATCCAGACACTCATACCATCCAGACTGTCTCATAGCAGCCCCATCCATGGAGCACCCCTGATAGAGGACCCCTTATCTTCAAAAGATACTGAGCACCATGCAGAATGAGGCCTTTCCTCTAGCATGCTAAGGTGCAATGCTAGCCACCTCCACTGGGAAGGCTCACCTGATGCCAAAGGATCCAAAATACATTCTGTTCTCCTTACTGGATGCATCACCATCTCCTCTCTTTTCCTCCTTTCTCACAAAACATAGCCCAGGTCAGGGCTTTTTCCTTTGCAGATCAAGAGCATCACACAGGGGTTCAGTTCCATTTGACACCTCGACCCTATTTCAGAGCAGGTCATGCTGAGTTCACCCACATAATGGTGACTCACAACGGCTGCACCCCAAAGGCAGAAGCAGCAAATTAACCCTCACCAATAACAAAAGTGGATATGATTGCAACTTGCTTTTCAGAGAGTATAGCAAGAAGGTGACTGCAAATATGTTATTTCTCCTAGTGAGAACCTTCCCCATCCCTCGACAGGGATGGCATGACTCTCAAACTCTTGCTTTGCAACCTGAGGAGATGAACCACAGGAGTTTGCCACTCTTTGTCATGGTCAGTCAGGTCAGGGTTGAAAAAGCTTTGCAGAGACAAGCAGCCATTGAAAACCACCTGCTGACCCTCCAGGAATGACCAGGAGCAAGGGCCCAGATAAATATGTTTGCAACAAGTACACTTGGCACACTTTGGCTGTGTCTTTTCTGGGGTTTAATTAAGCAAATTCTGCCTTTTTTCCTCCCTGCACTTGGGGAAAGCAGATCAGAGGACTGTTTCTATTTGCTCTGGGTTTCCATTGCATAACCTCCCTCCCACAAAGGCACTGATCTCAGGACCTTGTTTGAGGGTAACCAAGATGTACTTATCACCCCAACCACGACTCCCACAAAACTAACATGTTGACAGCAGCTACTGCTGACACAGAAGCAACTGCGGCTTCTTCCACAATCTGGGCTTTCCCTGCCTTGCTACTGGCTTCCTACAGACAGGCTGGAGCTCACCTGCTGTCAGGTTTCTCACCAGGCTCCTCAGAACAACTCTTGATGAGACTGGAGTGCCCAAGACCTCCCTCCACAACCAAATCTTGAACATCTCCTGCCAAGCACAGGCTTCATGGAAAGAAATGCAATTACATCCACAAACCTGCTTCTACCGTGCATGGCTAAGCAGGAACACTAGGAGGAGACAGCACGTTACTAGCCATCATTATAGCAGTTCCCCGGGCCTGAAGAAGCAGGTGCTGACGTCTACAAAGAGCTCAGCCTTTGCAAGTAAGTGATAAAACACAGAGATGCACTGTGCATGACAGAGGGATCCCAAATTTCTAGCCATAATTCCAGGGCTGACTTCAGTAGGAGGGCAATCAGCAAAAGAGTATGGGTCACTCCTAGGACTTCCTTGCGATTCCCTCCCAGCTCTTACTCTTCGTCTTTACTCAATTCTGGTTCAGCAACTATCCACCACCACCTGTATCTCTGGGGCCGTATCTTCTGCCACGAGCATGAGGTGGTTGTACTCATCCCTGCTCTTAACCTGCAGTCAGACCCAAGAGCGCAGCTCAGACCAGATCCAGAGAGGGAAGAGAGTTAGGCAAAGGCTGCAGAGGCTGCAGGCAGCAGACAGGCAGCTATGAGCAAGGAACATACTGCATTCACGATCCCACCATCTAATTCAACTCGCCCAGAGCCCTGGAAAGCCAGGCTGGCTGCTGCCAAGGGAAAAATCTCAGGTGCGATGGGCGGGGGGGTCTCCCAGGAAAAACTGTTGTCACCTACACTTGTGCAATCAATCCCAAGAGACAACACAAGTCCATCACTTTCAGCCACACTCCCACTTACTCTTGGCACATACCTATGTGGCTCTGATCCAGCCTCACTCCTTCATCCCTAGGTGACAGATTTTAACCCTGTTTCTACTACCCAGAAACTTCAAGCAAGCAAATTACAACTTGGGTTTGTCAGGAAATTTTGAAGCCATCAAAATACACAGTGGTTTAGCATGTTCGTTTTTGATTTACTTCACAGCTATACCAAAAAGGAGGGCTGCCCGCTTTTGTTTATAGACTGGACCTACAACAAACACCATAGAGGAGTTGGTGAGAGGAGAGAGAGGGAGGAAGATGCCAGAATCTGTCCTTAGCACACCTGGTAGGAGATCCCCGCTTCAGGGAACTCCTCTGAAGTGAAGACAGTCACCAAAAAGATCAGAACACGTTTGTCTTTGCTGCAATGATATGAAGAGGGAGAGGAGGTGAAAAGCCACAACAGAGACCACCTACTCATTCACATCATAGCACCTGCCATCAGGCAAACAGCTGCTTCCTGGCCCAGACTGCACCAAATTGCCAGGGAAACAAGCAAGGTGCTAAAGGTCTCTGCTCTGCTGGCAACACAGAAGAGCGTTGTTTGCCAGCAGAACCACCTTTTCCTGAGGGGCAAGCTGCAGTGCGTGGGTTAGTGCCAGCAACTCCATTTGAGGCCCACCCAGCTGTCTCAGAACATCTGTTGAAACAGGCACAAACACCTCACAGCAAACCCGAAATGTTGATCAATATTAGTCACTGTGGGTTCAAGCTCAGCGACTCCGTATATTCCTGCCTGCAGGTTTGCAGGAAGCTGCTGGGATTTTCCAGGGTGGCCCCCATCATGCAGCTAATCTACCTCTGTGCCGATAATCTCATGATTCAACTTACCACCGTGCTCCTCCGGTGGCTCTGCACAGTGAAATCGGGACAGAAGAGCAGATCTGCGACAGCAAGGAGCAACGACTCAGCCAGTGGCCGGGCATTTTCATCGCCATCATCTCCCTAAAAGTGAGAAACATGGAAGAGTATTGTCAGCCCAGGGTTAGCGAAGAGCACACAGTAACACTAGTATGTTAGTTACTTCTCTTCACAGGAGAAGACACACTCCCCAAGAACACACAGGGAAGCAAGAAGTTACAAAGGAACAGGAAGGAGAAACACACAAAACCCAGCCAGTAGAGGAAAGAAATTCCCCGCTGGAAGGTGATGACTAAATAGGAGCAAGCTCTTTAATGACATCAAACTGAGCAGACAAAGGCTTAGAGATGTCAGGGAAACAGAAGAGTAAAACTGGACCTTGCCACGTGGAGGTGCCTGACTTACTGAAAACAAAAGGAAAGGGAAACATTTAAAGAGAAGAGGGTTTTACAGTTATGAAGGAGAGTGATTTGGATGGTGCACAGAGACAGCAACAAGAAGCCAGCCAGCAGCAATAAGGTGTAAAACCTCTCAAAGTCCAGCACAGGCTGCCCAGAACTGGAGGTGACAGGCCAGGAGAGGCCACGTGCACTATGCTCAGCAAGGGGCTGCCTCAGCCTGCCATGGCAGAGCAAGCATGACAGCAGAGGGGATTGTGCCATCTCCAGTGTTTAAAGCAATCACTCGAATCATGCATGGCTACTCCTCTGCAGCCTTTGCCACAGGAAACCTTGCCAGATCTTCCCTGTCAAACAGCATCCTGGATGGGAGGCCTTCCCCACCACACACTGGTGCTGGAGGGAAAGGCAGGGAGCAGGAATGGCAGGAGCTTATCTATCTCAGCCAGGCCTCTGTCAGCCTGTGCACGACACACGGCTCTTAAATCACAGCAGGCAGCTAACGGAGATAATTGCCTGTGCGGCTCTGACGTCTGTCTCAGCGACAGCAGGAACACTACTAACAGATCCCGGATGTAAGGAGAGGCTCGGAGAGGATGGATGGTGCCAGCACAGCAAAGATGCTTGTACTTGAGCTTGCAGTCAGAGATAAAATGACAAGCATTAGTGTCCAAGGGGATTTTTTTCTCCAAGAATGATCTTTGCTAGCATTGTCTTGGCTGCCAGAAAAAGTCCCTGCAGGCTCTGGGTACCACCACACCCAAAATGGGTAACACATAACAAACCAATAGATCTGTACACAATACAGACTCTCTTACAGGAGGAAGGCACTCATGCTCCAGGAGCTCTGCCATCCATCACTGCATCATGGAGGAGACAAAGGATAATTGCAGAGATATTTACTAATGGTCCAGGCATACCACCATCTTCCCCTTCACTTCCCAGGGAGAAATCGGTCTTCAGACAGAAAAGCAGTTGCCCCTAGATGAGGCACGACCCCACCTTCCCTGTTGTCTCAGGGTTTCATGTTATCTCCTGCCAGACAGCTCAGCCAGCCTTACAGCTGCTTCTGCACATGGTAAAATGATGGAGCACCCTGGACCACAACAGCTCCACTGACAGTCAGGAGACACAATGCAGTAGGAGAGCTCCCAAATTCAGCACGTATGCACTGGACGGGATTGCCTTGGGGTGACCCCACCACTCTAAGGCTGAGGAACTCTTTCCTCCAACTGCTGAACAAGGTGGAAAAACAGTTGTAACAGAAGCCTGGCTGGATCAGAGTACTAGGCACCCCGTGTGTTCCTTCCCAAAACTAGCTCCTCCATTGTTAAGCCTCTCCAGTGCTTCCTGGCCCCTGCAGGGATGAAAGGGTGGACAAACACCACCCTCCCAACCACACAGATCACATAACATAGCAAAGACTTCTCTTTCCACCACACAGAACTTCCCCTTGAAGTAGCCTCAGGTGAAATAGATTAGAGGTGACAGGCAGAGACAGCGCAAGGTGCAAGGTTTGTACCAAGGTACAACTACTGCCAATCCTTTATAACCTTCCCCAAAAATACTGCAGTACACTTAATGCTCAGGGGAAACCACGCTCTGCAGCACAGCCGCACTGACCTGCAGATTCAGAAACTCGTAGCAGAGTGCTCTCTATGCACAGAGCAGGGAGCTGCTGAGGGAGCAAGCAGGTAAATTCCTGGCCTAACTCAACTGTGCTTGCAACACTATTTCTCCTACGTGCAGGAGATCCTCAAGCACTTTCACACGTAGCGAGGTTCAGAGACTCCCCTAAGGTTATACACATCACTGACAGAGCCAGAAACAACACCTAATTCTTTAAATCTAACTCTTTAACCATCCTTGCTCAGTTGTGGGCTTCACCTATCAGGCTAGGCTCTGCTTAAAACTGTATCACTCAACTCATAAGCAGGGTATTGAGTCATGATGCTGACAGCTTCTTCGGCACTATTTGCTTTAAATGTGACATTGTAAAATCAGTGGAAACAACACTCTTTCAGTTTGACTTGAATCTTAAATCAAGTTCAGTTAACGGAATCAGGTCATTTCAGTTTTAGAAAGTCATACAGCCTTTAGTACCACTCTCATGTTTGTTTCGATTCACACCTTCAGTTATAATGGAGAAGCCTTCCCTCACATACCAGTGCTCTCCCACAGCTACACACCCAAGTGAAATATTCAGATGATGCAGGAACCTGCACTAAACAGCAGCTGAAGGTGAAAGAAAAAGCAGCAAGACTCAAAGGGAGGAAAAGGACTTAGAAGGTGCCACCTAATTTCTGACCAAACAGAAATAACTGGAATAAAGTTGCCCCTAAAAGTATACAGGGTCTCCTCGCCACAGCCTCGCCTTCACCCTCCAGAAAGACAAATAAGTGCCAAGAGACAGACCCCTCCTCGGCCAGCCCCAGGGACAGTTGACCAGAAGAAACCTCTCCAGTCTGGGTCCTCGAAGATGTAAGGCAGGATACGAGTGAGGAGCCGGCAGCAGTTCAGGACGATTTGCCTCTCCTTCTCCGTGTGGCAGCCACTCTCTGCTCCCTGCACCAGCTTCTCCACGGCCTGAAGGAAACAAAACCAAGACAGGTAGCGTTAGCCTGGACACAAGTCAGCAAGAGTTGGGCAGGTCTATCCTGTTGGTGACACCCTCACATGGAGTTATAAGCAGCTCTTGGAGCCCATTTTCCCCGAATTCAACGGTACAGGTGCTGTTGCTGTTTGAAACACTGCAGAAATAGGGTTAATGATCTTAAACTCATCTTCTTGAATTTCTACTGTCCTGCTGCAAGAGACCTCACGCATCAGGGCTAATCCATGCTGCACACGTGTTGTGCCATGTGAGACAGACAACCAGAGCACCAGAAGGCTCCTTCCAGCACTGCTCCATGACACCACACACTGCCAAGAGCAGATCAGATTAATCAGCCGCATCAGGTACACGAGATGCGGGCAGAACCGAGGCAGCAGCGCTGTGCTGCATGGTGTGAGGCACTGGCAGGGGAAGATTGCACTGAAACACACAAAATCTGACAGATCCGTATGTGCTGCTGTGATTGCAGCAGGGATCTCTCCTGACTCGGGAGGCGGGAGCTAAGCTGCTGTCTGTGACTATTAAGGTACCCTGAGAATAGGTCTGCTGCTCTGGAAAGAGCTTCGGGGCTGAGTCTCTGCAGTCCTTCCAGTCACTACTGAAACTGCTAATGGAGACAGTCACGCCGGGTTTTTCAGACTAGGAGGTGGGTCTTGCCAGGCAGCAACCATAGTCCCAAGAGGCAGCGGCCGGAGGTTTTATCCGCAGATAGAAAAAGGCAGCTCCTTCCCCGAGAAGCTGAACCCACTCGCTCTTCTTCCCTGATCCCAAGGGGAAACAGAGGGGGAATGAAAGCCAAAACATTTACCAAGGATTCACCTTGCTGCTTTTTAATTCATGAGGTCATGTGTCCCTGCTTAATTTCATAGCAGACTGTCTGGGCCACTGACTCTGCCAGCCTGCGTCATCGCCTTAATGGGTATTTCAATGCTGTTTGTGTAGTCTCAGACAGTCCACACACTACTCTGTGACTGAGCTTGACCGTTTTTTCGGGCGCATTTATGACTCTGTACAGTCTGAGTCTCCAGCCACAACTGCAAATGACATTTCAGCCATGCCTTTGTGCTCTCCATGAACACGCAGCATTGCTAAGACCAGTGGCACATTGCACCTGGCACAGGTCAGGGCACGCAGCTTGGCAAAAGCACTGCAGGAGCCCACAGGCTCCTCTCACTGCGATATCCCAACACCTAGGGCTCCTGGATAAATAGCCCTGCAGCGACCAGGTCTCCCAATAGATCTGTTTCCAACAGGGAGAACAGCCCATATTTTAGTCTTGGTTTGGGGGGAAAGAGGACACAGAGACAAACGGGTTATGTGGTCAGTACAGGTCTCCTCAGCCCTTCTCGATTCCCAAGCTGCTGATTGCCAGAAGCCAGGAGTACCAGCATTAGGGAAGAACCATTCCATTTCTCCTAATTTTTGTGTTCTTTCTCAAGTATCCACTACAGGCATCTGTCCAAGGCACAATTCCCAGTCAGAGGTACCTTCAGCATGATTCAGTGGGTCTCAATCACATTTTGTAGAGCAGGAAAGGAAAACAGGACAACAACCATCTAAAACTGGGAAAATGCCATTCCAAACATTTCCAACACTACAAATTCAAGGCTACTCTTTGCATGGCTCAAATCAGGTGCATTATTAACACCTGCACTTTCCCAGGCAGAAAAAGTCTTGGACTGTTCCCTGAGCAGCATCAGCTGCTGCTCACCAGCTTGACAATTTGCCAAACCTGGCAGGGTAGGAAACGTGAGTCAATGTCCCTTGTGCTGCTATTAAGGACGTGACAACATCAGAAGCAGCATCAGGGATGTTCTGATGTCGCAGCAGAAGGAAGAAAAGTCTTAGGATTTCCCTCAAACTTCATCCAAGCACTTTTACAGTGACAAACTCCACATCCCTCTGGGATCTGTGAGCTTGAAGCCAGACTGATACACAGTGAGGAGCAATTAGACGCAGACAGGGAATCGGATGTTTCAGCCTCGCCACAAATATGCAGCTTGGTACAAAGTCACCCAAGTAGGAAGCACTTTACACAGCAGGCAAGACCCAAGAGGGCATGGTGAGACACAGAGGGGACAAGAGGAAAAAGGCTCCAAAGCGAGCAGCTGCCAGCCGTGGTCTGTGCTAAACCAAGAGAGGAAGGGCTGAGAGTCATCATCAGGAAGCACAGCATGCAGTGCAAGGAAATAATATGGTACCTGCCTCCCCTCAGGAGCCACAGCACTACTGATCCAGGGACAGCCCGCTACAAGCACAGTACCAAGGAAGAAGGCAGCACCATCCTTACCTTATAACACAAAGTTGCCAAGTTTGAAGGGGATTCTTCTCTCACTGCTCGAATCTCTGCAGCTGGTACAAGGGCAAAGACATCCTGCACTGAAGTGGCTGTGTCTGCCCAGAATTGGTCCCAAAAAGCATCATCTGTTGCCTCCACGGGCTGTGGAGAGACAAACAAGGTTACATATGCAGAGCTATCATTCTGTGAGGTCCAAACATCAGTGATTATGCCTGGCTTGGGAACAGGACCATGCCACTGTTGGCAGAGAACAGAAGAGGCTAAATAAAACATACTAGCACTGGGTTTATATCTCAACTTTTGTTACCAGGGCTTTGGTAGACTTGATCTCCTAAACAACACACCCTCAGCAAGAGGGTGAGCAGCAAGATATTTATGTGACCAACTGCATCAGACTGGGACTATCCAATTCTTTCACGGAGTTAAAACATACATGAGGCCTCCTGCTTGTCTGCAACCGAGGGTATGTATTACAAGGTCTGTACCAACATGCATGGGCCAGGCTGCTGTCCTTCACTCTGTCCCCTTCAGAGCAAGCCAAGGATGCCCTGAGCATGCACTGAAATTACTTCTGTTGTAACCAAAAGTCTCAAGGAAGCAACCAGGGACACACCTCACATTAGGGCACGAATAGACCCACGGAACCGAAAGACCCACCGCAAAGCACTTACGGATGCAACGGAATTGATCTTTCTGAATCAAATATTTATGAGGAGCTGGACTCAGTGCAGCCGGTCACTGCCAAGGCTTTGTTCTTAAAAAGCACTGTGTGCAATTCAAAGAGGAAGATGGAAGGAGGAGGCTGAGATACCAAAAGAAAGCAATCCATTTCAGACCTGCGGTCTGAGAAGCCCATCCCGCATGTCTGGGAACATACCTCTCCCCATTACCTTTTCTGGCTCCAGGTGCAGACAACTCCCTCTTTTACCAGCACTGTTGTCCCTTTTTCACAGTGAGAGAACAAGGATTCTCCTCAAATGCCCCCTGAAAGCCCAGTGCTAGGGATGCTGGCCACAAGGACAGTCTGTTTGCCACACTGCAGCTGGAAAGATAACGCTGTACAGCCAGCTGCAGAGTCCCAGTGTTATTTCCCCCAGCTTCCTCCTGACAGCGTGGCACCAACTCAGAAATCAAACTAACAATGATGACAACCTGGGAGTCAGGTTATATGTGGCTGAACAAAGCAGACTGGACCTCGCTTTGCCCTTTATGGCTTTGCAGAGCCAGAGAGCAGCGCTGGCCACTCAAGGTGAAGCGGAGGCTCAGACACACAGGGCCAGCGGTGCCTCCAACCCTGCGGAAGCACGGCAATGACCTGCCACTCCTCAAAAGGTGAAAACACCAGCACTGTTTGCTGAACAAGAAGGCACCTCCATTACACAACATCTCAGCCATGCAAAGCCTGGGAGCTTTGAACAACCAGGAAAGACTTAACTTTTCATCCAGCCTGGAACTGAGCACAGCTCTTCCCATCTAAATGCAGATACTTGCCGAGAGACAGGCATTGCCCAAACAAGGCTGGAAGTGTTCATCCAGCCCAAGCGTCCTGCTACAGAAGTGAGATAAATACATGTGTATTTATGCTGAGCAGTGCAAAAGAGAGGATCCACAGTTTCAGTCAGAAGAGGAAAAGGGAAGCTTTTCCAGAGGAGTTTCCCCAGCGGTGCTGAGGCATGGTGGCACTTTCGGCAGGTCAGAAAAGCCACCTGCCCGAGCACCCCCAGCCCTTGGCAAGGGGCAGCATCCTGCCTGCAATGTCCAGCAGCTCTAAAGCAAACAGCAGCTCTCACTGTGATAATCAGCCCCGTGGGTGGGTCTACCACGTCAGATCGGAAAGGGGCAAAAAATATGAATGAGTGTTTAACTTAAACAATTCCTGCCCACTCTGAGCTCTGCTGTAGTAGGCAGAAAACGTGCCCAGCTCTATGCTGTTTCTAAATGGAGCCAAGACATGACTCTGAGAACAGCTCATTCACAGCTCTGACACCAAGTGCTGCATTTCCTCCTTTGCCATCACCTCTGGAATTAACAGCCAGACTCTGCAAGCAGGTGACGTGTCACTATCACCCAAAGGCCAAAAAGTCAGAGGGGCAGGCAGGCAGCCCACTCCCCAAACTGGTATAGCAGGTTACTGCCCTGCAGCTCTCTTCCTTCACGCTCCAGTGCCACAGAGGCTGCTTATTGCTTGTCCTGGTCCTTCCAGCCATGTAATGAATCAGGCCAAGTGACTCCCCAGTCTTTAAAAACAAAACCAGAAAAAAAACAACCACAACATACATGTTTAGACATCTTCTAGCACTCTGTTCTAGTGCTGAAACACTCTTCATTTTATCACCTGGCCTCCAAAGCACATTTCCACCAAACCCCTTTCCAAGGGAAGAGCAACTTTTTCCAAAGGGTTCAAGACCACAGCTCCTCAGAGGGGATCTGTAGGAACAGCCGAGTGTTTACAGCCTGACTTTCATCTTCCTGAGAGTTTGAAGGAGCTGTGCTCTTTGTAACCTGGGCATGAAACACTTAAATGGAAGAAAAGCTATTTTGCAAATCTCATCTCTAATTACACTCCTCAAAAAGAGCCAAGTATTTGGAAATCTGACATATGTAATGCACGAAACGTCCTACACTTCCTACATCCCCTTTCAAACCACATACCACAACCGCACACATAATTGCCACATATACCTGCTGGCTGCCTGCCACAGCCACTCCCACCAACAACAGAGAGCAGCAATTGCTGCTAATTGGAGATCATGCATAAATAATGGGCTTCACTCTCATCTAGAAGGGAAGGAGGAAACCATTTCCCTCCAGCAGACACAGATCCCTTTACCTCCTGCTAGCCTGAGGCCTCCTCAGAGTTTGAACACAGCCGCTATTTTACAGATGGCAACACAACAGCTAAGACGCATTGAAGAACATGGTCTCCGAGTAAAATTACATGGAGGTAGAGGAGCGTAGCAGCAAGTACTAAAGCTGCAACATTGGATGCTGCAGCCACATTAATGTCACGACTGCCATCTTGGCATTACAGTAAAACACCGTTTCTGTCATTTTTAATAGCTGCAGCAAGTCAGGTCTTCATCCAACAGATGGTATCCTGTGTACAATCCCAGGACACGGATTCAGTATTGAGTCACTCACATCCCCACAGCCCCCCTGTTTTAATTAACTGTCTGGCATCATGAAGCCACTCGATCCACATAATATTCATCTCCTTGATAGAACATTACTGGATGTTTTTAAGCTGATTGTACTCTGCACACAGCATCTCTGGGGATCTAAATATTCATTTCCTCATGCTGAGCTCACCCAGCAGCCTGTATCTGCATATGGGAAATACAGAGACCTACAACAGTCTTGTTCACCAGTCATGGTTATCTTCATTCAGAAACATTAAGATTTAGTTACAAGTGTTGGTGTTGCACATGCTGCCGTAACAAATCCTGCAGCTAGCCTTGACAGTGCTTTAGCCAGAAGAGCTCACGAGCAGCTGAATCCTCACCAGCAATGTTGTGAGCTGGGGCCGCTCCAGATCCTCCAGATCAGCACAGATGTGTTCTCTCTTGGTGAAAGAGCTGCAGCACAGATAAGAGCGAGCCTGATGTTCCTCCAGCACAGTGCAGGTGACCAGCTCTGCACCCGCGGTGCAATGAGAACGAGAACTTCATCATTGCCACAAGAATCAAGGGATCGGTAGCTCAACTCTACTCTGGAAACACAACCGGCACGTCTGGAGAGCAAAGGAAGTTCCTGACCCGCCGCGGCGGAGGCTGGCCATTTACAGAGCCAACTGGCAGAGAGAGACGCTGCTGCCCGAACCAAGGTCTTCGCAGCAAAGGGAAGAGACAACTGCAGCACAGAGAGGTTGCTGAGAACACACTGGGCAGAGCTGAGGCGATGTGACATCTCAGAGGGGGCAAGGAGGGAGACTTTTGCCTTCAGCTCACCTGGGCGAGGTGTAAAGACCTCCCACCTGCACTCTGGCCACACAAAGGTGGAACCAGTCCTACTGGACACTTCCAGTCTTTATTTCCCAATACTTATAAATGTTGGGTTTCAGGTTCTTTAGAGCACACCACGCACACACACTGCAGGAGTCAGAAAAGGAAGACACTCAGTTTGCAAGCATCTCACCAGTTACTGAATGGAGAATCACAGCCCTGAGCAGGCAAACACCAGGCAAACAGGATACGTCACAGGGAACAGGAAAACAGAGCTGAGCTGACTCTGTCCTATAAACAGGAAAAGGTCCCAAGGCACAGCCTCCCCCCATTCCTTACTGTCCTCAGCCTGACGCTAGTACCGCCTTCGCTTTCTTGTTCCGATACAGCCCCTCACACACCCAGGCAGGGTGAGTGTTTGCACCCTCCTCCCAACCAAGAGCTCTCTGCACTTACACCTTTACATTGAATGCCCGTTCCCAACAATTCCTGCAACATGTCCCTGCCAGGGACTGTCCTTAAACCAATTCTGAGGTTTCTGCAAATCACCAGCCAAGAATCAAGGGGCCAAGCAGCCGCTAGTCTTGCTCACTGCATTCTCCTTTTGCTTCTTGCCAATGCACCAACTGAGCATCCCACCAGCCGAGACAGTGACGCACTTGGGGCAAGGACTCTCCTTTTTCTGGGACTTGACAGCAGAGCAGGGGTCTCATCCCTCACCAGGGTTTCTAGCCAGTACTAGGCAAGCTCAGATAATACGTAACAGCATGCTCATTTCCACCCCAAACGAGGCAGAACCATGGAGTCTAACGACCACAGAGCCATTCACGCAGCTCTTGATTGAGCTCTAGAAGATCAGGCAACCCTGCAGAGCCAGTGGATCAGTTTGAGGCAATTCACACACTTTTGTAGTACCTCTTTGTGAGCCACCGTGCAAAAGGAAAGTCTGAGGGCAGATTTATTCAAAACGTTAATAACGAGCAAGACTTCGTTCCTGCTGCCAAGGACAGCAGCTCCACACAAATTTCAGAGCAATAGTAATTTTTCCTATAGGATCTTTGTGGTCAGCAGTGCAGAATCAAGGAGAGGCTCCGTACGAGTCTGTCTCCAGTTCTCCGCTCCCACAGCAGAGATCGTGTTGCAAAGGAAACTGGAAAATGAGATTTGTGGAACTCTGGCAGGGAAAGCCTAGGACAAAAGTCAGCTGGGTGAACTGTTAGTTACAGCTTTGCTTTATGACAACAACGTTTCTTTTGATCAACCTGAGAGACTTGGATACTTGAATCAGGCTTGAGTATTATCAGGAACAGGTTACCAGAAACCAACCTCTCTCTGAGCACGAGATGTACTTTCATCAGCCTCAAATGAACAGCCTGTTGTGCTACTGCATTTGCACATCAGGAATAAAGAAAGGACCGGAGTTTGTCCCTGGTGTTTAATCCTTCCTGCCTCTTTAAAAGCAGAGGCATAGCTAGCATCCAAATATAACAAGCTGGTTCACAAGATCAAAATTTCTTATCTTCCAGTCAGTTGCTTGCAGGAATTGTTTACTTGCCAACTGGCTGAGAAAGTGTGTTTCCCCAGCAGTTAAGACTCCCAGCTTCAGCTCTCTGCTCTGCCACAGCAGCTGTCATACTCACAATCTATGTTTCCCTTCACCTGTTAAGCAGACAGTATTTTTATGGGCAATCTGGGAGGGCTCGCACATTTTCTATGATAAAGCACACCTGTTTTACTATTAAAAGAGTGGGCCTTATCATTTTAAAGGTGTGCAATGTAATGTAATATATACATATCACATAAAAATCCTAAAGCCCATTTCTCCATATGTGACTATAAATACACATCTATAGTGTAAATTAATTCTTTCCTTCTGGTATTACTGCCCTTTTTTAATCACTGAAATCATTCTGAAGTGATTTTTCTTTTTCAATACTCTTACACCTTCAGAGTGTCTCTTTGACAACTAAAAAAATCAGTTAAGTCAGTTTCATTTGTGTCTAGACTTGGTTCAACTTTCAAGTTCTGTGCTCCACATGTGCTACAAGCATTCGAGTGTTATGTTCTTCACAGATTTATCTAATTTCTTTTAAAATGTTCACATGGGAAAGCTCATATTTTTTAATTAATGAAAGCTTAAGAGATTATAAGAATTTATTTTTAGGAAAAATCTAACTTTGGTATCAACTCTGAACCTTCACCAGAGAGTGAAGAGTGCTTTCTCCTCAACCCTTTCCTTCCATCAGAGCCTTAGGAAACACCGCATAGTGCGTTACTACGCTCACGGTTTCATGTTACCGATGACTTGACGAAAATCTATTTGTCCAGCTACCTAATGTCAGAGGAGAAGGCTGAAAAAAAGGAGACACGCTGCTGAGAAAGCAAAGTGTATTTTGAGCCAATAGCTTTGAAGTGGGGATTTGTCTCCACCCATTATCGCAGCCTGGTCTGAAATCAAGGGTCTCATGGACTAGGAGGTTACAGGGAGGTTGCTGCTGGTACCGGCTCAGAAGGCTCCGGGAGAGTCCAGTCACGCATCCTGCACAAGCAAACACCAGTGCCCTTCTACGGTATGTAAATATGGGAGCGCCAACACCCCACCCTTTTTCCACATGGCAGTTAGTCTCACCTAGACCACAAAGATGTGAAGTGAACCCAGCCAAGAATGAAGCTTTTTCTCCTTCCATTATTCGGGGCCCCAGTGAACCTTCTTTCATTACACACGTCAATAAACTGGGGGAGGGGAGCACTCTCTTCTTGGCTGGCGATATGAAGGATTGCCTCATACAGGATTTTCTCTGTGAACAGTAAACTGAGAGTATCCCTATGGGCTTAATTTCAAACCCCCCCCATCTCACTTTGCAAGAATGTTTCCCAGTGGAAGAAGAACAGTCCAAAGCTGAAGGCACTCTGAACTACCTGGCATCCAGAAGACACTTTGGAAGAATCCCTTCAAATGTTAATTTATCCCACTTCTCTTTTTGCCTGGGGATGTAGTGGAACATCCACAATTGGAGGTTTCTAAGAACATGTTCACAAAAGCCATTTCTGAGCGATGCAGATAGAAGTGATACTGCTTTACAAAGCATAAACATGATTTCTTCCAGCCTTTCTTTCTATAATTCATTTCCCAGTCCTAGTCTTCATCTCTTGAGTTCTCACAAATTTTCTCCTATTGCTCTTTACCCCTTTGCATCCATACCCTTTTCTTCTGAATTCATTCCCTATCATTAAATATGTGATGTGATATCTCAACAGAGCAAAATCTCTGTTCCTTAAACAGAAGGACAGTCTACTAATTTTCTGCCCGTGTGCTGCTGCTGGGCTCCCAATTTAAGACACAAACTAAACTAGCTCCCAGGACATAAGCAACATCTGTTGGACCTCTGGGCAATCACCTTCCCTATACATAGCCCTGACTTCTTTTCACTTAATTCCTTCATTTCTACAGCCTACAAAAATAAAACATTATTTCACAGGTCACAGATGGAAGCTGCTTCTGCTGCAAAAAAACTCACCCAACAGCATGGTTGGCCTTTCAATCGGCTATTACCCCCAAAAACAGGGCAGGATTCTCCACCAATTATTCAGCGGAAAAAAAAAAAAAAAAAAGACACAGAAAAGGGGGCACTGGCAAACCTTGCGGTGATGTAAACCTGCAGCTGAACACACGAGGAGCTGTGGACATCCCTCACGCCAGCAGCGACTCGTCTGCCACCCCAGGACGCCGCTCAGCGAAGCGCACGATGCCCGAGGGGGCGAGTGCCGCGATCGGGCACGGCCCTGCCAGACCCGACAGCTGTCCCCGGGGACCGGCCGCTGTCCGAGGCACAGCACGGCCTCACGGCGCTACGCGCCCCTCCACACACCCGCGACACGGCGGACAGGACCAGCTTGCCCAGACCCCCCCATCGGCTCCGCAGCCTTAGGCACGGCCCCACCGCCAGCGCCCGGGCCAAAGCCGGCCATGGCCGAACCGCCGGCGGTGCTGTCACCTCCGCCCCGAGCCCCGCGGGCCCCCAGCTGTTCCCAGCCCAGCGGGCTCGGCTCTTCCGAGCACCCCCGGCCACTTCATAGCTTGGGGGGGGGGGGGGGGGGCGCGCCTCACAGCAGGTGGGCATCTCCCGACATGGCTGCCCCCCCTCACCTCACCCACCTCCCGACATGGCGGCCCCCCCCCACCTCCCGACATGGCGGCCCTCACCTGGGTCTTGGTGGTGAGCTGGATCACCGCCTTCCTGAAGTTGAGCTTGGAGTCGGCGCTGCCCATGGTGTGCGGCGCGGCTCGGCGGGGCTGCGGCCTCCGGCAGGGCCGGGCAGGGCCGTCCCCTCACGCCGCCGATCCCGCCTCCCCTCCCCGCGCCGCCGCTGCCGCCATCCCCCTTCCCCGCACCGGCGGCTCTCCCTCTCTCCCTCCCTCCTGTCAAACCCGGCCCTCCCTCCCCTCCTCCCGCATCCCTTCCTCCGCCCACGGCCGCGGCTCCTCCTCCGCCGGCCGTGCCGCCACCTTTCCGCTCCGTGCCCGCATCACTCCCCTTTTTCCCTCCTCTGCAAGCACCTTGTAACAAGCTCGCTGCGTGTGGTGGACATTAACCCTGATTAAATTCCAGCTACCTGCAAGGAAAAGATGTTTTATAACCCCGGGGGCCGGGAATTCAGGATTTGGCCCTCACCGAACACCTCAGAGCAGCTGTCGGAGGTGATCCAGTGTTGCCTTTGAAGCTGTTGTCACCGTTTTCATCACCGAGCAGCTCTCTGAACGGCACGCAGGTCTTTTCAGTGTCACTAAGTTACATCTCAGCTCTGCAAACCTCCTTTCTTCCGAGGAAAAGAGGTAATTCTAATCATTCTGCAGAGGAAAGCCACGGGGCAGACTGTGGGAATTCTTATTTCTTGGCATATAACCTGTACGGAAATCACAAATGTTTGGTTATATCGAGTGGCGGGTCAGATCTGAGACATTACTGTAAAACCTACAGGAAAAAAATATTTTCACAAAATCATGTCACCTGGCTTTTGCTGCCAAACAGCCTAGAGCTTTGCATTCAAGCACTCGCTCACTCAATGTGGCTACACTATACAGATAAATGATAACAATTTATGGTTAGGAAGAGAATACTTTTCACAGGCTGTTATTTTTCACAACTAACAGAACAGTTCAGCTGGAAGAGACCTACAACGACCATCCAGTCCAACTGCCCAACCACTTCAGGGCTGACCAAAAGTTAAAGCATATATTAAGGGCATTGTCCAAATGCCTCTTCAACACTGACAGGTGTAGACAAATTAAGATTTTCCCACTTCTATACTAAAATGACTTAGACAAAGATCTAGAAGCCAGTGAGAGGTGGCTTTCTACCAGACACACCAAAAGCGTTTGATTAACTTTGCTGAGTTATAAACGCCACGTTAAAAGAGACTCCTTGGTTCTGGTCTGCAACAGCGTTAAGGCAGAAGACTTTCCAGGCAGTTACTGAATTTTGAGTGTGTAGATGTGTACAGAGAGGTCTGTGAGGACAGCAGGGGAGAGGAATGATCTGCAATTTCTCTCTTATTCCCTGATTTATCTCCCTCCTCTGCTGCTGTACACGAGAGCTGAGCACTAGCCATCAATTTCATCATCCAGGAGCTCTCAGCTGCCTGTCACTGCAGGATCAGACGAGTTTTCTGACACAGATCCCATATTTTCTGGATGCACAGTCTGCTGCTCTTGCGTAAACATCTTATATTGCCTTTTCTGTAGGCACCACTGCAAGGTAATGCAATCAAGTATAAATCCAGAGAGTTCCATCGTGCAGAAGGTCAAAAAAAAAAAAAATCTAAACCCACTGTCACACAAGTTAATTTGGACCTTAGGGTCTCAGATGGATTCCAGAGCTGACAAGGACAAATAAACCCTCTTGGATCAAACTCCACACTAGCAAGCAGGAGAAAGGCCACCTTCTCTAACCCTTATTCCCTTAACAAGTACCAAAATCCCAAATCTTTTCTGAACCTACTTGTATGGGAAGACTTGTATGAGTTTCTTCCTCAGAACTCTACAAATCGTCATTTCTCTCATTTTAACCTCCTTCCATCCTTCAGAAAGACAAGAATTTGTCCTCAAAAATAAGAGGGAAACTTGAGTCAGAAGCACTGATTTCTCATCAGGGTGCAAAACAAGGAGAACAAAGAGGCAGAGGACGAGCCAGGGAAGACACTACGCTGAGGTGATGCTTGTGGGGCTGTTCGTATGGAGCTTCCCCTTTCACAGCCCCAGCCAGGTAGCTTAGAAACACCTACACCTTGCAGAACAACTCATCCAAACTCACTAAAGCAGAGGGAAGGCACTGACATCCCCACCGAAGGGTCCGGACACTTGCCCAAAGTCAGAGAAGCCCATGGCAAAGCCAGAACATCCTCCACATCCCACCCGGAGCTGGACGCTGGAGCAGGCCCTGCTCCTGGCTGACCTCCCGGGGGTGCAGGGACCCAGCCGGAGGCATCACGGCAGGGGGGACCCTCCGCCGTACAGCCCGGGTCACCCCTACCTTGCCAACCGCGAACCCCGCTCCCTGCAGCCCCATGCCCGCGGCAGGGCTGGGCGGAGAGAAGAAGGAGGAGGAGGAGAAGAAGGAGGAGGAGGAGAAGAAGGAGGAGGAGGAGGCCAGTCTCGCCTCGCCTCCCCCTTCCCTCTCGCCGGGTTTCCTTGCAGCATTTCCATGCTAGAGGTCTCCACCGAGCTGCGGAG
Source organism: Tauraco erythrolophus (assembly GCF_009769465.1). NCBI lineage: Eukaryota > Metazoa > Chordata > Aves > Musophagiformes > Musophagidae > Tauraco > Tauraco erythrolophus. Next base: position 7,341,574 of record NC_141484.1, read on the forward strand.
AGAGGATCTGCCTGGCTGCGCCGGGCCCTCTTCCTTCCTTTGTGCATCCCCCAGCCCCGTTACAAGCCTTGCCCCCCCCGCCCCGGCCGCCACGTCCCCGCGTCACCCCCCACGCCCCCCCGCAGCCTCCCCCGGCCCTGGAGGCAGGAGGAAGCCGCCCCCCCAGAGCAGGCAGAGCCGGGGCAGCGGCGAGGCTCCGGGTGCCACGTCGTGCCACCCCCCTTTTCCCGGCCCGGCCGGGGCACCGAGGCCGCATCCCCACCCGCATCCCCGCTCCGCATTTTCGGCGGCGGCGGGGTCCCCTTTGGCGGATGCTGCGCGTCTCCCCGGGCCGCTGGTGCTAAATGCTGAGCGCCGACAGGATGGAGGAGTTTCAGAGCGAGGAAGAGGAGCCCTGGTACGACCAGCAGGACCTGGAGCAGGGTAAGGATGGGGACACCCCACCAGCTGCCGGGGATGGTGGGCCAGGAGGATGCAAGGACAGAAAAGGGGGCAAATCCTGGGTGCAGAGGGATGGGATACCTTCTCTCGAGACTCGTATTTGCTGCGCCTCGTCCTGCAGCAGCACCTCCGTGGGAATCTCGGCTCCGTTACTCCATGCCACAGTCCAAGTTTAAACCCAATGGATAGAGGCAGGGAGCCCAGATCTGTCCCGAGCACCAAGGGGGTAAAAAATTTGGTGCGTTATATCCACGAAGAAACTGGTTCCTCTGAAAACTTGCTGCAGGCAGAATCAAACATGGGCAGCTACAGCATCGCTTTCATCGCAGAGCAGTTGCAGGTAGAGTTAGCGAGCACGCTAGTTCAAAATTAATACATTAGAAATAATGTGTTGCTAAGCTGAGGATGCTGAAAATGCTTCCCCAAATCTCTTGCTGTTCAAGCCTAAAACCAAAGGGATCTTCAGCTTTTTAAGTCACCCAATTACTTCGGGAGATTTTTCCAATCAGCTATAAAAGCAGGAGAAATTGGGAAGGAAGGGGGGGGGGGGGCGGGGAAATAAGAAAAAAATCAAGGCCAAGTTTCAAACAACAGAAATAGCTTTGTTAGAGGATAAACATTCACTTGTGTAGTTTGTTTTGAAGTAACTGTACCTACGTTTGCACTAGCTCTGTGGAATGTTTATCCTACAGTTGGACAGTTGGTGGCTGAGGGTATTTGGGGCTTCATTTGGTGGTTGGTTTGGGTTTTTTTGCTTATCTTAATATTTTGAGTCAACACAAAATAAGTAAGTAACTGAAAGAAGTCCTTTTTCAAGCCAGTGGCCTGGGAATGAACTAAACTGCTATGCCAATGTGCAGGGAAAGTCATTCCTACCTAAATCCAGAACCCCTCCAACACGTTGCACTATAGGTACGGTACGGCTATACGTTCACTTTAGCCAGCTGACTGTCAGCAGGGACGTGTGTTCCAGCTGCAGTGCCTCTGCCCACTGTCGCTCCAGGACATTATGTCATGATTTAAAGTTTACACAACTTCAGCTGCAGGGCAGAGGCCCAGCAAGGAATAATGACCAGCCCCCCAGGGATTTTTGCAGCTGGTTTTTAACACAAATTTCTCAGTTAACAGGAAGTAACAATAGCTGGATACTGGGCCCCGTTCTTTGAAACACAACGCTCAAATTAAACCAGGGCAGAGCACGGAGATGGAGCTATCAGCTGAATAAACAGTGCAGCCTTTGAATACTCAGAAATTCACATTTCTGGGTGACGTCTTCCCGTGGCTCACAAGGGGCCTGGGCACTGGTCCAGGGGCAGGATGCAGGCTGAGGAACAGCAGAACTACGGATGAATATAGGGAGTGAACAGCATGGGACTAACTGATTTTTTTATCCTAACGCTGTCCCTGGTGTCAGGTTCATGAGTCAGCACTGGCACCGAACAACTGGCTCACAACAATAAAACCACCTTCCCGCTGCAGGCCAGGTTCTCAGTTCTGTCCTGGCAGCGTAAATGCAGAATAACTGCCTTCGGATGATGGATTGATGCTAGGGATAGACTCCACCTTTGAGCACATACAGGACTAGAGGAAGCCACAGACCCAAAACAAAGCCCAGCTATGGGGTTTGCAGCCTCCCGTACAAATGAGGGCTTCTCAGGCTTGCACAAACTCAGAAGGAGAGATGGGGAAGGCTTTAACTAGAATCAGCCAACTGGAAAGGTCCTATGGGGTAATTACAACCGTAATTAATTTGCATGGTGCACAAAGCATCATGAAGGACAGTGCTTGACTTTGTCCACATACACTGTGCCATTGCATTACAGCCATAGCAGCATCCAGAGGTCTTTGGTGACGGCACAGCCATGGAGCTGTTGGTTTGGAAATGGGGGGTGGAAGACCTCCAGCGTAGCACAGATTATGAGGCAGTTGCAGGCCAGCATTACTAAGAGGATTGGCATGCCAACAGCCCGGGGTCTTGCAGAAACCCACGCCTGGCAGTAGTGCCAGGAAGGCGGAGGACAAAAGCACAGGCTTAAAGACTGTTCCTTAGGAGCAAGGGGTGGGAGAAATGAGAAGCAACCTAAGCTAGGAGAGTGAAGAAGGTTCTTCTGTGAACCACTTGGTTGCTGGGCCTTTATCATCATTTCACAGCATCATCAAATATTTATTACATTTACATCCAAAACTGTTTGCTAAGCAACGGATGGCTTAACTGGGAGCTTTGTGATGATTATGTTAGTTAACCATTTTAGCACCACAGAGGAAATCATGCCTCCTGCTCCACTCCAAGCACCTGTTACTTTCCTCCCTATCCTCCATAGAGCTTTGGCTTGCTGAAATAACTCTTTTTTTTTCAAGAAAATAAATGCCAATCGCGCTTTCCACCCCACCCCCTGCCGAAGTGCCCACAGCAACTGACTGCATCCACTGCTTGCCTTGGAGTTAGCAAGATCTGGTCCCCAGCCTCAAGGCCCTTCCAGCCTCATTCAAATGAAGCTGGTGCCTTTTGGATTCCTTTACCTGTTTCCCAGCATGCTGTCAACCTGTGTGGTTCAAGGCATTGTACTGAGATGCCTTAGCTCATAGAAACAGAGACCCAAATCCCAGCTAGGACACTTGGCAGTGACATGGAAACAGTAGTGGTGTCCTCTAAGGTGTTTCAGTCTGATGATGTTTCCTCTGGGCTTTCTGATTTAAAGAAAGTGGTAAAAATGGAGCTCCGATTGCTTGGTAGCATGGCTTTGCTTATTGCCAGGCTTTCCAAGCGTGAATAGATGTCAGCACTGCTTTGGTTCAGCCACAGCCTCACCTTCCATGAGCTGGGGAATCTGTGCCTCTAAGTGCTAAAAGCAGAATACAGTGACTGTGAACCTTTTTCCAACCTTTGAGAACTGATGATGTGGCTACAGTTGCATCATACCCTGTGTACAGGATGTACGTGCAGTCAGACCCCAAGAGAATGAATGAGCTAAAATTGGAGAGTCTGAGCTGGGGATAAGTGGGGACATCTTTTCTGTTCATCAGAAGCATTTGTGTTCAGAACAGCTGCATCTGGATCCAAACAGAGCAGAGTCCAGACCCAGCAGCTATCTCTGCATCAGCCGCTTTCAGCCTTCATCTCCCCCACAGCAGTCTCCCAAGATGAGCCCTCCTTGCAGCCACCCGCTGCATTCTCTGATCTTCTCAGCCTCCCTATCCGCCCCCCCTCCAGCATTCAGGTCTAAGCCAAAGAGCAGAGTGCAGCCCAAGAGGGGGGCTCTCAAAGCCACCCTTGCGATCCCCGGAGCCTAAATAGAGCTTAAGTGCTGGGGCGATTCCTCCCACGTAAATAAAACAGCCTGGCACTGCTCTGAGTTAGCCAGCAGGACCAGAGGTAGTACAAGATCCAGTACAGCTTCTCATTGCTACTGCGAGACTGACAGTCCTCTCCTCCTGGGCAGCCATAGAAACTTTTGGGCCAAACCATCTGCAATGCAGGCTTAGGACTTTACGGCTGTAACCTCTAAAGGTCTCCAGATTTAAGGATCTTATTTTAATTCCTCCTCCTGCTGCCAAGCATCTGATTGCTTGCATGCTAAGAAGGAAAATGACACAAGGTGCTGAGCTTGCACCGATCCCAACTCACCCGTGTAAAGACACAGGGTCACCAGCACTCTGGTGATCAGCTCCTGACGTTGGGATGAACCCAGGGGATCAGCGCTAGCACCCATACCTGCCCGTTTTCTGCATCTCCCAGCCTATGTGGGGTGCCTATAGAGCTGCAATTCACTGTCAGCTCACCCAAAGGATTCACTGCAACAGGAGGCAGGTGGTACCCCAAATTCTGTCCCTCATGATGCAGTTATCCCAGCAGTCCAGCTCAGGGGACAAACCACACAGCTTGCCTGTCCTCCAGGAGCACAGTGGTTAACTCGCTGTCCTTCCTCCCCAGCGACAAGCCAGAAGGATGGGGGTTTGCCTGCAGTAGCTGAGCCACTTACTTATTTAGCAGCGCAGTACAGCAGGTAGCTTATGGAAGTGGAAAGTTTTCAGTGACTAATTGCTGAGCTGCTTGGGAATGACAAGAGGGACTAGAAAAGTCCCAGGAGAAAAGGAAATAAGATGACAGTTAGGTTAGTCTGAGGAAGGGATGAGAGCCTCCAAATCTGGGGAGGAAAAATAAGAATATATATAGATGTCTCTTCCTAGGATAAAAATTCCCCTGAAGGCAGCAAGAAAAAAGGGCATAAGAGTCCCACACGGCAACTTCCAGGATCTCCCTCCTGGTGTCTCACAGAAGCTCCTTTCTACATCTGCTGAACCCCAGGCACATACTTCCAGCTGTGGGAGGGAGCAGAGTTAGAGGAACTGCTGGAAAGGGAAAAGGAGAGGCAAAGGGGAAAAAAACCCCAACAAAATGAGAGTTTTCCATATCTCCCATCCTGAAACAAGCAGCTAACAGTAGTATTTCTCCTTGGCAAGGCCGTGCACAAAGGATTTACAGCCCGAGTCCTGAAGGACGTTCCCCCCATGGCAGCCCCGAGCCCGAGGGACGGAGAGCCAAGGCACCGGCTGCTGGCACCCTGCACGCAGAGGCTGTCCCCCCACCCCAGCATTTTCCAGTCCTCCCTCTTTCCCCCTGTACCAGCTAGCACTGGCTGGTGACAGGGTGGATGCACTGACTCAGTGTGACAGTCAGGAACCACTTAGAGCTGTGACAGCACCGGGGTCCGATCCTGCTCCTGCCAAAAGCAGTGCCAGTGCACAGGCTGAGGCATGGCTTGCTCACTCCCGCACACACTCCATCTCCTCTGCTAAAAGGCCTTTCCCAGAGCAGCACAGTGCTATATTCCCATCTCACCCAACTAGTATGTCTGTGTGCTCACACCAAACACACCATCAGGGCTTCCAAAGCTTCTGCTTAACCTGCTCAAAAAACACATATGTGGGCCAAGAATTTAGGAAAATATCTCCAATACAAAATACCCTGGAAGACTGAGACCAGATGTTACACAACTGCCTGTCTTTGCACAGCTGGGAATTTAAAAGTTATTTTATGTTAGAGTTGGTTCTTTGCTGAGCTTTTTTTTCCATGCATATTTAACAAACAGTTGTAAACCTTCTCTCCAAAAGGTGACAGTTCTTTTAAGAGGTTAAACAGCCCATTCCTCTGCAGCCTTCTGGGAAGTCACTCCAGTTTATCCCTTGTGCAGTGCAGCTGCCCTGGCACTGCTCAGTTAACTTGTCTCCTCCTTGAGGATTTCAGTCCTTCGAATGGGTAGTATCCAGGTCTGTGCTGACGTCTTCCAATTATGCAGCTGCAGCGATGGCAGTTGGAGCTAGGACATTATCACACCGTCCTCCAAGTTTTCTTGCCTGCAGGCAAGTGTTGAGTCCTGGGAAGCCACACTGGGCTGGGAGGTGGTGGCTGAGCATGGGTCTCTGCAGGAGGAGGCAGAGCAAGGAGCAGCACAGCCCATCATCCTCTCAAGCATCGGTCCTTACAGCAGAGCTGCTTTGGGGACACTGGTTTTGGTGCACTGCATCTGGCTCAGGACTAGTGATGGACATAAATAACACCATCTTGAGAGCACATCAAGTATTTCATCACCCTCTTTCCTTGCAAACTCAGACTGGAAGGCTGCAGCACTGTGTTCAGTGACTGTTGCAGCTGCAAGTGGCAGTTGTGCTGGAACTTGGTTGCTCCTTGAGAGACCAAACTGCTCGGGCTCGGTGGTCCTGCTTGCCTTCCCCCAGCAAGAGGACAGCGAGGGCGGCCGAGATGGCTGGCTCAGAGTAGAACACGTTGTGTGAGCACGAGCAGGGCTGGAGAGCTGACATGGTTGTGGCAGCCCATTGCTGTGGGCGCCGTGCCCTGCCGCACTGACCTGTCCTTCGCAGGTCGCCTTTGCTCAGGGCTCAGCACATGCACGGAACTGTGGTGCAGCAGCAACAAACGTGTAAAGTCTCCCTGCTGCTCATCCTCCTTGTCCATGCTGGGCCAGTTAAAACCTCCTGCCCCCAAAACACACCGGGGACATGAGATTCCCACATGGCATCAATACACATGTCTGTGCCTTTAGCTTGAAAAGAGTAAAAGCCTCTATTCATGGCTCTCTGCATCCCAACATAATTAATTAGTCGGAGCTTTGCTGCATGGAGGAGGAGTGCATGCAGGAAAGCAGTGGCTGCGTTTCTCACTCCTCTTTTCTTGCTTCTCCTCCCCAGCAACTCCACTTGTATTTATTTAGGACACTTTCTGAGCCAGGTGCACTATCAGAGCCTCTAGCCACCAGTCACCAAGCTTTTTGAAACCATTTTAGCCTACAAGGCAAACACGGGCACTGAGGCTGTTGAGATAAGAGAACAGCAGGGAAAGACGCAGATGGGGCCCAACCATGGTCTAATAACACACTCTGTGTTATCATGCTCTAACAACTTGGCAAAACGCACCTTGATTGCTGTGGGCACGGGATGGGACTGCTGTGTATGTGCTTGAATGGACATATACAGCTTATAAGCAAGAGGGAACCATTCTAGATCTCAATCGTTAACACATCCCCAAATTCCAGAGAGGTTGTGGGGCAGAGGGCAGAAAGAAAAAGGTGAGCATCAATTAAATCAAAAGAGCCTGATGAGCATCTGAAAAGAATGAAAAAAAAAAGAAGAGCTGATAGAAAGGAAATACTGAATAGGACTGAAAGATGCAGAAAGCAAGGAAGGGAGCAGCAGGGGCTGAGAAAGCTGGAGGGCTTCCCTGCAGCACAGCACGGTGCAGACTGTGCACCCCTGAGCCCCTTGTCTCAGAGCTGCTCTCCTTGCACTGTGCTGGCCTCGACCCCCTGCAAACCACATGTCTCTGCCACCACCCAAGCTCCCTCCCTACCAGGGATGCTTGCAAAGCCAAAGGCAGCCCAGGGATACAGAACAGATTATGCAAGAGAAAGTAAAAGGAAAGAAAAAAGAAGAAAAAAAAGCAAGCAGGAAATGGAGCAAATCTCATTAGGCTAACAGAAATGCCCGTGTGCCCAGCATCAGCTCAGCCCAGCTAGAGCCAGGGTTTGAAACGAGGAAGGGAAGAGGGAGGACATGGCTGTGCTGCCAGGGGCTTCACGCACGGCCCTCGCCTGCCCTCACCCAGCCCTGCCGGAGGGATCTCCCCTTTGCCATGCTGGGCTGCTCTGCAAAGCCAACTCTGCCTCTGCCATACGCCCAATTACACCAGCACGGCAGGTCCCCACGGAAAACACACAGAACATCAAGCGCAAAGTTGATTTGTGTAGGAATGTCCAAGTTATGCCAGTGTAACAGGGATGGAGAATCCACTCCTCAGCAGTAACACTGGAGGCTCTCTGAAAGCTCTGCCTGACTATAGGAAACACTATCATCCATGGAATGGGCACATTAAAAAGACTTTTCCACATCCAGACTCACCTGCAGGTTGTTTGCAAGGAGCTTTCAGATGGCACTTGCTTCTCTGCACCCCAGCACGTGCCATTGCAAAGGTTTATAAGGGCTAAGTACACAGATTGCCTTCATCACCTGTCGTGGAGCAGCAGTAAGTGATATACAAAAGCTGATCTTTATTGTAACATACTCAGATAGTACAATCCCTTGCAACTAAGAAGAAAAATGAATGAGCAGCAAGTACACCCGACCCTGGAGTAAACCAGCATAGCATCATTTGTTTAGATTTTGAAAGGAATAATTGCACCTACTCTTAAATCTAAGTACCCGTGTGTAATGGAGCGGGCAGCAAATGCAATTAAATTAAACGTCAACAGCATTAAACATCAGTTCTTAACTCTTAACCTACCCCATCCATCAGCTAACAAGCATCCTGAACTTCCTCCAGAGACCTCCACACCAGAGCTCTGCTCGCTGCTCCTCCCCGCTCTTTAGCGGGTGAATTCACCGTCCGCAGCAGGAGAGGAGCAGCCTTTTCTGCAGACCCAACCCAAACCCTTTAGGGAGGGATAAGTAATTCCTTAGTAGATGCTTACTTGCAAAGAACCTGCAAAAACATGCTCCATGAAACCCTGTTTTTAGCTCTACGAGCCAAAGGACTTAACACCCCTCTTACAATCCTGCCTGTCTCGCAGGATGGGGTGAGGGTTGGGTTATTTAGAGGTGAGAAGCAAAGTCCAGTATCCCTCACGTGCGCTTGGAGCAGCGGGCATGTTCTCTCACAGCCTAAACACGAGCCCCTCAATGCAAGAGAGACAACAGGGGAAAGTCCAAAGCAGCTGCTCCAGGTGGTGGCTTCCTCCAGAAAGTCGTATTTACAGGGACTGTCTGAATAGAACCACAGAATGGTTTGAGTTGGAAGGGACAGTAAAGACCATCCAATTCCAACACCCCCTGCCACGGGCAGGGACACCTTCCACTACATCAGGTTGCTCAAAGCCTCATGCAACCTGGCCTTGAACACTTCCAGGGATGGGGCAGCCACAGCTTCTCTGAACAACCTGTTCCAGTGCCTCACCGCCCTCAGTGTAAAAAATTTCTTCCTTAGATCTAACTGAAATCTCCCCTCTTTCAGTTTAAAGCCATTGCCCTGTGTCCTGTCACTACACACCCTTGTCCAAAGCCCCTCTCCAGCTTTCTTGTAGCCCCTTTAGGTACCGGAATGCTGCTAGAAGGTCTCCCCAGAGCCTGCACTTCTGCAGGCTGAACATCCCAAACTACTTACTGGATCACCATTGTGCCAAGAGCAGCCAAAACCTCCCCTGCCCAGCACCAGGCTTATACTCCCCCAAAGCCACAACCAAGAGATGCTGGTGGGGAAAAAAAAAAAAACCACCTTCAGAGAGTGGCTGTGGCAAAGACTGCTCTGCCCAAATGGATGCAGACCAGCACCGGGAAGGCAGAAACGGCTCCAAACCCTCTTTGTGCCTCGTTGCAAGCTGCTGGGGAAGCGCTCAGTTCTGCAGCAGCCCTGTGCAGTGCACATCTGCCTGTGCCAGCATTGTCATGGGATGCTGCAGCGGAGGAACACCCTGCAGTTTATTCCTCAGTCTCTTTCAGTCAAACACAACCTGCTGCAGCTTTTGGATTAGGATTTTTTTCAAGTTTGCCAGCAGAATTACCACTGGGCTGATGATGATCTCCGCAGCTTCGAAACAGCTGCCTCCTGGATGCACTGTCTGACCATGCTCCCCTGTACCAAGCAGTGCTTGGATTCAACTCCTGCTCCCTTCCCACCATATGGTCTCTCTTCTCTTCCCCTCCCTCCTTGCTCAGGCGCCTTTCCCGCGGAAGCTTGCAGGGAAACACAGCCTCCGTCCCTCCCTCTGCTTTGCTCTGTAGGCGCAGCTCTTTGTTTGGGGACGCAGGGTGTCTCCTTGGCTGGTGTTAATTAGAAGGGTCACATCAGCACTTGCAGTACCAAGAGCCAGAGGGCACCGAGCTGGTGCTGCCCAGGACAGTTTGCATCCACAGTCCTCTCCTAAATAGGATTTGGGCAACACCAAGACCCTCATTTTTTAAGGTGAATGTTGGGCATTTAACAGCGGTGCCTTCAGCACAGAGACCGGGCACATCGAGCAGACGCACAGCACAGCCGCTCCCCACCACTTTGTTTCTCCTTCTGCCTCAAGAGGGGAGGGGGAAGGGAGGCATCCGCATATCTGCTAAATTAGGGCAAGTCGTACAACACTGGCTGGCTGATCTGACAGTGGAAAAGCAAAAAGGAATATAAAAAATTGTGGGGAAACCACAGTGCTATGCAGAGAGTATCCCCAAATTCTTAAATAGTTATTCTCCTTCTCCGCCCCAACAACTTACTGAAATTTCACATTCAGCCTCAGGTTTCCGAGGTCTCCAAGGAGAGGAGCTGTGTGCTCACCTAGCCTATGCAGAGCCACAATTAGTGCAAAGAACAAGAGGGATCTGATCTGAAGATGACATTAAAGCACTTGAACATAGCATCCCCTCCCTCCCCACAGTCCCACAGCCTGGGGGAGACCAACAGGTGGGGAAGAGGACTCAGGCGCGACAGGGATGGATGAGATAGGATTACTGAGGATGCTTTGGCTGGCTGGCAGAGAGCGAGTGTGTGTGATGATGGCTGAGGCAGTTAAAAGACACTGAAAGAACCAACTCCCCTGTGTCCTTTAAGCTGGGAGTCTCCCAGGCCCTTATGCTCAAAACGGAAACGAAGAATCAATTTCCTCCTCAGAGCTCAGCCCCGTTCTTTCCTCTTTCCCACTCGTCCCCAAACGCTGCCCATTTCCCCCATTAAATTATTGCTGACAGAGCCCTTTAAATTACAATGCAGGATCTCGCACTGCCTAATCCACTTAACTCAACCCCAGCTGATTAAATTGGATGCCATATGGTGGGAGAGCACGGGTGTAATCCGCAGGGACGGGGACGCACTTGACTCATTACCTGGAGCACAGCACGGAGCCTTCTCACTACACACCCCTGTACTGGGACCCTGCTTGCTGCAAGGGATGCAATTTGCAAGGTGCCAGTCTCCAGCAACGACACCGGCTCTGGCAAGGTGACAGTGCCATTAAATACAGCCCCAAGCAGCTTAAAGGCACAAATTGTCCTCCAGCTCTGCTGGCATCTGGCTGTTCCCCCATCCCCAGCTGGTGTAGCAAACATTTGGTCTCCCAAGGGCACTTTGGAAAATGGGGAAATTTGGTGCTTGGAAAAAAAAAAAAAATAGGTGAAGGAGGTCTGTCCATGGGGAAATGCGCCAATATCTTGACTGCAGTGATAGCTGGGATTGCAGCCCTCAGACCAGGTCACTGTGCAACAATGAGGATTACAATCAAAAAGGGCACAGCCTGGAACAGCACCCTGTGATGCAGGCCACAGCTAGAAAGCACATTCCCATGGTAAAGTGGAGATTCGAGGACACACTGAGCAGCTGTTGGCTGGACCACGTCTGGGAGCCAGCCCTCCAGCACTGCTAGAGCCACACAGAAAGAAACACAGCCATCACCTGAACTGATAACACATCAGCACTTCCCACAGCACAGCATTATCCGTGAGGAAAGCCCCATCCCAAGCACTAACAGCACTCCCCCAGCAATTACTCATGTCCCAGAGGTCGGTGTTAGCCTCGATTTGTGATGTGCTGTTTGAAGTGCAAGAGATCAGTGATTTTCCCAGGCTCAGAACACATCCTAAGCGTCCTTGTTCCCTTCCTTCTTGTCCTAGTGACCTAGGACTGCTGTTTCCCAATCAACTGCACAGCCAAATTAACGGCTGGAAGAAGTTAGAGCTGCTCTCAGCCCTGGCAGAGCCTTTGCAAAACACATTGTTAGCTGCAGAGTAGAGAGGAGCATTACAGAGGGCTGAGAAAATGCTGGGGCAGGAGACACAGGTCCCCTCACGCACTGCAGGACCACCGCTCCTTAATGGGCTAAAACTGCGTGAGAACCACACCAGAGAGAGAAAGAGCAATAACACTCATCAGGAGCTGTTTCCTTACCTTTTTTGAAGGCTTACGGTCAGATTTTCAGTCTGCCACTGTGAGAGGTAGAAACTCACCTCTGAAAGCACCAGGGGAAAAAAAAAAAACCACAGGAACCCACATGATCACGGGAGGTCGGGCTTTAAGAAGACAAGCAATTTCGGTGAAAGCAAAGGGATGTTATCAGAGCCAGCTGTGCCACTCCAGGCTCAAACAGCATCACCTGGGGTGCCCAAGCTTTGGCCAACACAGGACTCACAGGGTCCTGGGGCTTTTTCTTTACCCAGAAGGCAGCAAACCCAGTATTTTAAGCCGACCACACTGTCAACCTCTATTTTTCCCTGTGTATCTCCTAAAGTCCAACTATTTCAGTAGCTTCCTAAGGGCGTTTAGAGGTGGCAGAGAGTGAATACAACGTGGTTTGTCCTCACCCTGGAGCTGCCCCAAGGAAAGAGCCGCAGACCCGGCCGGTGCAGCGCTGCCGGGGCGGCAGATGCAGGAGGTGCTTTCAGCCCCCTCGGGCCACGCGTGGTTTTATTACTCATGTCAGTCTATTAGCGGGTGATGGATGGAGCCTGACAGGGAAGGCAAGGCACTCCCTTCATTAGAGATAATAATATAATTTACGGAGCATCCCCAAGTCCCTGCAGGGCTTTACCAACCCTCGCTCTCGTTCTCATGGATGCTGAGCCCCTCTCAGCGCCGCAGGTCTCAGCTATGAGGGATGGAGGTGCTGAGCACCTGCTACAGCCAAACCCAGGGCCTCATCCTGGCTACACAGTGTGTAGTGCAATGCAGAAGGGTTATGCAGCCAGCTAGGCACCAAATCCTCATTGCATAGGAGAGCTGCAGATGTCCTGAGCTTGGCCACCTCTTGCTTCTGCAGCCCAAGATGAAAGAGAGCAGATCCTGTATGTGCCATGAGCACTCATTCATATCAAAACCTCCCAATAACACCAGCACCATGCAAAATGCCCCATTGAGTTTGGTGCGGTGGCATTTGGGGACCCCACCACATACCCCTGTGGAGCTGCAGGAACTGCAGCAGCTTTGTCCCACCTGCTTTTCAGACTTGCATTTGGCCGCGGAGCTGGGGAAGACACTGCTGGAGCGCAACAAAGAGCTGGAGGACTCCCTGCAGCAGATGTACGCCACCAATGAAGAACAAGTGCAGGAAATCGAGGTAGGAACACAGTGGGGCCAAGCGTGGGGATGGGAGCTGCTTGGCCACTGCTGTCACCTAAGAGCGACAGTGGGGATGGGACACTTCCACCAACACCAACAGCTCAGATGCCAGGAGAAAGGAAGGGGTGTGCCATGGGGTTGGGAGTTAAAGCCCATCCCAGCCCTGGAGAGGATCTCCTTTCCCCACTAACTGGGATTTACCCCCTCTCACATCCCCACCTCCTGCCCAGATGTGCACACCAGATTTTGGCACCAGGTTGCAGCTGGGGCACGTTTGGCCTTTCCCTGCCCATCCACCAGCCTTCACACTCACTTTTCTTTGCTCTGCTGCTGCTTTCCCTTGGTTCCAATTAGAATCGCATTTGTTCCCAGCTGGCCCCTCGACACCCCCATAACACAGCCCCTTTTGTTAGAGGCATAAAATAGCTCTTTATCCAAGAGCTGCAATCTAACCCACTGTTTCAAGCATCCTTTGGGGTCAGGGCAGTATTTCTAAGAGCCCTCAGAACTGATCTTAGAGGCTTAAACCTGCTGTGCCAGGAGGGTTTTCATCCACTGGAAAACTTCTAGGAATCTATGAATTAAAAAAAGATCAGAAACCCTCTGATTTAAAAGGACGCAGGGCAGACAAGGGCTGCGAGTTCACAAGAGCCACACGCAATGGCTGCAGGGATCTGACAGCTGATGTCTGAGGAAACTGGTGGATGGATTTAGCTGTCCCCCCCAGCAGCCCTTCAGGAGCATGTCCACCAAAGGATTTGGGATCTGGTCCCAGCCAAAGGTGAGCTCTTGGGTAGATGTCTCTCTGCCAGGATAAAATCTTGCAATGACAGACTCACAGAAAGGGGTCTTTGAACACGCAGAAAACGTGTCTCCTCACATTTCGCTGACTCAGGGTTTTAGCCTGAATTCCCAAGGAAACGCAGCTTCTGCAATCAATCTGTCAGACGATCCGGGAACCGACTGGCCAATTTCAGTCAATTTTGGTGAAGGATCATAGTCCCAGGGATATCAACTTTCTTTGGGTACTGGGAATAAAAAAGCAGCTGTATAGAGAGACTGAGGTTAGTGCCCTTCACAGAGGGCAGGGAAAGTTCAATTAAATTTCAGACACAGAAGTATTTACAGTGGGCAGGGGTATGAATATTTCACCTGTGCCGAAGGGTTCAACCAGGTAGAGGATAAATCAGCCACAAAACACATTATCAGAGGAAGCGAAGGCTGTAGGAATTTCTGCCTGTGAAACAACCTGGGTTTGGGATGTGAAGCGTTTCTGTTTCGCTTTTTTCTTGCAGTACCTGACCAAGCAACTAGAGATGTTGCGGCAGATGAACGAACAGCATGCGAAAGTCTATGAGCAGCTGGACCTGACAGCACGGGACCTGGAGCTAGCTAACCAGAAGCTCGTGCTGGAAAGCAAGACATCCCAACAGAAGATACAGTGGTATGGCCTCTCTCCTCCTCCCACCGCGGTGATGCTGTGCCCAACAGACCTTCATCTCACCCTTCCCCTGCCCCAGAGCACAGCATGTCCTTGCTATCGAAGCCGTTCTCTTATCGGTCAGGTTTTGCAGCTATTTACAACACAAGCTCATTGCACCGGTGCTGGTTAGCAGAGGTCAGCCACAGCACAGACACCCCTGGGACGAGGGCTGGATAAAGGAGCATCTGTAGCTGCCAAGAGAGAGGCACAGCAGCCTCTCCTCCTCCTCCTCCTCGGATGAGTTTCCTTGAAGAGGAGGCACATAATCGTATCAGGGAGGTCCCCAGCACACAGCTCAGCAGAAACACTAGGCACAGATCCAGCGTTTAGTGAAACCCTGGCTAGTCCATGCTGAAACACCAGTTTGTCGATAGCTTTTTCTTTCCTAAAACAGGCCCACGATCAAGGTCATCCTTGGAAACAACAGACTAAGCCATGTCCTTGCAATGCAGCAAACAACTGTGCAGAGAGGGAGTTTCGGAGCAAAGAGGTTTACAAACTGCATTCACAGCCAGAACAAAAACACAGAGAGACCAGGGAGAGATTTAGTTATCTCTACACGAGAAACAGGAGGAAGAGAGTAACAAGCTCACTTGCTTGCTTTCAGTGCAGAGATATTCCAGGATAGTGCTTCCATCCCAGTGCTTCCATGACTGTTTTAGCCAACTGATTTGAGGACAGAGGGTCTTAAATTAGTACGATCCCTTTCCACTGCTTCAATCCCCCACATTTTTCTATAAACATCTCTACTGAAGAGTGACCATGCAGAGAAAGACCAGCCAATGCCATGAAAAGCAAGTGCTGTCATACTCCCAGGGCACACGCTAGAAACTGGAAGCACCTTCCATAGTCTGGCTTTGTCTGTAGAGAAAAAAACTCCTTTTAAGGACCTGTAGTGTCTGTCTCCTCATCCGTGCTCCCTCCTCTCTCCGCAGCTTGACAGAAACGATCGAGGGGCTGCAGAACCAAGTGGAGGAGCTGCAGAAGCAGGTGGAGGAAATGCGGAGCTTGGAGCAGCTCCGAATTCGGCGGGAGAAGAGGGAGCGGCGCCGAACCATCCACACCTTCCCCTGCCTTAAGGAGCTGTGCTCCAGCCCCAGGTACCAACCCTCGCCTTTAGCCACCCCTCCAACCTTCTCCGCCACCTCCTCTGCCCATGAACAGGGGATGCAGTGGGATAGTCCCTCTGGGGTGCACAAAACCCCACGTACACGCCATAGAGATCTAGGCTCTGCATCAGAGCCTGAAACTCAGTGCTGGAGGTGCAGGGAGGACATCCCTCTCTCCTACCCGCCCGCCTGTGCAGGTGGCATTGGCAAAGCAGAGCCTTCATGACCCCAGCATCAGCCATGCCTCAAATGGGGAGACATAAGCTCTTTTTTGGAGGGCAGGAGGAGCTGGATGCCCCAGGCAGCTGCGCTGGGCCAGGCTGCAGGGGACAGGCATTGCCTGGAGGGGCTGGGACTGTCCTGGCGTGGTGGCAGGGAGCTGTGCAGGAATGCTCACCAGGCAGAACTCATTGCACGAGCTCTAGATCACCAGTACAGTACAGTACCAGTCTCTCCCAGTACAGCCCACTCAATAACACATCATGTGAAGAAGACCCTTGCCTCAAGCTGCGTATGCAGCTTCCCTTCCCAAATGTTTTCCCTTTCCAGCCACCTGGACCAGCATCTCTAGCACACTGAAACCAGCTGACTGGTGCATCTTGTCCCGTATGACTCCAGTACCCCCCAGGAGCACCAGTCACACCACAGGATACGCCATGTGCTGCCAAGTGCTGTACAAACACCTGCAGCACTATTGCACACTTGATCCCCCGCTGTGTTAATTCACTGACCTCGTGAGGGCATTTCTTGCTCAGCTTTGTCCATGATAGAGGCTTCTTTAAATAGATAAGCGATCGATAAAACTTTGTTAGTGAAAGCATCCTCTGCCAGAGGATACGGACAAAAGACACTTTAACTGCAGCAGCAACGAGGATGTTATGAGGGCATAACCTAACCCCCAGCAAAATCCACTTAATGCTTCCATGGTTCTTTTCCCCCCAGTCCCCCAATCCCACTCTCCTCCCAGTGCCTCAGGACCTGGGTTCGGCTTGCAGCTCTGCAGTGGGCTCTGAAGGTCAGGCTGCCCTTCAGTAACTTGGAAACGTGTTCGATACCCCCCGCCACGAGCCATGCCTCCCAGGGGAAGCCATGGTGCTCGCTTGTTTTCCAATCTGTTCTAACCAGATAGGATGCCATGGGCACTTCACTGAGGAAGAGAAAAATCTGATTTCCCAACAGCAACACGAGGGAAAGGGGAAGTGTGTGTTATCGCTTCCCAGGCGGTGAGCAATAACGAAGGGGTGACTGTCCAAAGTCTCTTTCTGCCTCCCTTGCTGTATAAATCTTCTCCCGCTCTCTCTGGAGCACCTCCCAGACACAGGACAGCAGAGCCTGCGCTTCTGTTTTTTGGCTGGGTGGGGTTTGGGGCTGTTGTCAGACACAGCGAGTAGCTGATGAACTCCATGATACAGTGAGTGGCTGATGAACTCCAGCAGGAAAAACTCAAAGCTGCCTACTTTCAGCTGTTGAACTGGTAGCACTTGAACATTCCTCCTTGCTTCACGACAACGTTGGTGGCTTGTCCATTAGCCAGATGAGTCTTTTACCTTTTAAGGTTTCGTTTTCCTCCTGTCTTTCATCACTGCTACCAAACAGGACTGCAGGTTCTCTGAAACAGCCTGGTCTCTCTGTCCAAAAGAGCCACAGCCGTACCTTCTGATCTCCTGGCACATGGGAGGAGGCATATCTCACTCCGTGAGCTCAGGTTACCTCCTTTCTGGGCACCAGTGGAATTACTTACAGGACGATAAGACACAATCCAAGTACCTTGTGTGCACTTGGTCAGACTCTCTCAAGGGTCCTTCTTCTCTTTCAGGTATGAGGACGCGTTCCAGGTCCACAGCTCTTCCACAGAGTTCAATCAGAAGCCACTGGAGAGGGAGAATGAGCGTCTCCAAGCCATGGTGAACTCCTTGAGGTCCCAAGTCAACCAGGAGAAGCAGCGGAAGGAGAGGGTTGAGCGAGAGTACACCTCCGTAATTCAGGAGTACTCGGACCTCGAGCAGCGGGTGTGCGAGATGGAGAACTGCAAACTGCGCATCAAGGAACTGGAAGCAGAGCTGCTAGAGCTACAACAGATGAAACAAGTCAAGAAGTATCTGCTCAGCAGAGAAGACAACCTGTCCGAAGCCCTCCTCGAGCCGCTGAATAACGCCCCAGAAGCAGACTACATCGACCTCTCTGAGGAGGAGGGAGGAAAAAGCCATGGGCCATCAATGACCCCTTCCCCAAACCACCCTGTCCGGAAAAGCTGCAGTGACACAGCCCTCAATGCCATCGTGACCAAGGATGCCGTGAGTCGGCACGAGGGCAATTACACACTGCACGCAAACAACGTGCGCAAACGGGGCATGTCCATCCTGAGGGAAGTGGACGAGCAGTATCACGCCTTGCTGGAGAAGTACGAAGAGCTCCTGAGCAAATGCCGGCAGCACAAGGACAGCGTGCGCCACACAGGAGTCCAAACGTCACGGCCCATCTCTCGTGACAGCTCCTTCAGAGACTTCCGGGGAGAGGGACACGAGTTGGAAGAGCGGAAAACCATGGAGAAGACCATCAGCAAACACGTGGAGGCTGTGGACAAGCGGCTGGAGCAGAGCCAGCCCGAGTACAAGGCCCTTTTTAAGGAGATCTTCTCCCGCATCCAGAAAACAAAAGCAGACATCAACGCCACGAAGGTGAAAAACAAGAGCAGCAAATGAGTCCTGCCGCTCCGCAAACTCCCACATGCAATCGCAACAGCCAAGTCTTCTCTTCAGCCCCAGGAAACACCACGTGGCCCCACTGCTTTGAAGGTTCGAGAGGTCTACAAGCAAGAAAACGTCACAGAGACTCAACTCGCTTTTTTAAGCTTGGGCTCTGGACAACTCCTTGGGACAATTGTACATTGTAGTTAGAGGATTTCAGAAACTGTATGACGGATCTCTGCATGAGTTGCTGCCGCTGCCAGACATCACAACAGCAACGTAAACCACACCACGAAAAAAGAAAACTGATCACCTCCTCCACCCTTTTCAGCTTGTCTTACAGCCCGATTATCTGCAAGCAAAAGCCTGGATGTCCTCCAGCATCCTGCCACAGCTGGAGCGCAGTGTTTCAAAGTAAAACAAAAAGCCATCAGGACTTCAGGGGCTGCTCCAGCACACCAGCCCAACCCTCCACTTTGGTTTTATGGCTAAGAATCTACGCTTGTACCCCAGAGACTTCCGTCTATGCCTTCCCCTTCCCCAAAGGGCAGTATGTTCTTGCTATTTAAGCCATTCTCTTACCAGTCAGGTTTTTCAGCTATTTACAATGCAAGCTCATTGCAACTGGAAAAACTTGAAGAGAAACATAAAACTGACTGTTCTGTCTTCATCAGCGTCGCTTAGTATTTCAGTCCATACTCTCTAGACTTTGTCGGCATATGGGATTTCCTGGCTTTAAATCTGCCCCAGTATTTCAGCCTAGGTGAAGCACTGTGCCTGGTAGGAACTTGATGACCAGGGCCTTCCCGTAAACTAGAGAAGAAGTGCTATTACAGTATCAGAGACATGCGTTCATCTTCAAGAGGTTGTCATTGCCCCATTGTAGCAAACTCCTCAAATACAGCTTGCATGGGCTTGCAAAACTGGCTACCAGTGACTCGCGTGCAAGCGGACGGATAAAGCATCACACTCGTGCAGCGTCAGGAGCTCCAGCCCTGGCAGTAGCGCTGATCACATATGGCGCCACGCTTTTGCTCTGAACATCTCTCCAGTCGAGAGGGCAGATTTCAGTTTTCTGCTGAAAATAATCTTTCTTGGCTGAGATACTGTCTCCAAAGGTTTTCACCTCTTACGTTCCAGTTCACTTTCCAGCACTGAAATCTCCTCACTTTTGCTTCCACAGACACGCAAACACACAGCCAAAAGGCCTCTGCAGTCTCAGGAATCACCAGTTTCCATTTTTCATGAACTAGTTGTTGACCTTGTACGGTCAGACACGCGTTTTAGGCAGAGAAGCAGCATTTCATTACAGCTTAGGCAACACTCTGAGCATTGAGCCACAAGAAACAAGCAGTTCAGTGTAAGCTACCTATTCTTTACCTGTCTGGAGACAAACTTCAGGCCAGATTTGGATTGTATTTTCACCAGCTTACATCCCAAAATCTTCGGGAAATGGTTGGGATTTTTTGCAACATTGAGATAAATAAATGAGAATCTGGCTTTGGAGGGGGAAGACTGTTAAAATGTAATTATCCTCCGAGTCTAGGGCCTTGACATTACGAGGAGCTACCTTTCTTTCACTTACCACAGAATTAATGCAAAAATACCCCCAAAAATACCCTCTTTCGTTAAGCTGAGTACCACAGAGGTAAATTGGCAGGAGTGCGATGCCCAAACCTTACCTGCTCCAGAGGTCTCCTCCTCAAACCACATACCACCAAGCGCTCCGCTCTTCCATGCTCTGCATTTTCAGGTGCCCTATGGCCCCAAACTCAAGAAACGTTGGGAGCCATACGCACAACTGTGGCTACCAGCTCTGTAACAGTATGGAGAACCTTCATGCCTTATTTATTTATAATGGAAAGCAGTTGTCTAATAAAATAAAATAAACAAAAATGAACAACAGCAACAAAAGCATCGTTGTTGATTTTCGCAGGGCACTCACCGCCCTGTTACATCGGTGTTTGTGGCAGGGGATATCTGAAGCAATGTTGGTTTAAGTCAGCCAGTGTTTACTCTTGCGGTCATCTGGTTGCTGCAGAGGTGTGGGAAGAGGATCGCCCTCACTTTCTGTTTTAAACAATCCGGTGTGAATCAGCATCACAGTTAAGCGTACAACAGATTAAATATATTTTCAAATGCTTTATTCTCTTCTCAAATAAAAAAGAAACATTGGTATTCTCAAAGCCGAGACTTTCTTTACAGCTCTTTTTACTTTTAAGAACAGCAGAAGATTTATTTCTTTGATTTTCATGTATGATTTGGGTCAAGAAAATGCTTCAGGCTCCTTTGCAGAAAGCAGAGAGAACACGCCGAACGATGCTGCTGCATTATTTATATAACATACATTTTATGCACTTGGACTACTAACACTCGCCACACTATAAAAACCCCTCTTTTGTCAGCTCTGGAGTCTCTGTAAAACCACACAATTTCTAAACTTGCAATTCAAATGCTATTTTTGTTTTGGTCTTTCTTGAAAACCACACGTCCAAAAATTACTGATGTAAGTAAATAACACGATATTAGCACTTGGCTGAACAAAGGAACAGCTGCTGTGTAGCAGCAGTTTGTTCAGCAAAGTGCTGAGGGCATTTTTTTCTGCATCCAAAAATATTAGTGGCCAGATATATACATCCTGATGACTGCGTGAGTCAGAGTCACTTGATTTTTTTCTTAAGTGAGGCTTTCAGCGATCAAAGGAGGAAAAAATAAGCATCTCCTGGCCTTTTATCCCACCTTCTATCTAAACTTTTCAAATTGCTTTGAAAGCACCAAGGAAAACTACACAACTCCATTAAGAGGTAAGGAGAGAGGATTAAGCAACCACACTGCTGACCACAGAAACTGGTCTAATAGGGAGCAGCAGCTATTTAATAGCACATCCCCAGGATGTGAGGCAGAAAGAAAAATCCTGCATGCAATTAAATGGACAAGAAAAAGTACGATATAATAAGAAATAATGATTAATTTCAGAATTTGGCAAAAATAATGACCCTCTTCAGCTCACACTGTTAAAAACAATAAGGGCACAGCTTGTCAAGAATTCAGTTTCATGCTGTATTTGAAATATGACATTTAGACAAGTGCCTTTCCATCAGATCTAGTCTGGCTTCTTACTTTACCACCAGTTTGAACGACCCTTCAGAAAAGCACTCATCATTACAAATAGGGATGGACCACTTGAAGCACAAATACAAGAGTTTTACAGAGCTTGAACTCTCACGGGGAAGGAGATTTCCTGATTCAGCAGTCTTCCCTCTCTTACAGGAGCTGAGACCTTCTGGAAGGTCCCTCAAAGTCGTGACTTGCTCCTACACTAATGGCTTGTGCCCTCACTCTCACAAGGAGCAACCAGCTCCTTGGACACATCAGCTTTTGCATCACGTTTCAGGGACGGCTCCTTACAGCTCTTGCTCACCAGTGACCACCATCACCAGATGGGGTGAGCTTGCTTTCTAAGCCAGCGTGAGTGCTGAGGCAGCTCGTTTCTCCAGCTTAAAAGTCAAAAACTTGGCTTTCCTTGCGTCACGCCAAAGGAAGACCTTGTCATCCCAAACCCTGCCTGCCGGGGAGAGCCGTTTCCGACCATCCAAGTGGAGATCATTCTACTTTTTACCAAGACTCTTTGAATGTCTGTACCAGCCAACACAGTGTGGGAACGAAGCAAAACCAGAGAGAAATGTCCTTTTAGACGGGTCTGGCTTTGACTGCGTGACCTTCAAGCTCCTTTCCCAGCCCGTGTGCACTGTACAGTGACACTGTCCTTGGCGAGTGTCACCAGCACAATGACAACGCAGGCACGTTTCACAACAGTTGGTAAAATGAGTCATCCTGCTTTGGATATTGCACCCATCCTTCTGGCTACAAGTTACAAACATTTACCTGTTCCTTTTTAGAAATTAAGGTCACCAGATGGCACGATTTGTCTCTGATAGTTCTTGGTTTTTTTTCCTTAAAGCTTTCACTTTTCAGCCGAGTTTGGACGGGGGAAGCAGAGCAGAAGAACCCCGGGATACAGAGATTCAATTAAAACAAAGCATGGAGGCCTCCTTTGCCCCAAGCACTGCTCAGCCCCAGTCAGGGCAGACTGATCATCAACATCCAGGGCCTGCTCCTTTCCTGAGGACTGACTTTCCTGATTTAGTGGTGACTATCTAGAAGGGACCCAGCTCAGATCCTCAACCACACACCGTCTTTATATCAGCTTCGAAACACCCATTTTGACTTCACCCACAGTTATAAACAAAAGATCGTCAGCTCCTGCCAAAACACCAGAGCTGACGACAGCCCCATCCCTGCCCAGGCATTTATTTTCCTGCTGCCAGAAATAGCAATCCCTGTCCCTCTCGAACGCTCACCATTCTTGTTAAGCCAACCTGACAGCTCCAACAGGAGTAAGAGCTGAAGGGTTTCCACAAGTTCTTCACTCCCCTGCATCCCCCATCCACCTCGGCATCTCTCTTACAGACTTGGAAATACGTATGTGCTGCTGTATCAGCACTCCAGAAAAATTATTATGTACATACATGTATATATAGCTTCTTAGCACCCTTGAGCAGATAAAAACCTGAAAGCTGAAGCATCCAAGGTGCAAAAACTAGACAGTACACAAAAAATGCTGGATGTATTTTCACTTTCACCGCTGGCTGTCACTGCTCAGCTGGCGAAGGCGTGGGGTGCAGGCAGGAGCACGCTGTGCCCCACTGCTGCCTGCACCATGAGGAGCTGGAAACGACCTGCCCAAACCTGCCCCTGGTACCCACCCCGGGGTCCCCCGCACCCCACACTGTGCCCCGCCACGGGTCACACCAGGACACCGCACGGCCACCTCGTCCCTTGTCCCCAGCCATCCCCCCACCTGCCTCAGTGCCCACAGACCCCATATACCCCTCAGATGCCCCTACTCAGCACCCCACAGAGCCCAAATACCCTCCCAGACCTCCAACATCCCCCCCCCGGTACCCCACGGACCCCATAACCCCCTCGCACTTCTCACATCCCCCCCACGGTGTCCCTCAGAGCCCATATAACACCTTGAGACCTCCTACACCCCCCGATAGCGCCCCCCATAGTGCCCCGCAGACCCCGCCGACCCCACAGACACAACACCCCGGTCCCCACGGGCATCTCACACCCCATAGCGCCCACGCACACCCCCCCCCCCGCCCCGCACCACACGTACACCCACGGCCCCCACACAGCCCCTCCATCACGCCCGCCCCGCCGCCCCCGCAGCCCCGCCCCGGAACGCGGCGCGCGGCCGCCGTTTCCGCGGGGACGCCGTAGCGGCGCTGCACTGCCGGAGCCGCCATGGCGGCGCGCACGCTGCGGGGCCTGTGCCGGCCGCGGCCGGGCCCTCTCGCCGCCTGGTACGCGCAGTGGGCCGCCGCTGGGACCGAGTACCGGAGCGCCTACAGCCTGGACAAGCTGTACCCGCCGCGGCAGGACGGCGACGCCGCCGCCAGCGCCCCGGTGAGACGGGGGGGGGAAGGAGGACGGGAGGGGGCGGGGCTTAGTGCTTGAGTGACATGGAGCGGGTGGGCGGGGTTATCCCAAGGGGCGGTGCCATCGCGGGTGGGCGGGACTTAGTGCAACGAGCTTGTTAGAGTGGGTGGGCGGGGCTTACAAGAAGGGGCGGTGCCGTCGCGGGTGGGCGGGGCCAGGCGGCACTGTGTCCCCCCGGGCTCTCCCAGCGCCTCACGCGGGCACCTGTACCGTGTGTTGCAGGAGGAGACGCGGCCGGGCAGCCTCGACATCCCCCTGGGTGAGTCTCCCCTCTGCCCCCGGAACGGACCATGCCCGGTGCTCCGCTGGGCCCGCCCGGGGTTAAGTGCCCAGAGGTGGGTTAGACTCTGGACTCCGGACCCCGTGCGCAATGCACAGAGCTAAACCCAGGGCGGGAGCAGCACTGGGTCATGGGCATCCTTCAGCCTGGATCGGCCACATTCCTTGCTGCCCACTGCAAAACCAGCTTGGGGAACGTGTCTCTGGGTCAGCACGCTGCTGCTTTTCTCTTCCAGATCGCCTGACCGTGTCCTACTGCCGGAGCAGTGGCCCTGGGGGGCAGAACGTGAATAAAGGTGAGGAAGAAACTTTTTAAAGAAAAATCTTAATCTTTAAATTGATTCTTTAAACTTTGTGGTAAAATATTGGGAGCTTGAAATTAAAGAGCACCCCTGTGCTGCCCAGTGCTAATTTTTCATTATCATTACCCCTCGTTTTAACAGAACTTCTAAGTCTTCACAGTGCTCGAGACCAGTGGTCCCATAGTGGATTCTCCTAGAAACACTATTACTGGGATTGTTGCTGCTACACGCCACACAAACCACCACTTCAGTCTAATCTGTTTTCATTGATCCGACATACAACAAGCCAACTGGATTCTGAAACTTCACAGTGCAATAAATTCTCAGCTTAATTCAAATAAACTAAAAATACTTCCTGTTCTGCTATTGCCATTAATAATAAGGTAGTTAGTGACTGGCAATAGCAATAAATCTTGTAGAGCCTAGAAAGGCAAATACCCATGACAGATTCTCCATAAAAATTTCAAGTTTGCCTTACAGAGCAGTATATAAAAACATAGCAAGAAAAAAAATGTGATCTTTAGAGAAATTAATACTGGAATCATCTTGTGTTCAAAGCCAGCAGTGAACACGCTGGATTACCTCATAAAACTTAGGAAGGTGAGCTATAACATTGCAAAAAAAGAGATCCTGTTTTTCCTCCCAGTGAATACCAAGGCAGAAGTTCGGTTCCACCTGGCATCAGCAGACTGGATTCCAGAAGCTGTGAGACAAAAAATGGCATCCATGGTAACTACCCTCCTCCTTCCATCCATGGTTTAAATGTCACTTTCAGCCAGAACATGACAAGTCTCATGAGGTTTTAGTGATGACATCACATTTTCCCTTCTTTAGCACAGGAATAAGATAAACCGAGCCGGTGAGCTGATTGTGAACTCTGAAGAGAGTCGCTACCAAATGAGGAATCTGGCAATTTGTTTGGAAAAAATCAGAACCATGGTCACGGAGGCTACTGAGAAACCCAAGGTGGTGTCTAAGGAGACTACACAGAAGCTGATTGAGAGGTATCTTTATTGAAATGGTCTTTATTTGAGATAGATTCAGATTATCACGTTACATAATTTAGCTTGCAGCATCTTTAAACAATCTTCTTCATACTCATTTGAATTTCCTTTTTGAAAAAAAAAATAAAAAATCACTGGTCCATTAGGTCTGAACTGCTGCCCTGGGTAGCATCCCAAGAACAGGGACTGTTTTTCTGCCTGTGGACATATGTTAGCTCTTCAAATCTACATTATAACTGTGCTCAAAGTTGAATATGTAAATGTTTTCTTTGTACACTAAAGGAACTTTTCATTTCGTTTTAGGGTGGAAAAAATGAACCGTGAACGACTACGACAGAAAAAGATACACTCGAATATAAAACAGAGCAGGAAGGCAGACTTTGACTGAGAACAGCAGAGATCGAAGTCCTTGTCACACCGTCTTTTTTTTGAAGAAATGACATTGGCAGCTGTAGATGATGCGAAACTCATGAGCTGTATTGAATAAAAATGGTCTAAAAGTGTCAATAAAAAGATTTAATGTCTCCTTTTGAACCTAGTGATACAGTGACAGCTTGTCAATGATTTTGCAGAAAAAAAATTACTGTTCATGTTTGAGAGAAACTAAAAATTCAGATTTTTTTCAGCTACTTTTTTTTTATTCTTTGTCCCCTTCATCCAGCCCTCTGCTCTATGGGAACACCCTCTGCTGCTGAACACAAAAGCAGCAGTAGATTCTGAGTGAAAGAAAGGGAAGAGTAAAAAGAAAGGGAAGAGTAAAAGCAGTCGAACTACATACATAAGTAGCAAATAGAGTATTCGCCATTTCAAGCAGATTCCTTCCATTGTAGCTGATTTTGTCCTAACAAAAAAAAAGTGCATGTCATTTTGTTGAATTAACCTAAAGCCATGGCAGGAATTTGACAGGAGGCAGTTGCTCTCTGTTAGTGCTAAAAGACAGAAACCACCCTGTAAGTACAGGGGGCTTCTGGCCCTTGAGGTGGAACACCAAAAAACCTCAGGTTGAGCCTTAGAGGCTTGAAGAGTCACTCATTAGTGAACCTTGTTTAAACAGAATGAAGTTCTGTGGTGTCATGTTGTGGATTTCACCACCACCAGACTGGTTCACTGAGGAGTGGGGGGGGGGAGTTGTCTCAAGATACTGAAATTACACTTTTTTCATCATCTTGTGGGGCCCCAGTGGCCTAATGGATAAGGCACTGGCCTTCTAAGTCAGGGATTGTGGGTTCGAGTCCCACCTGGGGTGAGGAGAAGTGGTTCTGTTTTAGGCAAAAACCCAAATAAGAGGTGAAAGTGCTCTCTGGTGGTCCTTGGAGTTTAATTGGGGCACAGCAAGGTGTGGGGGGCTCCGATCTGGACAGTTATGCCTCTGCTACGGCCAGTGCCCGGTCTCATTTGGAAGGGGAACTTTTGAGTTCTCCCCTTACACAGTCCAAATCAGCATTTACATCTGCAAAAAAACAGCTCAAATCCCACAACCTCCCCCAAATGAGCTGCCTGGGGGGTGCAGGAGCACACAGATGCATCCTGACATCCCTGCCAGGAGACCCAGCCCCAGCCTGGCCACCTCCACCTCCATGCATGCCCTGCCCAGCAAGGGAAGTAAAGATAAACTTTTCTCCTGCCTAAAGCTTTTCTGCATGGGAGGGGGGTGGCTGCCAGCTGCCCCTCGCACAGACAAAGGTGTCTGCAGCTCCGTGCTGTTTCATCACACCAACATCCACTGGGACAGCCACAGCCTCAGCTGAGACCTCTGTGACCAGGAGGCCTCACTGCCACGTTATCACCTGCTGCTCAGGTCTCTCACCCTAGATTTTACAGTAAGATTGGCAAAATTTTACTTAAAGCCTTGGAGCCGGGACGCAACACCAGGGTTTGATGGAGCTGGGCATTTCAGGGATTAAAAACATATTCTGAGATCACGCTTGTCGTTAAGCCAAGACACCTCCTTCCTGTTGACATCAGCAGTGGCCAGGGGACACGGATGCCACCGGGGTGCCCAGAAAGGGGTGAACTGACCCTACCAGTAGCAGGGAAAGCCTCCCAAGCTGGGGCACCTCACGAACCAGTGTGGGTCCCCGGAGTGGAAAAGAGTCACCCCAGATGGGACTCGAACCCACAATCCCTGGCTTAGGAGGCCAGTGCCTTATCCATTAGGCCACTGGGGCTGCATACAAACGTATTTTTGGTGCCATAACTTAACTCTCTGATGGCCAGAGGGGACCGTGGCTGCAGGGGGGTCCCACACAGCCCATGGAAGACCCCCGGGGGCCGA
Source organism: Tauraco erythrolophus (assembly GCF_009769465.1). Lineage (NCBI taxonomy): Eukaryota > Metazoa > Chordata > Aves > Musophagiformes > Musophagidae > Tauraco > Tauraco erythrolophus. The sequence continues at coordinate 7,369,257 of NC_141484.1, forward strand.
ACACCCGCCGGAGCAAGGCAGCACCGCCCCCCCTCACGCCACGCCACCCTCCTCCCTCCACGGCCCGGTAAAGCCGCCCAGCGCAGCGCCGGCTCTGTGCTCGGCCCAGAAATGCCGCCGGAGGGTGAGGGGGGCGAGGAGGGGCTGGAGACCCCCGCGAAGGGCCCAGCTCCGCCCGCACGGCCTCACTCCCCTCTCCCCGCGCGGCGGGGCGGGAAGTACCGGTGCCCATCGCCGGTTTTCGGTGCAATAAGCCGCTCCCCGCCCCCTCGGCCGCCCCAAGCGACGGGGGCTTTTGCTCCGCACCCTTTTGCTCCGGACTCCCGAGGAAAAAGCGCGGGAGGGGGCGCGGGGCAGCGGAGGGGGGAGGGGTGGGTTTTGCGCTGCCCCAGTGGCCTAATGGACAAGGCACTGGCCTCCTAAGCCAGGGACCGAGGGTTCGAGTCCCGCCTGGGGTAGCAGCCCCTTTTTTTACCCCACCCTGGTGCGTCACGGCAGCGCCCGCCGAGGGAGGGGGACGTGGGGACCCCCCCAACACACCGACCCGCTTTCCGCCCCGTCGCAGCTCACCGGGCGCTCTCTGTAGAAACGAGAAAACGCAGCCCGGGCCGCCCCCGCCCTTTTATCTCCCACCCTGGTGCACCGGGAACCGGCCTCACCTGGGGCTGAGCCCCCGCGCTGCGGGATCGGGCTCCGGTTCGCGTCCACCCCGGGGACAGGGCACCCCGGGCTGCTGCCCCACGG